>NC_071507.1:168652734-169909877 GCF_027887155.1 Malaclemys terrapin pileata
CAAAGAGGAGAAAGCCAAAAAGGAGGCCCACAAAAAAAAGATGGAGCTAAAAAAAAGAAAAAAAAAAGCCAAAAAGGAGGCCCATAAAAAAGAGATGGAGCTGAAAAAAGCCAAAGAGGAGGCTCACAAAAGAACTATGAAGCTGAAAAAAAAAAGATAAAGATAAAAAAAAAAGAAATGGAGGAGAGAGAAAAAGAAAGGAAGCATAAACTGGAAGTAGCAAAAGCTAAGCAGAATGCACCAGCCAATGCTAACAACCCCCCTCCAGGTACCACTTCCCATCCCAGAAAATTCCCCATCTACAAGGCAGGCGATAATACTGAGGCCTTCTTAGAAAATTTTGAAAGGGCCTGCCTTGGATACAGCATCACTGCAGACCAGTACATGGTAGAGCTGAGGCCGCAGCTCAGTGGACCCTTAGCAGAGGTGGCGGCTGAAATGCCTAAGAAACACATGAACAGTTATGAACTTTTTAAAAACAAGGCCAGACTCAAAATGGGGCTAACACCCGAGCATGCCCGTCGGCGGTTCAGAGCCCTAAAGTGGAAACCCGATGTGTCATTTACCCGTCATGCCTACCACATTGACAAAAATTGTGATGCCTGGGTATCAGGAGCAAATGTTAAATCTCTGGAAGATCTGCTTTCCCTAGTAAAAATGGAGCAGTTTTTAAAGGGTGTTCCTGAGGAAATAGAAAGGTACATCCTAGATAGGAAGCCCAAAACTGTAACTGAGGCGGGGGAGATTGGAGCCCAATGGGTGGAGGTGGCAGAAAAGAAAAAAACTAGTAGCAGTTGGAGCGAATATCAGAAGGGGCAAGCCGAAACAAAACCTTACCACCGGGGACAACCCAAGGCCCCACCCACATCCCAAGGGAAACCCCAGACGCCTTCTCACCCCACCACACCGGTCTCCACCAACCAACCTCGTCCCGGTGATACCTTAGCAGGGCGATGTTTTAAATGTAATGAACTGGGACATATAAAGGCTCACTGCCCCAAGAACCCCAACCGATTACAGTTCATTACACCCCAATCACACCAAAGATCCCCAAACCCAGATGCCTCTCTCATACCCTCGGAGCGAAAGGAAACCTTGAGAGTGGGCGGAAAGAAGGTTACCGCTTGGAGGGACACTGGGGCTCAAGTGTCAACTATCCACCAATCCCTAGTGGACCCCAAACTCATCAACCCAGAGGCTACAGTGACAATTCAACCCTTCGTGTCACAATCTGTAACCTTGCCTACAGCCACGTTGCATGTCCAGTACAAGGGCTGGTCAGGAATGTGGACTTTTGCAGTCTATGACAATTATCCCATTCCCATGCTGCTGGGGGAAGATTTGGCCAACCATGTGAAGGTAGCCAAGAGGGTGGGAATAGTCACCCGCAGCCAGGCTAAGCAAGCTTTCACCCCCATCCCTGTTCCTGAGCCGTCCACCAGGGCCCCGTCTGTGTTACCGGAGACCCAGACAAAGGTGGTGGAACTGAATCCTCTGCCAACAACTGCAACAGCCGTAGTGGATCCAATCCCAGAGACCCAGCCAAAGCCAGTCCCAGAACCGGAACTGGCAACGCAACCAGCACCAGAACCATTGCCAGCCCTGAGTCCAGCCCTTGCAAACCCGTCTACAACTCCAACGCCAGAGGGCACCAGCGAGCCTGAACTGGCAGAAGCAGCAGATAACCCTACCCAAGAGGCTCAGCCAGAGCCTGAGATACCACATAGTGCACCAGCGGACAGCGGTTCACAGTCAATGAAAACAGCCCCAGCACCTGCATCGCTTCCAGAGGGACCAAGCCCCAGTCCACAGTCCAAGGAGGAACTGATGTCTCCAGCATCAAGGAAACAGTTCCAGGCCGAGCAGGAAGCAGATAACAGCCTTCAGAAAGCTTGGGCGGCGGCGCGGAGCACCCCACCGCCTCTCAGCTCTTCTAACCGATCCCGGTTTGTTGTAAAACAAGAACTTTTATACAAGAAAACTCTTTCTGGTGGGCACCAGGAAAACTGGCATCCTCAAAGGCAGTTGGTAGTTCCCACTAAGTATCGGGTAAAGCTCTTGAGCTTAGCCCATGATCATCCCAGTGGCCATTCTGGGGTGAACAGAACCAAAGACCGGTTGGGGAAGTCCTTCCACTGGGAGGGAATGGGCAAGGACGTTGCTAATTATGTCCGGTCTTGTAAGGTGTGCCAACAAGTGGAAAAACCCCAAGACCAGGTTAAAGCCCCTCTCCAGCCACTACCCATAATTGAGGTCCCATTTCAGCGCGTAGCTGTGGATATTCTGGGTCCTTTCCCAAAGAAGACACCCAAAGGAAAGCAGTACGTACTGACTTTCATGGATTTTGCTACCCGATGGCCGGAAGCAGTACCCTTAAGCAACACCAGGGCTAAAAGTGTGTGCCAGGCATTAACAGACATTTTTGCCAAGGTAGGTTGGCCCTCCGATATCCTTACAGATTCGGGAACTAACTTCCTGGCAGGAACCATGAAAAACCTGTGGGAAGCTCATGGGGTGAATCACTTGGTTGCCACCCCTTACCACCATGAAACCAATGGCCTGGTGGAGAGGTTTAATGGAACTTTGGGGGCCATGATACGTAAATTTGTAAATAAACACTCCAATGATTGGGACCTAGTGTTGCAGCAGTTGCTTTTTGCCTACAGGGCTGTACCACATCCCAGTTTAGGGTTTTCACCATTTGAACTTGTGTATGGCCGTGAGGTTAAGGGGCCATTACAGTTGGTGAAGCAGCAATGGGAGGGGTTTACGCCTTCTCCAGGAACAAACATTCTAAACTTTGTAAGCAACCTACAAAACACCCTCCGACATTCTTTGGCCCTTGCTAAAGAAAACCTAAAGGATGCTCAGGAAGAGCAAAAGGCCTGGTATGATAAACATTCCAGAGAACGGTCCTTCAAAGTAGGAGACCAAGTCATGGTCTTAAAGGCAATCCAGGCCCATAAAATGGAAGCGTCGTGGGAAGGACCATTCACGGTCCAGGAGCGCCTAGGAGCTGTTAACTATCTCATAGCCTCCCCCACCTCCAACATAAAGCCTAAGGTATACCATGTTAATTCTCTTAAGCCCTTTTATTCCAGAGAATTAAACGTTTGCCAGTTTACAGCCCAGGAAACAAATGACGCGGAGTGGCCTGAAGGTGTCTACTACAAAGAAAAAAAGAATGGTGGCGTGGAAGAGGTGAACCTCTCCATGACCCTTGGACGTCTGCAGCGACAGCAGATCAAGGAGCTGTGCACAAGCTTTGCACCAATTTTCTCAGCCACTCCAGGATGGACCGAACGGGCATACCACTCCATTGACACAGGTAATGCTCACCCTATTAGAACCCCACCCTACCGGGAGTCACCTCATGCCAAAACTGCTATACAAAGGGAGATCCAGGACATGCTACAGATGGGTATAATCCGCCCCTCTAAGAGTGCATGGGCATCTCCAGTGGTTCTAGTTCCCAAACCAGATGGGGAAATACGCTTTTGCGTGAACTACCGTAAGCTAAATGCTGTAACTCGTCCTGACAACTATCCAATGCCACGCACAGATGAGCTATTGGAGAAATTGGGACATGCCCAATTCATCTCTACTTTAGACTTAACCAAGGGGTACTGGCAAGTACCACTAGATGAACCCGCTAAGGAAAGGTCAGCCTTCGTCACCCAGGCAGGGGTGTATGAATTCAATGTACTTCCTTTCGGGTTGCGAAATGCACCCGCCACCTTCCAAAGACTTGTAGATGGTCTCCTAGCGGGATTGGGAGAATCTGCAGTTGCCTACCTCGATGATGTGGCCATTTTTTCTGATTCATGGGCAGAGCACATGGAGCACCTGAAAAAAGTTTTCAAGCGCATCCAGCAGGCAGGACTAACTGTTAAGGCTAAGGTGGGTCAAGGAACTATAAATCCCATACAGGCCAAAGTGGATGCTATCCAAAAGTGGCCGGTTCCAAAGTCTAAGAAACAGGTCCAATCCTTCTTAGGCTTGGCTGGATATTATAGGCGATTTATACCCCACTACAGCCAAATCGCCGCCCCGCTGACAGACCTAACCAGAAAAAAACAGCCAAATGCAGTTCAGTGGACTAATGAGTGTCAAAAGGCCTTTAACCAGCTTAAGGCAACACTCATGTCTGACCCTGTGCTAAGGGCCCCAGACTTTAACAAACCGTTCCAAGTAACCACAGATGCGTCCGAGCGAGGCGTGAAAGCAGTTTTAATGCAGGAAGGACCGGATCAAAAATTCCATCCTGTCGTATTTCTCAGTAAAAAACTGTCTGAGAGGGAAAGCCATTGGTCAATCAGCGAAAAGAAATGCTATGCCATTGTGTATGCGCTGAAAAAGCTACGCCCATATGTTTGGGGACGGCGTTTCCAACTACAAACAAACCATGCTGTGCTACAGTGGCTTCATACCGCCAAGGGAAATAACAAAAAACTTCTTCGGTGGAGTTTAGCTCTCCAAGATTTTAATTTTAAAATACAACACATTTCGGAAGCTTCTAACAAAGTGGCTAATGCACTCTCCCGGAAAAGTTTCCCAGAGTTAACTGGTTAACAATTGTTTTTGAAATGAAACATATTGTTAGTTTTTATATAATCAGTCGTATGTCTAAAGGTACATGTGTCTTATTAACTCTGTTTTCTCCTAAAACTCCAGGAAAAAATCACAGCCAGTGTGGAACCAAACATCCAACACTATCTGTGATTTGGGGGGCGTGTCATAACTATAAAGGGAAGGGTAATAGCTGTCCTGTGTACAGTACTATAAATCCCTCCTGGCCAGAGACTCCAAAATCCTTTTCCCTGTAAAGGGTTAAGAAGCTCAGGTAACCTGGCTGGCATCTGACCTAAAGGACCAATAAGGGGACAAGATACTTTCAAATCTTGGGGGGGGAAGGCTTTTGTTTGTGTTCTTTGTTTGGGAGTGTGTTCGTTCTCGGGGACTGAGAGGGACCAGACATCAATCCAGGTTCTCCACATCTTTCTAAACAAGCCTCTCCTATTTCAAACTTGTAAGTAAATAGCCAGGCAAGGCGTGTTAGTTTTCCTTTGTTTTTCTCAACTTGTAAATGTACCTTTTACTAGAGTGTTTATCTTTGTTTGCTGTACTTTGAACCTGAGACTAGAGGGGGAGTCCTCTGAGCTCTTTAAGTTTGATTACCCTGTAAGGTTAATTTCCATACTGATTTTACAGAGATGATTTTTACCTTTTTCTTTAATTAAAAACCTTCTTTTTAAGAACCTGATTGATTTTTCCTTGTTTTAGATCAAAAGGGGTTTTGGATCTTGATTCACCAGGAGTTGGTGGGAGGAAGGAGGGGGGATGGTTAATTTCTCCCTGTTGTAGATCCCAGGGGGGGGTTGGAACTGATTCACCAGGAGTTGGTGGGAGGAAGGAGGGGAATGGTTAATTTCCCCTTGTTTTAAATCCAAGGGGTTGGATTTGTTTTCACCAGGGATTTGGTAAAGGTTTTTCAAGGTTTCCCAGGGAGGGAATCCATTAAAAATGGTGGCAGCCGAACCAAAGCTAAGCTGGTAATTAAGCTTAGAAGTTTTTATGCAGGCCCCTACATTTGTACCCTAAAGTTCAAAGTGGGGATCTCAGTCCTGACAGGGGGGGAGGGGAGGAAGAGCGGGCAATTCCACCAGCGTGAGATGCGAATCTGCTGTTCCCACTAAAATATTTTTTGGGGAGGACTTGACAGCAACAGCATGTCTTTAGGCCTGTGATAAGGTTCTCCCCTACAATAACCCTGGAGGGTTGGCAAAAACCCCCAACAACCCAGTTTAAATAGTGCGTATGCCCCAGAGTGAGTGTGAGATGGGAAGAGCGAATCTGCTGTTCCCACTACAGTACTCAGTCCCCCTGTGCCTCTCATACTGTGCACATCTTGCTGCGCTGAGTGAGATTCTACTGTACCTGTACTGTTTAAAGATACAGTACGTATTTTTCGTATAACATGGCCCCTAAACGCAAGCCACCTACTTCATCTGGTGTTCAACTGAAGAAACAGCGATCTGTTCCAATGCTGGAGGAAAAATTGGCTGTGTTGGACTTATTGAGAGACGGTATGTCCATAGCCAACGTGGCGCGTAATTACAGCCGCAACAAATCTAGCATCCGTGCCATCAAGATTCGAGAGAGAGAAATTCGCCAAGCCGTGGCATCAAGAGCTCCAGTAACTGCTAAGGTGACGAGCCAAGTGTGTGATAAGACTTTAGTGAAGACTGAAAAGGCATTAAACTTATGGCTGGAAGACATGAACCGTAAACGTGTGCCTATCAATGGCAACATGTTGAGATAAAAAACTCTTAGCATTTATGCGCTGTTCAAACCTCCTGCCGAAGAGGGACAGCCTTCTGATAAGAAGGAATTCATAGTCAGCCAAGGTTGGCTTAACAGTTTTAGGAACTGTTTCAACCTCAAAAACGTGCAGACTACTGGTGAAGCTGTATCTGCCAACAAGGAGGCAGCAAAAGCCTACCCCGAACAATTAAAGAAAATCATAGAGAAAAGGAGCTATCTTCCAGAACAAATTTTTAATGCTGACGAGACTGGACTCTTCTGGAAAAAAATGCCCACCTGCACTTACGCTTTGAAATCAGAAAGACAAGCCCCTGGCTTCAAAGCAGCTAAAGACCGTGTGACTGTGTTGCTTTGTGGCAATGTGGCTGGGCATTTAATAAAGCCAGGCTTGCTCTACAGGGCTGCAAATCCCCGTGCCCTAAAAGGCAAAAACAAAAATCTCCTGCCTGTGTTCTGGCAATCAAATAAAAAGGCTTGGGTGATGGCAGCATTATTTCTGGATTGGTTCCACAAGTGTTTCATTCTGGAGGTCAAGCAGTACCTTGAAGAGAAAGGACTTGACTTTAAAGTGTTGCTGATCATAAACAATGCTCCTGGCCACCTGGCAGCACTCCGGTTTGCGCATAATGACGTTGAAGTCGTCTTTCTCCCCCCCAGTACCACCTCCATCCTCCAACCTCTCGACCAAGGCATCATTAGCTGTTTCAAGGCTATGTACACGAGACTTACATTCTCACGGATCCTTACCGCTATGGATGCTGATCCCAATGTTAATGTGATGGAGTGTTGGAAGTCCTTCAACATTGCAGATTGCATCACTTATATTAAACAGGCAATAGATGCAATCAAGCCTGAAACAGTCAATGCATGTTGGTGAAACCTATGGGAAGACTGTGTGAATGATTTTAAGGGTTTCCTAACCATTGACAAAGAAGTGAAACTCATTGTTCAGGTGGCCAGGCAAGTGGATAGTGATGGCTTCATCGACATCCTTGAGGAAGAAATTGAGGAATTAATTGAGGGCCATAGAGAAACATTGACTAACAAAGAGTTAGAGGAACTAATAAAATCGTCTACAGAAGACGAAGATGATGACGAACAGGAAGAGCCAGCAACTTGGAATCTTCATAAATTTTCTGAATTTAATTCAAGCAGCGAAACACTTGAATGATTTAATTTCTGAATATGATCCTTCTATGGAATGAAGCCTCAAAATCACACGTAGTATTACGGATGATTTGCGACCGTACCAAGAAATGTTTGAGGAGCTCAAGAGACAGCGACAGTTGCCAATTACCATGTTTTTAAAGAAAAAACAACCAGCAGCAGCAGCAGAGCCTACAGAATCAACTTCTCGAGCTGAACCAGAGCCAACCACTTTGTCTACGACTCGCTCTCCATCACCCGAGCCTGGCCCATCATCTCCTGGATCGACATCAAGCCCTGACGACTCAATGATAGTGTTGTCAGGGGAAGAGGAAGACTAATCATTGGAGTGTGTACAGTACAAGATTAGCAAGAATATCCAGGATAACTGGTGACTGTTCAGGTTTACGGTACTGTACTGTTTTCATTTTTTATTCTTTCATTCTTCCGTCTCTCTGTTATGTTATTAAAAATACTGTAAAATTATATTTTGCATATGTAGTCTTTATTATATACTGTACTGTACATTGCTGTATACAATACATAGTACTGTACCGGGCTGTATACACAAAACTGTACTTTATGGGTGATTTAAGGGATTTTCAAGGGTCATTTTGACTATACGCGATTTTCGCTTTACGCGCTGACTGCGGAACGTAACCCCAGTGTAAGATACGACAGACCTGTATCAGTTTGAGGTGCAGGAGCCATCTTAATGCTCTGTCTCTCGAGTTCAGGACCAGGATAACCCCTGCTAGTTTAGCAATGGCTTTGTTTACTGCTAATATGTAAATAGAGGTCAAACCACATTCTTTTGTCTAGCACAGACCTGTTTATCACCTTTACCTAGATTAGGCTGTCTTGTCTTAAACATGCTCTAGTAACATCATATAGAGGGAATTTCTAACTTCACATATAAGGTTAACATATGCATTTTATAATGGTATTAATAATCAGCAGGTTTCTAGCTTTCATATGATACCTTATACTTTGTACAAATATCATTGCAATTGTGTGTAGGGTGTGACTACAGGTGTGTCTAGAGTCCCAGTATTTTGCTGCAGATAACCCTCTTGTCCCTGAAAATCCAGAGTGGTGCAAATCTATGGGTGCTACTGGTATATATGTCTTTGTGTGGATTCTGGAGAAACTGGGAAGGAGCAGCGGCATGGGAAGGGAGAAACAGTAACAGGTAACCACAGAAAAGGGGCTCCACCAAGACCTGGAAAGTAGAAGGAATAGTAGCAGGAACAGGTGAGGGAAGGCAAGAGGGAAAGCTGGAGAATCAGAACAGAGGCACGCAAGCAGGATGGGGGAAAAGTAGTGAGGAAAAGGTAGGCATGAGGTGGAAGAAGGGTCATAGGAGTAAAACAGATGGTGGTGGGTGAAGCGAGTGTGTCGAGATGGTGAGTCAGGAACATATCAAGAAGGTGGAGAATCAGAGAAGCAAGGAGAGATGCAACACTGTAAAAGAGGGATAGTCTGCAAGAGAGGAGCAGATGCTGCTTTCTGGCTGTGTAAGAGTCAGGGTTGCAGTGCAATAGGACCTACCACAAGAAATCCAAATATATACCCTCCACCTGGAGAAATCTACTGCCGTATGGACTGAAGTGGTTACGAAAGGAATCAAGGGAGTCTGAGCAGTGAATTTCATTCCAAATCTTTCCAAGACTGTTTTCTTTTCTCACACTATTCCACAAATAGGAGAATATTTTTTAAAAGTTTGCATTTTAGGCCTACACACACAAGTTGCCCTGATGTATGTAAAGGTGTGATTTTAAATCAGTTCAGTTAATCCAGTACAACTTTGTGTGTAGACACTTAAATTAATTTAAAGTTGGTTTTACTGAAATTTTACAGTACCAAGCTAAGCTGATATAAGTCTGTCCACTCAGGGATTTTCACTAGTTTAATTAACCATTTTAACTAACTTGGTGCAAACTGATATGCAGAGAAGCCTTTAGTTGGTCTTGAAAGCTGCCAGATTGACAACACTAGAATCTGAACTCCTCCCAGTATATTTAGCAATTCAATAGATCCAGCTTAGGTAGCGGCAATGTAGATCTTCTCCATAGTGCTCTGCTAATATGCCTCTCCCATCTAACCTAGAGACACTGCCTCGGGGCCAAAGGGTATTATAGTTGCCATACCCATTCTTTGGCCTCTGGCACCAGCAACAAGGGAGCCAATTGTTGAGGTACTTTGTGATATGGAGAATTTTGCCAGAGAAATGCATTGCCATTGACAAGTAATTTTCACCCAAAGCCCTGAACATCTGGAATCGGAGTGTAGTGACCTTTGGGCTGTCTTAAGCATTCGCTGAGTGTAATTCACCATAGTACTTGGGAATTGGGTACAGTATCTAGACTAGGTTGGGTGACTACACTGAGGCAGAATGAAAATGGTTTTGGACTAGGCATATTTATTTAGGATACTGTCTGAACTGTAAATGCATCTGAGTGTTTATCTACTTTCCCTCATATGTTAATTTCCATATATTTGAATGTTTGGGTGGCTTTGGCAGTTGGTTTGGTTTTCCACTGTAACATTCCTTGATGTGTTACTCCTGGAGGTATTCTGTGCCTCTGTGCATGTGCAGAATTCATGTCCGCCCACAGATTTTTTTTTTCTCTGCAGAAAATACATTCTGACAAATTTCAGAGTAACAGCCGTGTTAGTCTGTATCCGCAAAAAGAAGAACAGGAGTACTTGTGGCACCTTAGAGACTAACAAATTTATTAGAGCATAAGCTTTCGTGGACTACAGCCCACTTCTTCGGATGCATATAGAATGGAACATATAATGAGGAGATATATATACACACATACAGAGAGCATAAACAGGTGGGAGTTGTCTTACCAACTCTGAGAGGCCAATTAATTAAGAGAAAAAAAACTTTTGAAGTGATAATCAAGCTAGCCGAGTACAGACAGTGTGATAAGAAGTGTGAGAGTACTTACAAGGGGAGATAGAGTCAACGTTTGTAATGGCTCAGCCATTCCCAGTCCTTATTCAAACCGGAGTTGATTGTGTCTAGTTTGCATATCAATTCTAGCTCTGCAGTCTCTCTTTGGAGTCTGTTTTTGAAGTTTTTCTGTTGTAATATAGCCACCCGCAGGTCTGTCACTGAATGACCAGACAGGTTAAAGTGTTCTCCCACTGGTTTTTGAGTATTTTGATTCCTGATGTCAGATTTGTGTCCATTAATTCTTTTGCGTAGAGACTGTCCGGTTTGGCCAATGTACATGGCAGAGGGGCATGACAAAGAGACACTGCAGTTACACCTTTTGCCCACCAGGGTCATCTTTAGCACCAGAACAGAGGGCAGCCAGCTCACTGGCCATAGCAGTGAGCTACGGAAGAAGGAAGGAAGAGGAGGCTGCATTCCTCACAGCACCCTGCCCCTGGGGCCAGGTCAGGAGGCACATATGGGGTGAGGGAGATAGAGAGAGCAGGGTACATGGGGTTGTTGGGGGGGTCACATCAACTGGGGTTCAGAAGGGCTAGTGGGGTGTCACAACCTGGGGTGGGGGCTGAATGGGAGTGGGGAGGGGAATGCAGGGACACATGGGAATGGGGGAGGGGTGCAGGGACACATGAGGACACAAGCGAATGTGCCTGACTGGTTGGGAGAGGCTAAGGTCTGCATGGGGGAGGGTCCCCAACTCCCTAACAATCCCTCCTCTCCAAAACAACAACAACTGTTCCATACTTCTCCCATACCCAACAACCTCCCTGGTTCAGTCCCAGGCTCCTTTCCAGAAATTACTTCCCTCTCCCTCAGCTCCTCTGTTACCCCTTATTCTCCCAAGCCTTTGCACTGCTTCTGAGGGGTGCAGGAAACTCTTTTTTGCATTGTAGTTTAAATGAAGTATTATTCAAAGTTCTGTATTAGTATGCCTAGTAAGGAATCTATTTGTCAAAAAAAATTCTTGAATCTTTTTTATCATCTGTATTGTTACAGACATACTTGTTGACAGGTATTTTGAAATAAATTACCAAAATAACTGAAACTGGCACGATCATATTGTGTTATTTTGACACATAACATATGCAGAATTTTGCAGAACTTTAAAATATTATGCGCATAATTTAAATTTTTTGGGTGCAGAATTCCCTCAGGAGTAACAATGCGCATACGTAGTAGTTGCTCGTTAATTTCCAGCTTCTGAAGAAACAGGGCAAATGTGAAACTTAGGAGCACCACAGTATTCCTGGCTCCCCTGCTGCTCTCTATGTTGTGGTGTGGTGTCCTTAGCTCCCACAACTCTCAGTGCCCTGCACAACTTACTTACTCACTGCCTTACTTTGTAAGTCTCCCAGCTCCCATTAGAAACCAATTCCCTGCAGCACTTCTGAGCAACACATGGCTTCTAGCTCTTCTTGTGTTGTGGAGCTTTGGAACATGAATAGTGATCTTCTCATTACCATCCCTTCCACAATGCTAAGTCAAACATGGTTTCCCGAATGCAAAACTGAGACTCTAATTGCTATTGTTTAGAAACACATATCTTTGCAAAATAGCGTGGGGGCACTTTTCCAGTGGACATGGTCAAATGACTTACCCCGTAAACAGACAGAATTTCCTAACTATATAAAAACACCAATATCTACCCACATAAATAATAAATGACGTTTACAGAAATAAATGCACTATTTACTAACTTTACTAACTGAGCAAATAAATAAGTAAAATAAATAAAGTGAGGGACTTCGAGACATGAAAGGTTATTTTTGGTGCAGTGATTATTCTTTCTTTCTCTAAGACTCAATGAGTGAAGATCTTAAAACAACATTATGGGAGAAAGGCTACAGTAAAAGAAAAAAATCAATAGGGCAATCAAACAGTTTTCTAAGATCCCAAGGCTATTGTGCTAACACACAAAGTGAAATTGCTTTTTAAAACATAACTCTATTTTAAGCCCTCTTTTTCAAGTTTATCTGTGAAATATAAATGGTAGTGTAAAATGCGAGGTTCGCCTATGGGATATACATCTATATCTACACTTGTGGTTCAATTAATAGATCTGACACTCAAATAAGAGATTCAGCATTAACAGTGACATTTTGAATGGGTAAACTCTGCTGTGAAGTTTCTTGGGTATAGTATGTTCAAGTGGAAGATGGAAAAATACACTTGGCTGCCTCTGGCCCAGGCACTTCTGATTATTTTCTTCATGGAACTGCCAAATGTTTAAATACATCAAGATACATTTCATGCTGGGTTATCACTAAACCTTGGGTATGGTAGATAGAATACTGCTCAGTCTGCCAAGGCCTAAACGTGAGATGCAATGTGTGAAAAAGACCCAAAAATGAATAAAATTATTCATGCATATTCAAAATGCTGTGGGATTCATTCCTTTAATATAAATAACTCCATTGATAACTTGAGCTTCATGATTCTTTTTTTTTCCCTGAAGTAAATCATATCAATACAAATTTGTTTGTAATTAATGCATGTAAATTTGGGAGTAAAAGGAGGGATGTCCATTAAATGAGGGACATTTGAGACATATGGCTATATAAAGCAGAAGTATGAATGCCATATGTTACAACTAGTTGGAGCCAAAATCTACTCTCAATTACACCACGTAAACCTGTAATAACTCAATTGACTTCAGTGTCAGCAACAGCAGAATCTCCGCCAAAGTGCAGCTCTCTGAAACATAATCCTGTAAAAACAGCATCACAGGGAGTCCATGTTTATTTTATCTCAGGGACTCCATCTCAGCCACAAGAGGCTGGGTTTTTCTCCTTCTCTTGCCCCACCACCAGTAATAGAGTTGTTCAGCAAATGGAAAAAAATAAAATCATGACATTTCAATTCTCATTCCTTCCACATTTATTTTTTTGTTAAAATTGTCTCACTAGGTCTAAACAGCAATAAAAATGTAGCAAGCCAAATGATGCCCTCATTGACATCTGTCCAACACAACTATCTGAAAAGTATGGTTACACCGGCACAGCACTGTACTTTATGGTAATCTAAACTGTAGGATGCTATAAGCAAAGGGGATGTTAAGGATCCAGATATCAATATTAATCCAACATGATATAGTCAAAGCTTCCTAAGGTATTTAGAAGACTGTTTTATGTTCCGGAAAGTAATGACCCCAACCAAACCCAGCTGTATCTACCAGTTGAGGACTGAACAGTGACTGAGAATAACAGAGAACCTTGGAATCTGTGTCTTTGAGCTACTTGACTTCGTCAAAGCAAATGATTTACAGATTGCAATAATAAAAGGGCATTCGATTTGGGGGAACTGAGAAATCTGATGAATAAGGTACATGAGAGGGAGTATTAAAAATCCACTATTATGGAAGAAGTCTAGGGAGTCTTAAAAGCCACTCTAACAAAAGCACAATATTATAAAATTATTATTATTATTTAATAGCACCTAAGATTGTACTAAGCAGTTCACGGTATGAAGGCAAACTTCCTCGTCCGAATTGCTTACAATCCAATCTCAGATATGACATAATGAAAGGAATGACAAAAGAGAAAAGGATGGGGTTGAGGTGGAAAGACTGGCCTTGCAGCAGTATGATAATGCAGCTATTCAGCAAAGGCTTGTGCACAGTATGGTGGAGCAAAATAATTAAGGGTAATTAAATGAATTAATAACAGAACAGTCTGTCTTTCCTCTGAAAAAGAGGAGTGCAAGAAATAGGAATGGGACAGTGGTCTGTGCGACTGTCCAGAGATGTGAGGGTAAAACATGAATCTGACTGGAAGAGAGGAAGCAGTCAAACAAGAAATTCAGAGTCAGGCAGGGCTTGAAGAGAAAATATGTGGGCAGCGAAAGTCTAAATGAATTGATCCTGTGCCTGAGGAAGTCTGAACTGAAAAAAACAACTCAAATTGGCTGAGATAGGAACATTGTTATGCGAACTGAAAACTGGCCAAAAAGCCTGTCGACAAAGGCTAAAAGATATATGGCAATGGAGAGAGTTGTGGGGAGGCATCTAACAGAGTGGTAGGAGCAGTTTTATGTATCAGCATCATTAATGCCAACATGGCTCTTGCTCCAAGAGACCTGCATCACTTTTTAGTTCACTCCATCACTTCTCTCATGGTGTCCACAAGAAGCGAGCAAATAATAATGATTCTCTATAAAAAATGCAACAACAAAATGTAACCGAACCATCTAAAAGGGCACATGCCCAAATAACTACAGAATACTGTTACTGTAACCATTGTCTTTCCTTACTCTATTTCCTCGCCAATGTTTGTTTCCCCCACCATCACTCACGCCCCTTTACGCCAGGAAAAGGGCTGGAGTAGAGTAAAAGGGTTCTAAAAGGCCTCGATCCAGCTGGAAGAAAATGTTTGTGGTGTGGAACTGAAGAAGACAGTTGGAGGCTGTCTCTCAAGGATCCTCTCACATGCCCTGGCACAGGATTGCCAGAAAGGTTGCATCAGGGGTGGGGCTCACGCATGTAGCACTGAAGAGATTCTGGGCAATGCAACTGCCATACATAGGCATGAACAGGTTGCCGCAAGATAGAAGCTCCTCAAGGCTAAATTATGCCAAAGCCTGCTATGACCCCTGGAGCAATTTAGAAATCAGGCGGGCACAAGGATGACTTATTGCCGTATTAGCTCCTCCTCCTTCTCTTGGAGCAGAGCACAGAATCTCACTCATGATGTCAAAAACCATGGCTGATCCTGCAACTGACTGTGCAGATGGACCCTCATTGATTTCAGTGGGGCTCCACTCAGATACAGCAGTTTGCCCGCACAGTCAACTGCAGGATTGGGGGCTTTAATTGTAAGTGCCTCAGGGTGGAAACCTTCACTCTGTTTGTCTTGTAAAGTGTCTAACACACTTCCAAGTGGTATAGAAATTGATTAATATAATATATAAAATAATAACTATAAACCAGTTTCATATTCTCTGTCAAATGTATATAACGAAAGATACTGAGGTGTTCTTACTTTCTTCAGAAAGATCATTTTCTTCTGCTTCTCTCTCCATCTCTTTACACCATCCTTCCATCCTCTTCGTTTCAGTATGTAGCAACTTCATAAACCAAGACCCATCCCGTCGACATGGGGACATCCGACCAGTTTCTACTGTCTCAATGGCTGGCTCCAGCCAGGGTTCTGGTGGTGGAAGATTTGAGGTGTCAACCTGGGTCCTGTAATCTTCTCTGTAACTGAACAGTCCCTGTGTCCGTACAGTTCTTACTGCACCATACTGGGTAGGAGTGCTAGGCTCTGAATGCCTCTGGAATGATGAACCAAACTGAAGTCCCTTGTCCTCCATTGTTATGTGTCCTGGAAAGCCCTCCAGTTCCAGGTCAGCCTGTACAGCTGCTGTTACACTATTTGAACGTTTAAATCGTCCATGTCTTGGGCAAGGAGAAAAAAGAAAGAAAAATAGATATATAGAGAGGGAATAATGTGCTGGCAAAACAAATCTGATTTTCTTTCTGCATCTAATAATAAAAAATATTTTTGCTGGCATACAGGATATTTTTCAATTAATCTTTTTCAAAGTCCACCCTACAACTGATTTAGTTACTTAACGTAAGAGAGTGAATGACAATGCAAAAAGACTATTTATAGACTATATGGTGTCATTATTGATCTGAACAAAGAAATAAATGAAAATAATTTAAACCACCTTTGGAATCAAATATTGATCTTTTCTCACATTACATTATATTGCACATCATTAATAAACAGAACTGGAAATAGCACCAAAGACCTGCAGTGCTGCATATACTGTTGAAATGAAGACTATCAAATAAATATATACAACTATTTCAGATAATAAGGCCCCTACTCAAAGACATTCTGAGTTAAGGCTGTCAAGAATTTTGTAATAAACGTAAAAAGTGGTAGCAGGCTGGTGTGGTTTTATGTTTGTTTGTGCTTAAACACAGTATAGAACTACCATGAAATGGTGAGTGTCTCATGATAATTTTATCTTGGATACTGAAATACTAGAATAAATTTATGTTCAATAGTTGTAACAGAGGATCAAAAGATTGTTCATGAAATATACAGGTCAGTTGTTCAAATTTAGCTCATGTCAGTTGTAAGCAAAGGTAATTACCATCCCCAAAGGCTGTTTGATGGCTTCTGTGAAATGAGATAGTGGTCCCAGTCCAGTGCCAGGTGGACAAGTGTCTAAATAAAAAACCTACCACCACCAGAATTAGCACATTTGTCAGCAGTCTTAGCAGACTGGACAAGGATTGACTCACCATGGAAATTGACTCCTAGAAGTAGTCCCTGTAGGTCAGGGTTGAGATAGGCCCTGTCCTGCAAATGGACTGCATAGCATATAGATTCAGCCATGGGGATCCCTTTGCAGGGCTGGCGCTTCAGTCTGCTTGCACCTGTTCTGTGATTCCTCTCATTAATTAGGAGCACTAAGTTCACCATACAAACATTAACTTCCTCCAAATCAAAGAAAAAAAAACTGGAAACTCTGAGTAAATATGAAGGGAGAGCTAAAGCATCTCTTACAATATTAGCAGTTGGCCAACATACACGTATAAGCCTGGCCTTGTGAATTATTTATAGACAGCACCATCTACGTGTTTGTTCACAACAGTGTTTTGTCTTTTGAAAGATTACACTTTTATTTTGCATGAATTACCGTTTCTCATCTTCCACTTGCACTCCAACGGAATGGTATTCCCGTAGGCCTCTGCTCTCGGTATCTGAATCGGTTGCCGTTTCCACCTAATTCAACACAAAAGATACATCTGCAGAAGTGAACACGGACAATCCAACCTCATATCTACCTACCTTTATTTCAATTAATTATATATTTCCTTAATTACTTCAAAGAAACACCTAACTCAATAAAATCATTTAAATAAGCATTCAGTCTAGTATCATTGTTTTGGTGCTGTGTTTTACAAAACTGTGCATAACTTCTTCTGCTCTGCTCTGTAATTCCCTTTCTTAAATGTATGCAGATACAATTACTCAGTTTAATGCAGGCAGAAAGTAAGATTGGCTCGACTATTCTATTATTAGAACTAGGAACCCATAGGTTAGCCCCATTATATATTATTAGAATACAATCTCATTATATCTCAGGATTTCCAAAATAAAATAAAGAAAAGAAAATAGCCCCATAAAAATTGCAAGTCATAAAAATAAATGTTACAATGAATTGATTCAATTGGCATCTGTGCCAACAAATGCAGAAATATTTAAGTGATAAAGAAGATACAGTATAATACCATAACTCACCTTTCTTAACAACATAATCTTAAGAATGCTATATCAACTAAGTCAGGAATTTTAAATAGTTATCCCCCTGCAATACTCTTACAAAATGTATTCACAATAGTGTTTTCACCTTAATTGGCACTACACTTATATCAAAAATTACTGCAGGATTTTCTATAAACACACACACACACAAGTGCTGTGTGTGTGTGTGTGTTTATAGAAAATCCTGCAGTAATTTTTGATATAAGTGTAGTGCCAATTAAGGTGAAAACACTATTGTGAATACATTTTGTAAGAGTATTGCAGAGGGGATAACTATTTAAAATTCCTGACTTAGTTGA
Organism: Malaclemys terrapin pileata; assembly: GCF_027887155.1. NCBI lineage: Eukaryota > Metazoa > Chordata > Testudines > Emydidae > Malaclemys > Malaclemys terrapin. The sequence goes on from NC_071507.1 coordinate 168,670,752, forward strand.
TATAGCATTCTTAAATTATGTTGAATCAAAGGAAAGTCAAAGAAAAAATAATTAAAATAGAACATTTTTCTCTTTTGGAGGATATTTTGTTTGTTAAACCAAATGAACGGTAGTTACCCATAAGTATAGGTTTCAGAGTGGTAGCCGTGTTAGTCTGTATCCACAAAAAGAACAGGAGTACTTGTGGCACCTTAGAGACTAACAAATTTATGTTCCACTCTATGTGCATCCGAAGAAGTGGGCAGTAGTCCACGAAAGCTTATGCTCTAATAAATTTGTTAGTCTCTAAGGTGCCACAAGTACTCTTGTTCTTTTAACATACAATGTTACTTTGAAAAGGGATTGTATAAAACTGGCAACTTTTTATTCACAAGGTCTCTTTCTGTGCATTCAGAGTCACATCTGGTGACTTAGTAACAAACATATAGTTCTAGTAGCTTTTACTCCTGTTAGTTAACCGTGTTGAGCCAACACAGCTAAGGCAAAGTAAACTGGATCCTATTCCTTCTAGTCCATCATCAACAGAATTATTCACTAAATTACAATTCAGAAGCCAATCAGTTATACCTGCATAAATATACTGAAGATAATGGTGTTGCACAGATCTCACTAGGAGAATCATCTGAAGATAAAGGTAAACTCATGGCAATTTAGCCAGATATTTAGCCTCCATGTGGATTGCCCAGTGCCTCAGAAACATCAGAGCAGATTTCCCTGTGTGTTCCATATGGGCTAAATCTTTCCACTAATGGAATGATTTGGGAACATCTCCATGGAGAAAGACTTCCTCTTCCAAGGTGCCCTCCTATGGGTATTTCTGCAGGAGCTCTGGATGACTATAATTTGCCCAATATGTAACTGACACAGGAATTTATAGGAATATATATAGTTGATCTAAAGTGAACTTTTATATGATTGAAAACACAGTTATCAGTAAAATTACAGTCCAGGTGTCAAAATGGCCTGGCACACGTTCCTTCTAAACAGAAACTCTGCCAAATTATCCTCCCATCCAGCTTGCCAAAGCTGACACTAACTAAATGCTCTGATGATTGCTTTCACATTTTAATACCTTTCATTTGCTTGCTGTGCCCTGCAGCAGGAGGAGGATGCCAAATAAGGACTTTTGATGTAATTTGGAGAGCAAATATTATAACACCTGACAAACAGAAAACAATCCTGAAAAATGGAGTCAAAGGCTGAAACAAGTAAAAGCGGGAAAACAACAATTTCATCTAACAATGGTGTGGGGGAGGGATGAACAATTCCTACGAAACACAGGCAGCGTAAGGTCACCTTCTGGGAAAGAAAGGGAGATAATTCCAATGTGATCAGATTGGCCAGGCTTCATTTAGAGTTGGTCGAGAATTTTTCAACTAAATGTTTCTTTGTAAAAAATAAAAAATGCTGATTAATCAAAACAAACTTTTTGTGGAAACGTATCTGTTTTGACAAAACCTTTGAGGAAGGTTTCTCAGGATGAAATTTCTGGTCAAAAACAGAGACCCACTCCAGAATAGCTAATAGCCCAGTGGTTGGGGCACTCCCCCGGGATGCAGAAACCCAGGTTCAAATCCCTCTCTATTTGATTTGAAGCAGGAACTTGGCCATGAATCTCCCACATCCCAGGTGAGGGCTACTAGGCTCATGGCTATCCTGAGCTGGGTTTCCCTGTTTTTTTGTGAAATATTTTGAAAGGTCTTAGTTTCATCTCGATGCAGAACAAAAAACAAATGTAGAAACCTTGAAATATTTTGCAAAACAGAATTCTTGTCTTCCAGCCAGCCTTAGCTTAATTTACATAAATTTACATACAGACCAATGGTCCAACTAGCCCAATATCCTGTCTTCTGACAGTGGCTAGTGCCAGATGCTTCAGAGGGAATTAAAAGAACAGGGTAATTATCGAGTAATCTATCCCCTATCATCCAGTCCCAGCTTCTGGCAGTCAGAGGATTAGGGACACCCAGCGCATGGGACTGTGCCCTGATGATCTTGGCTAATAGCTATTGAGGTACCTATCCTCCACAAACTTATCTAGGTCTTTTTTTAATCCAGTTATACTTTTGGCCTTCATAACATCCCCTGACAAAGAGTTCCACACATTGACTGTGCACTGTGTGAAGAGGTACTTCCTTATGTTTGTTTTAAACTTACTACCTATTAATTTGTTTGGGTGACCCTGTTTCTTGTGTTATGTGAAGGGGTAAATAACACTTCCTTATTTACTTTCTTCACACCATTCATGATTTTATAGACCTCTATCATATCCCCCTTTAGTTATCTCTTTTCTAAGCTTAACAGTCCCAGTCTTTTTAATCTCTCCTTGCATTTTTGTTGCCCTTCTCTTTACTTTTTCCAATTCTAATATATCTTTTTTGAGATGGGGCGACAAGAACTGCATGCAGTATTCAAAGTGTGGGCATACCAGAGATTTATATAATAGCATTGTAATAATTTCTGTCTTATTTTCTATCCCTTTCCTAATGGTTTCTAACATTGCTAGCCTTTTTGACTGATGCACATTGAGCAGATGTTTTCAGAGAACTATCCAAAATGACTCCAAGATCTCTTTCTTGCGTGGTAAAAGCAAACTGAGACCCTGCCATTTCGTATGTATAGTTGGAATTGTGTTTTCTTTGCATTTATCAACATTGAATTATTATAAGCTTTTTTAAAAAAAATGTCGTTTTGTTTCAACTACAATCACTTCTGCTAAGCTTTTTAGCAAGGGAAGAAATAGCCATTGGATGAGGCAAGTCCATTAATTGGTTAAATCCATCGTTTTATGTGCTCATATCGGCATAGAACAACTTTTGGGGTCAAATTATGGCTGCTTCACAATGGATGTGCTGGTGGGGGATAAGGAACACAGAGAGATCCTTCTCCGTGCTCTGCCCTCATTGCTCTCATATTTAGTATCATCATTTGACAGCCAGTGCTCTTCAAGTACATAGTGAGTGTGTGTGTGTGACGAGGGTGAGGGGGAGTGAGGGTGAAGGTGGGAATGCTAGTGTGGCCAACACTGGTTACCTGCTCAGACAAGGTGTGTATGGAGGTGGTATAATGAGTGAATATGATTCAGAGATTTTTAGGGCCAGAAGACAGCATAGGGCATACAATTCACCAAGTGATTCCTGCATCAAGCCCATACCTTCTGGCTGGGCTACAGCATATCCTTTAGAAAGACATCCAGTCATATCTTAAAGATGTCAAGTGAGAGAGGATAAGTTGTTTCAATGGTTAATTACCCGCACTGGGTATGTCTACACTGCAGTTAAGAACCCATTGCTGGCCTCTGTCAGCTGACTCGATGCAAACATTTGAGCTTGGGTATGGGATCCTGTGGGGAGGGGGTCACAGCCCAAGCCCAACCTTCTACGCTGCAATTAAACAGCCCTTAGCCCAAACCCCATGAGCCCAATTTGGCTGACACGGGCCAGCCGCAGGTGTTTGATTGCAGCATACACATATCCGCTATTAAAAATATGCATCTTATTTCGAGTCTGAATGTGTCTGGATTGAGTTTCCAACCACTGGCTCTTGTTATGCCTTTGTCTGCTAGACTGAAGAGCCCTCTACTATCAGAAACCTGCTCTCCATGTAGGAACTTACAGACCATGATCAAGTCACCATTAAAGCTCTACTTGGATAAACTAAATTGACTGAACTTCATAAGTCTTTTGTTATAAGGCAGATTTTCCAGACCTCCACTAATTCGTGTAGATCTTTTCTGAATGCTTTCCAATTTGTTTACATATTTTTAAAAGTGTGGACATTAGTATTCCAGTAATGGTCTCCTAATGAATATACAGAGGTAGTAATGCCTCCCTACTTCGAGTTAATATCCCCAAGAAAATCCAAGGTTTGTATTTGCTGTCATAGGGTTAGTCTAAACACAACATTTGTACTGCTTTAAGTATACTTGTATAGTTAAAGCAGTACAACCCCGTAATATGCATGCAGTTATATTGGTAAAGGTGCTTTATACAGGCATAACTGTATGACTAGGGCGTGTGCCAGTATCGCTGTTTCAGTAAAAAAAAAAAAAGAAAAGAAAAGAAAAAAATAATCACACTTGAAGTGAAATAGTTCTTTAAGTACAAAAATCACGTTTAGACCAGTCTTTAGCATCAAACTGGCAGCTCATGTTCAGCTGGTTATTCACCACGACCCCTAACTCCTTTTCTGAGTCACTTCTTTCCAAAATACAGTTCCCTAGCTTCTGCGCATGACCAACATTCTTAGTTCCTGGATGTATGACCTTGGATTTAGCTGTATTCAAATGCATGTTGTTCAAGTTTATCATGCAATCCAGATAGCTCTGTAGAACTGACTTGGCCTTATCATTATTTGCCACTCCACCATTTTTTGTCTCATCCACAAACTTTAATAGCAACAATTTTATGTTTCCTCCCAGATTATAGATAACAATATTGAACAGCACTGGACCAAGAACAGATCTTTATGTGCTGCCAATAGAAACACCTTCACTGGATGATGATTCTCCATCTACAATTACTTTTTGAATTTGCTCACCTCCATGGTGACAGGGTGCACTTAGAGGACTGTTTGCTATACCTGTTTAAAAAGTATAACAAGGGCATATGTACAAATACCAACACTTGGGAGGTGCCGTGAATGCAACTCTTGCTCTTAAGATAGTGTTGCAGAAATCTGAATTTTGGAGCTTCCCAAGAAAGGTTGATACCATAGTAGGGTCTTATAATTAAATGTATGTATCATGACTGTGACTCGGGAAAGTGGCACCTGATAGGTTCTTGTCTCACAGAATGCTACTATGAGAGAAAGGAGAAAAATAAAACAAGCAATTTCTAATAATCTCTAATGTTTTCCATGCAATATATACAAAAATAGTGGAATCCACTTTGCCTTTCATCCAAGGCATGTATTCGGTTGCATCATGTCATAATGTAGAAAACTCATGGAGTCCAGCTGAGACTAACTGTACCACTGCAGCCCATGAAGCTTCATACTACAGCTGTCATACAGTGGATTGGCACAGCATCATAGAAATGTAGGGCTGGAAGTGACCTCAAGAGATCATCTAGGCCATCTCCCTGGGATGAAGCAGGACTAAGTATCCATAGACCATCCCTGACATGTGCTGTCCTCCAACATGCTTGTAACCTTCCCATCCTGGGGCAATCTGCAAATTTTAAAAGCATACTATCCACTCCATTATCCAAGTCATTAATGAGGATGGTGAATAGTACCAGACCCAGGACAGACCCCTGCAGGACCCCACTAGATACATCCTTCCAGATTGACAGCAGAGCATTGATAACTGCTCTGTGAATGTCATGCGGGACAGTGTCAAGAGCATTACCAAAATCAAGATATATCACATCAACTGCTTCCCCCCCATCCACTAGGCCAGCAACCCTGTCAAAGAAGGAAACTAGTTGGTTTGGCATGATTTGTTCTTGACAAGTCCATGCTGACTATTCCTTATAATCCTATTATCCTCCAGGTGCTTACAAACTTGTTGCTTAATAATTTGTTCCATTATCTTTCCAGGTATATAAGTTAAAATGACTGTTCTATAATTCCCCAGGTTCTCTTTGTTCCCTGTTTTTAAAGACAGGTACTGTTTGCCCTTCCCCAGTCCCAGAGACGACCCGTACCCGCCGATAGTGTGGGCGCACAGCAAGAGCAGCAGCTTCAGCAGTCCATGTGAGCATGCTCAGTACAAGCAAAGCACCAAATCTGGAAGGGCATGTGACCCCATGTGGTACCCCCCCATGTCACCTCTGCTCAGTCCTCTGGGACCTCACCCACGCTCCAAGAGTTTCCAAAGATAAATGCCAACAGTTTCGAGATTGCTTCATCTAGTTCCTTAAGTACCCTAGGATGAATTTCATTAGACCCTGCCGACATCCAATTTATCTACATAATCTTTAGCCCATTCCTTTCCTATTTTGTGTTGAGTATCCGGTCACCATTAACATTTTTAATGCAGACTAAAGCAAAATAGGTTTTGGATTTGTAACAATTACTGTAGAGAGGGTCCTGCAAACAATAAATACAAATTACCCATTTTGAAGGGTGCCCTGTACATGACAAATGAAGGAAAGAGTCCATTTTCTATACTACATATCACAACTTTCTCCAATAACGTAATCATGATTTGATCTTGACATACATTGGGTTTGTTTCTATATCAAAGTAGTTTCTTGTACTCTCATGACTTTCTGGTAATTTCACGACTCTCATTACAGAAATGACAAAACTGAAGACTTAACTACAATTCATATAATAGAACAGTGTCTAAATTTTAACCAAAGTTTAACATTTTATAGTTTGCCCATCTTCGGGAATAGAGGGCTATTGAAGTCAATGACTCCCACTGACTTGAATGGTGCAAGATTAAGGACAGAAAATGTTTCTTTTTCCTATAAAGGGCTGGGCTCTGTAGCTGTTCCACATGCAGGAACTGTACAATTCCACATGCAGCAGCATTGCTAGATTGGTGTTAATGTTAGTAATCTATCATCTTCACAACCTGTATGGTTGCAAGACTTTCATAGTAGCAGTTTGCCTTATGTTTCAGACTGTCTCATATTGTCTAGAACTGTAATAGAAATAATTTTCAAACCAATTTGTTAAATCAGAGCAACATTAATAATGCGCTAATTATCCATCCTGGAAGATGCAAAATTTATTAATGCAAATATATTCAGATGCAATGTAATAGCACTGCATTGCATTCTAATGAGAAAGCTAGTAATGCAGTCTATCAAGGTAATATGTAAATAAAAAACATCCTTATCTTAGGTGCTTTGATGCAGAAGGCTAACCGAACTGAAGTAGTTTAGTCTTATTTCTGAGGCATCAACTAAATTTTTTCTGTATTTTGAAATAAAATTATTCTACTCTGCTTTATTATTCATTGCAAACAAAGCAACAGGAATATGTCAAAATGTATTTTCTGCTAAGAAATGTTGCCAATGAATATTTTTCACACAGATGTAACATTTGGAACTTACTGCAGAAATAACCAGTACAAATATATTGTGTCCTGTGATAATTGTGTAATTTTAATCTTATATACAAAATCCTCCAAAAGATGCAGAAGAGCTATCTGCACTTCTGAAAATATATGCTTCAGCCTTTTTAGACTCTGACCTTTCACAAACAGCTTTTGTCATTTACAGTGATCAAACTTGAAAACTAGAATTAGGAACCAAGCACCAAATGCTGTGTTGCTGTAGGTATTCCTCTGTGTCCCTGTAAATCACTGCATGGATGGATTATAAACCCACATTACCAAAAATACTGCACACAAAGAATCATCAGAGCCCTACTAAAAATGTTGGTCATCACCTGTACTAAGAGACTGTATGAAATGAATTTAAACAGATGAGTAGTCTTAAAGTTAAGTATATGCCTAAGTGTTTGCAGGCTCAGAACCTGCTTCTACATCCTCAAAGGGTTCTGAATTGTTTGCAGGGTCACCTGCAGTATATTTATTAATAATCAGCATTTTCTAGAGATATAACTAAATGACAACCAGCACCAGTATCTGCTAGTCAGCAGAAGAAATATGATTTAAAATTTGCATTCTAGATCATCATATTTCATTCAACTGAAATAGTGTGACAGTATGTTCCATAGAACGACAGACATTTTGTAAGCCAAAAAATATATTTTGTGTGTCACACAAATTTACTCAAAGGACTTTCTTATAATTCTACATAATTATTGTCCAGTTTACAATTCCCTGTCCATCTATACTGACACATTTTTTATATTTTTATCCCAAACAAAGCTCCCGGTCCTTGTTTGCTTTTGGTGAGTTGGAGAAGTTATTTTTAAATAATAATTAAACAAAACAAAACAAAACAAAAACCATCCAGCCAAACAATAAACACAGAAGAAGCATGAGCACCCATCCCCCATGGTCAAAAAGGAAAGATAATGAAAAAATGCAGTCCAGGATTTTAAAGCTGACATAGTTCTATAAAAAAAGACTATGAATTCACAGAGTGAAAGAGATGAACATGCTGTTCACCTGTAGATCTTCAATATAATTTTCATATCAAGTGTTAATGACAGGTAACCTCCCTAGAGATTCATTCATTCATTTCACTTCCAGGTTTCTGCACAGCCACTTTGGCATGATGCGAATTACAATTAATGCTAAGCAGCCAGGAGTTGTTTGTTAGATTATTAGAGTCAGTGAAGCTGAATGACTCATTCTATGCTATTTACAGAACCAAGGCAAGCAATTCATCACAGAACAGATGTTAATGATAGGCTACCTGAATCCCTATAGAGGACCGTCGACTCTTAAGAAACTCCTCAGCTTTTGTCACTAAAATGGCCTTGTCACTGGTTCGTACTGAAGTGATTTGACTCTCAGAAGCATGGCGCTGTGCAGCGGCCGTTTCCATGGCAAGATTCATGGCCTTGTTACTGTCCAAACTGTCTGTAGAGTTGTACATCCCTCGACCATCTTGAGGCCATGGGGAAATCCTCTGAGTCCGGCTATCATGATATGCATCCTGGGTGGATTCTGTGCTGCTCTGTGCTGTAATTGAGATGAGTGGCTTGGAAGTGGTACGTGGAGGTACCGGTGGCGGTGTTTTTTTGTAACTTGTATAAGTTACAGCTACAGAAGGAATAAACAAAAAAGAAATCAAGATTAATTTGTTAATGGAAATATTGTGCTTTATTGGAGAAACATGTAAAATAGAGACTGTACTACTTAAAAACCAAAGACAATTGCAAAATAGTGTTCATCTGCAAAGCTCGCTATCAGCACAAACTCTTTCTCATACTAAGATGGGTATCCATAGCAACAGGTTTATTTTATTTCATCAGGGAAGCAAGGATTGAAAACGTTCCTCATACTAAAATGAGAACCCTTGATTACAGTGAAGATGAAAGGAGTTAGCACGGATTTGTTGCGCATGTCTGAGTACTGAGAATGATGTGCAGATTTGTATACGTTACTGCCCATGGGCTGGGTCTCCATGGGATAAAACTGATAGCAGGAATGAGGGATGATTTTTTCACCTCATGTAATCATTTGAACTCTGGACTCTTCACTGATTCAGTGGGGAATTAAGAAAGCGATAGCAATATATTGAAACAAGAAATTCTTCGACAGACTCTTCCACTGAGCAGCAGCACTTTACACTTCTGATCTTTCAATACTAATTTTAGGTTTACTGTTGGATATGGATTTACTATCTGACAGTAATATGACTACTTAAATGGGAATAAGGATTAAAATATATATGATTAAAACAAGCTACAAATATTAGTCAAGTAGGAAATTCTGTACATATAAATGTTTCTAAAATGCAAAGACTAAGAATTACCTTTAAAACCAAAACAGACTAAAATACCTTACTCTACAGTGACATTTTGTCCATATTCCTGTAGTAAATTTTAAATGCAGAGAGAGTATGTTGAAGGGTGCTGTTTTGAAACAGACAGAACCAGCAAAAGTACAGATCTAAAAAGTAGGACAAAAATGATGCTGAAAGAACAGGCTACACATCAGAGGGACAGTGAACTAATATCAACAGGATGAATCAGGTTTGCTTCTGGTTTGACTCTAATCCCATCCTACAGCAGAGAGTTTGACAAAGCATCAAGTGCATCCAGGAGAGACTACAAAAGGGAGAGAATCCTGACCTGGAGAAATCTCTTGCTTTTTGGTATTTCAGGGAACAGAAAAATAACAGTTTGCAGAATGGTAGAAAACACTTTATTTATTTTGTGATCACTATCATACCATAACCAATTGGAATTTTTAAATCCAACCCAACTGACTCGAAAGGGACTGCACTAACGCCAGGTCCATTCACTAGTTTGTACTGTTTTGGTAGAGGAGTGATTTGTTACTGAAATAGTTAGACCAGTACAACTGCTAGGGTGGATGCAATTATACGGATACAATAGTGCCTTATACCAGTATAACTTATTCCCCTTCCCATACAGGAGTAGTTATAGCACTTTCACATTGATATAATTGTGCCCACACTAGCGGAGTTGTACTACTTCAACTATACCACTATTGTTACCAGTACAACTTGTGTGTGTAGATAAGCCTAATAAAGCCACTTTTAACAGCAAGGGTTTTCATTTTGCAGGGTTTTGTAAAGGTGACCCAGGTAAGCCAGAGACTCAAGCAAAGAGTGCCTCCTGCTGTAGAGAGGTCACATGATAAGCAAAGCACTAGGCCTGAGTGACTATCCACTATCAGGAGAGGCTGACTAAGAAGCTGCTAGCCATTGTAACTTCTGCTGAGAAAGAATGAGAGGGTTACCACATGGGGAAAGTGGAGCCAGGAGAAAACTGCTATTCTTCCATTTTCTTTTTATCATTGGTAATCTCAGATGAAACAGGAAAAAGTGTGAGTACTGGGGAAGAAAACCTTTCAGTAGGAGCCCAGTTTGAACCTACCACTTATTTAAACAGCTCCAATTCTGGTGGGAATTTGAGGAGGCTCTTGCCTTTGAGTTAAAGAAGTTTAAAGGAACAGGGACAATAGATAGTGCCATCAGATTCAAGAGATGCCAAAGACCTCACAGACCAGACCATCAAATGTTTGAAATATAGAAGGTGTTGTGGTGTTAGTGGTGGGCTGAGTGGACATTGGTGACCAAATTCTAGACACAGGACAAACAGTTCATGTTTGTCGCTGCACTGACTATTGTTACTTTACTTGAAGGGCACTTGTGGTGACACAAAGACATACAAATCTTAAACTGATTATAATGAGTGGGAATGGGCAAATGACAGGTTAATGTGTAAAGTGATTGAATAAAGAGGAAATATGTTTAAAATGTTGAATTATAAAACTGGAATGTTCATCATTATACTTCCTTACATATTGTTCAGAAATCAGATTATGCTTTTTCTGCCTAATTCTGCTTGTGCCATGTCTTGCTTCCTTGAGATGGAAGGGAAACTGCAAAACTGGGAAGGGGTCTTGAGTGTAAATCTGAACCTGGGGTTCAAAAATATAACTGTTCAAAGTGTGGTGCTACCGTCTAGGTCTGATGGTCATTCTTTAGTGCATTGTATGCCCAGGTAACTAGATTCTAGACAGTAAACATTAAGGTTACTGGACTGAAATGGCTGTTCAGGAATGACTGAAACAATACTGAATGATCTAGAAAAACATAAAACATTTCTCTTTAATCAATAATTACAAATATCTTGATTTATAATTTTAATCAACTATGAATATTTTCACTTCTCTTTAAAACAATGGAATGCCTGTCTCATCAATTTCCCTTAAGCCATCCTTGTCTGTAAACACTAGGGCAACTATTCATAACAATCAGTATAGACTATAATAAGAACAGACTTTAATAAAAGAGTTTATTTGAGAAAATGAGAATGAAGAGACGGTCCAGATTCTGAGAGTTGATGCATTTTTTTAAAGCATGGTTGTACTGTTCCATCACCAAACTTATCTCCTATCAGATTTGTAACTACTGGTTGAGAAGACAAAACCAAACAAAAACACTTTTCAAATGCCAGGGCAGCTTTTCAGAATGTAGTTGTCCTCTCAGAGATGGAGATGAACACAGTATTTGGAAATTACAATAGTATCTGCAAAGCTTAAACAATGGCTCAAATTAATGATGGTGCTGGAAAAGGTAGATGCAGGTGGTCACAGTGCTGGAAAGCATTAGAAATAGCACTACTGGGATGAAATTAAGTGGGTGAAATCCAGATAAGGACATTAAACTAAGACAGGTTATCTGCATTATAACTAATTTATTATATTTCACCAGCTGTCTTCATCCCAAAGAACAGCAATGAGCAATGAAGCATATGGTGAATGTGACAATGAAACCTCATGGGCAAGCATAATCCTAATACACAGGCAATAGGTCCCATTTCTACCCTAACAAAATGTAAATATTGAACTTGTTCAGCATACTTCCACAGTTAGCTTAATTTCTATCTTGCTTTTATAAAGTTCCTCTCTTGGAAGAATTTGTGTGGTAGTTGTTTGAATATTAAATCTTACCCAAAAAAAAAAAAAGTAAGAGTTACTTCTGTGAACTTAATATTGTTTTTGGCCTTCTGCTGGGTGAGCTGTCTTACAAATACAGAGGTAATGATGAAAAAAGATCTAAGAACATAAGCAATCTTAATATATATTTACAGTGAGACATAGCAGCAAAAAAGTCAAATGAATTTCCAGGTTGCAGACACAGAGATAGGGTTTCCAACTTTCTAATCACGCAAAACTGAACACCCCTGCCCTGCCCCTTCCCTGAGGCCCTGCCCCTGAGCCACCCCTTCTCCAAGGCCCTGCCTCCTGCCGTCGCTCTCTCTCCCCCACCCTCACTCACTTTCACTGGGCTGGGGCAGGGGGTTGGAGTGTGGAATGGGGGTGAGGCTCTCTGGTGGGGCTGGGGTGCAGGAGGGGGTGTGGGCTCTGGCTGGGGGTGTGGACTCTGGGGCGGGGCCAGGGATGAGGGGTTTGGGGTGAAGGAGGAGACTCCGGTCTGGGGAAGGCGATGGGGTATGGGAGAGGGTTTGGGATGCGGGGTCACGGCGGTGCTTACTGCAGCTCCTGAGAAGCAGCTGCTACGTCCCTGCACCCCTAGATGTATGGGCAGTTCCTGGCCAATGGGAGCTGCAGAACCTCCCAGGCCGCCCATGCGTCTAGGGGCTGCAGGGACCTGCCAGCCACTTCTGGGAGCCATGCAGAGCTAGGGCAGGTGGGGAGCCTGTCTGAGCCCCCGGCCCCTGCTGCTCCACTGGCTGGACTTTTAACGGCCCGGTCTGTGGTGCCAACCGGTGCCGCCAGGGTCCTTTTCGACCAGAACAGTTGAAAACTGGGTGCCTGGCAACCCTACACAGAGATCAGATCATTAGGCAGGGAAATTAAAATCCATACCTATGCAGCTGGTGAGATCACACCTGGATCTGTGTTCTGTAAGGGCTGCTTTAGTGCCAGAGAGAACTAGAAGCTTGGAGGCACTAACAAAAAATGTTAAAATACTGGATGATCTGATTTATGGGGAAAGATTAAAGGGCCAATCCTAGTGGTTTAATCACTCAAGTAGTTCCAGTGAAGTCAATGGGATTATTTGTATGAACAAGGTGAGCAGGATTTTGCTTTAAATGAACACAAAATGTATTGCTTAGCTAAGTGATAACCAAATAGAAGGTGAGGGATGTGCTGACGGGGGCAAAAGAATCCTGCAGTAGGCAGATGTGGGAGCTGTCCCCTACATTAGGCCTCATCTTGATCTCTAATATTTAGAGATTAGCTAAAACCTGAAGCATCAGGTTTAATATCTCTTCCAAAACTTTTGTCAGCATTAACTATTATGTCTCTGGATAGTCTTCTTATCCATAAAAGTGTCCAATTCCTTCCAAATCTCGCCAAGTTCCTTGCCTCAGTGATCTCCTGTGGCAATGAGTTCTAACTGCACGTTGTGTGAAAAAATATTTTCTCAATTTTGAATTTGCTACCTTTTAATTTCATTAAATTTCCCCTTGTTCTTATGTTCTGAGATGGGGAGAACAGAAGCTCTCAATCTACCTGCTCTTTACCATTCCCTATTTTGTACAATTTTGTCAAGCCCCCTCTTATTTGTCTCCTTTTTAGCATACACAATTCCAGTCTTTTCAATCTCTTGACTCAGTTTTTTCATACGCCATTTTTCCTAGAATGTTCAATTAGCTCCTAAGTCCCGCCCTTCAGTGGAACAATTCACACACACACTGTGAGGAGGCCTGGAGCAAGTCAGTGCAGCCTCTGAATACATAGTGCGGGTTGAGCAGAGGCATGCCTGAGCTTCCTTGGAAATGCCCTGATTCAGTTTCTATGTAAAAGCTTATTTCCAATGTAAAATAGCATTCCTGGATAACACAGAAAATGCCCAATCTATTGAGGAACATGCGAAATTTGATGTGAGTTTTTTATTTCCCTTTTTTAGGTGAATGATTTTGATGTTTAATCGTTGGCCATTTTCAATACACTGTGCAACAATCTTGCTGTTGAACACAGAGGCACATACAAAGTAAAAATGACAGATTGCTTCCACGCTGACAATTGATCTGTGACATCTACAGCAGCTCTGAAGCACAAAGAGAAAAATGAGTTGGCACCAGTAGTCAAGAAATATTATGGGATTGTTTTAACCTGAAGATGTAAAGAAGTACGAATGAAAGAGGTTGAGACTCTCTTTCCTATTACATTTGTAGGTTACCTCAACAAAGATAGTTTTATTTTTATAAACAGGAGAAACCTTTTTCTGGAAATCAGAATTTACAACTTATCTCCATCAGTTAGTTATTGATCATCCCAAAACAAGGAAATGAAGTGTACAGGTCAAGACACACACAAAAACCTCTCTCCTTATGCTAAATTATACGGATGTCTTATAGGCCCCTTAGAATAGCAGTACAGGCTATTTAGATACTTGTCCATATACACGCAATTACCTTGTGTTTTCCTATTAGGAAACAAATTTTTAGGCAAATTTATGTCAGGACAATAAAGTGCTTCTATGTTGATTCACAGTGGGTTAAAGTAAAAGATGATATAAAGTTGGTGTAAGTTAGTCAAGAGAAAGGAGTTGGGTAGTGTAATATGCATAAAATTGGCATTTGGTGGGCAGGAAAAAGAAGAGTAACACCCTTCCCCCCCCCTTTTTTTTTGTAGGGACCAGATTTAGTCCTAGTAAAATATAAGCAGGTGCAACCTCATCCAAGTCAATTCCCATTAGCTGATGTTATTGCTATCTTCCCTCAATATGTAAATTACACATGAATTGCACACCCACTCAGTGCCAAATTGGCACACTATATTGTCACTTATCATATCATGTATAATACATAAAACTCTCTATCACCACTGAGTTTGGCCCAAAGATGCCCATGAATGACACATCCTCTGAACCATGTTCAACTTTCATTAGTACTTGCATTATGATATCTCTTATGAAGCATAATCAGAAATCAGCATGCTAAGCACTGTATAGACACATTGTACAGAAGACAATCTCTGCCCCAAAGAGCTTACAGTTTAGGTTTCAGATGAGACACAAATGGTATAAATCCAAAGTATTTATACTGATTTCTCTCTTCAATGAAAGGCATTTTTAGATGTAACTGGTATAACTGAAAGCAGATTTTCCCTTACACCTCGTTGCATTTGGCTGAATTTTCTGAATGTTGTAGAAACAGTTCTAGGAATAATTCGGTTACCCAGTCTAACCAATTTTTTTCAGTGCAAATATAATTTGTACTAGAAATGAAATGCTCTTCAGACTGAGATTATTACAAATAACTAGGCCTAGGATTATCTAAGTGAATCAGGAGATTTCAAGATGAAAGGCAGGAGGTGAGACCTAGTATTTTGGATTGGAATTTCATGAGGTCACAGTCCAGCCACCTTCAAGAGATGCAGTTTTCTAATTCACCCACAGTTGTCAGTGCATTTGCACGATGTGAGCACCCTTTTCTTATGAATCAATATAGCCATTAAACACTAACTCAAGGGGAAGATGCCATTATCCAGCTGACAGAGATAAAGTTAATTGCATGATGAATTTACTCAAAGATACCAGCAATTAAAAAGAATGGTTTCCCCTTGCTACACATGGGAGAAGATAGGGAAAGTACATGAGATTTCCTGAGTAGCACGCTTTATTCATCCTGGGTACGGTTACTGTGCTGGAGGTGATGCACAGGCACGCTCCCTCAGTAGGTGCTCCAGGGGGCATCTTGCTTCAGGAAGATACAATGTGCCCCAGATTTCAGAGGCACAAGACCACTGAGCTGCTGTTGAAGAGAATGCACTGTGCTTTCTCCTGTGGGTGCTAGTTCTTTTGACTAGTGCAGAAAGAAGGTGAGGATAGTGCTACCTTGGCACGTCCTTTGCTCTGCCACAGTGCAAAGCCTTCAACTGTGCAAGAGGAAAGGTTCCTTGTGCCAGCCACTTTAAGAGCGTGACAAAATCTGGACCCAAACGTAGAGAGTACTACATAAATTCATTATGTGATCTTCTGATCATTATGAGAATTCTTATAATCAAATGCATTTACATAATTGAAAATGGGCACCCCTCAAGTGTCCTGAAAGCACTGCCTTGCTTTGTTAGAAATGCTTTCATATGCAGCAGGAATATGGAACTCTTTTTTTTTTTTTTTAAGTACTCATGGCTGCAAAAAAAAAAATCACTTTTAAAAACAAAGAATAATGAACATTAAAAGACTATTGACTGCAGAAAGCAAATGAGCTTTTGAGTTATGATACCTTGAGCACTTAAATGATTTTATTTTCTGATCAAAGGATGCCCCTTTTCAGGAGTTTCCTATAAATCCAGTCCCATTTGAAGGATAAAAGCCCTTCCTTTAAAAAAAGGGTGTCTGAGACATGTTTTTTATATTTCATAAGCATGTTGTCAATCGACTTCACAATCTGGTCTCTAATGACCATGTAAAACAACTTTCAGAGATTAGGATAATAGCACATAGATTCATTTCAATTTGACATAGACAAAAGGAAAGTAGAAATGTGAGATCTAGCCAGGGGTCTCTTTCCTGCATCATTAATACATTTCTGCACTCAATAATAATGAGATGCTTTAGAAATGTTTAGATATAAAGCATATGTGGCTTTGGGCTATTAAACAAAGATGGATCAACTGAAGGAATGGGCAAAAGTTAACATAAATTAGTCACTTGGGGCTAGCCGGACAGTCTAGTAGCACTTGTAATGCACAGGATCCACATTTACACTCTTGAGCTCGGTCCCTCTCTTACATGCAGAAACAGTATGAACTTAGTATGTACCACAAGGAAAAAATGCCTCACCTTGCTGTGACCCTCCCCTCTACCTGACATTGAGTGCTGAAGGGCTCCCGAGGAAAAGGAGGTCACCATGATGAAGGGCATTTAAAAAGGAGAGCCACAAGAAACTGGGAGGATCCTAAAATATCTCAAACAAAAATGAGTCCTCTGAGTATAGATCTCAGGGAAATATTTCAATTTGTAGGAATTTTTCATGATCCGAATAAAGGAAAATACATTTTTGCACTTCTCCGCAGACACCTGTTACCATGCCCATTCCTTGCCTTCCAATTTAATTACTCCATGAAATTATTATTATTTAAAATCAAAACTGATCCGATAGCAAAAAGTATATGAAAGTCAATTAATTTGGACCAAAGAAAGTTAAATTGCAGGGAAACTTGTAATTTATAGAATACTATTTCAGACACAAAATAGGAGGAGACACAACACTTGCACCTGGTGAAATCAATAGTATGTGTGCAAAGTGAATGTAAAATGCTACCAAATCAGAATGGCAGTGTTTCACAGACACTCTGCATTTACATTGGACAAGGTTACTGTAGTATAAATGACTACACAAGGTGCAGGGTGGTGGCAAATCAGGCTTCAAGAATATATCCTTGTTATCCACTGGCTCTTCCACCCTGCTGGTCTGCTCTTTGGTTTCTTAGCCATTTCCTGCATGGGTGCCCACTTCTACCTTTTGTTCTCCTGGAAAAGGATCTTTTCGTCCTTATCCTGGGACCAGAGTGCCCCAGACTCCAGAGCCCGTCTCTTTCGGAATATTTCTGGGTGTTTTACTTCTAGGATAGAATTGGATATTGCAAACTTACAACCAAATTCTTTAAAAAAACAAGTTATATTGGAAATTAAAGAAAGAGTATATTTTAAACAAAAATAAATGATTTTCTTATGATAGCCAATCTGATTAGCTTTGGGGGAAAAGTAAAAATTTAGCTATCTTAATCACCATTCCAGGACAAAGAGGCTTACATGCTGACATGTTTCCAGAGATCAAATCTGAGGCTTGGTCTACACTACCAACTTATGTTAGGATAACTATGTTGCTTAGGCGTATGCAAAATCCACGCCCTTGAGCGACGTAGTTACAGCAACCTAATCCCTAGTGTAGAAAGCAATATGTTGATGGGAAGGTCTCTCCCATTGACATAGCTATCATCTCCCAGGGAGGTGGAGTACCTACATCAATGGGAGAAGCTCTCCCATTGGCTTATGTAGCGTCTTCACTAAGCACTACAGCAGAGCAGTTGCACTGCTGCAGTGCTGTAAGTGTAGTCAAGCCCATAGTTTGGCCCAATAGCATGTCCTCCTGCCTATTGCCAGGAAGCTTCTCTTGTCTCTCTCTCTCTATCTCTTTAAAAAAAGTCTTTCTTTCTGCTTTCCAGAGATGGGCAGGTGAGAAACCATTAATATAGTCACAATGACATTTGTGTGCTGGTACTTCCTTGGGAAGTACTCTGCTTTCCCTGCACTACAGTTCTACCAACTGTATCTGTTTTTATCACAGACTAGAGTGAAATCTGG
Organism: Malaclemys terrapin pileata; assembly: GCF_027887155.1. Lineage (NCBI taxonomy): Eukaryota > Metazoa > Chordata > Testudines > Emydidae > Malaclemys > Malaclemys terrapin. Next base: position 168,689,108 of record NC_071507.1, read on the forward strand.
CTAAATACTTAAAGTAAAATAGCCTCTTCCGTAGTCTGGTTGTTGGGCCATTGTGTTGTAATAGTTCCTATTCATTTTCCCTGATGGGTGACTCAAAGGTGGATTGGTTGTCAGGGATCAGATTTAATTGATCACAAAATATAATGTTTAGAAATCAAGAACAGGAGTGCACATCTGTCACACATCTAATATATAATTAAGAATTGACCACATATTACCATATTCTGGCACAATCCTTAAGATTAAGAAGCTGCAATTAGCCATGTGCTCAGGTTTTTTGATGGAGCTGTTTAATTACAAAGAATTCTATCATGCCTTTGAGGCACTGGCCTTATGTGGGGGGCAGTATATACATGCTTCATCTCAGGGTATAGCTATATGGCCATCAGAGGTGCAGATGCACCCAAGCTAGCTTTCATCTAGATAACACAAATACCAGTAGCAGTGAAGCTGCAGAAGCCCAGACTTCAGTGTGGGCTAGCTGCTCAAGGAAGTGCCCAGCATGCTGGGCGAGTTTGTACAGCCCATGCTGAAGCCCGTGCTGCTGCAGTTTCAATACTATTGGTACTTGTGCTAGCTAGAGTAAAGATATTTTGATTGTGCTGAAATCACATCCCCCTGATTGCAGTATAGACATACCCTCAGTCAGGGCCGGCTCCAGGGCTTTGGCCGCCCCAAGCAGCCAAAAAAAAAAAAAAAAGCTGCGATCGTGATCTGTGGCGGCAATTCGGCAGGAGGTCCTTTGCTCCCAGTGGGAGTGAGGGACCGTCCGCCGAACTGCCGCTGAATACCTGGACATGCCGCCCCTCTCCGGAGCGGCCGCCCCAAGCACCCGCTTGCCAGGCTGGTGCCTGGAGCCGGCCCTGCCCTCAGTGATAGCTCACCTGGAGCATTCTGGCATGCAACAGAGCAAAGCAACTACACTGAGTATTCCTCTCTGCAGTCAACCAACTTTGCTGGTCCAGATCAAGGGTCCTGGTTGTGACTGGCTTCTGTAGGGAAGAGAGGAGATAGCTCCATGATCTCTTTCCTCATGCACAGCCATGCAGCAAATAGTAATAATCTGGTCCAAAGTCTTGTCTGAAGACCTGCTGTATAGAAATGTTAATGGATGGGACCAAATCCTTTATATTTCTGTAGTTTTGAATTTGCTTGTAAAGTATTAAACATTGGGCCAGATCCTCAGCTGGCATAAATCGGTGTAGCTCCAATGAAGTCACCAACTAGGAAGTCAATGGAGCTAGGCCGGTTTGCACCAGCAGAGGATCTGGCAAATTATCATTATCACTGTGTGCAGTACAGAGGGGCTATGTTAGTGTCTATTGTGTCTGTATTTGAAAAAAATATAGGACCGTTTTCTGAAACACCAGGTCACTGCTGCTGGACAAATCTTACACCAAAGGATACTTTTAATGCAGCATGTGATGTATCCATCTGTTCTTGACATCTCAGCACTGAATCGAATCCATGAAGCCATTTGAGACAATACAAAAGCTTTATTGTTCATACGATACTTAAGATAAATTACAAGCCATTGGGCATGGTGCAGAAATGACTAGGTACAATTCTGTGGTTTACTAGATGATCACAACAGACCCTTCTAGCTGTAAAATTGATGAATCTATGTGATATTGTACAGGAAACCAACAAAACAAAAACTGGGAAATGTGACCACTACATTTTGAAAATGTTGAAGTCTAAGAGTAGCATTTTAACACACAGCAATCTCCTAATTAGAACTTGAAGGAGAACAATATAAAAGGAATTACAATAATCAAGTAATTCAGTGTGTAAATCATTGCTTCCATATTGGAAGAATCTAGCTCTGAAGGCAGTCCATTCTACATAGATGGTAAGATCTATTTTGACAGTGTAATTAATGTTAGTCTCAGAACAGAAATGTAAATCAAGCAAGACATCAAGGTCACACACTGTAAGCGTGTACTAAAGTTAAAAGAGAGATGTGGGAAACACCAACATTGTGGAATCGTTGATGGACTAGTTACAAAGGGTTCTATTTTAGAGCAGTTAATTAGCAAGAAATTATAGTCTAACCAGAATTTAGCATCCTGTAGACAGCAAAGTAGTGTTGACAGCTGTTTCACTGTTCTAGACAATTTCTTTGTTCTTCTAAAATATTTAAATTGCACTACAAAATACGATCTTAGATTTTCAGCAGCAGGAAGGAGGTGGGAAAAAGTGAATTTAATAATGCGACATTTAAAAAATATATTAGAGGCATTGAAAATATGTTCTTCGCTTATCAAAGGGCAGAAAAGAGGAAAAGGAACTACTGGGTAATCCTGCTCCTATTAAAATCAATGGGAGTTTTGCCACTGGCTTTAAGTGAAATAGGATCAGTCCCCATATTAGTATAATTCAGTGTTTCTCAACCCCATCCCTGGCCCAAGGAGGGTCATGAAAGACAATGAGAGGAGTCACAGGCTATTGAATATATTATTACAATCTATAGCCAAGAAAATCTTGCCACCCCCACCTTCCCACACACCTTTATCCTTCAAGGTCAAGTATTCTGTCAACCTCTCTAAACACACACACACACACACAAACACACAGAGTTATCATTATGATTGTTGATACATTTTTACTCTTACTTTTATAGGTGGTTGTGAAAATGTTTGACTTTCACTAAGGAGTCACCAACCTGAAAAAGCTGAGAAACACTGGTACAATCAATTAACCTTAAAAGAAGTATCATGCAATCATACAAGATGGTGCAAGATGACTGTTCTCCTAGATTAATGATCATTATAAATGACTAAACCAACTTTAATAATAAAAATAATACAACAATTAGTTTTTATATGATGCTTTTCATTTTAAAGGGCTCTACAAACAGCTAACCCTCACAATACCCAAGTGAGCTGGATAATTATATCCTGTGTGTATAGATGGGGAAACCCATTTACCAAGGATACAGAAAGAGTCACTACCAGAGCCAAAAATAGAGTGGCTTCCAGTCCTGTGTTCAGACCAAACATCTGACTCTTTTGTACATAGCACATCACTGGTTTAGGTCTTGTACACCTAGGGCAGAATCCTGGCCCTACTGAAGTCAATGAAAATTTAACCAATGGAGCCAGGATTTCACCTCTACTTTCATCCTTATGACTGAGCTGTTTTTGAAAAGAAAAGGGTGAAAAAACACACACTCTTCTAATTCTGATTGTTGAGTTTTGCAAAATAGGGTTGTACTTATATCTATATCTGTATAGATATAGGTTTTGAGATATATTTGAGATATATGTATCTACCATTTCTGAATAGCCCTAATAATTGTAATTGTGGGCTGTTAGGGGGTTTGCAAGACCCCTGATGTAATTTAGACATCCTTGAAGGTCTGTCTTTCCAGGCTACCATACGGGCTGCAGTGCTGTTTAGAACTGCAGCTCTATCCCCGTTGTCCCCTTCCAGCTTTTAGCTCTACTTCATAACCCCTGCATCAGAGCTTGAGAGAGGGTCCTCAGGAGCAGCCACACACCAATATTCTACAGTACCTCAGCCAGAGGAATCCCCGCCCCCCCCCAGCTGGATCTAGGGCTTTTTGGGGCCCCTTTATAGTATCCAAACCCTTCTCTATGAAATAAAGGGTCTAGAGCAGAGGAGAATCTCACCCCTTATCTTATTAATAACTTTATATAATTGGGCCCAGATCTTCAGTTGATGTAAATAGGCATATGTCCAATGGACTTCAATGCAGCTATGCTCATATACACTAGCTGAGGATCTGGGCCCAAGTGCATACAAATTTGTATGTGAACTGGCAGGAGGCTCTGGACAAAATAAAATCAAAACAGACTTTATACACCCAAAAAGAAGAACAGGAGTACTTGTGGCACCTTAGAGACTAACAAATTTATTAGAGCATAAGCTTTTGTGGGCTACAACCCACTTCTTCGGATGGGCTGTAGTCCACGAAAGCTTATGCTCTAATAAATTTGTTAGTCTCTAAGGTGCCACAAGTACTCCTGTTCTTTTTGCGGATACAGACTAACACAGCTGCTACTCTGAAACCTGTCTTTATACACCCAGCACATGAACCTTTTTATGCCAACTCAGATATCAATGTTATGGCTCCCTGCATATATTTCTATAAAAAATGAGGCAGGGTACCTGCAGGGCTTAAGGGAAGACTCCCTACAAGTTTTTCATCATTGCTAATGAAACCTTAAAGGGGAAAAAGAGCTGGAGGAAGGTTCCTGCATGCTTTGTCAAGTATATAAAAGGAAGGTATAGGAACACAACAACCAGTGAAGGTACACTAGGTCTTCCCCAGCTTCTACACAGGACAGAGTGGTTTGGTAGTATTGAACTAAATACTTCCAAGTGATGGAATTTACACATGCTAATGCTAGTCTCTAGCAAGCCAACAGAGTTCAAAGACCCAAGCAGTGAAGTTCCTTCTTTGCATGATTTTATTTTTTAGAATGATAGAATATAACACTGGAAGGGACCTCAATAGGTCTTCTAGTCCAGTCCCCTGCACTCATGGCAGGACTAAGTATTATTTAGACCATCCCTAACAGGTGTTTGTCTAACCTACTCCTAAAAATCTCCAATGATGGAGATTCCACAACCTCCCTAGGCAATTTATTCCAGTGCTTAACCACCCGACAGTTAAGAAGTTTTTCCTAATATCCAACCTAGTAGGATCAGGACATTAGTATATTTTAAAGAATTAGACTCTAATGATACCCTCAGATATATACTGAGAGCAATGGACATTATGTGAGAATATTTCAGTGTAGAATCAGGGTCACTGTGTGTTGATATATAATTTATTCTCATGGTACATGCATGCACATTGGCCCAGTGTCAGAATCCAAAAATGCTGCTACAGATATCTTCTATGAGTCCTAAAGAGAAAGAAATATTAAATAGGAGCTCTGACAGTAATTAAAGTCATTGTGCAAATCATGATATAGAGAAGAGCCTTCTCTATATTATTTTAATTAAATTATTTATATTTGTTTAAATGCACACATACAGTAGTTGCAATTACAAATCTACATTTACCAGCAATCTCTCAGATACTGCATTTATTTCCTGTTCTTTGTGTAGGGACAAAGTGTGGAACCTCGGATACCAGTGTGTGGCACTCAGCCCATTTGTTTGCTCTCATATAGCTGGGCTTTATGTGCCAAACTGCACTGGATTGAAAAAAGATCAAAGCAGCAGTCTGGACCCAATCAATATATCTTTTTTTGGGGGGGGAGGTAAGAGACTAAAATAATTATTTGTATTGGTCAGAAAACGTTTTATTTTTAAGCAATTGGAAGAGCATATTTTTCTTATTTTTAATAGATTAGGATAATACTTGGGCGTAATGCTCATCAATGCATCGTAGCCAGGGCAGTTTTTCAATGAGGTTATATTGCATAGCTCCATCCATGACTGATACATTTCCCTATATTCAGTATATCCATAGTCTTGAAGAAGTGGTGTAACTCATCTTTATGGTTCAGACGGCAAGAAGGATGCTTGCTGGTTCAGTAACAGGCACTGTGCTCAACTGCAGCTCACCAGCTAAATGAAATATCGGGCATCAGGGGAGTCCTGAAGCATGGTTGTTGGAACATAACCTCACAAGTATCATTATCATTAACAGGACTTCTGTGACTAAATACCTACAGATCACACTCAAAGCTTCCCCATTTGGATCTAGTTATTAGAGATCATTTTAAAATTACAGAATTAAAAATAATTTTCAGCAAGAGAAAGGAAATCTGAAAGTCCAAGGATATTTTATTATTGACTGGTGAAGTGAGCTATAATTAGGGCCCTACCAAATTCACGGTTCATTTTGGTCAATTTCATGGTCATAGGCTTTTTAAAATAGTAAATTTCATTATTTCAGCTATTTAAATCTGAAATTTCATGATGTTGTAATTGGAGGGGTCCTGACCCCCCAAAAAGTTGTGTGTGTGTGTGTGGGGGGGTCACAAGGTTATTGTAGGTGGGGTTGTGGTACTGCTACCACTTCTGTGCTGCCTCCTGCAGAGCTCGGCCCTCAATCAGAAGCCGCCACTCTCCGGCCGCCCAACTCTGAAGGCAGCAGCACAGAAATAAGGGTGGCATGGTAAGGTATTCCACTCTTCTGCGCTGCTGCTGGCAGGGAGCAGCCTTCAGAGCTGGGAACCCGGCTAACAGCCGCCGCTCTCTGGCTGCTCAGCTCTGAAGGTAGCAGCGCAGAAGTAAGGGTGGCAATACAGTGACCAACCTAAAATAGCCTTGCAACCCCCCTGCAATTCCTTTTTAGGTCAGGACCCCCAATTTGAGATATGCTGGTCTCCTCTGTGGAATCTATATAGTATAGGGTAAAAACACGCAAAAGGCCAGATTTAACGGGGGGAGACCAGATTTCATGGTCCATGACACATAACCCTAGCTATAACTGAAATCTATCTCATGCTATGTGACCAATTGGGGTTGGAATTATCAGTTCAATAGTTTAATAAATATGGAATTCTATCTACTGTACCCTTTACTAGTCTGAGTGCAACTGGTTGAGATAGGTTCATATAACTAAACCAATTTCCTACTATTCACCTATTTGCTACTCCATAAATTGTCCCAGCTACCAGATGACAGAAAGGGGTCAAATATTGATTCAAATTATGTGACTGATTCCAAGGAACAGGGTCCTTTACAAGTTCCAGAACTGGTTATTGGTCACCCTCTAGAGCAAGAGTTTTCTGCTGTACCAATATAACCCTTATCTCCAGCTATTAAAACTTAAATGGGTCTGGGATTCCTATCTGAGAGACAGCCTCTCACCTTACATCCCAGTGACTCAGTGAAGATCAACTGCAGTGCACTTGCTATTCATTCTTTTGGTAGAATTCTCAGAGGCCAGAGTTGGGTCTTTTTTCATTTAAGAGCTCCTGACTTTGGACCTCATTACCTTTGGTGATGCTCCAAGACCAGTTTAATGAGCTTCAGGGCACACAGTAAGATGATTACTATGCAGGTCAGCTCTGTTTGAATGCAGGTTTTTTTTTTCTTCTCTTTTGGTTTTATTTTAACTGATTATCTGGGGATTTTTTTCTATTAAGGCATTAGGGTCAAATCATGTTTCTCTCTTTCTCTCTCTTTCTCTCTCTCTCACACACACACACACACACACAGATCTTCTATCCAAACCTTCAGTGGGCAGAACACACCCAGGACACTACTGAATGGCAAGGGGGGAGCAGCAGACACCCTGCTTGCCTTAAAGATGGGAATATGAATGTTAATGTCACCATTCGATGTACTTGTTCAGTTTACTTTGATCCACCTTTTATCTTGGAAATAAGAAAATAACAGGAATAGAAACTTGCTCCTTTGCTGCTGAGGGACCTCCTCTAAAGCAAGCATTTGGAGAAGGCAGATAATTTCATTCTTTAGGGCTTTCTCCTGATAGGGATAATTGAAAAAGTACTAGGAAGGGAAGGTCACGGGTCTGCAGAGAGTGAATTGGATGGAATAAACTGTTGAATAACCTCCAGAACTGACTGGTCTGAAAATTCCACTCCCTGCTGCCTGAAAAAAAGAATGTAAGTGGTTGGAAATGGAGTGCACTGGCCCTTTAAGCTATTGAAAAAAATCCGCTGGGCCCAGCAGTATTGCATTCTAGGTTTTTACGCTGAGAACATACCTGGGCAACAAGGAAGGCAGCTAACAAGGAAGAAGAAGTGGTCTCAGGGTTGCAGTGTGCAGTTTGGAAAAAAAATCCAGGCTGCTAACTCTGTTTAGGGCCCGAGGCCACAGTTTTAGAGTGTAGGTGGGTACAAACTCCATATTCCTGCAGTAATGAGGACACATTGAACATGGTAGTTTCCTGGCAATTTTGAGAGTCATGGAGCAGGATGTCAGCAAGGCATGCTGGGAAGCAGATTTTGTATATTAGTAACTTTCTTCGCTCATAATGAGAATTTGACAGACCTGCAGAGATCCAGAAATACTAAGGGTCTCTCACAGAGACAGGAAAGTAAACTGTCAGTTTAAACTATATTTTTCCTTTCAGGACAGTGTTGTCCTGGATACATTTGGGGGTATGCATGTTTGACTTTGAACTTAGCTATAAAGAAGAGTTTGTGATATGTAAACAAGACTGGGGAAAAAGGCATCTCTGGGAATGGGAATTCTTGGTGTTTGCTTTGGACTTTGCCATATACCCTCTTAACCAGAATAAGAACTGGGCTGGGCAGTGGAATCTCAGAATATGGCATCACTACTAGCTTCAGTGACAAGGGTGAGCAGCAGCAGTGACAGCATAGCAACAGTGGCAAAGAAATCACTTGTTCACTCTCCTCGGTCCCCCAGGGCTAGAGGTGAACCCACTTGAGCACACCCCTGGACTCAGGTACTTCATTGAACTCAAGCAAACTGTGAGTGGGGTGCAACAGTGGGGAGTGGAATGTTAAAGGGACATTTGTCCACTGAACTTTCACACCACAAGATGGGAAACTGAGGCAAAGTGTTGCCCAAGATGCAATGGGGCAAGTGTTTTACTTATTGTCTGCATACTGCTGAGTCATTATTTTCCCAGATTAATGCTGGACAACAAAGCATTAATGCTCCCCTTCATAAACGTTTTCTTTTGTTATACACAGACTCAATGCTTGTGAGTGGGGAAGTAATACCTATCGCAGGTACCCACGGGTGGTGTTTAGTTTTCTCCGATTTCTGGGTGGGGGCTTGAGCTGGCTTTGTTTAAAAATTGAACTCAGCCCTTCCTGCTACTGACATCACTGGGCAGAAAGGTTACAACATTATCCCCTTAACAAACCAATGGAACATAAGAACAGCCACACTGGGTCAGACCAAAGGTCCATCTAGCCCAGTATCATGTCTACTGACAGTGGCCAATGCCAGATGCCCCATAGGGAATGAACATAACAGGTAATCATCAAGTTATCCATCCTCTCTCACCCATTCCCAACTTCTGGCCGTTCTTATAGAAGATGGACAGAAAGTTCTTAACCACAGTGAAGCCTAGTTAGTCTTGGCAAGAGTCACACAGAGGAGTGGGAGTTACCATTGGCCTCCAACAATGTGGACTGCTTTGGCTTCTTCCCGATTTAGATAAGGCCAAAAGTACAGGTACTGTCCCTGAGTCTCCAGGTTCACATTCATCGCTAATCTGGTGTTTCCTTTCTTGGAGTAAGATTACATCATTTTGAATTCTACCAAGTAAGTAGCCTGAGTTCACTGTTCAGGTGGTATGGCAAAAAATAACCCTGTTTGCCAACCTTGCTGAGGTTAGGAGAGAGTTTTGCTTCCTCCCACAGAAGAAAAAAATAAATCTGACAAGCAAGGGTGGATAGGGATTCGTCCAGTGGATAGCCCAGTTTACCAGCACAAAAGCTAGCCCATAGTAGTCATCAGTACTCAAGAGCATGTTCTGGGATCACATATGTCCCTGGAAAGTGGTTTAAATATTGGAAGAGATGACCATGGTAACCCCCTTTCCAAATGTTATGAGGATACCCTAATGCTTCTAATGGGATGAGCAAATGTGTCCCACATACTATTGAATAAAGCTGTAGTTTTCCTGCCATTCTGAATGAATCCTATGTGTCCACTGACATTTGTAATCATCTTTTGACAAACTAAGCTATATAAATGTACATCCAAAATAGATAGTTCCATAATTAAATTCAGAGATGAAATATTATACCTTTTCTGCTTCTGATTTACATTTTCTCTTACACTATTAAATCTTTTAGCTTAGTCTAGTGCTACAATTTCTAGTCTGTGCTACAATTTCATTTCATTACAACACTGATAAAAGGCAGCCACCCTCTTATCACTAACGTTTCAACTAATAATGAAATTGTGTTTCCTGTTAATTTTCTAAGAAATGGCTTTAATGACTTTGCCAAGACTGGCTTATAACATCAGCAGTGGGAAAATATCTGACCAAATTAATCTTCCTAAAGATTCAGAAGGTTGAATTTGCACTGAAGGTTGAAATGGAATTTTGACCTTTGTAGCTTTTATTTGAAAGAAGCCTATGGGCATGTTAAATATCTGCTAGCCTCTTATACCGTATTGTATCCAATAACTTCTTTTACAATTTTCAGATAAGTAAGGGAGAAAGTAAGGGGTTATTTGAAATGTAGCAATAATATGAAATGAAGCATCTAACCTGCTAAATACTGAAGACAGAATATGTAAGTGTTATTCCATGGTTTTATAGCTAATGACTTGTTTGGAAACTGGAAATTTCAATTAATATTGAACCACACAATTAGTGCTCTCCCTTGCAAATCTAATAAATATTTCTGATTTGAATATTTGTCTTACATCAGTAACCCCATAAAAGTTAAGAACAAACTTGTTCAGTGGCACAGGGGTAATAATTTTGATTAGAGAATGTCACAAACTGAAAAATCTGAACACAGATCCAGATTTGGAACTCACTAAAGACTATGGTGTTTGGAACCAGAGTTTTATTTAGGGCCCCATTTCTAATTACCATTTTTCCTATAGTCCTTTTCTTACTACGGTGTCACTATTCCCTGACCTTGACAAATAAGAAATATTACATATTTAGGCAACAAAATCTATCTGATAAATCATTCCAGAAATAAGAAGGAAATCATGCGTGAAATGAAGGTTAGAGTTTTCAAAACCACATCATTTAACCAGCAGACTGCTAATCAATGTATAGCATTTTTCATGAGGAAAAACAATGTGATGCAGTCATATTTATGATTTTGCCAAACGTATCATATTCTATTCAACTTTATGACTCCAGGAAAAAGAAAGTGATCTCCTGAATGGGATGGCTCTGTTTAAACTGCAATGCAAAGTCACAGTATCTCAAGTAGATAAATCAACCAACTTGTCTTCTAAGTTAGATCTAGAAATATTCTAACTTTGGTGCCTAAAGTTAGGTACCAAAATCCATATTTAGGCACCCAGGTTTGACTGCTTTGGCCTCAGTCCATGCAACAGTATCTTCATATTCATCATACAATGCTATACAACAACTGGGAAAAATGTAGTCCCATTGGTGGCTATTAAAAGTTTTATTGCTTTATATATTTTATCCCTTGATGACAGAGCTATTAAAGCTTCTAAACACGAGATGAAAATGTGTATACACATGGTGAGGGAAGTTACAATGACTATTTGTATTTTAGGAGTTGCTTACAATATCTCATTAAGCTGTGTTGTATAAAATGTTACATTGAAGATAAAATAACACACAATGCTCTTGGTAGCACTATATGCCAATGATATTGAAAGACAACAAGTGCTTTCTGCTCAAAAGCTCCTACTGCTCTTCTGTATAGTAAATATCAACAATCAATTTAAGTAGGCTTGTATCATTTTTTGTTTGGGTTATATTTTTACTTTCTATGAATGTGGCAGCTCATTTCAGCAATATGAGGATAGGGCAGTATCATTGAATATGATGGAATATATTTGGGAATGTAAAAATAGATTTGGATAACTTCACAAATGTTATAATGGATTCAGTTTAGTTTTCTAACTTATCTGTACAATCTTTGCTCACCTTTCTCTATAAATGACAGTTAAAAATAATAAAATAATAAAATTAATCTCTTTGTTAAGTAACTTAAAAGAGAAAAAAGTAACTCTAAAGGTCTGAAAGAATCATAAAAATGAGTGGAATAATAATGATTACTGATGAGTAACAGTGAAGATACGTGAAATAAGCCACAGTATATGCTCATCTGTCATAGCCTTTCCAAAGTTAAGTAAGTTACCTGCCCTACTCCTAAGAGTTTGGACCAGATATTTAAACCCCATCTTCCCTTTTTGCACCTGCAATTTAAGGGCCCCACTGATTGTGAATGTAACTGATCTCCTTTAGATGTTTACTTCAAGATATGCAGGTACAATCAATTATTTAAATATCTAAATAACACCATTTTTTGCCTGCAATTATTTGCACTTGCAAAACTGTGCAGGTGAACAAAGCAGGTGAAGTTAAGTCTAGGCTGAAATTCAGGCCCATTGTATTCCAGGCCCACTTACAAGTTCTAATAAAAATGAAATTATTCATAACTACACATTCAGACATGCAGGCACTAGTACAATATTAAAGGAAGGCCTGATTCTCAATGTACTATATCAATATAAAAGACAATATCAATTATGATAATTACACAGGAAAAACAGGCTTTCAGTCTCATGCACCATTTTCCATCCTGATTATCTTTACATGTGAAAGAGGCCAGCATAGATTTTCTTACCTGTTGTTGACCTGATAGTTGAGGTGATGTTGGAAGATCCCATAGCAGGGATACATTCATCATCTTGGGAGTAACCTGCCTGAATGGCCCGCAGGTAACTGTGGCTTCTTGTTCGGAAGCATCCAGGGAGGTCAAGGGCATCCATTGCCTGAGCTTCAACTTCGCTAAACACTGATTCACACACCGACTCAAATTGCCCATTGACCTCTGCTTCACTCATCTGAATAAATAACAACAATGCATTTGATTTTTGACTTGCTTTGTTTGTGATCATCACGGCTTCAACATCTCTCAAGTGGACACCTGTGCGTTGATGAAGAACTGTTTAGCAAATAATTAAAGATTAGGAAACCCTTCTGAACATGTTCACATTTTAGCACTTTACATTAGCAATATACAGTATGTACCATGCAATAAGTTTTAGATGATTGTCGTTAGTTTCCATTTGGTATATTTATTTTGAATAAGTATGAAGAACACTAACAGATAAATCCAACATCTGTATACACTGATTAGGAAAGCTATCCACTATCACAACTGGAGAGTCAAGACCCATTCAATACCATTTAATTGTATCTGGTCTTCTAACTGAGACATTGAATCAAACTAGTCTGAATTTTCAGACTCTGAGTTATATTTACCCTAGCCTGCAAGCATAGTGGAGAAGTGGACTGAGTAGTGCCTTCTGTGCACAACTCAACAAATTTACTGGCCACATAGGTGTGAGTGTACAATGCCCTTTAAAGGGGATGTTGCAGATTGTTCTTTTCCCCTTGCTATGAGGGAGCTTCAGGAGGTATCTATGTCACCCAGTGCCACGATTTAAGCCCAAAATGTGCTGACAGAGGAAAAGAATCACTTGCATTGCAACAGAACAGATGCGTCTGCAGCTGTATGAGTTGCCCTCGATTGGGATGGTGAAGTGTCTGTATGTGATTGAGAGCTGACACCACACTCTGGAGCTTTTTTATTAAAAATTGTCAACAAAAAGCAATACTTGGTCCATGAGTAATTGAACATGGGTGAGGCCTTATTTTTTTTCTTTAGAGACAGGTTTAGAGAGGTAAATGGACCAGCAGGCTGGAAACAGAATGTCTGTATTTAGCTAGGGGACACCAAGGAAACCATTTACAATGGACAAGATAAGTTGGGAACATAAAGATGAGGTAAACAGTAAGCTGTACATGGACAGTGCATGGAGCAGGATTGGTTTTTATAAAGTAAACCCCAAACACATAATGGAATGTCTAATGAATGTAATGTGATGTGTAAATGTATATAAAGGAAGGGGGTTTTTGTGTGACTTTGGATGTGTGGTATGCCCCATACCCACCCCTTATGGTTGAGTCAGATCAACTCAACATAGCTTTGATGCATGCCAAATAAAGGAACCAAACTGGCAAGACTGAATCGGACTGAATTTGGGGGAACCAAGTAGAAGAGGCCTCAGAGGAACCCTAACATAGTGGCGCCGTGACTTGGATCTGCTCGTCTGGAGCTGGTAACATATATACCCTTAGTATGAGGGTCGCAACCTAGGATTAAGAGAAATGGCATTGGTAGGGTTTAAATATGAGGTAGTTAGCATCATGCTGAAGAAGTGGATTAAATCTAAGGGAGGACCCTATAGACTCCCCAGAGAAAGATTAGAGGGATCCAGGTGAAAAAGGAACTCCAGGGAGTGGTATTCAATTAAAAAAAAAAAAAATGTTTGGCAGAGCACAGCAGAGGTCTATTGAATGTCACTGACATTTTCAAAAAACAGGACCCATTAACAGTCATAAAAACAGTATCTAGTTTGTTTGTTTTTATACTAATGCAAAGAAAGCCCAGATGAAAGCAGTGGCTTTACAAGGATTATTTATAGTGGCTAAAATGTTACAAACAAAATGTACTACTTTGAAAAATGAATGCTAAAGCATAAAAAGCAAATCAAAGTTGTAGGAGGAGGAAACAAACTAAATGGAAAAGATTCCTAAAATGTTAAAAAAGAAAATCCAAAGAAAAAGGCAGCCACCCTTGAAGGACTGAATTTAGAGAGTATAGCTGTGCAGGCAAAGTGTACTAAGTTAAGAAATAAGAGCAAAAATCATAAAAAATAAGCTTAGACTGCGGAGGAAAAGTCAGCTAAGAAATGTGTTATTCTAGGAAATAAAATAGAAGTGTTATGGTCCCAGACTTCAGTAGCTAGTAAGGTCTAGGGAAATGTCTTATTAAACAGTGAAAAACTGAAGTGAGTACTTTAAAAAAAGTACAAGCAGCTACATTTTTGCACAAATTAACACTGGAGATCTTGGAGGGGACTAAATAGTCAGGGGCAGTAAAAGTAATAAAGTGTTAAAAAGGACTTTATTATTTTTACTACCCCTGACTATTTAGTGTTTAGTGTATAAAATGTTAAAAAGGACTTTAAAGTGTTAAGAAAAAGAAAGAAAAAAAAGAATGCTTGGTTTAATAATGAAACCCAGTTATGGCAATATAACTCAGTGCAGTCATGCCTAGTGAAATTCTTAGTAATCAAATTATGCAAAGGAAGGTCAAGTGGTGACAACTATCACCACTATGCTTTTCTCTCCAACATGACTTTACAGGCACTCTAAAAAAGGGGGGGAGGAGCATTCTGTGTCTGTAATTAATTGTGCTGGCTGCTGCAGGTATAGGGACAATCTAATTTAAATTGTCTGACTATGGATGAGTTAGTTAAAATCACTGAAGGAATTAGGGATTTCTGTATGGCTTAACTGCTTCTGAATGTAGTAGTGGAAATGCAACCTGGGTACAGCAAAGTAGTGGAAATGTAACCTGTGTAAAAAAATAATTAAAAGCAATGCAAGGGGCATTGATCAGATCAAACAGCAAATTGTGAAAAAAAGAAAAAAATGTTTTAAAAAAACTTCTTGTCAAAAAAAGTGAAGTGTAACAGTTCACTTACTAAACTCTCAAATAGCTAAAAAAAAAAGAGAGAGAAAAAAAAGGAAGTAACAGTAGTAAAACAAAATGTTGCTAGAATACAGCGGTGTTTGGATTTTAGCTGTTTGAGATTTTAGTAAGTTTATGTTACACTCTATATAGTATACATATTTCTGTAATTGCTTTTAAAGAAGTATGGCATTAAGTGAATGTCTTTTAATAATAATATCTTGCGCAATATGTGAGGGATACATGCTATACAAAGTAAAAGCAGCCTAAAGTGATATGGATCAAGAAAACTTGCGCTCTTTTATCACCACAGAAAAGTTAAAAATTTGGCACAAGACAGGTAACACCAGAAGGGTATGAAAATTAATCAGGGTCCAATACCACAAAGTTAAATGTAAAACCACTGTGACTCATACAGTGTGGAAAAAGTTTGTTTTCCCTCCTCAAATACCGTGGAAAGACCATGCAAGGTCTGGAAAGCCCCAGACTTGTCCTGCTGTTGGCATCTAGGGGACATTTACGAGTGCAGGGTGTCTGTTTACAGACAGAGTTGCCAGCATGTGAGTTCATTCTTGGGGGACAGTCTCCAAATTTCACAGTTGAGATGCTGGGACATTGGTGAAGTAAAAACTGCTCATGCAGGTAATAACAATTATTGTGTGGTGGCTGAAGAAGACCACTTCCAGTACAGACCCAAGGAATGTTATTTTAATTGGCCTATGTTCTGTTTCACACTTAAATTTCCTGTATTAATAAATGAAAAAAGTACCAGTTTTTATAATGTAATTAAAATAAAAGCAAAGTTAAAATTACAGAAGGAGGCTTTAAAGGCAGAACAAGCCTATAATGTCATGGGTGGATAGACCACCAAACCAGGAAGAAGAAGAAGTGGATGAGGCTTTTTAAAACTAACAACATAATCCAAAATACACAACTTGGTGGTGATGGGGAACTTCAACTACCCAGATATTCATTGGGAAAATAATACAGCAAGGCAGATTATCCCGCAAGTTCTTGGAATGCATTGGAGACTATTTTTTCTTTCAGAAGGTAGAGAAAGCAACTAGGAGATAGACTGTTCTAGATTTGATTTTGACAAATAGGGAGGAACTGGTTGAGAATTTGAAAGTGGAAGGCAGCTTGGGTGAATGTGATCATGAAATGATAGAGTTCATGATTCTAAGGAATGGTAGGAGGGAAAACAGCAGAATAAAGATGATGGATATCAAGAAGGCAGACTTTAGCAAATTCAGGGAGTTCAAGAGAGTTGGCAGTTTTTGAAAGTGATATTATTTAGGGCACAAGAACAAACTATCCCACTATGTTAGAAAGATAAGAAGTATGGCAAGAGACCGCCCTTGCTTAGCCAGGAGATCTTCAGTGATCTGAATCTCAAAAAAGAGTCCTACAAAAAGTGGAAACTAGGTCAAATTACAAAGGATGAATATAAAAAACAACAACACAAGCATGTAGGGACAAAATTAGAAAGGCCAAGGCACAAAATGAGATTAAACTAGCTAGAGACATAAAGGGAAACAAGAAAACATCCTACAAATACATTAAAAGCAAGAAGAAAATAAAGGACAGGGTAGGCCCATTACTCAATGAGGGGGAAAGACAATAATAGAAAATGTGGAAATACCAAAAGGGTTAATAGCAATTGGACATCTAACAAAGTGAATGCCAGTGAAAATGAGGTAGGATCTGAGAACAAGTTAAAAGTTACTTAGACAAGTTATTTGTCTTCAAGTTGGCAGGACCTGATGCAATACATTCTAAAATTCTCAAAGATCTGACTGAAGAGATATCTGAGCAATTAGTGATTATTTTTGAAAACTCCTGGAAGATGGGAGAGATTCCAGAGGACTAGAAGAGGGCAAATATAGTGCCAACCTATACAAATGGGAATAAGGACAACCTGGAGAATTACAGGCCAGTCAGCTTCACTTCAGTACCTGAAAAGATAATGGAACAAATAATCAAGCAATCAATTTGCATACACCGAAAAGATAATAAGATGATAAGTAACTGTCAAGAACAAATCATGTCAAACCAACCTAATAGCTTTCTTTGACAGGGTAACAAGCCTTGTGGATGGGGGGAAGTGGTAGATGTGGTATACCTTTACTTTAGTAAGGCTTTTGATACTGTCTTGCATGACCTTCTCATAAACAAACTAGGGAAATATAGCCTAGCTGGAGCTATCTAAAGTTGAGTGCATAGCTGGTTGGAAAAACCATTCCCACAGAGTAGTTATCAATGGTTCACAGTCAAGCTGGCAGGGCAGAACGAGTGGGGTTGTTTTAAGGAGGAGAGTGAAAAATGGTTCTCCTTAACTTCTGAGGATAGAACAAGAAGCAATGGGCTTAAATTGAAGCAAGGGACGATTAGGTTGGAAAAACTTCCTAACTGTGTGGGTAGTTAAGCACTGGAACAAATTGCCTAGGGAGGTTGTGGAATCTCTGTCATTGGAGGGTTTTAAGAACAGGTTAGACAAACACCTGTCAGGAATGGTCTAATTATTACTTAGTCCTACCTTGAGAGCAAGGGACTGGACTAGATGACCTATTGAGGTAGCTTCCAGTCCTACATTTCTAGGATTCTATGTAGAATTACACTCCAGTGGGCTATACCAAAGGAAGTAAGGTTGTACACTCCGGTTCGTACACTGAGCCTATTATTAATGTTGATTCAAATAATTATAACTACTGTTGTCTTGGAAATGTGTTGATGGGTAATGAACTTAAAAAAGAAAGCATAGAAAACAGAAATAGAATGCAAATAAAACATATGATAATATAGGAAAGTAGTGGAATGTCGGCCCGGCTTGACATGAATAACTGGACATGGGTGAGATCTCATTTCTTGAGTGACAGGATTAAGGAGGTAAATGGATCAGCAGGCTGGAAATGGAATATCTGTATTAACTAAGATAGGTAAATGGGTCAGTAAGCTAAGAAACAGAATGTCTATACTAGCTAAGAAAAGGGACAACACCCAGGAAACCACTTACAATGGACAAGATAACAATGGATAAGATAAATTGGGAACATGAGGATGAGGAAAAGAGTTAGTTGTACATGGACAGTGAGTGGACAGAGCATGATGTACAGGCAGTGGTTTCTACAAAGCAATGCCAAACGAGTGATGCAATGTAAAGTGAATGTATGCATATAAAGAAATGGGGTTTCTGTGTACCATAGGTATGCCCTATGCCCATCTCTTATGGTTCAGTCTGATTAACTCAGCGTAGGTTTGCTATATGCTGGATAAAGGAGCTTAAATGATGAAACTGGAGTTGCACTGAATTCTTAGGTAACACAGTGGAAGAGATCTTGGGGAAACCCCAACAAAAATAATCTGCTCTGAACTGATGGAAACTATATAAATACCATGTGTCATAGCCATAAATGGTGTTAACTGGTGTTGCTCCATTAAATATAATGGAATTATGCTGATTTAAATCAGCTGAGCATCAGTCCTCACATCCTGATTTCATTTTTAAACACTCTTTCTAGCCCTATTGATGTCATATTTTTATTATTATTCTTTTTATTTAGCCAATCACAATATGGACTGAAATAGATTAATGTCAAGTGCTTGGTGTTAAAAAAGAGCTTAATTTTACTCTGTCCATTTACTCCGGACAATTGTTAGTTTCACCATGAATTCGTATGTTTCATTTTAGAGACATTCTGGGATAATTATTAGGAATGTACTAAGTATCTAATTGTAGCATTTGGCTGAGTAACTGGAAATGATATTTGTCCAAACAGAATTTAGAAGCTGAATAATGGAGAGAGCAGTAAATGACAATAATATGTATTTTATTTAATCATTTATTAAAGCAGAATGAAAACAACAAAATAATATAAATATCTAGTCAATCTCATAACCTCACCAGCCTCCACATCTGGATGATATTGCTTTTTATTACATATTGTAATCAATAACTCTCATTCATTTTGGGGAAAAAATCACTGCAAATTTTCCAGTTTTCATTAATCAAGCATATAGAAATTTCATACAGAATCTCTGAACCCAATGAAAGGCTGTTATTCTAATTTTCTAGAAAGGCATCTTGGCAATTAAATCCACTGTGAAATGAATTATTTTGTCCTTCATAAAATTATCATTTTTATATTTCTAATAAAATTAAGTGGACTAATGAAGTCTGGGAAGGGAAAAAAAAACCTTATTCTGAATCATCTTTTGCTTATACTATTGACCAAGAGAGTTATGATAACTTAGGCCAAGATTTTCAAAAGTTACGAGTAATTTTTGGAGCCTCCCAATTTGAGACACTTTAACAGTGCTTAATTCAAAGGATTAACATTCATCGCTTTGTGAAAATCAGGGACCTTAAAGGCATCTCAGGTTGGGCACCCACAAATGGAGGCACCCAGAATCACCTGTCACATTCGAAAACCTTGGCCTCAGTTAATAATTACATGATCAAATTCCTCACTACTTTTTTCAAACAAAGCTTGTTGACACCAGCAAAATAATTTTAAAATACAGATTGCAAGAGTGAATATATACTTCTTAAATATATAGTCCATCAGTATCCCTCAATTCAGTCCTGAGCAGTAGAAGGTGGGAATGGAACCCACTGAAATAACAGAAATAAAAATACTGAACTGCTATCATATTGATGGAACATGAAGAGTGTGATGTCATAGGAAGGGACCAGGAAACAGCAAAGGCTCAGAACTTGTTAACTGAATGTATTTAGTTTATATTCTGTGTTATTTAATATATATGTTACTGAGCTGGAAAAGGTTGAACACTGAAGTTGCAAAATATGTAGATGGCAAAAACTTATTTACGTTGGTCAAGACTGAAGGACATAGTGAGGAACTTCACTAGGATCTAATTAAGAAAGCTAATTGAGCAAAGGATGGCAAATGAAATTCATTGTGGACAATGGCAAGGTTGTGCATACTGAAAGAATCTGAATCATCATATACACTACCTTAATGAGTTAGGAAAAGGTCCTAGTCATCATTATGGACAGCTCAATGAAAAACACTTTCTCCATGCATAGTGATGGTGAAATAAGGCAAAGGATGTTAATTTATATGAAGGAAGAAACAGAGAATAATATTTAACATAATATCATTATATAAAGTGATGGTACACCTCACTGAATTCTGGTCATCCCATCTCGACAAGTATGTAGCAGATATAGTAAATGTCAGACAGGGGCAATGAAATTTTTTAAAAGCCTGGACAGACTTCTACATGAAGGGACATCGAAAAGGTTAGGTCTGTTTAATTGAGAGAGGTATGAAGATGAAAAGGTGACATGAGAGCGGTATACATAATAATGAATGGTCTAGAGAAGGGCTGAGTGTTCCTATTCATGCCCTATTACCGTACAAGACAAAGTGGGAACCCAATTAAACTAAAAGGCAACACTGTATATATTTATATGTAGGGTGGCTTTCTTAAAAGGGAAATTCTGATTTTGCAGTTTTTTGGCATAATTTGCAATTTGACTGTCTCTTTTTAATCATACCATCTTCATTCAATACTAAATTACTTGAAGCTTGAATTACTTTGTGACTACTTACATCCTCACTCCTCTAATATTAATCAAGAAAACAAATTTTCCATTTTTAGTAGCTAGTCCTGTATATGTAGAGAGCCCACAGTAAAAGATTTAACAATAGATTCCCACCTGACTAACACAGCTGGCCTGACTGAGTGTGCTCACTGCTCTCATATAGCTCTGATTCCTTGATCGGAACTTTGGGGAATTGTAGTTTGCGGAGGGATCCATGCTGTGGCCCCCAGGCACATCACTTGCAGCTTGAAGGTAGCTCTGACTATAAAAGAGAGAGGGGAAAAAAGAGGAGGCTATAAAAAAAACTCCAAATGGAATCAGTTTTGACACTGAAAACAGCAATTTGTATTAGCATCATAAATGCACTCCCTGGGGCAAAATTCTTGATCCACATGAAGAGGCACAGTGCTACTGAAGTCAGGAGAGCTGCATCATTTAATATAAGCGGAGAATTTGGTCTTAAGTTCACTACCAAAATGATTTGAAGCATTCAGCATTTTTACTGTAAATGAATATCACTAATATTCCCCCGGCTACAAATGTTACATTTTACTAAAATAAAATGTGAACATCAATATGAAGAACAACTACTGCAGGAATGGAAATGTTTCTACAGGGATAAAAATCGCTCTTCTCTGTTATCCTTTTTTCATCAAGGTGCTGGATTTCAAGATGCCTGATAGGTTAAAAATATCAATACATTTACAGAAGAGCAGCTAAAGAATGTGATTTGTAATGGCACACAGCACAACTGCATAAATCTCCTGAACCGGTCTTTTTACAATGCACCGCTCAAGTTACTTTTCCCTGAGTGTACTGCTGAACCTATGCCACCAACATCATCTCCTGTCCCAGAAGACGGTCTTGTTTAAAGAGACACTGGCCATGTCTTCCCTGCCAATAAAGGTTTTCTTTTTTCTTTAAACACGATAACTAACCCGCAGTAACTCTCATAGTGGAGACAAGGCACAAGTAGGGTTTACAATGATGTAGCGAAGCAAGGTCTGCACTATATCCCCAGCTGCAGTTGACCTCCCCTGGCTACATCACATTAAAAACTACAGAGCCTTGTCTCCAGTAGGATTTTACAGCAAGATATTGCATGTCATTATCTCACGGTAAAGTCACCACCTTTTTAGGCAGTGAAGACTTGTCAACTTGAGTTAAAAGCAGCTGCCCTCAATTCTCCCCTTGCCAATGTTTGCAGTTTTACTATATTGGCCTGGTCTGCTATGCCCATTGCTGTAACTGTCTTTTATGGGACTAGGAAGGAACTTTCCCTTCACTGCCAGATTGATCAGGATGGGTTTTTTGCCTTTCCCACAGCAGCTCACAGACCCAGTGGGTAGGTCAGGAGGTTAAGGTTCAAGTTGTCGCAACTGAACAGGTGTCAAGTGTCCAGGTACTTGTTCGGTAGTGGGTCCGATTCCGTGATACTTGGCATTGGAAGTGGACTTCAGGAAAGCATCACCTAAGGAAGCTGAGGAATGGGGTTGGAGCTCCCAATGTATTGTACAGCAAGGGGATAACACCCTTTCCTCAGCCCCTTAACCCTCAGATGGGAGAGGGCCGTGGGATCCCAGCAATGGGCTGGGATAAGCTGTGGAGGGCTTAGGGTCTGACTGCAGCCCTCCATGAGGTGGACATGATTAGGAAAGGAATCATGCCCTGCACTGTACAAGTTGTAGTTCCTAGATAGTTCCTAGATAATTTAATACATTTGCTGCCCACTTAAACCACATCCCTCACATCTTGTCTTTCCTTCCATGTGTCTGGGACAAAGATGCTCATTGCTCCCTCTCCCTTACACCTCATGCACTAGCACAGGCAAGAAAACAACCTGCACTTGTCCTAGTCCAGGACTTGGACTAGATCTGTGCATATTCACTGGGTGCAGGAAAAAGAGCAGTGAGCCTCCGCACCCATTTACAGCATGCTCAAGCACAATGCACAATCTAAGTACACTAGGAGCAGGGAACTCTAACACCAACAAGATATGTCAACACTAGACTTTCTTTTATCTTGAGTTAATTGTCAATTAATTTGAGGTAGTTAGCGCATTGGTAAGTGCCAGTGTGAACACTCCACAAACATTTGTTGCAAACTACAAAAGTTTATTCTTTGCCCAGGCGAAGTAAAGTTCTTTGTCCTAAGTTAGCAGAATCTTATCATTATTATTATTATTATTATTTGTATTATAGCAGCATCTTGGAGCCCCAATCATGGACCAAGACTGAACTGTACTGTATAAACAAGAACACAAAGATGGAATGCTAGTTTTGTTCTTTACCCAAGGCTGATGGGCAATTAATTCATTTGAGGGTTAAAAAAATACCCTAGTACCAACAAACCCCAACAGTGTTAGGAAACTCAAAATGGGCTGCAATATGGTCCTTTTCAAGAATATCAGGGTTGGAAAGGACCTCAGGAGGTCATCTAGTCCAACCCCCTGCTCAAAGCAGGACCCATCCCCTAACAGATTTTTGTCCCAGATCCCTAAAACACCCCCTCAAGGATTGAACTCTCAACCCTGGGTTTAGCAGGCCACTGCATAAACCACTGAGCTATCCACCCACCCTTTCCCCCTATGTTGGTATGGCATGGGAACAGCACATACTGCACTCTGTTAAAATGTATAGCATGTAGCAGCAACTGCTCTGTGCTCTGACCCAACACTGCTGGAGGCACGGTCTGCCCCAGTACCCAACATACTGTATTTGCACCACTATACTTCCTCACCACCCCATTGTAGGCAGTGGGTTAAAGTCAAAGATTGCCTTTTTGCCAAGGAAAAGTCACTTTTCTGATCTCAGTGGCTGCTGAATGGTCTACATAGCTTATTGCAAATAGTGTTAAAATAAATAAAAAAAATCATTTTTTTAAATAAAATGAAATAAGCGTCAAAGTTTGGTTTCTAATTTGTCCTCACTGGAAATGTATTGGTAGCTATGGGGTTCAATTAATAAACTTTTTATGTAATTTTCCTGTTGACTGGAATGTGGAATAAGATTGACCAAAATTATTTATGGACTAAAATTGGGCAAGTTGTTCCCCTTTATGTTTAAAAAAATCCCACATACTTCCCATGCAGCTTCTTCAGTTTCAACTTTGCATCATTGGGACATGACAGTATAACATTTTCTACATATATGTTCAGCTACAAGACATCACAGAGACTTTCCTAAAGAAGCAAAACAAGGACACCCCAAATAAATATGTCTGACAGTAAAAATAGACATTTCAAAAGAATATACGGACTTAGACTTGTTCTTTGCTTCAAGGCAAAAAGGACACATAGATCAAAGTATGTCACAAGAGGTCACTGATTTTGTGGACCTAACTTGAAACACATAAAATAAGAATAATGGTCCTTATTTGTAAGCACCTAGGCAGGTACTTACGTTTGGGACAACGCCCATACTTAAGCTAAACGCATGCTTGAGTGCTTTGTTGAATCAGGGCTTTAGAGATCTACTGATGAAAAGTGGTAATATCCAGTTTTTATTAAAACCTCCTGGATCTTTCAAAATGAAGCTGGATATTTTTAGTTGAGAAAATTGCCTCAAAGTGGGCACCCAAATATGAAGGCACACAGAGCCAAACATTCATTTGGCATAAGGTTAAAATACGACACACACATTTTCAAAAGTGGCTGCTGTTCCTGGATGTCTTAATTTTGGATGCCCGACGTCAGGTGTCTCAAATTGAGCACCCAAATTCCATGCCCACTTTTGAAAATTTGGCCTTATGCCAGAGGGAGAATGGAGGCCAAAACACCACTGCCAGCCCCATTTGAGTTTCCTAGCACTATTGTGGTTTGTCTGCACTAGTTCTCATGCTTCAAGTTAACTGACTGCAAATCAGCCTAGAATAAAGAGCAAGTGGTTACATAGGAAAAAGACTTTACTCTACGTACAGGAAAGAATAAATAGTTGTGAATGAAATTTGATTTCAGTGACAACTATGCGTTCACAGCACCTCTGAAAATCAGGCAGCTGGTGTCTCAAGTTGGGCACTATGGAATAGCAATGCACAAAATTAGTGAACTCTTCTGAAAATGAGACCTTTAGTCTATAAAGTATTTATTTCTTATACACACTGGACAGTCATTTTTTAAAGAAAATTTCTGCAACTTTTTTCTTCTGTTAGAAACAAACTTATGCCAATTAGACACTGAGACACCAGTATTATTTAAGGCATTATTTCAGAGACAGACCTTTTACCCTGCCCTGTGCAGTACTAGATATACCACTGGGCAGGTCTTACTAAAGGGCACTCAGCATCTGCCAAAAGTTGCTGATGTCACTGCACTATCGCAGTAAAATCATGTTGGAACAGATTCTAATATTGCTAAAACAAAATGAAACCACACAAAATTGATCCAGTGTAAGCTCAAAAGCTTGTCTCTTTCACCTACAAAAATTGGTCGAATAATAGATATTATCTCACCTATCTTGTCTCAAATATCCTGGGACCAACACAGGTACAACAACACTGCATGCACTATCCATGCTTTCCTTTTAGTGTGTCATCATCATTGTTCTCTCTGAACATGGCTCCTTTAAAACTGTTTAGTGTTATTAAATTGGCTATTTTCCAAAAATGGGTGAAAAACATTTTGGACCCTCTGCATGCTATCAGGTGTTACCAAATCCTGGATTCTCAGACCAGAAACAATCTGAAAAACAGAAAGACTTTGGGCTTCTTCACTGAGATTTGGGTTTATCCAGGAGTTGAATCACAGAGGCAACATCAAAAAAAAGTGACAATAGAAATAAGACACGTTGTATTATAAAGTGCCAAAAAATCAATTATCAGCAACAGTTAATAACTGTCTTCTTTCTTTGCCACACAATGTAATGGTCTAACAATCTAGTAATTAATTATGGAGATACTCAGTTTCTCAGGAAGTACTGTTATCATAAACCATAATTGACAATTTAAACAGCAATAATTTACTAAGGGAAAAAAAACAGAGTACTTTAGCACCCTAAGCAATTGAGTTTTGATGGATGAGGGATTGGATACTTCCTGGTAGTTAAGTAATTTTTCATTTATCAGCGCGCAGTAATTTATTCAAAGGTCTATAGCAGAGTAAAAGAAATATTACACACATTAGACACCCATTTAATTAATATTTTGAACTTTTTCTGATCTAAAAAGATACCATAAATTTTTAAATCAGATTAGCATTAAAACATTTATTTCTAAGATATACTCTCAATTTAATTCCTTAGGATAAATGGTTCACTCTATGATGCACATTATGACCCTGATATTAGTTATCAAGGACCAAATAGATAGAGAGACACCAATCACATACAGCAGTTGCCATCAAAAAGTCAGTCTCTATCTTCAGTGCATTTAACGCTCAGTGGTATATGGGATGCAACACAGAGTACGCAGTGTCTCAAATACTACTTTGTGGTAAGCGTTGACTTTTTAATGGCAGCCACAGTGTCTGATGCTGCAGAAACAGAACTCATGACCTTCACAGCCAAAGGTCACAGTTCTACTACTTGATAGAGAAGATAACTGTAATTTATTCTTAGTAGTAGAAGATCTTGTATTCTCCTCACAGACCAATAGCAGAGGGCAAGACAATGCTGGAGAAGATCTAACATTCCATACAGAACAGCACTGTGGTACATATACACGCATTCCAGTCATGAGGATTGCAGTCACTTCCTCTCCTCTTCCCTTTTTGTAGTGGTGGATGTTAATGGAGGAGATTTGGCTACCAGCTCTTTGCCTCTTCAGTTGCTTTCCCAGGAATCCAGGCTCTTGTTCCAATGGATAGCCCAGCATCCATAACAGAAACTGGAAACAAGGAACATCTAGCTCTGCCTTGACCATTAGCAACTGCCCCGCAGAGCACAGTGTGAGAACCACTGCCCTAAGAAGAAAGGCTTAGGGGTTATTGAGGATTGCTCAATGAAGATTTCTTAGCAGCACTTAGCATATTAAACTGGTTGCTCAGGTGCAACTAAAGAGGGCAACATGTTGTGTTATGATGATATAAATGAACCATGGCATGGCATACCAACTTCTGGAGTACTGTGAACAGATTTGGTCATTTCACCTTGAAGATAAGGTGGATTTTGAACAAGTCCAAAGAAGGACAAGAAGGATAGAGACACAGCAAGAAAAAACATAAGAGCTAGCAAAAACTATTTATCTTGTGTAGATGTACCTGCGCTACTCAAGCTAGTGCACTAGAAATAGCAGCATAGCTGGGGTAGCACTGGTGGTGGCTTGGGCTAGCCACCCGAGTATGTATTCAGTGGGTCTAGGTGGGTACATACTCAGGTGGCTAAGCCAAGCCGCCGCGTATGCTACCTCAACTACATTGCTATTTATAGCACACTAGCTTGAGAAGAGATGTTGGGTACATCTGTATGAGCTAGGAATCAGGTCCCCAGTTCCTAGTGTAGACATAGCCTATCTTAAGTATTTAAAGAGTACCAATTACTGTAGTATTTAGGAACCAGGTCTAATTTTATTTATCCTGAAAAGGAAAAAGAAGGAGATCTGAGAAAATTATGAAAGACTTAGTGAAATGTAATCTGTCCATCTTTTCCTCCTACCCAATTTTAGAAGAAGAAAAAGGAGACACTAAATGAAATTAAAGGGTAGTACTGTAGGTTTAGAACCAACAAAAGGAAGGATTTTTTGTTTTATTGTTTTGGTTTTTTTAAGGTAGCATAATATCTAGTCAACATGTGGAATTCATTGAACCAAGGAATAAACATAAAAACTAGTGTGGCTGAATTTTAAAAGACTGGAATTGCTAATAACATCTGCAGTTAGGAAAGATAAGCTAATATCATGGATGATCAAATATCATGCTGTGCCTAGGGATCCATTTCCTCCAGCATTACACATCTAGCTTTGTACTTTACGGCAGAATTTTCAAAAGTTACTGGTGGTTTTCTCAGCTGCCAGAGAAGATAACAAATAGTTTGAACTTTTATGCCTGCTATGGTCTATTGCTATTTTTATTGCAAAGCTAATTTGAAATCAATAATTTTAATCATAATTTTTAAAGCAGGCATTTCTGAGGCGAGTGAGGTGCTAACTTCATATGATTTATAAATGCCCGTATCTCTTCAGACTATCATCACAAAAGGGTCTCCTGTTGAGTTAACAGCAAGCACTTTTATTTTCAGAAATCTGCCTTCCTTTGCTTTTTATGAGGCTGTTAAACAGCTACAATGGACACAAAAATTATTCATGATACAGTCCAATCCTGGGTTTTAGTAGATTTTAGGCAGTTGCTCACTGGGAACAGGCTGTTTTAACTTACGGCTGGTCTTCACTAAGTGGAGAGCGACGCTGCAATCGATGCAGCAGGGGTCAATCTAATGGGTTTAGTAAAGACCTGCTAAATCGACGGCAGAGCACTCTCCGGTCGACCCTAGTACTCCACCTCTCCGAGAAGAGTAAAGGAAGTCGACTAGAGAGCGTCTCCCATCGACACAACACAAGGAAGACACTGGGGTAAGTTGACCTAAGCTATGTTGACACCAGCTACGTTATTCACATAGCTGGAGTAGCGTAACTTAGGTCGACTTACCCCAGTAGTGAAGACAAGCCCTTGGACACCTCTCTGGAGTTACTCTGGGAGTTGATTCAGCCTCTGGAGCAGCCCAGCACAAGAAGGGTGCAAACGGCACCTTAAAACCATGTTAGTGCACTCCCCAGGGTGGTGAGTTCTGTGCTTAGAGGCGAAGCACAGAATCTCACCGTTGAGTTCTTAAAATTCCACCAAGTTTATGAAGGGTGTGTCTGATTTACAGGAACCCAATGTCATTCAATGGAATTCACTTTGAGGGCAAAACATGCCCTGTAGGACTTAGGAAATTGTAATGTTCCAACACTGTATTTCTGACTTTTTAAAAAAATGTCCAGGATCACCACTGTATTAGTCCAAAATCGAAGAATGAATGAATACATTAAAGAAAATACAACCACCTTTAACTGTCAATAAATGAGATGGAGAAGCATTATTCTGTGATAAAAATTTAACATAAAATTTGTTAAAGACCTGAGACTTAACAAGCAGGTATATTAATGTTAGCAGTGTTTCATCAGTCGTCATAACCTATTTTATTGAGGGATTTGCATTTCAATGGATATTAATTTCTCTGACCCGGATGTATCTTAATTCTATGTTTGGATTTACATAAAAAGCTCATAAACCTGGATCTTACAAATGAAGAGTGCCATTCTGTAGAAGCTGAGATTCACACAGTGACTGTGGAGCCCTGCTGAAGTCAATGGGGCTCTCTGCATGGGAGAGTGGATGTACCCACCTTCAGTCAATTGCAAACCCTGGACTCTAGATACTAAGTTTGACTTTCCCTTAAGGATAGAATAGCTATTTTGGGTTCCTTGAAAGACAGCGGGTGTCTATAAATCTAGTTAATTTCTCTATAGTGGAAAATTTACTTTCTAAGCTTTGCCAAACTATAATAGTTTCTTTTTGGTCTGACAATGATAGAGATCAGGTTTGGGGCCGAATGAAATTAAAAAGGTTTTCTGTGTAGGAAAGTAGCCATCTATTTCCCTTTTTTGACAAACTCATCTTAGATATTGCACATTCGAGTTATTAAAATGAGACCATGTTAGGAACAGGGCATAGGATGTTGTTTCTTTCCCTGTGAAATTTCTATTAATTATTGGAAGGAAACGGAGATCCGCTTTTTTATGTCAGAGAAATTAAATGCCTTCTTAATTCTATAATTTTATCTTCAAAGGAGCAATACTTAAAGATGATTTAATGGCTGATTGTTATGGTGAACTATTTATGATGTAAAATTTTTAAAATTATTTTTTAAAAGTTGGTCCTGTTTAGCTGTGATTAATGTATTTAGGCAGTAGCACTACCAACTCTGTGATTTATATCATAACTCAGTATGAAGAATATTTTTATTGTAGCAATTTTCTAATCATTACCCTCACTTCATGATTTGCTTCCCAAAACGGTGGCCTACAGAAATCATAGATATAGGATAAAATTGTCAAAAGTCTCTAAATGACTTAGGCACCTAAGTCCCATTTACTTTCAATTAAACTTAGGCTTCTAAGTCACTTAGGTACTTTTGAAAACTTTATCTATTTTCTCTGAGGGGCTGCTTCTCATATTCTTCTGCTTTTATTTGATTTATTTTTCCATTATGTACATATCTATATTTTTGTAACAGGCCCTGATTCAGCAAAACACTTAAACATGGGCTAAAGTCCATCTGTATTGAACAAGGCACTTAAGCACGTGCTTAAGTTCCATTATAGTTGATGAGATTTAAGCACACAAGTGCTTTACTGAATAGGGCCCTCACAAGATGACTTCATGTAACTTAAAAAAATGAAATAAAAGTCACATCAGGAAAACCAGAATTTAATGTATGCATTTTTTTCTGCTTCTCTAACTAAAAACATCTTATTTTTCAAATTCTTTCCTCCGGCAGAGAGCATTTATACACACTGACTTTTTATTGTAGGAGATTAAATAAGAAAAAAACAAAAACACCTCTTGACTCAGCCTTTTAAATTAAAAGAAAAGTAAAAGTAAGATACAGTACAAGTTGAGAGCAGAAGTTAACAGGCAACTTTGTTTGGGAAAAAAAAGGCTTTGTCATCAGAAGTTGTAAATTCATGGTTGTGATACTTGCCCTTGTAAATGATTGTTTCTTCACATCATTGGGCTGAATTACAGCTTTGTGAAACAATGCTGTTTTATTCCTGGGAAGACTTCACAGATTCTTGTCAGAGCCTGAAGATCTACCCTTATCACCCACTGACATTCCCATCTGGTGCCTTGGATTTCAAGCCAATAACATAGTGGTAGTGTTCACTACCATTCAGGAGATTTGGGTTAGATTACTTCCTGGGTTTGGAATGAATGCTGGTGAAGGGCAACATGCTCAGCAACTGGGGGAACAAGGTATCCTGCATTGTTCAAGAGCAACCACTATTCTTTCTGCAAGGAAGAATGGATGGAAATTCCTTCTGACCCCATAAAATAGTGATATTCAACAGGTGGCCCATAGGCCAAATGTGACCTGTTAAGGCGTCCTGTGTGGCCCTCCAGCTCTCCTTAAAAATATTCATAATTAAATTCATGAACAGTGATGCTCAGCCTATCATTTGCCTATGACTTCCTTAGTAAGTAACTTACTGGCAGTGCTTAATTTGTAATGAAAAAAGTGCCAGGCTCAGCCCTGGCAAGCCCCAACACAAATGAAGCACTGGCTGGGGGCCAGAGAATGTCCGGATGCCGGGGTTATGAACTGCCAATCTTAGAGGTGCTGGTGCTTAGCCCCGGAACAAATTAAGCATTGCTTACTGGATCTTAAGTTCTCAAGGTTGCATCAGCTATGATTGAGACGCCACCTATTTTTCATTAGTGATGGAAATGGAGCCAAAAATGAATGTGAGTGGGAGTAAACGTCATAAAGTCGACAGCAAAAACCGAACTTTTAACCCAATCTGGACAGTGGATTTTCTTTTTATTATGCCACCTCATTTAAATACAAAACCTTTGTATTTAATATGCCAAACCACTGCATCCATCTATAAGGTGGTCAGCATGAGGCACCACTTTGAATCAAAGCACAGTAACTTCAACACAGCCTATCCTCCTGGCAGTGTTGCAAGACGTGACAAAACTGAAAATCTGAAGTCTTCATATCACACTTCAAATGTCATTCTCACAACATCAGTGACTGTGCAGGAAAAAGCAACAGCTGCTCAGAGACATCCCGTGCCTACTGATAGTGGGGAAGCAGAGTGAGGGTAGCCAGCTTCAGCAGTGTTACTGAGATCAGTCTGTGTGACCATGCAAGCCAAGCAGCAAATCTGGGGGGAAGGCACATGACCCTGCATGTCCCCCTCTCCCAGGCATCGCCTTTGCACTGCTTCTCTTTGGATAATGTTGGTACTAGCTAAAAAGAAAAAGCCTTTCCTGGATGCCAAGTCTGCGAGGGAGTGCACGTTGGAAATGCTGGAGGAGCTTTTTCCCGGAGACAAAAACAAAGATGACATTGTGAACCATGTGAAGCAAGATCCCCCTCTGATCCCATGGCAGTATGAAGATGGGAGGTAATTTATGAGGATTATTTGTCAACCCTTCTTTCCAATTAAAAAAACTGCCAAATACATGTCTCTTGCAATGGACGAATCAAGCGACTGAAGTGACACTGCCCAGCTATCACGGTTTGTTACATTTTATGATGGTAAAATTCTCAAGGAAGAAGTTTTGTGCTTAATACCATTAGAAACCTACACAACAGGAGAGATCATTTTTGAAAAGGTAAAAGACATTTTTGAGAAAAACGGTTTAGATCTGCAGAAAGTAAACTTGCTTGTTACACATGGAGGTCCCTCCAGGACACGGAAAGAGAAGGGCTTTGCTTCACATTTGGCAGCAATACACCCATCATTCACCAGACTGTCCTGGGCGGTAAGTTGTCTGGGGACTTGAAAAAAACAATGGGTATTGTAATGAGATTGGTGAACTACATATGCTCAACTTCTAGCTTGCAACATCATCTTTTTAAAGCTCTTTTACATGACGTTTCAGCTAAATACAGTGACCTGTAGTAGCACAACAGTGTTAACAGGTTAAGTGGGAGATGCATGTTACAAAGGCTTTGTGAACTTCAAAAAGAAAGAATAGAATTTCTTTCAAACCACAAGACCAACAAGGCTTGCAAGTTCTTGGAAATTATGAATGATGTCCCTTCCATGTCACAGGTAGCTTTTCTGTGGAATATTACTGGTCACTTCAATTCCCTCAACTTGCAGCTCCAAGGCTGTGCAAGCAGTGTTGGGGATCTGTCTGAAAAAGTGTGTGCCTTTCAGAGGAATCTTGAAATCTTTCAGACAAGCTTAACAGGAAAGGTGTTGCACTTTCCCACATGTGTTGTTTCTACAGATGAAATTTAGAAGAAAACTGTAGTAGAACGAGAAAACTAGACACATGAGGCCTGGTATGAGGCCTAAGGCCTGAACTAAAGTAGTCAGGCCCTGCTGATATAAAGCAAAATCAAGCTGTGAGCAGAAGTCAGGTCCTGTTACAAAACATGCCTGCTTGCCGGTTCCCAGAACCTGGCAAGAACAGGGTTGGGATTTCAAAAATGCAAATGTTCCTAAGTAGTGCTAGGCACAGGACACTCATGTAAACACATTCCAAAAGGGTGGTACCAGAACACACTGATACCAAGTATGGTATAAACACACTCCCCGAAGATAATAGGGACATACTGACTCCTCCTGAAGATAAGATCAGGATAACAGCTGATGGAAAGAGATGTTTTCATCGAACCAACATGTACAATGCAGAGTGATAACTAACCACGTCAGAGGGGCAACAAGTAACTTGCTTGTAACAGTATACAAAAGAGGGGTCACAGAAGGTGTGTCTTCGTCCAGCTGCAAGGGGAATGGAAAGTAACACTAGTATAATTGTAGCACATGTATGCCCATTACAATGTAATTGTACACTGTAATTGTAATTGATCCAGAAAGTTAGGAACATGCTTTATTGACAATAAACCAGGCCGAGTGTCTTTGTTACTGAACAGAATCTGTGGAATCTTGGGCAGTTCAATCGGAGCCCGCTGTACAGGTTACCTGGCCAGAGCCAGTGCAGCACGCAGAGAACACACACACATGAAGCAAACAACTGACGACAAAAACAATGTAAGAAATCCTACCCAATCTGACTGAAATTTTTAAAATGTGATTTGAGAATTTTAAAATTCCCAAGGATTTGCTTTTATTTGTTCCTGAGTGGTTTGCTGGCTCTGCCGAGGGACCTCGCCCTTCTAATGCAAAGACCATTCGTGATTCGTTGATGAAGGTGTCTTTCAATTAGAAACTGTAAAGCTCCAGAGCTCAGATGCCTTCAGAACAAAATTCAAAGGAAGTGGAACTTTGTGATTTCTGGACTCACTAGGCTGAGCAGTTTCGGAATAGCCAGAATCTAGCCAGCTATCTTTTAATGATGTTCAGATCAACGTACCTCTGCGAATCTGGATTTTCTACCATGAACATTATAAAAAACCACCACCACAATCATTTGACAGATGAGCATCTTCACCAATGCATGCGCCTTGCCCTGACCGCCTACAAATCACTCTTCACAAAACTTGCCAGCGATCGTCGATGTCGCTTCCCCATTAGAGATTGCCACAAACACAGGTAATAATGTTGATTTATCAACTTCGTTGGAAGATAGAAAAGTAATACTTATATTGTAATTAAAGTCTTTATGTATTGGCAGCTGAAGTTTTTTTTTTTTTTTTAATTTTGCCAGCCTTCTGCAAACATGGCCTGCAAAATAGCCTGCCTCTTGTCATAAAATTCTCAAATTGGTCCATGGGGAGATCTAATTAAATATCACTGGCATAAAAGATACTTTTTATTTCACAGGTTCATGGATTCCAAGGCCGGAATGGATCATTGCGATCATCTAGTCTGACCTCCTGTATAGCACAGGCCACTTAACTTCCACAAAATAATGCTTAGACTAAATCTTTCAGACAAACATCCAATCTTGATTTAAAAATTGACAGTGATGGAGAATCCACCACAGCCCTTGTAAATTGTTTCAAGAGCTAATTATTCTCACTTTAAAAAATCACACCTTATTTCCAGTCTGAATTTGTCCAGTTTCAACGTCCAGCCATTAGCCAGATGGCTTGCTCTTCAGCACTGCAAAACATCTCTTTTCCCAGGGGCTAAGCCTTTTGCCCCTCAAGCATTCTCTCCCAACCGAGGGAGCAGTCTAACCCAGATCTCCTGAATGACAGTAGAGAAAGTAGCTATGCCATTGGCCTGGCAATTGCCCTGTTAGTTTGATAAGGCTTTGTAACAAGCCATCAAACTGTTCTTGGTAAATCTCCACTTTCATCCCTGTGGGTAGGTCTAGATGAGGAAAAAAACTCGCTGCATGGCTGCGGCTGGCCCGAGTCAGCTAACTTGGGCTTCTGGGCCTCGGGCTGCAAGGTTAAAAATTGCTTTGTAGATGTTCAGGCTTGGGCTGGAGACCAAGCTCTGGGACCCTGCAACTCTAGCCTGAGCCTGAATATCTACACAGGAATTTTTCAGCCCCAGAGCCTCAGCCCTGCAAACCCGAGTCAGCTGACCTGGGGGAGCTGTGGGTTTTTTGAAACTGTATAGACGTACCGTCCGAGACTCCTAGCTGGCTGCTAGTTCACTGCAGAAACTTGGAAAGCTGCTAATGAAGTGTGCTGAAATTATTCCCTCAGCACCACCCTCTAAAGAAGCCATGTCTAAAATAAATACAGAACATATTTTAAAAAATAAGTTTTAAACTTAATAATTTAAACAGGGATGGATCAGCTACATGCTGCAAAGGGTGATAGTGAAATAGTGCATTAATTAATATAGCATGGAAGCAGGATTAAATTTGGCCCCTGCATGATCCTTCACAAGACTACCCAAAGGCAAGCTTCCTGTCTGCCTACCAAGCAGTATTTCATCAAAAGGATGCTATATCCAAACTCACCATAACTGCCACCACCCTGGGAGCTTCGGGTGTTGGCCACTGTCAGAGGCAGATGGTTGCAGAAAAGATCCTGTACAACAAATCCCATATTTCTTTTTTGTTCTTAGATTTTTATGTTATACTTGGGCTATAAAGGATTAAGCTTCAGCAGGAAGTTCAAATGTTTAAAGTGACACTATGCAATGTCATACTTCCTGTTCACTCCAATGGACTCACTCACACACATAGACAGTAGAGTCTCTCCTGAATACAGAATACTGAATACAGCCAGGCTAGATTATAGCAGAATCAATACTATGCTTATTTAATGTTATTTCTTGTTGTTAGTCAAATAAATAATTTGTCCTAAATACCTGTCAGATTCATAAATGAAATATCACAACACATACCATATGTATCCAATGTATATGGAGGATCTATTGCTATAGTAAAGTCTGTTATTTAGAGAAGAAGTAGGCAAAATACTGTATACACAACACATTGTCATTTTTATTGTTACCTCACCTAGCTCATTTCACTTCACTCTTCATGTTTGCAAAGGTAAGTTTCTCTTGAGTGGCTTCAAAAGCATAATGGAAAACACTAGCACCACATGATTATTCATCTACATGACTGTTGCCAATAAGATCAGAAAATCTATAACTTGAGGTTAAATGCTTTTCTACCAGCAAACAGTGGATTGAATTGAAAAAGTTGGTGATTTACTTCCTAAAGTCCATATTTTGATGTAGGATCCCAGATTATATATCAGGCAGCCCCCTTGCAAACTGAACCACAAAGCAAAATATGTTGAATTTTTCCACTCCTGATAAAAGGAAATTGAGACAATTTCCAAGGCAAATATGAGCATTGGCACTATTCCAAGAAGGAACAAACATGAAATAGGACAGATATTTGAATCCGCTTCTGCCTCCAACACAGAAGGCTTTATTATATTATATTTTACTTAAATACAGTAAATTACACTGGTAAGTTTTTCACACAATGTTATAGCAGTAGGATTTGCACTATTCTAGTGTTTGCTTTGTGTATCACAATACTATTCAAAGAAAAGGTAAAAATGCCTCTGTCAGATGAGAGACTAAGGGACAGATTTTTAAAGGGATTTAAAGGTATGCTAGCTTTTGAAAAACCCACTAAATGAGCCTACCTGCCTCTTTAGCCACCTAAATATTTAAAAAAAACCTCTGCCTTAGGACTTGTCTACACTTAAAATGTCAGTGCAGGTTTTTTTTGGGTCAAAGACATTAGTGCTCTTGTAGAGCTCAATTCTGAACCATTTTATGTACCAGAACAAGGGAGTAAGGAGTATAAGTACCTACTTACTTCTCTGTACAAGCTACCTGATCACGGTGGACAAGCCAATCAATGCAGCTGAGCTGGTGCACCAGAGGACATAACCTGTACCTGGTACTGGGCAAGTTGATAACTAGGAATCAGAAAGTGGCTCTCACTCCCAATCTTGTTCATGGTCTGGTCCTGAAACAGTTCACATACGTGCTGCCCTTGGCTCAGGGCTTGTGGCAAAGCCACAAATAAACCTTTAATCATTTTCTACAATGCTAAAATGAACCTGCTCCTGCTCCAGTTGAAATCAATAGCAAATCTGCCAATGATTTCCGTCATTTCTAGTATACTGCATTAGTACTGTTCTGTGTTTTTAATATTTTTGTTTTGTACAGTATATTTGCAAAACATGGCAAAATCGATACACTGTTTTCACAATGACCTATTGATAAACTCCTGCATTATGAATACAGTGAATTATAAAAAGCTCCCCTTTATAACATATAACTT
The DNA here is from genome assembly GCF_027887155.1 of Malaclemys terrapin pileata. Taxonomy (NCBI): domain Eukaryota; kingdom Metazoa; phylum Chordata; order Testudines; family Emydidae; genus Malaclemys; species Malaclemys terrapin. The sequence goes on from NC_071507.1 coordinate 168,726,165, forward strand.
ATTTAAACATGTGTAATTTTTGATTTCTAAGAAGAAAACAGAATGTCCTTTACGTTGCACAAATAAATAGAGCACTACACTCTTAGAACTGTCTTCTGAAGCAAGATTTTAGATTCCATGTTGCTTTCATGACACTGGTTATTGTTAGTATTGTGAACATTATTTTTCCTCCAATCTGTTAACTAAATTCTGTTATTTAATGAAGCCAAACAGATTATACTTTGGTTGAGGTTTTTTATTATTACTATTATTATTATAAAAGTGTGCATCACTAAGGTACTTCATACAACATCTTCAGCACAGCTGGTGGATAAAGGTAAAATTGTCAGTCAGTCTCATTCTCAATTTCTTCACTTGGTGCATTTCTCACAGAATTCTGAAGCTATGTGGCATGCCCAATCTCATTAATGGAAGTTGCAGAGTTGGAGCTATGCTACCACTTTGAACATTTACCTCTCAAAAATACTTAAATGTATAGTTTTGTAATGGTACATTAAAAAAAAGACAAATAAAAACCTACTAGAAGCACAAGTCTGTCTCCATTATGTAAATACATATCTAGACAATTATAATATGTACATTACTTATTTGATAGACCACCCATTATGAATGCTCAGAAAAACATGTTATACTGTTTTTTAAATGAGTGTGATACAATATACTTGATACATGGGAAAGTTGCTATATGGAAAGCATCGTGTTGATAACTAAAAGTTATAGATGATATAAAAGTAGTAGTGCTGTATTTTTTTGCTGTGTATATATATATTTCATGAAAACCGTTTGTTGTAATCACATCAAAACATCATAAAAAATGACCTGAGTCATTATGGCTTTCAGTAAGATATGCGACAAAGTTTGGGGAAGCTTACTTTTGGTGATCTCCAAGTGGTCTCTGTCCAATGGATTTTAATAATGACTCTGGTCGAACCGCTACCTTTGGTGATGTTTTAGGGCTAGTGTCAGAATCTCCGCTTTCCTCATCTCCCATGGCTTTAATATAACTCCCACTTCTCATTCTCCTGCAGGGGATCTCCTCGTCTTTACCGCCAACAGGGTACCCTCCCCATTCATCTTGAGGCACCTGGTACCAAACACAAAATATGCAGGAATCTCATCATATTTTAAGAGACAGCCTTAGATATTCCACACTTCAAAGACAAGTCATTTAGGTTTGACCCTTGAGGCACAATGTCATTGGGTAAAATTTTCAAAAGTTCCTAAGTGATTTAAGTAACTGAAAAGCATTCTGGTTACTGGCATACAAGTGGGTCCCTATTTGCTTTATTTCATTTCTCAATTTCCTATATTAAGGATGAATTGCAGCCTCTGGTCTAAACACACTTTTCCAAGTGTCCATAACTTATTGTAACAACTTGATTTTGCTCTGAGATTTTCAATGCTTTGTCTCAGCTCTAAGATGATTTTTTTTAAAAAGTTTGAGAAAAATCAGTTCAGTTGTTTTTGAGTAATTCAAGTAAGAAAAAGCCTACTTTCCCCATATGCTCCAATCTGAAATTCTGTACTTCTGTAACTCAAAAATGGCTGAAAGCTGAACACGTTAAAAACAAGTTTATATTTTGAGATTCTTATTTGTGACTCAAGTTCAACTTAAGCCTTGTTTGTAAAGTTATGAATGTTCAAAGTTTGCAATTTCATCCTAAGGGCAGTTCTAGCTAGAAAGCTGGTAAACAGCTTTTTCAGGACAGCTTTCCACCATGGGCACATTAATATTTCATCCTGTTTGGGCTGATTAGATTTGTATGGCTACATGACCTGATACAGGTAAAGTTGGTTTTGCAGCTAAGTTCACAAGGACACTGGAATCAGAAAAAGTCCTCCGCCAAATTATTCTTGCTTGTAATATAACTGAGAGAGCACACAAGTACACCCAAACCCTTTTACATTAAGAGCCCTTACTGGCCAACCAAAGATCCTGGTGATTGAAAGAAGTTAATTGGTAGTCCAGTCCTCAAAAATGAAAAAACTTCTGGAAGATCCAGGAGAGAGAAGAGGCCACTAACCCCGTAGCAAATGGCAACTGTGAGTGGGAGTTTCTGGATCTTGGGTAGAAGGAGGGATGTTGCCTAGTGGCTCAACAGAAACATGTTTTAGTGTGGGGTCCAAATTTCCTCACATGGGACAAGATCCAAGGCCCAGAGAAGACAATTGGAGTCTTTCCATTGACTTCAAAGGACACTGCATGAGCCCCCTGTGAACTTCTTCCTACAAGATTTGAAAAACATGGCAATACTCAAGCTCAGCTTCAGTATGAGCAGGTTCAAGATTCACTTCAGCTCTTTGTACAATCATTATACTGTAGCTTAAACACCTGAATTTTTAAAAAAAATTCAGCCTCTTTCAGATGCCAACATGTCCTGAACCACAGCACAGCAACAGGGCTATAATACTGCATGAACATATTTCTCTTTTTTTATTATTTTGAAATGCTAACAAAAATCTGTTGCAGATCATGTAGGGGGTATTAAATGTATGCGTTCCAAAATGTTAAAGTGGTTTTACAGCTTGCAAAAATGACTTTTACAATAGTTATCAGTTCCTGAAATTCCCATCTGTAGGGTTTGCAGCTGCTAATTGGGAATAATTACCCTAATTACCTACTTGCATACAGTGATGAGTGCCGATATTTATAATTTCAAAAAAGCCTTCTTCCTGTTCTAGATGTTCACATAAATTCCTGTATCTGCCGTTTTTAATCCACAAAGCAATAGGACTGCATATTACCATATGCATTTTCCTTCAAAAAAACAATAAGCTGATAAGGCCCAGATCTTTTCATTTAATTTATCATTTGCTGCTGATTTGGTTATAACAACTATGGACAATGATGAGTTTTCTTTAACAAATTCTGTGCTCTCGTGGTGTGAGGAGAAGGGAGTGCAGGAGTTAGGGAATCTCTTCATTCTTGTGTTCCTGTTCCACTGTGGGATCTTAGGCTAGTAATTAGGGTCACATTTTCCAAAGAGCCCACCCCCAGCATTTGAGATCAGATTTTCACATCAGGATCAGCTTCCATTTAGGTACATATCTAATTTCCAGAGTTTCAAAAGTGTTCCACACTCACAGTGCTGGACTCATACAAATTAGGCTGCTTATTTGGTGTTTAAACAGGCACTAATGGCTTTTGAAAATCTGGCCTGAGTTTTGGGTTCTGAGCTCTTTTGAAAATCTCACTGTAATCTTTGTTGCTCCAAGGTTAAAATGAGTATTACCTACCACACAGAAAAACTATGATGTTTAATTATCATATAAATGTAAAATGCTTTGAAATTTTCAGATGAATGGGACTATATAAGTTAAAATTATCATCAAAATCTTATCATCATACACAATCTGTGCATGAAATTAGGTTAGAAATGTAAGAACAAGGGTTGAAGCTCTGTCTGGTGGGCATGTGTAGGCAAGGATAAAAGGTATCAGGTATATTTAGGATATAGAGGTGAAATTACAAGACCTACAGTCCCCAGGCTTGTAAAATATTTAGCTTAGCAAAATTAGACTTTAGGATTTAGGATAAATTACTATAAGTAAGTCAATAGTAAACCTGCTGAGCTTCTGTTTCTGTTTGTGATATGCTGATGTTTTGAAAATAACTGCTGAGTTTGGATACTAATACCTACAAGAGATCAGTAGACACCACAAGCTGACCATTGGGTAGGCAGAGTGAAATGTTGGAGACTTCCTTAAGGTAATTGCCTGTTCCTATGGTGATAACATGACATAAATGGGGCATGGACGTTCAAATAAGGAAAAGGGGTTAAAACCTTCATAAATATGTATGAACCCCACTCAGTGTCAGCATAAGACATTATAAAGGCTGTATCACACTCTGTGTGCCTCGGGGTGGGAGACTCTAGGATGAGGCCCACTGGTGGTGATGATGATGGTGCTGGTGAGGACTAACACTTCAGGTTTTTCCACAAGGGATGATGTAAGTAATGCAAATATTGTGCATTTTGTACTGGTCTCTCTGCTTTACCAGATTGCAATGCGTATTGTTTTGATGGCTAACAAATATAATCATTACAGAAAGAGCACTATGTAGCCTCTGCTGTGCACCTGGGGGGTCCCCCTTCTATTGATAACCTCTCTACTGTAGTCAATCTTGGGGGCTAAACTCTCTCAGATTATAGTAGATGTAAACCCACACTTTGGGGTGGGTAATTGGTTAAACTAAGTAACCCATTACTATAGATAAGGTAACACATGTAATTCTTGTTTCATTTAAAGCTTTCTAAGCCTGATCAAGAAGATGCCCACCCCCCCCCCCAAAAAGGAGAGAGCAAGAACTAAAATTTAGATGACAGATTCCCTGCCCCCCCCCCCCATGTAAGATTTCTTCAAGAGAACCCAGCATGTCATTGTATATAGCTATAGAGGGGCAGATAAATGGATGCGCTAGAAACTATTTCTAGATGTGTAGAGAATGTCTTTGCAGCATGAAGAAAACTTCCCAAGATGATAGAGAAACCATTCAACTAGAGCGCTAGCTTTTTTGAAAGACCCACATGCTTGTTCAGAGGGTCCTTATAGGGCAAGCAAGTCTTCCTAGCACAAGCATCCACTACAGAATTTACATTCAGGCTAGTGCCCACACTCTGATTTTGTCATGAGTATAACATGTATCATTTGGAGGAAAAAGTGCATAAATTAAAGTAGATATTGATGCCTGCCTGAATGTTTTCTAGTTTTTGGTCTGCTGGGTGGGAAGCATGAACATTGATGAGCTTATTCTCTCAAGAGTTAATAGGAAACACCCAGCATTCTGCTGAAGAAGGGTTAGGAGAACCTTAGAGGTTTGCACAGAGCCAGCAGTTTCTCCATGGAAAACTGCCAGGATTAGTCTGGAACTTATTTGCTAGTCCTTGCTCTTGTTTTTTGCTTGGGTTTCTCCCGTTTGTTTTCTCAGAGAATCCACTTTGGAGGCCTATCCAACCAGAAGAAACTAAACTAGAGAAAGTTCTGGAACAAGAAGAGGGAGCTCAGTCATGCTGCTTACTTTGTGTGAGGCTGGAGATTTTTGGAAGACACCTGAATGGCTGTTCAGAAAATCAAAAGGACAAAAACACTACCCTGGTCTAAATGTTTTCTTCTGGGGTGGGGATGATGGCTCTATAAAATCCAAACCCAGGGACACTGCGTAGACTATTCTTGGATGTGAAATTAGATGTGAAAGGACAAGAAGAATATTGTGAGCCTGATTGATAGTTACACTGAGACGTGGATTCTTAATAGCTTCTCTCTCTGTTGGTGACTTTTTTTCCTGACGCTTCTCCTTCGCTTTGTGACTTTTCTCTGAGTATAGAGGGCTATGCTTTTTGGTTTTGTTTTCTGCCCAAGCAGCACCTTTTCAATAAGCATCTAAAGACAACATTCTATTGCTGCACTTTAAAAATAAAGTAAAAAAAGAAATTCATTAGGTATTGACTATTTTCCTTGATTTACCTTGTCCTTAGAGGGTAAATGCCACAATGTCATGCTTGGCACTTTGGCAAGCTCCTGTTGGCATATGAAATATTTGCAGCAAAATTTGAAATGCTAAAATTGCAAGTCTTTTCACTTTAGATTGTGGATTTGAGAGTTTGGTCCCAGTTTCATGGGCCCATTTTTGAAAGAAATATTTTTTTCCTGAGAAAACACAAAACCCTGTGAGTAAATGGTTTTTAAGCCAGTTACTGGGCCAAAAACAAACAACAAAACAAACAAACAAACAAAAAAACCAAAAACAAAAAAGAGAAATTCTATGAAAAATATGTATGCAATTTTCCATAACCATAAAAATGCAAATAAATTTATTGTCTCAAATTCTAGAATCAGATGTCTCTAACCCCATACAAATTTGACTGACTCTATCTCCTCTAGCTCTATTGACTATGACTCTCAAGGTTTTGGAAGTAGGGAGGAGTTATAGGATGAATCTGTACCTATAAGGAAGGCCTTGGTTCCTTAAATACATAACCTTTTATCTCCTCAACACCATTTTCGGTGACATATCTTTCTCAATGCACGTATGTTATTTAGTTATTCTGATTTTTTTAATGTGCTGATTCATTGCTCTACGTACATGTATTATATAATTAAAAACATTCAAAAAGCTTTATAAAATGTACCAGGAATTCCTCTTCAACATTAATGAAAGCCACCTTCTCCATTCCCTTCAAATTTCATAAGCCGCCCCCTGAGCATGTGGGAGAACAGAGAGATCTTGCAGCATGCCCTGAAGGTCAACTGACACTGTCAAATAATGGGGAGTTAATTTCAGAGCTGAGGACCCCTTGCTGGGAATGTCCTACCAACAACTCTCCCATTTAAAGCAGGGGGACGTCATCCTGAGAACCTCACCTGATATCATCTGTCATGGTATCATATGCAGAAGGAGGTGGTCAGATAGATCCCAAACCATTTAGGGCTTTTATAGGTCAAAATCACACCTTCAATTGCACCTGGAAATGAGCTGGAAGCCAATGCAGATCACAAAGTACAAGCATAATATGCTGTGTGTGAGACACTCCACGAAGCAAGTCAGCAGCTGCATTCTGTATTAGCTGACATTACCAAACTTTTTTTTTCTCAAGAGTAGCCCCAAGCAGAGCACAACTGCAGTACCTGAAATTTGAGGTGAAGACGACATGGGTCCCATGTATTCAGGGATTCTGTATTCACAAAATATCCACTTGCTACAGAACTGTGCTCCAAAATCTCATCTTAAACTGAAATACATGAATCTAGTATAAATATATGAAGTGTCACCTGCCTTACTCTTCAGAGAGCCTTGAAGCAAAAGCTTGAAGAGGTGTGAAATGCCCCAATCGGGGCCCCACAGTCTCTGTGATTCCATGGCAATGGACTCCATAGCCAGAGAAGAAGAATGGTTTAGCGGTTAAGGTAGCATGAGACTCTGGAGATCTGGGTTTGCGTCCCTGCTTTGCCAAAGACTTCGGCAAGTCTCTTTTTGCCTCAGGTCCCCATTTGTAAAACAGGGACAGCAGAACTTCCCTACCTCACAGGAGTGTTGGGAGGATAAATGCATTATAGATTTTGAAGTGCTCAGATAGATACCATGGTAATGGGGCCACATTGTGCCACAGATAGATAGAGGGACTTTTCCAAGTTGCCACAGAATCCAGTCTTTCTGACATGGTATTCGCTATTTTGTTGTAGCCACACATGCAGCTTTGTTTCCCTACCCTTACTGGGACCTGTCTGTAGATGCACCTTGTTTTCCAGCTTTCCCCAAAATCTGATTTAATTGAATTACAGTGCAAGTTCTAGGGAGCAAAGAAACAGCAGGCAGGGAGCTAGAGCTGGAGTCCAGCTTGTAACCAGGGGAATCTGGAAATGTAAGCTAGCCAGCTGGGCTGCCTGGATGATGGGACAAGGCCCAGAGGACTAGGAGGATGGCCAAATGAACCTGACCACAAGCTTCCCTGGCACATATGGGTGGAAAAAGGCTTTGAATGATACAGGGACCTTTGCCTGGGTTGTGGAGCCAGGCTACCTACAGGATATAATGGAAAAAAAAATCCTCATCCATTCACTATAAAAAGAATCACTGTAAGAATACTCAGATGACTTTCGCATCCCTGAGTATTTTAAACCAGGAGCCATAGTTGTGCATGTTTATATGAAGAGGTGGGAATGAAGGGTGTTTATATGAGGAGGTGGAAATGAAGGGTATTTCATGGTGACAGACAAAATTACATTGTTGTAGAATTTAAGAGTGGTGGTTGTGTAATTTGTTTTCATTGCGCCACAGAGCTCTGGGTATATCTTTTTTGTCACAAGTCTTCTTAGGCAAGAAAGGCTGAGGAAAAACTGACTCTTTTGGAATTACTGGTAACTATCCCCTTCTGAGGAGCTACATCATTCTACCTTTGCATTTCTCCAGTCACTACCTCACAAAAGGGTAATCATGTGTCTTCCCTCTCTGTGGCCATAAAAGGCCCTGCATGAAGTACAAGTGGTGTAGTTCTGATGTACAGAGGAAAGAAATCCAACATGCTGGATTAAAGTCCTCCACAGACGATAGAGCCAAGACTATGGCCTCCCTCTGCATCTTCCATGGATGGATTCGGTGAGGGACAAGGGTGAGTTGGAAGATCAATCATTGACCATTATTTCAAATAGTGAGGACACAGCACAGCCTACAGTAGTAGTCATGGAGAAGCTCTGCTGTTGCTCTGCAGCCTGGGGAGAAGAGAAAAGCCTTTATTTCCTGCTGCCCTGGAAATCCGCACACCAACTTCGGCTATTCAGACTTGATGGGAGGCAAGAGGATTTGGCCCATAAGGAACAAGTGACATGCAGGGCATTATTTCTAGATAACCTAGCTAGTCTAATGTACGCTTGCTGAATGAACCAAAAAGTGTAGCCCACTTTTTTAAAATATTCACTTTCAGGATTCCAAAAATCTTAGCTGTTAAACAACTGTAATCTACAAGAGTGCATCTGTTTATAATCACTGAGGTACATGCAGAAGTTTGGTGATTGTAGGAATTGTAACAGAAAACCTATTTTGTGATTTAGTAAAGTAATAATGGAACAAGAAAAGTGCTCTGACAGCATCTCCAGGCCTGCCTACACCAGCACTTACTGCACAGCAAACTGGGGTCTAAATCTACAGTGCTGCAGCATGCTGTGCACTAACTATTGGTGTGAACCCTTCTACTGTGCACTAGACATTCCATAGAGCACATTGACTTACTGCTATTTCAAACTACCTGTTTAATCCAAGCAAGACACATTTTTCCTCCATGGGCTTTCCCCCCAGTCATTATGTTGGCATTACTGAAATGATAGCACAGATGTCTTTAAAAAACCCTCTTTTTAAAAGGGCTATATAGAAATGCACATATATTCTCTCTCTCATCCTCTCTTCTCACCCTAACAAATGAGTTTTATGGTTCTGATCAGCTGACTCAAAACTCCATTGGTAATTATTTAGCCACCAGAGGAAGGTCGTCATTTTTGTTACTTTCCAGCTGTTAGCAGACATTTTACTATCTGTACAATTCTAAAGGGGGGTATATTTATTTCCTTACTTGACGTAAGTGGGGCTATGAATACATTGCCACTAAGATATTTAAGCACATGAGCAACTAACTTCAAAAACAGCCTTTAAAGATGAGACTATAAGATGACCCAGAAAGGGTGGTAAAATCATGACCATTTGGGCGTCAGAGTCCATTCTTTAAATGATGTTTTTAAAGTGAGTGCTGTGCAATTTCCTCCATGACCCAAAACTGCAGTAGCTGATCAGCTCAGTCCTAGGCAGCCAAGGGGAGTGTGTGGTTATCTAGCATCAGTGGCAGTAGTCCGAGCAGTACCCCCAGCACATGTGTGAATTGGTCCAGGGCTCTAGAATATCAAGTTACTTGTGGCTGCAGACTTCTTGGGCACCTATGGGTAGCCCTGGACAAATGTGAGGAAGATCAACTTTCAACCTACCTCTCTGTTTAATGTTGAACGTTATTTTGACAACAAAAAAGTGCTAGAAATATAAAGGAGAATCATTCTTGATAAAATATTGGTAGGAATACAGCCTCTCCTTTCCCATCCTGGTGACAACACTTGTGCAATAATGTCAACTTGCACCGGCTGTTAGAAAGATATGAAACTATGAATATTTTTGTTATTTTGTTTGGAAAACCAGCCACGTCACATTTGCAGCAATATTTTCATCAGAAATGGTAAATGGCTTCTTAGCACTTGGAGGCAGCACACTATCATGTCATTAATCACGGTAATTACTGGAGACTCTTGGTGGTTTTAGTCATAACCTTGCCCAATGGTTGAGTCCATGTAATTATTTCACTTTTCTCTTGAAAAGAGCAGCACTTGGCCATGTTGATACCTCTGCATACCTGGAAACTGGGAAGGAGGAGTGTCAGTTTAGTGTAAAGTCCCCAGTTCTTTAAAGCCATTCAGGGAGTAAGTACAGAATTGTACAGAGATATAATATACTGGGAACATTATGAAATGAATGCATATGAGTAGTTCATTGTAACACACATTAGGAGTAATTTATATTCAATAGTTATTCAGCACTGGAAGTAGTTTTGTCTAGTTGGAATACAGGGTTTCATGTGACAAAATCTGGAGTTTGTAATCTGCCTTCATGACAGTGTAGTGCATATAAAGTTGGGTTAGGATGAATTCCATCCGCCCAACCAAGAGACAGCACACAGCTGCGGCACAGACCTTCTGAGGCTGTATCTCTACCTTACTGAAGCAACAGTGGCCTCAGTGAGGTTCCAGAACTAGGACCTGTGTAAGTGACAATTCAGTGGTCCCCTTCGCTGGCCTGTCCTCAGCACTCTTCTCCACATCGGCATACCTGAATCCAGAGTGCAGCCACACTGACACTGGGTCTATTTTTTTAAGATAACATGAAATGGAAGGACAGATAAACCCAGTGTTTTCCTTTCATGCTACAGAATCCACTGCTGCTATTATTACCTGCACGCTAGCAATGTTAGTGCAGTTAACGGATGACGCTAGCACTTTAATGCATCAGGAAGGCAGAAGGGGGCTGTGGCCATTTTTAGCACAACATGCTATTTTCTTTTTTAAGTGCTGACTCATTCGCTGTACCATTGATGTGTTTACCTTGATTTCATGCTGCTGCTTCAAATACTGTTGAATGGCTGAGGAAGGAATATCAATCAATGGCACATAATATTACGCTCCCAAACTGTAGTGGTTATTAGTTGTACATTTTTGCCTGAAGTAGTTTCCTTTTTTCTTCCAGCAGTGCTCACAGATATTTGAATACTGGAAACTGTAAAATCCGACTTTTAAGTTTATAATTTTACTACTGATACTTAGTTCACTTCCAGCTTTCTCCCTGAAAATCCTCATCACACCCAGGGATTCATGTCAAACAGTAAAATAAATCAAATAATAGGCTTCAGCTTCAAATGTGTTGTATCTAATTAGCCAAAGAATCCGATAATTGAAGATTTCCTTGCTCCCAACATCTTTCTATATAAAGGGAAAAATTATTTGGGGAGCAGTAACAACCACTATAGTTAAAGCTGCACAAGAGTTTCCATTCTAACCTTCTGTTTTCAGTTATTCATATTTTTTCAAAATTGTCATCTTTCACATTGACATTTTCCTGGCTTGGTCACTCCCCAGAGATGAAAATTTGAGGACACACAGTTCAGCTGTTTCTCAGTAAGAGGAAAAGGAAGGATGATGCAGTGATTAGGGGGCAGCCTGGGACTTGGGACACCTAGATTTAAGCGTGAGACCTCAGGCTCTGCCACAGAGTTTCTAAGTGACCTCAGGCAAGTCACTGGTCTCTCTGGGCCTCAGATCATCACCTGTAATAGGGGGCAGTAGCATTTCCCTACCTCATAGGGGTGTTGTGAGGATAAATATATGGATGATTGTGAGGTGCTCAGATACCAAAAGTGATTTGAGCCATATAAATACCCAAGATAAACAGACAGAAGTTAAAAATATACACTTCCTCTGTATGAAAAAAAATGTGTGCCCAGGATTCCATAGTTACATGACCATGATCTAAAAGGACAGTTCAATGTTTAAATTTGGTATGGAAAACACCCTTGTCTTTGAATGTCACGTACTTTTAACACTATACCCAGAGAGGTGTTTACATGGATTTTTTTTTCTGCAAAACTGATCATGTGGGTACCTCAGGTAAATGCTTTGCATGGCTGATTTAGCTGCATAATCAACATCTTAATACCTTCAATTATTCTGAGCTAGCCAGGATCCATTTCCAAATATGTCTGTGAAAAAGGGGTGCTAGCAGTGCCTTTACTTTTACCTTGGGGTCCTGAGAGCTGTCCCTATCTTTCAGATTGACCAGCCTTAGTAAATCTCATCATTTAGGAGGCACTCCCAAGGTAGGCAAATATTCTCCAATTTTACACATGATGTAACTGAAGCCCAGGGAGATTAACAAATGATTGAATCCACTTCTGATAGGAAATTTGTGGCAGAGCTGCTAACACAGCCCATCTATCTTCTATGAATGATTCATGTCTCATCTAATAGATAGTACATCTAAAAGAAAATGCTTCAAAGCTATATTTTTAATTATGTCATCTGCAGAATGGGATTTCTCATACTTGCTTACCCAACTAGGTCTAGTGCAGAGGTGTCTAACACCCAGCCTGCTTGATGGATTTATGTGACCTACATGTCATGTTCAGAGTCCACAGAATACAAACTTCAATAAAAAAATTAACCATCATATTTCTGAAAAAACTCTCTCTAATACAGAGCTAGGTGCAGTACTTTTTTTTTGGTATTTCTATGGCCCCTATTATTGTGGCATCTAAGCACCTCACAATCTTTAATCAATTCACCCTTGCAACATCCCATGACTTAGGAAAGTTCTATTATCTCCATTTTACAGATGCAGAACTAAGGCACAGAGAGGCTAAATTATTTGCCCAATGTCACACAGGAAAGTCTCTGGCAAAGTACAAGCTTGAACCAGGGCTCTCAAATCCTAGTTTAGAATCCTAATCTTTGAACGGTCCTTCCTTTCTAATATTTGCAAACAGGCTAAAATAATGATTTTGAGAGGTATGAAGTCTTCTGCACCCCACTCATCTCATTGGGCTGTTGACTCTAAAGCCTAATGATAATGCTTCCAATTTCAGCATTAACTGTTTCACTACTGATCATTTGAGCAGAATGAAGTATGGGGGAGTGAGGCTAACTGGGGTTTAGAACTGAGAGTTGCTCAAGGGAGAAAGAAGGAGACACAAAGACAGGAGAGAGACAGAGAGAGTAACACAGAAAGGAGGGAGAGAAAGAAAGTGAAACAAAGGACCGGAAAAGGATAGATATGGAATATTTCTACAGATGTTTGACAAGATACAGCTCTTGCAGAATTGGCTGTTGTGGGAGCGTGCTATTCCACTGTCCACCCCGTGGTGGCATGGTGTGGCCCTGCTGACATGCCATTCTCCTGCTTCTCCCAAATTACTTTAAGTAACATATAACCATAATCAAGTTATATTCACTTTATTGGGGTCCAGTCTTTATAAAAATATAGTCTCCTTGGGCCCACCTGGCCCAAACCCTATCCCCTCATTAAGGGAGTCCACAGCCCTCCTTCATGAGGCTGTGCTGTGCTTCAAGCCAGTTTCCCCAGAGCATCAGTAGCTGGGTTCCAGTGCTGTTTCACAGACTCTCCTTTCTCTCTCCTCCATTAACAGCTGGGTTTTTATCCTGTTCAGGAGATAGCTCCCTGATTAACACCTGGGCCCTATTCCCCTGTTTGTCTGCTGCTCCCTTAAACACCTGGTCCTTAAAGGGCCATGTTGTGGCATAGGGTTGGCTGCATGTAGAACCATTTCCTTAAAGGGGCCAGACCACCCTGTTACAGTCCCTTTCAGCTTGGAGAGACCAAAAGCACTGCACAGGACTAGAGCAAACATCCCTCTCTTGATTCTACATTTATTGGCTTCCACAGAAACCAAAGAGGTTTGGAGATACTCAAGATACAAAAGTTGAGAAGGGTTAGAGTTGGTTAATGCATAGGACAAACAATTTCTATAGGGAGAAAATCTGATTTTAAAAGAAAACAAGAGAGAAGGCACTCACAACAGCAATAGAGTTTTCAGGCCAGTTGTCTAAATATCAGATTTGAAATACTTACTCTCCCTGAGGCCATCCATTCAAATTTCAACAGGAATGGCTCACACCTTCATCCTCATGGTAGATACACTAAATGTCATGCAGCTCAGTACCTGAGTTTTTCAGACCAAGCCTTAAAGAGACAGGACCAGATTCACTGGTACCCTCAGCTGCTTTGCACCACTTCAGGTATGCAAAGCAACCATAAACCCAGTTTCTCCAGCCAATTAAACTACTTTGCATCATGACAGCAGAGCAGCAAAAGCAACTGAGCTTACCAGTAAATCTAGCCCTGCGTTGTTAAGAAGGTTTGGGAGGAGATGTAGGAGTGACAGAACAGAAGGAAAGATCTCTCAAGTTCTCACCCTGACTAACTTAATATCTTTAATTTATAATTGTCTTCTATAAATTTATTCAAGACACAAACTGTTGTGCAAAGTGTCCCTTTCTGTAATCTGAAACACAGACTTCATCAAGATTTAAATACAGGATAAACTCAGGTACTGAAAACAAATTCATTAAAATTAGACTAGTTAACATTATGTCAATTTTATTCACATTTCAATCTGAATCCTATTAATAAAGAATAAATACTGCAGATTTCCCACCTCCAAGATACCATAATCTTTGAGACAGATTTACAGGGCACCCCTATAGTTTTACAATGACTTTCTGGCATAAATTATAACTAATTGTTTTTCTATTGCAAATATTAACCAAATCTGGCTTTTACCTGAAGGTAATGGCACGGCCTCAAGGAAGGTTTGATTTCCTGATGAACCAGAGGCTTATCTAGGTTAAGCGATGACTTGCGATAAGCTTCTTTAGCCTGGCTTACTGTAAGTGTAGACCAAGAACTCCTTTTCATGTATTTACCATCAGGGGTCATTGCTAGCCCTTCACAAGCAGAACATTTCACATCATTGTTACTTTTGGAAGTCTTTAGTGAGAGATCCCCAAAGTGCCCCTGGAGAGTTTCAGGGTAGCAGTGGGAGATATGATCTACATGATGCCTATTAATCACGCTAGGTGTGCGATAAGTGCTATCACTGTCCAAATTATCATCAGAGCTCCACCAGCTACTCATTCCAGATTTATGCTTGCTCTCTGGCTTTCGCTCCTTACTTTTACTCCTTTTGCTATGCTTGGAATGATGTCCATGATGATGGTCGTCCCCTCGACTGTCTCCCTTTGTCCCATTGACATTGCCTTTGGATGATCCTTCCAAAGAATGAGACTTAGTGAAAAGTTTCTGGACTGAATGAACAAGATGGCGTATTCTTCCTGGGCTTTCACTGCGTTGTTCTGCAGCTGTTGAGGTCCTCTGATATTGTAAAGTGTGAAACCCATCCCTGTGGAGAGGAAGTTGTTTCTCAAACTGATCCAGGAGATTGGCAGGAATTCGGTTAATCTTAGGGTTAGCGTGAGACATGGCGCAATCGTCCCTCGTTTCGTAATGTGAGCTGTAGTGCATTCTGGGGAAAGTGCTACTTGACATGTGATCGCCCATAACCATGGGCATCATCATGCATTCTGAATGGATGGAGCTTCGCGGTGAGCAGCGATGATGGTCCAGTGGGCAGTTCTCTGTAGGGCTGAGAAGATATGATTGCCTTTGCTCCTGCCCATGGTGGATATGATCATGGGTGTGTTCACAATCTTCAGGGGATGCTAAACCACAAGTATGAGCAGAACATAATTGTGGTTGGTTGCGACTACCAGATAATCCTTTCATGTTCCTCGGAGCAGGCGAGAATCTTTCTTCATTGAAGTGCTGAGAAGGTGACCAGGAGTACTGCTGGTCTGTTGATAGAACACACACAGTTCAGTATTGTAGCTAATTAAAATATTAAAAGTACAAATATATTATGAAAATAAAGCATTTTTTCATAGAAACTCAATGGAAGTTACCAATCAGGGACTACAATCTCCAAATTAAAGCTGGTTAAATATTTGCTGCAAACAACTTATTTGGTGAATTTAAACCTTTTTTTCTTGTTTACAAGTTGTCTACAAACAGATCTAGATTTTTCTAAATGTGTTCATTATGCAAATCTACTCAAATAATTTTGATGGATACTTTTTGAGCATTTAATTAATTAATTTATATTTTGACTTCACTACTCAAGCTTTGTGACTGGTCACCTAAGTCATGTGGTATTGTTTCTGTTCCCCAATTGGATGACCAAATCCTTATAAACTGTTTTGTCACAAACTGAACTTCATTTTCTGATTAAGTGAATCTCAGCTACAGACCCCAAATTTGCTATTCAAAAAATATATATACAAACTAAACTACAAGTAATAAACAGCAAATAATAAAGGACAATGAAGACACTGACTTCAACCTGGTTTCCATGTCCCTAAATTTTTCATGAGCAGGTGTCTGACACTATTTGAACATCTCTTATCAGTAAAGCTACGTTTGAGTCACGAGTATTTTTAGTAAAAGTCATGGACAGGTCATGGGCAGTAAACAAAAATTCACAGCCCATGATCTGTCCATGAGTTTTATTATATATTCTGACTAAATGTTGGGAGGAGCGGCGGCTCAGGAGGGCAGTCCTGGGGGGCACCATGGGTGCTGGGG
Source organism: Malaclemys terrapin pileata (assembly GCF_027887155.1). Taxonomy (NCBI): domain Eukaryota; kingdom Metazoa; phylum Chordata; order Testudines; family Emydidae; genus Malaclemys; species Malaclemys terrapin. The sequence goes on from NC_071507.1 coordinate 168,742,399, forward strand.
AGGCATGGCCCGAAGGACGCTGCGGGTGCTGGAGGGGGAGGAGGTTGGCAGGGCTGGGGCAGGTTCCCTACCCAGCTCTTGGGAAGTGGTTACCCCAGCTCCTAGCTTCACATGCTGCCTCGGCTCCACCCCACGCTGCGGTTCGGCAGCTCCCATTGGCTGGGAACAGTGGTCAATGGGATCTGCAGGAGCAGTGTCTGCAGGTGGAGGCAGCATGTGGAGCTAGGATCTGAGGGATGGGAGTTGCTGTTGCCTTTCTGAGGAGCCCCGCCCAAAGTAAGTACCACCCCTCACCCCAACCCCCAGCTCTGAGCCCCCCCAAACTCCTGCTGCTGGGAGGTAGGGGGCCCCAAGACTGCTCAGGCAGCCCCCAGGCCAGGCGCACTGACTGCTGCAGAAGATACGGAGGTCATGGGAAGTCATGGAATCCATGACTTTCCATGATCGCTGTGACAAACACGGAGCCTTACTCATCATCTATCCAGATGCACTCCCATAGTAGTCACTTTCTTATACTGTACAGTCATCTCCAAAATGTACTATTTGTCCCAGAGTACTGTAATGAGATACCATTTCTTTCAACCACTCAGATACCATATATCTACATGTAGAAGCTACCGCTTCTATTATAGTTAATTATTTGCTCCTGTAGTTTTTATAGTAAAGTTGTGGCTACTAAACAGGAGTGATTACTAATCAAGGGTGGCTTGTAAATGAAGGTATATGGTATTCAGTTTTTGATTAATTCATCTCCTTTTCTTATGCAAGTCCTTGCAGCTGTCAAATTCGGCAAACAAAAACTTGAAAACCTAAAGAATACTTCAGTTTGATTTAGACATTCATATTCCTCCTCAAAATTCAGCTTATTAAGGCAAACATTTCAAAAGCAGATAAATATCTAGGCTATTTAAAACCACTCCTTTAGAGGATCATCTATGCATTTAAGAATTTATACTTCCAATTCACTTCAGCACCGTCTTTCTGCAACTTGCTCTTGAGAACGCAGTAATGGGTAAGTTACTGCAGGTGCATGCTACAAACAAGTAGAGACTTCAACAGAAATGGAAGCCAGAGAATATGCTGCTTGTCATAATCTGACATCAGCAACCAGCTTTCAAAGGTAACACAATAGTGAAGGAGCAGCTGGAGTGATCTTTATACACCTGTGAAAAGTCTCTCCCCCTCTCAGGTCCCCATTGGTGGTCTAAAAATCAAAGCCTGGCTCTGAATACAGGCAAATGGGTATCTTCCTTTTTGCAAATAATACAATATCCATGATACAATAGCAATTCATTGATATTCTTTGGCAAGAGCAAAGTTATAACCAGAGCAGTCTGGTATATTGGGGGATATTTAAGTAATAATTTATTATATTTAATAGAATTTTAAGCAAGGTTTTAAAGGAAATTCAATATTCAATTAAAACAACAAAATCTTATTCTGCATCTTGGGTGAAATCCTGAACTCACAAAAGTCAAAACTGACTTCAATGGAATCAAGATTTCGTCCCCCGGCTTTACTGTGGTATTATATTAATCTTTCTCTACTCTTTTCTACTTCTGTTTTGTTTATATCAATCTATTTTACCTACTTCTGGCCTGTTCTCATATTAAAATGAAAACTCATTGTTCTATACACAGATTCTATTCTAGTCTATTGTACTGTTTAGCTCAGAATCTCCTGCACAAATATGGCTACACAAAAGAAACAAAAAATAGAAATGTTCCATTGGAATGACTTAATTTTGATTATCCAATGAAAAGCAGAACTATTATATAGACAAAACAATAAATTATTATAACAGTCCATTTGGATTTAGCCACATCACTAGCAGAGTATTTAATGGTAGTTAACCCACTATATCACCAAGTAGTATCATGAGAACAGTAATGTTCCATGCTTTGCATTTATAAAGCATCTCCCACTAAAGGATCTCAAAGAACCTAAGAAACATTACTGAATTAGTCCTCACAACATCTCCGTGAGATACTGTAGGTATTACTGACCTCTTTTTTAAAGATGGAGAAACTGAAATACACACAAACTTACAGCAACTTTTTCCAAAGTGGCCAGTGCTTTTAGTTGACAGCCCAAGAGCAGTGAAAGAAGGCCCCTCAGTCAAATCAAGAAACCAGCAAAAGTCAACTCTCCAGCACCTGTTAGGGTTGCCAGCCCTTCCGGATTGGCTGGGAGTCTCCTGGAATCGGCCTCAATCTCCCTGTGACTATTAAAGGCAATACGGGAGATTTTAATAAGCCAAAGTCCGGCTGGCAGCGCAGAGGGGCTAAGGCAGGCTCCCTACCTGCCCTGGCTCCGGGTGGCTCCCAGAAATAACCGGCAGGTCTCTGCACCCCCTAGGCACAGGGGCGGCCAACGGTTCTCTATGTGCTGCCCCCAGCCCGAGCGCCAACTCCGCAGCTCCAATTTGCCGGGAACCGTGGCCAATGGGAGCTGTGGGGGCAGTGCCTTCAGGCAGAGGCAGAGCATTGAGCCACCTGGCCGCCCCTGAGCCTACGAGCCAGACATGCCAGTCGCTTCTGGGAGCCGCCCAAGGTAAGTGCCGCCCAGCCAGAGCCCGCACCACAGAACGTTGCAAATATTTTCAGCTGGCTACAGCTCTAGGGGTGTGATCACGTTAGAATGGGTGATCTAACAGCAGCTTTTCCATCTCTAATGTCTATGATTCTTGCACAGTAAGATTGCACAATGAATGGGTATAATTGCCTGTATACTGTTATACTGTATAAAATCACATCTTTCACATACTTGGGTGGGATTTATGTATTTTTGTCACAATTAATTGTGTCCTTGTTGACTACTGTGCAACTTTATTACAAAGCATATTTAAAAAAATAAAAAATAAAAAAGGAGATCTTTTTTCCCAAGGAGAAAAGCTTATAATATATAAAATTCATAATTACATTGATATGCAAACTATCACCTATATCAAGGTCCCAAATCACTCAGCTAAGGGCTCTACTTTGGACACAAAACAGAATGCTCTTGGGCATCACTAGTTTTCCATTACCAGTCCTCTAAAGAATTTCATTTACTTTATTTACTTTCACTATGAATTTATCAAATTCTTGGAGTTTGTCCTGTACATTCCCACTCCTCAGTCCCTGCCCTACTCCTGAGAACCCAAGTACTTGGCCTAATTTGAATATTAACGTCAGAGCAATCTTAAAAAAATATAATAAAAACAAGCTAGAATGTGGCAGGAGTTTTGCCCTGTTTCTTAAAGGAGACAATAAAAATGACAGAATGATCTTATTCAGTCACTTTTCTACAAGAGCAGGTCGTATGTTTTCTTATAACAATATTTTACATTTTTTCATAATTGAGGATACTAATGTCTCCTACAAAGAAAGTTGCACTGCCATTTAGTATACAAAACCAAAGAAGCTTTGAATATAGCAAATTAGAGTAATCCAGACCAAGTTGGCCAGAGTAACTAGGGGCTGAGGAAATAAATCATGTTAATCCTGCAACAAGAGCAGTGGCTTTTATTGGGGTTCTATTGGAGAAAGAGAGGAATATTTCACTGACTTCAAGGGACTTTGGATGAGGCCATTAGAGACAACAGGGCTAGTCCATATATACAATTTATTCCTTTCATGTCATTGACCCAGATATATGTTGTCATATATGGATAGCATATAAGGATGACATTTGACCCTTAGTTTGAAGGCCCATTAGCAATTTTTAAAATCCTGTAAAACTCTTTAAAGCTGCCCTTTCTATGCAATGGAACACTGTATGAAGATGCACCAAACTTAAACTCTGATGGATGTCAGAATTACCATCCATTCCCTCTCTTCCCCCATTACAGCAACTGTCCCCTCCTCTGCCTTCTTCCACCTTCTCCTGGGTACTCCATTCCATTTCCAATTTTAAAAATGCTGCTCTTTTATTTCAAGTAGCTGCTAGGCTGTTCTCTTCCCTCTAAGCACTGGCCATAATTCTTGAGAACATGACAGTTTCTCTACCTTGTGTCAGCATCAAGGGAGGAGAGGCAGCTAGCATCAGTTTTAATTACTGAGAGCATTGCTTGAAATTGTGAAGTAGTTCTGTTAACATTAGTGTGCTAGGGCAAGAGGCCTGAAAACCTTTAAGCAATGAAAAATCAAGGCTCTGCATCTGTAACTTCCTGGAAGTCTGCTATTTGCTAAAGGGAATCAGTGTGAAAACAACTGGAAATGTCTCAGACATTCAAAGCAAGTATCTGTCATTGCAAATTTAGCTCTGCAAATCTATCTGTATGTCTCATATTGAATGCAAACTGAGAAACCATAACAAATGATAATGCCTGGAAGTAATAAACCATACCCAATACTTACCCACTTGTTTTGGAAAATTACTCTGATTTCCATTGAAAAATTATTTTATATTTGCAAATGTGTCATCAGTCAAGCAACACACTTAATTGTTTTAAGTGGACTAGTTCTTTATTTCTGAGTATGCCATGCAAATAACTTAGAAGCCTAACTACAGCCCATTGCAGGGATTGTGGCACACTAGTAGGAGGAAAAAGAACTACTACTAATAAAAAAAGCTTGCATGGATGTTTTGCCAATATACAGAGTGAATTTAAAAGAATTCCTCTATTTTTTGCAAAATATTGAGGACGTCTATCACTTAGGGCCTGAGCCAATGGTCCTGATCTGAAGAGGTGCTGAGCAACCACACTTCCAGATGAATTCAATGGAGCTGCAACTGCTCAGCACCTCTGAAATCTTGCCATAGGTTTCAACTGGAGCAGGAACAGCCCCTGGGGCCCATTCCTGCAGCCACTGAGGCTTTAATGGGAGTTTTGCCTGCATAAGAACCCAAGAGCAGTTTTCCCCTGTTAAATTGTTTGCTTATAACTTATTCCAGCACTGAAAGTGAACCTTTTGTTGGTTGCAATGGTTGACTAACTGGCCAACTGGAAGGAACAAATACTGGAAATGTCCCAAGGAGCTATTCTAGTCTTATGAGATTTCCAGCCTATTTATGGAGACCAATGAGGTTCATATAACATTTACATAAGCATCCAAATCATTTGGATGCTTACCTGATCTAAACCTCTGAATTTCAGAGATTGGCTTTTACTACTTTTATACTCACTCTGCAGCTGCATTTGCAAATGAGGATGTGTGTGTAATATGCCATATGTATGGATCCAGACATAACAAAATTGCAATTTCATCCAAACCAAACATTTATGCATTAGGGCCCCAATTTTGCAATTTCTCTTGCATGGGCGCATCTCTTGTCCTGCATAGAACCCCAGTGAGATATATTTAGTGAATGGGGCTGAGTATGGGTGCAATGGGTGACTGATGCACAGAGAACTGCAGGATCAAGGCCTTAGTTACTCTGGTGTATATTTTAATAGAAAGGAAATTCAAGCTCTTTGAATTGCTCTGTGGTATGATAAAGATGTTGCAGGGAAGGGATACCTAATATTAAATCTGGATAAAGACTTTGATAACCCAAGATAATGGTGGGAGGCACAATACAAAAGATGTCTAGGGATAGGATACAGGCTCTGTAACGCCTCTGCTAGATTATTGTGAAGCTGCAGTGATGGAAGGGAGCCACACATCCTTCCTCTAGACTAAAGGTAAAGCACCGGATTGTTCTTGCTACAGTGAAGGGACCAAGAATAAATTTTTGAAAAGTGCTTCTGTAACTTGGGAGGCTAAATCCCATTTTCAAAAATGATTTTGGTATTTAGAAACCTACATCCCATTGAAATTCAATGAGACTAGGGCTCTGTCTGAAGTGCCTGAGTCACTTTTGAAATTGGGTTTTAAGTATCTAAGGCACTTGGGTGCTTTTGAAAATTTTACCTCATGTCTCAATTTTAGGCAATCATTAGGGCTGTCAAGTGATTAAAAATTTTAATCGTGCAATTAATCGCACTGTAAACAATAATAGAATACCATTTATTTAAATATTTTAGATGTTTTCTACATTTTCAAATATATTGATTTCAATTATAACATATAATACAAAGTGTACAGCGCTCACTTTATACTTCTTTTTTATTACAAATATTTGCACTGTAAAAAACAAAAGAAATAGTATTTTTCAATTCACCTAATACAAGGACTGTAGTGCAATGTCTTTATCATAAAAGTTGAACTTACAAATGTAGAATTATGTACAAAAAATAACTGCATTCAAAAATAAAATGATATAAAACTTTAGAGCCTACAAGTCGACTCAGTCCTATTTCTTGTTCAGCCAATCACTCAAACAAGTTTGTTTACATTTGCAGTAGATGCTGCTGCCCGCTTCTTGTTCACAATGTCACCTGAAAGTGAGAACAGGTGTTTTCATGGCCCTGTTATAGCCGGCGTTGCAAGATATTTACGTGCCAGATGCGCTAAAGATTCATATGTTCCTGGATGCTTCAAAAACCATTCCAGAGGACATGCGTCCATGCTGATGATGGCTTCTGCTCGATAACAATCCAAAGCAGTGCAGACAAATGCATGTTCATTTTCATCATCTGAGTCAGAAGGTTGATTTTCTTTTTGGTGGTTTGGATTCTGTAGTTTCCGCATCAAAGTCTTTTTTAAGATTTCTGACCTCGTCCCTCTCAGATTTTGGAAGGCACTTCAGATTCCTAAACCTTGGGTCGAGTGCTATAGCTATCTTTAGAAATCTCACGTTGGTACCTTCTTTGCATTTTGTCAAATCTGCAGCGACAGTGTTCTTAAAATGAACATGTGCTGAGTCATCATCTGAGACTACTATGACATGAAACATATGGCAGAATATGGGTAAAATAGAGCTGGAGACATACAATTCTCCCCCGAGGAGTTCAGTCACAAATTTAATTAACACATTATTTTTTTAACGAGCTTCATCGGCATGGAAGCATGTCCTCTGGAATGGTGGCTGAAGCATGAAGGGGCATACGAATGTTTAGCATATCTGGCACATAAATACATTGCAATGCTGTCTACAAAAGTCCTATGTGAACACCTGTTCTTTCTGGTGACACTGTAAATAAGAAGTGGGCAGTATTATCTCCTGTAAATGTAAACAAACTTGTTTGTCTTAGCGATTGGCTGAAAGAGAGGTAGAATTCAGTGGACTTGAAGGCTCTAAAGTTTTGCATTGTTTTTTTTTTGAGTGCAGTTATGTAACGAAATCTACATTTGTACGTTGCACTTTCACAATAAATAGATTGCACTACAGTACTTGGATGAGGTGAATTGAAAAATACTATTTCTTTTGTTTATGATTTTTATAGTGCAAATATTTGTAATAAAAAATAATATAAAGTGAGCAGTGTACTTTGTCAAGGATGCAAGACAGAGTCCTTCAGATGTAAGTTTACCTCCTCATCTTCTTATACACAGAATTGCATGTCAATTTAAGTTATTTACATCTGTTAATAAAGATATTGGACATTCAGTTGTCACTCATCCTATGCTAGAGAATATATTACAATGCTGTCCTTAAAATGTACATTCCTATGGAAATTCTTGTATAAATAATATAACTTAACTGCCTGTTCATTGTACCACAGTAAAAAAAAAATTATTTGGCACCAACACACATGAAGCTCCCTAGCCCTTCAGACAACCTGCTCCCAAATACCTGGAAAAACAAGATGGACCTTGCAAAATTTCCAAGTAGGTTCACAAATTTATGGACATCAGAGATGCCAATCATGAATCTGATGTTATGGTTTCAAGTAGACTTAGAACTTGCTATCTTATATAAGTAAAATAATTGGAATTCACAGGTTTGCAAATGCTATGGAGTCCGATCCTCAAGCCTGCCACATGCAGAACTCCCATTTAAGACTGGCCCCTGTAAATCTTTATGCACATAAGTAATTTTACACACATGAACAATCCCACTGAGTTTAATGGGACAACTCATGTGCATAAATGTGTGCAGGACTGGATCCTAAGTCAATAAGAGCTCTGCACATGGAGGAATTATAGGACGGTACCATATGTTGGTGTTTTTACAGACACTTTTCTGCAAAGCTGACTGCACTTACATCTACAGTACATTTAGCCACAGAAGAAAGGTTACCTTTTCAAAGAAGAGGCCCCAAAACTTCATTTTTTTACATGAAAATTTGGATTCCATAGAATACAACAAAATCTGTGAAAGTAATAATAATACTTAATACTTAGCACTTCACAGTGCTTTACAATTTCAAACTGCTGAACAAACATTTCATTATTCTTCACAATATCACTGTGAGGGAAGAGGGAAGTGAGCAAAATGATTTTTTAAACCCATCATTTTTCACAGAATCTGTCCATATGTGGAATCTAGTGAAAAAATATGAAGAGCTGTGTTTGACAAGACCATAAAGCACTGGCATTTGCTGACCCATGTAAGTGTCATCTTAGAAAGAGCTAACCTAACTTATCAGTTATTTCCTGCCACCTTTTAGACACACAGCTGTTTGGAATTGAAGGATGAATACCTTGTAATTAGTAGGCCAAATACAGCCTGAAAGTAATGCTTCAAACTCCACTGACATCACTGGAATTGCAACTGATTATTCCAGGGCTGAGTTTGGGAAACTCACCAGTTCACCAGGAAACTCAGTAAGAAAGGACAGCAAAATGAATCTGTTAGTCAAATTCAAAGACACATATGAATTTGTCCACTAATCTCCATGTACAGATGAAATCCTGGTCCCATTAAAATCAAGGGCAAACTTCCCATTGAGTTCAGTGGACCCAGGATTTCACCTTAAATGGTTATTGAGAAAGAATCTCAGCTACTTTATTCAAATATCCAATTATAATAAAAACACAGGATCAGCTTTAGCTAGGATTGAATATTATCAAATTGCAATTTGAGCCTGATTGGTACAAGTACATTAGAAGCCTCGACAAATAACACAGCACAAGAAAGTAACACTCAACAAACTAGACATTTACATGGTACAACTCCAAGTAAGCATTGTTTGACATTTACCAGGCCAAATCATTTAGCAATGGCTATCCGTTTTAATCAATTTTAAAATTTCTGTCAGATGCCATTTCAAGCCCAATGGATAGCAGATTTGCTTAAAGTGGAATTGCGTTAACGGGAGGTTGCTGTAGTTGATAGACATTTATGCAAATTCCCCCCAGATACATGATAACATGACCACAGAAAATGGCCATTTTGGGCAACGAACTGAAAGGCATCATTGACTGATTGATTCTCAAAGTGTTCCTATTTCACTATTTTAATGTGGTTTATTTAAAAAAACGTGGATCATGATAATTTTTCAGATTCCCTATTTTTTTTATATCATTCACCCAGTGATCCCTAGTCCTACAATTTATGTGTGGTTGAATAACCAGTCCCAGTGGTCTTTATGATGTCAAGTTAAAGACACACGTTTTTCCTCTTTTTTCCCCTTACGTTAAATAAATCTAAAGATTTAACCTCATACTGTTGGAGTAGGAGAGTTATGACGGAAATGGAAAGGACAGGACAGGCGTTATTAGGGAATTGCTGAAAAGGAGGAAAACTGAGGATGGTGGCTAATTGAGGGCTACAGAAGGTGAGGATCCAGCTGGAAGACTATCAGAAAATAGTTTAATTTTTCTGACTCGAGGCAGAAAGTTCAGTAGTGAAATCCTGACTCTTCTGAAGTAAATGGGAAGTAAATTGGCATTTCTGAACCTCGTCCTGGCAGCGCTCCTCTGTGTGACTTCAGAAATATGGGAGCTTGATGTAAGAGAAAATAAAATGCAGGCTCACTTAAACTACTTCTGTGTCAGTTCACTGTGTAATCATGATCTACCATTTGCACCTCTATTGTATATTACAATAATGTACCTTTCACAGCGCGTAAGTGCTTTCATAAAGCTCTTCTGGCCTTATATATAGTGGATACAATTTAGAGGCCGGCATTTGCCAACTGTTATAATGCAATGGTATCTGAAATATATATCACAAGTCTCCCCTATACTTAGACACCTACAAATGTTGACTTTTTAAATGGTAATAGGTACATAATATATTTTATTTTTCCAATGCAGTTTATAAATAAGCTGTATTCATAACTCTTAACCAAGCTCAGTGAATGGGCAACACGACAGCAGATGAAATTTTGTGTTAATAAATGCAAAGTAATGCATGTTGTATGGAAAAATCTGAATTACTCATACATCTAACTGGGTTCTAAAGTCACTCTAATCATCTCAGGAAAAGGATGTGGCATCCCGCTCAATGAAGACCTCTGCTCAATATAGAGCTGTAGTCAAAAAGCTAACAAAATGCTAGACTACATAAGAAATGGGATGGAGAAAAAATATGGAAAATATTATGAAGATGTTATATAAATCAATGGTTCATCCTCCTCTGGAATACTACATGCAATACTGGTCACCCCATTTCAAAAAGCTTTTCAGATTAGAAGGGGTTCAGAGATGAGCATGAAAAAATTACTAGGGCATACGAAAGCTCTCATCTGAAGAAAAATGGAAAAGATAAGGATTAGCAAGGAAATGATTAAGAAGAGATGCAATAAAAGTATACAAAAATAATGAATGGTATTGAGAGAGTGGTTAAAGAACTTCTATTCTCACTATCTCATAACACAAAACCAAAGGGACACTTAATAAAACTGAAAGCAGCAAATTGAAAATTGATAAAAGAAAATATTCTTTCACAGACTGTGGAACTCATTGCCTCAGGATGTCATTGAAGTCAAGAACTTAGCAAGATTCAAAGAAAAATTTCACATTTATATGAATAGCAAGAACACCCACAGCTATAACAGTAAGAACTACAACAAGAAGTTTTAAAGGGGATATAAAGCTCATGCTTCAGAGTTTAAGCCAATCTCTAAATATTAAGGGTTAGGTGGAAACTCCCGTAGAGGCCAGACTATACCACCTCTGCCCATTGCAGGGTTTCTTGTACCTTCTTCTGAAGTGTCTATCGCTGCCAGATATAGGATACTGGAGTACATGGACCACGGTTCTGAGCCAATATAGCAAATTCCTATGTTCGAGTTGCACTCAGCAACAGCATAGAGCCTCTTAACTTCAGCAAGAGCAGATGCTCCTTGAACAGCTGAGAAGAGATGATAAAAGAGAGGCACAGGGGCGGAGCTGGCATTGCAATGGAGGTAACCAGGTGGCTGCAAGCACACACTTGGTCTGGGTTTCTGGTTGGTGCCCTCACAATCCCTTACCAAATCCAAGTCCTGAAAAGGAGGAACTAACTGAACATTTCCCAGCCTCATTGAGCCTTAAATCCCTAGTGGACATTCAGAATTAAACGACAACATCTGAGATGGTCTGGTTAGGGCAGCAGAGCAGAACTCAGGAAACCTACAGACATTTTATATAGGTTTAGGGAAGTCACTTAATCTCTCTGTACCTCAGTTCCCCACCTGTAAAATGACTGAAGTAATCCTATTTAGTTTGTAAACTCTTCAGAGCAAGTATAAGGGACTCTCTCTTACTGTATGGAATATAAGGCCTCGCACAATGAGGTTCCAATCTAATTTGGGGCCATAGGTGTTACTGTGATACAAATAATAAATTAAAATATAGTTTTATCATAAAAAGATCGTAAATATCCAATCAAAAGAATGGGAACAAGTACGCAGAGACTAATACAATATGACAACTGAGCAGTTCATGAGGGGGCACAGCTAAAATTAAACCATTCTGCATTCTTAGCCCTGCCTTAGATATGGCTGTATAGTGGAACAAATCAGTGCCTCATTTGAATGCTGCATTATGCAGACATTCTGACAAGATATTGTCTAATATAAGGGTTAGTGAGAAAAGATTGGATAATAGCCCAGAATACCAATATCTATTCTTCCAAACACACTTCAAACTCTGATGAAATCAGTATTGGACCCTTGGATATGCAGCAACAGCAAAGCAGCCTAGATAAACACAACACTACAGTGCTGAATATGAGTAAAAGAAAGTTGGAGTGTAATTGCTATGATTTTCCTTTGTTATTTGGAACTTTTCATTTGGATGGAGTTTGAGTGTTAGGAAAAAGGCAAGAGAAACTGTGCCATTCAATCCTAGTTCTTTTACATATGAAAATATCAACACAGCTGGTGGATTGTCTTTTTAAGCACTTTGATTTGCTTTGGTAGAGAATTCCACCATGGATATTTGCTACAAAGTAACAGAACTTTTTGTTACCTTTAATGGCTCTTAAATATGTCAGCACATCAAAACAATGGTCCCTCATGGTTGACAATAGGAACTGCTTTAATGCCTGGATGTTCTAAGGCAAGTTTTATATGTTGTTTATACTTTTCATAGAAAAATATATTCTGAGTAACTGTCTATTTGTCTGTAACTTCTTTGTGTGCCTAAGCAAAGGGTGTTCTAATAAAATGAGTTTCTTTATTTAAAGACTGTCTTTATCAGCCAATGACTATTCTCTGTGCAAATACTGAGATTCCAAAATGGCCCCTGAAAGAAAAAAATAGAAATGCCTTAACCACAACAAAAAAACTTTATACCTATTAATAACCATCACTGAACGGCAGTAAACTTTAAATGAGAAGGGAAGTGTCTATCTCTGATCTTGTATAGGCTTTTTCAAGGTCTCCAATTGTCCCTTTCTATGGTTAAAGTTACACACCGAGACTTTCACTTAGGAATCACCAGAAGGATTTCTCATCAAAAATCTCTCCAAAACTGGCAGATCCCTTTGATCCATGGGAGGCTAGGGCCACTCTGGCTCCTGGCTCCATTTGCAGGGATCCAGGGCTGTACTAACCTTTTTGTGGAACTTTTGGTACTGAGTGTGAGCCACCCCTGTCCTTCCCCATTTCTGCCCTGCCTTTCCCAGCTCCATTCCCTTCTCTGTCTACCTGGCCTCCTGGGCATATGGAGAGATTTAGGGTGGCTGTATTCACATCCTGCATACTGTTGTAATAATCTCTGTACAAAATATGCCCTGTTTAGTATCATTTGAAAACTATTAACTCACTGATCATTAATATTCATATGTGATGTATGCACATAGTGCGTATTACGAGTTATGGATATATGCTGGGGTTATGACTAAAATGTATTTAACCAGGCATGACAAGGGCAGATGATAAATGGATCTGCCCTGGCAAAGAAATGAGTTTACTTCTCTGACCAACCCAGTCATCAGGCAGACAATGATGGCACATTTACATGTAAACAGTAAATAGGGGCATCAAACTAACAAGTGGACTGGGGGAGATTGCAGGAAATAGAACAATTTGCATTTTAGCAGGTACCAGCAGGGGAAGAAAGAGCATGGAGCTTCCTCCACCACTAGACTCCACTTCACATTCCTCACAGTTTGAATAAACTTTACTTGGAAAGGTGACCCTCAGAAGAATCCATTTCAGAGGTTTACTAATTGATAAACATAGGGGGGCTGAACCTCAAGTGATAAGTAATTGAACCAAAGAACTCAAGGATCTGAATGTGGAGGAGGGGAAATTATTAATTAAATTGGAGAAGATAGGGATTAACATGAAAATTGAAAGGTGGATAAGGAACTGGTTAAAGGTGAGACTACAATGGGTCATACTGAAAGGTGAACTGTCAGGCTGGAGGGAGGTTACCAATGGAGTTCCTCAGGAATCGGTCTTGGGACTAATCTTATTTAACATTTTTATTACTTTATGACCTTGGCACAAAAGTGGGAGTGTGCTAATAAAATCTGTGGATGACACAAAGTTGGGAGGACTGGAAATACTATACAAAAACATCTAGACAACCTTAAAAACTGGAGTAATAGAACTGGGATGAAATTTAATAGTGCAAGGTCATGCACTGAGGGATTAACTACAAGAATTTTTGCTACAAGCTGGGGACTTATCAGTTGGAAGTGATGGAGGAGAAAAAAGACCAGTGTATACTGATTGATCACAGGATGACTATGAGCTGCCAGTGTGATGTGGCTATGAAAAAGGCTAATGCAAACCTAGGATTTCCAATAGAGATAGGGAAGTTTTAGCACCATTATAAAAAGCACTGGTGAGATGTCATCTGGAATACTGTGTGAAATTAAGTTTCCCATGTTTAAGAAAAATAAATTCAAACTGGAACAGATGCAGAGAAGGGCTACTAGGATGATCAGAGGAATGGAAACCCTACATTACAAGAGGAGACGCAAAAAGCTTGGCCCATTTAGCCAAATCAAATGAAGGCTGAGGGGAGATATGATTGCTCTCTATAAATACATCATAAGGATACATAGCAGAGAGAAGTTATTTAAGTTAAGTGTCAGTGTTGACACAAGAATAAATGGCTATAAACTGGCCATCAACAAGTTTAGGCTTGAAATTAGATGAAGTTTTCTAACACTCAGACGAGTGACTTTCTGGAACAGACTTCCAAGGGAGTGCTGTGGGCAAAAACCTAACTGGCTTCATGACTGAGCTATCATATTGATTATTAGTGCTATGTTACATTTTAACCTTATGTTTGTAGAGCTGTAAAAAGTGATACTGTTTTAACAAATTTGGAACTAATGCCCAGGCTGGTTTATGTGTCTGTAAGGAGTAGAGCATGACTAGACAGCTGCATAAACAGGCTGAACACAGGGTCACTGAGCCTGTGCATTGGTTGACCTGGGACGAAAGGTAAGCAGAGGAGAATAGTACCTGTCCCACTGTTTGAAACTGTATAGCTACTCAGGGATTTTCAGAAGCTACTGCTTGCTACAACCTCTAACAGCTCTAGCACGTATAATTATTTTTCTCTCCCACTCAAGCCCCCAGAATTGAAGGCTTTCTTCATCCTTAATGAGTTCCTACAGAGACCAGGGAGAAACTCTACACTGGGAAAAAAATTCCTTTTCAAATATGCTACTATGGTAGGCAGGTGGAAAATGCCCTTCTCTCTGCTACCTTCATACTGAGATTTTTTAACCACTGTCGCTATCTCTTTTCTACTGGCTGACAGCTCTATTCTGGGTTTATGAGGGAGATAATGCAAGTTCTCAGTGCCTCCCCTAATTTGCATTGGGACCTAGTGCACCTATATGGCAGACTCAGCCCATGGGAAGGTGTGGCTGTGTATGAGCTACATGACCATCTCCAAAGTGCTGAGCCATTGCCTTGAGAGTGTGTGGTCTAATTCTGCCAATGTCTGATTACTGATGAAGACAAAGTTACTTTTGGCAGTAATGAACTGCACAAAGGAAAGAAAACTGTGCATGAAACTCTCAGTTTAAAAGTCTTTGAGATAGCAAATTAACTCCGAACTGAAGTTTCTGAGCATCTGTATAAGGGCTTGGCTAGAGTTGGGAAATTTGATCTGGTATAATTATGCTGATTTAATTACAGTGGTGTAAACCCCTAATGGAGACACACTACACCAGTGCCAACTGTGACTGGTACTTTGTGAGATTTCCCATGGTCACTTATATCCACACTGGGGCTTGCACTGGCATAACTATATCAGTTCAAAAATTCCAGCATCGATAGGGTCTATGGAAGAGCAGCAAGTGGAGGAAAGGACACTGAGTGCAAATCAGGATAATTATTTTGTTTTTAAGGAATAAAATAAGAAACCCCAGTATATTAGCTGTCTGTAATGAGAGTAAATTTAAAACATACAATATGTCTTGCAAGAGGTAACATTACACTGAAAGTACTTGTGCGTCTCTAGCAAGCTGGCCAGATAAGAGGGCAAAAATCATTTGTACCAAAAACCAACTTTACTTCTTGACAAACTAATGAATAAATAAAACCATTGTCTATTCAATAGTAGAAATGGGTGAATAATTCATTATAAATAATTTATTTTATGAATACTAGCTCTTTTCCTGTTTGAGAATTGACTGTGAGATGATGTGGTGCTAAAGCAAAGGAGAATAGCACTTGCCTCACTGTTTTCATTTTCTAAATGAATTATTTGGAATTATGAGCTGCATCATAATTATTGGTCTATAGACATCGGTAAGCAGTTAGTTGCCAGGGATCAGTAATTAAAATCCAGGCTGTTTAATCAATTTTCATTGGATATTTAGGTCACATGGCATGGTTCTGTTCCCTGGTTGGATGGGTAACACTTAGAATCAGTTTTCAGAGTAGCAGCTGTGTTAGTCTGTATCCGCAAAAAGAACAGGAGTACTTGTGGCACCTTAGAGACTAACAAAATAAATTTGTTAGTCTCTAAGGTGCCACAAGTACTCCTGTTCTTTTTACTTAGAATCAGATTTCAGGTAAGAATATATGCAATTTCAAGTTCAAAATTTGTTTTCCAAAAATATTCTCCAATATTTGATTAAAATTCTCTGTGTTTATGGCCATTCCTGCCAGTAAATGCTCCACTAAAATACTTGCAGGTGGAGAACAGAAAGGGTACAAAGTAGCTATATTTAAAAATATGAATACATGTTCATAGAACTATTTTTCTTTTTAGAATTTGCACAGGTGTAAAGTACACAACAGACCTCAGGCAAGTCACTTAGACACTTTGTGCCTCAGTTTCCATATGTAAAATGGGAATAATAGCATTTCCATCCCTGACGGGGCTATTGTTAGGATAAATACATTAAAGATTGTGAGGTGCTCAGATCCTAATGGGGGCCATATAAGTACCTAAGATCCATTTTTTTCTTAGTGTGTTTATTAATTACAAATGTACATATTGCTCCTGCAATTGGGGGGGGGGGGGAGAGGGGCTTCTGAGTCCCATTGACTCCCATTACATTCCATGATGATGTAATGGTCTGCCATCAGGAACCATTAGGAAGAGGGATCGTCTAGTGGATAGGATACTGGACTGGGATACAGGAGTGTTGAGTTTTATTCACACTTTCTGTGACACCTTAGGCAAGTCTGTAAAATGGGGATAATACTTCCTCCTACTTCACCAGGGAGTTATGAGGGTAAAATCATTTAATAACTGAGAGATGCTCAGTGATGAGGGTGGTATAAATACCTAGTGAGACAGATCAAATTGAAGGATCAAGGGTTAAATGTTCAATTTGTGACATTAAAACCCTTTTTACAGCAATTCTTCATATGAATAGAGTCAAACACAAGACGCTGCCCACTGAGTGGTAAAAACTTGTAAAACACAAATATCTTTATTGCTACAAATGGGAATTTCTATGATTCTATGATTCTATAAAAAAAAATCAACTGTCCCATTACATTTTTGATAATGGTTCTCTTTTCCCTATTTATTCCAGTATGAAAATCACCCATTAAAGCTTTTTTGAAATGCAACCCCCACCTCCAAACTTTTCTTTTACAATTTGGTCCCTTTAAATATAATGTATTTTCCTTATTTCTCTCAGTGACCTTGGACTAGCATTATTTTGTGGTGTCCAAAGTCAATAATCACTTTACAGGCCAAAATGAGACGAGGCCCCTGCCCTAGGACTTTACAATTTAAACACTAGCATAACGCATAGCTTCACAGAATGCTATTCTCTATGGGCCCAATCCTACATTAATAATAATATTAATAAAACTGTGTATTTAGAGATCACACATCATCATAGATCTCAGCATATTGCACTGCGGCAGGCAAGTTTTAATACTTAAGTTTTGCAGAGCCAGAGATTTGAAGTGACTTGTTCAAGGTCACGCAGCATGTCAGACTTTATGACTCCCACTCCCAGGCCCTTCCTGGTTGACCATGTTGCCTCTCATGGATGTTCCCAATGGAAACAATGGGGATTTGGGTATGGGAGGAATGCTGGATCAAACTGGATAGTAGATTTCATAATAACGAAAGCTCTTTCCATACTGTGATCTCCATTAAAGAAACAACAATGTAGAAACCTCTGAAATATTACTGTAGAGAATAAAGTGGGTTCAAAAGCTTTGGTAAGCCTTTTTAAAAGAATCCAATAAGCTTTTGGCTGTATAAACTGATGAGCTGTTTTGCAGAATCAATACTATGCCAGAGTTGATCTCGGTCCTGTCCCTTGATAGCTTCTCTAACTTTATGCAGGGGATTATTAATAATTCTATTTGGCACTTACACAGTGCTTTTAAATTTGTAAAATACTGTACAAACATTAGTTAATCCTGACAATATCCCTGAAAGCTAGGCAGGTAATATTATCCAAATTTTAGAAACAGGAGAATGGAGGCAGAGAGATTAAGTGATTTGTCCTAGACTACAGGCAAATCGGTGTCAAAACCAGGACTTCTTGGGTCAGCGTTCTATGCTCAGATCAAAAGCCCACACCTATGGGATTGGAGTGCATCAAAGACATCATGTCTTTTTTCTCTACTGCAGGCTGTTTCTAAAATCACTTTAATATTAGAAAACAGGGGCCCTATTCTCTGCCAATAGGAGACTTCCACTGATTTCAATTGGAATTACCCATATCCTGCTGGGGACAATAGTTGCCTACATGTGTCCTGTACTAACTGTTGTTTGGATTAGAGTACAAGTGATAAAAGCAAGTTTCTCTTTTAGGATCTGATCTGGTTCCTGCTGATTTCAATGAGCACAGGACCAAACTCCACATCAGAGACATCTTATTCTGGTTCACATAGTAATAAAATGGAAATAATGCATACTGAGCCTTTACATAAAATTGCCATGAGGATGCCTCTTGTCTATCACATATCTTGGTGATCTGTCAGTTAAGGAAGCAGAATCCCTGGTTTCTTCTGCAGAAATAAGGTGGGAGGATGCACAAAAGGTCCATGAGGGAAGAATTAATTGGAAACTTAAATTGAAACTCACAGAACTTCCTACCCCTACATAGGTTATTCTCCTATATGGGAAGAATGGGGACCTCAGATTCTTTGGACTTGGAATCCAAGAGAACAATACTGTGATGCTGCACCCCATATTCTTCATAAAAATGTTGTTGTAATATGAATATAGAATAACTAAGATATGTTTTATGCAAGATGGGACACATGAGGTATCATTGGAAAGGTTATGATTTGCTGAATGTGATTATCCACTTTGTATGCATGTATCAGTTCTGTATCTGAAGTTAGGAATATTGACTAAGTAACAATTACAACTGTGTGTGTACTTGGGGAACGCCTACCAGACAGTAGGCAATCAGCCTGAATGGGCCATTAGGAAAGACAATAGAATGGGTCTTTGAAGATGCTGATCTCTCATCTTTCTGGAGTTCCTTCCTGTGGATGTTACAAATAAACCTTGTCTCATGGTAGCGTTAACACTAAAAAGGTCATGTGATAATGTCACCTGGTAGGGAGTACCACTTT
The DNA here is from genome assembly GCF_027887155.1 of Malaclemys terrapin pileata. Classification (NCBI taxonomy): domain Eukaryota; kingdom Metazoa; phylum Chordata; order Testudines; family Emydidae; genus Malaclemys; species Malaclemys terrapin. Next base: position 168,761,561 of record NC_071507.1, read on the forward strand.
GGACACTGCTGGTATTTTTTCCATTGGAAATAAAGGATTTCTGCCTTATGTACATCCTATTTAAGGCTGGAAAGTGAGTCAATCAGGGCTCTTCTCCACTGCCTCTCCACACAAGAAGGAAGACTGCTGAAAGCACCAAAAGAAACAAAGGAACTAAGCTGGGGAAAGGCAAGGACTGAGTCCAGGCTGAGACAGAGGTCTAGCCTGTGAAGAGAAATAAATGGAATGCTAGGCTGCAGAAACTCTGCAACCTGCCTAAAACAACATTTAGGGTGAGAAATTACTATTTGTAACCCGTTTCTTTAGTGAATTAAGCTTAGGTTGCGTGTTTTGTTTTATTTGCTCAGTAATCTACTTTATTCTGTTTGCTATCCTTTATAATCACTGAAAATTTACCTTTTGTAGTTTAATAAACTTATTTTTTGTTTATTTCAAAACCCAGTTTGTGCAATTCATAACAGGGGGTGGAGGGCAAAGAGTTGTGCATATCTCCCTCCACTTCAAGGGAGGAGGCGATTTTTATGAGCTTACACTATATAGATCTCTATTTAGTGCAAGACAATATCATTTTGGGTTTACACTCCAGAGGGTGTGTGCACAGGAGAGCTCGGCATTCCCCTAGTGAATCCTCCAACAGAGAGCTAATCCCAGACTCTGTGTGATTCTACTGCTGGATGTGTTCCTGCCTCTGTGTGTGCTAGAAAGAGGCTTGAGAGCCTGTCATAGCAGCACAGAGTAAGGTAAACCCAGGCTGGTAGGACAGGCGGACATCCAATGGCACCCCCAAAAGGGATGTCCGACCCATCACAAATACTTGTGTGGTATGACGACTACAGCACACAATATTTAGTGAATGCTTATACTGTAACAATATCACCTCTTCTTGTGTCCTCTGTTCCTTTGCTGATGCAGCTTTTTTTCTTATTGATCATTCTTTACATTTGCTACTGGTTTTAATTAATATTATACAATAACCCCACAATCTTTTCCTAATCAGGATGCTGGATGATAGATCAATGTAGCACACATTCCCAAGGCTGGTCTCTTATTCCTTGATTAATTATTTTCCATTTGCTTACATGGAACTCCACTAGCTACTGCCTACCCAATCACCTAAAGGAGCCACATATTTCTGCACCAGCTTGCATTGACCTATATATTATTTGCTTTGTCTTCAGAAATCCTGCAGGGGAAAGTTCCCAGTAGGTAGGCTGCAGTGGCACAAAGTGTCTACAGCTCCCACATGCTAGGAAGGGGACAGCTGGGAGCCAGAGTGGCATAAAAGGTAGGTGTAGTGTTGCCTCCATTGATAGTAATCCGGTGTTGTGTCCATTGATAGGGATCCTACTGAACCACAATTTTAAACCATGTCTGCCCCCTTACAGTATGAGAACAAACAGAGGGTGGAGGTGGAAATATTTAACTTGTGACCCCTTACTAAACTGAATAGTTTTGATCTCTAATTAGTACAATCTTCTATCCAGCACTATTAATGCCTTATCCCATAACTCTTTCCATTAACCTTTCATCTCTAATGTGCAATCTTGGGAAATGCATGTTTTTCAAAACTCATGTATTCTTCTAGTGATATCTACAAAACTCCCACTGACTTCAATAGGCGCAGAGTTAGGCCAGCACCTATTGCTTTTGAAAATCCCACTCCAAGAGATGAGCTAAACACAATGGCCTCCTGTCCCTGAATCACTGCTCCTTAATCAAACTGTGCTCTTCTGGGGGTTTTCCTAACCAGACCCTTTAGGATAATGATCAAGATTTACTTTCAGTTTACAAGTTAGCGGTCTAGACAGAAATGCTAAATATTCCTAACAAAATGCAAAACTACTCAAAAAGAAAAACAAGCAAATAAACCAAACCCCTAACATTTTAATTTGAAAATATGCACATACGGGTGAAGAACTTTACTAAGGTACATTAACATTTTGACAAAGACTATATACTTTCTTAGTTTATTTTCCTTTAGGGTTTTTTTTTTTTTTAAGGTTTTCTCTAGTACTTCCCAAATAATTGGGAATTGAATCTGGATATCTTAGGAAAAATTAAAGCTCCATCCATTTCCTTGCTCACTACTTTTAGAACTCTTGGTTGCATATTATCCAGACCTGATTCTTAGTCTACTTTAAGTGCCTCTAATCTTATTTAGCATAAAGTTATCTAAGAGATAATATCTGTACCTAGCTCCTCCTCTGTCGTCCCCGGAAAACTGATCCCCGACTTGAGCAGATCGCCACCCTCTTCCTCTGTAAAGACAGAAACAAAGTAACTATTTAATAACTCTGATATTTCCATATTCCTGGCTATAAGCTCGCCATTCATTTTTAAATGATTCACCATACTGTATGTGCTGATTGATGTGGGGGGAGGGGAGAGAAAAGGGATCTTAAATTCTCAAATATTTGTTGCCCTTCTTCCTTTTCTAAATTTATTTTCATGCTTTTCGTTTGGTTTTGTAACTTTCCCACCTGGGCAGATTCTTTGTATCAATAAATGCCTTTTGTTTATCTTGCAGGTTGCTTTTTCCATCTCTACTTAGTCACATTGATTTCTGGTGCCCTTTTAGGTTTTCTTTTTTAGTTACTTTGGAAAGAATTCTTATTGTAACTTCTCCAGCTGTGTCGTAAATGCTTCCCATTTTTCTCTGCTTATTTCACTGCTATCAATGATTTTCAGCCTATTTTCTTCCACTCATGACTTAATCTTTTGAATTCTGAATGTATAAAGTCCAGTAATTTTGTGTTTGTGACATTTTTGCCATTTTAGTTCAATTCTCTTCACCACAGATTTCCTGTGTGACCTTGGGTGAGTCACTTAGCCTCACCATGCCTTAGTAGAATAACTTTACTTGCTCAGAAACTACAATAACAAAGGGCATATAAGTACCTAAAATTATCCTTATCCTTACATTCTCTATTTTTTCTTTGTCATGTCCCTTTTTTTTGCTCCTATTCTTCACTTTTTTTTCCTGATACAGTTCCCAGGAAATTCTTTAAGTCAAGACAGTCTTTCATAGTATTTCTCCCCATACCCTGTTTTTTAATCAAAAGCACAAGTAGTCCAAAGTAGAAGAGTGAGTGGAAGTGAAGGGGGAGGTACTTCCGGTCTCCCACTGCTTAGCCAACTGGGAAACAGGGCACATATTTTCAGGGAACAAACACAGTGACACACTGGGCTTCTCTACACTACTTTTTGTTAAGTTGTAACCTGAGTTGCTGATTTCCAATTAACTCACATTCATGAATACAGCTGTTATTCTTAGGTGGACATTCAAACCTTTGAAATAGGCTACAAATTAGGCCACACCTGCTTTTCTTTTCAGGGACCAAGATTATATAATCACCACATCAGGTATGTAGTTTGTGTGGTTTGACTTATAATGAAAATAAAATTACAGTTTTTGCAGATTTCAATGCTGTATTTAATAAATGTTTATACCTGGTATATTTCTAGGCCTAGTACATTTTCTAGTCTGCAGTTTTTAGTTGTGTGGTAATGTGAATTAACTGATTTCCAATTAACTCAAATTAAATAACATGGTTGCAAATGTTAATTTAGACACTCACAAATGTTTGTTCCTGGTCATGCTTCACTCTAGGCTTCAGCTAATATAATTGATTTTATACGAGTGGGAAGTATAGTCCAGATAGTGTATGGAAAAGAGAATCAGAAAATATTTAAATTTTTTCAGAAAAAGTAACATGTATTACTACATTTATCATAGTTAAATACACTTTTTTATTCACGTTCAACCTCCTAGAAATCTAGTCAGTTAAGTGACAGAAAAGGAATCTCATACCATTTTAAAAATACATGGCACATGTATTCAAATTAAATTTCATTTGGAGAGGTAATGGACAACTCTAATTGAATATAAGCACAAATTAGACAGTTTCCATGGAGACTGTATCCATGTGATCTGCATATACTGTAACTTGTAAGTGAAGCCTCTAATTCAGCTGCATTGGAGTCTGGAATCAAGAGGAAGGCATGAAAAAATAGAGTCCCCCCAAAACCCAGAAGATCCTTTAAATTCTTGCAAATAGTTAGCAAATATCACAGGAAACTTAGTGAAATAGAAGGTTTCCTTTAAGACAGTAATTTTGTGCAAGTAGCTATATTTTGAAATCACAAATGATGTATCCATCCAGAAACACCTAAATCATCACCAAAAAGGAAAACAGAAATGTATGCAGTAACTCCTCCCATGCTAAAAGTCTGTAAAATTCATATTTACTCAACCCCAAGCTACACTAAGATTGTAGGGAACTTTCTGAAAATACCCTGCATACGTTTGACATATTTTAGACAGAAGAGGGAAATAACTCTTCTATCTAACTTAATTCTTTTTCCAACTGCCCTTGCTGCTAAGGAGCGGGGGGAGAAAGGTGGGACAGGAGAGAATGGCTGCTACACAAGAAAAGGGAGATAAAGAAGGTGAATGAATAAGCCCAAAAGAGGTCAGAGAAAAGATGTAAAACAATTAGCACAAACAATCGAGGAAGGTTACAGCACAGGATCAAGACTCAGGAGACCATGATTGTGATTCTGGCTCTGACACATGATTTCCTGTGTAACCTTGAACAAGTCATTTAATCTCTCTGTGCCTCAGTTCCCCGTCTGTAAAATGAAGATAATCCTTCCTTACCTTATTGGTCCCTTGTAAGAATAAACTCCTTACTGCTCGAGATGCATTCCCCTAGTATAATGTATGACAGTAGGTAGATAGTTAAATTGCATAAGGATGTGAGAACTGCCATACTGCAGAGTAGTATTCTGCCTTGAATGGTGGCCAAATGCTTCAGAGCAAGGCATAATACTCATGTAAAACACCTTGATCTATAACTCTGCTGTGGGGGAGAGAATTACTTCCAGTTTAAGTCCCAGGCACGAGGAGTAATTCTCCTTTTATTGTTTTTATCATAAATTTATAACTATTCACATGTAACCTTACTGCTTAGATCTTTTTTTCCCACATGGCTAGTGTCAGTTCAGTCAGCCTTTGAATAAATTCAATTCATGCATTCTGCACTGATGAAGCCAAAGTTAATCAAAGGTCTCAGTGACTCTTGTGGCATTACAAGGATAATCTTTGTCTGAGGTTCTTAAACAATTATTCGAACATATTGTAATTCCTTTAACAAAGGCACGGATGGCTTTTGTTTGGTCTGGTTACATTTTTTCCTATGAATAATCATTTTTATTACCGACTAACAACATTAAAATAATCTTTCATTCATTAGTGTTTTTCCTATTTAACAGTAATGAAGCGGGGCACATTGTTCTACACGCTCATAGCGTTCTTGTGTCATTCTAGCATTGTTCTAACATTCTAAAATACTTGCATGCATGGATCATCTGTTACTTTCCTCATCCTAGAACATAGATCCAAATTGTGCCAGCTGCCCCACTGCCTGCAGTGGCACTAACTCCAGAGGATTTGAAAGCAGCCGCTTTACATGATAATGCTAACCTTAATGTGAAACTACTCAATGAGGGATAAAGTGCAAGGGCGGTGGAAAAAAAGACATTGACAATAAAGGTGAGATTATGAAAATAGCATGATTTACATTTTAAGGATTTGAATAATGTAAAGAACTCACATTCTGCAGACAACAGATACAATTACTACTTAAGTCTCCTTCAAGTGCACACATTATAGATTAATATAAAGCGAAGTCCAAAATCTGTCCTAAGAAGAACATAACACTCCTGGTGAGTATGCTGGTCACCTTGAGCAGCTACTATACCACTTTGTATCTCAGCATATCTCCCTGGGAAATGGGGATAGGCATTGATAACTTGTAAAGCATTTTGAGATCTAAGGCATCATTGTAAATACAGTTGGTTGTATGAATCCATCTAGAATGCACTTTAAGTCGGACTTCTAAAATCCAAAAACTTCTTGCTTTAAATTATTAAGAACATCATGTCAATTATATTAGGCACAACATAATTTTTGTAGCACTGTAGCTGTCAATACAAAGATAGACAAGCAATGTGCCCTTACTACCTTTGAACCTTACTACCTTTGAGTCCAACATGTATTACTTGGCTGTAAGAAATATATACAGCTTTACTGTAATTATTACATAGGAAATCATGGCATTCTACTTTTATAACTTTGTTTGACTGTATTGCAAGAGGCCCACAACTACTTTCAATCACTGCCAGGCTTGTCCAGTTTTCCAGATGTGCTGTTAGTATAACCTCTAACATCAGAGATAAACTGAATTTGCTGAACCAGAGATATTGGGTTAATCATAGTATTGCTGGTTTATGAATACTGAAGACATTTAATATGAGAAGGATCTGTCCCTGATGGGGTATGGAATATGAACAAAAGCAGGAGTTCTCCTTCTGGGACTAAAAGAAAACAGTAATTAGTGTCAGTTGTAGCTTTGATCACTTACAATAAAGCCTTTTGGCACTAGATCATAAAGCCACCATATATTTGTAGAGATGGGACAAGTTTGGGTAGTTTGTTTTTGCAAATCCACACTCCTATTTTGTAAGCTCCAAACCAACACAGTGAAGCTTCTTCTGAATACACATGCCTTGTGAGGAGAGAGAAGGATGGATTTTCAATTAGATGAGACTCAAAATCTGATCTCCTTTAGCATTTTTCTAACCAAGTGGGGAATTTAAGTATTGACTGTAAACAATGCACCATTCCCTCTCAGATAAAATGGAAACCAAAACAAAGAGCCAGAGATCAGTTGCCCCTTTTCAGATATAGTCCTGTCCCTCAGCTCCCCTGAGCGCTTCAGGGCTTTCACCTTAGTTAGGGTTACCATATTTCCACAAGCAAAAAAGAGGACATGGGGGGGAGGAGCCCCGCTCTAGCCCTGCCCCTGCCCTGCCCCGCCCCCATCCACTCCCTCCCACTTCCCACCCCCTGACTGCCCCCTTCAGAACTCCCAAACCCCCCCTCTCCTTGTCCCCTGACTGCCCCCTCCTGAGAACCCCCCATCCTAACTGCCCCCCTAGGACCCTACCTGTCCCCTGACTGCCCTGACCCTTATCCACACCCCCAACCCCATATTCACACCCCCACCCCCAGACAGACCACCGAGACTCCCATGCCCTATCCAACTGCTCCCCGCCCCCTGACAGGAGCCCCAGAACTCCCGACCCATCCAACCCCCTCTGCTTCCTGCCTGCCTCAACCCTTCTCCACACCCCTGCCCCCACGACAAACCCCCCCAGACCCATCTAACCCCCCCTGCTCCGTCCCTGACTGTCCCAACCCCTCTCCACACCCTTGCCCCCCTGACAGCCCCCTCTGAACCGCTGACCTGTCTAACCCCCCCTGCTCCCTGTTCCTGACAGCCCCCCCCCCCGAACTTCCGACCCATCCAACCCCCCTCCCTGTCCCCGGACCAGGGCCGGTTTTAAAGAGCCCAGAAATCAGGCTGCGCTCTGGCCGGAGCTCCGGCCGGGGTTGCGGGGCTTGGGGCTGGGCCGGAGGTGCTCGGCCGGGGGTGGGCCGGCGTGCTCAGCTGGAACCGGGGCTGCTGCCCTAGGGCCCGAGCCGGGCTGGACCGGAGCTGCTGGGGCTGGGGGTGCTCGGCCGGCGCCGCTCAGCAGGGGCCAGGCTGGCGCGCTCAGCCGGAACTGGGGCCGCCGCCTTGGGGCCTGAGCCGGGCCGGAGCTGCTGGGGTTGGGGGTGCTCGGCTGGCGTCGCTCAGCCAGAACCGGGGCCGGTGCCCTGGGGCCCGAGCTGAGCCAGGGCCGGAGCTGCTGGGGCCACCGGTCGCCGCTTGGCCCGGGCCGGAGGGAGCTGCTCGGCCAGGGCTGCACCTCCCCAGAGCTCTCCTCCTCGCGTCGCCCCCGCCCCAGCCCCAGCCCCAGCCCCAGCTTACCTGCTGCTGCCTCCTGCCTGCCCCTGCTTTTTTTCAGACTTCCTGTGAAGATCTGATTCGCGGGAAGCAGGGGAGGGGGAGGAGCAGGTGGGCAGAGCGTTCAGGGATGGGGAGAAGGGGGAAGACAGCTGAGGGGCCGAACGGCATGGTACGACTGCAGGGGCTGCAGGGGATGGGGGGAGCCGGGAAGGGATTTTGGCTGCTGAGCGGTGCTTGGCCGCCGCTTTTCTGTCTATAAATAGCTGACTGGGGGGAAATCCCGGACATTTTTAGATTTTTAAAAATCCCCCCCGGACGGCTATTTATAGACCGAAAAGCCAGACATGTCCAGGGAAATCCGGACATATGGTAGCCCTACCTTAGTACAGGGACTTTGGGGTCTGGGCCCTTGAATAGTCAGGGTCTTCCCCAGCTGCACCCCTTTTGAGGGAAATGCTTCTGTTGTTGTCTGGTCTTTTGGGAGGGGATAGGAGAGCCCAGACTCACTCTCTCCGCCAGGCTCCAATTCAGGGTCTGATGGCAGGCTGCTACATTCTACACTTTGAGGTGCTACGCAGCTGACCCCAGGACCACTTCCTACCCAAGTTTCCCTTTTCCCCATGGAGTAAATTACAGAATTACACAAAGTCTCTGACTTTCCAAGTCAGTCACCAGTCTCTCTTTTGTAGGTTTCTATTGGGTCTGTTTTTCCAGGTCTCTGGTCATGAGAGCTCCTGGGCAGTACTTCCTCTTAGCTCAGAGCAGAGGTCTGTTCCCTTCCCCTGCCTGACCCCTTCTGAGCTACTCTGCATCCCCTTTTAAGCCCCTCCTCCAACTTGTGCAGGCTTTGGAGGTGGAGCTGGGCAGGGCTGCCTGGGCCCAGAGCTGCTCCTTAACCCCTTGCTCTCCAATGTGGGGTTTCTATACCCCATCACATACTCCAATACAAATAAATAATAATATCAATGATGTTGATGCATAAGGAAAAAGATATGCCAGTCTCAAGATGTGTGTGTGTGGAAAGAGGGGAAAGGGAAGAATCAATATATAGGACTTTATTTAAAAATGTGCACAAATGTATTTTGTTCATTTCCTAAACACTGAACAAAGAGTAAAGGACAAATCAAAAACTTGACACGGTCATTAATGTCTATTTCTGCTCTTAGAACAATGACACCTTTTTTCTCAGAGTCATAGTTTCTTAATCTGGGAACAAAAGTATCTACCACCATTCACTTCCGGTATCCAACTAAGATAACACAGCTAAGAAAGAATAAGCCAGATCTATTCTTTCCAATTCATCAACAGAATCACTCACTAAGGTCCTGATCCTGCAAGCTATTGTATATGGGCAGACACCTGCAACCACGCAGAGCTGAAGTCAATGGCATTCCACACAAGCATAGGGGTTCACTTACACAGTACAGCTTACAAAAGCAATCACGTACACCTTTGCTAACCCACTAAAGGCACTGGCATTAGATAAATGTCACTGGAGCATAAATTGGCCTTTTTCCCCACTTGTGACAATGCATGATCAGGAAAGAACCCAGTCTGAGTCTCGGATCTTAGGATGAGTTTGAAGTTAGAAGAAAAACTATGTATCTATTTGCAAGCTGAAAATATTTGAACTGGAAACGACTGAGCCCCTGTAAACATGTAACCTCACAATATTATTTTTACAGAGTCCCTTAGCAGAAAATAATTTCAATTTAAGCATGTCAGAATACATGCAAAAAATATTAAATGTAGTATATTTGTATCCAGTGATTTCTTTTTGAAGTGTATTTGTTTGAATAATTTTTAGGTATAATATTATACATTTGCTATTGTGTTATTCAATTCTGGGGGGACTGGAAGGAGAATTGTGTGGTAATCTTAAAGTTCACATTGAAAAAGTAAAACCAATTACTGGCCTTAGAATTCATATTTTCTGCTCCATGTCTTTGTTTACTGAAAGGTATAGATAGGGGCATAGAGTGGGTCAGGGAAGTGGAACTAGAATATTAACATTATCACTTCTGCTTCAGTGCTCAGTGCTCAGACTGGATGGGTAGTGACAAACTCATTGACTGAAAATGAATCTGTAGGGTCTGTCCAATTCCCAAAGGAAAGGAGTCTACATCTCAAAAACCAACACTCACGATTAGCTGTCTCAGAAGCAAAGGGGCAAGAAGAATAAACTAACCTCTGAACCATTTAGATGCCCTCCTGGTCAAGGTCGAGTCACATCAGTATGACTATGTGAGCAATCTTGCCTCCACATGACCATTAGTTATATCTAATTAGACAAATTTCCAGGGCTGTCACTCTGGCATTTTTAAAAGATACTGCAATTGCTTTAAAATGTAGAGTTTGTTTTATTTTCCAGGAAGCCATGAATAAGACCTACATGTTTTCAGCCAGTTGGTTCCTCAAGAATGGGATTTCCAATGTGTTTAATTAATGCTTCATTGCTGCTCTGCTAGGACAATGGCAGTGATTAGTTTTAATGTTGGACTTCCAGCTCCAGTTTGTGTACAGCCATACAACCAGTCCACATCCCACCACTGCTCTAACAATTACTAATGGCTTTACTTGGAGAGAAATACAATTTTTGCATTTGTACTCTGGATTCAGGGTAAAAAAATAATCTGAATGAAATTATACAGTCTGTCTACACACAATCTTCACATTTGAAACAGACCAGAGGGAAATTCAAAGTCACCAAAACCACACCACCTATCTATGTGTGAAACAATGAACATGATTGTGTGAAAGGGGATAGCAGCTAAAACTAATTACAGCAAAGTCACATTCAGATAAACAGAATACACAAATCAATTCTACAACTCTTCCTCTCTAGCCTACAGGGCTTTATCAGGTTAAAGCCAACCACTGCCACCACAGTTTTTTCATGCAGATTATGAAGTCATCTCCTAAAAGAAGTCAGCTATGACTATAAGATACAACACCTTAATTCCAAAAAGATGTGCATAGCCAGGAAATGCATAAAAGGATCAATTTGTGAAGTACTAGCATGGCTTCTATTCAAATACTGTAAAATTTTCATCATGAACTAGTGGGGTTTTCATTTTTAAGTGCTGTCTGTGTTGAGTAAGGCAGTCAGTCTAAGCATCATCCATACTAAAAGCGGTATTCATTATACCCTAATCTAATTTAAATGCAAGTCCTACCTGAATGCAAAGCTGAAGCCTTCATTCTACCACTATAATTGCATTAGGTCCTATGCTAAAACTTCTGCATGGACTGAGTATCTTATTTTATAAGAAGACTGTGTTCTAATGTCAATATACTGATATTTATCAACAGTTATAGTCCTTTAGATATTCCCAGGCTTAATCAGCAAACAAAATGTGTCTGTTTAAAAACTTCTGAAATATTTCTGAGGAAATGTGTTAAAACACCACCAGAGGTTTCTTTTGGTTATTAATTCACAGCTGTATCATTGGTTACATATATATATTATATCTTGTTCCTCGTATCTATGCGAAACTGAATGGCGGGCCAGGTAGGGAAGGCTGTGCCTCCCCAAACAGCCCGGCCCCTGGCCCCTATCTTCCCCCTCCCACTTCTGCCCCCTGACTGCCCCCCTCAAAACTCCCATCCCATCCAACCCCTCCTGCTCCTTGTCCCCTGACCACCCCCTCCAGGGACCCCTGTCCCTAACCACCCCCTGGGACCCCACCCCCTATCTAACCCCCCCTGCTCCCTGTCCCCTGACTGCCCCGACCCCTATCCACACCCCTGCCCCTAACTGTCCCCCAGGACCACACCCCCTATCCAACCCCCCCTGCTCCCTGTCCCCTGACTGCCTCCGGGGACCCCCTGTCCCTTATCCATCCCTCTCCCCACCCCCTTACCATGCTGCTCAGAGCAGCAGAGGCTCGCAGCCTCGCTGCCCGGCTGGAGCCAGTCACGCCACCCGTGCTGCCTGGCAGGAGTGGCGGGCCAGAGTGCTGGTGGTGCAGTGAGGGGAGGCTGCGGGGGCGGGGGGCAGCAGGGGAGGGGCCGGGGGTGAACCTCCCCATCCAGGAGCTCAGGGGCCGGGCAGGACGGTCCTGTGGACCGGATGTGGCCCGCGGGCCGTAGTTTGCCCACCTCTGGTCTAAGGCCACTTCTGAATCCTTGTTTTGGGGATGAAAGGCATGAGAAATCCCCCAGGTTAATGGAGCTAAACTCATTTCTTACACAGAACCATTCCAGGAAGGTGAGGAAATGTGTGGGAAGGAAATGTATTTCTCATCCCAATCCAAGGATTTATTTCACACATTTTGTTCTAAACTATAATGCCAGGGCACACCTATTGTTTTCTAGTGTTGTGCAACATGCTAAAATTATAATTCATGTATATGTACTCTGTGTCTGAAACCTGTCTACAGCACAGCTGGATACATGCTGTACTATACACACAATAGCAGTCTCTTCATCAGAACAAATCTTTCAATCCCATTCTGGGGAGAGATCCTGCATTCTTGGATTTCAGTGGGACTTTTCATTGCTCACAGAATGGGAGGATCATCTAGCTAGAGCTATGTCTGTGGAGCATTTAGAACCAATGGGGCTATTTTTCAACTGCCTTGCATCGTGTATAGTTATTTATTCCTGGGAAAAGGGTGGGACAAACTCATATAAGTCACTCCTAATGAGAGTAGTAGCATTTTGTGCTTGCTTCGCACAGCTGCAAATGACTTCACAAGAGGCATAAGGGTTTGGGGGTATTGGATGAGGATTCATTTAATTACATTTGGGAAGAATGTCATAATCACTGATATAGTTTCTGATACCCATTCTCTGAAGTTTTCAGTTATGGAAGAAAGGGGAGATATTTTCTCTGAAATTATCCAATTCCAGAGGAAAGTTCCATCCTCTAAGAGTTCAGGGAGCATCAGGACATGGGAATTAGGCATATTTTTGTGCAAATTCCAATCTTATTGTTACTGCATGCGAGCAAGAGGCACTTATCAAAAGCAGACACTGATCATTTGTAAGCTCCCAACAGCTCCCAACTCAGAACCAGGCAGAAGAGATCCTCTCTTTTGGGAGCACTAAGGCTATGTTGTCCCACTCCTCCCACAAGCCATGCATGCGGGCTTGGGGCAAGAAATTGCAGGAAGGAACCAGCCAGAGACTTAAGCTAGGTCTACACTAGAAAAGGTTTTCTAATATAGCTATACCAGAAAACCCTCTTAGTGTAGTCAGATCTTATACTGACAAAAAAGTACTTTTGCTGGTGTAGCTTATACCCATGGCTTCCCAATCAAAATAAACTTTCTTGCTGGTTTAACTAAATCAACAGTAGGGGTTTTGCTGGTATAGCAATGTAAAAAAAAAAAAATCACACCCCCAACTTACATTATTATACCAGCAAAAGTTATTAGTGTGGATGTGGCCTTAAACTGGCAGGAGCAGCTGTGAAGTAGTGTAAGCAAGGATGCTGGATAGTGATGTCATCAGGCTGCTTCCTGCAGTCTTCACTCTAAATGCTCTTGTCCTCTGTACTGATTGGCTGTTTGCTCCAATCTCCTTCCTCACAGGCTCCAAACCTTGCTGGCATGCTTCCTTCCTTTGTCTTTCCATTTAGCCACTTCCCTCCTAACAAAACCCCACCCAAAAGAGTTCACAACAAACACAAACCAATAAAAAGCACAATCATAAAATTTAACGTTTACAAACCATCATGACTCCCTTTGCTCGTGTGTTGTATCCCTTTCCTCTCTATTTTGTTTTTGCTGGTTAGAGTGCAAGCTCTTTGGGATAAGGACTGTCTCTTATCTTTTGTTTGTACAATGCCTCAAACAAGGGGGCCCCATTCTCAGTTGGCCCATCGGCAATACCATAACAAACATAATACATAAATAATCATAATGAAATAAATATGTACAGTTTGGACACAAAGTTATGGTGCTGCATATAATGCACTTAAGACAGCATCATTACAGTTCAGTGCAACACTGAAAAGAAATTCAGATAGCTCAAACTAGACCGAAAGCACTTTAACAATGGCATTTCCCTCCCTCCTCATTTTGTGGAAGACAATAAGAACGAAGATGAGAGACAAGATCAGGAAGAACAATATAAAACATCAAGAAAACAAATGCTTGAGAGTGGTAAGTAGGAAGATGAAATTAAGGCATTTAACTTCAGTTGCTGATAAAGACTGGAATAAAATAAATGGCAAGTAAATATCGTGACAAAATATGGAAACACAAAAGACTTCCAGATTTTTAAATTCATCAGCCTACTGTAATACTAATACAAAAGTACCTATGAATTGATTAGCAGTGTACCTTTACCCTTGTAGCATGGAGGCTACATTGGCAACTTGTCTCAACCGGAGGGCCATGAATAACTTGTACATATATTTACTTTAATTGCCCCCAGTGATGAATCCAAAAATAAATAAAACATAGCATGAATAAAAATAATTGTAACATTACATCCCACATTAATGTAGCTTCTGCAAAAGCAGTGTATTACTGTAATCGATTTATATTTTACGATATGTAATGTACTATAATTATGTTATTGTAAACTATTTCTGGGTCCCTTTCTGCTGGTGGCTACTGACTCCCTTTTTCTCTTGGTGACTTTCTTTTGTCTCCCTGGCATACAACTAGGAGCAATGTGAAGAATTTACGAAAAAAAAAATGTAAGCATGAAAGCTTACATATAAAAGCTATCCACAGAGAGATTTATTAATGGAATAATATTCTTCTAAGGGCAGTGACAGAAGCCACATTGCTTGTTGTTTGAAATTAGACTAGACAAAACTGTGGAAAATATGTAATTTGGAAACATTCTTCATTAGTTGAGGAAATATGTTTCTAGACCTTTTCTATCACTAATTTCTAAGACACCCAAACGTAGGCATAAATGCAGAACACTGATAAAAAAATGTTAACGCTGGTGAAATGAGAATTAAATATTATTTTAGCTTTATTAGCTGAAACTGATGGAACCCTGTGGTCAGTTTGACAAAATTATGAGCTTGCCATGCCAAAAAAACATGGCGTATATTTATTGGAATATCTTTAGATAAAACAAGACCATTTGTAACTTTCTCACAAGAAACCAAAGGAGTCAGAAAAAAATCCAACAAAACAGTTTTCCCTGGAATTCACTGATTCATCAAAATGTTCCATGTAGATGGTTTGATTGACTATTTCCTCCAGAACGCTACTTGCCAGGCAACTTTTGAAATCTGCCTGGTTTCCTGCCAGCTTGCCTGGTTGGCTCCTCGTCAGCCCACCTGGACGGCTGCTGGGCCTTCTAGGATCCACAGCTCTAGGGCACCCAGCCAAGTGGATGGCCTCAGAGTTGGGGACCTTAGGAACTTTCAGGATCTGTTGCTCCAGAACAACCAGCCAGGCAAACTGCTGATGAACCTGGGATCCCAGGGCTTAATGTCCGTGCCCCCAGTGCAGCCTGTCATGCAGACTGCCCCAGAGTCATGCAAGCCAGATTTTCCCTTTCACAGAGATTTTTTTGAAATTTTTGGTTTCAAATCTGAATTGAAATGAAACTAAGTTTCAAAATATTTCCCTGTGACTTTTTTTCTCCTTTGTTTGCTATTCTCCAGTCATACAGTGCCACCCTGATTTGATAGATATTTTTAAAATCCTTGCTACCAAACTTGGAATTTCATGTGCCAGTTCTTTCAGTATTCTATGATGGAGATTATTTTGTGTGTCCCCCACCACCACCCTGACTTGAGTGCATTAAACTCTTTGAAAGAATTTTGCTTCCACTTCAGATGTGGTAATTTCTATGTCCTCATTCCTATTAGTCATCCTGCCTTGTACCTCATGTTC
Source organism: Malaclemys terrapin pileata (assembly GCF_027887155.1). Lineage (NCBI taxonomy): Eukaryota > Metazoa > Chordata > Testudines > Emydidae > Malaclemys > Malaclemys terrapin. The sequence continues at coordinate 168,777,231 of NC_071507.1, forward strand.
TACATTGTCATCCTTACTGAACACTGAGGCAAACTATTCATTTCGTTTTGGGGCCATACGTAGATTATCCTCAATCTCTATCCCATTCTCGCTGCACGGCAACTCCACTTCTTCTTTTCTTGTTCTTTTTATACTTATATGGGGAAAAAAAACCTTTTACTATAGATTCGAATTTCCTTTACAAGGTCTAACTCAGCTTGTCTTTTGTCCAGTCTCACTTTAGCTCTACAATTTCTGACTTCCAAGACGTAGCTTTCTTTGCTGATCAGTTCCTCCTTCATTCTAGGTAGGCTCTCTGCTTACTCCTACTATCATCGAGTTAAGTCTGGAGTTCTTCCCTACAAGTTTTTTTCCCCTTACTTGGGACGCAAATTCCAGATAGCTTTTGCACTTTTGACTTAAAGAAATTCCACATGTAGGTCCCTGAGCAATTTGGTCCAGTTGAGTTCAGTAACGTCTTCCCTTTATTTTTCAAAATCTGCCCTTTACAACTTGAAAAACCTGCCCTGATTTTGATTATCATTCTCATAGACTCATAGACTTTAAGATCAGAAGGGACCATTATGATCATCTAGTCTGACCTCCTGCACAACGCAGGCCACAGAATCTCACCCACTCCTGTAACAAACACCTAATCTATGCCTGATTTATTTAAGTCCTCAAATTGTGGTTTAAAGACCTCAAGGTGCAGAGAATCCTCCAGCAAGTGACCTGTGCCCCACGCTGCAAAGGAAGGCGAAAAACCTCCAGGGCCTCTGCCAATCTGCCCTGGAGGAAAATTCCTTCCCCAAATATGGCGATCAGTTAAACCCTGAGCATGTGGGCAAGACTCACCAGCCAGTACCCAGGAAAGAATTCTCTGTAGTAACTCAGATCTCACCCCATCTAACATCCCATCACAGACCACTGGGCATATTTACCTGCTAATAATCAAAGATCAATTAATTGCCAAAATTAGGCTATCCCATCATACCATCCCCTACATAAACTTATCAAGCTTAATCTTGAAGCCCGATATGTCTTTTGCCCCCACTACTCCCCTTGGAAGGCTGTTCCAGAACTTCACTCCTCTGATGGTTAGAAACCTTCATCTAATTTCAAGTCTAAACTTCCTACTGTCCAGTTTATATCCATTTGTTCTTGTATCCACATTGGTACCAAGCTTAAATAATTCCTCTCCCTCCCTGATATTTATCCCTCTGATATATTTATAAAGAGCAATCATATCTCCCCTCAACCTTCTTTTGGTTAGGCTTAACAAGCCAAGCTCTTTGAGTCTCCTTTCATAAGACAGGTTTTCCATTCCTCGGATCATCCTAGTGCTCCTTCTCTGTACCTGTTCCAGTTTGAATTCACCCTTCTTAAACATGGGAGACCAGAACTGCACACAATATTCCAGATGAGGTCTCACCAGTGCCTTGTATAACGGTACTAACATCTCCTTATCTTTACTGGAAACACCTCGCCTGATGCATCCCAAGACCGCATTAGCTTTTTTAATGGCAGCTCATAGTCATCCTGTGATCAACCAATACTCCAAGGTCCTTCTCCTCCTCTGTTACTTCCAACTGATGTGTCCCCAATTTATAACCAAAATTCTTGTTATTAATCCCTAAATGCATGACCTTGCACTTTTCACTATTAAATTTCATCCTATTACTATTACTCCAGTTTACAAGGTCATCCAGATCTTCCTGTATGATATTCCGGTCCTTCTCTGTATTAGCAATACCTCCCAGCTTTGTGTCATCCGCAAACTTTATTAGCACATTCCCACTTTTTGTGCCAAGGTCAGTAATAAAAAGATTAAATCAGATTGGTCCCAAAACTGATCCCTGAGGAACTCCACTAGTAACTTCCTTCCAGCCTGACAGTTCACCTTTCAGTATGACCCATTGTATTGATCCCCATCTTTTCCAATTTAGCTAATAATTCCCATGTGGAACCGTATCAAATGCCTTACTGAAATCGAGGTAAATTAGATCCACTGCATTTCCTTTGTCTAAAAAATCTGTTACTTTCTCAAAGAAGGAGATCAGGTTGGTTTGGCATGACCTACCTTTTGTAAAACCATATTGTATTTTGTCCCAATTACCATTGACCTCAATGTCCTTAACTACTTTCTCCTTCAAGATTTTTTCCAAGACCTTGCATACTACAAATGTCAAACTAACAGGCCTATAGTTACTCGGATCACATTTTTTCCCCTTTCTTAAAAATAGGAACTATGTTAGCAATTCTCCAGTCGTACGGTACAACCCCTGAGTTTATTGATTAGTTAAATTTTTTTGCTAATGGGCTTGCAATTTCATGTGCCAGTTCCTTTTAATATTCTTGGATGAAGATTATCTGGGCCCCCCGATTTAGTCCCATTAAGCTGTTCGAGTTTGGCTTCTATTTAATGTAAACCGAATCAATGCACAATTATTTGATCCAAGGTTATTTTCTACAACCAGCTCTTCTATAACATCCTCACTACTTATGCAAAGCAATCTAAAATAGCCTCATCTATTGATGGTTCGGTGACTATTTGGTGAAGAAATCTGCCAGCTATTACATCAGAAAGCCTGTGGGTGGTACCATTACCAATAGCATTCGATCTCTAATATATATCTGGGATGTTAAGGTCTCCCATCAGTTCACAGCTTTTCCATACTTACACTCCCTACTCCCCTCCCACCCTTCCCTTCAATATCCCTCATTCTTTTGCTATCCTCTTATCCCTGTTGACTCATCCTTTCCACACTGGCCTCATCTGGAACAAGCATGGCATTTGCCAAGAACCATTCTGACCACTTTACTTTTACACTCTCTCTTTTCGCTACTCCGTCAGTTTTCTATTTATATTGTAAACTGGTTGGGGCAGGAACCTTGCCATGTTGTGTTTGTACAGAAAGTAACAAAATGAAGTCAAGAATAGAGACTTTGGGTGTTACAATATTTTGGGTCAATACAAATAACAGTAAGAACAAAGAGCCTTTAAAGTGAAGGTAAGGAGCTTGAACTTACTGTGGAAGGTAATGGGGAAACAAGTGATGGGAAATCACACAGTCTAAGCAATAGAAAAGGAAGATGACGTTATCTATGGCTTTTTGGATGCACTGGACGGGAAAGAGAGGAGAGCAGAGAGAGGATGATACTGCTGTGGTTAATAGTGCAGAATATCATGGCAAATAGAGAACATGATTTAGAGACAAGAAGGGGTAGTTCTGAAAGAGGATTTTAAAGAGATAATGATGACAACCAGGTTTTGGGGGATAGGAGAGAAAGGAGTCAAATACAACACTGGGAGCATGTCTGAAACTAGATAAAGTTCTGCAGATACTGCCGGGGCTGCCAGCAGGCTGCAAAAGTAAACCTTGCAGGTCATATTCAGACTGCATATAAAGACTTTTGTCAGCTCAGAGAGGATCCAGTATTTCCAAGTAATTTCCTACTTGTAGATCATTTGCAGATAATGAATCAGGCCCAAGATAAAGCTATTGATTATCATGAACCATTTTAAATAGATTTGGACTCTGCAGAACCACTTTTAACTGTGCAGAACACTGGAAAGACAGAAGAACAGTATATAAGACTCCAGAAGCATAACTCTCTTAGATGAATGGCAATGGGACAAAGCTTGGTGAGATAAGTGGAGAGACTGAATTGAAGCCTGGAGGTAGATAAAGAGTTGCTTTCACTTCAGCTATTCATTGGAGATCTTTAACAACTTTCTGTCAGCTTCTTTGTTACCATGCCATAATGGGAAAATTGATCTTTTCAATGGGGACTCAGGCCATAAAATTAAAAAAAGTTTTTCCAATATGTCCCAATATGATAAATATTTTACCTGCGAACAGGCAAAATGCATGTCAAATTCCCCCTTTCAATTTTCAAGGGGAAAACGGAAGTAGGTCTAATGCCTACTTTGAAAACAGAAAAATTAAAATCAGAGACTTTATGCTAAATAATAATATAATATAATATGGAGATATACCTATCTTATAGAATTGGAAGGGACCTTGAAAGGTCATTGAGGCCAGTCCCCTGCCTTCACTAGCAGGACCAAGAACTGTCCCTGACAGCGTTTTTTTTTTGTTTTGTTTTTTTGCCCCATATCCCTAAATGGCCCTCTCAAGGATTAAACTCAATACCCTGGGTTTAGCAGGCCAATGTTCAAACCACTGAGTCATTCTTCCAGCATGGCTGGCCTGTTTTTTAGACAGGAACCAATACACAGAGCCCAAAGCAATTTGACTCCTTAGGTGAGGGATCACTTAGGGGTTTTCTCCCTCCCCTCTGTATAGTTTAGCAAACCTATGAAATATATTCTTCTGAAGTGCATCCCTCAAAGTGTAGATGCCATGCTGTCTGGTGGAGAGACCAAACTGGCTTGTGTTATTTTTGTGATTTTTACAATGCCAATGAAGATCTTGCTATTTCCGAAACACTGTCCTTGGCCACATCTGGCTTGAGGTGTTAGTCCCTTTTCTTTGTCCAGAAAAACTTTATCAACTTCGACTGTCATTCCTGGTTTAAGCACATTTTAGTCATATATTTCCAGCACATCTGTATAATTCTTTGAAGATTAACAATACATACAACATGCAAGAATATTAATTATCAGTGAGTTATTAGTTTTCTAATGACATATTACATGCCACCTTTTGGATAAATATGACAACGGTGTGTGAGGTATTGTGAGTATGTCAGTCCTGACATGAGTTCCTGAGGCCTTGGCTACACTGGTGCTGTACAGCGCTGCAACTTGCTGCGCTCAGGGGTATGAAAACGCCCCCCCCCCGAGTGCGAGCGCAGCGCTGTAAAGCGCCAGTGTAATCAGCGCCTGCAGCGCTGCACGCTCGCTCGCAGCACTGCAAGCTATTCCCCTCAGAGAGGTGGAGTACTTGCAACGAGCGCTGGCGGCGCGACTACACTCGCGCTTCACAGTGCTGCCACTACATTCTCAAGTGTAGCCAAGGCCTGAGACAGAGTAGCGAACCACCACTAGGCTTCTGTGTCACAGTTACTAACGAAACCTTCTGAAAAAGGGTCAAACCCCTAATATGATTACAGTCCCATATTTCAATGCCATGTGAGTTAGACATTTTATAATCATTTGAAAGGAGGCACACATCCTGAATTGCCACATTTGGAATGCATCATCTGTAAATATTATATATGACTCTGTTAGCCCTAGACTATGCTGCCCTGGACTATTTGTAAAGCCTGTTTCCATGGCATCATTTACTTTTAGATGTTCTGTTTATGTTATTTAAAAGCCTTATGAAATGCAAAATATTTCTCTGTACTGAGTCATCATAAGCTAAGGAAAGGAGGAAACAAAGTAACACAAATTATAAAAAAGTCACTGGACTTACTCCTCCACCTTCTCCCCATTCCTCAGGTCACTGCCTTTTAAAAAAAAAAAATCAACTTGAGCCTACCTTTATACTACAGGAAGGGCCAAGGCACTCCAGTTTACACACAACATTACAATATTGCTTTATGTTTTAAACTATATTTAAGGCTAAGATTTTGTCACGGATATTTTCAGTAAAAATCACAGAAAGGTCACAGGCAAAAAAGAAAAATTCACAGAAGCTGTGACCACTCAGTGACTTTTACTAAAAATGTCTAGGACAAAATGGGGATCTGCGGATCCCCACACTGCCTGAAGGGGGGCAGCTGCTCAGGGACTAGGAGCTGCCTGCAGCAGCTGGGGGCTATGGGATACCCCTGCTGCCTGCAGCTCCGATTTTATAGGGACAGTCCTGATATTTGGGGCTGTCTCTTATATAGGCACCTATTATCCCCAACTCCCATCCCGATTTTTCACAGTGATCACTCTAGTTCCAACCTGACTGAGCTCCCCCTTGTGGGTGGTGACCAGGGACTACCAGCGTGAGTGAAAGCAGAACACGGTCAGCCATGCCAGCCAGCTCTGGCTGAAAGCCCAGGAGGTAGCACCTGAGGAAGGGCAGCACCTGAGGAAGAACATAGGCTAACTCTGCAGTGGAGACATAACTGATGTGCTCCAGAGAAGACTAAGCTTTTCTTTATTTTAAAGAGGCATTTCTATGGCACTCACCATAGTAATCTAAACTTTTAAACAGTGATAGATTTAGCCTCACAATTCCCCATACAGTAGAGAAGTATTTAATATCCCCATTTTACAGATAGAAAATAGGGAAACTAAAAGATTACAGTTCAGATTTTTGAAACCTACCCTTTGAAAAATCAAGCTTCTTTGAGGGGTCTCAAGTTGGGCAGCCAAAAACTGAAGCACACAAAATAGCTTGGCATTTTAAAACTTCGTTGTTTGTAAAACACAGGTTTTAATCAAAACACCATCCTTCCTGCTTAAGGTCCCAAGGTGGTAGTAAGGACATGGACCAAGCCTTGGTCAGCATCAAGCATGAGCAAATCCTCAACAAATCAGCAATAAATAATCTACCACAGTCCATCAACTAACCGTTATGTTGGCATGGGGAATAATATTCAGAATTGTCAATCTTCTGCTCCTCCCAAAATATAGGCTTCTATCACTTAAGCTACAGGAGAATCTCTATCAGTTATTTTTGAAGGATTTGATAAGCTTTTCTAATCAGCTGCCCAGATGGGGAGATGTTCACAAATGTTTAAGCCGTTTGATTTTATCCAGTGGAAGTCAGTGGTGCAGAGCCATAGTCACCAATGCATTACAGTGCCCCAGATGCCATCATCCATTTTGAAGATGAGACCTGTATCATGTGATCTGTTCATGTTCTAGAGCAGGGGTGGTGAAATGCACTAACCCTCCGAGCCACATCCAACAATCTTCAGAAGTTTGAGAGCTGCACCCCAGCAGCCATGCCCTGTGGGGCTGAAGTCCCAAGACAGCCTTCCCTGCTGGACAGAAAGAAGCTCCTAGCCGCACCACAGGGCAAAGCCCCAAACTCCCCATCACGTCTGGTAGGTGGAGAATAGAGGGGCTGGGATGGCGGGGGGGCTCTGTGAGATCCACTTTAACTGTAAAAGAGCCGCATGCAGCTCACATGCCACAGTTTGGCCACCCCTGTTCTAGAGCAAAGGTTCCCAGGTCCATGGACCGCTGGTAGTCTACAGGGAGCAGTCTTCTCCTCCCTATTTCCACATGCTAAATTGCATTAAAAGGTTAGAATAGTTTTCAAAGATTACTTTTCCATTAAAGCAATTGTTGTGGTTGCTACATGGATATTACGTAACTAAATGGAGAGGTGATCTGGGAAACCATCCATATTTAAAAAGTGGACCAAAATATTCTGCACCCCCTCTCCTCCTGCCTGGCCTTCTCTTTTGATTCTGGTCTGGTCCTTTTAACAACTCTTTCTAATACCACGTGTCTTCCTTCACTCCACTGGGGTTTTTATATTTGCTAGTCCTCTGTGTTCGTTACTGTGGATAAAAACAAGTCTACAGTCTTTGACTAGTAATCTACATTGTTGTGCTAGGGCTGCTGGCTCTGCCCTAAAATGAGGTTGGCTCTTTTGCCCCTGGAGAGGGGTAAAACAACAACAGGTCATGGCACCTGTATTGTTTATTAAGTATCCATGATTGTGCTGTCTACAACCATGTCTGCCATTCTGTAGGACTCTGCCTTGTCTATGCTTGAAAGGATTTGCTAGCCTAGCTATAGAAGTAAATCTTACAGCAAAGATACGGCTTATACTGGGGATATGTCTACATTACAGCGGCTACAGTGGCACAGACACGGTGTAGTATTGCAGTATACACAATTCCTACATCAATGGAAGGTTTTTTCCGTCAATATAATTAATCCATCTCTCCAAGAGGCATTAACTAGGTGAACGGAAGAATTGTTATTTAAACCTAGCTGCACCTACAAGGAGTGTTAGTTCGACCTCACTCTATCACACAGGATATACAATTTTTCACAGCCCTGAACAAGTAGATAGGTTGATCTAATTTTTAGGTGTAGACCAAGCCTGGCAAAAAAGAGTTATTTTGCCTACATAGTTTAAACCAGGTCCCCGAACAGATTGCGCTATATCCGCAAAATGACTTTTTTGCTAGTATAACTGTGCTTGCACTAGGGCTTTTAGTGGCACAGCTATGTTAGTCAGGGGTGGGGAGGGGAAATCACACCTTTGACTGACAGATATGCTGTCAAAATTTATAAAATATAAAATAGGCCAGACCTAAGTTAACACTTTGCACCCATGCAGCAGACATCATGATAGCAATCAGATGGAGAGTGGTACACATAATATTCATTACAAATAATACAGGCATCTCATACATTCTTCACAATGTGTATAGGTCCGTCCATTAGCTACAATGGGACTACACACATCCTTAAGAAGTTACGCATGCTGCTTTGCTGGATTGGGGTCACAGTGCTCAGTACTTGGCAGGACTGAGCCCTTAGTGACATGGGCCCTGATTTTGCTCCCACTGAAATCAATACTAATACTTCCATTGACTTCAATGTGAAGTATGAGGGCCTTAAGCAGTCTTTCAGTGTCTAAATATCCATTTACATCCATATTCTTTCTTAACCCTGAATTCCCTGGCTTATGAGGATTTCAGTCAGAACCATTTTTAACATTCTTTTTTTCAACAATCCTGAAGTTGATGAATCAAGTGGCGGACTGCTTTGGAATTTCTATATTTACATCAATGTGCACCTCAGGAATATCAAACTGCACAGCTTTTTAAAGTACTAAAGAGTTTTCTAAAGATTGAAATTCGGTGATTTTCACAGAAAAATATTTTTGAATTTTAACATATGGGAAAGTTATTTGTTAAAATTCAAGAAATTCTATAGGTTTACCCATTACCCCCTTTGAGGACTATTGTCCAAGGTGTCCTACCACATTAAAGCATAAAAAACTATAGTATGTTATTCATAAAACCACATGACCTCACAATATTTAACAAGCACTTTACTTATTTCCATTGATTTCCCTAGTTCTTTGAATTTCAGATTAATTTTTTTGCTGAACTGATTTTGTAAATCTTGACATGATATTGTTACCAGAAACTGTGTTGGGCAAACAGTGGCATCTTGGCCAAATACAATATTTTTCAAACATAATGTAATCGCTGATGTCTCTGGGTTACCTAGCAATGAAAACAGCAACAAAAGAACAGAAAGATTCCCAACAGCGACTCTTCCAGGTATTCCTTCTGTTAATGTTTCAAAGGGTTAGCAACTGCATAAATGCATGTATTTTTACGTAATTTAGTGACACCAGTGCATGATTATCACACTGACAGCTTCTCTGAAAATATATTTGCCTTCAACAATTTATCTTTTCAACAATGAGAATCCTGGCAATTTTATTCCATTTGGCACAAAGCACTTAAATATTCACCGGCTGGAAAAATAACAAAACATAAATACCTCACCATTAATGCTGTAGCTTTCCCCCGCCATGTATACAAGCCCACAGCTGTGCCACAGCTGATTCTAAACTGTTGCTAAGGAAATCAAACAATATGAATAAGAAACTTTTTTTTTTTTTGTCTCTTGGAATGTGTCAAGGAGACAGTGCTTTAATAGAATTTCCTTTTGCTTTTTGCAGCAAAATCGTTTGGGGCATGTTGGGCCCATGACAAACATACCGAAGGTTCTGATAAATGTGATTCCATCCTAGACTGCATTTTGTATTAGCACATATCCTCCACTTCCTTTCTTATTTTTGTCCTTTACATTCTGTTGTTTCCTAGTATTATAAAATTGTAATTAATGAAAAAAAGGACAAACTTTGTCTACATCTTTGTAGAAATGGATGAATCTAAGTAATTGCGGCCTATTTATCATGACTGGGATGTGGCGCTCTGGCCTAGCATGTAGGACCAGGAATCACGTCTAGTCGTTACAGTAAGACTAAAGCCTGGTGGTTGGAGCAGGAGTCAGAAACCAAGAGTCAGCCCTAAGGACAGAGCCAGAGTCAGGAGTCTAGGATCAGGAGTAAAGCTATTATTCCCTTCATGCTTAAATAGTGCATCTGGACCAATCAGAGGCTACAGGGGGCTGCCAATCAGGTTTCCCATGGGTAGTATTTCCTGTGATACTTAGTTCCACAGTCTTGATAGTGCATAGATCATGGCTGTCCCATGGGTAGTGGCATAGAAGTGTCAGTCACTAGGAGCCCCGCAGACCCGGCTTCTAGTTCTCTTGATCCTGACACTGCTTTACCTGTGGGAATTATTCTGTGTACATGTATTACTCTCTTCAAGTTCACATTTGTTTATTTTTTATTTAAGGGATGTTGGCTATATTTTCCTGAGAGGAGGGACAGTTAGCTGAGAACTTGGGAGACTTAAGTTCCTTGGTCTGCCACAGACTTCCTGTGTGGATTTGGGTACATCACAGTCTCTCCGGGACTCAATTCCCCATCTGTAAAACAAGGTTAAAACCTAACAGGGGTATGGTAAGGACAAATATATTAACAATTGTGAGGTGCTCAGATACCATCATGATGGGGGAAGGGGCATATATCTACCATAGACAGAGAAGTTAAAGGAATGGATATTCTTCTTAGTTAAAGTTGTTTTATAGGGGAGAGGAAAGTTTGACAAACCAACCTATTATATATACCCTTGCCTATCATCTTTTCACTCACAACATCCACTCTGTGCCTACAGATTCCAAAATGAACAGGCAGCTCAAAGCTCCTTACAAATGTCCTATTTGTGATATAAAGTGCAAGTAGAACTGGACAGAATGTATGTAACACCTCTCTTTGATTCCCAACTTGAGTAAAATCAAGCAATAAATAAAGTCTGGGAAATAGAAAAGACAGAGGCAGAAGAAATGCCAGTCATTTTTCATAGACTAATGCATAATCTTTACTCAGTTTTCCATTGCAATGGAGAAAACACGGTAAAATTAAGAACATACTGTTACCCCTGTGGCCGAGGAGAAAGCTGAGATTCAGGGCCTTGTGGGGTGGTTTCTGTTTGGATGAGAAATTCGTGATATGCAGTCAGGTTAATTTTTTATGTAATCCATTTATTTGTAGAAATATACGCCAATCCTGATTCTCTGAACTGCAGCAGAACTCTAGGGCAAACGGCTTTTGCAGAAAATCCAAGCTAGACACTCCAGCCCTGTGCTCAAGAAGCCTGTCTGTCAGCCTCCGCTTCTTTTCAGGGTCACACTGCAACTGTTTCTCTGTCAGGGCTCACTCAGACCTCCAACCCAACACTATTTCCAGCAGCTTAACACAAAGTCTCTCTCCAAGATCACATAATTTTACATTACTGTTTGGAAACAGCCTCCAATTGAGAGCTTAATCCACAATACCTTTAATTACCCTTTGGGGGTGCTGATTATATATCATTTCAACTTTCTAATGGCAGTTTTGCCCTGGCTGACTAAATCAAGGAGTGACAACCATTATAGTTGGTCATTAGCTATTTAAAAACAATATATTATCTTTACACATGCTTTTCTAATACACCCATAATCATAGTGTCTAAGTGCCATAGGAAGATAACTGTGTTATTCAGTTTCCTAAAATGATGATGTAATCTTAGTTAAAGAAAAGAGATTCAATATAACAAGTTTGTGTACAATGAATCATATGTAGAACTATAGCCAGATCATGCTTACGCTGTACCTTTGGATGTGCTAGTACAACTCTTGTCGAAGGTGATAAGTACTCTCCTGCGTGGAGCTGAATTCAGGATTGGGGCCTGTGTTGCCCATCTGTTGCTGTAGAGGCAGCTCACAGAGACTGCTTAGCCACTGCTTTATTGAGCTATTTTTGCCTGAGTGTAACTGTTTATGCCTTTGTAAAGAAAAACTAACAATGCAATTACTCAATTTAGGAATATAACTATGTACACATTTGTAAATGCTCATCATAATGCACTGAACTAATGTAAAAAAGAAAACAATCCTGGAAAAACTGGGGAGAGTCTCAACAACTTGCACCTGTACCTCATGTAGATTTTATGAAGTTTCCTGTCTTGTTTTTTTACTAGGTTTGTTTTCCTTTCTGTAGTCTTTCAGGAAGAAGCTCTGCACTTCAGAAGTACCAAGTGATGCAATGGTTGCCATGGTGAGAAGATATTTTTTAACCGAATGGCAAAGTGCTTCAATACATAAAATCTGCATACCTCGTTAGCACATAGGTTACCGCCATCCTGGGGCTGCAGCAACATGTAGCCTGTCTTTTGAAAAGCACAGTATGGAGCTGTGCCTCATTTTCAGTTGTGGCTATTTCTTTTGGGGCTGAGTGCCCCCTTGGGTGCACAACTGAAACATCCACCGAGGCAAAATTTAAATCAGGCACATTAATTACAATGTTTACATGATACAAGGGCACCCTAAATTGGTTCTGTTGCATATGCAATGTGACTTTCACGAGGACAGAGAGCATGCTCTTTTTTATCTTTGTATATATTTATTTAGGAATTAGGCCTCCGGTCACACAGAATCCTTTCTGCCTCTATAGAAAGTATCCAGGTAAACATTTACTATTAATTAGTGGTAAAGATGCCACTAGGTTTTGGCACTTCAGGAGTACAGTAAATCCTGTTATGGCAAATACACAAAGGAGTAACATGCATAAAGATGCTGAGATCACTTTCATCTCTACTTCTTACATCTGTAGCCAAAAGAGCTACATGCAGTGCTGGTGAATGGTGTAATTGATCTCTTTGATGTTCACATTTTATAACAAAGAAATGGGATAGATACCTGAGTTTTGTGTTTTTTAATGATGAAAAGATATAGTCTACCTTCTCATTGGGAGAGCTCACACTAATATGACCGCATCTATTATTTGTTTTATGGAGACTCAGTTCATAAGGATGCTAAAGTTCAAATGCTTATCTGAACCTCTGATTCTGTCTCCTTTGTCCTTCCTTACCCAAACAGTCTCACATAAGACCATAGATCCTACCACACTTTGGCAGGCAGTACAATCTGTGCAGATCCCTTGAATACGGAGATGAAAAATGGGCCACTCTGTCACCTTTTGCTCCATTTGCCGCTAAAAAAGACAGGAGCAGGCCACCTGACCCCATAGGTGCAGGAATTAGGGGTGTGTGTGGGTGTGTGTGCTGCAGCACCTCCAACTTTTGTGCAGGGTCCTGGCTGTGGCCCCAGCCTCGGCCCCCTTACCCCATCCACGTCACCCCCTCCCGAAGCCACAGCCCTGCTCCCGGCCCCAGCTTTAAGGGGCAGTGAGGGGCGTGGACAGGAGTAAGGGGGGAGCACAGCTCAGCACCCCCACTCTAAAAACTGTTCCAGCACCATTGCCTGACCCCATACTTATGTGAAATAGCGGAGAAAAAAAAACTTTCTCCGGCATAAAAAAAGGTTTTCTTCAAGTTCAGTTTCACACTCTTCCACATCTGGGGGAGAGATATGAGTACATTTCACACTTGTCCCGTGAGGAAGGCACTATTCTAGCCCTAACTCCTGTCTACTTGTCTCTTGCCATGCCCCACAATCACTCTCGATCTCCAGACTGCTGCCTTCTCTCTCCCCTCTATCCTGTCCTGTGATTGGTCTCCACCTAGCCTGGGGGGGGGGAATCCCCTAAACCATGACTGATCTCTCTCTTTCACACACACACACACACACACACACACACACACACACACACACACACACACTCTCTCTCTCTCTCTCTTACTTGAAGACGTGTGCTACTGAAAGGGGGCCAGAATTGGGAAGAAATTCCACATAAGCTTCTGCTGATCAAAAGGTTTGGTGTTTATGTTCAGAAAAATTCCCCAGAGTTCAGCTTACCATTATTCACACAACCAATAGCTTGGATGCTTCACCTTAAAAAAATTGCTGCAAGTCTTATACTAGAATGTTTCAAGTAAGCCTGTGAATACTTCAGCAAAGCTTATTCTTACAGTATTTCTGCACTTCTGTAGCCTGGGTGCTTCCCCCCGCTCCTACCTTGAAGGGCTTAGAACAGCCCTGGTAGAGGGCTATGGCAGGGGGAAAGCTGGGCTGATTGGGAAAGCAGCCACAGCTGCAGCCAGTGCAATCAGGGCCCAGCTGGCCCTTATAAGAGGGCGGTGGGCCAGAAGGAAAAAGAGACTCTCTCTCTAGCCTCTTGAGAGAGAAGAACCTGGCTGCCGGGGAAGCTGAGGAGGGAACCTAGGGTGGAGCAGTGCTGGGGAAAGGCAGAGGGTGCTGGGGAGCTCCAGCCTAGCTAAGCCCCAGGCTGCAGGCCAAGTTGGGGGCCCACAAAAAGGGTACTAGGGCTGCAGAGGGGCATCCCAGGAATAGGCAGAGGCAGCTGGTCCAACCCCCTTGCCAATGATGAGTGGTTTACAGACTGCCGTCTGCCCCAGTGAGCGGGGGCTAAATGGAGACTGGCAGTAGCCACTGAGGCAAGGTGGGGATAGGGGGTTGGGGGTTCTCCTGGGAGGGAAGAACCCCAAGAGAAGGGGTCTGGGAGGGACATGGGGCCAACGGCAGGCGAGACACCGGCTTGCAGAGGGTGCTCCGGGCTGGAAGAGCTAATTCCCAGGAAGACCAGCAGGAGGCGCCATTCTGGTGAGTCATCGCCCCGTCACAATTTCACTCCCCTAATTAGAACCCTCTTTCATGGGGTGAGAGTGGTCCAGTTACAAAGGTAAATCTTGGGTTCCTTGGAAATGTTTGGGCTATGACTCAACTAAAGGACAGGATGGCATGAGGTTGACTTTGGCCAGTATTGTACATTACTGGTCAGATTCTGATTTGTATTGAAAATGCATAAAAACACTTAAGCAGAGCTTCCTTTTAAAATCTATTAAATTAAACTATTTCCAGAAAAGGAGAGCGTCAGATATAGGTACAGATACATGTTTTCAAATGCAACTAGTGATTTTGAGTGCCCAACTGAAGGTGCTCAGAGTTCAAAAAATCTGGCTCAATAAGGTGTCTCAAGTTGTGAAGCCCAAACAGAGGCACCCCAAAATTATCAGTCATTTTGAAAATGTTATGTGAGTTGTCCCTTTCTATGGATTAGACAAACAAACACGATTCTGCATCTTGAATACTGCGTGCAGATGTGGTCGCCCCCATCTCAAAGAAGATATATTGGAATTGGGGAAAAAGTTCAGAAAAGGGCAACAAAAATTATTAGTGGTATAGAACGGCTTCCCTATGGGGAGAGATTAATAAGACTGGAACTTTTCAGCTTGGAAAAAAGACGATTAAGGAGGGATATGATAGAGGTCTATAATATCATGACTGATGCGGAGAAAGTAAAGAAGGAAGTGTTATTTACTCCTCCTTCTAACACAGGAACTAGGGGCCACCCAATGAAATTAATAGGCAACAGGTTTAAAACAAAAAAGGGAAGTATTTCTTCACACTACGTACAGTCAACCTGTGGAACTCCTTGCCAGAGGATGTTGTAACCAAGACTATAACAGGGTTCAAAAAAGAGCTAGATAAATTCATGGAGGATAGATCCATCAATGACTATTAGCCAGGATGGACAGGGATGGTGTCCCTAGCCTCTGTTTGCCAGAAACTGGGAATGGGAGACAGGGAATAGATCACTTGATGATTACCTGTTCTGTTCATTCCCTCTGGGGCACCTGGCATTGGCCACTGTTGGGAGAGAGGATACTGGGCTAGATAGACCTTTGGTCTGACCCAATATGGCCGTTCTTATGCAGAAGCACCATGATCCTTTCCGGCTCAACAACAATAAAGTCTTCTCCATATTCTAAGAGTGATTCCTACATGGTGGCTGAATAGATATTTATGAATTCACACAAATTCTCATCCTCTTATGGAGTGAAGTCTGTTATTCTACTAGATGATAAATGGGGATGTACAGAGCATGCTCACTGCTTCCTCTGGTATCTTATCATGACTTCAAGTTGACCTACTGCTGTCTGAGAGGAAAAATACTAATATGGGACACGTGGCCCAAAGCCTACACATAGGTTCCAATTTTTACTTGTTGCATGTTCTCGGGTCACTTTGACAGTGCTATAGCTTTTAATTAGATCAGTACTGATTATACAGTTGAGTCATATGTGCTGATTAGTAATGAAGCCAGCTCATATCTGCATTTATAATTTGATCTAAAGAGAAATACTTAACATTATTGTCTTTTGTCCTAGGATATAAAAAAGAAATATTTCATCAAAGGATAAAACGCAGTATTCTTGTACTTAATTACAATAAGGATGAAATTCATCAATCATTCTGATTGACTGTTCTCCACTGTGAAAGTTCATTTGTGAACCACACACTTGAAACGACATTGAATAATTTATTTTAAAAATACCTTTCATTAACATGAGGTATGTGGTTCCACAATGTCAAGGAGGTGATTCCAGGCCTTGAATATTATGTGATAATCAGTTGTGATTTATTTACCTCATGATGTCCTTGGCTAGGGTGGTTAGGAAAGACTTCATTGCTAGTGGGTTTGAGCCCAATACTGTAAACCTTCAGTATGAACTTCACAGGAGTTACACACCTGGGACTTGCAGGATTTTATTTGATTTTATGTGGGAGTTAATGTCTGGTTGGGAATTACAGGCCTGAGACAAACCTGAACTGGGGAGTAATCCTCACATTCATATTGGTATTATAAAAAAAGAGTAATCCAACCGTCCCTGCTGACAGACAAAACCTACAAAAAGTGTAGGAATGGGCTGCGAGGAAGAGGTAATAGTAAAATGACAGTTTAGCAGATTGAGTAGAAGCCACAAGTGGTCTATAATATTACTTAAAAACAGCTGCATTCACAGACAGACAGTCAAATAGAGAAATGTCATTGATTTGAGTGTTAGGCCTTACTTTGCTCAGAAAATTACTTAAATGCAGCAGACTAAAAACATCTTAAAACAACAATATAGCCATTCAACACACTGACACAGACAAACTGTAAGATTTATAATTGCTGTTGTACTGTGAACGTGTTCTTTACGTTATACTGCGATCCAGTAGTTTTTTTACAATTAAAGTGTTTTTTCCATTTTGCTACCAGAGGTGTAATATCTCAGCCACCCTAAATTCTACTGGACTAACTGGCATTATAATAAAATGAAACTGTCTCAGCCATTCAGGAGTTCACAAATGCTGTATAGTTAGTGCAGCTCAACATCAGTATTTAGTTATAAAGAGACTATCTGGGTCATTAAGGTGATCAGGAGCTGTCTCTTAGACTTTCAGTGTAAGAACTATAAAATAATATGCTCTCCTGAACAACTATAATAGTGGTTCAATTTCTTATAACAGACTTATGGCTCCCTGATTCTCAGTCTATTTCTGACATAGGTTACAGCAGCCCAGAGGCTGCTCTAACTCACACTAGTTAACAATCTAATGATCATAGACCAGCTGGATATAGCTAAATCAAAGCATGGTCTGTACACTCCTCCTTCTCTGAACCTGACGCATCTCCACTGGCCCCTTCCAAACTTCTTGTACCAGAGGAGGTAACGAGGGAGGTATAGGAACTGGCTATGCTCCCTGCTGGTGGTTATCAGCCCCATATCTAAAACTCTGTAAAATGTTTTCTGTTAAAACTAAATCCCATGAAACTAACCAGGTTTTAGTTTTTATTATTAGCTTGAAACTTGCCAAATTAGAAATGAACATTTAATTTCCCTAGATTATGCCTTCTAAGGCTGCCCATGTGGAACCAACTCCAGGACATCATGAACAAGCTGAAGTCCCAAAGAAGAAGACTACAGGTTACAACATCAAGTGATGCAGGTTCTATAACAAAAACAACAGAAAATACAAATAGACATTCATTTGATGCCACTCTCTGCTATTGTGGTATCCACTTGGGGCTTGAAAAGGTGACTGTTTCATTTAAAATTACATTGTTATTGATTATTCACAGGGTGGCAGAACTTGAGAAAAGGCTTATGTACATTAATGCCTATATATTAAAAAAAAAAGCAGGTCATGATGGCTATGAAGTTGCACTCCATATGTTTTATGGAAATATGCTTATGAGTGTAAATATGGTGTAACTGAAATATGCTTTATGAAAAAGGTCTCTTGTAAGGTATCATAACAAAGGTTATAACCTGCTGAATATATTCCTCCTATTTGCATGCATGTATCATTCTTGTATCTGAAGCTAGAAATATGAAGTATAACTCTGATGTCCTATTGCAATTATGCAAACTGTGGGCCATTAATGGTGGTTTAAAATCTTGATGGCTCCCATTGATTAAGACAATTGGTTGTAAATGGTTTATTTACCTGCAAACCTTCCTGAGTACGTGTGGGCCAACCCAGGAAGAATGGAGACTAGGAGTCTTACAGTGACATGAGACCATATCACATGAGACTGAAATCCATCTTAATCCTTGTACTTTTCTATTCATGAGGCAGGAGTGGGGACAAGCACAGACAAAAGATTCCTGCCTTGTGCCAAAGCTATAAAAGGGGGTGGAGCAGGACAAAGGGGGCTGCCAGTCATGAGAAAACCCCTATTTACCACCTGAGATGTCTGCTGAAGCTAACAAGGACTATACCAGGGGAAAGGATTGGGCCCAGACTAGAAAGAAGTCTAGTCTGTGAAAGAAGCTTATCAGAACATCTCTGAGGGTGAGATTACCTGTAATCAGTTTCTTAATGTATTAGGTTTAGACTTGTGTGTTTTTGCTTTATTTTGCTTGGTGACTTGCTTTGTTCTGTCTGTTATTACTTGAAACCACTTAAATCCTCCTTTTAATACTTAATAAAATCACTTTTGTTTATTAATAAACCCAGAGCAAGTGATTTATACCTGGGGGAGCAAACAGCTGTGCATCTCTCTCTATCAGTGTCATAGAGGGTGGCCAATTTATGGATTTACCCTGTATAAGCTTTATACAGAGTAAAACAGATTTATTTGGGATTTGGATCCCATTGGGAACTGGGTGTCTGGGTGTTGGAGAGGTAACCTGCTGAGCTATTTTTGGTTAAAGTCTGCAGCTTTGGGGGCATGGACAAGACCCTGGGTCTGTGTTGCAGCAGGCTAGCATGTCTGGTTCAACAAGGCAGGGTTCTGGAGTCCCAAGCTGGCAGGGAAAATGGTCTCAGAGGTAATTTCAGCACATCAGGTGACAGTCCCAAGGGAGTCTCTGTGACTGAACCCATCACAATGGCAACTACAGACCATTTCGTTTAACCTACACCCAAGTAACATACTCAGTTAATCATTAAGAGAAAGATCATGGGCTTGCCTACACTACCACTTGAGTCGATGTAACTTATGTTGGTCACGGGTGTGAAAAACTCACTCCCTGCTCTCCCACCAACATAGCTTCTGCCTTTCACTGAGGTGGAGTAATTATACTGATTATGCCAATTATGCCAATCTCCTGTTGGCATAGCGCATCTTCACCAGATGTGCTGCAGCTGTGCCAATGTAGCACGGTAGTGTAGACTGGCCCAATGTAATTAAAGGACAATGGGCTAAAAATTGAACATCAAGATAGATTTACTATGAATATATCTTGTCTACGTTTTTTGAAAGGATGACCAAGGAAGTAGATGATGGGAAGTTGATAGAAGCAATCTATCAGAATTTCAGCAATGCAGTTGATAAAGTGTCATAAGAAACTGGTGGATAAAATAGAGGGTTGGCACAAGTACTATATTGACAACTTGGATTAAAACTCGGCTTGCAGCCAGACCTAGCAAACATGAAATATTTGGGTAACTGGCTAAGATAAATAGGCCAGGAAGCACAAGCCTCAGCTTCAGCATTTCGAGACATTTGACTTCATCTTAATATTCTCTTAAATATTTTATGTGGAATTTCTTAGGCTTCCTTTAAAAGGAAAAAAAAGAGGTCTGGGGAAATCCACAGAAGGAGCTACAGCCTTCATGGTTTTGAAACTCTTCTGGCACAACAGATCCCACCATCCTTGACTAAGCCACAAGAACTCAACAGCATCTGGAACTCACCCCTCTCTGCTTATTTCCCCCCATTCCTTCTATTTCCAAACAGCTAAACTGTTCTTCCTCAAACGTAACAGAATAATTCACCTCTGGACAAAAATTGCAGCCTTAATGGTTAAAGTTTCTGGAAGGTCTGAGCTAACAAAACAAGAAGTTACTTTGGAAATTATTTCATGATCAGGGCCCTGCTGTGAGTGATGCTGTGGAAGACACAGAGTAAACCTCTGGTCCACCACAGTCAAAAGCAGAAGTCCCCTTGACTTTAATAGGAACAAGATTTCAGCCATAGTCTCTGCCCTAAAGTACTCACAATCTAAGCCCTTGCTGAGGGACCCATGCATCCATGTGAAGTCCTACTGAAGTCAGTGGGGCTGCATGAAGGTGGGCACGTGAAAATTCACAGCTTCAGGACAAATCTTTGAAATAGAAAGCAAAACTGAGTGGAGAGGCATGAGAATCTATATGGATCGAAAAAAAGGAAATATTTGCACAACGGTCATTCCACACAGCCCTCTATGGTTTAAAACTTGCATTTACTTCACTGGGAGCTGAGGGCCCTCAGCAGCTCAGAGTCATGCAGGTGGTAAGTATATCGCAGGATCAGACCATGTGTAACATATCAGTTTCCATAAGAAAATATACATTTCAGTTTACATTCAGACTTCATGTAAAATGAGAAACCTAGGCAGATTAAAGCAATTGTGACAGAATAAAGCAAAAGAGTGTACTTGCCTAACACAAATCTTCACAAACATTTTCTAGCTTTAATATTAATAATAAATGTATAAAGAATATTAATAACTACAAAACACAAATATGTCATACATAGCTTTTCTTTATTTTACAATGTTCTAAGTAATTGCTTATGAAAGCTTTCGCCTAGTCTCATAAGACTTATTTACAGAGCTGTACATCTGTACCTGGGTATGTGATCAACCTTTAAAAGTTCCATGTACAGTGTAATGTATAGCCTGTATTAGAGGGCTTTTCCTCAACCCTCCCACTTCCCTGGTTCTTGTCACGCAGACAGCAAGCAGCAAAAGACCAGAAGTCTGAAGCGCAGACAACGCAATGTTTATTGGGGTTAGTTTCCAAGCAAGTATATTCCGAAGCCCTTCACGCCGGTTGGGCTTATCTCTATACACTCATAGAGTCTGTTCCCCAGTGTTCCGTCCCCAGCTCTGATGCCACAGAGCGTTTACCCCATGTCCCCCTTCCTAGCTCTGACACCGCAGAGCCTTGCCTGTGTCCCTGTTCCCTATTCCCGTTTCCACCCTCCACCCCGCCTTAGCAAACACGATTCCAATTTCCCCTTCTACTTCCTGTTTGACCCCAGTTTATATAGTAATATTCTCAGCTATGCCTTAACCAATCCTTTTATTGAAATTTAACTAATTGATTCTAACATATTGTAACATAATTCCCTAACCAATTATATCCCACTACCCTAATTAACTTACACCTAGCAAAATTAATTATACAGCAGACAGAAACAATTAGAGAGCCAGACAGATTAACAATAGAAAAGTGGGACCATAAAGATAAAACACTACAGAAATGAGGGTTTCACAACCACAACCATTGATAAGTGATTTCTTGCCAGACAGGATCCCATCTTAAGATCTGTTTCTTTATCTGGTGGTGATGGGCACTATCCAGACAGAATTGGCTTCCTAACAGCCCAATAGCACCTTATTTCAATGTGACTGGTTTGGAACGTGAGGCTGTGACCATACTCTTCCCAGCTTATGGCTGCCTCTGCTGCTTAGCCAAAGGCCTTAGCCTAAGAACAAGGCCTCAGACTATCGTACTGAGAGAAGACCATACACAGGTGGACTGTGATTTTGATTCTTTGTTTTTATACCCCTGTAGCTAGCTAAGTGATAAAAATACACCTAAGTTCTTAAAGTATAGGCTTTACAGGCAGGCCTGAATATCTATATTCTAACAGTCTGTACCACAGAAGTGTAATATCAGGGAAGTAAATATCACAAATTTCAGCTTTTATGATATGCATAGCTGTATTTTCAGATATAACACAGTAAATACAAATTGTATGCTGGGCTAGTCTATGCAAAAACATGCTATTATTAGTTACCTTATCGTCACTTTTTTTATCCTCCTGCCACAATGGAACCCTGATTCCTTACTCCTGTAGGTACTACTGTAATCTAAATAAACACCATCATCATGAAGGCAATCTCTGGGAGATAAGGAATAGAGTAACTGCAACAATTCAAAGGATATAGTGGAATAAAATAATATACTGCAAAATAACATGGGAGATGCTTGGAGTAAAAGTTACTGATACTATTCAATGTATATTTGATCTGCCACCTAGTGCTGGGTAAAATTTTTCAGAATTTTTTTTTGCCAAAAAAATGCAGATTCAGACCAAAACATTCATGAATTTGTGCAGAATTTGTTAAATTGTGCTAAATTGTGTCAGTCAACACAAAACAATGTTTCATTTAGAATTTTATTTAAAAAACAAAATACAAATAGTTTGGGGTCTAATAAAACATTTTGTTTGACCCAAAATTAAGTTTTTTGGTTTTCCATATATGTATGTATATAATCTCCTAGAATAGTAAGAGCCCACCCCTGCCTGGGGTGCTAGCACAACATATATACATACGTACATAAATAAATAAATAAATAAATGAATAAAGTGAAAGCAGAGTTATTTGGGTCATTTGGTTTTTAGAGCAGAAAGTGAATGAATGAAAGGAGACATTTCGTTTTACTACAAAATGTGGTCAAAAGGAATCACCTACCTTGTCTTATCAGCAATTACTAGTGAGATTTTCACTTGGTTGCCTAGACTGCCTCTGTCTAAGGCATGCAGTGGGATTCAAATTGTTAATGATAAAGCCAGCTAAAAAAAGAGCATAAAAGGATGTCTGAATAAATAATAGGCCTTCTCTAGGGAAACTCCTCGATGTAATTATATTTTAAATAACGTCTAAAACAATGGTACTTGTTTTAGAAAAAGATGGTTGAAATACTGCAATATTCCCCTTGGACTCCTTTAAATCTTATCTCATGTTATTTTTAACTTCTGTATTGGAATTATGCTATAGATTTCCTCCCTCTATTATTTCATGCCAACTACAGACACAATATGAGAGATCAGGGTCTCTCAGACACCAATACCAAGTAGACAAACTCATGTATGCATAGATCTGCCTTATAGAAGGAGTGTACTTTGTTGTTATAGTTTATTTATGAGTATAATCAAGCTGGGAGCATCTTCTTTTTTGAAATTTCAGTGTGCTGCCCTAAAAATAATGGCTAGAAACCCTCCTTCAAAATGCCATCACACCTTCGGGAGCAGGATTATATTTATCCCAACAGGTATACAGGTAATTGCTCATACATGGAAGCAAAAATTTCCAGGGAGCATCTCAGATCCGTATGTTTGTGAGTGCTAAAGTTAGTACAGGGACAAGTACATGTTTGAAAATGCAGCCAATCAGGCATTCCTCTAGACTACTCATGAAAAGAGTGTAAGTTATTCTAAGAGAAGGACAGTTACACAATTTTTGGAAATCAGAATAGAAATTTGGGGATAATTTCTGAACTGGTGTTCCTATACAAATACATCCAAAAAGCAATGGCTGAGAGAGCCATAAGGCAAAACTGTTATGCTCCAATGCTGGCTCCTCCCTAACCTGTAAAGTTCATTTGTTGTTTATTTGTTGTTATTTCCATGGTGTTTTCACTGTAACATCTTGGCCCCTAACATGCCACCAGCCATCCACACATATCTCATGTACTGAGACATGAGTGGCCATTTCAGGGTAAGGACCTTTCACACACTATACAGCATGCTGGCTTCAAATGTTTTTGTTTCTGTCTTCAGGAACCTATGCTGGAGGCTGTGCAGGAATCCAGAGTGGGCCAGAATGTGGCTGTAAAATGCTGCTATTTTAGCACTATGAGGACGTGATCCTGCATTTCTTGCATTTCCAAAACTCATTAAAGAGCATTGTCCCTTTTTGGACAATGCCCTTTCCTGTTGAGGCAAACCATTCTTTATGAGACATGAGTACTTGTAGCAAAGCACTTTAGAGAGCATGGTAGAGTCCTGAAGATCAAATTGGGTGTTTTAAATTACAACTTTCAGAGTAACAGCCGTGTTAGTCTGTTTTTAAATTACAACTATTCACACTGTTTCTTCTTTTTAAATTACAACTATTCACACTTGACTGTTATGTTGATAGCATATATACAGAGAAGTTAGATAAAAAGATACTTTTGCTGGAAGGTTGCAAACTAACACTAATTTATTTCTTAGAATCCAGAATACTAACACACACAGTAATCAAAAACAGAGAGAGAGAGAGAGAGAGAGAAACAGAGCAGGTTGCTCCTTGAACAAGGAGGCACAACTCTCCCACCTCACTGTAGGCTGTCTGGCTTCAAACTGCTAGGCCCAGATTGCATGTTTCCCCACAGAGCTACCTACGCTGCAAGCAGGACCAGGAAACGCCACCACTCTTAAAGTGATAGCTTGCAATTCCAACACAATCCTAAATACACATTGAGACACTTTCTTGAGGTCTTATTCTGCTCTTACTTACAACAATTTTTCAGTGGCGTTACTCCATTCACTTCACTCACGTGTGAGAAGAATCAACTACTTGGAATTAAGCAAAGAGTTTGATTCAAAGGCCACTGAAATCAATGGGAATCTTTTTATTGAATTCAGTGGCCTTTGGATCAGGCCCATACAGAGCCAATGTCATCATTTGACCCCAATGATTACTTTTGAAATATTCCCTTATTAATTCATTAGGAATAGCACTCAATTACAGGATAAAAAAAACAAAACAGCCCCAAACACCCCAAAAAAAACCCATCACTAAAGGCCTTTTGGGACTTGAAGTAGGAACAGCTCAACAGCTAGAAACAGCTTGCTGCATGTACTGACTATATATTTATCATGTATTGAAGTATCATTTACACTTTTTAGGACAGAACAACAAAAAATACAATTAATTAGGATTAAGGAACATCATAAACATCTTCTATAAATGTATAGACAAATAGGTTTATAAAACACAGAAATAGTTCATGTATATTTTATAGTAAATTACAAAAATCTTAAATCTGATAGATATTTTATCAATCATTCTCTGCCCATTTTTCTATTGAATGAATAGATTTGTGTTTCAGAGCTTTCTTTGGGGACCACATTTAGTATAATGCTCACTTCAGAAGAAGGGGGCACTTTTGATTTAATTAAAACAAAAATATTTTTGCAAACCAAGGCTGCAAGATCAAGAGATTAAAGTAAAGTTTGCTCACACGCTGGTTATTTTCTAGCTAACAAGATATTTGCTGGAGGCTGGTTTAAATGGTTTAGTGACCACACTACATCTGCATTCTATTTGTAGCATTCACTTTTTGCCTGATAAATCTAATGAACAAGTTGTCTTCATGTCTCTGATAAAACAATTTTTCTCAGCTTAAAAAGTGTAAAAAGAAAAGAGATTTAATGACTTTGTATATACTGTGAGGCAGCAACTATACAGAGCTATGGATATATTGCATAAACCCTGCCATTCGATTGCAAACAATGTTGGTCAGTTAAAAGGCATATCTTTGAGTATCCATAACAACCATATGGAAGTTAAACATACTAATTTCCTTTTGACAACTGACCTCTTTTGTATCTTTCCTTGAACTTTACTTAACTTGCTTCCCTTGAAATGTTTTTTTAGAAGCCCACAGATTTTCATTACTAGCAAACTGAAGAAGTGGCTGGATGGAGTTAGCTGGCAGCCTTTGAAGAGAAATTAGAGACTGTTCAGTGCAGTAGCTTGGAGGCAGCAAAGTTCTTTATTACTGAGATATAATATATGCTCATGTTCTTGTCAGAGCATCGGTATAAGTATCAAGCTTGTTCTCTGTTGTATGTTGACAATTTTCTAACTCTGCCTGTCTGAATTGCTAGGTTCCGGGTATCATTTTTCCCTTGTTTCCTGTGGTTTCTCATTTCTCCCTACTTTGGCTATTTTCTCCTTCCTGACTTTTCCTAGAACATAAAGCACTGAACAAATGTTGATGCATATGGCTTATATTGTACCCCTCTTTGGTTTGGGTTTTTATTCTCCCTTATTTCATTGTAACTGTTATAGTTCTTAATTAAATATATTTTCACTGTATGAACAAAATCAGAGCAAGCAAACACTACGAAGAAGAAAGCCATAGGGGAGAGAGCGAGAGAGCTACTAACGTATACATCCTTTCATGTTATTTATTGTGATGAGACATGTTTTGTTTAGTACTAACATACACCACTAAGTAATCACAAAATACCCACTACTCCACCTTCCTAATTTAATTTCAGATATTATCAATAGCTCAGTAACAGCACTGTGAAGGAATAATAGCAAAAATAACTGATATTGCCATTTCCTCCTTCAGGGATAAAGTAACTGTTCACCTTGCTCTTGAGTTAGTGAGGTACCAGAATGTTACTCTTTGTGAGGCTACCAGAGATTGCTTTACGTGACCTGGAATTAAGTAATACAGTGTTTCTTCGTTAAAACACTATTCTCAAGAACCAAAAAAAAAATAAAAAATAAAAAACAAGCTTTGTTTAACTGTAGTGTTTTTTCTCTCCCTTTTCCTGTTTCTGCTGGAAAACAAAGAGCCAGTAGAAATGGAATGTCATACTGCCCATACTGATAATTGTCTGTTACAGGCCTTCCAACATTTCAGCTGAATTGGTGGGAGGGGAAGGGGTACAGCAGCAGTGTATATAAACATTGTATATAGTTCACTGGACACAATTTTTGCAATCAAGTAAAAAATTAGACATAGTGTATACCATACTGAGGGAGGCCTGTATTTATCCCTTCAAAGAGATCATTTTTGCCATGCCAGTCATTCAAAAAAATCTCACTAGCCTGCCGACGGTACATATGGCAACACTGTTTAATTGGGATTTCACAGGTTCCCCCCCCCCCAAGCACATATCCAAATTTTGTGGCACATAAAGACTCGAAAGACAAAAATAACACATTTGAACATTCAGTTTCTATGGAGACTGAAATAAAAGTGAAATGTCTAATGTGAGTTCTTATTCTGCCTGATGTTTCACAGATTAGAATACTTCACAATGCCTTAGGGACAGTTATTATTCCAAAAAAGAATTTTTCTGATATGCAACCATGTGTTCTAGTTACATAAGAATTACTGCTAACAGTTATTCCAACCCCACCCTACCCCACCTTCTTCATTTAGGGTATTTCATGTCATTTTCAATACCAAAAATAAGTCAGAACGTGATGAATTTCAGACGTCAGGACTCTGAGAACTCTACTGTTTACCCCAAAAGAAGTAGAGAATCATGGTTGCCATCCATAAGAATAAGCAGCTCTAGGATGTCTGATGCTGCTGGCACAGAGTAATGAATGTTACATGAACTGTCTGACCTTTTTATTCAGTATCAGCAAAAAATTCCTGAAAAGCACACCATTGTGATTAGAGTTGTAGCAGTACTCATGAGACTTCTAGCTGACAGTTGGTACAGAGACCAGCTTAAAAAAATCCATTTTAATTGGCACGCTGTTCAGTCTTAAAGATCATAATTTAAAAGATCCTGTTCAAAGTGATCATCAGCATTAACAGTGTTTTCCTGATTTTTGTGCTTTTCTAAGGCTCATTAGCTAACCTAACATAGCAGCCAACTTTTATTTTGCATATGCTGCAGGTAAATTTTACTGAGATGAGCTAGAAACATACAAGATTCAATATATTTAAATATGGATTCCAGTTAGAGGGCCAGAATTTCAACATAGATCCATTGATTTCCATGCTGATATGCCTGTTTGCACCAGCTACAGATCTGGCCTGGTTTGTTTTGTTATAAAGTGTTGATTCTCTGGTTCACTAAGCTCATTTTGTACAAAAATGGAACACAGTTGCTTTAAAGTGGCTGGAGGAGGCTGTGAGGCAAACTCAAAGCCAAACCAGGGCTGTTCACTTAGCTGCCCCTCAAACAGCCTGTATTAATTTGAGCCCTGGGTTCAGAAGCTCCTCCTCTTTGGGCTGGTCTACACTGGGGGGGGGGATTGATCCAAGATACGCAACTTCAGCTACGCGAATAGCGTAGCTGAAGTTGAAGTATCTTGGATCGAATTACCTGGGGTCCAGATGGCGCAGGATTGATGGCCGCGGCTCCCCCATCGACTGCGCTACCGCCGCTCGCTCTGGTGGAGTTCCGGAGTCGACGGTGATCGCGTTCGGGGATCGATATATCGCGTCTTAACGAGACGCGATATATCGATCCCAGATAAATCGATTGCTACCCGCCGATACGGCGGGTAGTGAAGACATACCCTTAGGCTGGAGGGAGGGGGGTTAGATGTGGGCAGGCTTGCATCCACCCATTCCCCCTGACACTTAATAACTGGTCTTCAACAGAGCTGTAGTGAGTCACCAATCAGGTATGTGGCCCCAAGTCAACTGTACTAACTTACTCTTCCCGCAGAGCCTGCAGTGACTCATTCTTCAGGCATGTGGCAGCAGTCTATCCAGGGGCAGAGCTTAGGTCAGATGATCCACAGGCTAAGGTATTTCCCCCACTATGCCAGAGCTGCAGATCAGGCTATGCAATAGCCTGCCAGGAACTCTCTTGGTACCTTACAGTGTATCAGATTCTTGAGACTCAGACTGCTCTTGACCCTCTACCATAGCTCCAGCCCTGTTACTGACCCGCTCCAGGCTTGCTTCTGCTTCCTCACTCTTCCTGGACCCTCAGACTCTGACTGTCCAGCATCAATCTTTGGCCTGTATCTGGACCCCAGCTACGATACTGATTTGGCTTGTCCCTGGACTCTGACCACCCAGCTTCAACCCCTGGTTTCACCTGGACTCCGGCTACGGTACTGATTCTGGCTTGACTATGTACTCTGATTTCGGTTCTGATCCTGGCTTGTTCCTGGATCTGAATTCAAGGACCACCTTTTCCCAGTCCCGACCAGATGTCCAGCTTTGACCTCTGCTCCACTGGCCCTCCACTTATCTTAATGGTGTAAATTAGTGCTGCTCCTGTTCAACTCTGACTTGCACCAAGGCCATATGGCTCTGAATTGAAGAGCCACAACTGCCTCCTTGCACCACTTCATCTCCATAGCCTTGTTTTATTTATGGTTCTGTTCCTCACTATTAGTACCGGATATTATTGTTCTTTACTGGCAATGTACACAAGTGATACCTCTTCCAACTAAACTTGGTGAAGTACCAACATTACTGCAGAATAGCTGGTGGCGAATCACTTGGCTTATTCCCCACTAGAACTCAAAGATTAAATTCAGTTCACTCAATTGGCAATCTTCTAATACATCATAAGGTCTAAGTTTAAATGCCTGAAATGACAGATAAAGTTATAGTCACATTATTCCTTATAATGGGTATAATCTTTAATTCCTTGCATAGCTAAACTTCCATTTGAATCAATGAAAGCTTTGGGTGCACATGAATGAAGAATTGGGTGTTTAATAAATAAAAGTTTTACACCATTACAGTATGTCAAGATTCCACTGAAAGCTCATATGAAATTGCATAATAGAGAAAGATAGATGAAGCTTACGGAATATGAGGTAAAACTTTCAAACTAATTACTTAGACGAGTTTATAAATACTTTTGTCCTATAATTTTAAATGCACTATTTTAAAGAGTAAGTCAGTTTAAAAACTAAATAAACCACCTTCCTAGCTGAAGAGGAAACCTTTGCAACATATTAGATCCAGAACCACAACCCCAAAAGCAATGAGGCTGATACACAGGCCTGTCAAGAGAAATTTGGGGCTCAGTACATCATATTTGTTGGGGCTTCCACCCTCCCATTTCACCCCGCTTGCAGATGTTTTGGGAAGCATCCTGAGCTCAGGGGCCCAGTACAATTGCCCCCTTCCTCCACCCCCCATCAGCCTTGCTGATACATAAAGCTCATGTGTATACGGTAGATATCTTGTATATTTTATATGATGTATATGGCGGGGTAGAGTTTGGACAGAAACACTGGTCACTTGGCATGCATGGGTTGTGAAGGTGGGGGAAATATGCTGTATTGTTACTGCTTTCCCCTTTCATGGTTTTAGCATAGCTTGTCCCTTTTTTCTACATATTACCTCCCTGAACATAGTGAAGAACAGCCTAAGTGTGCTCAACTGTAAATATTCTATAGTCAAAGAAATCAACAGTTATGGTGATATTAACAGTTAGACCAACCTCAGTTCCTGTTTTACTATCCCATCCAATGTCCTTACAATACCAAAATGTACTCAAAGACATATCTCCCCTCTGGATCTTACAGCATCTATCTATCCAAAATGTACACATCCAGTACACTCAGAGGCCTAACCTTAACTCTGCCCTAGATTAAGATCACTTACTAATGGATATACTTTCACTTTCTTACTATCTACATAAACCTGAGTGCTTTTTCTATTATATTAATTCCCTATCTAAAAGACTCTTCAATTATTAAGCTACCAAGGCCCAACTGTACTCACAAGCCCTGTTTTGAGTTGATGTGCAGCCACCATATCACACGGAAGCTAAGGGGGTATTCTGCAGACTCAGTAGGTGCATACTCCCATGTGAGTGGTGGAGGGAGGGGCAATGACATAGTCCTGCTTTCTCCATTCCCTTTTCACTACAGCTATGCCTGTTTGCTATATAGAAGTACAAGGGAGGAGGATCTTCACTGTGCACACCAATGAAAAAGTTGGGGATAATCTGATCCTACATATATGTGCTTATCTACAGTAAAACAGTCTGGGATTTCTAAACTAACAGAGTACTAATTTAGTGCTTGAGAATAGCCATCAGCTCCTTTTCTGAAGAGCTGATGGGAGAGACCATAGGGAATTTTTACCTGGCTGATGTGATGTTTCTGCAAATGGGTAAAAATGATTTTACTTTGTTATTTTTTTTAAGAGTTTACAACATATAGGGTACCATCAAACAGTTCCAATCCTGAAGGGCCTATGGTCTGCATCTTGCTCTACACAACTATGCTAAAATCCAATCCAGTACTCCTTGTGCATCCAACACTCCCAGTGGAAGCTCACTGGAGGAAGGAAAGATGGATTAGACCTTAGACCCTGCAGTTTTAATAATTCACATTATTATCTCAATGCATTCTCATTTCACTCTGCTTCATATCATACTACACTCTGTATTTGAAAATGAACTGCAAAAAATGTTGAACAAGTGCTATATGTGTTATTTTAAAGACTGAGGATTGCAAAATATGATGTACTGAGAGTTCAAAAAAGTCAACCAATAAAAGCTAAGAACTTAAACAACAAAACAAACATATTTTACATCAATTTTTTACACTTTGTAGAGACTGAATAATTCAACTTTTATTCAAAGCATAATGTTCATTAACATAGAAAATATGTGCAATAGTCAATTAATACAGCCCCACTACAATCTAACTCTTTGCAGTGGTTACTGAAGTTTTGCCACTGACTTGAATGGGGTCATGATTTCACCCAATAACTTTATTTTCTCTCATAGTAAGATTGTAACCCTTTATCAGGTTAATTGATACTAAGAGCAGAGAGAAATTTAAAAAAATATGAGACAAAGGAGAAAAGTTTCCGATCAGATTTGAAAACAGAGACAATTGATGGAAAACTATTGCTGATAACAGAAGGAAAGGCTTCCTTAACAAAAGTAGCAAGATCATGTGACGGAACATAGTCTAGTGAGGTAAGTTCAGAGAAATTTGAAAAGAAACAGTCAGTTTTGAACTGGATCATGAAATGCATCCCCATGAGCCAGTGCTTGGGGAGCAGGGATGACACAGTTAATCTTCTTTGTTCAGGTCAGAAAACAAACAACAGGGGGCAGATTCTCAGATGATGTAAACTGTCTGAACTCCACTGACTGGAGTCATAGCTCCTCCATGGATGTAAATGGGCATAGCTCTGTTAACGTCAATGGAGCTATGATAGTTTATACCAGATCAGGATTTGTCCCCCAGACTTCTGCACTGGCTGGAGTCTGGAAAGCTCAATAATAATAAGATTCTAGAGAAGGCAGTTGCAGTGGCCAAGGTGAAAGCAAACTGAGGCATGGATGAGGATTTCAGCCCAGGTTCAGGCATTGTCAATAATATGAGGACTGAACCAAAGGTCCATTGAAGTTGATGGGAGCCTTTCCATTGATTTACATGGACCTGGGAGCAGGCCATACAGAGGGAATGATAGCATCATAGACAGATGTAGGAAAGGAAGAGCTGAGGGGTCAAAGTGGCATAAGGAAAGTAGAGGGAAACTGAACATCTGAGTCAAGAAGGGAGACAGAAGGTACAGAGCTGTGGCTGAGGATGCTTCTCTGTGGAAGAGGGGAAAGCAGTAGTTGTGTTATTCCTTGACTTTAGCAAAGCTTTTTGATACAGTCGCCCACAGTATTCTTGTCAGCAAGTTAAAGAAGTATGGGCTGGATGAATGGACTATAAGGTGGATAGAAAGCTGGCTAGATCATCGGGCTCAACAGGTAGTGATCAATGGCTCCATGTCTAGTTGGCAGCCGGTATCAAGCGGAATGCCCCAAAGGTCAGTCCTGGGGCTGATTTTGTTCAATATCTTCATTAATGATCTTGAGGATGGTGTGGACTGTACTCTCAGCAATTTTGCGGATGACACTAAACTGGGAGGAGTGGTAGACACACTGGAGGGTAGGGATAGGATACAGAGGGACCTAGACAAATTAGAGGATTGGGCCAAAAGAAACCTGATGAGGTTCAACAAGGACAAGTGCAGAGTCCTGCACTTAGGACGGAAAAATCCCATACACTGCTACAGACTAGAGACCGAAAGGCTAGGCAGCAGTTCTGCAGAAAAGGACCTAGGGATTACAGTGGACGAGAAGTTGGATATGAGTCAACAGTGTGCCCTTGTTGCCAAGAAGGCTAACAGCATTTTGGGCTGTATAAGTAGGAGCACTGCCAGCAGACTGAGGGACGTGATCATTCCCCTCTATTCGGCATTGGTGAGGCCTCATCTGGAGTACTGTGTCCGGTTTTGGGCCCCACACTCCAAGGAGGATATGGAAAAATTGTAAAGAGTGCAGCGGAGCTCAACAAAAATGATTAGGGGGCTGGAGCACAAGACTTATGAGGAGAGGCTGAGGGAACTGGGATTATTTAGTTTGCAGAAGAGAAGAATGAGGGAGGGGGGCTGATAGCTGCTTTCAACTACCTGAAAGGGGGTTCCAAAGAGGATGGATCTAGACTGTTCTCAGTGGTACCAGATAACAGAACAAGGAGTAATGGTCTCAAGTTGCAGTAGGGGAGGTTAGGTTGGATATTAGGAAAAACTTTTCCACTAGGAGGGTGGTAAAGCACTGGAATGGGTTACCTGGGGAGGTGGTGGAATCTCCTTTAATAGAGGTTTTTAAGGTCAGGCTTGACAAAACCCTGGCTGGGATGATTTAGTTGGAGATTGATCCTGCTTTGAGTAGGGGATTGGACAAGATGAGGTCCCTTCCAACCCTGATATTCTATGATTCTATGATTTTCTTGCCCCAGAGAAGCATTCTCCCAGAGTGATTGGAGATGAAGGAAGCTCAGATGAACCCACAAGTTCACTTGATCAAGACAGGCAGATAAGAGTCATTAAAAGTGTTGGAAGATCCATATTCAGTTGAATAACTGTAAAAGTGGAAGTTAATGTTAGAGGCAGAAGAAAATGAAGAGACAAAATGCAGATAAAAGGCCAAAGGGCTAAAAATGATACCTTTGTTATTGATGGCTAAGGTGAAACAGGATATGAGAATATCATTTGGAAGAAATGATGATCACACATTGCAACAAAGTGGGAATTTTCTGTAATATGTTTATGATGCCTATGTGTGCGTCAGTTTCCCCCTATACTTTGCACTGCTACCCAGTGGGGTGGGGGGATTAAGTTTGCTCTCAGGGTAGACTAAGGGACATAGGTGTGTGTATGTCACTTACCTGTCTGGAGGGAATGAACAGAGTCATTAAGAAACTGGCTGAAACTGACCCAGTCCAACAAGGGGTCTGGAGACACACTGCAAGCTCCAATGACTCATGGATTGACACTCTCAGCAGGAATATGAGCAGAGAACTCAAGAACAAAGGACAGAGATATGCAGTTGGGAAATAAGTGTGGCCTTTGAGGTCTGGAGGAAGCTTGGGCTGTCACCTGGGAACTAATTGAAGGAAGGAAGGAAAATCAGAGAGCGACAGAGCCTGAAAACAGAGTTCATTGCAGCTTGGCTGGTGAATTGTGGTTTGGCCAGAATGGACTATGCAAACCTAAGGACTTCCTATGCTGTGTTCCAGTTGACTAATAAATCCCACTGTTTTGAAAGCACAGTTTGAGGTACCTGCAAACACTTGCTGAGGAGCATTAGTCCCTGAAGAGTGTACAAGAGTCTACCAGGAGTGCTGAAATAAGAGTGCTGCAGTCCCAGAGGGTGAATCTGGGAGGCTGTGAGTTTGAGTGGCCTACCCTGAAGGAAGAGTGAGATCCCTTGCATCTGGCACACAGAAGGGATTTCTTCTAGAGACTGTTCAAAAGCTGGAGGTGTAGCACAGATCCTGTGGATCTGTGACAAATGTTATTTTATAATAAACCAAGACAAAATTACTTTGCTTTTTTCGACTACAAGTAGTGTGACCAGATAGCAAATATGAAAAATCAGGACAAGGGGTGCAGGATAATAGGCACCTATTTAAGACAAAGCCCTGAATATCAGGACTGTTCCTATAAAATTGGGACCTCTGGTCACCCTAACTACAGGTATATGAAAAGTAACGGATTACTATGACATCTGGGCATTATTTAAAAAGAAATCTGAAATCTCACCTATCACAATCCATATGTAGTGTTGGATCTTTGGTTCTCCAAAAGCTGCTTATTTTAATAATGCTTTGAAATAGGATGTTTTGTTTATTTTAATGAAAACATGAGGCCATTCCATACTTAAAATAATGTAAAGTAGGAGAAAGTTCCCTCACTTAAAAAAGTTGCCTATACTGTTCAAAGTGACTATTCCATGCTATTAGATGAATGAAAAGTATTATCCTGCTTAAGGGAGAAATACTGTTTGGAACATTTTTACATTAATTTTATTTATGAATAT
Organism: Malaclemys terrapin pileata; assembly: GCF_027887155.1. NCBI lineage: Eukaryota > Metazoa > Chordata > Testudines > Emydidae > Malaclemys > Malaclemys terrapin. Next base: position 168,812,246 of record NC_071507.1, read on the forward strand.
AGAGCTGCATTAATTATTAATTGCTTTCCTCTTGTACTTTTTTACATGGATCAGCACTTAATATAAATGCAGTTTTTCCACCCAAGGCATCCTCAAATCAATTTATTTCCAGTTACTTGCATACAGGTAGATAAACCTCAGTTGCTTACCGGGTGCACAACTTCATAAAACAGTGTCCAGGGGGAAAACAGGCATTTCCAACTCAAGCATATCAAATGTGTGTATTCCAGTTTAAAAAAAGACAACACAAAACAGTTTCAAACATGAAAATAATTAGTTTGTGCTTGAGAAAACTATAGTACTTGGTACTAAATAAGACATGAACAGTTATAACAGCTGCCTCCTACTATGGTATAGCATGCATGGTACCAATTTGTAACTGAAATTTTGCAGAGACAAAAAATTATTATAGATGTGTTGGTGTGAAATTTCATATAGTGTTAGATTTCACGCAATTTGAACTTTTTATATAGTTTAGTTCAATTTAATAATTTTTTTAATAGAAAGTATTTGAAATTGGGCTCTGACGAAAATTCCTCAGGGTTTCTAATATTTTATTGTTAACTAATATTGATAAACAACATTGCCTTTCTACATAAAAGTGGATGACAAGTGAATCTTGAGTATAGGGGTGTGACGAACTGGGACTGTTCTTACTGTGGTCTTTGAATGCTGACAGGGGAGTGTGGCTAGGATAGTCTGCATTGGGGGATGGGAGACTGAAGGACGGAGAATACCTGAGCATGTAACATGAGAACCCAGGAAGGGGTTAGAGGCCAGGTGACACCTTTGCCCGGGAAACTGAATAAAGGCTGTGGGAGGGGTCGCTGAAGGCAGGTTTTCAGGAGCTGGCTGGGGTGCTGGCTGGGAGACAGACGGGGCTCTGACCTCCCAAGGGGGCTGGGGCGCCCTGGGAGCTCAAGATGGACCTAACCGAGGGGGGTCCTGTTGTCTGTGCCTGCAAGACCTGTCTTGGACTGTATTCCTGTCGTCTAAATAAACCTTCTGCTTTACTGGCTGGCTGAGAGTCATGGTGAATCGCAGGAAGCCGGGGGTGCAGGGCCTTGTGTCCCCCCACACTCCGTGACAAGGGGGTACAATTCAGTTTTTAAAAGAAATTCTTAGGATGAAAGCTGATATTTTGCTGTTATTTGTTGTTATCGCCACAAATAATAATGTAGTGGTAAAGAGGCTGTGCAGAAGAGAAGGGTGAGGTGAAGTCTATTTCATGATTGCAATGTTCTGAACACATAATGTTTGGTAGCCTTGTTCCAAAGCTCAGGCTTCAGAAATCACATTTTTCTATACCTTTATGTATTTTAAAACATCAATAATGTCTAACTTAAGTAAGGATGCTATCTCCCCATTGTACTGAAAATTGCTAAGTCTATCTTTATGAGGGATGTTTCCCAGGGAATAGTATATTATTTCCTCTTGTAGAATTATTGCTCCATATTCCCAGTAAAAAAATAAAAATAAAAATCTAAAACTGCAGGAAGGATTATTAGTATGTTAGCATAAGATGCCATATAAATTCTAGATTAAGTTCTTATATAAAACATTCTACAGTTCCCATAGCAACAGGCAACATACTTGAGCTAACACAGCTGCTTTCCATTCTTAGACCTTCACTGTCATCACAAATACAAAAGTGATTCTTCTAAGAAGCTCATATTGTGACAGATAAAACACCAGAAAAGGTCTGATGGCCCTCATTTCAGAGGGAGCTTGACAAATTGTTCCCCTCTTTACCCACCTGACTTTCATGGGGTTTTCAATGGTGCCCATCACTGTAGTGTTTTAAGTTAACTATGCTAGGCAAAGTTCCTAGTCTTCTGCTTTTCTCTATTAATTGCTAGAGAAGGCACTGCTTACAATACTCATCTACATGGTTTCCCATCTACCATTAGTTTGGTTATGGTGGGGAAGGTCCAAATGAGAGCCTTGCACAAGGCACTTAAAGTTTGTCAAACTCTGAATTAATCTGACTCCCTCTGGAATTTGAGGAACAAGCTGGATCTACTCCCCTGGGCTCCATCCTCCCCTGCCAGTCATACAGTATGGGTAACATTTACCCTGTCTTGTTGCAGAAAGGCCAGCACAACAAATACATTGAACTGCTTAAGTCTCTTGTGCTTACTCCACCCTAAGTGCACTCAAATCAGATGTACACAGTCCCAAGTTCCAAAATGGATCTTTCAACTTTGCATTCAAAAAACCCTGTTTTTTTTCAATACTTCATAATAAGTAAAAAGTGGCTGTGAAAATTTGTAAACAGCTGATGTAGCACAATGCCAAAGCATATTCTCACCAAAGCGATGCTTCATTTCCATACCCGGGTAGTTGTGGCTTAAATCAGAAGTTTGGAGCCCCGTAACCTTCACATATGCTCAGAGCCAGATTGAAATGACCTGGCTCACACTAAGTAGCTTATCCTAACCAAAAGTGGTTCCAGTGAAGGCAAAAGGACTCTTTCTGCAGAACTACTCAATCATTGAGTCTCATTATGAGTAAGAGTATCACAATCTGTTCCCTTATCATTAATGGTACATTTGAAGGTGATCTTAAGTCCTCCACTGAGCCTGACACCCATCATGAATCTTTTCCCTGACCCACAATATTTGGAAGCTGAAAGTGCAACACTGTACGGGGAGATTTTGGCAAACCAGTAAAGTGCCTAAAACCACTATGGCTTATTGTTAAAAAAGCAACCTAGTCAGCAGGCTGTAAAGTGGCCATACAGCTTGACCAAGGCAGGAGGGGAAGGGGCTTAGGGGTGCCACAGAAAGGGCAGCTTGACCCTGTGTCCTTCCTGATAAGAATTGGGTTGAAGTTGCTGATACATGCATTTTAAAAGAGCAGGATATGCCCCAGGAATGTCTATTGAGGTCTCAAGGCTGCAGACTCCGGAAAAACCCACACCTGGTTAATCAATAATCAGAAGGAGCCTCTTGCTTGCCCATTGGAACTGCTTGCTTGACAAGTTTTCTTTAAGGGACATGTCATTCTATTACTAATGTACAAATAAGGGGGAAAAGCTTGAGATGGGGGGACTCTTCAGGACTGGTCTCTCCCTCTGGATGCATCTTGTGTTCCTCACTGGCAGATGGGCTGCCGCTGTGTCACTCAAGAGCCTCACTCAACTTCGGTTGGGGGTGTTTTACTAATCTGTTGCAGACATGTGTAAGTGCTTGAGACTAAGTAAAGTTTAGCTTTAAGTGAAAGCACTCCTGTGTTGTCCTGTTTGTGCCAGCCATCTATCGGTCGGACGGCAGTGTCTCCCCTGATTTATTTCCTGACACATCCTCGCACAGAACAAAAGTTATCCAGAGCTTTGGGTTGAAAGAACCCCGGGTAACAACACTGTTAACTTAACAGCTGTCAATTAATTATGCACGTCATTGGGATAAAGATAATTTTTTTGACTTTCAATTTATTTTCTCATATTTCCGTGTTGGGCAATGCCTCAAAAGCAAAACTGACACAGTTACTTGGACAAGCAAATGTGGTGCTAGAATACAAATACCCAGCACTGTGGGTAAGTACAGAAAACGGGAAACAAAACGAGGAGATAATATTATAGTTCAAGGATGAACATCTGAAGTACAAGTTCTAATGCTGATGAAACTAAACTAAAAGATGCATTTAAAAATTAAATCCTGGCAACTACTATTTTTCCATCTGCAGTACAGCATCTCTCTGTTCTGTGTACCCATACAAAGTAGTAATCCTTTTTTTTTATTTTGTCTTAACTCCTCCTGTCTACCCTTCTTCTGAACATACATGACCTGCCTCTGATCTCATTTACTCCAGTGTCAATCAGGAGCAAATCCAATTAAGGAAAGAGAATTAAATTGATGTAAAACCAGAATTGGGCCTATCAGGTAGAGAAGGAAAATTACCACTAGAAATAAATAGTAATTATTACCAGAGTAATTTGCTCTTTGCATTTTTACTCCACACACAGGCTACTGTACTTGCTCACATACATATACATAGCAAATTAATCCCTATACTAAGGGTCAGCACAAAGCCATAACGCTCAAGTGGAACTTAAAGAGTGCATTCGCTTTGTACTGACCCACAGCACAGGCATGAATTTCATCCTCATGCTGAAGTACTTCCTCCCATACAGATTTCAACACAGTAGTCTGGTCCTGAGTCACAGGGCAGGTTATCTGCTCCTACAGGATAGGATAAGCAGCAAATTTCCTGCATCTGCACAGTGACAAAGTACTAGCCACCAAGCCAGGAACTGGCTGTCTCCATAGTGTACCAGCAGCGCACAAACTCCAATATTAAAAACCCAGAAAAATATCTGATTTTTAATAGACATATCTCAACTCTGGGACATCAAGGACAACTACAAAATTATAGAATTTTCCAAAATTTCTGGACACAGGACTCATGACCATGTTAGGTAAGAGGGGAAAAACCCAATTTTTAAAATGTATTGTCTACAATAGACCTGATTCTCCTCTGATTTACACTGGAGAAAGATCAGTCGGGCAGCATTTACTGGACTAACTAAAAAAGAAAAACGGTAAAGGCAAGCTTTCAAGAATTACACTAAAATCATACCATCCATCAGTCTAATCTTAAAACAGTAAATACTAAGCTTTATATTTGTACTTTTAACATTCTTATTATAGTAACTGACTGGAGAGTAGATTAATGTCATACCACTACTTATTCTTGTTAAAATCTTTGCAACAGGAAAAGGTATCAGAATTTTATTCTATGCAATACATTAAACTTGTCTTAGTATCCATTCAGTTTTCAGTAAGTTGGTTAGCTGCCAATTCCTCCCCTTCATAGCCTTGGTAACACGTGGGCAAGGCTGGTTGCTTATCATGATGAGAACTAAGAAATAGTCATGGCTTTGTCACAGTAAAAAATGTAAATGTTAAAAATGTACTTAGAAAAAAATAAAAAAAGTGTACTGGGGTCACATTATTTTGAGGACGCTGTCCTTTATGTATAATAATAATGATTATGGTAACTAATAGCTTAAAACTATTTTAAAATATAAGTTGCTCTCCTATATTCCACTGTGCTGGATATATAAAGAGCCAAAATTCATGGAACCTTACTTAATATTGAGCTATCTGGGGTCATAAAGATTATGAATGTTCTTGTAACCCTGACAAAAAGCATACTATGGTATAGAAAAATGTATGATACTAAATGAAGCTGTCATTTTGTAAAGTGTTCTGGGCATAATCTGCAGCTGATATAAATTGGAATCGCTCCACTGAAGTCATGAACTCTGAACTACGGAGCAACATCTATATGGTATGCTAGCGAGGTTAGTTAGAAATGTTACCAAATATTTAATAATAATACTTCTGTATTTTTAGAGCACCTCCTAGATGAAGGGTTTCAAAGCATATGATACATGTTAATGAATTTAGCCTTGGGGATTTTTTTATCCATATTTTTAAGATAAGGAAACTAAGTGACATGCCAAAGATCACGTAAGAAATCTACTTAGAACTGTAACTTCTGACTCTTAGACCACAGACCGGAACAACAGACCATTCTTTCTACTCCATGACAGTATGTTATGCAAAGTAGTTAGTTTCTTTTCAAGCAAATGTAAGATTTAATGAAATATCAGAACAGTACTTTTACATTTTCTGCATGCATCTAACAGGTACAATAATTATACACAATAATTCAGAGACCTGCCAGAATCTATATTTTAAAATATCATATTGGCAGATTAATGACATAAGCCAACCTAATTGACCACTTCTGCAACCCTTAGTCCAAATTAATTTCTTTTGGGATTTGCCCTTGGCTATAATTCCAATTTTACACCTTCCTTCATATGAGTTCCCCTGTAATATAGAATTAGCTTACAATGTCTGAATATCCTTCTTTTGAAAGAATGGAACAGATTCTTCATTCTGACCTGTTTCCTTCAACATACTGATGCACTGGAGCTATTTAAGATGTACTGCAATTTAAGAGGCTTTTGACAATGTCATTTCGAGCAGCGTCCCAGACTAATGTAGAGCAAGAATAGATGACTGACAATGCAGAAAAATCACTGCCTTAGCAGAATGTTCACAATAACTTGACAAGCCCAACATCAGAATTACTGCTGCCTCTGCAGCCCTCAAATAATTATGTTTTAGATTTTCAAGGAAGAAAATGTTTAATTGAAAAGATACCAAGTAATGGATTAATTTATTTTGTAAATCGAAGATACATCATCCTGTAATAACTATGGTCCAGATGAAATTTTCATTTTATTTTCCTTTATATTGCAGCCTTAATGTCAAGCACCTCCAGAGCACTTTACAACAACAACAATTAATTAATAAAATGACAAACAAAATTAGAATAATAGAATCATAGAATATCAGGGTTGGAAGGGACCTCAAGAGGTCATCTAGTCCAACCCCCTGCTCAAAGCAGGACCAATTCCCAACTAAATCATCCCAGACAGGGCTTTGTCAAGCCGGGCCTTAAAAACCTCCAAGGAAGGAGACTCCACCACCTCCCTAGGTAACGCATTCTAGTGCTTCACCACCCTCCTAGTGAAATAGTGTTTTCTAATATCCAACCTGGACCTCCCCCACTGCAACTTGAGACCATTACTCCTTGTTCTGTCATCTGCCACCACTGAGAACAGCCGAGCTCCATCCTCTTTGGACCCCCCCCTTCAGGTAGTTGAAGGCTGCTGTCAAATCCCACCTCATTCTTCTCTTCTGGAGACTAAACAATCCCAGTTCCCTCAGACTCTCCTCATAAGTCATGTGCTCCAGACCCCTAATAATTTTTGTTGCCCTCCGCTGGACTCTTTCCAATTTTTCCACATCCTTCTTGTAGTGTGGGGCCCAAAACTGGACACAGTATTCCAGATGAGGCCTCACCAATGTCGAATAAAGGGGAACGATCACATTCCTCGATCTGCTGGCAATGCCCCTACTTATACAGCCCAAAATGCCGTTAGCCTTCTTGGCAACAAGAGCACACTGTTGACTCGTATCCAGCTTCTCATCCACTGTGACCCCTAGGTCCTTTTCTGCAGAACTGCTACCTAGCCATTCGGTCCCTAGTCTGTAGCAGTGCATGGGATTCTTCCGTCCTAAGTGCAGGACTCTGCACTTGTCCTTGTTGAACCTCATCAGGTTTTTTTTGGCCCAATCCTCTAATTTGTCTAGGTCCCTCTGTATCCGATCCCTACCCTCTAGAGTATCTACCACGTCTCCTAGTTTAGTGTCATCTGCCAACTTGCTGAGAGTGCAGTCCACACCATCCTCCAGATCATTAATAAAGATATTAAACAAAACCGGCCCCAGGACCGACCCTTGGGGCACTCCGCTTGAAACCGGCTGCCAACTAGACATGGAGCCATTACAACTGAAAAAATAATTCCTTAACTTAACATTATATACAGTCAGGAGTTCACCAGACTTTATCTAGAAGGAAAAGTTTCACAAATGACTGGGAAGCAAAAGATAAAGTCTCCTGCACTTCAGCTATATTCAACCGTTGCCAAAGAAAAGAAAAGCATGGCGATAGGCAAAAGAGATGGAAGCCAGCAAATTACGAGGAGAGAAATATACCCCTCTGCAGAGAGTCACCACCTTATCTCTCAAGTGTACTTCTTTTTAAAGAACGTTACTTATTTTAGTTCCAAAGTTATCTTAATTCCTGTGTCCTCTTGGTTTTTCTTGTTGAAAAGTATTTATTTACATCTAAAATAAAGTATCATGAAACTGAGATGATAGAAAAAGTTATTTTCACCGAAGGAAAGAATCCCACATCGTTTTCAGATTCCTGCATGAGTAATTTTTTGTGTCCCTCATTTTGGGTCTTTATCACACATTGTGTTCCATGTTTGGCAACAGAGCTGTTGGCAATTTTCTAACAAACCGTTTTTAATCGAAATTGAAACATTCCACTGGGAATGTTTTGATTTTGACAAAAAACAGCCATGTTTCCAACAGACTCATGCTTTGTTTCCTGCCTCCTCAGCAGCATGCCTTGCTGGCTACCAGGTAGATCAAGCTCCGTGGCCTTCCAGGCTCCTCACTAGCTCACCTGGTGGACTGCCACAGAGCTGGGGATCTCAGGGCTTCCAGGCTTCCAAGTGGCTCGATAGGCAGGCTGCTGAGAACTCAGAAAGCCCTGGGAGCCCCAGCTCTCAGGCTCCTCAACAGCCTGTCCAGCAGGCTGCTGCAGACCCAGAAAACTGAAAAGCCCCTGGGAGGCGGGACTGGAACTTTTTGAAAAATTTCATATTAGTTCTTCTGAAACGGATTCTTTTGATATATCTCCCTTGAAAAATTCTGCATCTCTGTCTTTTTGTTCTGATTCTGAATGCTTTTTTTTTAATTTGGAACTGCAAAATTTTCTGTGGAAGAGAAATTCCAGTTCCTACACAGCCCTGCTTGGCAGACTCAGAGTTACGGTCAGCAAAAAGCATATGCACCACTTAAATCCCACTGCAGATGTTGAGGGCTTATGTGAAATTTCTTTGGTACGTAGGCGTTTTACTGGCATTCTGCTCAGGTGAAAATTTCACCCCAGGTGAGCCGCAAAAGGCCAGGCAAAACTTATACAGAATTAATGCAACTTTAAAATTACTGCTGAACCATGGGCCAGTGGCGCCCACCAAGACAAGTGCAATTTATGAGAATATTCACTCATTTCTGATCTTACCCACAGAATTCTGCAAAACATGGGAAACACAGGAATAGTCAATGAGTCACAATAGTCCTTTTTGTTTTGTCATCATGCCATTCCCCATGCATCGGTGATTTGATGTCTTTACTTTTTGTGTTATCTATCAAGACTGCACTGTATGTTCCTCAGCTTGCTCTGATTTATTGTGATGTAAATCAGGAGTAATCCCAACTAAACTTCAATTTAAGTGTGAGATCAAAATTGAATCAGTCTTCAAGAGGATAGTTAGAAAGTAGCATCTTTATAATATAATTTCTCCAACAATGTCTTTGAATAGATTGATTTGTCATCCAAATGGTAATGACTTAGATGTCAGAGATTTCTGATACTGAGAACCTTGGATTAAACACAGTTCCTGATCATTTGTTTTGCAATGTCCACCTCTTCCTAATGTTCCAAAGAATTCTGAAAAACCACATGGAAAACTTAGAGAATACAAAGTAAGATTTACTCTAACTTATTACTGAATGCCACAGTTGCCAACAGCATGATTGAGCAGACACTGGCTGGTAAACTATGATTTCAACCACAAGCAATGGAGAAGAATACAATGTTCACATGACATCTAAACTTAACAGGTTGGTTAGTCTGAAAAATGAACAGTTCAACAGATTACTTACTAACTGTAACCTATGCAATAACACACACTTTCTAAAAGGCAAAATGCCATTTCTTCAGGTATAAAAGTAGAAATTAATGGAGATATCCTATCTCCTAGAACTAGAAGGGACCTTGAAAGGTCACCAAGTCCAGCCCCCTGCCTTCACTAGCAGGACCAAGTACTTATTTTGCCCCAGATCCCTAAGTGGCCCCCTCAAGGATTGAATTTATAACCCTGAGTTTAGCAGGCCAATGCTCAAACCACTGAGCTATCCCTCCCTGCACAAACCAACTATCTTTCATTGTCAAATGCATTCAAGGAGTTAGAATGTATTCTTATTGGCATTTTTTAGCCATCCCTCTCTTAATTCTTCCTGTAAGGCACTAAAAGAATATGAAGGTTGGAAGGAACCTAAGGAGGTAATCTAGTCCAACCCCCCCTGCTCAAAGGGGGTCCAATCCCCAAACAGATTTTTGCCCAAGATACTCCACCACCTCCCTAGGTAATCCATTCCAGTGCTTCACCACCCTCATAGTGAAATAGTGTTTCCTAATATCCAACCTAAACCTCCCCCACTGCAACTTGAGACCATTACTCCTTGTTCTCTCATCAGGTACCACTGAGAACAGTCTAGATCCATCGTCTTTGGAACCCCCTTTCAGGTTGTTGAAAGCAGCTATCAAATCCATCCTCATTCTTCTCTTCTGCAGACTAAATAATCCCAGTTCCTTCTGCCTCTCCTCATAAGTCATGTGCTCCAGACCCCTAATCATTTTTGTTGAGCTCCGCTGCACTCTTTCCAATTTTTCCACAATCTTCTTGTAGTGTGGGGCCCAAAACTGGACACATTAATCTAGATGAGGCCTCACCAATGTCGAATAGAGGGGAATGATCACGTCCCTCGATCTGCTGGCAATACCCCTACTTATACCGCCCAAAATGCAGTTAGCCTTCTTGGCAACAAGGGCACACTGTTGACTCATATCCAGCTTCTCATCCACTGTAACCCTTAGGTCCTTTTCTGCAGAACTGCTTCCTAGCCATTCGGTCCCTAGTCTGTAACAGTGAATGGGATTCTTCCATCCTAAGTGCAGGACTCTGCACTTGTCCTTGTTGAACCTCATCAGGTTTCTTTTGGCCCAATCCTCTAATTTGTCTAGGTCCCTCTATATCCTATCCCTACCCTCCAGCCTATCCCAGTTTAGTGTCATCTGCAAACTTGCTGAGAGTGCAGACCACGCCATCCTCCAGATCATTAATGAAGATATTGAACAAAACCGGCTCCAGGACCGACCCTTGGGGCATTCTGCTTGAAACCAGCTGCCAACTAGACATGGAGTCATTGATCACTATCCGTTGAGCCCAACGATCTAGCCAGCTTTCTATCCACCTTATAGTCCATTTATCTTGGCCATACTTATTTAACTTGCTGGCAAGAATACTGTGGGAGACCGTACCAAAAGCTTCGCTGAAGTCAAGGAATAACACATCCACTGCTTTCCTCTCATCCACAGAGTCAGTTATCTCCTCATAGAAGGTAATTAGGTTAATCAGGCATGACTTGCCCTGGGTGAATCCATGCTGACTGTTCCTGATCACTTTCCTCTCCTCTAAGTGCTTCAGAATTGATTCCTTGAGGACCTGCTCCATGATTTTTCCAGGGACTGAGGTGAGGCTGACTGGCCTGTAGGTCCCCGGATCCTCCTCCTACCCTTTTTTAAAAGATGGGCACTACATTAGCCTTTTTCAGTCATCCAGGACCTCCCCCGATCGCCATGAGTTTTCAAAGATAATGGCCAATGGCTCTGCAATCACATCCACCAACTCCTTTAGCACCCTTGGAGGCAGTGCATCCGGCCCCATGGACTTGTGCTCGTCCAGCTTTTCTAAATAGTCCCGAACCATTTCTTTCTCCTCAGAGGGCTGGTCACCTCCTCCCCCTACTCTGCTGCCCAGTGCAGCAGTCTGGGAGCTGACCTTGTTTGTGAAGACAGAGGCAAAAAAATCATTGAGTACATTAGCTTTTTCCACATCCTCTGTCACTAGGTTGCCTCCCTCATTCAGTAATGGGCCCACACTTTCCTTGACTTTCTTCTTGTTGTTAACATACCTGAAGAAACCCTTCTTGTTACTCTTAACATCTCTTGCTAGCTGCAACTCCAAGTGTGATTTGGCCTTCCTGATTTCACTCCTGCATGCCTGAGCAATATTTTTATACTCCTCCCTGGTCATTTGTCCAATCTTCCACTTCTTGTAAGTTTCTTTTTGCTGTTTAAGATCAGCAAGGATTTCACTGTTAAGCCAAGCTGGTCGCCTGCCATATTTACTATTCTTTCTACACATCGGGATGTTTTTTTCCTTCAACCTCAATAACTTCTATGCACCTATGTCAATTTATATCAGCTGAGAATCTGGCATTATGACTAGACCCTTTATATCATCCACAATGATGTGTACTGAGATGTATTTGGCAAGTTTTGTGGATGACAAACACAGAAAGGACAGGGTCTACCTGGGAGTGAGATATGCTTGTGATACACCACTTTCTCTACTTAAAACAATTTTCCACCTGGTAAAAATCTATCAGAAACTTCCAATAGACACGATTCCACCTATCTCTAATTCTACTTAGGCATGCTGTACTCAAGACAGAAGTTACAATATGGGATTTGAATCTTACAGTGGAAAAGATTTCTATATATTATAGATTCCTAAAATCACATCAATTTTTAAAAAGAACAGGAGTACTTGTGGCACCTTAGAGACTAACAAATTTATTTGAGTATAAGCTTTCGTGGGCTACAGCCCACTTCTTCAGATGCACAGAATGGAACATCTATTGAGAGCATGTATGTATGTATATATATCTCCTCAATAGATGTTCCATTCTATGCATCCGAAGAACTGGGCTGTAGCCCACAAAAGCTTATGCTCAAATAAATGTGTTAAGTCTCTAAGGTGCCACAAGTACTCCTGTTCTTTTTGCAGATACAGACTAACACGGCTGCTACTCTGAAACCTATCAATTTTTAAATTATATTACTAAATTTGCCTAATGATTCATGTGAAAAGAATGCCACAGGCTTGTAGAAGATATTTGAATGAACTTTATATTGCTATTATTATGTTTAAGCACTGAACAGATTAACATTTGTCATACTGCTACTGCAGGAAAAAACTATAATAATAATAATAATTAATGGAGATATCATATCTCCTAGAACTGGAAGGGACCTTGAAAGGTCATTGAGTCCAGCCCCCTGCCTTCACTAGCAGGACCAAGTACTGATTTTGCCCCAGATCCCTAAGTGGCCCCCTCAAGGCTTAAACTCATGACTGTGGGTTTAGCAGGCCAATGCTCAAACCACTGAGCTATCCCTCCCCCCTATATTGTTGAATCATTTCAAAATTTCTACAATTGTCATGTAAAAATTCAGACCATACGTACAGCAGAGTTAAAATAGTTGACTTCTTGTTTTTAAATGTGTTTTTCTATCTTAAGTGTTTCTTCTCCATATTTTAAGACCTGGACAACATAAAACAGATTGTTATTAATAACCATCTTTAACCTAAGGCACTATGTAAACAATAAAAACAGTCCCATGTCTGTCCCAATCTGCAAGAGTCTAATATATAGGCTTGAGGCAGAAATTACTGAGGGAGATTCAATGGCTGGTGGTATGCAGGAGGTCAGACTAAATAATCATAATTCATTAACAGATTCAAACGCCAGAAGATTCCATTGTGATTATCTAGTCCAACCTTGTGAATAAGGCAGGCGAAAACTTCTCCAAATCAATTCCTGTTTCAACTAGAGCACATCTTTTAGAAACAGATCTAATCTTGATTTAAAAATCACCAGTCATGGAGAATCCATCAAAACCTTTGGCAAATTGTTCTGGGGGATATTTCCTTTCTGTAAAATATGTATGCCTTATTTCCAGTCTGAATTTATCTAGCTTCATATTATACCTTTGTCTGCCAGATTGAAGAGCCTGTTATCAAATATTTGTTCCCCATGTAGGTACTTATAGACTGTGATCAAGTCACTCCTTAATCTTCTCTTTGTTAAGCTAAATAGATTGAGCTTCTAGCCTCTACCACTGCAAGGCATGTTTTCTAACTCTTTAATTGTTCTTGTGGCTCGTCTCTGAACTCTCTTCAATTTATTAATGTCCTTCTTGAATTGTGGTCACCAGAACTAGACACACCATTCCAGCAGTGGTTGCACCACTGCCAAAAAAAAAAGAGAGAGGTAAAATAACCTCTTTACTCCTACGTGAGATTCCCCTTCTAGCAGATGAGAGTCACATTAGACTACTGGAGAAAGTGAATCTATATAGTGAAAGCTGCCACTAAGGGATTACTGGCATAAGAGCCACTTAATTCCTTCTTTTAAAAACTAAAAGGCTTTGTGGCAATTGCCCTTCTTTTCTCCCTTCTCTCCAGCATCACAATGGAGAAAGCACAAGGAGTGCATGAGGGAGGAAAGAAGAGGCTGTTACAGTCTGTCCCTTTAATGCAACCCAATAGAGTGCAGTCAGGGAAGGAGGGACAAGTAGCATCCAATCCGATCAATACAACACCACCAGAGTGCACCACAGGGGAGCAAGGGGCAGGCCGGGCTGGTTGAGGTCTTGCCTCTCAAGTGAGCTACTCCCTCCATTGAAAGGGAGCAGAGCTAAGAGCTGCACATGCTTGCAGGCTGCCTTTGTAGCCCCTATGGGTAGAATCAGAATACCCCCAAAAGGTTTGTGACTTAGATGCAGAGCTCCACCCACACCTCAGCAACAGCAACAGGGACCAATCAGAGGAAAGCTGAGGCACAAGAAGGGAGGAGCTAGCCAGCCTGTGATTTCAAGAGGGCAGAAGGTCAGAGCCTGTGGTCTATATTTAATGGGGTCCTACAAACATCTGTCCTGGCTCCGGTACTATTCAATATATTCATTTGTGGCTTGGATAATGAGTGTATGCTTATAAAGTTTGCAGATGACACCAAGCTGGGAGTGGTGAAAGCACTTTGGTGGACAGGATTAGAATTCAAAATGACCTTGATAAACTGGAGAATTGGTATAAAATCAACAAGATGAAATTAAATAAAGACAAGTGTAAAGTAAGAGAGAAAAAAAATCAAACGTACATATGCAAAATGGGGAATAACACGTTAGGTGGCCATACTGCAGAAAAAAAACATAAGAACATAAGAGTGGCCATACTGGGTCAGACCAAGGGCCATCTAGCCCAGGATCCTGTCTTCTGACAGTGGCCAATGCCAGGTGCCCCAGAGGGAATGAACAGAACAGGTAATCATCAAGTGATCCATCCCCTCTCACCCATTCCCAACTTCTGGCAGTCAGAGGCTAGGGACACCCAGAGTATGGGGTTGCATCCAGTGGTCCCTCTATTTTTTTTATGTCCATGTGCGGAATGAATTTTGTTATGTACACCAATATGGAGGTGGCGTGTGGTGGGGGAGGGGCTGAGGGGTTCGGAGTGTGGGAGGGGGCTCAGGGCTAGTGCAGCAGCTCCAGCGGGGCTGGGTTGGGCTGGGCCAAGCCAGGAAAGTGGCATCTCTCCTGGGCCATGGCAGTTCTGGAGGGGCTGGGCCAGGCTGGGGGAGGGGCTACTCTGCCCAGCAACTCTGGGGCGTGGGTTGGGCCGGGCCAAGGGAGGGGCTTCTCTCCCCGGCGCCTCTCCCTGCCTGCATAGCCCTTGATAGCCTGCTGTGCAGCCGCACAGCTTACAGGGAACTTAGGTTGTATCCCTGACCATCTTGGCTAAAAGCCATTGATAGACCTATCCTTCACGAACTTATCTAATTCTTTTTTGAACCCTATTATCCTTTTGGCCTTCACAACATCCACTGGCCACAGGTTAGACAGATTGTGCAAAGAAATACATCCTTTTGTTTTAAACCTGCTGCTTATTAATTTCATTGGGTGACCCCTGCTTCTTGTGTTATGTGAAGGAGTAACACTTCCTTATTCACTTTCTCCACACCATTCATGATTTTATAGACCTTTATCATATCTCCCCCTTAGTTGTCTCTTTTCCAAGCCTGAAAAGTCCTAGTCTCATTAATCTCCCCTCATATGGATGCTGTACCATACTCTTAATCATATTTGTTGCTTTTCTCTGTACCTTTTCCAATTTTAATATATCTTTTTTGAGATGCAGTGATCAGAACTTCACACAGAATTCAAGGTTTGGGAATATCATGGCTTTATATAGTGACATGATATTTTTTGTCTTATTATCTGTCCCTTTCCCAATGGTTCCTAACATTCTGTTAGCATTTTTGACTGCTGCTACACATTGAGCAGATGTTTTCAGAGAATTATTCACAATGACTCCAAGGTATCTTTCTTGAGTGGTAACAGCTAATTTAGATATAATTATTTTGTATGTAGAGTTGGGATTATGTTTTCCAATGTGCATTACTTTGCATTTATCAACACTGAATTTCATCTGCCATTTTGTTGCCCAGTCACCCAGTTTTGTCAGATCCCTTTGTAACTCTTTGCAGTCTGCTTTGGACTTAACTGTCTTGAATAATTTTGTATCATCTACAAATTTTGCCCCCTCACTGAGAACTCCTTTTTCTGGCTCATTTATGAATAGGGTGACAGCACTGGTCCCATTACAGATCCCTGGGGGACACCACTATTTACCTCTCTCCATTCTGAAAACTGACCATTTATTCCTACCCTTTGTTTCCTAACTTTTCACCAGTTACTGATCCATGAGAGGACCTTCTCTCTTATCCCATGACTGCTTACTTTGCTTAAGAGATTTTGGTGAGGGACCTTGTCAAAGGCTTTCTGAAAGTCCAAGTACACTATATCCACCAAAAAGGATCTGAGAATTATAGTAAATCACAAATTGAACATGAGCCAATGATGTGATACCATTGCAAAAAAGGCTAACATAATTCTTGTGTGTACTGACAGGAAGTAACTGTTCCATTCTGCTTTGCATGGGTGAGGCCTCAGCTGGAATATTGCATCCTGTTTTGGGCACCTCGCTTTAAGAAAGATGTAGACAAATTGGAGACAGTTTAGGGGAGAGCAACAAAAATAATACAAAGACCCATATATTTTGGGTGGTTAGAGTTTCCCTCAATGAAGAGCCTTAAATTTCATAACTAACATGTCCATACAAGACAGTGATTTTATGCTAGGGGTGTGAATCCACTTAAAGATCCACAGCTTTAGACCCATTCACCCCCCACAGTATCCCTATGAAGTCAGTGGGAATGCATATGAATGTAAACAGGACAAGGGCCTAAGTCAGCAAAGCTAACATAGTTACATATATGGCTTGCTGAAATACCACAGGAGGAGACAATTAATAACTAATGACCAAAGATAAGCATACAGTCCTCGCCTAGGGGGCATTGTAAAGCATTCCGCCCTGGAGATAAATCTCTCTGTGAGGAAAGAAAGTGTCATAACTCTGCCAGAAAAATTGTGTGTGTGCAGGGACAGGCTATTTGTTGCATTTGCCAGGGAATTAAATCTCCTTCCATAACAAATGCTAATAAACCAGAAGCTGGTGCCTTGGCTAAACTAAGCTAAGGTGGAGAAGTAGCAGCCAACTGAGCAATATCAAGCAGCACTGAAAACTCAGGAAATGGTTTCTCTGGGTTAAGTAGATCTCCATTTGGAGCCTGTATAAATCAAATCCCCGTTTCCAGGCTTTTACTCCTCATGGACACAGATATTATCAATCTGCATCTCTTTGATGGTTGACTATGCACAGGATATATGTATCCCTGTTATGCGAAGGGCCTTTTGATAGAGTTGCATGTGCTTACACTTGGGATGCATTTGGCCTTTACACTGGATGTTTTCTAGGCAGAACAAACAGGGAGTCTGCTTCCCACTCCTTTGTTTCATACAAAATAATACTGAAGCCCTACTGTTAGTCAGGTTGAGTAATCTCCTTCTGTTAAAGTGGCCATCTTTTCAAACTAAAAAGGCTGTTTTTTGTTGGTTTTAACAAATGTGTACTGATGCTACTTCTGCCAACTTCTGACTCAGCAGTGATTTTATTCCTATATTAAGAAACAGATTTACAGAACCCTTAGATCAACTGGAGGTATATTACTTCATGAATATTCTCATTTATACCAGTGGGACTACTCATAAAGTAAAGTACTTATTGAGTAAGGATGGCAGAATCTGGCCCCCACATGAGCACTTGAAAAACCCAGCACAAAACCTTCTCCCTTCTGTAGTTATTTAAAATAACACATTTATTGTTTGCATGAAAACAAAGATAAACTTGAAGTGTCCCAAAAGACATTCAGGCACTTGGATATTATATGAAAGACCAAGACTGTTCTATTAAAACGGAGACATATAATCTCTACTTTTGGATCAACAACTCCTTGGATACCTAACACGTTATGTCTTGGATTTCACCACCTGTTTCATTTTATTTGACTCATTGCTCTACCATGAAGGGACATTTTGAGTAGAGGTGGACATTTGGACATTTGTAAAACAGAGAAACCTTGCAGCATTACGGAGACTACTCATTTAAAAGCACTATTGCATCATAATTTTGATACATTCAGTAAAAACTACATTCCAGGCACAATGTAGAAATTCACCTGTTCAATGAGCATCAAATCTAGTTGCTGACTGGAAAATTCCCAGCCCAAAATGTTTACATTAGTTAAGTAAACTATGGTTCTGAGGATATAATAATGCTAATTCAGCCATCACAGGGAATATTTTTATTTTAAATCATATTGGTCATGTCATGTTAGATATAATTGTGTGCAGGAAAGTTGTGAGAATTACTATAATGATGTACCCCATCCTAGTTTGACTCTCTATGGGACACCATCCCGTGACTCTTCAAAACTTCAGCAGGATGGAAACAGAATCTTACACTTCCTAAATCATTATCCAGGCATAGGCTTATTAATGTTACCAGATTATTAAACTGAGCTCCACTTTGAACTCATTTCAATTATTCTAAATTTGGACTTGAAATTTTTAGTTCCACAATCTTTTTCCTTTGGTTTGGTTTTAATTTTTAAAGATAGCGTTGTTCCCATTGCAAACAGATTTTCATTTATATTTTTTTAAGATTGATATTGGTATCTCCTCTTCATGTACCTGGACAAAAATCTTAAGGCATAGCTTTCACATGAAATGGCATGTGGGGGAACCACACAATTTGACAAAGAACAAACAAAGAAAAAAACGTATAAACAAAATAAATATAAAACGCACAAGGTTACACAATATCTAACTGTAACTTTACCTGGAAATGCATGCCCTGTTAGAGAATCCAAACCTGAAATTAAAACAGTGAAAAAAATAATCTTTAACACTAATTTAATTGGCACCACAATCAAAACTTTTAATTGGCACCACGATCACATATCATTAATATAAAATTTGTCACAGGAAGAAAAGAGAAAAACCTTGGTGTTACATTAGGTAGTGTGTATAAATTTGGGCATGTATGAGAATAAAAAAAGCAGTATGTAAATATAAAACTCCTGTACACTTTAACAAGTTCACTTGCTTTGTTATAACAACTTTAATCATGCTGCACTATAGTTAGGTTGGGTTTAGCAAGTAATTCCTTTCCAAACCACTGTTTTCAGAGGTTTATTCCTTGAATGTGAACATATGTTCTGAGGTTGTACATATGAATTCTTAGCCCATAGTAATATTTTTCTTTTTCTTACAAATGTTAAAAAAATGATTCTTTAAAGATATGCGTTCAAAAGAAGATGAGCCTGATATATTACTGCAGGAGCAGGGAAGTGTAAATTACTCCTGTATCCCAGGAGAATTCACTTTGAGAGAAAGCATATACAATGATACCAACACAGCAAATCCTTCAGGCTTTTTCCCAGTGGCAGGACAAGAATATAGAATTGTAGCTTCCTGGAGCAGTACCCTGCCATTTACAAGTCTATATTTTTAACAGAGACACATTCAGTAACTTATGAAAAATTCTCTATAACTCACACACTTGCGTTCATATTTAGGTCTGTAGATGGAATTGAACCTAAGCTCTGCTTTGTAAAACAGGGTCACAAAATCATGATTCTTGAACAAGATTAGCAAGTTCAGGCCTTTTGACCATATAGCAAACCCTCATGGGTCAATAGTACCCCATCCCAATTCACAACTATCACCCTCACAATGGTATTATAAAATATATACTGCCATCAAGAGTTCCTTCTTCCTTTCACCCAAATTGTGAGATAAAAGTAAGCAGCTGTGTGTTCCCCAGGACAGCAGAGCAGGGGAGTTCTGTGCTTCCCATTAAAAGAAAAGAGGATAAGGTGTTGGAGGAGGACTTGGAGGAGAAAAGCTTAGTGGCTAGTTTACCCCCCTATGTGTGCATATGATTGTTTTTTTGAGTTCACTTGGTGTTATTCTGAAATGAATTTACTCTTTATTTTTACCCAGAGAAGGGTTGCTCAGGGATCTGAGTAAATGTATTAGAAATGTGCAGTAAGAGTTTTAAATAAACACAGCCTTGAAAAAGGATTTTCCTTCCTGTTTGTAACAAACAAACAAAAAAGCTGATGTGACTTGGATATTTGTTGATGCAGCTCAAATGTTGAGCCTCCTACAGTTCAGTTGTTTATTCTTTAAAAAAAATAGTTGTGGTGAGAAAATTATATCTTCTGCTGGATAGGCTGACACACAGCTTCTCCCGCTGGAAGGTAGAAGGAAAACACTCCTGACTGTGATAATTTATAAATGTCCAAATGAGAGAAATTTACTGGGCACCAATAACATGCTCAATGCTATAAAAGAACAAAGAAAACATGATTCCTGCCCTACAAAAAATCATACGGAGACACCGCACACTACACATAATATTCTAAATGCATGTTAGATCAGTGGTTTTCAACCTTTACCATCTGAGTTACAACAGAAAAAAGTTTTTAGATCTCCCTTTAGAAAGGGATCATAGTCATGACTACTCTCAGTACCTGTTCATGATCCCTTGACCATCCATGTGTTACAGATTATACACAGGTGCTAACATTCACCTGCCCCCGAGTTAGGCACCTAAATCCTTTGGTGAATCTGGGGCTTGAGTAATTGCTTGTTTACATAAAATAAAATAAAATAAAAATAAAAACAAAAACATGGACGTAGACTGTTACCTATGAAATAGGTGCACTGGAAATCTGGGTAGAATGAGTGTGAAATTGGATACTCTGCAGGCAATGCACATAATGCATCTGTCGCAGGATAAATCAGGGCTAGTTTGTTATACTACATGAATAGCTAAATGTTACATGGGCATGTGTTTATTTCCTTGCAACTAGACCTACATGAGGTGAAAATAAGGTAGTTTGTCACCTTCTTACAACTCTTCTGAGTGAAGTTTTGAATAAAGTAAGACCTCCTTTGCTAGTTGAAACCATAGAATTTTAGGATACATTGAACTCACAAATCATGATCCACATGACCCACTTGCATCATTACTGTCCCACAATAAGTGATATGAACTGATACTAAAGAAAGTGAGCAGTGTAAAGGTTTCCCAAATGCAGACAAATACAGTCTGCTGCTCTTCCCTGCTAAACTTAAATATATGCAATTATTACAGTTAATAATGGAATGAAATTTTTGCTGTGCCTGGAACAACTGGGGTTTCCAGTCTCTGCCATAGGGATTCTACAACTCTGTTACACCAATTAAAGGCCAGGATGATAGGAAGGGTTTTGAGCTGCTCTATTTTGTTTCTTATGCACAGAACTGAAAACATTGCTTTGCTACCATTAACTGAAAATGGGAAGAACGGAACTAAAATTAACTACATTGGTAAGAAACTGGGTGGCAGCAGTAGACCATACCATTAAGGTCCATACGTTAACAATTAAGCATATATTAAAGAAATATATTAAAGAAGATGGTTTATAGTTCAAACGTTTGGTAATTTAAGTGTCCATACAATGTTGGCACACAGCCAATGACAGAGAGATGGCAGTTTTGGCCTATGGCTAGTGTGTTGGTAGGCAGATATGGACTGAGGTCAAGTAAAGGTCACTCCAACGCTGCAAGGAGAGCTCAGTCAGGCATGCTCAGTCCAAAACTAGATTAGGATCACCATCCCATAATAGTAAATATCCCATAATACTAAAACTTGTTGTGTAACAGCTTTGATTGACAGTTACATTTAGCAGTTGTGATTGGTCTATAAGTATGGACCAATAAGAGAGAGTCTGAAGGTGATTAGGGGATAGGTATGCTAATGCTAGGATTGGGAAACAAGCAAATCAGAACAGGCCAAAAATTGTATAAAAGACAGAGAGCAAGCAAGCAAAGTCAGTCAAGTCAAGAGTAGGAGATAAAGAAGGAGAACCAAAAGAACATCAGAAGAAGCAGCAGTGCTTCTAGTGCAGACCAAAAGGACCCTGACAAATCAGAGGAGGAATAATCTACGGAGAGTAAGCATGCTAGGTAGAGTGTAGGATATAAAATAGAAGTAGGGTTAATGAATGTGTACAGTTGGGATAATAAAGATGAGTGTCTGTAGTGTGTATGTTTATGTTACCATGTATAAAGTTTAGAGTTTATTAAGATTGCTGGCAGTGTCCTACATATGACTGATCACCATGTGCAGAACATAATCACTCAAGCCATTTCAACTGTATAACATTACAATATTGGGTACTTTAGCTTGTATACCTGTGCTAAGAGATTTATGTGTATG
Source organism: Malaclemys terrapin pileata (assembly GCF_027887155.1). Classification (NCBI taxonomy): domain Eukaryota; kingdom Metazoa; phylum Chordata; order Testudines; family Emydidae; genus Malaclemys; species Malaclemys terrapin. The sequence continues at coordinate 168,834,261 of NC_071507.1, forward strand.
TTTTAATTTAGGTTTAGATTAATTGTATTAGAAAAGGTTGGTTACACTAAATACAGAAAATACTTTGTTTTGGAAAAGTATTGCCTGGGTGTCAATCTTTTGACCAGAGGGATGTATCCGTGTTCTCCCAGGGGTGAACAAATCTAGTCTGTTCTGGGGAGTTTTCTGAAGGACAGATGGGAGATCTTTGGTTAACCCTGGCCATTCTACTACAGCAGGCCTGCTCCTTTCTCCTTGAAGGAACAGATTAACAGATCAGCATCTTGGGAACCTGGAAGTAAGCAACTTGGGTATCCCTGAGTCCGTTCTTGGGGTAACAGCAATAGTCCTTATTATCAAAAAGACTTTGCATTCCCTGGACTGATTTTCAACTAAGTATACAGGATCAGGCGGAATACAAGCTTCTTGCATTCCATTTATCAACTATTGCCCTGATTTGGTGGTTTTCAGTTTGATTCATACAAGATTTCCCAAACAAAAAACAGGAACATTGATTAAAGTGATCTACATGCAAATGAAACATATTTCCAAATAGCATAACTACTATGTCCACAGTAGCAATTAGCAATAAATTATATTCACAAATGCATATCTGATTGAGACAGTAATTCATTCATTTAAATAGAAGAAGGAAAAAACGACTGATTTGAAGTTAGTTCTGACTTCTATTTACACTGTAAAAAATGTAGATGATTTTAGAAAGGGAAAGGGGATATACTTGTTCTTTAGTACGCTGCAATCATTTCATTAGCTCAGTGCAGAACAGGCATTAGAGAGAGTACAGGCTTTTTATACAGATAAGCTCATTGTTTATTTCTTAGCATTGATTTGATTAGGATTTCCAGCATCACAAAGATGAAGTCTTCTCTATTTCCTGTCTCCAGGGCACAATTCCTCACATTTGAATAATAGTACATATTGTACACTGCCATATGAAAAGCTTTGTCTTTCACCTGGGTGGTCCCTTTAAAGCAGGATTTGCACCAAAATAGTGATGTACAATATATCTTCTTCCTGGATTAGCATCCCAAGTGTGTACTGCCGCTGCATTGTATTGAAAGAACACTGACACCTACTCTGGAAGCACAGTCATTGTGATGCCACACTGGGAAATGTACTTCAGGTGTAGAACACATGTAAGTAATTGTAATGTTAGGAATCTTTCCGTGGAATATCAGTGAGATACTGAAATGCCAAATTTAATCTCTGTGCACTGATTCATTCATAGAAGAGTGAAGAGAAGCCAAAGAAATTCTAAACTATGCTTCTTTGCAAATATATGTTCCTTGTTTCTAAATGTTCAATAACTTCACTGTCAGGAAATACATTTTCTCCTCTAATTCTTTGTAGTAGGCAAAAAAATATTACAAGAAGGCTGGACTCTGATTTACTCTGGGCAGGAGAACAAGGAGGCAGCAGTAGAAATAAGGGACCAAAAGTCATTCTGGGTGTGTAGTGTAAAATAGCTCAGAGGACCTGGGGACAGTGCATTTTATAGTGATCATTGGTCCTTTAGAAAGAAAAGGGGGTGGAGTCAAGGGCCAAGGGCTGGATCCAGAAGAATGCCCTACAAAAGTTTGGGATATGAAGGAGGGATATGAAGAGATGAGAAAGACTGGTCAGAGTCTCATGAAAGCAGGAGAAGTGGGATGGGGATGGACAGCAGAGCTGAAGTGGCTGGAGAACTGGGATGACTTGCACAGGTCAGAAGATGCAACTCTTCCAGCCAGGACATGGGAAATAAAAAACTATGTCAGCCAATGTGGGGATGGGGGAGGGAGCAGAAGCAGTGGTGAAGCAGCACTTGGGAAGTATCTGCGTTCTTAAGTTATCTATTAAAAGTTGATGAAAGCTTTTGTGTTTTAATCCCATTATTTTTTCTTCTGATTTAGGAGAAGTGAGACCTGAATCTGAAGCTCTTCTCCTGCATGTCCTATCTGGCAGACAAAGTGATCTGTTTTTGGCAGGATGCATTTTCTCCATCTCTTCCATTCTCTACCTCTTCTCTTACTTCGTTTTTTTCTCTCTCTTGTGTTCCATCTCCCCATGCCTCTCCTGATTTTCTTTCGGTCTCTTCATCTCTCTTAGATTTGGGAGGTTGGGAGCTCAGCGCCTTCTTCCCACCCTTGTATCTAGCTGAGAATCTTGTGAAAAAATTACAAGAGTTGACAAGTCTGCACACCCTAGAAGAAGATGTCTGCTAGTGGATATACCTTCTAGGTTTGGGGACCATCCTTAAGTAAAACTAGTAGGTAAGACATAACGGCGTCCGTGCTTCTGTATGATGGCACTATAATGGAAATTTGCTTCAGCTGCAGAAACAATGTACATTATTAATTAAAAGATTGTTGTTGCTGTAAAGACAATTCCCATATAATTCTCATTCCTAGACCTATATCTTCACTATTTATCATTATTTTATCCTCTTGCTCCCATCTCCAATTGATAAAACTCAGTTTTCAGACTCTCACAGTCATTGCTACATTATCACACTAGTTTGTCATTATTTCTATTAACAGTGCAATTATGATTTTTAATGTGAATTTATGTTTTCTATAATGATCCATCTGATAAAAATGGAGAAAAATGAGTTTGCAGATTACAAAGACATTCATAATGTTACAGTAGTCAGTTTAAGAACCCCATAAATAATTTGTACTGGTTGTTTGAACTCAATTTTTTTACCATCTCAGCAATAATTCAAGAAAAATAATAGTTTGGTTAGATAAGTTATGAAAACTGTACAGCAATGCACTATATAAAGCTATTTATTTCTTGGTTTTATCTAGGTACAGGCATAGTAGTGATTAAACTGTACATCAAAACGGGCCATTCAAATCAAATCTATAGGGGCAATCATGAATTGGTTCTGTCAGCTTTCGATCCAGTGCTGTCATTGGTTTCCCAAAGACACTACATTCATTTTTATCTATTCTGAGTATAACCACATGAACAATGCAAGAACTGTTTGGGATAAATGGTTGTATGGAAAATTAAGTGTCTTACTGTTAATAAACCTGTCTGACATCTCTGAAAAGCACAAGTTAAAGTGTCAGGACAAAAATGAACTTAGCATTGCTAACCCAAAGCATTCAAAACTCATGAGCCAGGCCTTCAGAATCATGACACTGGTTTAAAAATCATGAGATTATGAAATATAATGAAGGTTGGATTCATTTTGTCTTCTGATTTTTGAGCCTTTAGGCTTGAACTTTCAAACCTTTCCCTGCAACAATGCAACAGGGCTAGAAACACACTTTTTTTAAACTAAGGTTGGGATTTTCAGGAGCTGGGACTATAAAAAAAAAAAACACACATCAAACACTGTAAGATTTGTGATAAAATCCCAAGAGTTGTTAATGTTTTAAAATGTACGCTACCTCCAAAGGTACATTATTCCCAGGACATTGTCAACTTACATAATGTTATAAAATTTCTGTACCTCTCTTACTAAAAACACCTTATTAACACAGAAAGAACTGTAAAAATTCTGTTGACTCTTTTGCATTTATTTCAGCTTGGACAATGAAAACCAATTAAATCAATTATCTTTAGTTTAGTTCGTTTCACTTCGTCATTCTTAGTGCTGCATCCTTTGTGCTACAGAAACTGCAGCGGAATGGGTATTTGTAAAATAAATAATGATCACATGGATTTTTAAAAAATGGTTTTAGGTTTTGGATCTAACTTCCTCAAAAATATAAAGCTAAGCTCTAGGTCAACTTTGAATCGATGGAGTCGCATTAAGGCAGCTGAGTATACCCAGAAACATTTTTTTAAAAGAGAAAAACTTGGGGTCTATTGAAACCAGCTATCTTAACTAGATCACACTTTACATTGTCCTCCCACTTTCCTTCTGTTTTCCTTTTTCCTTTTTTTTTTCTTTTTTAACTCTGCTGACAGAAAAATTAAGTTTTCTGTATATTTAGGTAGTGTTCATTGGTCCATCTTTTCCCTTCTGTTGATCCCATGCAAGCTGCTTGCTTAACATTTCTGAGCGTAATCACAGTCTTGAGACTGATTTATTTAAACTCAATAGAGGAGTAAAAAACCCCACCATTCTTTAATATCTTACAGAACATTCAGCCACATACAAGTGCCTTAAGTTTGAAATACTAATGGTTTGTATTTGTCTTACTGCCTTTCATCACAGCAATTCAAAGAACATTACACCACATTCCTCTAATTCACACTCTGACAAAACACTGTAACTCAGCAAGGTCCCCATGTACAGAATACATAAATGCACACCTGATACATTAAAAGTAAATGAGAAAAGTCTAAAATTGGCAATAAGGTTTTGTGTTAAGAGTGTCAAAGAAATATGGTGTGGGTATTGTATTATTTAAATGTTGCCAAATGCAAGGCAGGTTCTTATGGAGGACCATTACCATGAGGTTTAGGTCTTAGACTCATAGACTTTAAGGTCAGAATGGATCATCATGATCATCTAGTCTGACCTCCTGCACACTGCAGGCTACAGAACCTTGCCCATCTACTCCCGTGATAGACGCATAATCTGTGGCTGAGTTACTGAAGTCCTCAAATCATTATTTAAAGACTTCAAGTTACAGAGAATCCACCATTTTCACTAGTTTAAACCTGCAAGTGACCCAGACCCTGTGCTGCAGAAAAATCACCAGGGTCTCTGTCAATCTGACCTTGGAGAAAATTCCTTCCCTACCCCAAATGTCGCAATCAGTTGGACCCTGAGTTTGTGGGCATGTTCGACCATGAGCAATCCCTATTAAGGGATTGTGTTGGATATTTAACACTTCAGTAAGCTAAACTGCAATGAAAAATGAAAGTTTTTGTTTGAATTATATCGATTTACTGATGGATAAACACAGAGGTATACAAGATCCGAAGCTGGTCACTCTGCAGTGGATGGAAGCAAGCAGTAAAGGGCTCTTAGAAAGCAAGGTGAAATCTTAAAGCAGAACATGGACAGTTCTTGTGTTCTTTCTTTTCTAGCTATTAAACTGAGCCCTCACTTACAATATTATTAAAAATAAACCAATTTTCACCATAGTCTTTTCTTTCTTTTAAGGAGACTCAATTAAAAGGCTGCTTTTTGAGCACTGTCATGGTTCCAGGAAAGCTGTACCTTCGATTTCTCTCTCGGTCCCTCATGTGACAATCCTATATCTGCCCTTCTCACACAGTGGAATCCCACAATTCATCCACTTTGAGATAGAATCAATAGGCTACAACACCTCTGTTTATCAACCAAGTTTCCTCAGCAGGTCCAACTGGGTTTGGCCCCTGCCATAGACCTCCCCTTGACAGCTGTGACACCAGACAGCTTTTTCAAAAGAAAGTAATATTTATTTGTCCATAGGAAAATATCTATAGGATAGCAGAAGGTTAATACTCAAAAGCCTAGCATTTCCCTCATGACTTAGGTGGGCCAAACTACTATTACTCCGCAAACCTTATATCTCTTTCTTTCCCACCAGAGGCTCGGCTTTCAGTCTCTGTGTTTTGGATTTCCCACCTGGATCCCCTTGAGGCTACAAACTGGGATGGTCTCCTTCCTATCAACCTGACTCCTGATTCCAAACTAGCGAAGGTAAACGTCAAAGGAATTAACACAGTGATATTCAGACTGAGGCTTCCGAGTTGCAAGTAGATCTTAAATATGTCTTCTGTGGCTCTTCGCAGCACATGATATTAAAACACTGTGTGATTTAATTATTAACAAATCTAAGTTATTAACCAACCGGGATGCTTTTGCTATGTTTTTAACCAATTATAGTTGATAAAATAATAATACTTGAGTCATTTTTCTGTAAGAATATTATATGTGTATATATATATGAATTGTAAATGAAACAATTAATTCACACTATTGTGGCTCTTTTGGGTAATGTTGATCGCTAATTTGGTTCCTGAGCCACTGAGGTCTGAGTATCACTGACTTAACACCTATATTGTCCATTTGAATATCAGCAGTTGACGTTGTCTATAGCCATTGACTTTTGTTCCTACAGACTGATATCTAACTAAGACTGATTTAACCCCTAGTTAACATTTAGCCAGCAACACAGTAATGACCAAACCCACAGGAATCCTCCATGTTGGCAGGGAGTTAGATTAGATGATCCTTGCTGTCCCTCCTAACCCTATGGTTCTATGAATACAGATATCTCCCACATTCTTTACAAGCCCTTTACTTTTACCCCTGGTGTAGTCATGCCTGAGAACTGGCTTATTTCTAACTATGTGAAGCAGCACTTATGAGCGCTGAGTTCTTTTGAAAATACTGGTTAGTTGATGATTCTGTAAGGAGTATTTCCTCAGTATGCTGCAAAATGGCTATCAATAAAATCATTATAATTTATTCTTATGTTAGGTCATTATAAACTTGCCTGCACCATTACTGAATTTAAGACATACATATTTTTCTACATGAGTCTTGGAGAATATAATAATTTACATGCTGACAGTTTTGATTGCTTGTTTTATTAAATGAGACGTTTAGGCTAACTAAAGAAATTCTGCCAAGGGACAAGCCAAGCATCAGGAAAGAGAGCACCTTTTTGACCATAAAACCATGTTCATTATGCCCAGGTGTGTTTATACAGACTCTAACATGCAGCTTTTATAACATCAATCTTGGTTTAACTTTCTATGCTATATTCTTTTCTGCTATGCTTTGGAAGTATATTTAAGCATTGGTTACTGTGATTTGTGCTTTGTATAAAATATGCATTAGAAATCTTTAGTTGAACATTGTAAATATACTGCAAATAGCAGGACATAAATACAAGGCCCATTTTGGTCAAAAGACAAACAACCAATGAATTGTCTTATTAAAGAACAGGACATGTCTCTTGTAGAAGATATCAGCTGATACAGATAAGGTTTTATCTCAAACAACAGGTGAAATATCTAGGTGTGAGAAAGATTCCTGACTTTAAAAAAATATAAGGATTCACAAAGAAGTGATGCATAAGGAATGTTACCAAAAGCTACAAAACTAAGTCGTAAAAGCAGGCTTCTCTTTCCCCAATCTCCTTTGCAAGAAAAAGACTCAGTTTCAAAGCCTCCACAAAGAATTATAGAAATACTAAAAATAATTTCTTACGGTTGGAAAAATGAAGTCTTATAGTTGGGAAATGTTTTGTAGAAGACCTTTCTTCTAAACTACTGTTTCTGCATAAAGGTTAAATTCTTTTAATTCCTTAGATTCTTAAAGATGGCATCAGCCTCTTTTGAGATGTATGTTTGCAAACATTTTGCATTTAAATGCAAGCATCAAATGTAATAACTTCCTACTATCAATGCTATGGTAAGATATTTTATGTACAGATATGGAGTCCAATGACCTCATTATAACTGATTACTAATTAAAGAAGCCATTTGAGTATAGAATATGTATATTAATTGAGAAACGCTTAAGCAATTTCCTTACCAAGCTGAGATAGACAAGAGCTCTCTCTCTAAAGACCTTTTAGAAGAAGAGACGATGTATTCTTGGATGGCTATTTAAAATATTTAAAAGACACTCTAAAAAAAAGTTTTAAAAGACTATTTTTAGAACTGAAAAACTTTTACATAGAAAGTAAGGGCCTGGACTTATCTGAAATAGAATTTCAGCTCGTAGTGACCTCTAATGAAACTGACCAGATCTCTCAGAAAGTGGACTGAATAAGAGAAAAAGCTAACTCTAACTTTAAAGATGTTCTGAGAATTTCCTGTTACAGAGACAAAGGCAGTATAACCATCAGTTGAGGAAAAATTACAACTCCACCACATATGTAGTAGCAGATCACCTATTTATCAGCTGAAACTGCTAATAAGCAATCCATGAAGACAGGGTAATAACAGCCAAGCCTGAAAAAGATGTGTTTTCCTCCTTCTACGAGGTTAGAAAACCCTCTAGATTTAACAAGTAATGTACTCTGATCTCCATCCACTCATCACAGCCACACATCTTTGCTCAGCCTGTCTCTACAAGCAAGGCTACTAAGAAGATAGTCACAGAGCACCATCAAGAAGCAGCAACCTTCCATTTCAGAGGACACCACCACCAAAACTTCAATATGAATTGGTGAGATGAAGTTGTAAAGCACTGCCAAGGAATCTGATTTCTATTTTCCTATGATGATTTTAAGGGGAAACTGAAATGCAATTGTAATTTAAAATACTAAAAGCTTCTCTTGTTAAACTCCAAATTGCACAGACCATGTATTCCTAGAGAGGAGATACAGGCTAACCTTTTGTAAACATAAGGAAACAGTGGGATTTAATTTCTGTCTTGAGATTCTTGCATGAATGCTTTTGAGTAAAAAGGTGGGTGAGGTAGTATCTTTTATTGTACCAACTTCTATTGGTGAAAGAGAGAAGCTTTCAGGCTACACGGAGCTCATCTGGAGGTCTGTGCAGAAGAATGGAAGATACTGATTTTTTTTCTTTTGAGTAACTGATGTAAATACTTTCTTTTCATAGGACTTAGTTAAGATTACTCACTTTTTCCCATTTATAATCTGAATGTTATCTATGGTATACCAAACAGGACTCATTATACCCTTAAATGAAATTTGTTTGCCCATCTACAAACGGTTTTAGTTATCTATGATACACAAAGACAGGACCCTCTATTAGTTTTGGGAATATAATACTTCAGTCCCCTTCAAGATTAGACCCACTCTCAAAGGTGTAATCTACACATAAAGCTCTCCAGAAGAGATTGTAGCAACCACTGAAGTAACCATTGTTCACTGTTTGTGGGTTTTTTCTTTTCCTTTCTTTAATAAGAGTCAGCATTAATAATTGTGATTATTTTGCTTGTCTTTAATTGTGGTGTCCACTAAGGCACGGCAAAGAACCCTATGTGACTGAAATAGCGTGAGTCAAGTACCCAAACTAGCATTAAGAAAGAAAATTATTAAGATTTAGTCTACCACTTCTTGCCTCTCTAGACTATGAATTTTAGTAGTTTTTGAGATAAAATTACTTGGCTCTTAACAAACTGAAATGCCCCTTTCATCCCTACAATTCCCCAGATAACATTTTAAACCCATTTTCTGTGAGTCCACAACTCCATGTGATTTGGACATCCCCACCAACAACTTAGTTTGAAAATCATCTAGATACCAGTATATAGGTATCCAAATGGCTATTTTCTCCTATGCAGCCTTTGGAAAAATGTGCCTTAAGTAATTTGTTAAGATCATACAGCAAATCAGTAGCAATGATGGGAATAAAACCCAGGCATTCTGACTCCTATAACTACGTACCCATTCAATTGCATTCACTTCCTAACTGCATAAATTTATAAATCATTGCTTTATAAAGCAATGACTGTTTTGCATGAGTTAGTGTAAAACACATGCGTGCCAAAACATAGGATAGGCAATGTCAATTTCTGCACTTCATGTCATCACCCATAATGTTGCAACATCATGCCATCGCAATTTGCATCCCTGCATTTTAAGACAAGATGATAGACTAAATAGAGTATAAAACATATTTGTATCTAGTAATTTATGCAAGTCTCAATGTAGAGAGACTAGCAACAGAAGTCTACTGCTCAAATTATGCGTGTTGGCATTGGACATAAAAAGTGCCAGGTTAGATTCATTAGTGATGCAAACAAAGGCTTGTGTTACACAAGAGCTCATTGCATATTAGGTCTAAATGATAAACTTGTTTAATATAGACTGAATACAAAAATCAGTGAATGTACAAAACAAATTACCTTACACACAGAAAGTGGTAGCTGGCCAAGCAACTAACAAAGGTATAATATAAACTACAGCAGCCCTTCACACATGGCATCTTTGTGTCACTCAACAACACCCAACATGTAACATCAAGACTGTTTATGTCATCATGGAATCTGGCCAGAGATGCTTACATTAGGTTTCATTTGGCCCATCATGCCTAGGTGTACACATTTATTTCATTAAAAGAGGTGCATAGTTTCATACAGTCAGACCTAAGAATATACTTAAAATATGCAGAATATTATTCCCCAAAAGGTTTAATGCTGACTGTGTTAATTTAATTTATTTGCTAGGTTTTATTTTAACTAACCTAACTGTGCATAATATGGGCAGAAAAATGCAGAAGGCAATTGTTCTATCTAATGCTGCTATTCATGTCAAACACAACAACATATTCCTTTGAGACCATTCCTTCCTGTCTCCTAATTCTTTCATTCTTTCTTAACCCTGCTCTTTTTTTCTTAACTGCTCCATTCCTCTCCTCTGACTCCTTTCCTTCTTTGTTCAAGTACGCTATAGTAAATCCCTATTCTGAAATAATAATACTCTCTTGGCCCAACCAATATCTGCAAGCACAACACCAATTTCCTCCTCTCTTTTACATCTAGAATCCTTGAGTGCGCTATCTCCTCCCACTGCATCAGCTTCCTTCTCTCGAATTCTTTTCAGAGCACTCTCCAATTTGGGCTGCAACCCTCCACACAGTTGAAACTATTCTCACTAACATCATTGATAACATCGTCCTCACCATCAAAGGGCTTTTTCTCTCTTCATACTACTTGAGCTTTTGCTTGTATTAGACACCATTGAACACTCCCCTCTGTGGGTATAGTGACTCTGTGCTCTCCTAGCTCTTCTCTGTAAGGGTAGAGATCATCTTCTATCAGAGGGGTAGCCGTGTTAGTCTGTATCCACAAAAACAATGAGGAGTCTGGTGGCACCTTAAAGAATAACAGATTTATTTGGGCATACGCTTTTGTGGGTAAAACCCCACTTCTTCAGATGCATGGAGTGAAAATTACACAGGTTTTTACCCACGAAAGCTTATGCCTGATCATCTCCTAGACACTAGTATGGGAATGACCATGCTAATAAATATGTTAAGCCTCCGAGCATGTCCTGTGTGAACTGGACGTTTTCCAAAGCCTGTGAGGAATCCAGTTAAGCTGAGTGTCATAAAACTGACTCAATTACTGTGACTCTAGGCACCCCTGTATTCACAGCCGACATGCTACTGCAATTATTTTTGTACAAAATATGCCTTGCGAGGTATCAATTAAAAACTAACACCACACTAGTCAATAATATTGTAGAATATATGTAACAGTGCTGTATGTGAAATTATGGATATTTAGTGATATTATGCTTTAAAGTCTGTGACTAAAAGGTGATAAACAGGTTTTCTCCTGACAAAGGAAAGAGGCAGATACCTCAAAGCAGGTGCAGCCAAATTCAATGGGCTATTCATTTGCACAGGAGGCTGAAGGAGGAAGAGATAATTCGCATAGTAGCAACCAACAACAGGGTGGGAAGAACCAGTATGGAGCTTATCCTCCAGACTTCATGGGGCCTTTAGTTAGCATGAACTAAGGAATTTATCTGGGGGTGCCCTTCAGAAAAATACATTTCAAAGAATCACTGGACTATACAGAGAGGAGGTATGAGCTTGTAAATTATCCTTCATTTTAAGGAGACAAAGAAACTGAGCTATTTGATCTCTGCCTTGGGTTCTGGCCAAGACAGCCATAAAAAACTGGAAAGAAGACTGGGGGTGAGAGAAACCATCTTGAACACGGGTTAGGTCTACACTGGGATAGCGAATAGCGTAGCTGAAGTAGGCGTATGCTCAAACCACTGAGCTAACCCTCCCACCCTGCCAGAGGCACCTTTTTATTTGGTCAGTGTATTTTAAGATCTCAGGTTTAGGCTTGGAAAGAGTAAAACAACCTAACCTGGATGGAGCCAGCTAGGTAACTTGTTCCCCCAGCTGATAGCCCAGCCATTGTTATCTTAACTCCTTTGAAGCTGGGTACCTGAGAGTCTGTGGCATTGTTTTACCTCTCCTGCTTGGTCCTTTACCAGGTCCTTTACAGCCTCCTTTGATATAACTTGATGCATTCAAGCAGATAGCAGTAGACAATTGAACAAGGAAGCCAAGTCTCACAATGTTCATATTAAATAAAAACAGACATTTTCCCTGTTTGTCACGTGTCATGTTATATGAATAAAAGAGCAATTATTTCCTCTGAGTATGCTGGATTTGCAAAAAAACCTTGTAGGAAAAAAACGGCACCTACTTAAGCAACACTGAAATTTCTCACATCACCGTGAAGGCTGCAGAGAAATCACCAAAGTGCAGGCAATGATGTGTTCCATGTGGCAAGCCCAGGAGTGCTGCTGTTTAATAATGCTTTTACATGGGGAAAGGAGCAGGCGGCAGAAGATAAAGGGGATTTGGCACAGATTATGCATAAATTTTGTAGCCTCCAAAAATACTACTTATGAGAGATGTTTAATAGTCTCAGGAGAAATCTGAAGTAAAGCTTGTCTTATTATCAGGAGGATATAAAATACCAGGGCAAAGGCACGCACAGTGACTAATACAGTTTATTTGAAAAAACACTATAACTTGACTTTCCATATAGAAAACACAGATATACCACCTCTGTTAGGATTAAAAACCTGCCAAGGCATGAAGCTGGTATAAAGAAGCTTGTTGTAAATGCCACAGAACTAAACACAGAGACTACAGGCAACATACTGGGAGAATTCTCAGATGTCTTCCAAGGCATGGGGTGTCTGGAAGGAGAACAACAGATTAAGACTCACAGATCAGTACCAGGAGTGATCCACCCACCAACATGAAAACTTACACTAGATTTAGCAGCTAAAGTAAAATTTGAACTTGATTCTATGGGAGTTAGAGAAAGAATAGAACAACCTATAAACTGGGTTAGTTAATTCCATTATTGTAATAGGAAAGCCAAATAAATTATGGATATGAATTAATCCAAATGATTTAAATAAAATAATATAATTAATATTGCTGACAAAATGGCTGCGATGCTTGAAAAAGAAAAAAATATTCTCAGTATTATATATGGGACATTATTTTTAGCACCTGAAATAGAAACTTTTAATTAATCACCTTAATACACTATTTAGACTTTGTGTGCATAGGCAAATGCCATTTGGCATTAGTTCTCCTCCCAAGATGTCTCAGGAAGTTTAAAGTGGTAAAGTTCTAAATGGATGATATTCTAATTTAAAGCCAGGACTTGTTAGGAGGCAAAAGGTTTGTCAGATCAACAAATATTTTGACCATACTGGTGTTGTGGTTCAAGGAGAAGCAAATCCTTTTTCAAGTCTGCTTTAATTATGGAGAAATGATTGCAGTCAACTCCCATTATAAAGCCCTATTTTAGTTTCCCCCACCCCAAATCTTGGCTTGGAAAATAAAAGATGATCTGAAAATTGCCAGATTTACTATGAAGGGAAAGGAGAATACTTAGCTTCAGACTTTGTAGAAACAGTCAAATTGTCTATGAGTTACAGGACATTAAAAATATACCCTAAAATGAAATTTAGATTTCTCTGTCTCCCTCCAGCTCAAACAGCTTACTATCCTTTCAAACTTTCCATATATATCCACATGCCCATGGCTATATTTGAAGAGATCAGGTTAAAATTAATCAAATCTATTACCAATTTTTGGGCCCAATCTTGCTTCTACTGATGTTGATGGGAATTTTCTTCCTACTGAGATCAGTAAAAGCAGGATCAGGTACTATGTTTAAGCAGGTTGTCCTATATTGGCTGGCTATACCTCAGAAAGAATGAGGGTGTTTCAATAGCTGTCAGCTGTTTTCTCAACACAACCAATAGAAGCCTGTATTTTTAGTTGGGGGAGGGGGGGAGTTAAGCCCAGGGATTGGATTTTTAGCTAGAATGCCAGGTTCAAGACTTGACTATAACAGTCTCTGTGCTATTTCATTACGGAGAGGTGATAGCCTCTCATTAGTTAAGCTTTCATAGTCCCATTTATAAGGCTAATTTTGACCCTCCTAAAAATTGAATTTCTGCTGCTTTCACATTTTTAAGGTGAAGTCTCATTGACAGTTGCAATGTTTTATGAAAATTTTGGTTAGATGGATGAAATCTTTGAGATTAAAAGACAAACACAGCTCCTCTTAATTTTTCTGTGTCTTAACTTTTCCTTCAGTCCTTTTATTACATTACATCATAGCATTTGAGATGTAGATACCTATCATTAACTGTAAATTAAACATGAGTCTCCGTCAATGAAGCAAACAGAGAAAAAAATAACAACAACAGATAATATATTAATGCTCTATTTGTGAGCAAGCTAGGTCTGCTTGGATGAACAGCTAGGTATCAGTACATAACAGTGAGGTATTATTATAATTTTCAAATATGAAAATAAACAGTTCCAGGATGTGGTAAAATAATCCCTCTTGCATACACCACCAAAATGCCCGTTTGGCTTATGTACAGGTCGAGTCTTCAGAGGAGTAATTGAGGTTCAGAGAGTTTAAGTGACTTGATATAGGTGACACAGGCAGCTGCGTCAGAGATGGGACAAAACAGAGATTCTGAAGGATAAACCCTCTTATCCACTAGACCACAGTGTCTCTCAAAATTGATTCAAAATAGCAGCTTGGAGGCCAAATATGAAATGGCAACAATAGTGCCTCTCAACTTTTGTACAGTGCTTTGAGATCTGCAGATGACAAGACAAGTTATAAGTGCAAAGCATTAGCTGACACTTTTTTTCTTTTCTTTTTTTTTTATAGGGCAACTAAGCCAGCGTGGTTCAGTGATAGCTGCTAGGCATTGTGGTCAAGTTTGTTAGGCACTGGCTCTAGAATCAAGAGACTAAGTTCTAGCCTTAGATTAGACACTTATTATGCTATCATTTTTCATGAAGTACTCTTCACTATCATTCAGAATGACAGAAGGCTGTGCTGTGTAAAATTGTGACCTATGCATTTCTTTATATTTGATAAGTATCCCATTTGTTTATTGTGTGGGCAAGAAAAGAATATTGATGTGCTTGACTATTCTTCCTTATTTTTAAGTGCTTGATTCTGTAAAATATGTGGTAAGTGACCATAATCTAATTACCTAGCAACCTTAACTAGTCTTTGAAATGAAGTTATTTTTGTTTGTTTTGGATTTAAACAGTCTATATAACTCATCTCAGCTCTACAAAATAATAAAATGTCACAGACATCTGAATCCAGATACTACTCAAGTTAAGACATGGTACACTCATCCAGGTCTTTCAAAGTCAGACAGTAAGTCACTCTCTCTGAGGAGGGTCCTTTCAATTATAGAATACCCCTATCTGATCTTCTTACAAGTGTAGCTGCCTTCCCTCTTTCTGCCATCAAAGCAGCGGGAGGGTGACAGTCATTTCTAGATAACCCAGGATGTAGAATTTGGACTGCATGTAATGGATGAGGCAAGGCACCACACAATGAATAACGAACATAACAAATAATCTTACTTATCTGTCTCATTCACTGAGCAACATCCAACCTATACACTGAGGGGACAATCATGTTCCCATTGAAGTCAGTAGGAAAACTCCTAGGGTGTAAAACTGACTCCACTGAAGTCAATGGCAAAACTTCCATTGACTTCAGTGGGATCAGGATTTTGCTCCTATTGATTACAATGGGAGTAGAAGAGAACCCTAAACAGGGTAGGGATCTTGTGGGGGCAAAATAGTACAGTATATGATAATAGAACAAAAATCTGTACCATCCTACTTATTTACAAGAGGGCAAAGCTAAGGCTGCACTGACATTTCCAGACTTTTGACTGCTTCACTCAGCTACCTTAGAATTCTTTTATAACATTATTTTGTTTTTTGTACAAAATATATGATCAGAATAGGCCATATTCTTCTATGATATAATCCCATTGGAGTCAGTGGAGTTACTCCAGTATTGCCTTTGGTCCAACATTTAATATACTTACTTTTATAGGTATTAAATACTGAATAGCCATAGTAGCACTTAATGTATAGGCTGAATCCTAGACATAGTCTTTCTGAACATGCTTAGATTAAAGAAACACACTCACATGGCTGTGGCAGAATAAGCAGTTGAGTTGGACTATCTAAGTAATCTCTAGACAACATACCTGTGAGTTGGAAATTAAATCTTGCTCCTGATATGCAAACAAGCACACAAAGCATCACATCTGATTTAAAAGGCCAAATTTTCAGTGGCTTGGTCTCCCTCTGAGCCTGCAAATAATCTCTGGTAAAAATCTTAATGAAATATCTAACTATGGATGGGGGGCAAGTTGTAAGATGTGCAGCTACTAAGATTTTCACCCCCAGCTTCATTTCTGGATGCAAAAACCTGTATTTACATTTCTGTGGGCACAAATTGTAAAGACAAATTGAAAGTCTAGCTCTCAGCCGTAAAATACTCATGTCCATTATTAATACTACATATACGACACTCAGTCGGGAGTTGGTTTTACCCTGGCGTGATATACAGTCACAGACAGACACCTTGCATCCTTTTCAATAATACCTAAAATATTACATCAGAGAGGATTCCACTGAAACATATCATACAGTTAGGACCATTGTAAGACTTGAAGGTACTTGATTTCTTGCCATGAAGTATTCTATTTAGTTAAACACAGAATAAGTGCTGCCACTGATTATAAGGTTATAGATGAACATAGAGGGTGCCAAATTCTGCACTGTTATTCTTGTGTAACTCAGGAGCATCTCAAGTAAAGTTAATGGAACTTCTTTGGAATTACACCAGGATAACTGAAAGCTGAATCTGGCCCAAAATGTGTAATTTTCTGTAATGGTATTTAAACAACAACCTCTCCCTTCCATGATTTTAACATATCTAAATACTGAATGTTCTACACTATTTATAAAGAGTATTACCTAGATATGGGCTGGAATATTCATAAACAGAATAATTTTGCTCAAAAACTGGATCTGTGTTGTCCCTATTTCTCTAATGGATTGAACCAAACCTCTGGAATGCCCCCTGATTTGGGGACAGTTTGGATTTAGAATTGACCTTTGTACTTCAGGCTCATCTCTCATTCTTCCATGAGACACTAATTTTCATGTCATGTCAGCAGTAAAGAATACACAGCAGTTGTATCATAAATAAAACAAAATATGTTCTGTAATTTACAGAGCTACCACACAAAACCTTTCAATGGCCTATTACCAGGAAGAGAAACTCTTGTTTCCATTGGTAACAGTAAAAATGGGAAGTGTTAATTGCCTTTAGTAGCATTGCTTGTGTCACTTTATTTTATAGTATCCCTGCCAGAAACTTGAGTTACACTGTAACAAAAATCAATATTTCCAGCTACAAACAACTTGTGGTTCTTTTTCTCAATTTAATGATTAAACTGAATGGCTTTGTGCTCATTTATTAGTCATAATATCTTCACTGAGTTACATTCATGAAATATTTTATCCATTTTTTGCACTGATTATTTTAATTGTTTTATTGCTATTGAACGTAGCATGTAGAATGTGTGAAATATTGAAGATATAACAGTGAGGTGAGAGAGAATTGCAGTCAACAGCCCAAGGCAAGTTACGTTCTCAGAATTTGCCTTCAAAATCTTGGAAAGATATAATCATACTCAAACAATTTTGCATACTTTATCTTTTTGCTGGGAGGTATATTTTTACTCAAGACTATAGCACTCCAGGGGATGTTTTTTTCAGGCTGATTTTTATCTTGTAAGCAAATCTGCAGTCTTCCAGTTTTTAAACGAATATATTTTTCAGTGATTACAGAAGTGTTAAATTCAAAGCTTTGATTTTTATTTATTGCTTCTGAAACTTGCTTAGAGTCACAAGTGTTATAAATAATTAAACATGATGTTCTATAGTTTCTGTCATAGTTGTCACAGGATTATTTATTATAGATTTCATTTTTGTTTATTTTCTGTATTTGTATTAACAATACCTTATTCTTCTCTTACATGGAATCCTAAAATATCTCAATTAACTCTTGGCCCCTAAAGATAAGTATTCTTAGATCCTGTACCTAAATATTTTCTACTCCAGTACCACTCTTTCCACTCCACTAGAATCCCTACCTTTTTGCTTCTCCTCTTCTCTTGGAGAAAGGGCCGGCTCCAGGCACCGGCTGAGTAAGCAGGTGCTTGGGGTGGCTAAGGGGAAGGGGCAGCAAGTCAGGCTCTTCAGCGGCAATTTGGCAGAGGGTCCCTGTCCCTCTCGGAGGGAAGGACCTGCTGCCGAATTGCCGCCGAAGAAGAAAGCGATGCGGTGGAGCTGCCACCGATTGCGATCGCAGCTTTTTTTTTTCCCGCCGCTTGGGGCGGCAAAAACCCTGGAGCCAGCCCTGCTTGGAGATCCTTCCCACATCCTTAGACTTCTCCTCTCTTCTTCCTGCACCAATCACCAAAATACCTTGCTTCCTCTCTCAGCAGGTCAGCATCAGCATATTGATGGCAGGTAAGAATGAGGTGACTTCTCCCACTTCAGTGCATTCACAGAGAGCACAAGTTTCAGGGTATAAAACTTGAATCTCAGGCAACTATGACAAAATCTCATTATGCAACCGGAAAAAAAGAAGCTCCTGTATACAACAGAAGAATATCAAGAAGATAAATTCGAAGGCAACAGAGTCCAAATAACACAGGAAAATGGAGACAGGGCAGAGATCAGACAGACAAGAAGCCTCAGCACAAAGAAATGACCAGCAATGAGCCTGGCAATCAGGAAGAATGTCCTTCAACAGGAAGCCACCATCAAGCCTCAAGCTTCATTTAGTGAGATAAAGTTTTGCATCTGTGGAGCCAAGGATTATGTTAACTTTATTTCTGATAATGATTTTAATTCAGCCCTTAAATTTTATTGTAATTTGAAGTTAAACAAATAGCTTCTGCTATTAAACCTTGAACAGTTGGACATTGTGTATCTGTGAAGAAAACATAAGCTGGCTGAGCTAAATAGATTTTGTGGCATTGAAACTTGAATGTAAGATTCTTAATTTTTATTTATCTTTTATTAGTATTTATTAGTTGTATGGCAGTAGTGCTTAGAGGCCTTGATTAGGCACTGTACAAACTGATAGTAACATGCCTGTTTTAAATCCCTCTTGAAGTGAGTCAATGGTGTGACAGACATTTCAATCACCTGCAATATCTTTGGGGACCATACTAGATTAAGTGTATTAATAGTGTATGTATTGCTGAGGGCCTGCAACTGTAAGCAACTGCAGTGGTGAGGGTTCCCACAGCTCCTCCAGGAATCAAAAACTGTGTGGGGTGATTAAGGTGACTCACTTAGGTTGTAAACATTTCCAGAGGGGTGCCACAAGAGAGGCTAGCATATACTGATTCAAACTGGGGGGTTTATTTTAGAGACAAAGAAAGTGCTTCTGGCATAAAAAGGGTGGATTTAAACTGACTCAAGCCTTCTTTCTGATCCAGCAATGGACAGGACATTCTGTACAAGGGAGCCCCCAACCCTGGCAGAAGGGGTGAAAAGGCTTTGGCCTACTAAGGCCCCATAAAACCAGTGGGTGACTCCTGGTATGTTTTTTGTGTGTTTAAATCTGTTTAATATTTTTGTGAGTCCTCTGTAATGCTTTTACTTTAAGAATAAATGTACTTGCTTAGAGAGAACTGTGTGGTAATATGCTGTTCATAGCCCTCAGAGAGAACACAGTTCAGCCTTTAAACCTCCAGTCAGAAGGGAGTGGTAGCAGGGTCCCTGCCAGAGACAGGTGATGGCTGGAGCCCTGATACCTGAGTGAGAACTCCTGGAGTGGACCACAGAGGGGGCACACAGGTGCAGTTACCCTGAAACAGAGACACATGGGCTAAGAGAAAGTTGAGATTATTGAGCATTTTGTTTTAGTAATTATTTAAAACATTCTTCCAATCCTTATTGGAGCCTCTGGGGACTTCCATAGTACAATGAATAAATATAAAAATAATATGGGCTACTACCAGAGGCAGGATACAAGATTAACTTGACCAGCATTCTGATCAGGTATTGCAACTCTTATGGTTGTAAAGGGACACTACTCTCATTCAATGTCAAACATCTGAGAGTTTTCTCATCCCATAAAAACTAAGTACGAAAACTGGTTTTGTTCTCTTGCTACCTGACTGTGCCAAGAGAGCCTTCCATGCAAACAGGATTGTTCCTGTTGGAAAAAAGTTTGGAAGAGAGCATTGAAAATGGCTAAAGTGGAAGTAAAATGACAGCCCTGACTAAAATTACTAAAGGAAATAAATATGGAACTTGTTCACTTTGCTAATACTACTCCATAACCTTAATGTCAAGGGAAACTGAACTGGGGCTTTAGTTTCCTCCTGACAATAAAAAGGTGAGAGTTGTTATGTTCCTCAAAAAAATATACTACAATATTGAGCCCATTTTGCCACCTAGTCCTGGATGTGGGGGAGGGAGTCTGATGTAAGTGGCAGAGGGCATGGCAAATTAAACCATCCATGTCCCCTGCTTGCTCAACTGACAGAGTTCTTACAAGCAAGTACCCAAGCACTGAATACCAAATAGGAAAGTGGGGCATAAAGAGGTAATTTTGTTGTGCAGGATATTTTACTGCAATATTTTAATACATTCTCTCTGGCAATTTAAATGACTGCAGGTGGTTTCATATTAATTTAAGAGCTTTCATAGTAAATGAACATGAAGCACTAATCTATCAGGATGGAGGGGGGAAATCCTACAATAGCTGCAACTGCAGTTTTATATTACTAATTAGCTACTCAATACAAGATACATTAATGCAGCTGTTCTGGTGAACCATTAAACTATAAAGATAGGAAGACAATGAAAGGAGAATGACCTTCTATATGTCAAAGTATATTGCTGAAGGCATCTGCAGCTAATGGGCCTGTGCTTGATCATTCAGAAAGAGTAAATAGGTTTATTAGCTTACTCAGCTGGAAATGCTTAGTAGCTGCTGGTCATATGACACCAAATTTAATTCATGGCTCCGTTAGCTCTAAAGTGAACATAATCTTTTCAAACTATTATTCAAATGTCCTGAAATGTGAGTGGAAAGCAGGAGATTAATGTGAACACTGGAGAGAAAAAATAGTCTCTCTATTTTCTGTCCTAAACTCTTACAACATCTGATTTGAATTTGGGGCTCTTACAACGTTAAGTACCTATTTAGGTCTACACTACAGCCGGGATCAACGCTCTGAGATCGATCCACAGGCAGTCGATTTAGCGGGTCTAGTAAAGACCCGCCAAATTGACAGCAGACCACTCTCCAGTCGACCCCTGACTCTATTCCTGACGAGAAAAGTAAGTTTCTTTTCTCCCGTCGACCCCCTGCGGTGTAGACCCTGCAGTAATTCGACCTAAGGTACGTCGACTACAGCTACATTATTCACGCAGCTGGAGTTGCGTAGCATATGTCGACTTACCATGGTAGTGTAGACATTGCTTCGTTTGATGTCTTCAAAGCTGCCTGAAGTACATATCAGGCTTACTGCAACTTTTTGCAACTGCAAAATTAGAGTCACAGAATTATAGATCATAGAAGATTAGGCTTGGAAGAGACCTCAGGAAGTCATCTAGTCCAACCACCTGCTCAAAGCAGGACCAACACCAACTAAATCATCCCAGCCAGGGCTTTGTCAAGCCGGGCCTTAAAAATCTCTAAGGATGGGGCTTCCACCACCTCCCTAGGTAATCCATTCCAGTGCTTCACCACCCTCATAGTGAAATAGTGTTTCCTAATATCCAACCTAGACCTCCCACACTGCAACTTGAGACAATTGCTCCTTGTTCTGTCATCTGCCACCACTGAGAACAGCCGAGCTCCATTCTCTTTGGAACCCCTCTTCAGGTAGTTGAAGGCTGCTATCAAATCCCCTCTCACTCTTCTCTTTTGCAGACTAAACAAACCCAGTTGCCTCAGCCTCTCCTCGTAAGTCATGTGCCCCAGCCCCCTGATCATTTCCGTTCCCCTCCACTGGACTCTCTCCAATTTGTCCACATCCTTTCTGTAGTGGGAGGCAATACTCCAGATGTGGCCTCACAAGTGCCGAATAGAGGGGAATAATCACTTCCCTCGATCTGCTGGCAATGGTAGCCTTCATGGCAACAAGGGTACACTGTTGACTCATATCCAGGTTCTCATCCACTGTAATCCCCAGGTCCTTTTCTGCAGAACTGCTGCTTAGCCCATCGGTCCCCAGGCTGTAACAGTGCATGGGATTCTTCCTTCCTATGTGAAAGACTCTGCACTTGTCCTTGTGGAATTCATCGGATTTCTTTTGGCCCAATCCTCTAATTTTTCTAGTCCCTCTGTATCCTATCCCTACCCTCCAGTGTACCTACCACTCCTCTCTGTTTAGTGTCATCTGCAAACTTGCTGAGGGTGCAGTCCACGCCATCCTCCAGATCATTAATGAAGATATTGATCAAAACCGGCCCCAGGACTGACCCTTGGGGCATGCCGCTTGATACAGGCTGCCAACTAGACATGGAGCCATTGATCACTACCCTTTGAGCCCGACGATCTAGCCAGCTTTCTATTCACCTTATAGTCCATTCATCCAGCCCATACTTCTTCAACTTGTTGGCAAGAATACTGTGGGAAACCGTATCAAAAGCTTTGCTAAAGTCAAGATATATCATGTCCACTACTTTCCCCATATCCACAGAGCCAGTTATCTCATCATAGACGGCAATCGGGTTGGTCAGTCATGACTTGCCCTTGGTGAATCTGTGTTGACTGTTCCTGATCACCTTCCTCTCCTCCAAGTGCTTCAAAATGTTTTCCTTGAGGACCTGCTCCATAATTTTGCCAGGGACTGAGGTGAGGCTGACTGGTCTGTATTTCCCTGGGTTCTCCTTTTTTAAAGATGGGCACTATATTTGCCTTTTTCCAATTTCCGGGACCTCCCCTGATCACCATGAGTTTTCAAAGATAATGGCCAATGGCTCTGCAATTACATCCTGCTCTGGAGCATACACATAGGAACCTCACATTGCCTTTATAATGTCAGATTATTGGACCTAAATCAGAATGTATATTCAGAGTAAAACTATCAAATTTATTTTTCAGACTACATTTCATTGGATTACGTTGGATCTGATTCTGCTACTCATACTTGCATTGAGTAGTACCATACTCCACCAGCTATGCACTACACCTGGAATCATGGTCAGGCACTTTAGCCCTTGGACAAGACTGTACACCCTAGATCCACAGGTGGAAGGGACCCTTTACACCCTTCCCCACATTAGATACAGAAGGAGGTTCCATGCACCTCAGTGACACCTTTCCCACTCTAACTCTGGCCCTATGGAAGCCTTTCCACATGGTCTGCTGAGGAAGGCTGAAGATTGAAGAGAAGGCTGACTGAAAGGAGCGCTGGGTGGACAGGGAAGGATACAAATTACACATGTATTTGCTCCTCAGAAATTAGTAAAAAGGAGATAATACAACTCTGGGCTCTTATTTTTTCCTGCTCCCCAGCAGAGGCCATTGCAACCAGGCAGAAGCTCTAGTAGCACAGATCCAACAGACTCTTACTTCCAGAGAACCAGAGTGGGAGGCGGTCAAGCTCTAGAGCTGATGTAAATGGCCTGGGGTTGCACCAGGTTTAAGGTGTCCCTTGAGGATTTTTCCATGGGGGTGACAAATTCCACCCCCACATTGGACAATATTGGAGAGGTTTCTGAAAAGGGTTTCCTCTGGAGAATTCCTTCCTCCAAGACCCACTTTGACTGTTTTTTCCATGGGAGGGAATGATCTGGATCTTGTAACTAAGTACACCTAAAAAGGATTCAACAGGGATTTGGGAACCAATCCCGCACCACTGAATTCAATGGGAGCTTTGCCATTGATTTCAATGGGATCAGGATCAGACTCTTTGTTTGGGAACAATAATTCTCTAATATTTCATTCCTTGAGCCACTTCTACTTCCATGTAGTCATATTTGTTGTTAAGTTTTTATGTATATGTACATGATGTTTGCCAGAATGAGATTTTAGATCAACAAAGTAATGATGTTAATAGAAATGTTTCTGTGGAAACTCAATTTATTTATTTATTTATTCATTTCCTGGAGGCAAGTAGGTATGGCCATTACCATTAACTCCCAATGTGGCTATTTTGTGAGGAAGTTAAAAAAATTAAAAGGTACTGTAGAAAACAGCAGGGCTTTGCTAAATTCCTGGGTTATGCTTTACAAACCCCAGTAAAATTTGGTAGCTCATATTGTGGTCTGAAATATTGTTCAATTTTTGCAAAGTGTCCATTATTTTGTAAATTGTGGAATTATTCTGAACATTTTCACGTAACTTTGAGAACTCTAACATACTTCAGAAAATTTCCCATTATTGCATTTCATTGTACAAACCACAAGCCAGGTTTTGCTGAATGAAACTTGCCTTTTGCTTATGACAAAATCTATGTAAAACTGCCATGATGACAAATGATTCTAATCAAACTTGCCAGTTTCACTTATCAGTGTGAACTTTCCACACGGTCATACAAAGCACATCCAAGAAGTTGGGGGGTTGTGATGTAATTGTCATTTTTAAAAGATATGATACATATATTTAAATGAAGGTAAAGTATGCATATTCTAAGTCTGTTTTAAAATAAGTTAACACACATATCTTTACTTATAACTGCTTATTCAGTATTGCAACTTAAAATGATATTTACCATATTGATCTGATTACAATAAATGTTGGCATTTTCCTGTCTGTTGAATGTAGCTTAGAGGTGAGGGATTTATAGTAAGATAAAATAAATGCTTCCTTTTAAACTTGCCAAGTATAATACATTCCTAAAAGAAGCAATACTGGCTATGATTTTTATTAGAAATGTTATACTTTTCATATACAATATTAAGTTTAATAATATGTTTCAGATATATGGGGAGCATGTTAATTCATATTTGCTAACTTACTGAAAGGACACGTGTACTAAAACTTGATACATCATCCCACACTACAGCTGCCTGCATTTATTGCAAAACCCATGAAAAAGCTGTTTGGATTTTTTAAAGTGAACACATTTTTCTTGCAATGCAGCCATGAAGGAAACAAGTTTTATCTGACCCTCCAGAAATAGAATCTAAGTAATTTTCAATAATTTATATTACTGTATCTTTAACATTTCACCTTTTCATAGAATCATAGCAGATTAGGGTTGGAAGAGACGTCAGGAGGTCATCTAGTCCAACCCCCTGCTCAAAGCAGGACCAACACCAACTAAATCATCCCAGCCAGGGCCTTGTCAAGCCGGGCCTTAAAAATCTCTAAAGATGGAGATTCTACCACCTCCCTAGGTAACCTATTCCAGGGCTTCACCATCCTCCTAGTGAAATAGTGTTTCCTAATATCCAACCTAGACCTCCCACACTGCAACTTGAGACCATTGCTCCTTGTTCTGTCATCTGCCACCACTGAGAACAGCCGAGCTCCATCCTCTTTGGAACCCCCTTTCAGGTAGTTGAAGGCTGCTATCAAATCCCCTCTCCTCACTCTTCTCTTCTGCAGACTAAACAAGCCCAGTTCCCTCAGCCTCTCCTCATAAGTCATGTGCCCCAGCCCCCTGATCGTTTTCGTTCCCCTCCACTGGACTCTCTCCAATTTGTCCACATCCTTTCTGTAGTTCGGGGCCCAAAACTGGACGCAATACTCCAGATGTGGCTTCACCAGTGCCGAATAGAGGGGAATAATCACTTCCCTCGAGATAGTTGTCAATGCTGCTACTAATGCAGCCCAATGTGCCATTAGCCTTCATGGCAACAAGAACACACTGCTGACTCATATCCAGGTTCTCATCCACTGTAACCCCCAGGTCCTTTTCTGCAGAACTGCTGCTTAGCCCGTCGGTCCCCAGCCTGTAGTGGTGCATGAGATTCTTCCGTTCTAAGTGCAGGACTCTGCACTTGTCCTTGTGGAACTCATCAGATTTCTTTTGGCCCAATCCTCCAATTTGTCTCGGTCACTCTGGACCCTATCCCTACCCTCCAGCGTATCTACCTCTCCTCCGCAGCTTAGTGTCATCTGCGAACTTGCTGAGGGTGCAATCCATTTAATCATCCAGATCATTAATAAAGATGTTGAACAAAACCAGCCCCAGGACTGACCCCTGGGGCATTCCGCTTGATACTGGCTGCCAACTAGACATAGAGCCATTGATCACTACCCATTAAGCCTGACAATCTAGCCAGCTTTCTATCCACCCTATAGTCCGTTCATCCAATCCATACTTTTTTAACTTACTGGCAAGAATACTGTGGGAGACCGTATCAACGGCTTTGCAAAAAGTCAAGAAATATCACGTACACTGCTTTACCCTTATCCACAGAGCCAGTTATTTCATCATAGAAGGCAATCGGGTTGGTCAGGCATGACTTGCCCTTGGTGAATCCATGTTGACTGTTCCTGATCACTTTCCTGTTCTCCAAGTGCTTCAAATGCTTTTCTTGAGGACCTGTTCCATGATTTTTCACCAGAAATCTTTCTGGTTTTACTTTAAACATGTTAAACATATCCAGCTAGATAGAAATGCGTAATCAAATGATCTTTTCCTCAAAAATGCTTACTGTAAATAAATTTTCTGACTTGTTACTCCTGAATGCAGATCTTTAAGATGCTAATTACTCTCATTACTCTATTTACTCTCATGACATCACAAAGGCTACGTCTACACTGCCACGTATGTCGGTATAACTTAAGTCACTCAAGGGTGTGAATAAACCACGCCCCTGAGCAACATAAATTATACTGACCTATGCGCCCGTGTGGACAGCGCTATATCGGTGGGAAAGCTTCTCCCATCAACATACTGCCACTTATTGAGGGTGGATTAATTAAGTCGACAGGAAAACTTTCTTGGTTTAGAGCGGCTACGCTAGAGAGCTTACAGCAGCTAGTGTAGCCACAGTCTAAATTACACACACACACACACACACACACACACTTTTGATGGAAATTATATACTGTATTACTTGTATTATATAATATGGCCTAGAGACCCAAGTCAGGACCTCCACTGTGTTAAAGTGCTGAATAACAGAGGTGGTGGCACAGTCCATACCCCAAACATCTTACAAGATAAATAAAATCTAAACATGTGATACTAATTTTGATAAGATTTGTAAATATTTCATCATAAACTTTTAACTATTAGTTCATTTACAGCTAATAATTTTTTTATACTTAGGATACTTTAGAAATCTTACATACACAAAATACACATGTGCAGGTACAAACACTCGTTCACACACTTCTGTAGTGGAAGACCTATATAAATTGTTATATTCTATATATTCTGTTTGGGCAACAGAAGTGACTCAAGAGCAGGTGCTGAGGATCTGGCCTTGTGAAAGGGCTGCCCAGAGGATTCAGGGGTCCTGGGGTCTTCGGCGGCGGGGGGCCCCCTCCGCCGAATCGCTGCCAAAGACCCGGCACTTCAGCGGCGGGTCCCGGGGTGGGAGGACCCCCTGCCGCGTGTCTTCAGGGCACTTTGGCGGCGTGTCCCAGAGCAGAAGGACCCCCCCGCCACTGAACTGCCGCCGAAGATCCAGAGCGGAAGAAGCTCCGGGGGCCCGGGCCCCACGAGAGTTTTCCGGGGCCCCCGGAGTGAGTGAAGGACCCCGCTCCAGGGGCCCTGAAAATCTCTCGTGGGGGCCCCTGCGGGGCCCAGGGAAAATTGCCCCACTTGCCCCCCCCCGGTGGCCCTGCCTTGTGATGGGTGCGCAGATCCCACACTAGAGAAGAAGGAACTAAGGAGCAGCTCTGGAAGTGACCCTGCCTGTCTGCACCTGCAAAGCCTGCACAAGCTGGAGGCAGAGATTGCAATGGGAGGCTGACAGTGGAAGGGAGCAGACCTATGCTCTGGGCTTGGCGATACTGACCACCTATCCTGCAAAGAAGGGACTGGTGACTTTTGAAGCTTTAATTTTGTGTTTGGTTCTTTATTTTTCCTGTGGCAAGAGGAGAAAATGATCCTGGTAGGAAATGATCCAGATCCAGGAAGGCAGCTACATAGCACCCCAAGGTGCAGGTCTTAGCTGCCTAACTTTTGGCCCTGGATTAGAGTCCAGTAGAGAGTGTAGGCCTGGGCTACCCTACCAACTCTTTCGGAGGGGACAATGACCAAGTCTATCCCTGGGTAGGGAACCTAATTGGGAAAGATCCTGAAGGTGCAAGGGCCTGGACCCTACAACCCCCACCCAAGGGGAAAGCACTGAAGGCCTTGCTGACTTCTGAAGATTTCCACAACACTTATGTGTACCTTAAAGACTTGAATGTGAGACCTGTCCAGAGGACGGAGTCGCTAAAAGGACAGATCCCACACACAGTGGATCTGTTGTGAGAAAGGAGAACGTCCGGGAGGAGGATAGCCTGCCACACCCAGCCTGACCATTAGGTGTCACTGCAGGTGAGCATTCCCCTTCACAGGCCTATAACGTCACATTTTGCAGCTCAATATTGTATTAATTGCTCCACTGACTTTGTAATGTTTAAAAACAATCACTCTATTAATGCTGGAATTAAAAGAGCAATGTGTGCTTCTGTACCAGTTCATCTTTGGGGACTGAATGAATTTATAAAACTAACGTTACGCCTGAGAAAGAGACCCGTCTGTCTTTATGTACTATTGTTTCTTAAGTAGTTCTTCACAAGGAAGTGTATATTGCTTACTTTTTCAGGTTTGCCTTATAGCCCGGTGATGTTATGTATGCGGACTTCCAAATCTAACCACCCACATGCAAAACATAGTTTGCATGTGAATCACTCACTGCAGCAGAAAAGACTCACCAGATTTCCAAAAGGGATTATGTGTATCTAAAAAGAAAGCATATACAAGTCTTAAAATAACAGTAGAGGACACATATATATATATATCACTGTTTGTACATATTTATTCATCATGGCTATTATGGCAGTGTCAGGGTGCCAACTAAGAACAGGACACTGTTGTGCTAGGTACTGGAGCAAAACAGAATGAGGGACAGTCATTGCCCCAAAAAGGTTTAATCTAAACAGACAAGAGAGACAAACAGTGGGGGAAAATATATAACACACAGGCAGAGCAAACAATGGGATGGTGACTAATGTTAGTTCTGCAATTTTATTTATTTATTTGATTTTGTTTTGTTCTGTAAATCCTTTCACTGAGGTTATGTTAGATGGGGATTAGCTAGATGGAAAGGCAAAGGAAGGGAGAGGAAGGGAGGGGCAGGAGGGGTTGGAGAAAACAGCCATTCAACACAGGGGAGAGGATGTTCAGAGTGAAAACGATAGAAAGCAGTGTGATATCATCAGTGTCCATCAGTCCCTGCTTGAACTGTTTTCTAAATCTGCTGTGCTCGCTTCAGTCTCTGGCCGCCTCCCCCCAAATCTCTTCCCCAAAGCCCATATAGGGAGGAGGAGAAACCACATGGGCCACAATGGCTCCAGAGGAAGATGGGGTGGCACCTGCACAGTTCAGAGTCTGCTGCTCAATGTTTAAGCAGACCCTCAGATTCTTCTTCTTTTTTTTAAAGATGGGATTTATGTAAAATTCTGGTGGGAGAAGGTACCACAGACTCTGCAGTGAGGATATTGTCTCTTTCAGTGGGCTTTACAATGACCCTTTTTAAAAATACAGTTATAGAGTCTTCACTACCAGTAACTCATGAAGATATGCTTATCCTAGTGGATATTTGTGATCATATGTAATTTATCATAAAAATAAACATCACAGTGCAACACAGTGTTCTCATTATGCAGCGTTTGATCATTTTGCCTTCAGTACTCTGTTTTGTCACCTTTTAGTATACATGCCTTTTCTATGTCTTCATGTAAGCTACAAGATCCTATTTTTCTATTAGCCTGAAAACCTGAAGAAACCTGCAATGAAACTGATGTGGGAGTTCTGCATCTTATAAAGAGGCCAGGCATATGATGGTCCTTTTCGCTTCCCCCACATTTTTCCTAAATATACTTTGGAAAAGAAGAATCAGGCGAACTGTAGGAAAACAACACAGCTCAGTACCCAGGCTATGTGAGGTACTACCTGGCAGAGTTTTGTTCTTGGGATTCCAAATAGGTACTGTAAAAAGATCTAAATCCATAACATTTGCTTTTTTGTTGCTTGTTTTAATTTCACTCTCTTCACCTGTGTTAGACTGGGAATGCTTTAGACTGTTGTAGGTGAGATACGTGCGCCTCAGAAAAAAAGTGGAAGATGATGATGGTCAGAAGAGCTAACAATTAAGTACTGTGCTATCAAGAACAGTTCATCTCTTTGCATAAGGCAGTGGGGACCAAGAAAAGTATCTTAGCATTGAAACAGTCAACTTATTTAACAGCACACTGTGCTGCAGGATGATCACATGACGGGTTCCACCCAGGGTACCACTTGGAACTGGGGTACTGCTGAGCCCTCTGACTCACCAGCCTGGGCTCCCTCTCACACTGTGCTGCTGTGACAAGCTGCAGACACACTCCCAGTCTTACACTTCCATCAGCATACACACAGGTAGGGACATATCCAGCTGCAGTTACATGCAGGCTCTCTCTCTCTCTCTCAACAGTAGAAAGGCTAAAGCCAAGGTAACACTCAGCTCCCCAGGCATGCTCAGCTCAGTCCCCGCCCCTCAATGTGGAGAGGAATATGCATCAGCCTCTCTGAGATAAGATTCCCATGCACTTCACTCCAAATTCACTGGTTTAGATTAAAACAATATAAATTTATTAACCACAAAAGATAGATTTTAAGTAATTATAAGTGATAGCAAACAGATCCAAGCAGATTACCTAGCAAATAAACAAAAACGCAACCTAAGCTTAGTATACTAAATAGATTGGATATGAATTAGCAGATTCTCACCCTAACCAATGGCACAGGCAGATTTGTAGATTCTTAAGGTACAAGCTGCATTAGCTTTACAGATTGGATTTATCAGGTCTTCATACACAGACTAGAAATCTCTTTAACCAGGGTCCAGCACTTCCCCCAGTTCAGTCTTTGTTCCTCAGGTGTTTCCAGGCGTCTTCTTGTGTGGGGAGTGAAGAACCCCAGATGATGTCACTCCCTGCCTTATATAGGTTTAGCATATGGTGGGAACACTTTGTTTCAAAACTTGGTTTCCAGACCGGTGTGTGGAAAAATATAGACGTCTCGAGTCCAAAATCATGTGGCCTGGTCACATGTCTTTGTAGAGTCATAGCAGCCATTACTTACAGGCTTACATTTATCTCAATGGAGTGTTAACTCTGAAACTAATGGTAATTATTTTAAATATCACACTTAAAAATGCAAATAATTAATTAAATATTTGATATTTGAAGACTCTGCTAGGGAGGAAAGAATATTATTAGGGAGGGGCTCAAGGAATGGGAAGTTCTGGGGGCATCAAGATTCTTTGAGATAAATGTATTTGGGAAAAGAAAGAAAACAGAGCAGAGGATAAATTTTTTTAAAACAAGTATTCATTACTCTACTGGAGATTGAGAAGTTCTGAAGGTTCAGATATTACACTGGAAT
This sequence comes from Malaclemys terrapin pileata, assembly GCF_027887155.1. Classification (NCBI taxonomy): domain Eukaryota; kingdom Metazoa; phylum Chordata; order Testudines; family Emydidae; genus Malaclemys; species Malaclemys terrapin. The sequence goes on from NC_071507.1 coordinate 168,865,550, forward strand.
TAGAAACTCCCAGAATATAATTCTAACGCATAATGGCTAGCTAAAATTACATACATTAGAATTTACAAAGCAGATTCCACCAAAAATAAGTTGAACATTATGCAAGAGTTGTTTAAACAAGTCCTTCTCTCTCTCTCTCTCTCTATATATATATATATACACACACACACAGCTTCGGACTGAGAAGAAATGTTGTTGAAGGAAAAGAATTAGCAGTTGTGAATATCTGATATCTAAAAGTAGCATAATGTACAGGGATCAAGGAGGGGCCATGTTTAGAAAATGTCAGGGTTTTTATGGGCACCCCAGTTAAAAACATACAAAAACGCAGATATATGCCTATGTAACCATGGTATATTGTATTTAAAAGCCCAGAAACTGGCCAACTCTGCTGGTAATGCACCACGTGGCTATGCAGGAGATACTTTCAGGACTAGGGCTCCTACACCAAATGAGGTCCAAATATGCAAGGGTGGCAGAAGTGTCACCATCCTGCTATATGAAGAGCATGCCTAATGTTACTCTATAATTCCTCTCTGAAAAAGCAGCTATGCGTGGTTACAAAGGGAGCACTGAACTGGCTCCTTTGGCCAGGAAGATGCATATCAAACTTGATGATTCAGAGAGAGAAAAAAATGGGGGAGAACATGAGTGGTCTGAGGAGGACTTTGAAGACATACAGGGCACCCCTAGAAAAAATGTATCCTTCTGAATTCAACATGACTATGACTATAATTACCCCCCCCCGGTGCCCTGCACACAAACGCGCACACACACTTAGCACTCAACAATGATGTCTAAATGCTTGTTAGTCAGTTCTGACTTAACTTACCCATTGTTCCTTGAATATGGATCACTGAGAATTTTGTGGTTTATTGTAAATATTGACTGTAGAAGATAAAGGTAACATGACTGTTTATAGTGCAAAGGCAACCAGCCTATCATTAATCCTAACTGACTAACTGCCGCTCTCACCAAAAACTTAACATCAGGATGAAATTGTCAGAAAAAATATCAAAGGAGGTTTTAGGGACTGCTTTCAGAAGCTGTTCTGAATAACCAAATAGTTAGTCCTGATATAAATCAGTTGGCTCATCTCAAAAGTGAGAAATAGTTCGCAACTTTATCTTTAGAGTACAGTAAAAGCTTTGTTATCTGGCATATTGCGGGAATGGGGGGTGCCACTTAGTCAAAAATTCTGGTTAAGAGTTATACTTATCAATGGAATACCAATTTTCAAAGAATTAGAATACAATAAAATGAATAAAGTATAAAATAGTATACAGGTTCTCACCAATCCAGTAGTAGAACTGCACTGCAGAGTGGTTGGTTTCCTGAAGCAATTAGGTGTATTCAGGTAAATTTTTCTATACAGTAGTTTATCTTATGACACTACATACAGTATCACTATGGGCAGTGCATGGCATACACCCAGATCACTAAAAATACACAACACAAAAACTATACAGCACATAATTTAATCTTTCTTTTATGATTCAGAAGGCACTTCAGGAGCTTGCAGTGTCTCAGGGTCATCATTGTCAACATCAATTATCATTGTAGATAGAGTCATTACAGATTCAGCCCAATGACACACCCTGGAAGCTGCTTTTTTGAATAAATCTTTGATATCAGCTTGCTTACTTGTCTTCTGCCTTTTTTGCATAAAAGTAGAGTGCAGAATGTGCAATTGCATAACCTCCTGGGCAGTATACTAGTTCTGGTTACTACATTGAAGATTTGTATTGGGAGATATAGAAATGTCAGTTAATTGAGCTTTCCAGTTTCATCATTGTTATTAATTTGTATTACAATAGCAACTAAATCCCCAGTCAAGGGCCCGGGACCCAGTGTGTTAGCTGTTGTCCACACACGGAATAAAACAGAACCTGCCCCAGAAAGTTCATACTTTTGGCTCCTGACACAATTCAACAGGTAGCTGAAAGTGGAACTAAATCAAGGTAACAGTAAAATGAACATATTGCATATTGCAGACCAGGAGTCGACAATCTTCAGCATGTGGCCCATAAGGGTTATCCACTGGTGGGCCACGAGACATTTTGTTTACATTGACCATCCGTAGGCATGGCCCCCCGCAGCTCCTTCTGGCCATGGTTCACCGTTCCCAGGCAATGGGAGCTGTGGGAAGCGGTGGCCAGCACATTCTTGTGGCCCACGCCATTTCCCAGAGCTCCCATTGGCCAGGAACAATGAACCACGGCCACTGGAAGCTGTGGGGGGCCGTGCCTGCGGTCGGTTAACATAAACAAAATGTCTCATGGCTCGCCAGCAGACGATAGGCCACGTGCTGAAGGTTGCCGACCCCTGTTGCAGACAATACTCTCAGCTCACCATCTGACTACCCAAGAATACAATTTAGACTATGTTGTCAGATTGCAGTACAGCAGCATTTGCCATTTTGCATGAATAGCTCAGTGTTCTTGGTATTTCTAAATTTCACTCTAACAGAAAATGTGACTATCACAGGACAGGAAAGAACATGAGAAGCAAGTTTTAATGAATATCAATTACTTCATAATCGAGAAGGTGTATTTCTAGTGTGATCCCACAGGGATTGGTTCTCAGTCCTACACTATTTAACATTTTTATAAATAACCAGAAAGAAAACATAAAATTGTCAATGATAAAGTTCACAGATCCACCAGAAATTGGGAGAATGGTCACTAATACAGAATAATCTGGATCATTTGATAATCTGGGCACAAGCAAACCATATGCATTTTAATATGGCTAAGTGTATACATCTAGGAACAAAGAACGGAGGCATACTTACAGGATAGGGGACTCTATCCTACAAAACAGTGCTTCTGAAAAAGATTGAGGTTTATGGTGGATAATCATCTGAACATGAGCTTCTAGTGTAATGCTGTGGCCAAAAGAGCTAATGCAATTCTGAGATGCATAAACAGGGGAATCTTGAGTAGGAATAGAGAGATTTACCTCTGTATTTGGCACTGGTGTGACCACTGTTGGAATACTGTGTCCAGGTCTGTGGTCCACAATTCAAGAAGGATGTTGAAAAATTGGAGAGGGTTCAGAGAAGAGCCATAACAATAATTAAAGGATTAGAAAACATGTTTTATAATTATTGAACTCCCTAAATCTATCTATTTAGCTTAACAAAGAGAAGGTTAAGGGAAAACTTGATTACAGTCTATAATTACCTACATGGGGAAAATATTTATTAATGGGTTCTTCAATCTAGCAGACAAATTTAATGTCTGGAAGTTGAAGCTAGACAAATTCAGACTCGAAGGAAGGCATAATTTTTTAACTATGAGAGTAATTAACCATTGGAATAATTTACCAGGGATCACGGTGAATTCTCCATCACGGCTGATTTTTAAATCAAGATTGGATGTTTTTCTAAAAGTTATGATTTAGGAATTATTTTGGGGGAAGTTCTCTGGACTGTTATACAGGACGTTGGATTAGATTATCACAATGGTCCTTTCTGGGCTTGAAAGCTATGAATCTTTTATAACCTTTATAAAAAACATAGGTAAAGACACAAAGATGGCATTTAACCATCTCTGGAAAAAAAAATAGCCTGTCGCATGTGTCAGCAAACAAGAGGCTGCTGATCAACACTTAGTCAATTAAAACATAAGAATGGACATACTGGGTCAGACCAAAGGTCCATCTAGCCCAGTATCCGACAGTGGCCAATGACAACATCCTGTGGCAAAGAGTTCCACAGGTTGACTATGCGATGTGTGAAAAAATACTTCCTTTTGTTTGTTTAAATAACACTTCCTTCTTCACTTTCTCCACACCAGTCATGATTTTATAGACCTCTATCATATCCCCCCTTAGTCATCTCTTTTCCAATCTGAAACATCCGAATCTTATTAATCTCTCCTATTATGGCAGCCATTCCATATCCCTAATCATTTTTGTTGCCCTTTTCTGAACCTTTTCCCATTCCAATACATCTTTTTTGAGATGGGGTAACCACATCTGCACACAGTATTCAAGATGTGAGTATACCATGGATTTATATAGAGGCCATATGATATTTTCTGTCTTATTATATATCCCTTTTTTAATGGATTTCCAACCATTTTTTCACCTTTTTGACTGCTGCTGCGCATTGAGCGGATGTTTTCAGAGAGCTATCCACAATGACTCCAAGATCTCTTTCTTGAATGTTAACAGCTAATTTAGACCCCTATCATTTTATTTGTATAGTTGGGATTATGTTTTTCAATGTGCATTACTTTGCATTTACCAAAATTGAATTTCATCTGCCATTTTGTTGCCCTTTTCTGAACCTTTTCCCATTCCAGTACATCTTTTTTGAGATGGGGTAACCACATCTGCACACAGTATTCAAGATGTGAGTATACCATGGATTTATATAGAGGCCATATGATATTTTCTGTCTTACTATATATCCCTTTTTTAATGGATTTCCAACCATTTTTTCACCTTTTTGACTGCTGCTGCGCATTGAGCGGATGTTTTCAGAGAGCTATCCACAATGACTCCAAGATCTCTTTCTTGAGTGGTAACAGCTAATTTAGACCCCTATCATTTTATTTGTATAGTTGGGATTATGTTTTTCAATGTGCATTACTTTGCATTTACCAAAATTGAATTTCATCTGCCATTTTGTTGCCCAGTCACCCAGTTTTGAGTGATCCTTTTGTAGCTTTTTGCAGTCTGTTTGGGACTTCACTATCTTGAGTGGTTTTGTATCAACTGCAAATTTTGCCACCTCACTGTTTACCCCTTTTTCCAGATTATTTATGAATAATCCCTGGCGGACTCCACTATTTACCTCTCTCCATTCTGAAAACTGATCATTTATTCCTACTCTTTGTTTCCTATCTTTTAACCAGTTACCAATCCATGAGAGGACCTTCCCTCTTATCCCATAACAGTTTACTTTGCTTAGGAGCCTTTGGTGAGGGATCTTGTCAAAGGCTTTCTGAAAATCTAAGTACACTAAATCCACTGGATCACCCTTGTTCACATGCTTTTTGAGCCCCTCAAAGAATTCTAGTAGATTGTTGAGGCATGATTTCCCTTTACAAAACCATGTTGACTATTCCCCAACAAATTATGTTCATCTGTGTGTCTAACAATTTTGTTCTTAGTTTCAACCAGTTTGCCTAGTACATCACCTCTGGAACCCTTTTTAAAAATTGGCATCACATGAGCTATCCTCCAGTACAGAAGCTGTTTTAAATGATAGGTTACAGACTACAGTTAGTAGTTCTCCAATTTCACCTTTGAGTTCCTTCAGAACTCTTGGGTGACTACCAGCTGCTCCTGGTGACTTATTACTGTTTAGTTTATCGATTTATTACAAAACCTCCTCTAATGACACCCTCTGATCCCATATTATCTTATACCAACAGTTGATACCTGAGTCAATCTGATTTTCTGGCTTGTTTAGATGAGTGTTGGCCTACAATAGGACGGAGTTTGATTTTGGGATGATGTGCCAATTTAGGGAATCCCTCTGTACAAATTATGAATACTTTGTGAGATTATGAACTCTATGTATGTATCTGTGCCAAGCTGCAAACTCCATTTTGAAGATGCAGCCTTTTGTCTTCTCTATCCTTTCATCTCTTTGTTGGACTGAAATTACAACAGGGGTAGTGGCAAAGACCTAACAATAGATGGTTGTTATACTGTGATGGACCCTATTCAAAAAGGAAGGTTAGGGGAGAGGTTGCTTTGACAATAAAGTCATCTGGCAAGAGTCTGTGATCACCTGAGGAGACAGAGCAGGACATCTGCTGACAAAAGGGGGAAAGGGGTGCAAAAGGTAGGAGTTACTTTATGCAAGGGGCCATTTTTCTCCAGCTCAAGATGAGGGAGAAGCAACTAAACATGTCATGGTGCATTGGGAGGTCCTGCCACATACCTGAACACAAATGGCCCCCAAGGAAACCCAAGGGAAGAGTGCGCTAATAAGGGGCATTGTGGTTATGGTTTTCTAAGTGATCTGTGCTCTCTTGTGCTTATCTGTTAAGTAAAAGAGCAAATCGTGTTGGAATCATATGTGAAGCATTTGTGTGCATTTATAGATGTTACACTTCCCACATGCCTCCTGAGAGAGCTAAACAGGAAGGCTTATGCCTTTGGAAGAGGGTGTGTTTAGACTGTAGAGAAGTCTGACGAGTCAGCACTGAGTGTAGGCAGCTGAACAGTGGGTTCCAGTTCTCAGGAAGGGGTGCGAGACACAAGGTCTATGCCCCGAGAGTTTCCCTAGGGACCCAAAGACTTGTGCAGTGGCTGGGCTCTGTTCAGGCTCAAGAGGCTTAAAACACCCAGGAACCCAGCAGCTGTTCCCCTCAACAGCATTCTGGTAGGTGGTCAGTAGGGGAAGCCCGACTGGATCTGTGATAGAAAACAAAACCTTGCAAAAACCATCTAAGGTCTAGATTGACAAGTTTTGTGTTTTAAAATTGTTCTAATACACTTAGAGAACTTCATAAATATCATTTAAGAAAATAACTAACATCTCTATTGTAACCATACATTGTGAGTTCTTTGGGAAATGACCACGGGATCTGGACAACACTGGAAGTGAAACTTGAAAGGGGGAATCCAGTTGCTGAACTAGGAATCCAGGTGCTGAACTGAGCTATCAGGGATTCAAAACCGTCTCCTAGTAACTTCATTTCAGATCTGAATTTGCCTGAAAAATTGAGTGCATATGTTAGACTAGGCTGTAGGAAAATCATCCTTATCTAGCTCATCAGCAATCCCTTGGCATTTGAGGATGATTGTCTTCCATAAAATTATAGCCAGTTATCACTGGTGGATCTGCAGGTGGCTAATGAGACCGATCTGGGATCCACAGATTTTGTCACAATTGGGGCAGGCATTTCTCAATGGAAGGGGAGGATCTGGATTGTTAAATCAGGCTGTGGGGCATACTTTCCTCATTTCTCCATTTCTTGTTGTTTCAGTTGGATCTCAAAATACTTGGATCCTTGCCACAGGGTCCCTTTCCAATTTGCTTGGTTGAGGGGTGGATTTCCTATGAGTTTATGTCAATATTGCACTTCTTCATGTTGGCTTATGTAGCTATCACATATATGGTAAATAATTTAGGACCAGATTCTGCCACTTACACTGAGTATCAATTTACTATGCACATAGTTCTATAGATATCAGTGAGACTAACTGCAAAGTAAGGTATCATATCAGTACAACACAGCATGAACAAGAGTGGCAGAATCTGGTTGTAAGTTTTGGACATAATTACAGGGGAAATATTTTATAAGGAAAGTGCTATTATACAATTTCTCTAATGTATTAGGGGCATGTTTTATTCTTCAGCATCAGCCATTTATGTCTCTTCTCCCCTGCAGACCATCACCCCCACAACAGACAAACATCTATTTTGGCCAGTGCAAGAGAAATGACATAACATTTATATCTGCATTCCCCATTCTCTTGTCTCTCTCTCACTAGGTATTGGTGCAGAAAGGGCTCTTGTTCCACATGTCCTTTTATGCAGGAACCTCTTACAAGACTTGAGCGCCTTAGAGGAATTGGTAGGATTTAGTGATCTTCTGCATCAGTAGGTCTGTCTGTTGCGGACAGAGTGATTTTTGTCATCTTGGCATATCAAATTCCATGGTGTCTAAGACTGTGCAGAGGCTGCAGTGGCAGGGGACACAGAGGTGGAAGCTTAGACTGTTTTCAGGCCATTCTTCAATCTTAGACTCTTACCTTGTCTAATGCATTTGACAGGGATAGTTTCCATATAAATGAATACCAATTAAACAAAGAATCCATAGAACAGATTGTGTAGTTACCGTTTATGTCACACTACCAGTTTTCTGTTAAAATAAACAGGATTGTAGGCCTGCTTCAGAAATCAGTTAATTGCAGATAGGAATGTTTAACTGATTTTCTTCTATTTCACCATTTTCTTCTCTTTCTGAGTTGTTTCAGAGGTGATGGCTAATGAGCACAAATGTGGATTAATATGCATCTTCAAAGAAGCAAAAGGAATAAAAGAGGGTGAGTGATGAAAAGGTAACAGTCTGAGGCTATCTTATATTTTCCATGGTGCTGAAGGAAGGCAGTTGTGCATCCCAGAGAACCTCAATACTGCTTGCGCACACCTCCCTACATCATCACAGAATCAGACTTGCAGAGAGGACTCTGCTGAATCTGAGTCTGTTTTCCTGAAATAGTGATTTCACCCCCAACCCTCTGAAAATAAAACACGAGTAGCTCAGTGATCATAAACACCTCTACAACATCTAGTGATTGGATACATGTTTGGAAAGGGAAAATGGCTAAGGAATAAGATTTCAGTGCTGTTCTATTTTTAGTGACACAAAAGAATTCTTTGACAATGCTCTTAATTTTTATAAATTGAGGGGTTTGTATTTTCATCAGGTAGCTCATTAAATGAGAAAACACACACAGACTGTGTCAGTAAGCATTTGACTGAAGGAAAGCAAAATTAGAGAGACAAAGTGGGTGAGGTAATCTTTTATTGGACCAACTTCTGTTGGTGAAAGAGACAAGCTTTTGATCACACAGAGCTGTTCTTCAGGTTTGGGAAATGTGCTCAGGCCTTGGCTACACTGGCAATTCACAGCGCTGCACTTGCTGCGCTCAGGGGTGTGAAAAAACACCCCCCCCAAGCGCAGCGAGTGCAGTGCTGTAAAGCGCCAGTGTAATCAGCGCCTGCAGCGCTGCACACTCGCTCGCAGCACTGCAAGCTATTCCCCTCGGAGAGGTGGAGTACTTGCAGCGCTGCGCAGCGCTGGCGGCGCGACTACACTCGTGCTTCACAGTGCTGCCGTGGCAGCGCTGTGAATCCGCGAGTGTAGCCAAGGCCTTAGTGTCACAACTAAATACCAGGTGGAATAGATTGTTTAGAATAAGTAGTTTACCTTGAATGGTTCCTTGAAATATGTGTTAAGTGGCCCATTAACACCTCTCCAGTCATAGGGGGGGAAAGGGGGAACAATGTTGGGTGGGGGAGGGGACCTTAAATGGGTTATAAGCCATAAATCCAATGTGTCTATTCACTCCATGATTGGTAGTGTCTAGCGACATTATGAACTTAAACTCCCAGGCTCATCTTTTGAAGGTGTTGTGCAGGTTTCCTTTGAGGATGAGGTCATAGAGTGAACCTTTTATTAAAGAGTGTAGTGATTATATCTCATTTCTCCCATGTAGCTGTTATTGGGGCACCAAGTGCACTGGATGAGGTACATCACACGTTGTGATAGACATGTGAAGAACCCATAGATCTTGAAAGTTATGCTGTGTGGGGTGTTAATCATCATAGCAATGGAAATATGTCAACACGTTTTGCATCTGTGGTTCTGGCAGGCTCTAGTGCCGCTTTGAGTTGGTGTGTCCTACCCCAGGGACTTTCTACATGCTTCCCAAGATGCACAAACATGGGAACCCAGGCAGATCCATCATATTTGGCTACAGCAGTCTTACTGAAGGAACATTAGGACTCACAGAAACCATTGTCAAACCACTCACCACACAAAGGGCCAGGTTTCTCCAGGACACAGCTGACTTCCTCCAAAAAGTCCGAAACATTAATGACCTCCCTCAAAACACCATCCTAGCCACTATGCATGTCACTATACACCAACATCCCTCAAAATGACGACATTTACAAGACACTCCAAATACATCAAACTCATCCATTTCATCCTCATCCATAATAATATTACATTCAACAATGAACACTTTGTCCAAGTCATCGGAACAGTTATGAGTGCTAGGATGGCTCCCCAATATGCCAACCTCTTCATGGACCATCTTGAAGAAGAATTTCTGGACAAATGCACCCCAAAATCAATGGCATACCTTAGATATATCTAGGATATTTTCATCTTCTGGACAGATGACCTAAACTACCTCACAGATTTCCACCACAAATTCAACAACTACCACCCATCCATTAAACGCTCTCTAGAAAACTCCCACTCTAGCATCCACTTCCTGGACACCTTGATCAGCTTCAACTGTCCTTCAACCCTACAGGCAACTGTCATGCTGTCTGGAGTGGCTTATCACTGTGAGTGCCTGCCAGAGAGCAGACTGTCAAAAACAGAGCAGACACTCCAAATCTCTGGTATGTTCTATAATTAGATTTCACCAAGCCAGTGACAAATGCAAACTTCTGGATCACTTGTAACAGTTTTACCATGGAGTCATAGACAGTTCCCTTAGGGCAGGTCTACACTAACCCCCCAATTCCAACTAAGGTACGCAACTTCAGCTACGTGAATAACGTAGCTGAAGTTCGACGTACCTTAGTTCGAACTTACCTCGGTCCAGACGCGGCAGGCAGGCTCTCCCGTCGACTTCGCGGTACTCCTCTCGCCGAGCTGGAGTACCGCAGTCGACGGTGAGCACTTCCGGGTTCGACTTATCTCGTCCAGACAAGACGCGATAAGTCGAACCCAGAAGTTCGATTTGCTTGCCGCCGAACTACCGGGTAGTGTAGACCTACCCTTAGACTCTCCAGTCAATCTTGCCACCAAGGCAAGCTGAACTTAGTGATAAATGGTCAGTTACATAAAAAAAAAAAAATCACAAAATATTCAGGTTGCTTCCAATCCCAGGAGACCAGCCACTTATCCCAGATCATTTGGTACCCTAGATCTTACACTAAGACAACGCCTGTATCCAATCCTGTAATAACTATCTAAAGGTTTATTAACTGGGAAAAAGAAATAAGAGTAATTTACAGGTTAAAGCAAACAAACATATACTGTACACACAAATGAGTTACAATCTAAATTCTAAGAGTGTCAGATTCAATTCAAAATGTCTTTCAGAGCGGACCCAGGGGGAACCCCTGGGGATCTGACTTCAGTTGAGTGTGTCTGGCTCTGTGAGAGTTCAGGCAACTTTAGATGAAAAATATTCATGACCACTTTAAGTCATCCCGGTTAACGTTGTTTCGTTGTTACGTTGCTGATCAATTAGGGAACATGCTCATTTAAAGTTGTGTAATGCTCCACTCTTACATTGTTTGGCTGCCTGCTTTCTCCACAGCTGGCAGCCTCCTTACACTCCCCCTCCCCATAGCGCCTCCCGCCCACCAGCAGACCCTGCAGATCAGCACCTTCCCCCGCCTCCTGCCTGCGGCAATCAGCTGGCTTGCGGCATTTTGGGGGCAGGAGGGACGGGGGAGGAGCGAGGACTTGGCGTGCAGTCTCCCCCTCCCTCCCGAACGCGGCAAGCCAGCTGATTGCCCCAGGCAGGAGGGAGGAATGAGGACTCGGCGTACAGGCCCCCCCTCTCTCCCCCCCAGGGCAATCAGCTGGCTTGCGGCATTTAGAAGGGAGGGGAGGGAGGGGGGAGGAGCGAGGACGCAGCCTGGGAAGTAAAGGGGGAGGAGGTGGTGTGGTGAAGAGGCAGGTTAAGGATGGGGGCTTGGGGCAAGGGGGGGGAGTGGGTGGGCTAAGGGTTGAGCCCCCTGCCCCTGGTGCTTGCAGAGTAGGGGAAGCTGCCGCTGCTGCGCAACATGCTTCTCCTAGCCTACAGCACCTTCAGCCTCCTTGTTTGTGTCATCTCCAGTGCCAGTGGAGGGTAAGGCAGGGGCACCTCCCAACTATAGTACAGTACCTGTATTAAACTGCTTGTTTAAAATGTATATAATGCCTTTTGTCAGGGAAAAAAAAATTCCCTGGAACCTAATCCCCCCCTATTTACCTTAATTCTTATGGGGAAATTGGATTCGCTTAACATCGTTTCACTTAAAGTTGCATTTTTCAGGAACATAACTACAACGTTAAGTGAGGAGTTACTGTATTTTTATTTCCCTCTTCCAGCATTCAAATGGATGGGGCAAGGACTTCTGCACATACTTCACCATGACTACATGGGGCAATTAACAAGGCTTTTGTCTTATAATGGCCCACTTACTTTTCAGAAGTCCTCCTGGATGCCTCCCAGGCCTGGGTTCACAAGTTCAGAGCATTTTCACATTTACTAAGCAAATCTTACATATTTCCTTATACTATGGAATACAGACATTACAAGCGAAATGAATGCATGCAGCAACTGACAAGTGTTTCACAGAGTCTAAACACTAAATTCATTTAGTGGGGGGCAGGGATAGCTCAGTGGTTTGAGCATTAGCCTGCTAAACCCAGGGTTGTGAGTTCAATCCTTGAGGGAGCCATTTAGGGAACTGGGGTAAAAATCTGTCTGGGGGTTGGTCCTGCTTTGAGCAGGGGGTTGCACTAGATGACCTTCTAACCCTGATATTCTATGATACATTCTTATAAGACCCATACTGATTTTGAACAAAATTAACATACAGGTGAGCTGGTTTGGTCTCCAGTTATGAGTTTGTCAGTTCATAGATAATGCCTGCAGCCTTGGCAAAAGCTGGCACTTGGTTTACCAGTGTCACACCAACTATACATAATTGCAACACCTACTTTCACAGATCCCATAACCACTCCAAATACACCAAGAAATCTCATACATATAGCCAGCCAGCCACTCCAACATCACAGAATATGCTCTGGCGCAGAAAATCTAGGATATGCACCTTAACAGACGTGAAAATGTGCAGGTTTTCTTTGAAGATAAGGAATTGTAACAGGGCACAGGTGAGCCCCTCAAACTTCTGCCCCCACAAACCAGCCAGAGACCTCTGCTTTGGTGCAATCACCCATGCTCTTTATTTACAGGTTACTCATAGACTCATAGACTTTAAGGTCAGAAGGGACCATTATGATCATCTGGTCTGACCCCCTGCATGCTGCAGGCCACAAAACCATCCCTATCCCTTCCCTTGACTCTGCTGTTGAAGTCCCCAATCCTGTGTTTTAGTGACTTCAATTGGCAGAGACCCTCCTGCTAGTGATCCCTGCCCCATGCTGCGGAGGAAGGCGAAAAACCTCCAGAGGCTCAGCCAATCTACCCTGGAGGAAAATTCCTTCCCGACCCCAAATATGGCGATCAGTAAGACCCCGAGCATGTAGGCAAGAGTCTCCAGCCTGACCCCTGTTAGCCATTATACTATTTATCTTGGCTAATATGTTTTACCATTAAACCATTCCCTCCATAAACTTATCTAACTTAATCTTAAAACCAGACAGGTCCGTCGCCCCCACCGTTTCCCTCGGAAGGCCGTTCCAACATTTCACCCCTCTGACGGTCAGGTTAATAAAGGTTCCCACCACCTTGTAGCTACAGACAGCGTCAGGCTTACAGCCTCAGGGACTGCTAGCTTCTGCAGCCAACAGGAAAGAGCCACCTGTAACTCCCTGGTTCCTCCCCTTCCTCTCTCCTTGGCTTCCTTCCTGCCAGCCTTTATGTAACCCCTGGCTAACACGGCCAGCAGCTGTTCTCTATTTGCCACTTAGGCCTGGGCTTACTCAGCCAGCTCCAATTCCCCTTTCCTGATTGGAGCTGGTGTGATAGAGGTCTGGCTCAGGGTTTCCTAGCCAGCACCCTGTCACAGGACACATAGGTCAGACAGAGTGATCACTTTGTGAAAATTATCCACCCAGAGGTGTTTTTGTCTTTCACAAAGCAATCACCCTATATCTGACCTATCAGTCCTCATCCTCAAAGGAAACCTTCATAACATTTTCAAAAGACGAGCCTGGGAGCTTAAAAATCACCACTCTGCTATACACTAAAAATCACGAACTGAACAAAGACACTGGATTTATGGCTTATTACAACAATCTGTAACCCACTAACCCCTCTTTTTGTCCTATGCCTGCAGTGGTGTTAACAAACCACCAGGGCCGGCTCCAGGCACCAGCTTAACAAGCAGGTGCTTGGGGCGGCCAAGGGAGAGGGGCGGCACTTGCGGCAATTCGGGGGCAGCAGGTCCCTCACTCCCTCTAGGAGCGAAGGACCTGCCGCTGAACTGCCGCCGCCGATCGCGGCTTTTTTTTTTTTTCCCAATTGCCGCCGCCGATCGCGATATGGTCCTTTACAATATGTGCTAACTATGCTAAACAATCTGTTCCACCTTGAATTTTACTGTGACACTAACAATGCCTTTCCCAGCTCTGAAGAAGAGCTCTGTGTGGCTTGAAAGCTTGTCTCTCTCACCAACAGAAGCTGGTTCAACAAAAGCTATTACCTCACCCACCTGGTCTATCACAACATATGGTGTACCTGAACCAGTGCACTAAATGACCCAATAACAACTAGGTGTGTGAAATGAGACAATCGCTGTGCTCTTGAATGAAAACACCATTTCACCCACAGGTGAACACTTTTCACAAAGCAATTACTCTATATCTGGCCTCTCAGTCATCATCCTCAAAGGAAACCTGCACAACACTTTCAAAAGATGAGTCTGGAAGTTTAAGTTCATAATGTTGCATGACACTAACAATCATAGAGTGAATAGAGACATTGGATTTATGGCTTATTACCACAGTCTAAAACCTATTATCCCATCCCACCACCTGCATCCCCCCCTCCTCTCCTGACTATGATTGGGGACGTTTCACCAGGCCACTTCAGCTTGAATGGTTCCTTCAAATATATGTTAACTTCTTATGGTAAACAGTCTGTTCCACCTGATATTTAGCTATGGTACTCTGAGTACATTTCCCATACCTGAAGAAGAGCTGTGTGTAGCTTGAAAGCTTGTATCTCTCACCACAGAAGTTGGTCCAATAAAAGATATTACCTCACCCTCCTTGTTTCTCTAATGTCCAGGGACCAACATGGAATACACGAATGACAAATGGCAGACTGTTGTCATATTTTGTTATTGTTTTCATGCAAAATGAGCAGCAGCAATGATACATAGAATTTATTGCTGATTAATATGAAAAAGGCATGACTATGAACAGCTCAACAAGAACATTTGGGCATCAATCCCACTGCCATTGAAATAAATGGGAATTTTGCCATTGACTTCAACGGAAGCAGGATCAGACCCTACATAAATGTGCTCATAACTATGTGATAATAATTCAAAAATTACCCAGAGTTGAGAGTAAGGGTGGCTGAAAATAACAAAGACAGGAAAGAGATTATATTACATAGACTGTCTAGAACAGGAGTTCTCAAACTGGGGGTTGGACCCCTCAGCGGGTCGTGAGGTTATTACATCGGGGGTCACGAACTGTCAGCCTCCACCCCAAACCCCACTTTGCCTCCAGCATTTATAATGGTGTTAAATATATAAAAAGGTGTTTTTAATTTATAAGGGGGGGGTCGCACTCAGAAGCTTGCTATGTGAAAGGGGTTACTAGTACAAAACTTTGAGAACCACTGGTCTAGAACATGTAAAACAGGATGCCTCTTCTGGAAGTTTCTGCTGTCTCTGCACCACTGGAACATTTGTTTAAAAAAACAAAACCCTAAGCTTTGTGCTGGAAGAAAATCTTGTGATTATGAATGGATGCCCTGGTACATTCCTGAGTTAACAGTAGGGAGTTCTTGAAGAGGCATCAATGGGGAGTTAATTCTAAAGCTTATTTATGTAGATTTAAAATGCTAACTATTTCACATCTAACCAAATTAGATGATGAACCACCCAGACTGATGTTATATAACAGATACTTAAGACAGAAAAGATTTGGGCTATTGTCATCATATCCACCCACTGCATGATTGTTCCTGACAATATTATTTGGGCATAATCTTTCATGCGTAAAAAAGTGGGTTTTTTACCCACGAAAGCTTATGCCCAAATAAATCTGTTAGACTTAAAGGTACCATCTGACTCTCTGACAATATTGTTGACCCACCACTCAAGCAGTTAGCCAATATTTGGAGCCTTGCCAGATTGTTTCCATTAAGAGGAAAAATTAGAACATAAGAACGTAAGATGGGACAGGATGCAGAGATAAAGTTTCTAGACACCATTAGTGATTGCTTCTTGGAGCAGCTAGTCCTGAAACTTACAAGGGGAGAGGCAGTTCTTGATTTAGTCCTAAGTAGAACACAGAATCTGGTCCAAGAAGTGAAAATAGCTGAACCACTTGGTAATAGTGACCATACATTTCATTATATTAACATCTTTGTGATGGGGGTGAGGGCTTGAGGGGAATACCAAAGAAGCCCATCATTAACTTCAGAAAGGGGAAACTACACAAAAACGAGGAAGCTAATTAAACAGAAAATAAAAGGAACAGTCACAAGAATGAATGTTAGGAACCAGTAGGAAAGGGATAGATAATAAGACAGAAAATCATAATGCCACTGTATAAATCCATGGTACGCCCACACCTTGAATACTGCATGCAGTTCTGGTCAACCCATGTCAAAAAATATATGTTAGAAATGGAAGAGGTACAGAGAAGGGCAACAAAAATGATGAAGAGTATGGAACAGCTTCCATAGGAGGAGAGATTAAAAAGACTGGGACTTTTCAGCTTGAAAAAGAGACGACTAAGTGGGGATATGATAGAGGTCTATAAAATCATGAATGGTGTGGAGAAAGCGAATAAGGAAGTGTTATTTACCCCTTTACATAACACAAGATTCAGGGGTCACCCAATGAAATTAATAGGCAGCCGGTGTAAAATAAACAAAAGGTACTTCTTCAAACAACACACAGTTAACCTGTGGAACTCATTGCAAGGGGATGTTGTGAAAGCCAAAACTATAATGAAGTTCGAAAAAGAATGAGATAATTTCTTGGAGAATAGGTCCATCAAACTCTATTAGTCAAAATGGGCAGGGAGGGATGCAAACGTGAAGCCTCGGATTGCCAGATGCTTGGACTGGATGATAGGGGATGGATCACTTGATAATTGCTCTGTTCTGTTCATTCCCTCTGAAACATCTGGCATTGGCCACTTTTGGAAGATAGAATACTGGACTAGATGGACCATTGATCTGACCCAGCATGGTCATTCTTATGTTCTTAATATCTGAAGCCTTGCCAGGTTGTTTCCATTACGAGGAAGAACTGACGATACGAGTCAGCTATTTCTTTGGTGCAATCATGTTTATTTACATAGAATGTACACAAAGGCCTGTAGGAACAAACAATAGCAGGCAGTTTCCTTGCTCATAATGTCCAAGCTCCCCCTCCCCCGCCAGTCCCAAAGAACTGTTTCTCCGCTCCCTCTGAAGGCCACACAGTGTTCTGTTTGTTCTCTCTTGGCTTTCTCATTGCTTTGTGTTTGCTTTCAACCTCTGACATCCACAAAAACAAACACAGCTGCAACCAATCAATGCCCAGCCCCCTGCATTTACAGTCAATCCCCAGGAAACTCCTCTTATTCTCAAGTTACTTCTTGCTCAGGCCTTCTCGTCAGGCCCAATGTCCTGGATGGTGGCTTCTATTGTTTCAGCTATTTTACTCCATAAAAGAGCTTAATGGCTTCTTCCATTGAGCTGGAATGAAGAGTGACTACCACATCCATCAGTTTTAGTAATGTCTGTGATTGCCTATAGATCAAAGACATGACCACTGGCAGCTATTAACATCTTCCAGAATAACAATGTATTTTCCAGTCTAGTTTCAAATGTCCAAGCAATGAGTGCATAGTTTCCCAAGGGATGTGGTATATTTCTCGCTGTTAGGAAGGTCCCTGATTTTACCAACCTACATTTTTCTGAATTCCATCCCTTTTCTTCCACTGCCCACTTCACCCACCCTGCCATCTGCATTCTTCTCTCCCTCCTTTTTTCACATTCCCTTGCTTTTACTTATTCACCCTCCTCCTGTAATCTGCCTTATTTCAACCCTGCCTCCATAATAATTTAAAAAAAATGAAAAATGAATATTTTTAGAAAGGAAATAGCACTACCAAGAGTTGCCCATTGTCACCTGATCACTTTGTTTGCATGTCCTGCCCTTTCCTCCACTCTTTTGTCTGTTACCTTGCTTTTAGACTGTAAGCTCTTCAGGACAGGCACTTTTCTGTGTCTGTGCAGAGCCTAGCACCACAAGGTTCTTATACTGATTAGGGCATTTGAATATAATAAATAAATAACCACACTTCTAGCTAGCCTCCAGAACAATGTGTGCCACCAGATGAGGGACAGGAGCAGAGGAGGAAGATGGGCAACAATTTCCAGGTGTGAAGAGAAGGTGTTTACCATCCACTCATGAGATGGTATGAGCAAACAAGGAAGATGACAAGGTAAGTTGAACAAGAGAATTCCACCAGATTTTTCCTCTACTTTGACCCCTGAATTAGAATAAGAGCACAGCTAGCCAACCAAATAATTTTTTCAACAGTCTGCTCACTGCTTTAAAGCTGTGTCAGGCATATGGGCAAGGATGACTTCACAAATATATAGAACCAATATTCAAAGCAAGGTTGAGGCAGTTCTTATATTTAAAAGGCAGTTCCATAATTCAGAAACCATAAATTGATTGAATGCAACTGAAGTAGTTACAAGTATAAGCAGAAGGTAAAGATAGAAATTAATCTTTGTGATGATTTATCTCTTTGGGAATTTCTGCATCTGTACGATTTTCATAAAAAATGGAACTCAAGATAAGAGCTCACATTTTTCAGTTATGATGGTAAGAGCATCATTTGACCTCACAGATTCATAATTAAGGAACAAAAGTTAAAAATATTCTTTTGCATATTGATTTATCCTATTTTATTAACCAATTTTTTATATTCTTGTATCCAAGTGTCCCTCCATACTCGTCGTAAAATAATCAAAATGTCCCTTTAGATTTATCATTGAAGGTTTAATATTGTTTAGGTCTACACATTCATTCTTTTTTAGAAGTTCAATCAATCCTTCTCTGAGTAATGATTATTCCCTAGGATGTAATAGGACTAGGCCCTTTTCTGTTTTGTGACAAGAATTTTTACTGTTTTTCTACCTCAGGCATAGTAGCAAATTAAAAATTGCAATTTAAAAAGAAAATCAATCCTCTTTATTTTAAGACCTTTATTCTCCAAAGAGTTTGCAAAGAGATTACTCCACCAATTAGAATGCAGTTTGTTTAGGAGTAAACAAAAGCTGTGGACTTGGAGCTGAAGTTAATACAATGTTCATTTCCCAGTTGCAAAGACCTGGTCAGTACTGCTGTGCTACAGTGTAAGGAACCCATCCATCTTGAAAGGATAGTCAAATTAATGTGAGCAGAGCAGATGCCTCAGCAGATCAATAATATCCCCTTGACAGTCACTAACATATGGCAAAACATAACATCTGAAAAACAATGAGGAAGCATAAAACAATAAGCACCTGTTACACTACCCTGGTTTTATAGGTAAGGTGACACTAAGCATTTTGAGTTGAATGCAGAGCATCAGACACAAAATTTGATGTCTTGTCGAAAGGTTTAAACTACACCTAAATCAGTCAAAAATGGGTGTCCTGACCCAAAAGGGAGTCACAAGCAGTGTTCCCCCTATTTTTTCCCAAGCATGTGCAAAACACATTTTATGTGCACTAATATGGAGGTGATGTGTCACACAACAAAATTCATGTGGTGGGTATGGGGTTGAGGGGTTCGGAGTGTAGGAGGGGACTCAGGGCTGGGGCAGTGGTTTGGGGTTCAGGGGGGTGAGGACTCCAGCTGGGGGGTGCGGGCTCTGGGGAAGGGCTGGGGATGAGGGGTTTGGGGTGCAGGTTGCCCCAGGCTACAGCGGGGAGAGAGGACTCCCCCCAGCTCTCTCTTCCCGCAGCAGCACCTGGGCTGGGGGGAGAGGCACCTCTCCCTGCCACAGCAGCTCCGGGGCTTGGGCTGTGGGATAGGCAGCTCTTCCCCTGCCGCAGCAGGCCTGGGCTGGGGCTGGGCTGGGGCCGGGGGAGAGTTGCCTCTCCTCCAGCTGCGGCAGGTCAGTCTGGGGCTGAGTTGGCGCATGGGGAGGGACTCCTCTCCTCCCAGCCCTGGCAGGTCCGGGGCTGGGGGAGGGGCGCCTCTCCCCCGGTGCGGCAGGTCTGGGGCTGGGTTGGGACCGGGGGAGGGGCACTTTTCCCCGGCCGCGGCAGGTCCAGGGCTGGGCTGGGGACTGGTGGGAGAGGCGCCTCTCCCTGCTGCGGCAGGTCTGGGGCTGAGGCATCTCTCCCCGCTGCAGCCCCTGAGTGCCTGTGTGGCACTTAGTAGGCTGCTGCGTGGCTGCACAGCTTAGAGGGAATTTAGGTGACAAGGCTGTTGTAGGGGGTTGCAAGATCAGAACATAACCAAGGCAGGGTGACGGGGGCAGCCACTCAGGGTGCAAAGCCAGGGAGGGGAGGAGTGGAAAAAAGGGGCAGACAATTAAAAAAAACCCCAATAGTGGGTAGAGCCCTGCAGTGAGCACGGTAGTACCACCTTTAGTTCTGCACTGCTGCTGTTGGCAGCGCTGCCTTCAGAGCAGGGCGGCTGCAGAGCAGCGGCTGCTGGCTGACCTCCCAACTCTGAGGGCAGTGCCACCACTGCTTTACCATTGGGGTTTGCTGTTCATAAATATTCCAGCAAGTGAACTCACTTGCAGTTTACAGGAGTGTTTCTGCCAACTATAAGGAACAAGTGCCAATTTTTAATCGAAAGTGAATTATGAATTGGTAAAAATTAGCATTTGCATTTTTGAACTTCTTGGCCTGATATGATTATTGCAGGATAAGGCAAGAATAACAACAACATTTGCATCAGAAGTCTGAATCTATGAGTTATACTCATCCAATCAGGAATCAAATGTATCATGTGACCTGTGTGTCCAATACAAATTGAATTTCAATTACTCAATTTACTGAATATTTGCAACAAATTGCACATGGGCAGTCTAGATACCAAAAACTTTTGGAAGAAATTATTTGCCAAGTGATTTTGCATAAGAATAGATTTAAGACAAATATGCTGTTCACCGAGAATTTGCAGAGATAGATGAAATTCAATCTGTTATGAAATTCAACCATTACTCATTGCAAAATTGTTCACTCAGTTTTACTTCTTACAATAGTTATTGGTCATAAAGGGTTAGGTGCTGCTTGGCCTTAATGTCAGCATACTGAAGTCTCCCTCAATCTAAATAACATGCAGAACCATGTTTCTGACCACATGAAGGGTAATAAATTGAATCTCATAAAGGGGTGCAGCAGTGTAGTTGCCTCTGCAAAACCATGAACCCTGAAAGTCTTTTTCTCCTGCCACTCATTATTACTTACTCGGAGCTGTGCCTAACTGGCACAATGTGGTCCAAAGGAAGTACATTTGTTGCAAATCACTAGTAAGGACAAAAATCATTTGAACAACAGGGGAAGAATATGTGCTACATCAGACATCCATGCAGGAGAATTGGTCTCCTACTGGCTCCACATCACGGTCTGCCACAAAGCAGTAACAGAGCAACTACTATGAAGAAACATATTATTGAATGCAAGAATATTAATAACCTAACAAATAGTATTCTCCAAAAAATATTAATGACCTCTGGAAAAAAAAAAAGGGGAAAATGCAAATAGCAATATTGCATTTTGAAAAAAGGACCAAGTACAGCTAACAAACCATATAGCAAAACAGAACACAAAGTAGTCTATTACTGTTAGACATTGAAAAGACAACAACCCACTGATCAAAATCTAACAATCTCTCACACAATAGATAGCTCTGTAAGAGACCCATTAACAGCACACAAGAGCAGCTGCTGTGTTTATAAACCCACAAGGGACATAATACAGGTGCACAAAGAAAAGCTGTGTCTATAAATGTAAAAACAACAAACCAGAGAATTGCCTCTACTTCTAGATATTAGCCCTACTAGCAAAATTAATATCTGTATTTGTAATTACAAGGCTCTTTGCAAATCAGCAATATATAACTCATAATGGGGCCTGATCCTGATTGGGACCTCTGGGTACTGTTATACTACAAATAACAACAGCAGCAGATCAAAGCTAGAGTAGCAGTGCAGAGCTCTAGATTCATAGATCCATAGACTCTAGGACTGGAAGGGACCTCGAGAGGTCATCGAGTCCAGTCCCCTGCCCTCATGGCAGGACCAAATACTGTCTAGACCATCCCTGATAGACATTTATCTAACCTACTCTTAAATATCTCCAGCAATGGAGATTCCACAACCTCCCTAGGCAATTTATTCCAGTGTTTAACCACCCTGACAATTAGAAACTTTTTCCTAATGTCCAACCTAAACCTTCCTTGCTGCAGTTTAAGCCCATTGCTTCTTGTTTTATCCTTAGAGGCTAAGGTGAACAAGTTTTCTCCCTCCTCCTTATGACACCCTTTTAGATACCTGAAAACTGCTATCATGTCCCCTCTCAGTCTTCTTTTTTCCAAACTAAACAAACCCAATTCTTTCAGCCTTCCTTTATAGGTCATGTTCTCTAGACCTTTAATCATTCTTGTTGATCTTCTCTGGACCCTCTCCAAATTCTCCACATCTTTCTTGAAATGCAGTGCTCAGAACTGGACACAGTACTCCAGCTGAGGCTTAACCAGCACAGAGTAGAGTGGAAGAATGACTTCTCGTGTCTTGCTCATAACACACCTGTTAATGCATCCCAGAATCATGTTTGCTTTTTTTGCAACAGCATCACACTGTTGACTCATATTTAGCTTGTGGTCCACTATAACCCCTAGATCCCTTTCTGCCATACTCCTTCCTAGACAATCTCTTCCCATTCTGTATGTGTGAAACTGATTGTTCCTTCCTAAGTGGAGAGCTTTGCATTTGCCATTATTATACTTCATCCTGTTTACCTCAGACCATTTCTCCAATTTGTCCAGATCATTTTGAATTTTGACCCTATCCTCCAAAGCAGTTGCAATCCCTCCCAGTTTGGTATCCTCTGCAAATTTAATAAGCGTACTTTCTATGCCAATAACTAAGTCGTTGATGAAGATATTGAACAGAGCTGGTCCCAAAACAGACCCCTGCGGAACCCCACTCGTTATACCTTTCCAGCAGGATTGGGAACCATTAATAACTATATAACACAATGTGGAATCCAGTGGCACCTTAAAGACTAACAGATTTATTTGGGTATAAGCTTTCATGGGTAAACAACCCACTTCTTCAGATGCATGGAGTGAAAATTACAGATGCAGGGAATATTATACTGACACATTAAGAGAAGGGAGTTAGCTCACAAATGGAGACAGTGTTGACAGGGCCAATTCAATCAGGGTGGACGTAGTCCACTCCCAATAATTGATGAGGAGATGTCAATTCCAGGAGAGGGAAAGTTGCTTTTGTAGTGAGCCAGCCACTCCCAGTCCCTATTCAAGCCCAAATTAATGGTGTTAAATTTGCAAATGAATTTTAGTTCTGCAGTTTCTCTTTGAAGTCCGTTTCTGAAATTTTTTTGTTCAAGTAAGGCTACTTTTAAATCTGATATAGAATGTCCAGGAAGATTGAAGTGTTCTCCTACTGGCTTCTGTATGTTACCATTCCTGATGTCCGATTTGTGTCCATTTATTCTTTTACGTATAGACTGTCCGGTTTGGCCAATGTACATGGCAGAGGGGCATTGCTGGCACACGATGGCATATATAACATTAGTAGACGTGCAGGTGAATGAGTCCCTGATGGTGTGACTGATGTGGTTGGGTCCTCTGATGGTGTCGCTAGAGTAGATATGGGGACAGAGTAGGCAACCCTAACCCTGTAACAAACCTCGTTGCCTACTCTGTCCCCATATCTACTCTAGCGACACCATCAGAGGACCCAACCACATCAGCCACATCTCCTGTTCACTATGAGCTTCGGTGTGTCATTTGAAGGACTTAAAAATATGCACTAATTCCAGAAAACTTGGTCATCTTTTATTATATTTCACCAACATCCTTTTTATTTTTGCCTTGTAATTGGAAAAGGGAGCAGGGGGAGAACATTTTGAAACTAAAACCCAGGAAATGACATCACTGAAGGAACGTTGGGGAGTTTTTCTTTCTTTCTCTCTTATTATGTATTATTTGTATTTGACATGCATTGGGACCCCACTGTGCCGGGCATTGTAAAAGCATAACATTCCTCCCCCATAGAGCTTACAGTCTAATAGGGATCAGATGTGCGGTGCGGGTGGAAACCCCAATGGAGAAGGGAAGGGGTAAGACAACAACAACTGCAATAGCAACATTAGCTAACATCAGAGTCATTGCTTCCCAGGATAGAGTCCGCCATCCTGTAAGTATGGCCTACATTCTTTGTTCCTAGATGTATATATACATTTACATTTAGCTGTATTAAAACACATACTGTTTGCTTGTGCCTAGCTTAGCAAGTGATTCAGATGGCTCTGTATCAGTGACCGTCCTTGTCATTATTTACCACTCCTCAATTGTTGTGTCATCTGCAAACTTTATCACTGATGATTTTATGTTTTTTTCCTGACCATTAATAAAAATGTTAAATAGCACTGGGCCAAGAACTGATCCCTGCTAGAAAACACACCTGCTCAATTGTGATTCAATTTTTACAATAGACCTATCAGTTAGCCAGCTTTTAATCCACTGAATGTGTGCCATGTTAATTTTATATCATTCTAGTTTTCTAGTCAATGGGGTAACAAGTCAAAGCACCTTAAAGAAGTCTAAGTTCATCAACACTATTATCTTTGTCAACCAAACTAGTAATCTCATCAAAGAATTATATCAAGTTAATTTGACAGGATCTATTTTCCATAAACCCATGTAGATTGGCATTAATTATATTACCATCCTTTAATTCTTTATTAACCCAGTCCCATATCACAGTTCCATTATCATGCCCAGGATCGATGTCAGACTGACAGGTCTATAATTACCCAGACAGGCCTTTTTAAATATTGAGACATTAGCATTCTTCCAGTCTCCTGAAGCTTCCCCAGTGTTCCAAAACTTATTGAAAATCAATAGCAATGGTCCAGCAAGCTACACAGTCAGCTCTTTTAAAACTCTTGGATGTAAGTTATCTAGACCTGCTGTTTAACATCCTCCTGGGATACTAGCAGAATGGAAAGATTATTATCATCATCATAAGATAAGACTACATCATCTGTTTTTTCCCACCAAATACAGAACAGGAATATTTATTGAACACTTCTAGCTTTTTTGTGTTATTATAGATAATTCTACTGTTTCCATCTAGGAGTGGAGCTATACACTTGTTAGGATTCTTTTTTGTTTCTAACATACTTAAGCAACTGCTTCTTATTGTCCTTAATTCTGCTGGCCATAGAGTTCTCATTGTGTCCCTTTGCTTCCCTTATCAATTTTCTACAATTCCTAGCTTCTGTTTTATATTAATTATCATCAAATTCCTCTTTCTTCCATTTGTTACATTTATTATTATTATTATTGTTATTTTATAGCTACCTTCATTTCTTCTCTAAAGCAGGTCATTTTTTAACCAATGTGGCCTTCTTCCTTAGTTGTGGGACTGTGGCTTTTTGGGCATCTAGTGCAGTGTTCTTAAACAATTCCCAATTATCATTCACATTTTTCTGATTGAATTCTTCCTTCCAGTTGATCTGGCTCATAATTGTTTTCAGCTTTGTGCAGTTGACCCTATTAACGCAGCAAGTATATATATTACTGGTCTGGACTTTATTCTGTTTGCACATTATAAATGTGATCAAGTCCTTTCCATTTGCACCTAAGCTGCGATTAATTTTTAGTTCTCTGATTTAGAATTCCCCCATTTTGGATGTGACACTTTGTAAGTTAGAAAATTGTCATCTGTAATATTTAGAAATTCCAAGGATGTTTTAGTCCTGGTAGCATGAGACCTCCAACATAAGTCACTTAGATTGATTGTCCCTGATGATTACATAGTTTATTCCCTTACACATTGTAGGTGGTCTGGAGTAGACACCAACTAATACCCCATCTTGTGCTTATCTGTTAGATCATTGATCCATCCACATTCAAGATCCTTTTCTTCTGAATTATCAGTGACTCCGAAACAGGTAATGCCATTTTTTACATAGAGTTCCACTTCCCCTATTTTTTTTTCGGCCCATAAATCCTTCTTAATAGGTTATAACTCTCGATTTTAACATTCCAGTAATACGAATCACCCCACCATGTTTCAGTAATCAAATTTATGATCATAAATTAGCATCTCCAATTCCTCTTATATTTTACCCAGGCTATTACCATTTGTGTATAGGCAATTAAATAATTTCTTCTGTTCATGCCCCTTGGTTCCTTGATACATTTTGTTTTCACCATCTCGATTTTATGCTAGATCGGTGCTTATTTCTTCCATCTTTTTGCCCTCCCCCTTCCTGTTATCAGTTTAACACCTTCTTGACTACTCTAGCCTGTCTGCCCTTGAGGAGATTGGTTTCCCTTCTACTGAGGTGGAGGCCATCCAAAGTATACAGCCCCATTTTCCCATAGAATGTAGACCAATGTCCCACAAAATTGAAACCCTACAACTTGCACCACTTACCTAGTCAGACAGATACTTGTGCAAGCATAGAAATGCATAGTTGTGCCCCAATTCTGCAAACACTTATGCACAGGAGTATCTTTGTAAGTCGAAAGTGTTCCATCAACAATCTTTTTTGACAGAAAATGGCTTTTCTGGAAACAAAATATTTATTGGTTACGGGTTTTCGGTTTTTCAACAAAATCCCCTAAAAAATTCAAAGAAAAAAAAAAGATTTCTATGAAAACAGAAATCTAAAGTTGAATTGGGAATTATCTCCTCCCCCTGAGAAAATTTCAATGAAAACAATAATCAGTGGGACTCAGGGTCCTAAGTGACGTAAGCATTCTTGAAAATTTTATCCATATTCTTTACATTTGTGATTACTTTATCAATGTTATCATAATGCTAAGTATACTATATGAGAAATATCTGTTGACATATTTTAATATTTATCATAACCTATAGACTCAAGAGGGCACTTAGGGTCACCTTTATCAGGTTTATCATCAGTTTCTGAGTCAGAATAACTCACTCATACCCATTTTACAGATGCAGTAAACTAAACCAGAGAGAGATTAAGTAAACTAAAACAGAGAGAGAGATTATACCTAATGTCACACAAGGTGGAAATCATCCCCGATGAAAGGGCCAGCCTGAGACCTATGCACCACTTAATTCCCTATTTTGGGGACTCAAGTGGTGTATGGATATTGTACAGATCCTCTGCACAGGGTTGAATTTCTCCAAGACAAATGAAGTGACAGGTACAAAAGCATGTCCCAGAAGTCCTAATTCACGGTCTGTTGCTCTAACTAGAGAGATCTATTACCGGTACAAGGACTACTACTGCTGCCAAACAGAAATAGTTTCTCTATCACATTTTTGCTTTCTGAAAAGGGACAGATTTGTAATGGAACTAGAAACTGGAAAAATTAGCTTATATAAATATATATGTATATCATACTCCTTTAGTATCATATTAACTTTGTCTTTAGCAAGCCTAACACTGAAATGCTACAAGATGGATTAAAAGTTTGTCTACTCATTAGAAATATTTATACATATTATTCCTATGAGGCTGGCAGTAGTGTGTTTAAAAGATATTTAGACAGAAGTACACCTATAATTCAAACCTACCCACAAAAGCAAAGGAAACTGTTTAGTGTTTAAAATTCATAGCTGTGTTTTAGAGAGACACAGATGTTATCAAAAACAGGAGATGTAGTCAACCAAGTGATAATAGCAACTGTGCATTGGTTTTACAGCCGAAAGACCCAACAGATGGCCCCAAGATGGTAGCAAGAGAGCTCAACGTGTATGTGACGTGTCTGGTGTTAAAGAACAGGACTACAGTCACAATATTAATTTATTTAACACTAAAATGCTTGGAAGCACAATTATTGCTTTTCTTTCCCACAAAACATGTTTAAACACTAGCTGTACTCATGATCAATGGGAATTGCATTGCATAATTCTTTTTTGAGCAGGCTATCAGCAGGAAGATGGCAGCTGGACATCCATTAGACTAACAGAAGGATATGGAATGCAGTCAAAAAACCCTTGCAATGATGGGAAAATGCCATAAGGAAACCATCCCCTTTCCCAAGAAACTTTTTCTAGTCTTAAGAGCTCTAATAGATTGAAGCCTCACATTACTGTTCTGCCTGCAGAGGGTCTATTGGCAATAAAGGCAAATTTTTTACTCATTTCACTGTGATTTTACTGTATACACTTCAGGCAGAAATGATTGTTCTTAATTCAGAGGAACTAATAAAAAGTCAGAACTGAACCAGTTTTACTTTCCATTTACTTCTCCTGTTAAAACCAAAGGGCCTGATTCTCATTTGGTGTAAACTGGCATGGCTCCACTGACTTCAAAGATGCAACACTGATTTATATCACTGAAGGATCTGGCCCATGATATGATTACATACAATAAGCTAATGGAACCATTAAGCATACAGAAGAATATCATTTGTAATGTTTGCTACCTTATGCTTTCCATAATATATCTTAGTTTTTTATACAGTTTCTGTGCTGGGGTGTATAGACCCCACACAGATGAGCAAGATGCCAGAGAGGCCCTGGGAACAGAGCTAGCCCCTCCCCTCAGGCCCCGTCAATCATGTATGATAGGGAGAAGGCCTTTAAAAGGGAGGAAACTGCAGCCAGGGGGAGTGGGGGAGGGAAGAGAATTTAGGATTGCCATAAACAGCAGACTGCAGGAGCAACTCCTAAAGCTACAGAGGGAACTCCCAACCAGAAGACCCTCATCCTCACCCTATAGAGAGTGCAGCAAACTCTCAGGGTAAACCAGACAGACTGAGCTTGACTCAGAAGCCCAGCCAGGGAGATTTCTCAAAACCCATGATGTGGGTGCTGTATTGTTGGCACTTTTTCCTACCATCCTTTTGAGGTTCCCTGGGAAGGGGGTGTACCCTCCAATGCATTGGTGTTTGTGACTTTCGTTTTGATCCCCCATCTGGGGTGACTTAAGAAGGCCTACAAAAGGCAGCCCCTCCCCGCCCCAAGTAGTAAGGAACTGGGGTCTGTGTTGGAGCCTCCCAATACAAATAACTGGGTGTGGTCAGGTTCTCCCACCATCTGGGGGAAGAACCGCAGGGGACTCTGTTACAGTTTCATATGGTTTTTATATATCTATCACCGTGGTATTAGCATTAGGACTATCTCCATGCTTAACATTAAGCACATGCTAAAATGCTCTGCTGGATTGAGGCAGAAAATATTCCACTTGTCATCTCAGGGAGAGACTGTGTAAAGTCTCCATACTTCATGGAGGTTCCTAGTAGTCTTTTTAGTTTATCTTTAACAAGAACATTGTACGCATGGTAATGAGGTAGGGAAAAACAAACAAAGAAATTCCAAGATTATTAACAGTGTACTAAACATATTCAGGAGACTAAGGAAAATCAGCAATACTAGGTTGTGGTTTTTTTTTGGGGGGGGGGGGAGGTTGTGTGTGTGTGTGTGTGAGGTTTGTGGTAACTGGTATTGGTTAGTTTGTTTGCATTATGGGGAAGGCTTCTCTCCTTACAAAACTTCCCACCAACTGCAGAAAAGAAAAAAACAACAAAAGAAGGAAAAACACTTAAATATAATAAACAATAATGTAGGGGTTTTTGTTTGTTTATGACTTATGCATTCGTTTAACTTTTCGGAACGAATACTACCCTAGCATAACAAGGTACAACTCCCAGTCTTGTTCTTGGAAGTTATGTCATTAAAAAGCCTTCCCCTCCAGTGGAGCCCATATTAATAAAATATACTTGTGATATGTGGGCTCGTGTCTCCATGTATTTTGATAAATATGCAACATTGAGGATCCAATGAGGATATATACAAAGTACATACTGGTACATGATCATGAAGCATTAAAGAATTTAATGCAACATTTACAATTTGCAGCAATGATTGCAATAAATCACAGACTTTAAGATTGGTATTGGTTCATCTTACATGCTCTTTACTAAAGTAATAAAGACATTTCATTGTCTGCAGTTCCTCTTCTCCCGCCATCACTATCCACAACCGGAACACCCATCCATATCTGTCCTGATGTTTCCTCTCTCCTTCCTCACCAATCACCTCTTCTAAATGAGCCTTCTTTCGCCTTGCTAGCCAGACTAATTGCTCTCAAAAATCCCAGTCTGACTTGGCACTCATTTCCCAAAACATGCTCTCTTTCCTTGTACAGCCCCCAGGCTATGCTCCAGCAACCCAACTGAATTAGTAGCAAACTGTCCCAATCCAGATCTCCTACCGTGAATATTTCTCAAAGTTCTCTCTTGGCTAACCTGGGCACTGGGACAAGGTTTCATTTCCTTAGCACTGCAATGACAGCAAAGTCACATCTCTTTAAGTTAATAAGACAGAAAAATGTAAGTGTAGGTGCACAAGTGTGTAATATTTTTAGTGTCTAGGCTCATTGAGCACAGCCACTGACTTCATTCTCCACACACCGAGCTGACAGCAATGTCACATACTCTTAAGTTAATGTGTGTGAGAAGAAATAATCATAAAAAAGGATAGCCGGAGGCAGACTGGACCAAGGGCAAAAATAGAAGTTTTAATAATAGTAGGGGAGGTTTTCTTTCTAAGGTCTGTTTTAAAGTTAGATCCAGAACAGAAAAACACAATAGCTACCACACAAATGTTTTTACATATCCATTCTTGCTTTCAGTCCTGCTTGACACTGAACTATGCTGGGTGCATACACATGTATGATACACTTGGGGTATGGGTGTGTGCGTGTGTGCGCCCTATCCCTATCATCAAGATACTGACATGCCAGGGGAAGACTAGCTGGCCCAATTATTGTAGCCCAATAAATAGTTTCCTGAGTCATGAAAAAGCTAAAAAAAAAGTACAAATAAACAATAGTATTGAAAATACAAAGAAATTCCCATGCTCAGGCCTTGTCTCAGACTATAACGCTAGGATTTAATGTAACCCTCCCTATGGCTGGGAGCCACAGGGCCTTTAAATCACCCTGGAGCTACCAGTTGCAGAGGCAGCTGGGAGCCCTGGGGCTCAGGGGCGAATTAAAGGGCCTGGGGCTCCAACCGCCATGGACCTCCGGGCCCTTTAAATCACTGCGGGAACCCGGCTGCCAGAGCTCAGGTGGGGATTTAAAGGGCCCGGAGCTTCCTGCAGTGGCTGGAACCCTGGGCCCTTTAAATCACCACTGGAGAAGCCAGTCCAGTCCGGCATGGTGTACTGGCTATTACCGGTACACCGGACCGGACCAGACCAGCTTACTTTCACCTCTCTTTCTCCCTTATGTCTCTTGTATGCTAATTTACACCTCCAGAACATTGTGAGAACTCCTCCTAACCCTAAATGAACTGATTAAATCACTATTTATCTCTTAGCTTCCTGCCTCAATCATTTTACTATGCACTATGATCTTCCAAAATCTCTATTCTCCAAACCTCAGGGTTTCCTGAATGCTGCAGCCAGAACTCTAATCCCAGAAAGCAAGACCATATCACCTCTGTCTTTACTGGCATCCTATCGCATCTTAAATTGTGTTCAAAAGCCAGTTCCTAGCCATGGGCGGTGGGTGAAACACTGACTGGGGGAGGCTAGCCCCCAGCTGGTCCCGCCCCCCATTCTGGCCCTGCCCCTCAATCCTCCACTGGAGCCCACAGCCCACTCTCCCTGCCGCCCCCACCCCTGCCCCAGACCCGGAGCACTGGGCGGGCAGGCAATGCGTGGCCCTCCCTAGCCCCCAAGAAGTGGGCAGGCAGGCAGGCGGTGCGTGGGGCCCCCGGCCTCCGAGTGCAGGGCGAGCAGCACACGGCTCCCCCTGGCCCCAGTGTCCCCAGCCCCCCCAGGTACAGGGCAGGCAGCTTCAGCATCCCCACCTCCTCCTGAGCACCAGGTGGTGGAGCCCCAGCAGCTGGGGCCCCCGCAGCACTGGGCAGCCCCAGGCACCCCAAGTCCCGGCCGCAGCAGCACTGAAGAGGAGCAGCCTGCCTGGGACCAAGGGAGAAAGTGCAAGCAGGAGGGGGCTTTGGGGAGGAGCATGGGTGGGGCCACACGGGGCTGTTTGGGGAGGCACAGCCTTCCCCAGCCTATTGGATGCACCGCCCATGTTCCTAGCCATACACTACACTCTGGTTGTGGCCTTCCTATTGTCCTTTCTTGTCTATTTCCCACTGTTGTGGAGGTTTAGTCTTTCTTCTGTGTTGTCCTAAACAACTGGCACAATCTTCCTGCACTCAGTAATTTTATTTCTGTACATCATAAGATAAAAATTTCCTTTACGTTATGACTCTCTGTGTAGAGCTTTTTCTGATACTAGGAAGGATGCTATAGATACAAATCACATTCTACTCTGGAATACGGATATCACTACTAGCGACACATGGGTGGGGAACAAACCACACCTTTTGTGTTATTTCACAGGAGTGCTGAATGCATAGGAACAAGTTACAGCAGGGGCTAAGGGTTTTGACAAAAACTAATGCAATGTGGTGCACAGATGAAAATCCAAACTCCTATTTCTTATTGGTTGCACTGGATTTTGAATTTAATCGCATCAGGTAGGATGATCCCAGACCTACATGGATTTGATAAGATCTTACACATGTATGCATACAACATACATTTTATTAAGTCTTTATCTACACTGTTACTGCTTTAGCATTACTTAACTCATTACCTTGGGAACCACCTTCCATAGCTTGAATATGAAAGTTCCTGTATTCCGTTCCATATTTTCCTTCTGAGTTAATATCTCATTGCTTATAGAAAATTATTTTTGGTGCAACAACATTTATGTGGAAAAGAAATACACAGAAATATTTTCCATTTCTGTTTACATATTTGAATAGGATGCAAATAAAAAATCCCACAAATCATTTTTGGCACTCAGTGGAAGCATTGATTGTAGCTCCCAGTAAATGTTCCTGGTGCAAAATATATTTGCCCCATAGTACAAAAAGGACATTTATTGAAAACCATTTGAAAAAGTACCCAAGCAGCTACACTAACTAGAAAATAGCGGAGCCAAGCCAGGCTTCCTTGCTCCTTTGCATGGCCAAGAAATGGATGTAAAAATCCATTCCTGAAATGTTGTGCTACTACTGGCTTGCTAACACAAGCAGCATAGACGCCAACTCCGTGGGTGCTCCAGGGGTCAAGCATTGACAAAAAAACATAGGGGGTGCTCAGTGGGACCACCAATCAGCTGTTTGGTAGTTGGCAGGAGGCACTTGGGGGAGAACGGAGAGCAACAAGCGACAGGCAGGGAGCCTAGGGGAGAGGCCGTAGTGGGGGCGGGAAGAGGTGGAGCAGAGGCAGGCCGTCAGTGAAGGGCAGAGTAGGGGTGGAGCATCCTCGGGGAAAAACAGAAGTCAGCACCTGTGACAAGCAGTACATTCCTGTAGAGAGATTCTGCCAAGTTGTATAGCTGTGGCATTGATATCAAAGGCCCTGTTATTGTTGAAAGCACTTCTCATGGGGAGGAGAGCTGAGGGATAAGTGTCTCTCTCTAGTCTTCTCTTATACAAACAGCACATGTTCGGTCCTACTAGGTGCTGCTGGAGTGTTATCAGAGCTGTTGCCAAGTTGTACATTTCTTCTACTGATATTAAGGGCTCCTTCTATATGTGCCACTGCTGTTTGTGAGACATTGTGAATCTGTCCTTCTCTGAAACAGCACACGTGCTTCCATCATGCCCCTGAATATTTCACTCAGTACCTATTCCAACAAAATTTGTAAATTGGAGTCCCAGGTTAATTTTCAGTACAATCTAGCAGTTGAGATTCCCCATGTCCAAAACCACTTGAAATTGTCTGGGCTTCTTTAGGATTCTGACTAAAGGAATAGCCCCATGCAAAGTGATCTTTTTAAGTTTTCTTCACAGATTACATAGCGCTGGCTTCCCTTAGCAGTAAAATAGATTTGAAAACTGAATCTCCTTTAAAAGAGTGAGGGCTTCATTTATGGAAAAAAGAAAGGTTCTGTAAAATGAGCTTCTTTGTAAATTGGCCAAATGTTTTTAATACACTGTGGCCTGGTCTACACTAGGCGTTTATGTCGAAGTTAGCGCCGTTACATCGAATTAACCCTGCACCCGTCCACACCGCGAAGGTATTTAGTTCGACATAGAGGTCTCTTTAATTCGACTTCTGTACTCCTCCCCGACGAGGGGAGTAGCGCTAAATTCGACATGGCCATGTCGAATTAGGCTAGGTGTGGATGGAAATCGACGCTAATAGCTCCGGGAGCTATCCCACAGTGCACCACTCTGTTGACGCTCTGGACAGCAGTACGAGCTCGGATGCTCTGAACTGCCACACAGGAAAAGCCCCGGGAAAATTTGAATTTGAATTCCTTTTCCTGTCTGGCCAGTTTGAATCTCATTTCCTGTCTGGACATCGTGGCGAGCTCAGCAGCACTGGCAACGATGCAGAGCTCTCCAGCAGTGATGGCCGTGCAATCTCAGAATAGAAAGAGGGCCCCAGCATGGACTGATCGGGAAGTCTTGGATCTCATCGCTGTGTGGGGCGATGAGTCCGTGCTTTCCGAGCTGCGATCCAAAAGACGGAATGCAAAGATCTACGAGAAGATCTCTAAAGACATGGCAGAGAGAGGATACAGCCGGGATGTAACGCAGTGCCGCGTGAAAATCAAGGAGCTGAGACAAGGCTACCAGAAGACCAAAGAGGCAAACGGACGCTCCGGATCCCATCCCCAGACATCCCGTTTCTACGAGGCACTGCATTCCATCCTCGGTGCGGCCGCCACCACTACCCCACCAGTGACCGTGGACTCTGAGGATGGGATAGTGTCCACGGCTGGATCCTCGGACATGTTAGCGGACGGGGAAGATGAGGAAGGAGATGAGGAGGACGAGGCAGTCGACAGCGCTCACAACGCTGATTTCCCCGACAGCCAGGATCTCTTCATCACCCTTACAGAGATCCCCTACCAACCCTCCCCAGCCGTTACCCCGGACACAGAATCTGGGGAAGGATCAGCCAGTAAGTGTTGTAAAAATCTAAACATTTATTTGTAACAGAACAGGAATATTAACAATTTAAAAAATGGGTTTCTCATGATTAGTTTGATTAGCTTAACGGTTCAGTCATGGGCAGTGCAACTATTGAAAAAAAATCTAGCAATGTCCGGTTTTG
Organism: Malaclemys terrapin pileata; assembly: GCF_027887155.1. Taxonomy (NCBI): domain Eukaryota; kingdom Metazoa; phylum Chordata; order Testudines; family Emydidae; genus Malaclemys; species Malaclemys terrapin. The sequence goes on from NC_071507.1 coordinate 168,900,481, forward strand.
CATGATTGTCCTGCCCAAGCCGCTCTACTGGTTAGTCACTGCTACAGCAGCTACAGTAAAATGCGGTCTATATGTCCGGGGATGGAGCAGAAATCCTCCTGTGACATCTCGAGGAAGCTCTCCTGGAGGTAATTGGAAATCCGCTGCATTAGGTTCTTGGGGAGAGCGGCCTTATTGGGTCCTCCGTAGTAGGACACGTTGCCACGCCACGAGACTATCAAGTACTCTGGAATCATTGCTCTGCACAGCATGGCGGCATACGGCCCTGGTCTTTGCAGGCTTTCCCGGAGCATTCTCTCTTTCTCGCTGTCAGAGATCCTCATGAGGGTGATGTCGCTCATGATGACCTGCTTTGAATGAGGTAGGGGAATGTTAGTGTTGGGACTGCTTTGCCGTTCCTTTACAGAACTGTAACCGCTGGTTTGCAGCCACGCGGTGGAGGCGGGAGAGGGGCAGCCGAAAGGGATCGTTCCCGGGGACAGCCGCGAGGGTGTGGGACAGGAGCAGACTTCCTGCTTGCCGAATTGCTGGCAGCAGGGACCGACATTGATTTCAATGTGAAATGAGGCCATTGCTAATATTAAAGTTTTAAGCTGCCACAAGTCTACGGCTTACCATGTCTGCCTGCAACAGAAATTCCGTTCTCCTGAGCGGCTTCTCAAATGTGCTGTAGAAGACCCCAGGCACTGAATGCGAAGGCCGAGAATTCGACCTTGTGCTGAGTGCGCATGTGATAGGTGCTGTGCATGGTCTTGTTAACAGAGAAAGACTATGTTCTTTGTTCACAACTACATTTATCTTTCTGAGGAATTCACTCCCTTTTTCCCATTCCCACAGCCCCATCTGCGACTGTCTCACAACCTAGCCTGTCATCACACTCCCAGAGGCTAGCGCGGATTAGGCATAAGAAGAAGAGGACACGGGAGGACATGTTCTCGGAGCTTATAGCCTGCTCCAGAGCCCAGGCAGCACAGCAGACCCAGTGGCGGGAGAACTTGACCCGAATGCACCAAGCCAACATGGATCGGGAGGAGAGGTGGCGTCAGGAAGACCAGCAGGCGACTCAAACCCTGCTTGGACTAATGAGGGAGCAAACGGACACGCTCCGGCGCCTTGTGGATGTTCTGCAGGAACGGAGGCAGGAGGACAGAGCCCCGCTGCAGTCCATCTCTAACCGCCCTCCCCCGCCACCAAGTCCCATACTCCCCTCACCCAAGTGCACAGAAGGAGAGGCGGCAGAGTCCCTGCTAACTCTCACTCCACCCCTGCAGAGAGCTCGAGCAGCAGAAGGCTCTCATTCCCCAAAATTTGACAAGTTCTTTCCTTCCCGCCTGACACAAGCCCCCGTCCAAGTTTCACTTTCCCAGTTCCATGTTTGGTTGATAATAAAAAATACGTTTCTGTTAACTACTGTTTCCATCATGTTCTTTTGGAGGAGGGGGGGATAGGGGGTTGGTAATTCGACAGGACAGTCACCTTTGGCAGGGTATATAGTCGGGGGCAGGCACAGCAGCAGGGCACATACATAGTGCAGTGATGCAGTGACTAGTTACCCTGGTTAGTCTGGGAGGTTGTTTTCATGTTATGTGGTGGGGGGTGGGTTGCTCTGTGACTTTGTGGCAGGGGAGGGCAGTTACAGATCTTAAGCGGCGGTCCTTAGGCAGGATCACAGAGTCACACAGCAGGGGATCTGTAACCGTCCTCCCCCTGCCACAAAGTCACATAGACCACCCCATACACACAGTCCCTATCAGGAGGGGTGACAGGCTCCGTTGAAACAACCATCCCACCGCAGCGGAGCCTGTCAATCCTTGAGTTTAGAAGCTGCATTCGCGCCACTACAGTACACCCGCTCCGCACCACAGTCTGCGTCCCAGTTTTAAAAAATTCCCGCGAATACAGTATTAAAGAAAACGGTGTGCTTTAACAAAGTAGAACTATTTTTATTTTGAAACGTGTGTTGGAAGTGGGGTGAAGGGGGTATGTAACTGGATAGGATAGTCAACATTAACTGGGTAAAGAAACGGGGGCAGGTTTAGCTTCTCAATACACAAACTTTAAAGTCACAGGTTACCCTGCTCACTCAGGAACTTTGCTTTCAAAGCCTTCCGGATGCACAGCGCTTCCTGCTGGTCTCTTCTAATTGCCCGGCTGTCTGGCTGTGAGTAATCAGCAGCCAGGCTATTTTCCTCAACCTCCCACCCCGCCATAAAGATCTCCCCCTTGCTCTCACAGAGATTGTGGAGCACACAGCAAGCTGCAATAACAATTGGGATATTGGTTTCGCTGAGATCACAGCGAGTCAGTAAGCTTCTCCATCTCCCCTTGAGACGTCCAAAAGCACACTCCACCACCATTCTGCACTTGCTCAGCCGGTAGTTGAAGAGTTCTTTTTCAGTGTCCAGGGCGCCAGTATAGGGCTTCATGAGCCAGGGCATTAGCGGGTAGGCTGGGTCCCCGAGGATGACTATAGGCATCTCCACATCCCCAAGAGTTATTTTGTGGTCCGGGAAGTAAATACCTTGCTGCAGCCGTCTAAACAGACCAGAGTTCCTGAAAACACGAGCGTCATGAACCTTGCCCGGCCATCCCACGTAGATGTTGGTAAAACGTCCCCTGTGGTCCACCAGTGCTTGCAGCACCATGGAAAAGTAGCCCTTTCTGTTAATGTACTGGCTGGCCTGGTGTTCCGGTGCCAGGATAGGGATGTGAGTTCCATCTATGGCCCCACCGCAGTTTGGGAATCCCATCGCTGCGAAGCCATCTATGATCGCCTCCACGTTTCCCAGGGTGACTACCTTTGGCAGCAGTACATCAACGATTGCCTTGGCTACTTGCATCACAACAACCCCCACGGTAGATTTGCCCACCCCAAACTGGTTCGCGACTGACCGGTAGCTGTCTGGCGTTGCAAGCTTCCACAGGGCTATGGCCACTCGCTTCTGGACAGTCAGGGCTGCTCGCATCCGGGTGTCATTGCGCTTCAGGGCAGGGGACAGCAACTCACAAAGTTCCAGGAAAGTTCCCTTCCGCATGCGAAAGTTTCGCAGCCACTGGGATTCATCCCAGACCTGCAGCACTATGCGGTCCCACCACTCAGTGCTTGTTTCCCGTGCCCAGAATCGCCGTTCCACGGCATCAACATGACCCATTGCCACCGTGATGTTCTTGGCGCTGGGTCCCCTGCTTTCTGAGAGGTCTGTGCTACTCTCAGACTTCAGGCCATCACCGCGTTGACGTAGCCTCCTCGCCTGACTTTTCTGCATCTGCCTCAGGGAAAGGTGTATGATAAGTTGCGAGGCGTTGAGAGCGGCCACAACTGCAGTGATGGTTGCAGCAGGCTCCATGCTCGCAGTGCTGTGGCGTCCGCGCTGTCACTGACTAGAAAAGTGCGTGAACTGATTTCCCGCCGGCGCTTTCAGGGAGGGAGGGCGGGAGTGATGGACGGATGACGACAGTTACCCAAAAGCACCCTGGACACATCTTTTTTACCCAGAAGGCATTTGCGGCTCCACCCAGAATTCCAATGGGCAGCGGGGACTCCGGGAACTGTGGGATAGCTGACCACAGTGCACCACTTCCAATGTCGACGCTTTCCCCGTTAGTGTGGACTCACAAAGTCGAATTACTGTCCTTAGTGTGGACACACACGTTCGACTTTGCAATATCGATTCCAAAAATTCGATTTAAGTAAAATCGAACTACTCTCGTAGTGTAGACAAGGCCTGTGACTCTTGCAATTTCTCTCTGCCCTGGCTTTGCCCATCCCTAATTAAGAACATAAGAACGGCCATACTGGGTCAGACCAAAGGTCCATCTAGCCCATTACTGTGTCTTCCAACAGTGGCCAATGCCAGGTGCCGCAGAGGGAATGAACAGAACAGGTAATCATCTAATGATCCATCCCCTGTCGCCCATTCCCAGCTTCTGGCAAACAGAGCCATTGATGGACCTCTCCTCCATGAACTTACCTAATTCTTTTTTCAACCCTGTTATAGTCTTGGCCTTCACAACACCCTCTCGCAAGGAGTTCCACAGGTTGACTGTACGCTGTGTGAAGAAGAACTTCCTTTTATTTGTTTTAAACCTGCTGCCTATTAATTTCATTGGGTGACTGCTATGTTATGGTGTTATGAGACGAAGTAAATAACACTTCCTTCTTTATTTTCTCCACACCAGTCATGATTTTATAGACAGCTATCATATCCCCCGAGTCATCTCTTTTCCAAGCTGAGAAGTCCCAGTCTTATTAATCTCTCCTCATATGTCAGCCGTTCCATACCCCTAATAATTTTTGCTGCCCTTTTCTGAACCTTTCCCAATTCCAATATATCTTTTTTGAGATAGGGCGACCACATCTGTACGCAGTCTTGAAGATGTGGGCGTACCGTGGATTTATATAGAGGCAAAATTATATTTTCTGTTTTATCATCTATCCCTTTCTTGATTCTCAACATTCTGTTTGCTTTTTTAACTGCCACTGCACATTAAGTGATGTTTTCAGAGAACTATCCACAATGATTCCAAGATCTCTTTCAAGGCTGTGAATGGCTAGCCAACTACAAAAGCAGTTTCTCCTCCCTTGGTATTCACACCTCAACTGCTAGAAGAGGGCCTCATCCTCCCTGACTGAACTAACCTTGTTATCTCTAGACTGATTCTTGCCTGCACATTTATACCTGCCTCTGGAAATTTCCACTACATGTGTCTGACAAAGTGGGTATTCACCCACGAAAGCTTACGCTCCAATACATCTGTTAGTCTATAAGGTGCCACAGTACTCTTTGTCACTTTTTAACTCCAGTACTGATTTAATAACAATAGTTGCTCAGATTCTGCATTAGTTTCAAAATGCAGTACACACTTCATTTGATCTACCAAACTCTTCAATCTTTGTCCAAGTGGTCTTTCTGACCAAGCCTGCTTTTCACTCACTACTGCCAGTGGAGGTAATCTGATGCTATCCTACATTCACCACCAGTATCTACACAGTCAGTGCTAGGTGGAAGGACTATTGCTTTAACCATTCATCACATTCTTTGTGGAACTCTATGCCCAGCTATGTCAGGGATATCACCTCTCATTCACTCTCTAAATCAGAACTAATAACTCACTTCTTTCCCCTTTGTCATTTTGATCAGCATTAGAGCCTATATTATTAAATGATTGTACATCTTCTGCAAAGCGCCTTGAGTTGTAATGGCATGATAAGGTGATACAGCACATAACTCAAAGCTGTTTTCTCTAGCTTTCTTTCTTACAAGGTACACCAACTCCCTTTCATAAGATGTATAACTTCGTGCACTGCAAGAGGTAAATGCCAGGACCACTGAGTGATTCTGCAGCTATGGAAAATGGAATGTACAAGTGTGAGAGCTTCAGGAATTAGGTAACAGACGGTGGAATTGTCACTGGCTAAAAAATGTTACCACTGCAACAGAAGGTTGCAAAATACCATCAAATCTAAGGGATTCTTGGCATTGAACTCAGCCGTGGAGTAGCATGCTACCTCAGAAAATGTAGAGAAAAGCCACTTTATGAAGGATTCCACCCTCTAACACTTGCTGTTATTAAGAAAATGTAATCCAAAAGTGGAATGGAAACTGAATTTTACCTGATGTTTCATCTCTTTCTAGCTGTCAGATCTTTTAATAATCATAGTTTGAAAAAAGAAAAAAAATCTTGGTGTGGACAGAATCAAAAGTAGTAGTACATGAGGCAAGATTAAATGGCATATGGGATCAGGGAGGTGATAGAGATGTTATGGGAGAAAGTGTGAAGGCCCTTTTGTAAGAAGATTACACAGAAAGCATGAAAGGAGGCAGAGTGCATGGTGCAAGCAGGAAAAAAGAGGCATGATGTAGAAAGGAACAGAACTGTAACTAGCCATGAAGATGAGGAGAAGAGTTTGAATATGATGTAGATACGCAGCCGGTGAAGGGAAATGAAAGGTGGAAGGATTATAGGTAAGAGTAATGCGAGAGAAAAGTAAGTATGGAGGTGGCATATTGAGTAGAGGGGAGAGGTGCAACATGATAGTCAAATAGGCCAGAAAGAAGCAGGTTGTAGTAATCTGGCAGAAGATTACTAGTGCATGGTTTTGGTAGCAGGGATTGCTTTTTGGAAGCAAGGTTTGCTTTTGGAGATGTGATAAGAAACATAAGTTAGCAACAGGTTGGATGAAAGAGAGAAAAGCCAAAAAAGAGTTGAGCCTGGGAGAATGGTGGTGTTATCTAGTGTGATGAGAAGGGAGGGGGCAGGGAAGATCTGAAGGGAGAAAGATGACAGTTCTGACAAATACGGACAATAAATGAAATTGTCCCCAAGAAAACCATATACATAATTAGTTCTTGTGAGTACTGGTGGTCTAACTCTGCAAGGATCTGCTTTTAATATTTCCTCACTCTTCTTGTTTGAAATGATCAGTTCCAGTGACAAGCATATAAAATCCAATTACTGTACCTCCTTTGCTCCAAGAATTTTTGATAAATTAACAGTTTTTTCTGGCACAGTCAATACAATTGTTGCTTATAAGGACACTACCCCATACAATCAAAAGTGATCAAAATTATTTTTTTCTTCAAAAATACAATACAAACATTCTATTAAGATAGGGAAATAGTTTATAAATAAATACAGTTATCCCAGTGCTTTAAATCAGAAGTACTGTACATGCACATTAAAGTTTAGGTCAATAAAATAGTCATTTTTTATGAATTGTCAAGAAAATTATCGACTTCTGAGATAACAGAATATTGGCATGTATCCATTCAGGGGAAAAGTACAGAATAGAACTACAATATCTTATTCAACATCCCTCTTCTGCTGGACTGCACAGAATGAAGAAAGCACAATTAGTGACCATCTCTGAAAAGTTTGGTTTAAGTGACTTGACTAGCATAACACAGAAACTCTATGGCAGAGTCAGGGAGAGATGCCAGTTCTCCAGGGCAGCATCCAACTCACTAAATCATAAGACCACCCTTTTCTTCCTGCAGTCTCCTGCCTCATTCTCAACACAACCCTGACTCTTCCCTAGCACAGGTCCATCCTGTGCACTGAATGAGGAAGGGGCTCCGGGTGAAAAAATAGTAGGAAAATCATGTAATAAATGATTGTATCATAATACATGCACATATGGGAGCTGGATTAAGGTCAGAGGTGAAAGTAAGCCAGTCCGGTACGGCATACCAGCAAGAGCCAGTACATTGTGCCGGACTGGACCGGCTTCCGCGGCTGTGGTTTAAAGGGCCCAGGGCTCCAGCCACTGCGGGGAGCCCTGGGCCCTTTAAATCACTGCCGGAGCTCCAGCAGTCGGGCTCGGGTGGGGATTTAAAGGGCCTGAAGCTCGGGCCACTGTGGGGAGCCCCGGGCCCTTTAAAGTGCCACCGGAACTCCGGCAGCCGGGCTCAGGCAGGGGTTTAAAGGGCTGGTGCTCCTGCCGCTGCGGGGAGCCCCGGGCCTTTTAAATCCCTGCCCGAGCCCGGCAGCCGGGCTCTCACGGTGATTTAAAGGGCCCGGAGCTCCGCGGTGGCCGGAGCCCGGGACCCTTTAATTTGCCCCTGAGCTCCCAGCCGCCTCTGCAGCTGGTAGCTCCGGGGTGATTTAAAGGCCCTGGGACTTCCAGCCACAGCCGGAGCCCCAGGGCCTTTAAATTTTGAAAGGCCACACCTCTTCCGCCTGAGGCCACACCCCCGCTCAGGACTCTGGCATACCGGTAAGTCCTTTAAGTTACTTTCACCCCTGATTAAGGTTGCACAGGAAACCTTAGTTTTGATACTTCCTAACTTTGGAGCACTTGACTATGCATCCTTCAGTTTTACTGGGGCAGCAAAAGACACAGGCGACAGCCCTGCCAAATTTCAAGTCCCTGCTCCAATATATAGGGGTACTACAGCTTTTCCCCAAAAAAGGTCACCATTTTTGTTTGTTTGTTTGTTTTTTAACATGGACAACTTATTTTTCTCAAGCTTCATTCTTGGTAAGAGCTGAACCATGTTGGCTGAAATTTTCCAAAACCCAAACTGAAGCAGACACCTGGCACGGAAAGTTTCAGCACCAAGGGTTAAATTTGGCAAAGTATAAGCTACTAGGAAACTGAGTCTTATAATGGACAGGTTTGGATAATGTTAATAATAGGCAGTGTTAGTGGTCCCAGTTTAACATATAAATGTGCATACAAAACAAATCAAGCAGCAGCTTTAGCACCATTCAGTGACATAGCCTCCATTTTCCCTCCAAGACCTGTCAAACATCATTTTCAGACTATTTCAAACCAAGGAGCAGAGCAACCTCCAAACTCTAAGGGACATCACAAAAGCCCCCTGAAAGTGTGATCTGGCTGAAACCATACTCCTTTGCAACTTAGAAAAAAACTTGTATACTAAATATCCTCACAAGTTCACAAATTGTACCTTAGTCTGTGCAGCTGAACCTGTATGCATTATACCACAGGTTAAAAACACAAGACGACAATGGCAGAATTAAAATTTTTGCTGTAACTAAAATGATAAAAGTCCTATTCTGCATTAAGAACAAACAATTGAAATTGGATATTTTAGTATACTTTAATCAAGATCTTTTTATAAAGACCAAAAATGTGAAGTATTTTTCATAACTAAGTACCATATATTCAAAATTATCTTTGATTAAGATTGAACATGAAACCATTTGGCTTCTAAAACTCTGCAACGCCATTGTGTGATTATGTCAAAATTGATTTCCATTTTTTTCCTTCATAAGTGATTGTCTACTATATATTAGATAGGGCTGTTAGCAAGGGTCACTAACTTCCCCTGAAACCTACGTCTGGAAACTGACACATTAGCAGTTATATAACTTTTATATTTCTTTTTAATAAAATATTACATTAAAAAAAACTTTTGGTACAAAGAGCACAGTGAAAACTTAAATACTCAAAAGTCTGGAAATGCCAGAAATAAGGTTGTCTGTGCAATCATACTTTTATGTGTATGCATTTTGATACGGTCTTTAAATTATAGGATCACATACTATTTTTTCCCCACAGGGCCCCTGCCTCATTCAGTTCATAGGAAACTTTCCTCCACATCATCTCTCTCTCATATGTAATGTTAACAGAAACAATTTGGTTAAGGGTATTTTCATCTTCAAATAGCACCATTTAAATAAATACAAAATCAACACAGATTGAGCATCCATCTTTTCTTTTCTAAGGCCCAATCCTACATATTAAGCATATTCATGCATGTATTCATGTGAATAGTCCCATACAAGTCTGTTGGTTACTCATATGAGTAAAGCTATGGAAGGGCTTAAGAACTCCCAGGATCAGGACCTATATGCATATTTATTTCAGAAAATGGGGCCTGATTTTCTGTTGCCCTACACCTTTTATAGTCATCACCACCTGTGGCAAGTGATTGCAAAGTGGATGTAAAATGCTACCCAATCAGAATGGTGGTAGTTTAACAGACTCAGTCTCCCACCCCCTCCACACCCCCCACTTGACCCCCACCCCAGGTTCGATAGTAGCCACATTGCTTCACAAGTTATCAGCCCATAAGGAGGGACATGAAAGAATAAGGATACACAAGGCATGTAACCCCATGCTCTGGGCATCCCTAAACCTCTGACTGCCAGAAGCTGGGACTGGATGACAGGGGATGGATCACTCAATATATTGCCCTGATCTGTTCGCTTACTCTGAAGCATCTGGCATCAACCACTGAAGGCAGGATACCAAGCTAGATGGACCATAGGTCTGACCTAGTATGGCCAATTTTGTGTTTTACACTTTCAATTGTTCTGATGATGATGTCTGCTCTCTCAACTACATTTAAAAATGGCACCATTTCAAATTGCGTGAGATTGCACTGAGCCTTGAAGTCCACATAACGGTATCTGACAAAATTCTGAAATGTATACGTGTGTCTGTTCCAGTGTGTGTGCGGTTTTTCTACTAAAGGAAAAATTACTTCAACTGGTCTATAAAATATCATCTGGCACCCATACTTCTTAACTTTCAAATTACTTTTCAACCCAAGCAACTGGTAAACAACCAGAAATGACTGGTAACAACTTTAAATTATAGCTGGCCTAGGCCAGATTCCAAACAGCAAGCTTGAATTGAAAAGCTGCGAATCTCATCAACCTCCTTAAACTTTTACTATTACTATCAGAATAATTCTGGAATGATAAATGATGTTAAATAAATTGTGCTAATAAACATAATACATTGAATCTAGCAACAAAACCAAACCAAAACCAAGATGAAGAGAGAAGAAACATCTGCAAAAGTGGCCAAAATACATTTAGAATATCTACCCACTCTGGATCCAATCTTGCTCCCAGTGAAGTCAATTTTAAACATATGCCTTTTGAAGATTTACTACTGTTCTTTTTGTGGAGAAATTTTCTTAAAGACCTTTTACCCTAGTTCAGACATTCAGATGACATCATACCAGTTGTACTGCAAATAGGAGAACAGATGCGTATTCTGCATACCTTTAGGATTGTACCCTTACAAAAGAATTTGTGTACGAGGAATGCATACAGACCTCAGCAGCAGAACTGCAGGCCATGATATGATTTTACTACAGTACTACAATATATATCAAAAGAGGCTTGTAATTCCCATTGTGGATTTTGGTGGAGACACATGGGGAATCAGAAGATTGTCGCATACATTTTCTTAGTCTCAATTTCTGTATGTTATTTTCTCTGTTGCTTTCAATAGCCACTTAGAAATAATATTTGTTTTGTATTTTATTCTTCTTTACCCAGAAAGCATTCACTTCTCTGATGGTTCCTTTAGAGAAATGAAAACAGCAATTTTCCATTTGCCAATGTTAAAAGTATGAGGACAGAGTTTGTTAGCTGACTTGCTCTCTCTCAGGAGACTGCCTGTGTGGCAACCAACCAACAAAACCAAACAAACAGAGTAGTCTTTCAGACATCAGTCATTCAGTCATATAGTCTTTCCTGACAGTAGGGTTACCATTCGTCCGGATTTACCCGGACATGTCCTCCTTTTTGTGCTAAAAATAGCGTCCGGGGGGAATTTGTAAAGCACTCACAATGTCCGGGATTTCCCCCTCCCCCGGCACAGCAGAGCGAGCGGCTGGGAGGGCTGCAGGAAAGTCCCGGGCTGGACTCCGGAGCAGCTGGAGAGGAGCTCCGCCCTGCATTCTGAGCAAGTGTCTCAGCACAAAGTGCAGCCCTCCCCTTTTGCAACTGGGAGCGGTTTCTGCCATGCAGGGTAGCAAAACGGGAGCGAGAGCACTTTGTGCTGATACAAGGGCAGCTCTCCCCTGCAACCCGGTCCGGACCTGGGACCGGGTTTTGTTGTGCAGGGCCAGGGACCGGGTTTTGTTGTGCTGGGGAGCTCAGCCACGTGTCCGGCTCGCACAGAGCCCAACACCCTGTTCTGAGCAGCAGGGTAAGGGGGGGCAGGAGAAGGGGCAGGGAGGTTCTGGAGGGGGCAGTCAAGAAACGGGGGGGGGCTTTTTGGGGGGAGTGGAGAAAGTTTTGGGCAGTCAGGGTACAGGTAGGGGGTAGGGTCCTGGTGGGCAGTTGGGGGGGGGGTCTTAGGAGGGGGCAGTTAGGGGACAAGGAACAGGGAGGCTTAGGTAGGGGGTGGGGTTCTGGAGGGCAGTTAGGAGCAGGGGTCCCAGGAGGGGGTAGTCAGGGGACAAGGAGCGGGGGGGGGTAGGGGGCTGGGAGTTCTGGGGGGGAGCTGTCAGGGGGCAGGGGTGGGGAGAGGGATCGGAGCAGTCAGGGGACAGGGAGCAGAGGGGTTTAGATGGATTGGGAGTTCTGGGGGGGGCTGTCAGGGGGCAGGAGTGCGGAGAGGGATCGGAGCAGTCAGGGGACAGGGAGCAGAGGGGTTTAGATGGGTTGGGAGTTCTGGGGGGGGGCTGTCAGGGGGTGGGGAGTGGTTGGATGGGGCGTGGGAGTCCCAGGGGTCTGTCTGGGGGTGGGGGTGTGGATAAAGGTTGGGGCAGTCAGGGGACAAGAGGCAGGGAGGCTTAGATAGTCCTGGGGGGCAGTTAGGGGCAGGGGTCCCAGGAGGGGGTAGTCAGGGGACAAGGAACGGGGGGAGGGTTGGGAGGTCAGGGGGGGTGGGAAGTGGGAGGGGCAGGGGCGGGGCTAGGGCGGGGCTCCTCCCGTCCTCTTTTTTGCTCGCTGAAATATGGTAACCCTACCTGACAGCAAAGTGAATTTTATATATATTTGCAGTGTGTGTGTGATAAACCTAAATTCACATTAGATCCAATTTTGGACCTTAGTTACTTCATAATATCCCTTTAAATTATAAAGACTTTTTAGAAAGAAAATGAGTCTCAACTGGATCTCACATGTCTCATTTTTTTGTAAAAGCAAGGACTTAACCTGCTTAATCTGTATGGGTGCAGTGTCTTCCCTTGCAGATTTTTTTTGTGGCTTTAATGTACATAAGGAATACATGTTTTATATACTATAAGGCTAATCCTGCTCCATGTGAGAAAGGAGAGGAGGATTTGACCTTATGTCATTGATGATGTATTTTCAAAACAAGGCTTTGGTTATATTCAAACCAGTCATGTAGATTTGTTCCTGTACTACATTTCCACAAAACAAAATGATTATAAAATAAGGCAGACACAATAAGAAGTTACTTCAAAATCTAGTTGACTTTAATAAGAAAGTGACAGTGCAACTTGCTCATTTTTTGCAATCCATGTCTGTACAAAGGCAGACTGGAGACAGTACTGATAGTCTTGGCTAGGTCAAAATGACCTGTAGCTCACTCAGATCAGCAGCTACTGAATTATACAAAACAGACTTTTTATTTGGTCCAAGCACTAAATAGTTTGTCCTCAATTTAGTAAAGGTTAAAGGATATACAAAACAGACTGTATTAGTAAACACATCTGTGCACATCTTGCAAATATGTTCTATTAAAAGAGTAAGAATATTCAACAGGCCTTGCTAAATTGAGACACTGTTCTCTGGACTGGAGTGCATAGGAGAATGATGATAGATAAGTCTATCTATCATCTAAAAAAAGTAAATGACTACTAAAATCAACCTCATTTTAGAAAAGGAATTCATTTAATCAAGAATAATTTTTTACACTCTTCCTTACTATCTCATAAATGTAAGCATCAATCCTACTAAATGGTAATTAACACATCCAATGATCCACGAAGCATATGTTTTTGTTGTACTGTATAATTACCCATAGCTTTCTACTAAACAAGGAACTGCGTTAAGATTTATGAGAAAAGTAAAGGATTAAACAGTTTTTATGTTGTGAGTTTTTTAAAGTGCAAAAAAAAAAATGTTTTCTGCACTAGTCAGACAGCCTGGAAAATGCATAAGGCCTTCCTGGTGTTATGCAATACATGATTTAAATAATATGCCATGGTCTTACTGTTGTGGGGCTTCACTATTCTTCACATACCTTAGGTCACTGCTGGTTGTGAAGTAAGATACCAGAGAGCATGACAATGCTCTTTAATGTTCCCACTTTCACAAACAGCTTACCACCAATGGTTCACTTTACTGCAGGAGGCTAGTGCTAGTGGGGGCCGATGCCTCTGCTCCCTTAGCTGACAAAAGAACAAATTCGTGCCTGGAAGAAACAAACACAGCTAATTTGATCCATAGTTGGGGCCCCTCCTGCAACACTATATATTAGATTTCAGTGATGCAGGAAAGCCTCCGATTTATGTGCTTGAGCTGTGTTTAATAACATGGCAATGATAATTGATTATGAAACCATTCAGTGATATTCCATTTTAATCAAATACTTCTAGCAACATAACAAATGGTTATTACATTACAGTAAAATCCAAACTACAGAAGGAAAATGCTTTAAAAAAGAATCTGTTAAAAAAAATCAGGAGCTGCTAAGCATCTTAGGAGATCTTCATGGCAGCTATTTATCCTTCCTATACAGCTGCCAAATTAAACTTCCACTCTGTTACACTCAGTTAGACTCTGGACTAAATTCAGAAGTGATATGTAAAGGTGATGGGCAAGTTACACATTGGAAAGTGAGTATGAGTCTATGTAAGTAAGCATATGGGAATCTAGAAGGTGTCTATGTTGGGAGCTAAAAGACAGTATAAGTTACAGTAACTCCTCACTTAACTTTGTAGTTATGTTCCTGAAAAATGCGACTTTAAGTGAAATGATGTTAAGCAAATCCAATTTCCCCATAAGAATTAATGTAAATGAGGGGGTTAGGTTCCAGGGAAATTTTTTTCACCAGACAAAAGACTATATTTTATATATATATATATATATAAACACACACACCCACACATGGTGTACACACTATAAGTTTTAAACAAACAGTTTAATACTGGTACACAGTGATGATGATGGACTCCTCCACCTCAACCAAGCTTCACAGAGGGTGGGATATTTCCCTTACTGCTAAATGATGAACTAGCAATTGGCTGAGCCCTCAAGGGTTAACTCTCTCACGCTACAAGGCAGCAGGAATGGAGGGAGATATGCACATTTCCCCTTTAAGTACACTGCCTTGTTAATTACATCAGCTTGCTGAGGCCGCAGCTGCTGCAAGCTCCCTCTGTCCTGAGCCCTGGGGTGTATCCCCCCTGCTCTACAAAAGATGGTATAAGCGGGGTGCAGGAGCAGAGGGGAGGGGGACACCCTGACATTAGACCCCCCTCTTCCTTCCCTCCCCCCCGCAGGAGTCTCAGGGAACAGCTCCAGGGCAGAGGGCAGGAGCAGCACATGGCAGTGGGGGGAGGGACAGCTGCAATTGTTAGACTTCTGGGTAGCTGCTGCACAGGGAACTTAGGGGAGTGGCGAGCTGATAGGGGGGCTGCCGGGCCACCCTGGTTCCAAGCCCCCACTAGCTAGCTGCAACGGGCTGCTCTTCCTCCAAACAGTAGACAAAGCAGGTGGCTGCCAAACGATGTTAGAAGGGAGCATTACACAACTTTAAATGAGCATGTTCCCTAATTGATCAGCAACGTAACAAGGAAACAATGTTAACCGGGACGACTTTAAGTGAGGAGTTACTGTACATCAGTTCAGACTCCCTTATTTAGGCTGAACCCTCAACTTCACCCTGCATTTTTAAGTGCTGAATTCTTGTGCTCTATAGTCCAATTTTGAACTGTTGAGTATCTTGTAGTAGTGAATGGGCTCTGCCGTAAGTGGAGGAGTGAAATGGAGAATGCAGTTTAGCAACATGAGTCTGCCTGTTTCTAAAATAGAATGCTTTTGTACTCTACTCACTTGTCTAGAACTACTTAAATAAAACCCTTATTATATGTGTACCAAAAATAATTACAAAACATCTAAAGGTTTTGTTTTCTTGCAGCACAAGGATAGAAGCAAAGCAAAACATTGCAATGCCTCCATTTAAAGTGAAAAACAGCATGAGCAACTGAAAAGGATAGACCCCTGAAATTCATACCAGGCAGGCAGACAGTACAAGGCCAATGCACTCAATATGGGACCTAAGTGATGTATGGTAATTGTAATCCTGAGTTCCCACCAGGGACTGAACCTAAGGATCTCTAGTACTAAAAGCATGGGCCTCTATCATTTGAGTTAATGACATAGATAATTATGCCAGCTGGTTTTAGTAATAGTCTCATGTTTTCTGTGGAATAGTCACTAGAGGGGGATGCATGATACACACTAATCATGTAGGCTTAATGCCGACCTGATGAACTCCACTCTCGGTCCCCGTGAGTAACAGATCTAATCCCTCTGTCCTTTTAAGGGTCCAAAGCCAAAAAAACCCCATAGAAATATATAAAAATTTCAGTTGAAACGTCTGGAGTAAATTAAGGTGTATAACTCCAGTTAGAAAAAACACATAAAACAATCCAGAGGAGGAGTTCAATATTCTGTGTGTGTTAGCCAATGCAGATTGAACAGCCTGGAGCATTTCTGAAGGTTTTTTTAATCTACTCCTTACCTTAAATCAAGAGATGTAAATTGAAATCATAAGCTGTACTTTACACAAACACAAACCTAGCTCTGCAACAGACTGATCTCAGATGAACTGCTTGGGAAAAATCATTCTGGGATGTAGCTGTGGGTCATGACTGTTGACTCTTCATTATGTGATGTAGATCATGTGGTTATATATGTGACTGATGTGTTGTGTTTCACTACTATATATGATGTATACATTTCTAACAAGACAGTTCTGAATTAAGCTCCAATGGCCCCCTCCTCAGCCTTTTGGAACACTGTCACTACTAGGGTGACCAGATGTCCCGATTTTATAGGGACAGTCCTGATATTTGGGGCTTTGTCTTATGTAGGTGCCTATTACCTCCCACCCCCGTCCCGATTTTTCACACTTGCTATCTGGTCACCCTAATCACTACAGGCCAGAAACCAATCTGAGGATGCTACACCTACACAGAATCCCGTCTTGCTCCTCTCCCCTCAGTCCCACACCAGAATATTATACCAGATTTGCCCCCTGTAGGCCTACTTAGCCTAACACTGATATTGTAGGTCTGATAGGTCTTAGTTTTCAAAAGAAAAGGAGAAAAACATTCTTAATATGGCTCTAAAGTAATAAGGAGCACCTGTGCTATCTAATGTACTTATACTCAACAAAACACATTGATGGAACATGCATGACAAAAGAAAATAGATCTACATAGTTTATATTCCAGTCAATATTTTGAACCTTCCTATGCAACCTTCAAAAATCAAAACAGATTAGTAAAGGGAGTGCAAATGTTGAGCTAAAACTGAATTGTTGGTTTTATAATTCAAATGATGGCTCCAATCCCCCAAAGATTTGCAGAACATCTGTCACTGTTAGAGTGTGTCATATGATGTAGTTTATACTTATAGGCAGTGCTTAATTTGTGCCAGGGCTGAGCTCTGGGACCGCTAGGCTTGGCAATTCATAGCTCTGGCACCTCTGGGCTTGCTGCATCAGTTATGAATGTAATGAAACTGCTTGAGCTGCTACACCTCTTTCATTACAAATTACAGAATAGGGGACTTTATCATGGGAAGCAGTGACTGAAAAAGATTTGGGGGACATGGTGGACAATCAGCTGAGCATGGGTGCCCAATGTGATGCTCTGGCCAAAAGAGTTAATAATATCCTTGGATACATAAACAGGGGAAACTCAAGTAGGAGTAGAGAGGTTAGGTTATTTTACCTCTGTACGTGGCACTGGTGTGAATGCTGCTGGAATACTGTGTCCAGATCTGGTGCCCACAACACAAGAAAGATATTGATAAACTGGTGAAGGTTTAGAGATTGAAGTATTAAAACACATGCCTTGCATGACTCAAGGAGCTCAAAGTATTTAGCTTAATAAAGAGAAGGTTAAGGGGTGACTTTATTACAGAGTAAAAGTACCTACGTGGGGAACAAATATTTAATAATGGGCTCTTCAATCTAGCAGAGAAAGGTATAATACAATCCAATGGGTGGAAGCTCAGTGGTTTGAGCATTGGCCTGCTAAACCCAGGGTTGTGAGTTCAATCCTTGAGGGGGCCACTTAGGGAGCTGAGGCAAAATCAGTACTTGGTCCTGCTAGTGAAGGCAGCGGGCTGGACTTGATGACCTTTCAAGGTCCCTTCCAGTTCTAGGAGATAGGATATCTCCATTAATTTATTTAATTTAAAGCTAGAAAAATTCAGATTGGAAGTAAGGCTCACATTTTTTAATAGTTAGGGTAATTAGCTGAAGGAACAAGTTACCGGAGGTTATGGTGGATTCTCCATTACTGACATTTTAAAATCAAAATTGGATTTTTTTTTAAATATATGCTCTAGGAGAAGTTTTATTTTGGGGAAGTTCTGTGGCCTGTATTATACAGGAGGTCAGACTAGATGATCACAATCGTCCCTTCTGGCCTTGGAATCTATGACTCTATTATAACAGCCATGCAATTACCTACTGATGGGAAGAAGGCCAAGAGTGTTTCCCCCAGGAATTATATTTCACATCTAGAAATGCTAATATATTTAGCCTGTAATGTCATTCCAACTGAGTTTTTCTAAAGATGGTGTGGTTAGGACAGGGTTGCCTGCAGGAACTAATCTAACTCAGCAGCCACTTGGGAGTCCCCCTCAGTCATGTCCTGCTCAGAAACTCACCACTCATCCCTTCCCCACCCCCCTTTGCAACAGAACCAAAAGTGGAAACAGTTTTCTTCCCCCTTTCCTACAGCAGTTTGAGTCACAGTCAGCTGTAAAGCTGGCCTTGTCCCAGGATTGGCATGGCACTGCACCATGCATTTTGGAAGAGGGTTGTTTAAAATTGGGTAGATTAACAAGCCTGGCAGGTATGGGTATAAAAGGCAACATAGTCAGAAAATGATGATCCTCTACCCCTTATGTAGCTCCTGCTCCTTCCTCTCCTTGCAAGGAATTACCTGCCTCCCTCATACCCCTGGCAAATAAGCTCTCCTCCTTAGCCATTAGGCAGTACTCCGTGGTGGTGTCCTGGAGTGCTTTAACATTCTACCTCCAGATGCTCTGACTCCAGCAACACTAACACTTCTCCCCCATTCCAGCTAGCATGCCCCAGCTAACCTTCCTTCTGTACACAGGTCAGTAGCACTCCCTCCTCAAGGGGAGGATTAGAAGACCTTGTAGAGGCCCCAGAGGTAGGACCAGGGAACCCAGGTGGCACTTACTGGCCTTGCTTCCTAGGTGTGTTATCAAACACGCCAGGACTTCCAAAATAGGTTCTGCAATTAAGAGCTCTTCAGGGCAAGTGCTGTCAGTTTCTAAATGTTTAGACTTTATAGCACCTAGCTCCATGGGGCTCTGACCTGGTTAAGGCCACAAAGCACCACTACAATAGAAGTGTTAAACAATAAATAATAATGCAGTATATCAGGTAATGTCAAAAGGAGACAAAAAAATCAGGATGCAAAGCAATGAAAATGGAATATAATGGCAATATACAGAGATAAGCATTGGGACAGGTGGGAGAGAGTCAAACAAGAACTGGATATGGGAAAGGAGAAAGAAAGAGGAAGGGGAAATGAGAGAAATCACTACATTGAAGAACAAACACTCTATATGCATCCGAAGAAGTGGGCTGTAGTCCACGAAAGCTTATGCTCTAATAAATTTGTTAGTCTCTAAGGTGCCACAAGTACTCCTGTTCTTTTTACTAGCAGGTTAGTGGTTTCTATTTATTCAGGCTCCTAATTGAATTTCTTGAATTACTCATTCTTTACATAGTACAATTGGTGCACTCAGCATTTTAAAGACATAAGAAGAAAGTTTACAATCGAAACAGAATCAAACCAGAACTAAGATTTTTTTTAAAAAACACCGAAGGTAATTAACCATAGGAGCAGATTACAAGGGTTATGGCACTTATCCCATTACTTAGAGTCTTTAAATCAAGAGTAAATGACTTCCTAGAAGACACTGTGTGTCTAGTTCAACCACAAGTTGTTAAGCTACATCCAGGAATCACAGGGAGAAATCAATGGCCTGTGTTATACAGAAAGTGGGACCAAACGATCATAATGGTCCTGACTGGCCATAACATTTATCAATCTATGAAACTACTGACATCACTTGTGAGAGGGTAAAGTTTGTTCAATTGAGTTAAATGAATTATTAAAGTGGTTGAAGGGAGGTGGGATGCTAACTGGAAGAGGTGGATTTTAAGGTGTGAAGGAGGACTGAAGCTGTTCAAGGCACAAGGAGCAAGATGTATATCTTATAGATGTTAAAGGTTCTGAAAGGAGGGTAGAGTGTAACATGCCCAGAGTTCTGGATGGGGGCATTTTGATTAAACAAATTTATAGCAAGGCATGGTGAAAGCCATGCCATAGACAGGGTTGTCACTATATAGATACTTACAGGTGAGAGTGAGGAAGTGTGAAAATGCTGCGGAATGAGATTGGACAAAGACAAAGGAATATGAGAGCTGGCTGACATGCACAGAGTGAAGAGCAAGGATGGTAGCTGCAGCTGCAATATGATGGCGCGACCAGAGTGAAGAGAGAGAGAGAGAGAGAGAGAGAGAGATGTGCAGACTGGAGAGTAAATGGCATTAATTCCCTGGCAGATGCCTCATAACCCATGCAGACTCTGCCTTTGAGGGGATTCCCAGCTTATTTGCCTTTTGGGTCCTTATCTTTAATTTTAAGATATAGCACACTCCCAACTTTTTAAATAATTTGTAAAGTTATATATACACACACCATACACTATTCTGCTGTTAACTAGCAGTATAATGCACACTTTGTGTATTTAAATATTAGATACGCAGATTCACAAATAGATGGTTGGATATATCTAGCTAAATACATTCATTTTGCATTTCAAAGCAAGTTGGCCCTTTATCTGGTAATTCCTCCTATTGGGGAATTGTGCAGCAGGTGAGTAATCAACAGATAATCTACTTAGGTTCTTAGAAACAAGTTTATGAAGCTCTGTAGAGATTAATAATAAAACATGTTATTCAATTTTGTTCCCCAGGAATACGACAAATTGGATTTTTGTGTTTGAAAAGCAGATTAACATTTAGTTCTTATTGAGAGAGCCAACACTTTTAAAAACTGTTTTATGTAATTACAAAAGTAGTTTAGTGGTTGTGGGGTGCAGAAATATACCTGCACAAAACAAAAGCAAAACAAATGTTCATTCAAAACGAATATTATAGAAATAAGTGTCCTTGTGTTAGATTACTGCCATAGCAACATATTCCCACCACCCCAAGAGTACTCTTTTTCCCTGATTTTTTCTTAACCTCATATCAATAAAGGAACAAACAGCAATCAAGTAGCAATCTAAGAAAATAAGAATGTTATCTTGTGAGCAATGTGGGTGTGAGGCCAGTAAAACTAACCTGTCTACTGTGGCTGGTACTTTGCTATCAGATCACAAGGTGAGGTAAATGCTCGTATGGCTGGATTGCCTGAACCACCTAATGCAGGGGCGGGCAAGCTTTTTGGCCTGAGGGCCGCATCGGGTTTCGTAAATTATATGAAGGGCCGGTTAGGGGAGGGGGTCATGGCCCGGCCCCCACTCCTATCTGCCCCCCCCGGGACTCCTGCCCCATTCAACCCCCCCTGTTCCCTGACGGCCCCTCTAGGACCCCTGCCCCATCCAACCCCTCCTCTCATTCCTGATGACTCCCCCAGGACCCCTGCCCCATCCAACCACCCCTTCTCCCTGTCCCCTGACTGCCCCCAGAACCCCTGCCCTTGACTTCCCCCTGCTGCCCCATCCAACCCCCAGTCCTTCCTGACTGCCCCCCCGGAACCCCCGGCCCCCATTCAACCCCCTGTATCCTCTCCGACCACCATCCACACCCCCGCCCCCTGACCACCACCCCAAACTCCCCTGCCCTCTATCCAACCCCTCTGCTCCCTGCTCCTTACCGCGCTGCCTGGAGCACCGGTGGCTTGTGGCGCTACAGCCGCGCTGCCCGGCTGGAGCCAGGCCACACTGCTGCCGCCACTACACACACAGAGCACTGGTTCAGGCCGGGCTCTGCAGCTGCGCTGCGCCAGGAGCTAATAGCACCCCCCGCCCAGAGCATTGTGCTGGCGGTGGAGCAAGCAAACGGCAGCTGCGGGAGAGGGAGGACAGCAGGAGAGGGGCCGGGGGCTAGCCTTTCAGGCCAGGAGCTAGCCTCCTGGGCCAGGAGCTCGGGGACCAGGCAGGACGTTCCCATGGGCCGGATGTGGCCCACGGGCTGTAGTTTGCCCACCCTGACCTAATGGTACCAGCTAGGACAGTGTTTTATAGAAATGATAAACACAGATTAGGTACACTGAAACGCTTCAATTTGATGCCATTTATCCTCTGTTCACAAACACACACACACATTTGTATACTGAGATCCCCAATTTATGGATACAATTATGGTAACTGTGCACAAACATTGGGTAAACCAGTACCTACCTGTCCTATCCAAAGTCAGGCCCACATAATCTGTATTTTGGGACCCGATTCTAATCATGCATTCACTCATGTAAAGCAGGAGTAATTTCAACAGATGTCAATGAAATTATACTGATTTAAAACGGTGAGAACAGTATCAGGTCCTTTAACTAAAACACAGAAAAATATTTAGAGATCCTTACCTACTGCACATATATATTTTAGACAAACTTGTGATCTATTGTTAGAATATTCTCAGAATGCAAAGTTTCATGACATGCTAAATTCAGTGACTGTAAAATGAAACAGTTACAGTAGAAGAGCCCTAGTTTTACAGACCATTAACTAATGATATTTCACATCAGAAGACTCTTACATGAAATATTAAATAAATTAAACATTTTAATTAAACTGACAGATAAATAGAATGCTTTTGTTGCCACTAGAAAGATATATAAATGTTAAGATGAATATCTCCTGCACACACAAAAAAAGGCTGCTTGGACTGTTTTTGTAACATCCATTGTTCCCCAAAGGAGGCTCCATCCAACAGCAAGCTATGCTGCTTTCCTTACATTTACAATAGATGAATTTGCCCTTAGGTTTCTCAAGACATATGTCTATAGACTATGCACTTGTATGATCCTACAGCGACCCCCCAAACCAGTTAATGATCAGAGCAATGTAGGCATGGAAGTCAGGTTTTCAGAAAAGGAGTAAATATGGAATCATAGGAGATTAGGGTTGAAAGAGACCTCAGGAGGTCATCTAGTCCAACCCCCTGCTCAAAGCAGGACCAACACCTACTAAATCTTCCTAGCCAGGGCTTAAAAACCTCTAAGGATGGAGATTCCACCACCTCTCTAGGTAACCCATTCCATTGCTTCACCACCCTCTCCTAGTGAAATAGCATTTCCTAATATCCAACCTAGACCTCCCCCACTGCAACTTGAGACCATTGCTCCTTGCTCTGTCATCTGCCACCACTGAGAACAACCTAGCTCCATCCTCTTTGGAATCCCACTTTATGTAGTTGAATGCTGCTATCAAATCCCCCCTCACTCTTCTCTTCTGCAGACTAAACGAGCCCAGTTCCCTCATATAATACTATATGAATGAATTGTGAACTTCAACAATTTCTCTTTCAAGCCATAACTCATCATCCTTAATTTAGCTGATTACAATATTAACATAACCATATAAATTACAACATCCCACCCCACCCCACCCCCACAGCCTTGGATTAACATCATGTAGGCCAAACATTACAACATAATTGCTCCATTCACTTTGCTTTTTTGTTGCATTCCTTGTTATCTCCTTGATTATGTTTACAATTCAGGGCCAGTCAAAACACTTAATGAATTCACTGGGAGTTGAATCAGGCCCATCGATTGTAAACTCTTTGAAACAAAAATATTTTCTTCTTATATGGCCATAGGGACCTGGAATTAGGAGTGCTGGGGGTGCTGCAGCACCTCTAGATTGAAGTGGTTTCCATTATATACAGGGTTCACAGTTTGGTTCAAGGGCTCTGAGCACCCCCACTATAAAAATTGTTCCAGCACTCCTGTATATGACTGTAAAGCACATGCATCCCAGCAGCATTATGGCTGTGATTCACCAAAGAATTTAAACATGTAGACGCCAGTCACTTAAAAATGAGCATATGCTTCAGTGCTCTGCTGAATCAAGACCTTAAATAATAATCTGCTAAATTATTTTAAAATAATACTAAGCAATTTACCACAGTTGAATTTTATATTCAATGATGTGTCTACTGCTCTTGATCCAAGGTGCTGACAGCCAAGTACTTCAGAATGTCTCCTGAGATCCTGCTGTGAGATTTCTTTCATTTCCTCATGGCCCTATGGGTCAGTAGCATAATGCAAAAGGGTCTTGTGATAATGATGCTTTGATTAACTCATAGGCCTCTCTGATTCATAATACTGCATGAGCCATCTTTTCACTGCTCCCAAGCCAGACTAAAGACTCTCCTTTTCTGGATTCTCTCCATGTCCAACATACTTCAGCTTCTTCTGCTGAAGATGTCAATAAGAACTTTGTTAATCTTTAGATACTGAAATATTTATCTTATGCTCATTCCAAACATGGCCCACATCATATTAGTAGTTGTTGCACATCCCAAAACATTTCCACTAACTGTGATTCTGTTGTTTTTATTCAGTTCGCTCAGCCACACTGAGCTTTGGGACAAGCCAAAGCCCAGAGATGTCTATTCTTTGTAGTTACTGAAATATTTCAGTCTCCCTAGATCTTTAATAGTTATTCCATCATTGATCAAACTATTGCCAGTCTGCTGCAGACCTCCTGAGAGCTGTAACAGTTTTCATTCATCATCATGGAGTCCAAGTAATTGAAGCTCCAGGGCAACTCTGTCAACTGTCATACTTACTGGGATATGATACTTACGGTGTTGTCATGACTGCAGTTTCATGGACAATCTGTTAGAGAATGCATTGGAAATGGAGCAAGATTACTCCTCTTTTTACAGATATAGACACTGTTTTCTATATAAGATGAGTAATAAACTGTTCCTAAATCTTGAATTATGGTTCATTTTGTCATCCGTTCTGCTCTCTGTCCACAGAGCATCAAGCTGATTTTTTTTCTTTGAATAAGGCCCTGGCAAATAACTGCTAAGTGACCTGAAAGATAATGAGAGGTAATGATCTGATACTTGACTCAGTTTTTTAAGAAATCTACTATATTGAAGAAGAAGAACATGAGGTAAATACATAATATTTCAAGAGTGGCAAAAAACTCTTTCCCGGTGTCAATTCATCTCATCTTCCATGTAGATCAGCATTTGGCCTAAGCTGCAAAATCTGTATCTGGATTTGGATCTCAACTTCCCCAAGCTCCTGGGATGTTCAGACCTAGGGTTTTGCCTCTATTCCAATGTTATGTATAATTACAATATTTGATATCTTTGAACACCTAATTTAAATACCTAAATTTTTCATAACAACAACACACTACAGCCAGGGGCGGCTCTAGGCACCAGCTAAACATATGGGGCGGCATAATTAACTTCAAGCAGCGTCCTGGGCTGGATCCTGACCGCCCCGGGGTGGGGCGGTAACCAGCCTGTTGTTCTGCTGCCGGGTGCGTCGAGGCAGGGAGCCGACTAAGTGGGGAGTGTGTCCCTGCCGCTCTCCCGCGGGCAGGGGCCATCCCGTGCCCCTCAGGCGGGAGCCGTAGCACAACCCTGCCCCGGCTGCAGAGGACGGACCGTTCCTCCTCGGCTCGTCCCCACCGCTGCAAGCCGAGGAGCGGCCCGTCCTCTGCAGCTGGGGCAGGGTCACGCTACCGGCTCCGCCTAGGGAGTGGGGGTGGGGTGGCCACTGACTGCGGGAGAGCGGTGGGAGCTGGTAGCGCGGCCCTTCCCCTGTTGCAGAGGACGGGACACTCCTCGGCTTGTTCGCGCCGCTCTCCCACCGTCAGTGGCCACCCCACCCCCCCACCCCCCCAGGCGGGAGCTGGTAGTGCGGCCCTGCTCCAGCTGCAGAGGATGGGGGGGGGGGGAAACATGGCGCCCAGGCGGGCCGCTCCTCATCAGCTTGTCCCCACCTCTGCCTCCTCCTCCTCCTCCCCTGGAGGGGGGAGGGGAGTGGAGTGGAAGCCCAGGCTGAGCCCAGCTCATGCCAGGGCCAAGGTGAAGACCAAGGATGAGCAGGGCTGGGATCCAGCAGCAGCTCTAACCCCTGGCCCTGGGAGCGGCGGTGACAGAAGATGAATCCACCTCGGGCCAGATCCGCAGCAAGGTAAGAGTCGGGCCGGGCAGGAGAGTCCCCGGGACCCCTGGGGAGCTTCTGCCTGCTGGAGCCCCAGAAGCTGCTGCCTCCCTCCCCAGACCCTCACAGCACTCTAGTGCCTGGAGTCTCCTTCTGCCTCCCCTCCTGCAGGGGGCGAGTGACCTGGCAGAGAGGGGCAGCATCTGTCCAGCAAGCCCAGCACCTCTTCCTTGGCTCCTCCAGCCCCAGAGCTCTCTCCATTGCATGCCCCTCGGGCTCCCAGCTGGGCAGCCTCAGCGCTGGGAAACGCCAGCAGAGCTGGGTCCAGTGTGTATCCGAGCTCGTGGGGAGCTCTCTCGCCCCAGTGACTAGCACCTTACCTACAGCAATTACAGTAGTGCAATAGGAGTGTGACGTGAAAAATTATCATGTCATGTTGTGACACGGTCACTCAAATCACAATTACGTGTGTGTACTGTGCTGCCCTATTGGCGCCATTCACGCTAATTTCCGTTTCGCGTCGGTGCCAGTGGTTATAGGACTAAAATGCCGGGACAAAACCGAAAACGACTTTCCGGTGCTGCTTACCGGCAACAAAGAGAGAAACAGCAAAAAGTATTAGAAAAACTCTCTCTTACTTCAAAAAAGTATTTTTAAAAAGTCGACAATCAAGGAGAAAGCTCTAAGCAATGCATTGAAGGTGATTATTCATCAACTGATGAAGACCGATCGAACCAAATATTACCTTTATCAACTGATAAAGATGAACAAGAATCTGACCAAAGATTATCTTCGCTAACTGATAAAGACGAACAATCACAATCCATCCAAAGATTTACTACTTCAGCTGAAGAATCCAGAAATGAAAAACTGTTATCCAAATCTAAAACTGAAGAACAATTATTGGAAGGTGGAGAGACTGACATAGGATCAGATCCAAGTACATGGCCGACAATAATTACTGATACAATGCGAATTGTTATTGTGAAAAAAGGTCCTTCAAAACTAGATCCTATATTTGAATATCCATTTAATGAGTCGAATCATCAATTTATGCCATCCAGTATGAAGAAAAAAATGAAAAATGGCGAACAAATTAATAGATCGCGGTTAGTGTATTCACAAACCAAAGATGTAGTTTTTTGGTTTTGCTGTAAACTGTTCTGTAATTCGGACATTCTTCTGGCAACTGCAGGTTTTAATGACTGGCAAAATTTGCATCAGCATTTGAAAGAACATGAAACATCCAAAAATCATTTACGCTCATTGACAAATTGGATTGAGCTGTCAAACAGATTACATTCCGGTACAACAATCGATGCAGTACAGCAACGTCAACAAAATTCAGAAATTCTACGTTGGCAGGCGGTGTTGGAACATTTACTGGCAATAATTAATTTCCTAGCCAAGCAGTGCCTCGCATTCTGTGGATCCTCGGATATTTTATATGAGAATAACAATGGACATTTCTTAAAATTGGTTGAGTTATTGGTAAAATTTGATAATGTTATGGCTGAGCATGTACGAAGAGTGAAAGATGGAGAGATTCACACCCATTATTTGGGTAAAAATACACAAAATGAGATGATAGAATTAATTTCTAATAGAGTGCGTAATGAAATTTTATCGAATTTGAAACATGCCAAATATTACTCAATTATAGTTGATTGTACTCATGATCTGAGCAAAACCGAGCAAATGTCAATAGTTTTACGATTTCTGAAAACTGATGAAAATGCAGAAGTGAAAATTTGTGAACACTTTCAAGAATTTATACCAGTGAACAAAACTACTGGGAAAGCCCTCACAGATGTAATTCTACAGAGAGTGGAACACTATGGAATACCTTTAGAAAATATGCGCGGCCAAGGGTACGATAACGGCTCAAACATGCGAGGACAACATGCAGGTGTACAGCAAAGAATATCAAATTTAAACAATCGAGCTTTTTTCCTTCCTTGCCATGTGCCTTCGCTCAATCTGGTTGTCAGTGATGCCACCAAATCATCTAAAGATGCCGTTTCATATTTTACCACAGTGCAAGCAATTTACAACTTTTGTAGTGCTTCCACACACCATTGGGCAGTCTTGAAGAAGCATCTTGAACAAAAACTCACACTTAAACCTCTGCGTCAAACTAGATGGGAAAGCAGGATAGATGCTATTAGACCATTCCAATATTCATCAGGAGAGATTTACGATGCACTATTCAAAATAAGCCAGGACTTGTCGTATGATCCTTCATTTCGACATGAAGCTGAAACCTTGGCTCAGAAAATGATGCAGTTTCAATTTTCATGTTGCACGGTTATTTGGCACAATATTCTAAATCAAATTAATTTGACCAGCAAAGTTATGTAGAACATAACCATAGACATATCCGAGGCAAAGACGATTTTGAATAAAACGCTGGAATATTTAAAAATATACCGTTCAGATAAAGGATTTGAAGAAACTGTCAAAGAAGCAAGAACAATAGCAGAGGATCTTTATTTTGAACCGACGTTTGCACCTCAACAATTCATTTGTCCTTGGAAAAAAACAAGACAGTTTTGTTATGAGGCTCATGATGATTCTATTCTTGATCCAAACGAAAGGTTTAAAGTTGAATGTTTCTATTGTATTTCAGATGTAGCTATAACTTCCATTGAAGAAAGATTTTGTCAGTTGCATGGTCATTGTGAAACTTTTAAATTTTTATACGATATTGGACATATTAAAAATCAGTTTTCCAAAGAAGCCCTCATGAAGCAGTGCAAAGACCTACATTTAGCACTCAGTACTGATAACGCTGCTAACATTGATGCAGTAGAATTGTATGATGAATCAATAGCTTTATCTGAGCTAATAAGTCCTAAAACTTCTCCTCTAAAAGTATTAGAATTTATAGCAAGAAATGATTTTTTCACTCCAAACACTGCTATAGCATTACGCATTCTTTTAACATTACCAGTATCAGTGGCTTCTGGTGAGCGCAGTTTCTCAAAACTGAAATTACTAAAAAATTATTTGAGGTCCACCATGTCTCAAAATCGTATGTCAGGACTTGCATTAATTTAAATTGAAAGTACTATTGCAAACTATTTAGATTTCACTGACTTATTAAAAGACTACACAAGTATAAAAACCAGAGAAATTCAGTTCATATAAATACTTTTAATTTATGAGAAACTGGAAGACACTAACGTTTTTCATTACAATGTACAGTTGAACTCAAATTGTTTGTAATTGTGTTTTTGTTAAAATTAAACGTTAAAATTACACTAGTAGGAAATTGTTTTATTTCACTAACTACAAATTCTCAGTTTTCATTTTTTTTAAATTTTAAACAGTCAAAACAAAACTGCAAAGTGCAAACTTGTAAAAGCCCAAAAAAGCGGGGGGGAGGAGGGGCAGACAAATTTTTTTTTGCTTGGGGCAGCAAAAAACCTAGAGACGGCCCTGACTACAGAGCTGTAAATGTCACTGAGATAGCTGAGCTCTTGAGACTGTTACCTCTCATTTGCTTCGCGTGTGTCCATTTGATTTGAGGATCAAGATCATTTCATCACTCACCCTAATAAAATGGTAGGAGTCACAATTAATTTGATTGTAAACAAAACTGGCTAATGAATAGGATATTTCTCCTTCTCCTTTAGCCCCTCATAAACATTGAAAGCATGAAATTGAACATTAAATGGCCAAGCTTGGATTAGTCAGTTATTGTAGGAAGCCATCTGTTCTAGATCCAAAGTTTGAAATTAACACTTGGGTACAGATGACTACAGGAAAGAGACTGCTCCGATAGGTTGTGCCCACAAGAACCAATCACTCGCCTATTGTTTAAACTGGGACTGTCAACTCAAGCACCTGAGCTGGTGCAACTGCTGCAGTGTCACACAAAGGGTATGTCTATACTGGCAGTTATGTCGCCACTCAGAGAGCATTGAAGCACTGTTGTGTGTTCACTCTGTCAGCTGCCTGCGCAATAGTGTGTGCACACTTGCGGCACTTGCATTGGTATTCGGAGCAATGCACTCTGGGCAGCTATCCCACAGACCATCTCTTCCTCTTCTGCTGCAAAGAGTTGTGGGAAGGCAGAGGGGGTCGCGGGGCATCCTGAGTCCTTTCCCAATGCCCTGTGATGCATTGCTCCGTATCCCAGCAACCCTTGTGCTTCCATCTGCATTTGGTGCCATCTTTCAATGGTTTGTGTATTGCATGCCCTGTCTCTTTGGTCTGCAGGAATGGATCATTGTTGATCAGTATGCTGCTCACTCTCACTAAACACGTCACGAGTGGCAGTGGAGTTATTCCTTAAACTATGAAGGCAAGAGGAGTTCGACATTGATCTTACCACACATAGTAGCTATGGCACGAGATTGCTTGTGGCATTCACGGAGGTGCTGACCACAGTAGAATGCCGCTACTGGGCTCGGGAAACAAGCACTGAATGGCAAGATCACATTGTCATGTACGTCTGGGATGACTAGCAGTGGCTGCAGAACTTTCAGATGAGGAAAGCCATATTTATGGGACTGTGTGATGAGCTTGCCCCAGACCTGCGGCGCAAGGACACGAGACTGAGAGTTGCCTTGTCGCTGGAGAAGCACATGGTGATTGCACTGTGAAAGCTGGCTACTCTAGACTGCTACCGATCGGTCGCTAACCAGTTCGAAGGTGGAAAGTCGACCATTGGACTCGTGTTGATGGAAGTGTGCAGGGCCATTAATCGCATCCTGCTCCGAAAGAGGTTGATTCTGGGCAACATGCGTGACATTGCGGATGGCTTTGCACAAATGGGCTTCCCTAACTGCGGAGGGGTGATAGATTGCAACCATGTTCCAATTCTGGCACCAGACCACCTAACCACCGAGTACATTAATCGGAAGGGGTATTTCTCAATGGCTCTCCAGGTGCGTGTGGATCACTGTGGGTGTTTCACGGACATTAATGCAGGCTGGTCCAGAAAGGTGAATGACACACACATCTATCGGAACACTGGCCTGTTCAGGAAGTTGCAAGCAGGGACTTTCTTCCCGGACCAGAAGATCACTGTAGGGGAAGTCGAAATGCCCATTGTGATCTGGGAGACCCTGCCTACACCTTAATGCTGTGGCTTATGAAGCCATACATGGAGCACCTTGACAGCAGCAGGGAGCACTTCAACAACCAGCTGAGCGAGTGCAGAATGACTGTTGAGTGTGCTTTTGGTCATTTAAAGGCCCGCTGGCATTGCCTATATGGGAGGCTGGACCTGGCTGATGACAATATTCCTATGCTTATAGCCATGTTCTGTACACTCCATAATATTTGTGAAGGGAAGGGTGAAAGATTCACTCAGGGCTGGACCACTGCGGCTCAGTGCCTGGAGGCTGCATTTGAACAGCCAGAGACCAGGGCTATTAGAGGGGCGCAGTGCGAGGCCATAAGGATCAGGGATGCCTTGAAGCAGCAATTTGAAGCTGAAAGCCACTAATATTTGTTACTATGCTCGGGAGTGCAGTGCTTGTAATGCTAGGAGGTGATTGTGATTGGTGCAGACAATGCACTGTGAAGGTTTAAGGAAATTTAAGGGCT
The DNA here is from genome assembly GCF_027887155.1 of Malaclemys terrapin pileata. Taxonomy (NCBI): domain Eukaryota; kingdom Metazoa; phylum Chordata; order Testudines; family Emydidae; genus Malaclemys; species Malaclemys terrapin. Next base: position 168,931,653 of record NC_071507.1, read on the forward strand.
CTGTTTGCTTTCAATTAATGGAATGAAGATTGCTTTCAAACCAAACCAATTCTCTTATTAAAAAAACAACAACTGGAGGAAAGAGACAAACAAAAAAACACATCAGCACTTGTGGAGGATTGGAGAAAGGAGGGTCCCAGGAGGAGGTGGAATCCCGGGACGGTTAAAGATTTGTGTATGTCCAGGTATCATATGCAACCTTGTCCTTTGGAGTACAGTGCACCGGGTACTGTTCTTCAGCAGGGCTAAACTGCAGAGGGATGAGTGCAGAGGGTGCTAGGAGTCCGCAGTGCTGGACTGTGATGGGGAAGGAGTGGAATGCAGTGGGTACAGACTAGAGCCAGGAGGTTGATAAGTGTGTTGGCGGTGTCTGGGGGGCACATAGGAAAGAGTTTTGTGACAGTCGCTGCAGGGGAGGGCGGGCGCGGAGCTGCTCGGTTTGCAGTGCTAGTAGCTCTTGGAGCGTGTCTGCTTGGCACTCCATAACGTTTAAGAGTCACTCCATGGCTTCGTTCTGGCGCACCGTGTTCTCCTTTCAGTCTCTCTTCTCGCTGTCCCGCCAGTCCTTCAATTCTTGTTTTTTGGCCATGGAGTGCATCATGATATCATGCAGAAAGTCCTCTTTATGTTTTTGTGGCCACTTTCTAATTCTGCGCAGCCATTCAGCCAGCGATAACAAAGATGGAAGCTGGGCTCCCAACGTCTTATCTGTGAATGTAGTATTTTACAGAAGCAGTACTGTTTGCAACACAGAGACCACTGATTCAGTGATTTAAAACATAGCCACTATTCACATACCTGTCACTAACTGGCTGACACCAGGCAAGCACACATGAGCCACAAAACCCCCAAAATGATGAGTAACTGCAGGGGCCAGGGAAATCAGTGTTCCAGGACCATACTGTATGCTGGGCACATGGCTCTTGTGGAGACTCAGCCTTATAACCATTACTGTCCCCACATTTTCCACAGGCTGTGTTCATTATGAAAGATATCTCGCTTCTGAGGGAGAGTAGGGAATCTAAGGAGGGTCTTCTCCAAGACTGAAGCTTCCACCCTGGCCCTTATGTGGCTCGCCTGTGTGCAGCAATGGTCCTTCCCCCGAGTGACAGCACAGTGGCGTTTGAAAGTTACCCTTAGTGGAGCAAGAAACAAAACAGCTCTGCCAAAGAACCTGCGGCAGCGGATTGCCCAGTATCTCCTTGAGAATTTCGTGGAGATCTTGGAGGCAGATTCCCGTGAAGTGAGAGAGTCAATCAGCACCCTGTTCCACCACTCAGGCTAGGCATGTGGTGGTACATGTATCATACAGACACAAGCCTGCTTTCTGAAACCCTCCTGCCCCCAAGAACTCGCTTCAGTGATTCCCAAAATCAAAGCCACTCATCAGGGGCCTCCTCTCCATCCGACAGCTGTGACTGGCTAGCCTCCTCCGGGGTAGACAAGAGTTCCTGGCTGCATGCATCTCTGACCTCAGAGTCGTCCTCTGGCTCTGGGTCCCCCTGCCCCTCCACATCCTTGTCCAAGATTTCCTCCTCCTGGCTCGGTCCACTCTCGACTGGCATGCGAGCCACTGAAGAATCCACAGTGGTCTTTGCACTGGAGGTGGGGTCACCACCGTGCATCACGTCTAGCTCTTTGTAGAACCAGCAGCTTGTGGGCGCAGCACGGAGTGGCGATTTGCCTCCCGTGCCTTGTGGTAGGCGTTCCGCAGCTCCTTCACTTTGACCCTACATTGCAGTGTGTCCCGATCATGGCCCCTTTCTATCATGCATAATGAAATCTGTCCGTAGGTATCATAATTCCTACAGCTGAAGCGCAGCCTCCTCTCCTGAAATGCTGATGAGGTCCTGCAGCTCTGCATTGCTCCAAACGGGGGATCGCCTGGTGCATGGCGCAGGCATGGTCACCTGGAAAGATGCGCTGAGACAACTGCACACGTCACTGAACAAACAGAAAGGGGACTTTCAAAATTCCCAAGGAATTTAAGGGGTGGGGCTCACAGTTGGTCACCTGAGGTCAGGGCAGTAGAGTTCAAACCAATGACCAGAGAGGCAAGAACAGGCATTGTGGGACACCTCCCGAAGGCCAATTGCAGCACTGTAATTGACCGGGGTGTCTACACTGGCACCACGGCGCTGTAGCCCCAATGCAGAAAGCTGTACGCCTCTCGTTGGGGTGGTTTTTTTACAGCGCTGCAACTGTGCAGTGTCTGTGCACTAAGTACCTTGGCAGTGTGTACACCTTGGGAGTTACACCGCAGAAAGCTGCTTTACTGTGCAGAAACTTGCCAGGGTAGACAAGGTCCCAGAGGCAGTCAGGATGGTAACCGGAACTGAAAATATATATGTAACCCTTCTGCTCATCTAAGTTGGCAGCAACAAGGGCCGGGTTCTGTATCTAGGGGTTCCGTTTCAATAACACAATGCAAAACCGGCTTGAGCCCCCACCCAGTGACCTGGGACAATTACATACCACCCCCCGAGCGCCTCTAGGAGGCAATACTTCTCCTCTCACAAGCACGGAGTCTGAGTGTAGCAGAAAATGTTTAATAACATGAGGTAAACGACATCAGCATTAAATTGGGAAAACACCACAAACAGGATTCATAACACAAACCAGGAGCAAAAGACCCACCCCAGCAAATTGGGCTGTGTCCTTTCCCTTTGGTTCTTGAATCCAGCAACCCAAAAATCACCCAGAGTCCTCAAAGTCCAATACCCCCAAAGTCTCTTGGGTCCAGCAACCACCCAAAGTCTCTGTCCCTGGTCAGTGCAGCCCCAGAGTAAAAGGGAGGCACGCAGGGTGTTAAGGGGCACCTTATGTGATCTGAGGCCGGCCGTCCGTCTCTCTGCAGCCTTCACCACGAGCCAGTCCACTTCCTGCCGTCCCACGAACTGCTCTGCTCTAGGAGCTGCTCCGCTCACCGACCTGTGAGCCGCTCCAGCCGTCCCCGCAAACAGCTCCGCTCGCCGTTCCTTCCGTCCCCGCAAGGCTGCACGCTGCTCGCTGCTCCTCCAGCCGTCCCCGCAAACTTGCTCCGCCAGCCGCTTAGTAATATAGCTTCAGGCTCCCGCACTATTTAACACAGCACTCAGTGATCTCAGCTCTTAATAACTTTAGCTCTTTTGTGATTTCAGCTCTTAGTGATTTCAGCTCATAGTAGGGGAGCCACAGTGCTGGTGCACCATTGGCCCAAAGTGAATTCAGCTCAGCAGTCTGTAACTAGACTCCTAATGGAATCAAAGTTAGCTCTGACATTCAACAGTGGAGAGAGGAAATGATACAATTGGTGTTTCAAGCCCTCAAAGGGGGCCCATACCATCAGGTACAAATACCTGTCCCCATCCTCTCTCAATTCACTGGGTTTTGTAACCCATGCCCCTTGTCTAGCAAGTGCTACTTAATTACTGGTGAGTCTCTCTGTCATACAACAGTTTCACTGGCCTTGATTCACCGAATCAAGGTAACAACACTTTATTCTTCCTGCCCCAATAACAGAGAAACTGGGGATTCCACACCAGCCAAAGTAACCACTTTCAGTTGTTGTTGTCCCAGGCTAGGCGGGTAGGTGTGCCTATGCAAACAAGGTCAGCCCCTGAAGTTCTTTTCAACCCTCACCATAATTCACCACCAGATGTCAGGGTAGAGCTTATCCTGACTCTGCTTACATATAGGTAAAAACTAGCTCCAGAAACTTCATCAAGAAATCAACTGGCAACCAGTGCAGTAATATTTTTGTTTTATTATTTCAAGTAATAAACATTAAATTTGCCTTTGTAAATACAGAATCATTAACCCTATTAATTTAGCTTGTTCCGTCCAAAACATGACATTTTTGTAAATGACACCAAAATGCTGGTTTTGTTTTTGATTATCCATATCAACATTGTTTATGGGGAAAATGTGACAAAGGGAAATATTAGACTTGCAGTTAGTCACTCAGGAGAACATGGAACAAATAACTAACTGCGTGATCTCGTCTGTATGCAGCAGTGTGATGAGTTCTCCTTCATTTCACTCTTCCACCATGTATAACTTGGGACTTCACAAACAGGACAGCAGGGAAGTTCACAGTCATTTACTATCATTAGTGGAGGCCCATAACACCCCACACAGATTGCACCTTTTGTACACAAAACAAACCACACCCCTGAAAAGGTGAGTTTATATTGACTGTTTACACTCAGAGGGGCCCACTTCCGTTCTCAGTTACATCACTGTAAATCAGGAGTAACCCTGAAATCAATGGAACTAAACAAGTATAAGCGGTAGCAAAAATAGGTCCGGCATGTGAATCCCTACAGGAATTGGCATAGTATGAATTTTGAGATGGAGACAAATATAACCGTAGTCACGTTAATGTTATTACCACTTCTTCTGAGCACGGAAGATGTTGAATGAGTTTATTCTAACTAATATTAGAAGTAACAGAAACAGAAATAGGGGTTTGGCAAGAAGTCAATAGTGCTGGGAAGCAAGACTTATCACACTAAGAACAATCATTTCTCCAATAATTTATGTAACAATAATCAGTGTTACCTGTGCAAACAAGTAAAAGCCCCTGTGTATGTATATAAACACTGTTTAGAGTAGTCTTCATTTTTATGAAAGGAAACAGAATGAAGAGTGGTGTGGAAATCCAGAGTTATAAATACAAGGTGTGACAGAGAAGATGATTTCCTCTGGGTGAAAAATATTGTATAAGGAGGTGGTGAGTTGGAGGAAATGTTAAAGCTGTGAATATTTACAATGTGTTTACCTATTTCTAAATTGGTATGAGAGAAAAAATCCAATGTTTTCTGGAATCACCCTGCTGTGTTCCCACATTTTGGTGTAAAAACAATTACCATTTGTTTCCTACATTGCAGTGTTGCTTCTTCTGAAAAGTGTCACTTTCCCTGTGCAAATTTTATTTGGCTTGGCTGTAATGCATTATTGATTCTTTTCTTAAATCGCTAGGCCAATTAAAATGTATCAAGGAAGTTAGCCAAAAACACAGTAGACTTGACCTTATAGATCCAATGTACAAAACACTTTCATAATATTCCCAGAGATTATTTTAATACATAATAATTAATTATTTTTAATTATTTAAAATTAAATAATTAATAATTAATAATTGGGGGGGGAAAGATTCTCAGCCATTGCAAATCAAGCATGCCTCCATTGACTTTAATAAAGCTAGACCAATTTACACCAGCTGAGGACCTGCCCTAGATTTTTTATTACAAAATATTTTTAAAATTGATTCCCCAAAGGAGTACTCATTTATAAACAGGGGCTATAAACCCACCAAAATATCCTAATTTGGCATGCCTACAGCGCCCACATATTTTTAACAATTGTTTTAGAATATAAAATGCACTGCTTAGTACTACATCTCTGAATGCTTGAGGGTCATCTAGGCATGATTTGTTTTCTTCATAGTTTTCAACTGGAACACTTATATTCTCTTTAGGCAATGCTATCCATTATAATTTAGCCTGGAAAAAGGACCTCTGAGACAGAAAAAAAATACACACACACACCCTCCATGTCTTGTTGGTCATTATCTCTTTTTCTAGCTGGATCTTTAGCTGTAATTATATGTTATATTTAATAATGGATCAGACACAGTGGCCTCAAAGCTCCAGTGTGAAGCCACTTTTGTTCTTTTTATTTATTAATTTTTCAAGTAATTCTCTCATCATTTTCTTTCTAAAGATACCCTTGGGAAAAAAATAAACTGACATATAGTGATGTAGTCCAGCTGCTACAACTGACAGTCTGTTACTGTGATTTTTCCTAAAAACAATAGTTTATTCATGGGGCGCAGGGTTGGCTTTGAGACACATGGGACCCACAGGCATAATTCTTTTGATTGTTGTGGATCTCAGCAGACCAGACTAGTTTTCAGCTGTGGAAATAATGCTTGATCACTACAAGTTCCCTCCAGCCACTTCTGACAGGTGAGCTGGCTCCTCTGCTGAGCAGTCAAGGTGGCCTCTCCACACAAGGCACACACTCAGTATCATGCGAATCAACATGGTCAAGTGAAATAAGTATAGGACTTATTCTTTGTCCAGCTCAGGCGGTGGCTGCCTTTGTCGCCTTGGTCAAGTCCTGTAGCCTTTCTGTCTGTGTTATTCCCATCTGCAACCTCCCTATCTTCCTGCTGAGATGTGATAATTAATTAATTAATGACTAGTTAAAATTCTCTACAAAACCTCAAGCAGCCCCCACACCCTCACTATGGTTGCAGACTTGTCTTTTGAAAAGTTAAAATGCTGGCAACAATGAACGGCCCCTGGCACAAGGATCTGGGCTCCTGTGTCTTACAGCAGGAGGCTAGTGAAAAGTTCCTCCATTCCCCTTTTTCCTTATTGTATAAGTTTGGTGTGTGCTAAAGAATCCTCTTACTTATCCAACCCAAAATCCTGTGGCTATTACAGTGGACAGTGATTTAACCATGATGGACAGGAGTTGGGCTGGGCAGAATAGAAAAATTGTTTTACAGGCCTACCCTAAAGCAGGTATTTTATTACAAAAATCACAGTAGGCTTCAATACTACCATCACTAGCCTAAAGTAAATTCTAGTTAGTGACTACTAGCAGCTATCAAAAGGTTTGTGCTAGAAATAGACGATCTATGTGAGCCAGTTATCCCTGAAGTCAAAGAAAGTTCTGCAATTGCAGGATCGGTCCTCTTCCATGTTCTATCAGACTTTTAAAGGAAAGAGGTGGTTATGGGCTAGAATTCATTATCACTCATTTCCACTCCAATTGTTTTTTTCAGACTTGTGCTCTCAGCAGCTGGCTAGCTAAACTATGCAAGGTTGTAGAGTAGGATTCAGATAAAGGAAAAAAGAGACAAAAGTTGAACAGATAGACTTTACTTGATCGTAAACTCTCTACTATCTTTGTGTAGACATAAGTTGAATATTTTGGCCAAATTCACAAGCACCTTACAGCTGCTTTATGCTCCTTTGATGCAAAGCAACCATTAACTTAAATAGCCAGTTAAGCCAAGTTTTCAACTGCTTTGGGTTGGCAGAGAAGTGCAAAATGATCAGAATATAGCAATGAATCTGGCCCTTTAATGTTTATTTTTAAGCCACTTATATACCCTCCCCCCCAAAAACCCTAACAAAAATTAAAAAAGGAATGTTTTTCTTCAGCACCAAAGTATTTCACTTTTCTTCTGTGCCAATAAGATGATCTAAAGATTATTGAAGAAAAGGTGAAAGAGATAATCTCAAGGGCTACAGCTCATGCTCACACTAAACTGTTGAATGAAAAAAACTTAGAAGCCTCAGTTCAATTCATGATTAACAATAGTGCACATCATAAATGTGATTCTGTTGCTCTAGTTTTGAGTTCTCTCCCTGAAACATATCAAAGTATGGGCTGTTGAGTTAGAATACTCTTTCCAATTGCTGAACACTAATCTCTGCAGGCAATCTTTTATATGAGTGATAAAGCAATAATTTGTAAACCAGGTTCAGCTGTGCTTTATTCACAGCTGAACCTGGTTTATAAATACAGACATTAATTTTTTTTCAAAATAGATTACAGTTTATTGACAGGACTTGAAAGATGCAGTATTAGCAGTTTTGGAAGTTGCAACTGTAACGCCGACAGACCCTGGCTGTCGGCAGGCAGGATCAAACCTGGGGCGTCTGGAGCTTAGTGCATGAGCCTTACCACATGAGTTAAAAGCCAACTGGCTGTTAGGTAAGGCTATAGGGCAGACTCATTTTATCTCTCTCTCTCTCTAAGTGGTACCAGTGCTACTAGATGGGACAGAACACCAAACCCAGAAGTTTTGAGGGTTACACTATGAACAAAGAACATTCAAGTTAAACTTTTGTCAGGTATATAATAATATAATGAAAATATAACATTAAATAAATACTGTGGGATAAGGGTTTCTACAACATTGTAGAAGGCAAAGGCTTCTGCTTATTAAAACATGGGCATATTATATAAAAGAAGTTTGTATTGCAATGCACACAAATGAACACGAGTGCAACAATGGATGTTTCTTGTAGTCCGTGATTTTAGTTTATTATTCATTTATTGTGTGATGTTATGATTAATCAATGTTATATGACATATATTCATTTTATGTTAATTAGAGTTAATTTGTAGGATTAAACACATATAAGATTGATCAGTATTTAGAAGAATCATGTATTAAGACATGAGTAAGACAAGCTAAAATGCAAGAATCTGTAGACTGAGACCTGCAAGAGTTTAGCTTAGCTATTTTAGACCTTGGAGACAAGAAATGATGACATAAGTGACCAGAAAATAACCCGATGCCCTAAGATTATGGGAAAAGAGGTACCAAATGGTAATATTGCAAAAAATTACCCAGAAGATTAATATTAGATCACAAAAATACTGTAAAGGTGCATCTGTCTCCGACATGCATCATAACCACAGCATACAGGTTGTGCGTCAATGCTAATAAAAATAAAGGGAATTTACACAGCCTATAGAAAATTAGGGTCCCTTAAGTTTCCAGGTGACACAGAGAAAAGAGGGCTAACACTTTTATGGGCATGTGCATAAGGTATGTACAGACAGAATCACATTATAAAAAGGGGATGCCCCAAAAGGGAAAAATCGATCTTCCTATGGGAAACTCCAGCAGGAACCATCCCTCTACTGATGATCAAGCCATGAGAGACCCATCAGACCCTCATATTATTGTTAAGGATGTGAGTATAACTATATCGTGTAACTTGTGTATAGGTCTGTATAGACTTTCTATAAGCTTGGGTACTCATAACTTTCATTGTAACTTTAATAAAACTTGTAAAACAGTCGACACATTGTACTACTGAATATATGTATGGTCACTACCCTTGTCTTTATGTGTTTCTACAGACTAACTGTAAAACAAGTAGCAGAGGTTACTTTCAATCTGTTAAGCTTGAAACTGTAGCTGCCAGAGCTGAACCCACAATGGTGTTATACCACATTACAAAATTCACTTTAAATAAAATAAAAGGCTACATTCTAATTTAAAGAATGGGTCCACTCTGAAAAGTGACTAAGTAAAATGATTCTCCTTTTCTTAGCAGAAATGATTCTCCTTTTCTGCTCCTTTTATGTATTTGAGTCATATCTGTGACAAAATATATTTTACTGTTATTACTGCAGAGTTTATGAAGGTAACAGAAAAGGAGCTGGACTACATGCCATTGTGTACCATCAACAGAACAGTTTATTACATCACAACAGTTACACCTCTAGAAACACACTGAAGGCAGTGGATTTGTAAAAGCAGCATTGAGGAAAAAATACTGGAAGTCTAATTTGGCCTGCAGAATCTTTATCATAGGTGATAACGTGTAAGAAGAAAGAATCCACACTGATTCTCAAATCTCAGCTAGATGGTACATGGCTAGCAGTTAGAAAATTATCCTTTTATTTGTAAAAAGATCTGAAAGTCAAATTAAAATGGAACCACACAATAACTTATTTCAGAGTCAAGCAAAAATGTTCTAAATACTATAAATGGAGCACTAAAGAGTATGCATTTCATGGACCTGTGCAATGCCATTGCAATTAACAGTCATTTGTATCACATAACTTATCATAATAGGTAGTCAGTTACAAAATACAATAAGGTTCCAGCCACATATTCAGTGCTATGTATTTGTCACTGTCAAGGCTGCTTTCCCACTTTGAACTTTACGGTACAAATGTGAGGGCCTGCATGAAAACTTCTAAGCTTAACTACCAGCTTAGATCTGGTCCGCTGCCACCACTCCCAATGTGCTAATTCCCTGCCCTGGGTAGCCTTGAGAGACTCTTCACCAATTCCCTGGTGAATACAGATCCAAACCCCTTGGATCTTAAAACAAGGAGAAATTAACCATCCCCCTCCTTTCTCCCACCAAATCCTGGTGGATCAAGATCCAACCTCCTTGGATCTAAAAACAAGGAAAAAATCAATCAGGTTCTTAAAAAGAAGGCTTTTAATGAAAGAAAAAGGTAAAAAGCATCTCTGTAAGATCAGGAGGGAAAATAACTTTACAGGGTAATCAAACTTAAAGAGCCCAGAGGAATCCCCTCTAGCCTTAGGTTCAAAGTTACAGCAAGCAGAGATAAACACTCTAGCAAAAAGGTACATTTACAAGTTGAGAAAACAAAGATAAAAACTAACATGCCTTGCCTGGCTGTTTACTTACAAGTTTGAAATATGAGAGACTTGTTCAGAAAAATTTGGAGAGCCTGGATTGATGTCTGGTCCCTCTCAGTCCCAAGAGCGAACAACCCCCAAAACAAAGAGCACAAACAAAAGCCTTCCCCCCACCAAGATTTGAAAGTATCTTGTCTCCTTATTGGTCCTTTGGGTCAGGTGTCAGTCAGGTTACTGAGCTTCTTAACCCTTTACAGGTAAAAGGATTTTGGAGTCTCTGGCCAGGAGGTATTTTATAGTACTGTACACAGGAGGGCTGTTACCCTTCCCTTTATAGTTATGACAGTCACAGATTATCACAGACAAATTTTGGCTCTAACATTTTACTAGATGTCTGAGCTACTCTCATGTCTAAAGAGGAGGAGAAAGCTGATGGAAAAGGATCAGAAACTCATTAAGCCAAAAATCATTCTTCTTGAAGGTATGCACTTTAAAAATTCTATTGCATGTTCTGCACTCCATCTCTACATAATACTTTGATTAATATCAATAATAGTTCTGCACATGGTAAAAATGCAGAATTTTCATGGATCATCGAAGTGAATGGTGCCCTAAATTATCTAACATTTGTGCAAACAGGCTCTAGGAGAATCCAACATTATTTCTGCATGGAAATGTCATTGCAATTAATGCATGGTTTGCCTGCAGGATACAGGATTCCTTTACTTAGTCCAGTGTTTCACAACCTTCTCAGGTCCGTGACCCTTATCAAAATCATAAAATATCCACAAGACCCTTACATTTAGTGTAAGAGTAAAGAGCCTATCAATGATAATCCTAAATGATTTATGTGTGTTTCAAAAGAGGAATACTTGACTGTGAAGAGAAGAGGTGTGTGGGGAGTGAGATTTTCTTTGCTTAGACTGTAACCACATTTTTGCAACCTCACACCACCTCTGGATTGCCTTTTGTGATTCCCTCCCCACCTGCATTGGGAGTTGTAACTCACTGGTTCAGAAACATTTAATCTGATACTTTCTGGAACACCAAGAGACAGACAGCATCTTTGCACCTTGCTGCTGAGCAACTCTGTCTGTAAAACTGGTTTAACTGGTTAGTGCAAGGGGGAAGGGTATTCTCCAGGAGCACAGAGGCTGCTACCAAGGGGCTCTCAACCTATTCACCACTGCGGACCGCATATGCGACTCTCTATGTGTTATGTGGGGTGGGCTGCACCCACACAATATATATACTACCTGTATGGCCCTGAGGATGTCACATGGGCTGCAACTGTGTGCTGATTGGGTAAAGTGTTGAGAACCACTGCTCCTACCCCACCCTGTCTCTGCTGCCAGCATAGAGGTTCTGTATGTTTCAGTAGAATTATACACTCTTTATACATCAGTCAAAGGGATATTGAAGATACACAAAGTAATAAGATTGAGGAAAAATTTGGGAGATGTTACTGTGTAACTTAAAGGCTTAAAAATTGCTGCTTTACATATTGCAAGAAATAGTACAGTTCAAAAAAGGATAAACCTGAGCATTGCAATCTATTGAAATGAGCAGTTAAGGGAAAGCAGAAAATCCTCAAACACTCAGACTATTCATACAGTCTAAATAAAGAATGGGTAAGATACTGCATTGCATATTCAAAGAACAACCTTAACTCTACTAAGAAGTCTAAACAAAATGCTGAAGTAAAAGACGGCATATAAAAAAGAGACCTGAAATCCTCCAACAGCCCTCAGGTAATGCAGTATTTATGTCCACTTTTATTTTAAAATGCAGTGTAACAAATAGTAGAATAGCAGTAATCAACCAACCAAAGAATTTATTCCTAAACCAAAATTGCTTTAATACCACATCTTGGAGGTGATACTGACCTCGTTTATAATGGTTCTAATCCTGCAAATGCTTAAATATGAATGTACCTTTATTCATGTGGATATTGACATGAAGAGAACTAAAGAATGTGTGTAACTTTACTCAGATGAACAGACCTATTATCCATAGGAATATTCACTTTATAAATGTTACACACATCCTTAAGTGTTTGCAGAATGTGGGCCTTTGAGACTGACTCTCCAATTATTGAAATGAAACAGGGTTTTGCCATTGACTTCAAATGAAAGCAGGTTAGATGCACATTTATTTTAACCAGTGGCATGTAAAATGAATGGCCAGACCTCACTTTCTATGGCTGGGATTACATTTCATTTGAACAAATTAATTTGGTTTGTCTTTATCTGTACATCCCAGTAAAGTGAATCAGGAGTTCAGAAAATGAAACCCAGTGTTGTAGGATTTCATACATTTGAAAAACAGGGGTATCTGAACAATAATGTGCTGAATTTCTCTTCCACACAAGTGACGTAAAGATAAAGAGAGGCTTTGTGAAAAAGAATTTGAATCTTTAAATTAGAGTGATCTTACCGCAAATTAATCGCTGGGGGCCGTTGTCTGGCTTGTTGGAAAGACTATCTGCTGCCAGGGCTGGCTCCAGGGTTTTGGCCACCCCAAGCAGCCAAAACAAACAAACAAACAAACCAAAAAAAGCCGCGATCGTGATCTGCGGTGACAATTCGGCGGGAGGTCCTTCGCTCCCAGGCGGAGTGAGGGACCATCTGCCGAATTGCCGCCAAATACCTGGACGTGCCGCCCCTCTCCGGAGCGGCCGCCCAAAGCACCTGCTTGAGAAGCTGGTGCCTGGAGCCGGCCCTGTCTGCTGCAGCGGCAGACAAGATCAGCGTGGGAATTTTGACCCATTTCCCCACCCCCCAGGTGACCGGAAGAGAGGAGGGACTATATAGGTCCACGCTGGTGCAGGAAAAAGCCCTCTTTTACTTGGACTAGATGGGGCAGCATCCACCCTCCTAACCACGTGAGTGGTGAAATACTGGGTTTGTTTGGATCCTCTGTGGGCATTGCGCTAGTCATTCGTTTCCTGGGGGTCTGGGAAGGAATTTCCACCTCATCATCAGATTGGCCAAGGTGAGCGGAGGAGAGGGAGCTTATCTGGGGTAAAACGTGGAACGGGAGTTAGGCTATAATGTTGCAACTCATTATATAAACAGGGTAGTTGTCCGGAGCAACAGAGGGCCAACTCTCCCCTCCTGTATAGAACCCCCCTTATTCAAGGGGGCTGGGGAATGGTGAGGTCCCAGCAGAGGGTTGGCTGGGGATCAGGATGGGTAAGTGGGAGGGCTGGCTGAAGCCCCCGGATATATATTGAAATGATTATGGGGATTACCTTCACTGTGCACTTTTATCTGCTTAGTACTCCCAGACATTTAAGAATAAAGTTGTGGCCTAATTAAACCACATCCAGTGTCTTCCAGCATAGCCAGACAACATGATATTGCAGCATTTTCATATGTTGAGATCCTTGGTTTAATTACCAAAGGATCCATTGTAGAGAAAACATTTATCAAGTTTTAGAATAACACATGCATAAAATACAAATATTGAAAGATTCCACTGTTGCTTCAGCAGTTTGAGAAATGCTCTAGACTACACTAGGTGTAAGCAGCTGCAGAGAGGTTTTTTCATGAACTAGTCCATTAGCTGACAGACTAGCTGAATAAATCACTTCTCTATGTGCCCAAATGCAGTTTTGAAGACTATCATGTCAATACAATAGCAACATGCTGCTCAATGTGGTTTTAAAATATTAAAATTATTGTAATTTATTAGACAGCATTGCTTAAAAACCATAGCAGACTCCATGAATTGTCATACGATACATATATTACAGAAGGAAGTGACAGGAAGCAGTATATTTCTCTCCTCACATCATGTCAAAAACAAAACAAAAGCGCACACACACAAAACAAGACTCAATGAATAATGTAGAAAACATGCTAATTTGTTGCTATCAAAAGATATTAAAGAACCTTGTGAAGATGCATCAAAATTAGAGATATTGAAAGACATGCAGGACTACTTGATTTCCATTCTGTTTCACTAATGCCTGAACACCTAATGGGAGCAATGCATACAACTGATGAAAATACAGTGGAGTCGGTTAATCCAAACTGTCAGCATTTTTATTATTTTTTTTATTATTTTTTTATATTTTATTAATCTCATTGCAAAAATCTCTAACATATCCTTTTGATTTCCTATTACCATTAGTCTTATTTAAGATGGGGGGATACAAATACTATGGAGACATCATATAGCCATACAGATTGTGAACAGTAATATTAAGAAATTCTTTCTGAACTAAATATTGCCCAGATTCCTTATTTTAATAAGGAAAACAATGAGAATTTCTCCAGAAACACTAATCTTAACCAGAAGCACATCTGGCATGAAAGCTGGCAGTATTTGAAATAGTATAGTTCTACTTTAATAATGACCTTTAAAATGACGGATCTTAATTTAAAGAAGCAACTTTTTGCATAGAGCAGGGTTTTTTGTAACTAAGTTATTCTTCGATTTAGTTTTTAATTTTTTCAAAATATTACCAGATAATTAAGCATAAGTATAATTAGGCAGCCACAAAAAGAATTTGAATAGCAACTAGCCAAAGGTTCAAAAATTCACAGCAAAAAAATGTTTGAGAACATCAGAATTAGTGGGGCTACTGGATAATAGAGGTGCTAAAGGAGCACTCAAGGAAGATAAAGCCCTTGAGGAGAAACTAAATGAATTCTTTGCATCTTCACTGCAGAGGTGTGAGGGAGATTCCCAAACCTGAGCCATTCTTTTTAGGTGACAAATCTGAGGAACTGTCCCAGACTGAGGTGTCAACAGAGGAGGTATTGGAACAACTTGATAAATTAAACAGTAATAAATCACGAGGACCAGATGGTATTCACCCAAGAGTTCTGAAAGAACTCAGATATGAAATTGCAGAACTAACTGTGGTATGTAACCTATCATTTAAATCAGCTTCAGTACTAGATGACTGGAGGCTCAATTAGAGGCAGGTAAGGCTAACTTCAGTATCATAGAATATCAGGGTTGGAAGAGAACTCAGGAGATCATCTAGTCCAACCCCCTGCTCAAAGCAGGACCAAAGCAGGACCAATCCCCAGACAGATTTTTGCCCCAGATCCCTAAATGGCCTCCTCAAGGATTGAACTCACAACCTTGGATTTAGCAGGCCAATGCTCAAACCACTGAGCTATCCCTCCCCCCATACCAAACATTGGTTGAAATTATGGTAAAGAATAGAATGATCAGACACATAGATGGACACAATTTCATGGGAAAGAGACAACATGGCTTTTGTCAAGAGAAATCATGCCTCACCCATATATTAGAATTCTTTGGAAGGGGTCAACAAACATGCGGACAAGGGGGATCTAGTGGATATAGTGTACTTAGACTTTCAGAAAGCCTCTGACAAGATCCCTCACCAAAGGCTCTTAAGCAAAGTAAACAGTCATGGGATAAGAGGGAAGGTCCTCTCATGAACTAGTCACTGGTTAAAAGATAGGAAACAAAGCATAGGAAGAAAAGGGTCAGTTTTCAGAAATGAGAGAAGTAAATAGTGCTGTCCCCCAGGGGTCTGTACCAGGACCAGTGCTGTTCAACATATCCATAAATAATCTGGAAAAAGGGTGGAAAACAGTGAGGTGACAACATTTGCAGACAATGCAAAATTACTCCAGATTTTTAAGTCCAAAGCAGACCGTGAAGAGTTAACAATGAACTTACAAAACTGGGTGATTGGGCAACAAAATGTCAGATGAAATTCAGTGTTGATAAATGCAAGGAAATGCAAATTACAAAACGTAATCCCCATACAAAATGATGGGGTCTAAATTAGCTGTTGGCACTCAAGAAAGAAATCTCAGTCATTCTGGATAGTTCTCTGACAGCTAGATACTTTATATATTTTATGACTAGTTGTCTAAAACTCAGCAATATTGTTGGTTTTGATTATAAAACATTTATAATTTATTTTCTTTTATTTGGGAAAAAAACCTAACAAATCAATATTTCTAGTTGTTTTTCCCCAGGTGGTAGAAAGACAATAATATGTGGAAATTAGCATATTTTTCGGTCCAGGAAAAAAATGATTTTAAAAAAAAAATCACATGAAAAAGCCTTTAATCAGATCAACCACTTGCTAGTGTCAACAATGTGAAGCTATTTAGAGTCTAGCATTTTTGAAACTTCAGTTTTTTGCTAAAATGTAGTACTTAACACAAGTTGGTTTCTCCTTAGATAAAAATACAACAATCTAGATATGTTCTTCATTTGAAAAAGGAAATCTGCAGCAATACAGATAACCCATCTTTTCATTGTTAAAATGTATCCAATTATTTACTTTGAAATGTCCAGTGGTTAGAACCACTAGCCATAAAGGCAATGAGAATAAACCCTATCTTGATTTACAGGCACTTGAAATTAAAAAAAAAAAAAAAGTCATGTCTTACACATCTTGCAGCCCTTCCTCCAACTTTGCAGGATATAATACAATCACATATAATATTCTGTATGCTGATATAACTTTGCATATGGAACCCCAGAATATTTTTTGAAGTGCTTTAATGGTACAATTAAGATAACAAGAAGACCAGCCCTGATTAGCTGAGTCACCAGTGAGGCTCAGCTGTCTTGTCTGAGCTCATATAGTGTGGCACGGGAGAAAGGCACCTGAGAATCTGGGCCTAACTCCCATTGATTTCAGTGAATTGATATCAATGGGAGTTTGGCCCAGATCCTCAAAAAGTATTTAGGTGCCTAAATTCTTCCCTTCCCACTCACTCAGAGATTTGACTCTCAGGGACCCACATGATCCAGTTAAAATCAAGATTCACAGGACCATAAGAATTGTCATACCAGATCAGACCAATTAGGACTACAGCCAGTACCAGAGGCTTCAGAGGAATGGGAAAGAAAATGGGAAATTAAGAGATAACCTGCTTGTAGTGTCAAAGTTTCTTTCTAATCCCTTCAATTAGAGGTTGGTCTCTGCACTAGTGCCTAAGAATTTATGTACCTAACATTTGTTTTTCTTTAATCTTTTCTAATGTAGCTGTGGACATTCTCATTATTCATGGAAGCATCTAGTGCTTTTAAAACCCACTGTAACTCTTCTCCTCAAAGGTATCTTGTGGCAATGAGTTCCACAGGTGAATTGAACATTGAGTAAAATAGTATTTCCTTTAATTAGTTTTAAATTTTCAGCCTTTGTAACTCGTTCACTGTCCTCTTGATTTGGTATAAGTACGGATAATTGAAAGGGCCCATTTTTAATAGAATTTGTTGGTTTGTACTTGTTATGTTCCTTCATTTGCATCCTCTTTAGAGTAAAGGGTCCCAATCGTTCCAATTTCTATTCATGCGATTTTTTTCTCCATGCATCTGAATTGTATTTGTCATCTGTTTCCACACCTCTGCTATTTCTACTAAATCCTTTTTGAGATGGAGTGATCGCCAGATCATCTAGCCAGACTTCTGCACATCACAGGCCACCAAACCGCACCCAGTTACCCCTGTATTGAGTGCAATGACCTGAATCAATCTAAAGTATTACAGTCCTCTGGAGACTAAGCTAGTGTGTGCCACTGGCTAAGAATAGGAGATACCAAGGTGCACTATTATGTGCCACAGGCAGAGACCAAGAGGGAATGAGGGGCATCAATTCCTGAGGCCCTTGCAATGGGAACCGATTTGGAGAGATATACCCAGATGAATCTTATCAATGGGGCCAGGATCATACCCACAGCCTCTGACATTACTCTCAAATATATGGCATAGTATTTCTTGTTCCCCACTCCCTCTTCTCATCTCAATCTTTTCCATATGCACCAGATGGAGAAAAAGTATAAAACAAATTTCATTGTTCATTTTCAGTGTGATTTAAAGGCAAGCCCTTAAATGAACATCGTCTCCCTGATGTTTGTTCTGTAACATGAAGCACTAACAGTAGTTTGTATTTGCTCTAATCAAGGTCTTTATCCTTCTGTTTTTCTGGCAGAGTTGACAGCAGCTTAGTATGGTATATTATCTTCCACTTTTTCTGCCCCTAGTTCTGAAGCCAATTGTGCATAGCCTGATGAATAAACACTCCCTCCCTCTCCTTGAATATGCAATATTCAGAGTAAAAAAAGTCTCATCAAAATATGATCGCTGGTATGTAAATTACCTTGTGAATATGTAAATGTGTGTATTTCTTAAACTCACTGAAGCAAAAGAGCGTCAGTGGCACTTCAGTGGGTACATATCTAAAAACAACATGTAAAAACAACCACCTTTTAAATTCCATATGCAAACTAAGGGCTTCATTCAACCTTTTTTGTGTATATGTGCATAAATCCAAAATCATGACAGATCCTGTAATGCTATAAGGTCCTCCAAGATCCTCCTTTTTTAGATCTGTCTGGGAGCATAGTCTGAGTGTGTGTTTGGAAGTAGTCCTGATAAACTTCCAAAGAGAAGGTTTTAAAGAAAAAGGTTATTTATCTGTTCAAAATGACACTTTATATGAAATTCTGAGTGAAAAGAAATGAAAAGTGATGATCTCCAAATAGTCACATGATTGAACATGGATACTGTTCTGACACACCGTTCATTTAAGACCAGACAGCACAGGGAGCTCTCCACATTCCACAACAATGTGAAGCTCTCATATGAATACATCAGGGCTTTTGGAAAATTCAATCCAACTGACTACACACTAAGGGATAGTTTTTCACAGGGTTGAAGCCAGCCTCCTTCTTGTAGGCCAAATTTGTGCAGGCATTTTGCACCTGCAAAAATCAATAACTCAGGGGTGGAGAGAATCTTAGTACTTATCCCTCTGAAGTGCCTGACCGGCATCCAAATGCAGGTAGTAGGTTTGTGGGTACATGCTCAGGTTGTGCCCACACATGAATTGTAAGCACAAACTGCAACAATAATTCAAGCATGGTTGCAATTACTATGGAATACTTGGCCCTAAGATCCCAATTGTAAAATCTAACCCCTTGATAACATACATTTAAGATATGATTATACTGAATACATACAAAATATATTAATTATTAAGTTGCAAAGTCAAGCATTTAAAAGTTACGATATGCTAGAATGAAAGTTAACTTAATTGACCCATCTTTTGTATATGCCTTATGATGCAGTCTTTAATTACATGATCAAACTTTTTTTCCACAAGACCCCACCTCATTCAGTATACAGGATGGACCTACTTTAGAGATGAATCAGGACTGTGTAATAAAGGAAGAGCCTGTGACAGATAGGGCAACTTCTTGCAATATAGTTGGGGGTCCATTGTTTTAAACGAATGGTTTGTGTGTGATTGTATTCTACTTCCTGCGGGAGGACTACCACAACTCCTCCTCAACAGCAACAAAAAGTGATGATTAATGCAAGTCAGCCAGGTTGAAACCCTGCCAGAGAGGTACCACCTTCTGGGAAAGCTCATATAAGAAAATTGAAACTGGATCTTTCAGAGACTAGACAAAGAAAGGATTTTTGGATAAATAGCTTGAGTTTAAACTCACTCTTGGGGTTCTTTTTAATGCAAAAAACAGACAGAACCTTCTGTCCAAGAGTGGGCTCCAATCCTTGTGGAAAGGATGGAAAGACATGACCTACTAAGGGCCACATAAGACTAATAGATGACCTTTGGTAAGCTCTTAGCAGACGTGTAGGTTCTTCTATTGTTTTAATGTGTTTTCTCTGTAATGCTTTCCCCATGAGAATAAATGTGCTTGCTTAGAAGGAGTTGTGTGATAACATAACTGCAGACAATACACTGGCCATACTGTTCTGAAAGAAAGAAAGCAAAGCACAGGTGTGCAATGAATGAGGCAAGGGATTGCAGGAAGAGAAGAGAAAAGGATGGTTTCAGGATTCAAGAAGTTGAATGCTGCCCTTGAGAACTGGATTCTATCCCTGCCTTAGCCACAGAGTTCCTCTGTGATGTTAGTCAAGTCAGTTGAACCAAACTTCTGACAGGTGATCACTAATTGTATGTTCCTCCTTTTGTAGTGCCTGATTTAGGACCTTGAGATCTGATTTGTAGAAGTGCTGAGCACTCACAACTGCAACTGTAAGTCAGCATGTCAAGTGAGCTGTGCTTTGAACACTAAAGAGCACCTTATAGGTTCAATATTGTGAAAGATCAGGTTGTAGGCATCTCAAACTGGGGATCCAAAAAAAAAAAAAAAAAAAATCATGGGATACTTTGAATTAAGTCTTCAGTTTCCTACCATTGGTGGTTCTTATTTTGTTCTGCTAGATTAAAGTCTCCTTGACTACCTGGCATTTTCATTCCATGGAAGTTCTTATACTTATACTAAGAGTCACCTCTTACTCTTTAACACCCTTTAAATGTGGACACCAAAACTTTACACCGTATTCTAGTGTCAGTCTCACCTGTAATCTATACAGAGGTAAAAATCACTTCCCTGCTTCTATTCATCATGCTCTTTATTACACATTTAAGGATTGCATTAGCCCTCTTTGCCACAACATTGCACTGAGAGTTCATGGTTAGTTGCTGATCCACTCTGACCCCTAAATCTTTTTATAGAGTCACTGTGTTCCAGGATCAGTCCCCCATTCTGTAGGTAAGGCCTATATTATTTGTTTGTTTCTGTAGAACATTGCATCTGGTTGTATTAAAATACATTGTATTTAAATAGACCCAACTTCTCAAGCAACTCAGATCACTCTTTATGACTTCTCTGTCCTCATTATTTAGCATTACACCAATATTTGTGTCACCTGCTAATTTTATCTGGAGTGATTTTACATTTACTTCTGGATCATTGGTAAAAATAGGGAATAGCCCAGGGCTAGTCCCAATCCCTGTGGAATCCCACTAGAAACACTCAAATTCAATGATGATTCCCCTTTGACAGCTACTTGTAGATTTGTCAGTTAGCTAGTTCTTTGTCCATTTAATTTGTGCTTTATTTGTATTTTATAGGGCTAATTTTTTAATCAAAATGTAGTGCAGTACTAAGTCAAACACCCTACAAAAGTCAAAGTATATTACATTTATGCAGTTACCTTTGTCAACGCAAGGAACACAATAACGATGGAATACATAAGCTACAAGCCAAAAATGGAAGTGAAAGCTTTATGAGAGTGCTGATGTGTTATTAATACTGTAAGCAATATGAAGGTGGAAAAGAATGCACAAGTCTCTCCCCATAACTTAGTTCCATACTTTTAAGGTTCTGAGTGGCTGGAGTGTGCCCAGCAACCAAATTTAGGTTTTGTTTGCTAATTTCCCAATTTTTTTAATACAGGTTTAGTGTATTTCAGAGGATAGCTCAGGAGAGTCAGGAAGAAGAAGAGCTACATCTGCCTAGAGATCACAGGGAGCAACTGCTGCTGAAGTTACTCTTCACTTCATCCATGCTCCTCAAGAACATGAGAAATTATGCTGTGCCTCAGTAAATTTTTTGTCTACAACATTTTATCTCTGTTTAAAACGTTACTGAAAGTCAGTACAGCAAGAGCAACCCTCTATGCTTAGCACCAACAAACTTTCAGCACAAGGGAACTTCCGTGAAAAAATCTGTACCATCACTCACTTCCCAAAACAGCTTGTAGCCTCTCATGGACTCCTGGAAATTAGATGCCACCAGAAGCAGCTGCAGCAATAAGGTGAGAATGTCTGTATTGTACCAGCAGATCTGACTAATGCACTCCCCCTTCCCTACTAATATGAGGAATACCTCTCAACAATTAAACATGCTAATATGGTACAGCTGCAAGTGTGACAGTCGCCATCTTAGACAGTAACAGGGATTGAACTGATGAGCTCTGGATATAAACACTTGAGTCTTTACAGCTTGTGCTAAGAACCAGGCTTTCAAGCTGAATGTTGTCACAGTCACATCCTCTGTGAGCTTAGAAAAGGCATGTTACACATACACTGAACAGTTGATTGCACAAGCAAAATGTGTGATAAACAACAAATATGAAAAGTGTATTTTAATGATTCACATGACAATTTACAGATCATAGATTTTTAAGTAAAAAAATCTGCTTTGGAGTGGCCTTTTCATCATGAGAATCACATAATCCTTATCATGCCTTCAAACAGATCATCATCAGAGTTTGAATCCCTTAACCTTCAGATCACTAGCTTAAATTCTTACTATTTGAACTGCAGGAGTAAGCACAAACTCCTTTCTAGATGAGCCACCAGAGAAGGACTTCACATGCTCTTCCCAGTGTGTTCCACAACTAGTGACTAGTCCACAGTAGAATATTGGTGATCAGGAATCCTGGATTCCTCCTGGCTCTGGACGAGCAATGTGGTTTATAGTGGTTAGAAATAGGAAAACTCAGTGTGACTAAACCAGTATGGATGGCAATGTGGTGTAGTGGATCAGATGGGGGTTTGTCATATTAAAGATCTGGTGTCCGGGCCTGCTCAACTTTGAATAAACATTCTGCTAATTTATTTTAAAAATGGGGGTTGGCGGGGAGTGTTCAGAAGCACTTTTCTAACTGTTTTCTAGGGCAGGTTCATAGCCTTAGTCAATAGTGAACATAATCGACTGGATAGGAATTTAAACAGCATTTAGAAGAGGTAAGAAACTTGCGGCAGCCTCTTTCCTAGATCAGGGAACTGCCCCCTAAGTTACAGAAGTAGTGGATGAAACAGTCTCTGCCTTCCTCCCTTGGAAATGAACAGAAGTGTATTTTCCATGACTAAAAAAAGTTGGAAGGTACTCTAAAGACAAATACTATCTATGTATAGCTGAGCAACAGTGTAGCCAATGGACAGATCCCATAGTGTTTTAGATTTCTGGAGCGGGGAGGAAGAGATAATCCAATGAAATAATTGCCAAAATGGGTAATATTTGAACTCTCATTAGTCTCTCCCTATCAATTTATTTTTCATCAAACCACAATGAAAAATTCATATAGTGCTCAAAATTATATTCTGTGTATGGGTTTTTTTGCCATTTTATTGAGACTGCTACAAAAGTGTAAAGCTAGTGTTAAAATGGAACTTCATAAAGTAACCTTAACTCTGGTGCAGCTACCACTGCTCCATAATACTATGGTTAAACCCACTGAGCTTGCTCAGCACCTGGAGATCAGTGCACTCAGAAGCAAAGAAAAAACAGACTGTAAAAATCCTTTTCACTTATCTTTACTGAACTTAATGAGTAGGCTTTAAAAACTGTAGCTAAGATTTAACAATTAGCATACCAGCAGCACTGCACTCAAGGAGTTAGTTGGCGCGCCAGAAGAAATTTCCATCTATAACAGTTTGTTTTTGCTCATCTAAACAGCTGAATAACAAGTTAATACCTGTCCCACCAACAAAACAGTCACTCACCATTTGACAGATTTTTTTTAAACACATAAAAATGAAGGGCTTGTTATTGAGTACTTTAAAAAAAAAGTCTGAACCCTGTTATTCACTTTTAAGAACACACAAATGTTTTACTTCAAGTTTGCAAAACTGAGTATGTACTTCTAGTTTTCTGGGGAAAAGTGAGCATGATTGTAGAAAGTCAGTTTAGTCATGCACAACAACAGTATTAATCCAACACACAACTGTACACTGAGATAGTAAAGTCATCAGTTTGCCACATAAGGCCACTGAACATCTGTTGAATGCTTTTCCTTTATTTGGTCTAATTTTTTATAAGCTACAGGGAAAAAGCACAGCAACTAGTACTATAGCTTTTTGGTAAAAGGAACGCAAAAATGTCAAAACAAACCTCTCAGGACGGTTAATAAATTAATATGCAGATGAAAAATGTTCTTATGAACTGGATTGTTTCATTAGTTGCAAAGCCCCAAGACTTATCACATCAGACACCATCTTTAATTCTCCTGAATACGGTTATTAGCTTCTCCTCCTCCCCAACCCAAAATATAGAAAGCTTTGTTTTGCTTTTCAGAAATTATTCTGAGCATATAAAGTACTGAAAAATTAAGCTGCCCGTCATAATCAAGCTTCTGAGTTTTGTAAAATGGCTGAAAATGGATCCATCATGGCCAGTATTTTGGATTACTTTTGACAGAGAGGTTCCAGATAGCTGGGTTAGAAGATAATTTTCCTCTTACATTTTGTTTAATAGCAATAAGGGTAATAGAATGCGAGGTTTTTCTCCAATAATGGACTATCTGCTTCAAAAAGTAAAACCCTCAGATTCACCTCAATGCTTATTTAGGTAAATCCGACATCTCATCTTGGTGTTAATTTGGCACTGAAAAATAAATATCATTGGTGCATACGTTTGCATTAATGTTATTGCCTAATTATCCTTGTTTCAAAAGCAGTATTTATTCACTTCACCTGTTAAAAAAGAGCTTCTCTTAGTACTCTGAGTTACACTAAACATGAAAATGTGACCCTTTACAGATTAACTCATCTTCATTTACATTATCCAATGTCCTTTTTTTCCAAATGATGTCTTCAAGTGCCTCATCAGTGTTTCGTATCCCAAATTATACTGGCAAACACACAAAAACTGAACAAAAAGCAAATATTTCCATTTTTACTGTAATGGAATATTTGTCCTTTAAGATAATTTCCTTCTGCCTGGAGCGTGTGCTGTGCTTTACTCAGTTTAATTTGATTCATTTTGGTATCTAGCACAGCAAAGTGTGAGTGTTTCTTGTGTTAGCATCATTTTTAATACCATGTTCAATCTACTGTTACCTGTACAAATGAACTAGCAGACTAAACAGATCACTTGAGTCAAGCCTGTGCACTTTCAGCTTTGAAAATGATTAAGAATATAGAAACACACTCACCTTCAGGCTCACCACAGAGTGTACACTGTGATTCTGAAAAGAAAAAAAAGAGAGAGATAAAAGTCATTTCTTCTGCTCATATTTGAGATCATTACTTCTGCTCAAGGGATATCAAATCACAATCATTTACAAATGTAACCCAAACTGGCAGTACTCAAATTGTGCATGAATGAGAAGTATCACAAGAATGACCATAGTGGGTCAGACCAATGGTTCATCTAGCCCAGTATCTTTCTTTCGACAGTGACCAATGCCACATGCTTCAGAGGGAATGAACAGAACAGGGAAATTATCATGTGATCCATCCTCTATCATCCAATCCTAGCATCTGACAGTCAGAGCATGGGGTTGCATCCCTGACGATCTTGGCTAATAGCTATTGATGGACCTATCCTCCATGAATTTATCTAATTCTGTATTGAGCCCTGTTATACTTTTG
This sequence comes from Malaclemys terrapin pileata, assembly GCF_027887155.1. NCBI lineage: Eukaryota > Metazoa > Chordata > Testudines > Emydidae > Malaclemys > Malaclemys terrapin. The sequence continues at coordinate 168,956,936 of NC_071507.1, forward strand.
GCCTTCACAACATCCACTGACCACAAGTTCCAAAGATTGACTGTGCATTGTGTGAAGAAGTACTTCCTTTAGTTCGTTTTAAACCTGCTGCTGATAAATTTTATTGGGTGACCCCTGATTCTTGTGTTATGTGAAGGGTAAATAACATTTCCTTATTCACTTTCTCCATCCCACTCATGATTTTATAAATTTCTATCATATCTCCCTTTACTTGTCTCTTTTCCAAACTGAACAGTCCCAGTTTTTTAATTTCTCCTCATATGAAAGCTGTTCCATACCCTTCATCATTTTTGTTGCTCTTCTCTTCACCTTTTCAATTTTTAATATATCTTTTTTTATATGGGGTAACCAGAACTGCATGCAGTATTCAAGATGTGGCCGTACCATGATGGCATTATGATATTTACTCTCTTAGTGTCTAACCCTTTCTTAATGCTTCCTAACATTCGGTTAAGCTTTTTTGAATGCTGCTGCACATTACATGGATATTTTCCCCAAAACTACCTACAGTGACCCCCAAGATCTCTGTCTTGTGTGGTAATAGCAAATTGAAACCACATCATTTTGTATGGATAGTTGGGGTGGTGTATTCCAATGTGCATTACATTGAATGTATCAACATCGAATTTCATCTTACATTTTGTTGTCTAGTCACCCAGTTTTGTGAAATCCTTTTGTTAACTCTTTGCAGTTTGCTTTGGACTTAACTATCTTGAGTAACTTTGTGTTGTCTGCAAGCTGTGTCACCTAACTGTTTACCCCTTTTTCTGGATCATTTATGAAAATACTGAATAGCAGTCGTCCCAGCACAGATCCCTGGGGGTCACTGCTATTTACCTTGGTTCATTCTGAAAACTGAACACATATTTCTACCCTTTATTTCCTGTCTTTTAACCAGTTATTGATCTTTGCGAGAACCTTCCCTGTTATCCCATGACTGCTTACTTTGTTTAACAGTCTTTGGTGAGGGACCTTGTCAAAGGCTTTCTGAAGTTCAAGTACACAATAGCCACTGGATCCCCCTTGTCCACCTGCTTGTTGAACCCCTCAAAAGAATTCTAATAGATTGGTGAGGTATAGTTTCCCTTTACAAAGCCATGTTGACTCTTCCCCCCATCAAATCATGTTCCTCTATCTGTCTGATAATTCTGTTCCTTTACTATAGTTTCAACCAATTTGCCTGGGACTGACGTTAGGCTTACCAGCCTGTAATTGCCTGGAGCTTCTCTTAAAAATTAGGGTCACATTAGCTATCCTCCAATCATCTGGTACAGAAGCTAATTTAAAAAGTACCACAGTTCTTACTTCCGCAATTTCATATTTGAGTTCCTTCAGAATTTTTGGGTGAATACCATCTGGTCTTAGTGACTTATTACTGTTTAGTTTAATTAATTTGTTCCAAACCCTCCTCTATTGAAACCTCACTCTGGGACTGTTCTTCAGATTTGTCACTTTAAAAGAATGGCTCAGGTGTGGGAATCTCACTCAGATCATCTGCAGTGAAGATCAATGCAAATAATTCATTTAGCTTCTCTGCAACATCCATGTCTTCCTTCAGTGGTCCTTTAACACCTTAGTCATCCTGCAGCCCCACTGACTGTTTGGTAGGCTTCCTGCTTCTGGTGTACTTAATTATTTTGCTGTTAGAATTTGAAGAGCAACTAGCAAAAGACTTTTAACTTATTACACTTTTACATTTGAGTTGCCAGAGTTTATGCTCCTTTCTATTTTCCTCAGTAGGGTATTCATGACTTTCAATTTTTAAAGGATGCCTTTTTGCCTCTAACTGCCACTTTTACTCTGTTTAGCCATGGTGGCATTTTTGGTCCTCTTACAGTTTTTTTAATTTTGGGTATATATTTAATTTGAGCCTCTATTATGGTGTTAAAAAGTTTCCATGTAGCTTGCTGGCATTTCATTCTTGTGACTGTTCATTTCAATTTCCACTTAACTAGCTTCCTCATTTTTGTCTAGTTTCCCTTTCTGAAGTTAAATACTACTGTGGTCAGTTTCTGGTATTTCCCCTCACGCCCAGGATATTAAATTTGATTACATTATGGTCACTATTGCCGAGCAGTTCAGTTATATTCACCTCTTGGACCAGAACCTGTACTCCATTTAGGATTAAATCCTAAACTCCCCTTGTGGGTTCCAGGATTAGCTGCTCCAAGAAGCAGTCATTAATGGTGTCTAGAAATTTTATCTCTGCATCCCATCTTGAGGTGAATTGTATCTACTCAAATATGGGGATCGTTTAAATCCCCCCATTATTACTGAGTTTTCTATTTTTATAACCTCTCTAATCACAATTATCATGACCATCCCAGTCAGGTGGTTGATAGTATATTCTTACTGCTATACCCTTATTATTCAAGCACAAAATTTCTATCCACCGAGATTCTATGGTACAGTTTGATTCATTTAATATTTTTACTATATTTGACTATGTTTTCTTTCACATATAGTGCCACTCACCTACCAGCACAACTACTCTGTAATTCCTATATATTTTGTACCCTGGTATTACTGTGTCCCATTGATTATCATTGTTCCACCAGGTTTCTGTGATGCCTATTATATAAATAGCCTCATTTAATACCAGGCATTCAAGTCCACCCATCTTAGTATTTAGACTTCTAGCATTTGTATACAAGGACTTATACAATTGGTCACTTTTTAGTTGTCTGGCTCCATGTGATGTAATTGAATGGGACTCTTTTGTTTGACTGTTTCTCTTCAGTTCCTACTTGTACTTCAATTTCTATTCTCTCCTCTTTATCAGGATATAGAGAATCCCTGTTAACAGATCTTCTCCAATGGGATGTCTCTGTCCAACTCATGTGCTCCTCAGCACAAGTCAGCATTCCCCCAGTCAGTTTAAAATCTCTTCTACAACCTTTTTCATTTTACATTCCAGCAATGTGCTTCCATTTTGGTTTAAGTGGAGCCCATCCTTCCTGTATAGGCGCCTTCTTCCCCAAAAGGTTGCCGGCTTCCTAATACACCTAAAACCCTCCTCCCTACACCATCATCTCATCCACTCACTGAGACCCTGCAGTTCTGCCTGTCCCTGAGCATGGAACTGGAAGCATTTCAGTGAATACCATTATGGAGGTCCTGGACTATCATCTCTTACCTAAATTTGGCCTCCAGGCTCTCTCTCTTGCCTTTCCCCTATGTCATTGATACCTACATGTACCATGACCACTGACTATTCCCCAGCACTGCACATAAGTCTGTCTAGATGTCTTGAGAAATGCACAACCTTCGCACCCAACAGGCAAGTCACCATGAGAGTCTCCCGATCATCACACACTCAGCTATATGTATGTCTCATGATTGAATCCCTCATTACTATTACCTGACTCTTCCTAGTAACCGCGATTCCCTCCTCTGGAGAGAGATCTTCTGTGCAAGAGGATATCATGATATCCTGGAAGGTGAGTTCAAACTATGGGATCATTTCCCTCCTCTTCAGTTTGATGTTCTCCTTTCCCAAGACTTTCATCCTCCTCAACAGCAGAGAGGCTGTCAGACTGGCGGGTTGGACTGCTCTATTGTATCCATGAAAGTCTCATTCCATTTTTATTACACCAAAATTGCAAAAATTACTTTTAATGAAAATAAAGTTTTGTACAAGGATTTTTTTAAAAATAGGTTTTACTCAAATGGTTAAACAATGACAAATCTGACTCTCAGTTACAGCCATGAAATCCCACAGAATATAGTGGAGTGCAAGGGTGTAACTAAAAATATTTGGTCCCTTAGTATTTTGGATATGGAAAACTGCATGGAGTCATTGGCATCTGAAATCTATAATACCCTCTTAATTTTATTACTAAGAATAATAAATAATAATGGGGGCAGAGTTTATACTCTTTTCTTCCAGAAGGTTTCTAAATTCTCTGGGTCAAGTCCTGCAAATTAGTGAATAACCTGAGTTATGCCCCTCTTTAGAATATTCAGCAATAACGCTAAGGAATAAAGACCCCTGATGCTTCTGTCCCCAACGCAGCATTTGGCAAAGCATGTGAGCCCTTCTAGTCAGACCTACAACATGCTCCTTTCCTCCTCTCTCAATTGCACTGTGGGGAGCTGCCAATGCTGCTCCTCAGCAAGGAGGAGAACACAGAGACTTCTTGCAAAAGATTCCTTCTTCCTGATATCTCAACACTCACACTCACTGTTCCAGCTGAGTTTTCATCTTTACATGGCAATGAAGGGCTGCCTGTGATTAGACTGTTTGTCTTACATGTCTTTTGTATAGCAAACACAAAAAATCTCTATTCCCTGAAATACCACTACCTCTGGTGTGGTGACTGTATCAAATTGTGGGATAACTCTATAATGTAGGACAAAACCTGAAAAATACTATCATCAGTTGAAATCACAAGGAGTAATTAAATCAGTGGAATATAATGACCTTGGAAGTAGCCCATTAACATCTCTACTCCTAAATATATAGCACCATATACAGGACATAATGACCACAGTCAGTCAGAGCCTCTGCTTATTTCCCAGATGAAACATGGCACCTCCAACAGCAGAGAAATTGCTACAGCCATGCTGAGACAGAAGTTCAATACTGACTCAGAGAACACTGCCATACCCTGAATCACCATCCCAGAAGCATTTTTTTAAAACTATCCGCATATGTTGATAAGTGTTAATCTTCAAATCTACATTTTTAGATTATGTCCCTTTAAAAAAAAACAAAAAAAACCCCCTCTTCTCCTTGCCAAAATAATGTCACTCCAAGGAAGTATTTTTAAAATACTCTGCAAATAGATAAGAACAAATTGCATATAAGCAACATGTACAGCATAGATACAACCACATGAGTGAGATTTCAAGACTTCAAGCAAAAAATAAATGTGAACCAATGCATTAGTACTAAAAGTTTAGCAACTAATGTACTCATCCTCTCAGTGGTATATGTTGCAGCCTTGACTATGCTTTATCTAGGTAAATGTTACGTAAATAAATAACAGCATTCTCCCCCTCAACCTCTTTGCCTCCACCTTTTTAAAGTTTGTTTCCATCAGAATCACATGCAAGCTGTCTTGGTGATGCATATTTAAATTTTCAATTGGCAGGCACAACTTCTAAAATGCGAATAGAAAAGTATTCATTTAAATCATCCAGTAACATTATTTGTACTGTAGCAGGAACCTCAGAACTTAGTCCATAATTCATCCCTTTTATTCACTTAACTCTTATAGGCCTTCCATTGCATTTTGTCCTTTTAGGCTCTGATACCCTGAACATTTAAACGAGTATTTAACTTTAAAGCATTAGCACTTGTGAGTAGTTATTACGTATTACTCAACTTGTGTAATTAAATAATTAAGAACAAGACACAATAAAATGATTGTTTTAACAGGTTTATTTAATTTTATTTCATGTTTCTTATTCTTGCTATATTAATGTGAACAATCTGTCTGATGGGTGGTAAAGTCAGATACACTTATAAGCAGTTCCTTCTGGAAAACTCTGAAACTGATTTAAAAAACAACAACACCACCACCACCACCACCACCACCACAGCCCTAAAGCAGTAATGGAAGAACCTCAAGAGTTTCAATATGACTGATTGAGACATGGCGCCCAAATACATTAGCTTGACTAAATTATCTCATCTTCTTTGGCTTAAAGGCCCAATCCAATTCCTACTGAATGGCAAATAGTGGACTGGGTTTAAAATCCCCTAGAAGCTGTTAGTCTTGACATTAAGGAAGAACTACCTCTGTGTAGGAAAAGGGGCATGGGGACTGAATTGATTACCAGCTTGACATTTACAGTGAATCCATGATATTATCCAATTTATAGAAGTATCTCTCAAGACAGAGAGCTAAGTCTGACAAGGCAATCAGAATCGTATAACAGGAAACCAGCAAGCCCTTCCTATATTTTAATACTGTCAGTTGGGTGTAACATGGGAAACTGAGATGTTTGAGAAGAAAAAGAAGGAAGTTAACAGTGTAGGTAACAGTACAGTTGGTAGATGGTCCAGAAGACTAAACAAAGGGTAAAACAGTGTAAAAAAAGATAGTAACATATGTTGTGTGCAGTTTAGTAAGCGAGTGATACTGACAAACATGTTGAGGGTTGCTAAGGCAGAGCAGAGGTGGACATACTGACTGCCTCAGTGCCACTATCAGTGGAAAGTTAGAAAACATATACCAGCGTAAAGCTTAAAAACTAATTTAAACCAGAAAAAAGAAGAACAGGAGTACTTGTGGCACCTTAGAGACTAACAAATTTATTAGAGCATAAGCTTTCGTGGACTACAGCCCACTTCTTCGGATGCATATAGAATGAAACATATATTGAGGAGATATATATACACACATACAGAGAGCATAAACAGGTGGGAGTTGTCTTACCAACACTGAGAGGCCAATTAATTAAGAGAAAAAAAACTTTTGAAGTGATAATCAAGATAGTCCAGTACAGACAGTTTGATAAGAAGTGAGAGCATACTTACAAGGGGAGATAGATTCAATGTTTGTAATGGCTCAGCCATTCCCAGTCCTTATTCAAACCGGAGTTAATTGTGTCTAGTTTGCATATCAATTCCAGCTCAGCAGTCTCTCGTTGGAGTCTGTTTTTGAAGTTTTTCTGTTGTAATATAGCCACTCACAGGTCTGTCACTGAATGACCAGACAGGTTAAAGTGTTCTCCCACTGGTTTTTGAGTATTTTGATTCCTGATGTCAGATTTGTGTCCATTAATTCTTTTGCGTAGAGACTGTCCGGTTTGGCCAATGTACATGGCAGAGGGGCACTGCTGGCACATGATGGCATATATCACATTGGTAGATGTGCAGGTGAACGAACACCTGATGGTATGGCTGATGTGATTAGGCCCTATGATGATGTCACTTGAATAGATATGTGGACAGAGTTGGCATCGGGGTTTGTTACAAGGATAGGTTCCTGGGTTAGTGGTTTTGTTCAGTGATGTGTGGTTGCTGGTGAGTATTTGCTTTAGGTTGGGGGGTTGTCTGTAAGCGAGGACAGGTCTGTCTCCCAAGATCTGTGAGAGTAAAGGATCATCTTTCAGGATAGGTTGTAGATCTCTGATGATGCGCTGGAGAGGTTTTAGTTGGGGGCTGAAGGTGACAGCTAGTGGTGTTCTGTTATTTTCTTTGTTGGGCCTGTCTTGTAGGAGGTGACTTCTGGGTACTCGTCTGGCTCTGTCAATCTGTTTTTTCACTTCAGCAGGTGGGTATTGTAGTTTTAAGAATGCTTGATAGAGATCTTGTAGGTGCTTGTCTCTATCCGAGGGATTGGAGCAAATGCGGTTATATCTTAGAGCTTGGCTGTAGACAATGGATCGTGTGGTGTGTCCTGGATGGAAGCTGGAGGCATGTAGGTAAGTGTAGCGGTCAGTAGGTTTCCGGTATAGGGTGGTATTTATGTGACCATCGCTTATTAGCACAGTAGTGTCCAGGAAATGGACCGCTTGTGTGGATTGATCTAGGCTGAGGTTGATGGTGGGATGGAAATTATTGAAATCATGGTGAAATTCCTCAAGGGCTTCTTTTCAGTACTCCTGTTCTTCTTTTTGCGGATACAGACTAACACGCTGCTACTCTGAAACCTGTCAATTTAAACCAGGTGACACAGGCTTGTTTCTGGGTCACTGATGGGTGAATGATGCAAGGGGCAGCTCAGAAGATTTTTTTTTTTGAAGTCTTTCTTGAGGTTTCATTGACAGAGGCAGCAGACCATGCATAGCTGCTTATATTGATCTCTGGGAAAGAATGGGCTCCAGACTCAGAACTTCTGGCTCGTTTGCTGACCCTGTGTGTTTTATTAACAACTGCTATTCTGGTTCGTAGGTTTTCACAGCATGACCAGTGTGGCGCTCTCTCATTATTCTCAAGAATTCTCAGCACTGTTTTCAAAAGGTCCTCATTCACTGATGTAATCACTATTCACTGATGGCATCACCATCCTCTTCCTCCCCTGTTTCTAATGCATCATAGTACCAGTTTGTTTGTTTGGCCAATATTGCTACAGGATTGCTGTAAATCTGTAGCAGAGTATCTCCTCTAATAGCATGCATTGAAAAATAAGGCTCAACCACCACGGCTGATGCCAGGTAGAGCTTTCCTATCAAGACTTCACTGGCACTTTCTTCCCAGATTTGTTAGTTTCAGGTCCTTGCTATAAGCAAGTCATAAGCTTCCTCTTTCACCTCTCAGCACACTCAGAGAAGGCTGACGGGATTTTCATTTTGAATTTCTCAATTCTTGCCCTGCTGAGAATGAAAAACACTTGAATTGACTGCGATGTCTCTGTGTGGATTGGGAGAAAGCAGACTAAGTGGATGTTGATGATTCATAAGTGATCTTATGCTTACAAATTTCCTCTATTCCAACCAGCTACTTGGGGCGGACCAGGCCTCCTTAAAGTTTTGCTTGGCTCATCAATCACAAAAATAAAAACAAGACTTGTTCTATTAGACATGTATATAAGAAAATGTTTGAGAGACTGTATGGAGGGAGTATTGTTTGTAAGAGTACCACTCACTGATGGTATGTTTGAACATCCAGCATAACTATAGTAAGGTTTCTATGGATATCCCAGTTGAGAAAAACCTTGAAGGACACACTGGCTTTGCTGGTATGCATGGCAGCACATAATGTATTTGTATGCTGCCTATGAGAGAATGAACAATGTTCTGATTGGTACTCACAATGGTACTGTTCTAAAATTAGATTCACTAGATTTCCAACGACCATACAAAAATACACATATTATGGATGTTTGTACACACTTACATATAAAAAACAAAGGCTTGAAATCTCATTAAGTTATTTCTTAAAAAAGTCTTTCAACTTTTTTTCTCAGCTAGATCTTATATCTGGGCAGGGAAGATTTCTCTGTGAGGTGGGTTCATATAGATACCTATTTCAGTGTACTCTCTCCTGTTGGTCTATTAGCCCTCAATTCTGTAAGCACTCACATGTGAGTTGCCTGATTATAGGAAGTATTTGTGACAAGATCATTTCTAGGCTCCTGACAAATTACTCCTGGGTCCCTGGTGAACTGCAAAAGACAAAACGGCTTTAATTTGGCTGTTCCCCCTTCCAGTGTGGGACCATCTGGAGCAGTCATACTCAGCAACAAACAGGCAAATCACTCAGAGCAACTCAAAACAATAGTCCCACATCAAACCTACCTTCCCTCCGGAAGGTTCTGTCAGGCAGTCTACTCAGTTCCTGGCCCTAGCCAGGCTGCTCTCAAGGACTGGAAGCCGAAGGACTGCTCTTGCTCCGAGCCAGTTCCTAACTCAGCTAGACCCTCCCCTTTTCATCTGCCTCTCTAAGCCTGACACCTATTGCACATGTAGCAGGGCAGAGCTGAGTGATCCCACAGCAGATAGTTAACCCTTTACAGTGTGGGGTTTTTAATACCCCATCACAGTATTATGTTAAATATCATATATTAACTCTACTTGGGGAGTTGAAGGAAGGTTTTCCCACTGCTGATGCTGGTCGTTTCACCAGGTTCACAAGAGCTATAGATAGATAGATACCTAGATATAGATTAGCACCTTATTTGTTGTTCCTCTCTTGACCTGACATTCTCAATTCAGTCTTTAATTCTTTTTCTCCTTAGTACACTGCTGGAGACATATGGCTAACTAAGGACCTCTCAATCTTGTAAACACTTAACGTGAGCAACTTCCATTGGACTAATAATAGTTATGATTAGTTTATGATTTTAAAGTGATTTCAAGTAGTGTATCTCCATACTGTGTACAAGGACTAAGTATTATTTTTGGAATAAGCATGAAGTAGATATCTAACATTTTTTGCCTTCACACTGACTTTCATTTCTCCTTGTTTTGACATCAAAAGAAATAATAAAAAAAACCCATAAGAATAGCTGCATCATGAAAAGCAAAACCCGGAGTTATATTTATCCTTATATTTCAGTGTCATGATTTACAAAAGAAAATATGCCAAAAAGGCCAAATATTACTGTTCGTGAAGCAGAACATTCATATGTTACACATAGCACACACCACAATTATGATTAATTATGCCATAAACTGAACTCAGCTGGCCAAATTCATTCCTGGTGTAATTTCACTCTCGTAAATGAATGGGCTAAATTTGGCTTAGTCACTAGTTATTTACCAAACTGACTAATTAAAATTTTTTCACATTTTGAGTATTTTAATTAAGATACACAGAACACACAGTATTCTTTTCTTAACCACTTGCTTTTATATAAAGTAACACAGTTCCCCCCCCCCTTTAATATGGCCAGTGAAGTCAATAGGAGTCAACATATAATACAAAGAGATTTTAAATACATTTTAAAGCCAGGTGGGAGCATCATCATAATCTAGTCTGACCTCCTATGTAACAAAGGTCATAGAACCTCGCCCAATAATTTCTGCATTGGGTCCATAACTTCTATTGGGCTATAGCACATATTTTAGAAAAATATCCAGCCTTGATTAAAAATTGCAAATGATGGAGAATCCACCATGTCTCTAGGTTTGCTTCAATGGTTAATTACTCTCAGTGTTAAAAATGCACCTTATTTTTAGTCTGAATTTGTCTAGCTTGCACTAAAAGATCATCATCAAAGAGACACAATACTCTTCTTCCTATAAAGTAGTATATGCTAGCCAAGACTTTCAGAAGTGACAAGTGATTTTGGCACTTAAACTGAAGCACCTCAAAGGACCCTTACTTTCAGAGGATGGATGCTCAGAATGTTCTAAACTGTTATTCCACCAACACCAAAATATACTATATGTAGCACACAGAGTTCTCCTCTGTAACAAGGCCTTGCTTTGTAGTATCCCACAAGGTTCATTTTTTGGCTCTCTGCTCTTTTCTATCTACCGTCTATCTTCATGCTTTTATCTCTATCATTATCCTTAACTACAAATTAAACCACAATAAATTCTAATTTTTCATCACTTTTAAAGACTCTTATTTGTCTATCTTGAGCAGGTAAACTTGTGACTTCTTCTCAATTTGTTTCAGCAACAGTAAATGCTTCAAAAGAAAGGTCTTCTCTTGGGAACAACGAACATCCTCAAGCACAATTTCACGTTCTTCATCTCACTTCTTAGTGTATGCACAATGTGCTTTAGGTGGCACATGACCAGGATTCATCAACATATTTGGTCTTCTGGTTGGATCATTAGCTGCCCTGGCTGAGGCCAGGTACTGACATGGAGTGCGATATGAATTCTGATCACACTACTTGATTCCTATTAGCCTACACAGACCATAATCTGAAGCTAGGTCTACACTACGGGGGGGGGGGGTGTCGACCTAAGATACGCAACTTCAGCTACATGAATAGCGTAGCTGAAGTTGCATATTTTAGGTCGACTTACCTGGCTGTGAGGACGCCAGCGAGTCGACCGCTGCCACTCCGCTGCCGACTCCGCTTCCGCCTCTTGCCACGGTGGATTTCCGGAGTCGACGGCAGAGCGATCAGGGATCGATTTTATCACGTCTTCACTAGACCCGATAAGTCGATCCCCAATAGAGCAATTGCTACCAGCCAATCCGGCGGGTAGTGAAGACATGCCCTGAGTGTGATCCACGACCTTGAACTCTTCTCATCCTACTGTATGTCCTCTTTCTGAAAACCTACCTATCACTATTACTGCAACATATGTCACTGTCCTGTGTCACTCCACCTCTCCTAAATCATCATTCACATTCTTGTCTTGACTCAGGCAACATTCTTCTCCCTGTGGGTCTCCCTAAGCTCCAGCATGGTCAGAAGGATGGCCACATCATCCCATAGTCAAACAAACTCATTCTTTTTAGGATATAGCTCAAAGTTGGTCTCCCTTTTTATAAAAAAATCTTCCCACCTATTGAGGAGAGATGGTCTTGTGGCTAAAGCATCACAATGGAACTCAGGAGATTGGGGTTTTGTTATACCTTTTCTGTGTGATCATGGACAAATCATTTAACCTCTCTACATCTCAGCTTCCTGTCAGTAAAATACTGACTACAATACTTCCCTGCCTCATAAGAGTGTTTGTGATGTAAAATTCCTTAGCACATGAGGTGATCCAATACACTGATGAGCATTCTAAATGAGACTACAAATAAAATACTTCACAGACCATGTGTGTGTGTCTCTCTCTCCTCCACTTCCCTGCACCCTCACTCTCTGTGTAACACCAGTCTTTTCTGTCTCTCCCTCATGTGATCTGTTGATTTAAAGGAGAAAAAAAAACCTTCTCTGCTGCAGCTCCTGTCTTCTGGAATAATCTTCCTGAATCTCTCTGCCTCAACCACTCTCCATCTCATTTTAAAGCTCAGCTACAAACATGTGTAGTCTCTCTTGCTTATATTTCTTAAAATTTCTTCTCTCTTCCAGTTACTACCTAACTCTGTAGGTCACAGGTTTGAATGAAAGAAGCTATAAAAATAAAATATTGTACTGCATTGTGAGTTTCACACTGATGAAGAAGGGAGTTCATAGGATTTTGAAAATACACCAATTTACAGACCAGCAAAAACCCATAAGCTACATAATATCACTGAACACTACTGTTGAAAAATCAGAATTCCAAGCATTACAAGAAGAATGGAGATTATTTCTGTTATGGAGTGAAATACACTTGTCCTCCCAGTGAAATATAGTTTTGTTTGTTTGAACATAAATCTTTTGGAATGAAACATAAAATCAAGTAGGAATTCCAGTAAAACTTTAAAAATCCATTCTAACATTAGCATTTAATACTTCAAATTTTCATTTCACTGATATCAGAGGAAGAAGGGTGCTGCAACTGTTTGTAATACTATTGCATTACCATCAGTATGTGTTTACCCTGATGTCACTGAAACAGAATTCCTTACTGTGCCATTTAAAGAGAAATAAAGTATCTGTATATTATATTGGGATTTAGCGAAGCTAGTAGATAAGGCATAATTTAGGGCTGTGCTGAGAGACCATTAGTCATTTTCAGGATTTTGGTCCAATATTAGTAACTAAATGCAACTATGAATAGTGTCCATAAAAGCTGATTGTATTATGAATTGTGTTTCATTCTCTCTTTTTATGTCTCCCAATTTATGACTCCCTATATTATCTACTATCCCTCTTCTTTTCTTTATCTGGAGCTCTCTCACCCTGTTGATTTCGCACTGTAGCACAGTGCTGTCAGATGAAATGTAAATGTGACGGACTCTGATTCACAACTAGCATGTATGATTCACTCCAAAGATCGAGTGAGTCCTTCTGACAGCTTCCCAGTTCAAAATGAATGTCTTAGCATTTCCTGCCCTATGCTCACATATCCACATAACTAAGAGAGGTCTCATCTCGCAGAGATATCCATAGGCAGAATTTTTAAACTCTACAAAAATGTCTTTAAGGATCATATGAGTGAAATGGTGCAAGTACAGAAAACTTTGTGAATGCAGGGGCGTCTCGTGAAACAAGGTTTCACCAGAGCAAGGACTCAGTCCTATTTTTGCAGTAAGGGCACTATTAGCCTGATCCAAAGGCCACTGAAGTCAATGGAAAGGGTCCCGTTTTACCTACCTGTCATGCAGCCAAGAAGTGGTAAGAAGAATTGTGTCAGCATCACTTCCTAATACACCGCTACCTCGATATAACGTGACCCGATATAACACAAATTCGGATATAACGAGGTAAAGCAGTGCTCCGGGGGGGCGGGGCTGCGCACTCCGGTGGATCAAAGCAAGTTCCATATAACGCGGTAAGATTTTTTGGCTCCCGAGGACAGCGTTATATCGAGGTAGAGGTGTACTGTATGACTTTTTTATTGAGTGTGTTCATGCTTGCAACAGTGCAAGCAAAAAAAATCAGACTCCAGAGAATATTAAAAACATACCAGGGTTTAAATAGGAACTTGGCTTATTTCCATGAACAGTCATAGAAGAGCCATATCGGAACAGATTCAGATAAGTTAAGCGGTCAAATAAATATTAATAATATTTCTATTTTAAAAGACCTTTCCTGAAAAGCACTGCACTAACATTTAAATGCAACATCCAACCATCAAAGTATCACAAAGAATGTATATAAAAATTGAATGATACTAGCTATTTAGAATCATTGTGACTGTAAGCCAATAAATGCCTTTCATCCCTGTGGATCCATTTCTACAAAAACACTTATGACTGAGCATATTGCTTGTTTCCATGAATAATCTCCTTCATTGCTAATCTAACTCTAACCCTTCCCTCTGTTCATTTACAGCGTGGCCACTCTTGAACGGGGTGTGCAGTTCCTGCCATATGGAAAAGACGTCTTGAATATCTTATACCTTCCGCATGGGTCAATTCTATTTGCTATCTTCAGTGATTTAGATAATGGCATACAGAGTGCACTTATAAAGTTTGTGGATGATTCCAAGCTGGGAGGGGTTGCAAGTGCTTTGGAGAATAGGATTAAAATTCAAAATGATGTGGACAAATGGAGAAATGGTCTGAAGTAAACAGGATGCAATTCAATAATGACAAATGCAAAGTATTCTTCTTATGAAGGAACAATTACACCTCTACCTCGATATAACGCTGTCCTTGGGAGCCAAAAAATCTTACCACGTTATAGGTGAAACCATGTTATATCGAACTTGCTTTGATCCGCCGGAGTGCGCAGCCCTGCCCCCCTGGAGCACTGCTTTACTGTGTTATATCCGAATTCATGTTATATCGGGTCGCGTTATATCGGGGTGGAGGAGTAGTTGCACACATACAAAATGGGAAATGACTGCCTGCGGAAAGGGATCTGGGTGTCATAGTGGGCCACAAGCTAAATATGAGTCAACAGTGTAACACTTTTGGGAAAAAAGTGAACATCATTCTGGGATGTACTAGCAGGAGTGTTGTAAGCAAGACACAAAAAGTAATGCTCTACTCTGCACTGATTTGGCCTCAACTGTAGTACTGTGTCCACTTCTGGGCACATTTCAGGAAAGATGTGGACAAATTGGAGAAAGTTCAAAGAAGAGCAAAAGAAAAATGACTGAAGCTCTAGAGAACATGATCTGTGAGGGAAGATTGAAAAAACTGGGTTTGTTTAGTCTGGAGAAGAGAAGATGGAGAGACGACAATACTTTTCAAATAAATAAGAGGTTGTTACAAGGAGGAGGGAGGAAATTAGTTCTTGTTAATCTCTGAGGATAGGACATGAAGCAATGGGCGTAAATTGCAGCAAGGACGGTTTAGGTTGGACATTAGGAAAAACTTCCTGACTGTCAGGGTAGTTAAGATGTGGAATACATTGCCTATGGAGGTTGTGGAATCTCCATCATTGGAGATTTTTAAGAGGTTAGACAAATGTGTGTAAGGGATGGTCTAGATAATACTTAGCCCTGCCATGAGTGCAGGGGACTGGACTAGATGACCTCTCTAGGTCCCTTCCAGTCCTACGATTCATCAGGACTACTCATGACAGCAAGCTCTACACTCACAAGGATCAGGCCTTAGGGATAGAAAACAAAATATCCACTGCAAACGTGGTCAAGAGCTGAAGAGAAAAGGAAAGACCTATTGGCTATATTAAATTAGCAACTGAACTACATCAGGAAAGATGGCTCAAGTGGAGTGAATGAGTTAAAAATAAATTAGACATAACTTTTATAACAAACATATGTATGCTTATTGTGACTCATCTTACTGTACTTCAACCACACTATTCTCTTTTCTTGTATATACTGTACCACCTTCCCTTTTGCTGCTTACATAAGATAATAATTTTGTACTGTCAATTCTGCTCATCTTTAATAAAAAAATAGAAACTAAGAATCCACAGTGGCATCAACAAAAATAAATGGGGAAACTGTGGGCTAGAAATGGAATAGAACAACAAAAATGGAAAGTATTTCTTAAAAATAACTGGTCAGTCAATTTTCAAAAAGGGGGAAGAAGTCAGGGACAGATGAATGAAGCAGATATTTGTGACACCAAAATGGCCAATCAATTTATACCTAGAGCCAGGAGCACCACCAAACATACTCCGTCTCCATCCCCCTTTTATTTCTTGTCTGTCTGCTGCATCTTCAGTTTTGGCTTTGCTGCTGGTTTTACTGTTAGCTATTAAAGGATATGCAGAAGAATATGCACGTAATATCCCCCTCCCACCCAGCAATGCACGAGCGCTGTCATAATACTTGTTCATGAGACAGGAATTGCAACTATTAACAAAACAATTAAACTGGCTACACAGAAAGTGCTGCCAAATACACAATAAGCAAGCTCCGCTGTAATATTTTAGTTATAGTAATCTTAGATGTTCCTTGTAACAATAGCAAGTACAAAGTTTCCAGACGAAGACATGATTTCCAAGGTGAAAATGTTCCATCTAATCATGATGGTCAAGAGCCAGAATGGCAGATCATAGACATTTGGGATCCCAGAAAATCACCATCATATAGGTTAAAATCCACTTTGAACCCAACCAGGTGTAGCGCTAAGAACTTAAGGTTCTTCTGAAGATGGAATAATAAAAGGAAAAAATTAAAGGATTCTGGCTAAGGTTATCAGTGAAAAACTGCAACATAAAAACATTTGAGAGAAGAGATAACAAGGTTTTATAGTGAAATGTCCAAAAGCATATAAACGGCCTATGGGACCACTAAGAAAATAAGAAAAACACAATTATTATATAAAACTTCTTCCCTTATCAAGATTCTAGTCAGGAAAATATCAAAGTAGTTTTTGACAATTATATTTGAAAGGGATGGGGACTAAAATAATCTACAATTAAAACAGAATATAAAATAGCCATTAGAGAGAGGAGCCTAAAGCAGAAGAAACTCAACAATTTTGC
The DNA here is from genome assembly GCF_027887155.1 of Malaclemys terrapin pileata. Classification (NCBI taxonomy): domain Eukaryota; kingdom Metazoa; phylum Chordata; order Testudines; family Emydidae; genus Malaclemys; species Malaclemys terrapin. Next base: position 168,973,744 of record NC_071507.1, read on the forward strand.
AATGTTCCAAAAACTTGACAACTAACTTCATAACATCCTTTAAAACAAATGAAATGACACACAATAAGATGTATGCAGCAATCACTAACACCTCACTATTTTACCCGGATGAAAATGCAAGGTTAATGCTCAAACCATTGCTAGAGTGCACTGGCAGATCTTTCACTATAAAGAAAAGTTATAGTTGATAAGCAATAGTAAATAATTGCTCAACCTGTGCTTCAAGTTCATTTCCAAAATTGGCATTCCTAAAGGATAAATGAATAAAATGCATATGATTGCCACACTCAGAAAAGTATATTTTATTTAAAACAAATCAAAAGAAGTGAAAACCTGCTGTTGATGCAATTTACAGAAAAAGAAAAGGACTGGTAACCAGCAGACATCTAATCTGAGTTGAGTCAGGAACTCACAGTGTGACCTTAAGCAAGTCCTTTGATCTCCTTGTATCTCATTTAACTAAATCGTGAACCTAGATTCTGCTTTTAAGAGAAGCTTCTAAATGTAAGTAAATTATGATTGCTGACTCAAAAGATCAGATATTAGAATAAAACAATAGCTATGTATGACTTCATGGTTGTCACTAGGTTGCACACCATGGCTACTTGGAACTCCACTACTGTGGTGGGAATAGACTACAGCAGCGGTTCTCAAACTTTAGCAACCCAAGGAACCACATTTTGATTTTAAAACTTTCAAGGACCCCCAAGCCCGCCTGCTCAGGCCTTGCCCCGCTCCCTTCCCTGCCCCTTCTCTGAGGCCCTTCTTCCCGCTCACTCTCCCCCACCCTCTCTCAAATTCACCAGGCTGGGGCAGGGGGTTGAGGTGCAGGAGTGGGTGCAGGCTCTAGGAGAGAGATTGGGTGTGGGGTGCAGGCTCTGGTCTGGGACAGGGATTTGGGGTGGGGGAGGAGTTGAGGCGTGTAGGGCTTACCTCAGGTGGCTCCCGAAGTGACCGGCACATCCCTCTGGCAGCGGCTCCCAGGTGGGCGGGCCAGTGGTCTCCGTGCGCTGCCCCTGACCACAGGCACCACCCCCGCAGCTCCCATTGGCCTCAGTTCCTGGCCAATGGGAGCTGTGGAGTCGGTGCTTGGCGCGGAGGCAGCATGCAAAGACCACCTGTCACACACATACCCTCCGCTGCAGGGACATGCTGGCCACTTCCGGGAGTGGCGCGGAGCCAGGGAACGTAGGAAGCCTGTTCCCCGGAATGCTGGGAGTGTGGAGGAGGAGTTGAGGAAGGGAGGGGAAGGAGTTTTTCAGCGGGGCCCACAGACCACTTGGATCACCCTCGGGGACCCCCAGGGTCCACAGACCCCAGTTTGAGAAATGCTGGGCTACAGACTTGCCTGCTTCAAAAGCACAGGCCCACACCACTTGAACTAATGGAGACTCTTTTAGCAGTAGACAATCTATAAGACACAACAAGATCCTTTTCACTAACTTCAGTGAGCCTTGGATCAGGTGTTACACACAGTAGAGTGCACTAGTACACATACAACCTAGCTATTCATTACTATTAATCATGGACTGTATCTCCTAAACCAAGCATACCATATATATATTACTGCACCAACAAATTAAAAATTCTGTGCACAATATTTTACAATTCTGCAAATTTTATTTTTCAAATAAATGTGGAGGCTCCAGCATAGCGTTGGGGAGCACAGGCCACTGGCTGCACAGAGGTGGGAGATCACTGTGCAGCTGCCCCCTGGGATATGGACTCAGCAGTGATGCTGCACCCAACCCTGACCTAGCACAAGGACCAGGCCTGCCCCAGAAACACCCCAGGGCCCTTCCCCTCCATGCCAGGTGCACCAGTTGTGGGCAGGCAGGATTAGTGTGGGAGGGATTCAGGGGTGGGTTGAGAGGGTTCTGTGTGGAGCAATCTGGATAAGGGCAGCTCAGTGCGGGATCCAGGACCGGGGAGATCTGGATGCACAGGGGCTTGTTGGGGGATTCTGGGTGCCATGGTAATGGGACTCTGCAGAGGGGTCCAGGTGAAGGTGGTTGAGGCTAAGCAGGTGGGGCCTGGGGGGGGGAGACAGAGCTCAGCAGGGGGTTCTGGGTGTGGGGGGGCTCAGTGGAATGGGTGCCAATGCTGTGGGATTGGGGCTCAGTGGGGTAGGGATCTGTGTGCAGGTTACTCATTGGGTCATGCAGGTATAGGGGGAGTGGGGCTCATCAGGGAGGGTTCTGAGTGTGGGGGGTGAGGCTTGGGTATGAGGGAATCTGGATGAATGGGGGTTGGGCAAATGGGGGAGCAGCACCCTGTACAGGGATCCCTCCTCCTGCAGCTAAGGAATTATGGGTGCAGGAAGCAGGGGGTGGAAGTTTGCAGAGCTTCCTGCAGCTGGGGGAGAAATCTGGAGGTGGGTCTCACTTGGCCCTGGATGCCGTGCAGGGGAAGAGGAAGTCCCGTCCTCCCCAGCCCAGCCGGGACTAGCAGCTGAGCCTGGCACAAGGAGGAGCCACCAACCGGGTCTTCCCCAGTCCTGCCCCCCTGCCGCACAGTGTTTTATCTCTCCGACGGCTTCCCTGGGTCAAAGAAACATACTGCTGGGGAGGGTCACATGACTGCTTGTGTAACTTCCCTTTGCTTCCCCCATCAGAAATTCAGTTTTCCATGAGAAAGCAAAGAAATCTGCGGGGGACATAAATGCTGTGCATGTGCAGTGGTGCAGAATTCCCCCAGGAATAATATAGTTTTATGCAGCTCCATACAGGGTCTGATTCAGAATATAGTGATATCAATGGGATTCTTTTATTGATTTGTTATTAAACTTTATGTTGTCATTTGTCCCAGCCATACCATGGGCCCAATCCTGTCCCCAGTGAAATTAACAGAACATTTCCTTTAGCTTCAATGGAAGCAGAAGTCCCCATGTATTTAAATGAATTTATTTAGTAAGAAATTCTCATTCTTGACCTTTTGGGACTGACAAAAAAGCATGTACCTTGTCATAACATTTTAGTCACATAGTTCACATTGAAGACTAACCTCAGGTTGTACTTATATATTTATTTATTTTATTTTCATAATGAAAAATAGCACTGTTCAGGTTGCATTAAGTTGATTAATGGATTACCAGGTATCTGTTGGTATAAGAAGGAACCGTGGTTACACTTTTCCAAAATGTTTTTGGAATTCATACTGAAAATGATTTCACAACAGTCACAGAATTATATCTAATGAAGCTGGTAAAATTGTTCAAATACATTTCAACTTCCTTTGAATTTTGCATTTTCTATAGTTTACTCGGGGAACTTAACCTTTTTGAAAAATTCCATGATCTGTGAATGCATAGCCTTAGAAACACAGAATTAGAGAAATGTAGGACTAAAAAGGACCTTACAAAATCATCAAGTCCAGCCCCATGAGCTGAGGTACAACCGAGTACTGTAACTTGGACCATCCATGACAGGTTTTTGTCCAACATGTTCTTAAAACTTCCAATGACAGAGATTCTACAATCTCTCTGGGATGCCTATTCCAGTACTTAACTACCCTTATACTTAGAAAGTTTTTCTTAATCTCCCTTGCTGATGATTAAGCTATTATTTCCTGTCCTATCTACAGTGGACATGGAGAACAACTGATCAGTCCTCTTTATACTACCTCTTATCATATTTGAAGACTGAGGGAGGACCTAATAACAGTCTTCTTTTCTCAAGGCTAAACATGACCAGATTTTTTTTTTTTAAATCTTTCCTTATCCTTCAGGTTTTCTAAACCTTATACCCGTTTTGTTGTTCTCCTCTGGACTCTCTCCAATTTGTCCTCAACTTCCCTGATTTCTGGTGCTGAGAACTGTATACAGCACTTCAGCTGAGGCCCCACCAGTGCTGTACAGAGCAGGACAATTATCTCCCTTGTCTTACATATGACACTCCTAATAATACACTCCACAATATTAACCTCATTTGCAACTGCATCACATTATTGACTCATTCAGTTTGTGATCCACCATAGCCCCCAGATCCTTTTCAGCAGTACTACCGCCTAGTCACCATTCCTCTTTTTGTAGCTGTGCTTTTGATTTTTCCTTCCTGGGTCCTTTGCATTTATCTTTACTGAATTTCACCTTGTTGAATTCAGACCAATTTTCCAATTTGTGATGGTTCTTTTGAATTCTAATCCTGTCCCCCAATATGCTTGCAATCCCTCTGATTTTAATGTCATCTGCAAATTTATATGCACAATCACCACTCCATTATGCAAGTCATTAATGAAAATATTGACTAGTACCGGACCCAGAACTGACCCAGCAGAACCCACTATATACACCCTCTCCGCATGAGAGTGAAATTGGACAGCAGTGCTGCTGGGTATTGACCAGATAATCTAAAATTCTAGAAGGACAAGATTGTATCAGTATTCTAAGTACATTAGCAAGGACCCCAATGATACTGAAAAACTGTTGCAAATTAATATTGCCATGAGAAATGAACATCCATGAGTACCCATGCCAGAATAACCACAGCAACATTAGAGATAGAAATAGACGGTGGGAGAGAGACATGGGAGGAGTCTAGAAATAAAGAGATTGGCCTGAAAAAGAAAGAAGGAAGGACAACTTGTCATCAAGGAGATTGATTGGTTCTTGGGAGGAATCCTTCAGTGCCATAGGCAAAAAACAAAGGGTCTAGAATAGCCAGACTGAATCTTTAAACAGCAACAGTTAGAAGCTAAAGAAAACCAGACAAGGCCGGGGAATAGAAAAGAGAAAGAGAGAACAAGTGTGGATTGATGTAGGGGACATATTTACTCTGCATGCAGTGTTTTAGATTCTGTCCTAAGTGATCTGATGGTAGATCATCTGCAATGTTCAAATAACTACTCCAGGCCTGTGTTCTACTAATGTACTCATGTAGTTTAGAAATGCCATAAAGAAAATCCAATGGATACACTATGACTAGGGATTTTAAAAAGCATTAAGAGTATAGGCCTAGCATGAATGAATAGTTAACTTAGATACGCATACAAAATAAGGTGCTGATAAAACTTGGCCCAGGAGCCTACCTGAGAGACAAGATGGTAATATTATAGACCAAAGTTTGTGGGGCTGACTAAGGCATTTATATTCTCTGGGAGGATAGGGATCTCAGAATTGGCAATGGTACTGTTGTGGGATTCTCTACTCACCTCTGGGGAACCTCCATATGGCTGCATCTGGGGAATAGTTCCATCCAGTCTGACAACCCTCTCTATCTCTTGTTCATGCTGTGGCCTCTCTCACATTCCAGGAGTTGTAGTACTTCCTCTTTGAGACCCGGGATGCTCCCTCTTCATGGCTTGGTCCTCTGGCCAGATCACTATAGTTTTCCCCATCTGGGGTATCAGTCCCACTAGACTGGCTAACCAAGTATCATCCCCAGCAGTCCTCCACTTCAAGGCTATGCCACTTCCTTATGGAGTAGTAGGGGAACCTGGACCCACCCTCTACTCCAGGGGCTCTACAATCAGCAGTCAAGGTCTGCTCTATCCCAAATGCTGCCATTTTCCCTGCTACTTCCTATTCTGCATCTAGCAGCTTCATTCTCCACCACCTCTCTGGGTAACCCTTCTTTCAGGGCCTGGATCCCAGAGTGTCTCCCACTGTGTTTCTTCCTTTCCCTGTTTATGTCCAGAGAATGACTGTAAGCTTTCACCCTGAAGCCTCCGTTGGTCCTCAGTTCCTGGCCATATATCAGCCCCACCTGCTCCTACACAGCTTGGCTCCATCCTCAAAACACTGCTCGCCTATCAAACCTAACCTTCCCTCAGGTGTGGCTTATCAGATTATTTAACCTGTTCTGAGCCATATTAACCCTTTCCAGGCTGTATGGGGTGAACACCCCATCAGAGGTGCAAACAAGAAAGGGAAGCAATAAGCACAACTCTGTTGAAATCAGTGGAGATACTTGACTGAGGTAAATTGGTGTATCTGGCCCAGCCTCTGCCAATTTGCAAATGATAATACAATTAGAGACAGAAGCAATAATTTAAAAGAATGCAATCAGATTCAAAAGGGTTTGGATTATTTTTGTGATTGGATGAACAGATGGTGAATGCAGTTTAATGCAGAAAAATGTGAGATAATTAGCATGGGAGCCAGGCATCAAGTTAGAGAATATGTACTAAATGGAAATCTCATCCTGCATGCTGATGAAGAAAAGAATTTGGGGGCTATTGTGAACAAATAATTGAAACTATCAGACCAGTTCACAGCTGCTGTAAGAGGCAAGATGATAATAGGTTATATTAATAGATGCAATATGAAATAAAAGAGGTTATATTATTAATGCCTAACACACTTGTTAAGAACCATCTGGAATGTATAGATCTGGCATGGGCTGAAGTGGGTAGAGAGGAAGTGGTGTTACTGACCAAAAGCACAATCCTGCCAACCGATCCACAAGTGCACATTTTTATTCCTGTGCAGAGTCCCATTGAAATCAACAGGGCTCCATCTTTGCAAGATTCATATTCCCACTATTACTTATTTGCCACACACATCTTCTCCAGTATCACTGCTTATCTGATGGTTTGGTAAATGATAGGAGCAGCAATTGGGGGTGGAGGATCTGGGAGATGCCTCTGGAAATGCAAGGCATTTTAGGTCCTGGATCCTGTAAACTCTTACCAATGTGAGTAGCTTAATTATCTCACCAAAGTGAGCAATGTTAGTCATAACACATGTGAGTCAAGTTAGTTGTGTAGGTGTTTGCAGGATGGACTGGGTACTTTATACAAAGATTGCCTTAGAATATTGAGTTTTGGTCCAGTCTTGCACCAACAATGGAAATCATTTGGAGTTTTGACACAGATTTCATTGTCACTATGTTAATTATGTGATTTAACACTGACTTTATCAATCATTATATTAATGATAATTTGATCAGAGAATTTGATTACATTAAACTATAATATTTATAAAAGTTTCCTTTAATTGTGTTTGATTCTTTTTATTTTAATAAACTATGTTAAATGATCAGCATTTGATTTGATATCTTATCCAATTCAAGACCACAGATAGGAAAAATCTATGCCAAGATCCAAGATAGCTTGTTTATATTCTCAAACAATTTCAGTATTGATAGTGTGCATAGCTCTAAAAACAATTGGAAATAAGAATTTTCTCATCGTAATTCCCCATTTTATCCAAAGAAGAAATATTCTGAAAAAAAACAAACCAGAAGAGTCAAGTGAAATATGTTTCTTATAGACATTTGTTAAGATAAAAGCCTCCAATCCTGCAGTGTGATCTGCCCACCCAGCCCCTTACACCAACACAGAGTAACATTGACTTTTTAAACATTTTTTATTAATCAAGATTGAGAATCTTTGGCCCAGAATTTTAGGAAAACTGCAAATCTTTAAATTATTGAATTTCAGCATATTTTCAAAGGGCTTGTTTGTCTTTTGGCTTACATTCCCCCACAAGGCTGTAAGGAAGAGTAAAACCTTCCCCTTATGTTTCTCTAGGGGTTACGTAGATCTTGGGTTCAGATGTGCAGGAGCAAACAGATGCTTTATGCCTTCTACTTCCCACCTGCTCCTTCCCCATACCTAGAGCAAGTGAGTGGGAAGTGAGTGGAGCCTTGTCTTCATGTACCAATGCACTGGGGATCAGTGGACATGAACCAACATGGGGCAGAGTAGTAATTTGCAGCAGGTATTGTCCACTATTCTTCAACTATTGCTGCACCTACGCAACCAAGTTAGTTAAAAAAAACATGAGAATTTCCATGTCAGGGGAAATTTCAATATTTTGACATTTGTTTTCATCCTGAATTGAGACATAGTCAAAATGTCATTTTTTTGTGGAATTAAACATTTGACATTCCTAAATTGAACTACACTGAAACATTTCATTTGGCTCAGTGCAACATGGAACTGAGTCTGTTTGTGTTGCCACAGTGCCTCATTGGAGTTGTGGTTCAGGTGCCTCAAGCTTCTATAGGCTGGGCTTCCTAGCTAGACTACATCTTCCATGATGCACCAGACATGCGACTCCTATAATGTGCCGCAGCATTCTGAAAGACTGTAGGTCAGCCAGAGAGTCTGGCCAATAGATAGACTGGGGGCATGAGGCATCTGAACTACAAATCCCATGAGGTGCCAGAGCTATTAAGGGGGATACAGTTCAATATTGAATTGACTCAAAACAAAACATTTCAACTTAATTCAAGAAACTAAAATATTCTGATTTGGGTTGACCGAACCAAAAATGGAATGACTACATTTAGACTTTTCTGATGGGGGGAAAAATTTCAGAAAAATCAAAATTTATCTGGGGAAAAATGTGAGTCTGCAGAAATAGCATTTTCTGAAAGAAAGAAAGAAAGAAAGAAAGAAAGAAAGAAAGAAAGAAAGAAAGAAAGAAAGATGATGGATGGAAATTCCTGAGCAGTTCTATTACACCATAATCACCCTTCCATAAAGTATGGAGAATACAATCTACTCCATGTGCAATAAGTTCTGAATTCAATTAAGCGTGGCCAATACAAATCCACGTTTCTGCCATCCCACAAGAACATTTATACAGTATAATTGCCCTTTTGATTAAACTCTTCGTTTTTTCTAAATTAATTATCGTCTTATGCACAGATGGGGAAGCAGGATACAATTTTTAATATAAAAATATGTATTGGAAAAAAAATTCCTTGTGGCCATTACAGGCTACCTTGTTTGTTTATTATACTTCCACCTTGGGCAATCAAAGCAAGGCTTTCTCCTTTCTACTGGTCACTACCCAAGTCTGTCACCCATTTTCTCTCTCCACTGACCTGGACTGTTCTCAAATGGAAAAGCAAACTCCTCTTCCTCATGGACTAAGGTCAGTGACAAGGAGCAGAGTTTTTGACTACTATAAAAATACATTCAGTCATTTAAAATCTACCTATAAAAGAACCTCAGATGCATTATAATGCCCTTTTAAGTGCTCCCTTACTTGTCTCCATTAGATATTATGAAGTGATGGGGTTTGATGTTTGGTTTGTTTTGTTTTGTCAGGGCAATTTATTGCTGAATAGTTTTTCAAAGAAAAAGAGTAATTATGAACTGGACCTAGTGGGTGTTTGAGGCTAGAGATGTTATGATTTTGATTCTAAGAATATATGTGAAAACGCACTATTAGTTAGTAATTCATATGTGTGTGTAAATGGTTTCTGGACTAGTCTCGCTGACAGTCTGTTGTGTACAGCCCATTGTAAGCAGGATGTGGAGTTGCAATACCCCAACAGGAGCAATGGGAGGCAAAAATGTCAGTGTGACATGAGTGAGGAGCTCACCTATTTCTAACAGGTTCATGCGCGGGGTATGATGTGAAGTGGAAGCCAGGGCACAGGGTACAAAGCAATCCCTGCACTCTCCTCTGCACAGAGACTGAAATTATCACTGGCCCTGATGAGAGCTATGTGAAGGCTCCTTGCACCCTCCCCAACCTATGCACCTGCATAAGTCAGACAGTATCTGTTGTTAAGTGAACACATTCTTCTCACACTTTCATGCTAACTTGGAACTGAAGTAAACAAAAACATTTCCACAGACTTAACATCGATTAAATGTGTCTTATCGGTAGCTCCAAAGACATTTTTAATCTCATGCATTTAAGCTTTTGTAGCTCCCTAACTTCTGCTCCCCCATTGATTATTCCTCAAATATATAGTTATAGTCTTTTTTAAAAAAGAATATTCATTCATTGGAAATTACTACATTTGACAAATACAACTGAGGTGCAGAAGCTCTCTCTCTCTCTCGCTCTCTCTCTTTCAGCTACAGAGCTGATCTTTATTAAAATTGATTAAAGAAAACACCTTCGAAGGAGGTGGGAATGGTTTCTCTGTCCCTGCGCCTGTGTTGTCTATCAACTCAGTCTCTTCTGATGAGAGTTTGTGTGTGTTTGTGAAGAGCGGGGTGACGGATTGGCTGGCAAAAAACGCTTTCGGTAAGACATTTGTAGACAATTATCCTCTTTGCTCAAAAATCCCACCTTTCTAGGAGAGTTTAATCTTATTATACCTATTTGTTTAATCTTTCATTATGAAGGAAAAACAATGCAGTTACAAATCAATTGACATCACATTTATAAGTTAGATCACATTGGCTGGAAAGATAAAGTATTTATGTGAAAAACATTAAGACAAAGCTTAGTTAATGCAGGCATGTGGAAAATACATTAAGATGTATTAGAAGGTAAAATGATGTATAGGGACTCTTATCTAGAATTCACAGTGGCAATCTCATATCCCTTGCCAATTTACAAAAAAAAAAAAAGACAATAGTAAGTTCAAAAATTCTGGCCATTTAAAAACATTCATGCTACAATATAAACCCCCCGAAATGAAACCATTCTCAGCCAGGTATCACTTTACCCCTCCTCAGATTTCCATGGGATTTGCAGCATGTCCAAAGAGTTAACAGATCTGAGCTCTGGCAGACCACTGGGAAAGCAATTCTAAATGAAAGGCAGGACTGCCCGAGAGTGGGCGGGTAAGTGGGGCAATTTGCCCCAGGCCCCAGGCCCCGCAGGGTCCCCCACAAGAATATAGTATTCTATAGTATTGCAACTTTTTTTATGCAAGGGGACCCCGAAACTGCTTTGCCCCGGGCCCCCTGAATCCTCTGGGCAATCCTGATGAAAGGAGCCTTTCACAGAGAACTCCCTGCCAGCAGCCCCCTCCTGTTTAAACTGAAGGGGCTCCAGTTTGAGAGTGTCTATTCTGATTGCAACCATGGAAGGGTGGCACACAGGCAGAGGTGGCAGAGATTACAGACCGTGGGTGTAATATGCTCTTTCTGTGAAGCTCCTCTGCTAAAAAAGCAGGTAGCCTCATTCTGCACCAGCTTCAAATTCTGAACTGTCTTAAGGTGCAGCCCAGGGAAGAGCCCACTGCAGAAAGGCACCATTGCAGGGTCTGTATCTGGAAGGAAAAGGGGGCACAGTACTTGAATTATAAATCTGCAGGGATTAAGGCCCAAATCCTCTCCCTACAGTACAAGTGCTAATTGGCTAAAAAAGGCAGTTTGCATGGATTAGGGGCAGGCTGTTAAAACCCTATTCATGAGGTAGAATTGCATCTCCCTGTGCATTGCAGGGCTGTATTCCATGAAAGGTCCATCCTAGCAAGATGAAGGAAGTGGGGTTTAGAAGAAAGCACAAAGAAGTATGGAACTCTGCAAACCAACCAAACCTCCCATGTGTGGAGGACATGGTCACTGTGGAGGCTATTATAGCCAAAGGATGGCAGTAGAATCTCCACTGGCATTCTGTGGTCTGGGAGTGGAGGGAGGATTCCCCATCCTGATACAAAATAATATGTTGGAACTCTGAGGTACTTCTAACAGCTGCTATTTAATATATATAAATTATATATATATCTGCGCCCTAGAGAAATGTTCCATTCTTCTCCTCCAACATGTGTGCACTTTTTACATCAACACTTCTGCCACTCTCCCAGTAGACACTGTCCTGAGGCCCATCACATACATTGAACAGTTCTACACCTGCAACAGGCTTAAAATTCACTTTCTTGCAATCCCACAGAACTAGTAACAGGAGCTTCTTCTCACTGGAAAGTCTATTTGGGAGCAATAAGTAACATCAAAGGCTAAATGGGAGTTTTGTCTAAATAGAGACATCTGGATTTTGACCAAATTACTAATACAAATATCAAAACTATCCTATTTCTGTGTTTTAAACTAAAATATGCTATCTGGCTATATCAGAAAGATGAGGATAATCCCAGTCCACCTTCTTATTTTGCTTTTTTGTTATAATTTGTGAGCCTGGCACACTAGAAGACAGTAGATTATTTCACTTGGCATGTGCACCATAATAGTTCAATAGCTGCAATATACACATTCTACATTCCTTACTCAAATGAATGACACAAAGATTGGCTGTCATATGTGAAGTCAGTGAACATAACATGCCAAAGACATCAGAACAAAGGAGATAATTTGCAGATGTTAGTTATGTGAGAATAACAGTGATATTTTATCACTGCAGAGTCAGAACAATAGAACTAATTTGCAAGATAAAGTTTGAGACAGAAGCTAGAAAAATGGCATTTTAAATCACAGTTAGAATCTTAAATTTGTGATTTTTACTTTCTGGGAGATTGGTATGATTCACTGTGAAAAGATGAGGCTAGATTAGATATTCTCCTCCTCCATCCAGCAGTACTTTGCTGACTAGATGCACAGGGGGCACTATTAGGTGACTGCCTGGAAATTTAGAAAAACAGCAATCATGTCGAAGTTCATGAACCTCTGAGCAAGTCAGTTCAAGTTTGGATAGGAATGCATGGCAAAGCTTCACCTCCTTTTTTATATTTCCCTCCCCCTCTCAAGCACCCTTGGTGTCATGAAGACTCTGACTTCCAAAGACTACCAGGATAAGATCCTTCCTTAATTTCCCCGTGGCACAGAGATATCTGATAAGAAAAATAAAAATATTTACCTTCTTTCTTGCCTGGTGATTGATTACAGCTGGCTGGAAAGTAGGAAAAACCCCTTTCACAATGAATGTTGTGTTTATTGTTGGTTTTTTGGGGGGAAAAGAAAAGGAACAGATTGCTTTTTCTGACCTTCTCTATTTAGTATTGAAAAGAATGAGTTTGTATTGATTATGCTAAAAGGCAAGATATACCCAAGATTTTTCCTGGAAGTATTAAAAACAATAGTCTTTTCCAAGTATAAAATTGAAAGAAGTAATCCTTTTAAATGTGATGAGCTGATGTCTTAGTGCATTTCCAAATGTACAGGAGTCCATATGAGGACAAATGCTGTGGCGTGGGTTCAAGACTGAGTCAGAAGGGAAAGTGCTAGTTTTGAGTTAACAAAACCATTTCCAGAAACACATGTATAGGGTCTCCTGTAAAAATATTGAGAGGCATGACTTACCCTACTTATTTTATGAGATTTCATAAATTAACCAACTGAAATGGTTGACATAGCTGTAGGATTAACAGATTAGAAAAAAATCACACTTTAATTTACATCATCACTTGATGAAGCTCAGGATATTATAGAGATACTCCTATTGCTTTTTCCTGGTAAGTATTATTTTTAAAACACTAAAAACCTGATCCTGTAACAGAATCCACATGGGCAGATCCCCATACAGGATAGGGGATTCTATCCTGGGAAGCAGTGACTCTGAAATAGATTTGGGGGTCATGGTGGTTAATCAGCTGAACATGAGCTCCCAGAGCAACACTATGGACAAAAGGACAAACGCAATCCTTGGATGCATAAATGGGAGAATCTTGAGCAGGAGTAGAGAGGTTATTTTACCTCTATTTGGCAATGGTGCAATCATTGCTGGAATACTGTGTCCAGTTCTGGAGTCCACAATTCATGAAGGTTGTTGAAAAATTGGAGAGGGTCAGAGAAGAGCTCTGAGAATGATTAAAGGAGTAGAAAATCTGTGTTATACTGATAGACTCAAGAAACTTAATTTATTTTACCAAAGAGATGGTTAAGGAATGACTTGATTACAGTCTATAACAGGGATCGACAATCTTTGGCATGCGGCCCGCCAAAGCAGGAAGCTTCCTGCAGCCCCCATTGGCCTGGAACGGCGAACCGCAGCCAGTCAGAGCCGCGATTGGCCGAACGTGTGGATGCGGCAGGTAAACAAGCCATCCCGGCCCACCAGGGTGTTTACCCTGGCAGGCCGCATGCCAAAGTTTGCAGATCCCTGGTCTAAAATAATGGGCTCTTCGATCTAGCAGACAAAGGTGTGACATGATCCAATGGTTGCAAGTAGAAGCTTGACAAATTGAGACTGGAAATAAGGCGTATATTTTTAACAGTGAGAGTAATTAACCGCTGGAACAATTTACCAAGGGTCATGGTAGAGTTGCCATCACTGACAATTTTTAAATTAACATGTTTTTTCTAAAAGATGTGCTCTTGGATTATTTTGGGGAAGTTCTGTAGCCTGTGTTATACAGGAGGTTAGACTAGATGATCAGAGTGGTCCCTTCTGGCCTTGGAATCAATGAATCTGTACCTAACACAGAGTTTGTTGCAGAATTAAAGCCTGAAACAGTATCACATAAAATAAATATGAAAGCAAGCTCTGTGGTAATTTGGTGAATAGTTAACTTTCGAATTTATTTATTTAATCCTACTCATGTCAGTATACAGCATCTTCAATTAGACGTTGCTACGGAAGGAAGATGCATGAAAATCAGTGAAATAAACCTTTTGGGGGTTTTGGTGGGGAGGAAAGGTTAATCAGAAGGGTTGCCTTAAGACTGCTAAGGCTATATTAATACTATTACACAGTATAGTATTTCACAGAAAATCATTAGTGATTACTTGCAGCAAGGAAGATTCTACAGAAAAGAAGCTGTACTACATATGATCGGTATAAAGACAGTTTCACGATGATATTCCTACTGATATACAGAACATTCTCCGTTCTTTCTGTTAGGACTTCTCATTAGCCTAATGAGCTCAAAAAGGAAATAAACATAAAACAACACTATTAGGATATAAAACAACACCCTTGACATCTAAAAATGTGGGCTGTTCAAGTCTGTTTTGGCAAACTAAAAGCAAAATGCACATTACAAGTGATAACAATTCATCCTTTGAAAGGTTACCAAAGGTTTCACGTGCTGCAGACATACTAGAAATCTTATAAATGTAGGGCTAAAAGGGATCTCAAGAGGTCATTTAGACCAGCGGCTCTCAAACTGGGGTCCGCAGACAGGCAGTCCTTAGAGACCGTACAGGAGTCCGTAAAATCATCTCACTGACAGAGGATGGATCATTTGATGATTACCTGTTCTGTTCATTCCCGCTGAAACACTTGGCATTGCCCACTGTGGAAAGACAAGATACTGGGCTAGATGGACCATTGGTCTGACCCAGTATGGACATTCTTATGTTCTTATCTGCTGGGTGGCCCACTGAGGTGAGTCAAAGGGTGGGAGTAGTGCTCTCTCCCCAAGCCCCACTGTGTGGGGCTGGCCTGAACCCCCTGGTGTCGCCGCCGCTCACCCCCTGCGTCACTGCTCGCCCCCTAAAAATGCCTCCGTGCCCCCCCATAGGGAATGTTCGGGGGGGGAGTGGCGATGCCAGGCGGCGCGGGCTGGCCACACACAGCGGATGGGAGTGCCTATGGGGGGATGCGGAGGAACGGTTGGGGGCAAGTGGCGACACAAGGGAGGTTGGGGCAGGAGCACCACCTCCACTCCCTGACTCACCTCAGTGGGCCACCCACCCTGTCTGAGTTGGGGAGGGGGCACAACTAAAAATTGCAGGATCACTACTGAAGAGAGATCTTCCTGTGGCATCAGATGGGGTGGCCTCACAGCTATTGACTCCAAGAGAAGGTAGCAGCTAGCTAAGGTGACACCCCACTGCTCTGCCCTGATACATCAGCACTTCAGGGAGCAATAAGAAGTAGGCACACCCATCTCGCGGATATCTGTAAGTACTATGATACCCTTTCTTAAAGCATTAATAACATTTATATGAAGTACACATATACTTTTTTCAATCAGTTTCTCAGTTGGGGGTCTGTGATTAACATTGCATTTGAAAAGGGATCCATCAACAAAAAATGTTGGAGAACCTCTGATCTAGACCGTCCTCCCATGCTGAGGCAGGACCAAGAATATACATAGAAATCCCTGTCAGGTGTTTCTCTAACATGTTCTTAAAAACCTCCAGTAATGGGGATTCTATAACCTCCCTTGGTAAACTATTCCAATACTTAACTGCCCTTATATTTAAGCTTTTTCTAATATCTAACTTAAATCACCCTTGCTGCAGATTAAACCCATTACTTCTTATCCTACCTTCAGTGGACATGGAGAAAAATTGATCAGGGTCCTCTTTATAATATCTCTTAACTTATTTGAAGGCTGTTATCAGTCCTCCCTCCCTCATCCCAGTTTCAAAGATTCATAGGCTTTAAGGTCAGAAGGGACCATCGTGATCATTTAGTCACTGCAAGACACAGAACCTCACCCACCCACTCCTGCAATAGACCCCTAACCTCTGGCCGAGTTACTGAAGTCCTCAAACCGTGGTTAAAGATTTCAAGTTACAGAGAATTCACCATTTACACCAGTTTAAACCTTCAAGTGCCCTGTGTCCCATGCTGCAGAGGAAGGTGAAAACCCCCTGGGGTCTCTGCAAATCTGACCTGGGAGGAAATTCCTTCCTGACCCCAATTTTGGTGATTAGTTAGATCCTGAGCATGTGGGCAACACCCACCAGGCAGATATCTGGGAAAGAATTCTCTGTAGTAACTCAAAGCAGTCACCATCTAGTGTCCCATCTCCACCTGCTGGGGATTTTTGCTACTAGCAGTCACCAGTGGGTCAAATGCCATCATAGGCAATCCCAGCATACCATTCCCTCCATAAACTTAACATAACTCAGTCTTGAAGCCAATTAGGTTTTTTGCCCCCACTGCTTCCCTTGGAAGGCTGTTCCAGAACTTCACTCCTCTGATGGTTAGAAACCTTCGCCTAATTCCGTGCCTAAGCTTGTTGATGGCCAGTTTATATCAATTTGTTCTTCTGTCCACATTGGCACTTAACTTAAATAACTCCTCTCCCTCCCTGATATTTATCTCTCTGATGTATTTAGAGAGAGCAATCATATTTCTTAGGTTTCAGAGTAGCAGCCGTGTTAGTCTGTATCCGCAAAAAGAAGAACAGGAGTACTTGTGGCACCTTAGAGACTAACAAATTTATTAGAGCATAAGCTTTCGTGGACCCACTCGAGTGGGCTGTAGTCCACGAAAGCTTATGCTCTAATAAATTTGTTAGTCTCTAAGGTGCCACAAGTACTCCTGTTCTTCTTTTTGCATATTTCTTAGTCCTCTTTTCTCAAGACTAAGCATACCCAGTTTTTCAAACTTTTCCTGATAGGTCAAGTTTTCTAAACCTGTTCTCATTTTTGTTGCTCTCCTCTGAACTCTCTCCAATTTGTCCGTATCCTTCTTAAAGTCTAGTCAAAACTAAAACTGGACCCAATTCTCCAGATGAGGCCTCACCAGTGTCAAGTAAAGAGGAACAATTACCTCCTATGTCTTATACACGACATTCCTGTTAATGCATCCCAGAATGATATTTGCCTTTTTTGCCACTGAATCTCATTGTTGGCTAATAATCAGTTTGTGATCCACTATTAAACCCAGATCCCTTTTTTCCTACAGTGCTACTGCCTAGTCAGTTATTCCACATTCTGTATTTGTGCATTTGATTTTCCCTTCCTAAGTATAATACTTTACGTTTGTCGCTATTGAATTTCATCTTGTTGTTTTCAGACCAATTCTCTTATTTATCAAAGTCATTTTGAATTCTAATCCTGTTCTCTAAAATGCATGCAGTTCTTCCTAGGTTGGTGTCATCCATATATTTTATAAATATATTTTCCACTCCATTACCCAGGTGTACTGAGACAGCATGGCCTCCCTCCAAGACTGACAGGGAGAAATCATTCTCCACTGCCACGTGGGCAGAGACAGACAAGCCACGCCCCCATGCTGGAAGCAGGGGGACGGGACAGGACATTTAAAAGGTGGGCTCTGAACTCAGTTGTGAGAAAGCCAGGAAAGGAAGCAGATATCTCTCATCTGCTGCCAAGCCCTGTGCCTGAGACTGAGCTCTACAGAACAGAGGACCCAGAGGAGGTGGCGAGATCGTCAGTCTAAGTCAGCATATTTTGGTGGGATCCCCACTGACTCAGTCATGGAACCCTCTGTCACTGTCAGGGCCCTGGGCTGGGACCCAGTGGAGTAGGGTGGGCCCGGGTCCCCCTAATGCCTGCTGCCAGCTCACCCTTGGGGGCAGCAGCCTACCCACCTTAGGCCAGATGACCTGTGTTGGCTTGTTGCTTTGCCCCACCCAGAGGTGCCAGACCTCTGAGACTGCTAATTCCCTTGTGAAGCATTGTACTTCTAGGCACAATGGAGGGGTGTATGTGGCCTCACTCCAAGACTGAAGGGGAGGTTATGGTCACAAATCATTACACATTAATCAAAATATTGACTAGTACCAGATCCCGGACAGGCCCCTGTGGGACCCCACTAGTTACATACTCCCAGTTTGACAGTGAACCATTAATAAGTATTCTTTTGAGTACAGTTTTTCAACCTGTTGTGCACTCACATTACAGTAATTTAATGTAGATCACATTTCCCTAGTTCGCTTATTAAAAATCATGTGGGACTGTGTCAAAAACCTTACTAAAATCAAATCTACTGCTTCCCTCCTTTGACAGGGTCACTGGCCTAGTAGATGAAGGATGATAGATTGGTTTGGCATGATTTGTTCTTGACAAATCCATGTTAGCTGTTCCTTCTCACACTATTGTCCCTTTAGGGGGAGGGATAGTTCAGTGGTTTGAGCATTGGCCTGCTAAACCTAGGGTTATGAGTTCAATCCTTGAGGGGGCCACTTGGTTCTGCTAGTGAAAGACAGAACAAGGAGCAATGGTCTCAAGTTGCAGTGGGGGAGGTCCAGGTTGGATATTAGGAAACACTATTTCACTAGGAGGGTGGTGAAGCACTGGAATGCGTTACCTAGGGAGGTGGTAGAGTCTCCTTCCTTGGAGATTTTTAAGGCCCGGCTTGACAAAGCCCTGGCTGGGATGATTTAGTTGGGAATTGGTCCTGCTTTGAGCAGGAGGTTAGACTAGATGACCTCTTGAGGTCCCTTCCAACCCTGATATTCTATGATTCTATGAAAGACCTTTCAGGGTCCCTTCCAGTTCCAGGAGATAGGTATATCTCCATACATTATTTTTTATTTTATTAGATAATCAGTTTCTAAGTGTTTAATAATTTGTTCTAGTATTTTTCCAGGTATCAAAGATAAGCTGACTGATCTGTAATTCCCCAGTCATCTTTGTTCCCTTTTAAAAAATAGATACTATGTTTGCACTTCTCCAGTCCTCTGGGATTTCACCCATCCTCCACAGGTTCTAGAAAATAAATCACTAATCTTTTTGAGATTGCTTTAGCTAGTCCTTAAATACCATAGGGTGAATTTCATCAGGCCCTG
The DNA here is from genome assembly GCF_027887155.1 of Malaclemys terrapin pileata. Classification (NCBI taxonomy): domain Eukaryota; kingdom Metazoa; phylum Chordata; order Testudines; family Emydidae; genus Malaclemys; species Malaclemys terrapin. Next base: position 168,992,772 of record NC_071507.1, read on the forward strand.
CAGACTTGAATACACCTAACTTAACCTGTTCTTTCCATATTCTGGCTTGTTTTCCTTCACTCTTGTTATTAGTTGTGTTAACAATTTGGTCACCATTAACCTTTTCAGTGAAGACTGAAGCAAAATAGACATTCAACACTTCAACCTTCTTTGTGTTGTCTGTTATCAGCTCTCCTTCCCCACCAAATAGCAGACCAATATTTTTCTTCATCTCTCTCTTGCTAGGTGTAACTCACTTTGAGCTTTAGCCTCTCTGTTTTTATCCCTACACGTTTGTTATTCTTTTGTACTCATCCTTAGCAATTTGTCCATGTTTCTACATTCAATATATGCTGTACATTTAACCCCCATAGACCTCCAATCCCTTTAATCCTCCCATACCTCATAACAAAGTGCTTCATTTGGATCCTTCTTTTATGCTGCCCTTTCCATCTATTGTAGTGTAGCAAGCACTATCCCTCTTCCTCAAGAACAAAAATTTTAAAAGTTACTGAACGCCACAAATACATTAGTTTGGGTTCTGTTAGATTTGTATTAAGGCATTGGACTGGAATCAGCATATCTAGGTTCAGGTCCTTATTCTGTGACAGACTTCCTGTGCAACCTCAGGCAAGTCACAATCTCTGTGTGCTTAAGTTCAGCATTGGTAAAATAAAGGAACTGTCACTTTCCTATCTCACATGTGTTTTGTGAGGATAAATCAGTGAACACTTTAGAGGTGTTAACTTGTAATACTATTGTAATTAGGGCTATCAATAGTACTGATACCTTAAACTAGAAATAAGATTTGTGTTTAACCACAGACTAGACAGGGAGTAGGATATGGAAGTCCAAACTTCCTCATATCCTGCCCACAATTATAAAAATTCTAAGACATCCATTCTGTTCTGCATATTACAGATTAATTATTCACAAGTATGGTAGAACAGACCTCCTAGAGTTGATGTCATTGGATAAAATGTCAAAGAACTTGCAATCGAGCTGGGAGTTTTGTGGTATGTGTCAAGAAGAGAACAGACCTTCCAGGGACTGCTAGATTCAGTCCTGAGCCAGACTGAAACAGAATCTATACACCACATTAAATTATGAGAAGTTTGATAAATAAAAGATTAGTTCATGGATATGAGTCCAATGTCCAAGATTTTTCAACTTGTCTTACATGGATCATTGATCCAAAATAAAGTGTTATTTATTTGATCTATGCTACCTGATCACATTTGCAGTTTCCTCTAGGAGGTCTAGCTTGTAACTATGCATGCATACACAAGTGTATGGTAGAATAAGAACCCCACCCTGACAGCCCTATGCAAGCTACCTAAACTTTGGGCCTGAATGAGTAGGAATAAGTCAGACTGTTCACCTGCTTATTCCCTCCTTGGAGCAGATGGGCAGACAAAGGGCATGGCTGGAACTTTAGCTCTCTACTCCTACTTGCCGACCAGAGCATCTGAGCTGCTGCAGAGGGGTCCTAATTTACTAATAATAAATTAGCAGTAAATTACTATTTCCTGGGAGTAAGGAGGAAGCAGGAGAGAAAATGTGAATCAGAGGGTATCTGAGTCACCATGCTTCACAGGGCTAACATCAGGGTAATACAGCATACACTACACCTGGCTTGGGACTGTGCCTAAAGGCATGATGTAGCCCCGCATAAAAATAGTAGAATTGTGTCAGCAGTTGCCAGTTTCTCTTAAGTAAGCAAACAAGCTTTATATAATTCACCTTTAAGAGTTAGGGGAAGAGGAAGAATCTAGGAAGATATGAAGCAGAGTGTTTGCTGTGTTCTTGTACTAAAATAGCCCTGTATTTCATGTTTGTGTCTGTACATAGCACAGAAAGTCCCCTCTGAGGAACAGAAATCCAGATGGGTAGTTTTATAATGATGGTTTACATGAGATACCATGAATCATTTTGGAAAAAATGCCGGTGATTTGTCTTGGAAATGAAGCAAAATAGTTTACCAAGGTGTTTTATGAGGAAAAGACAGGAGTCACCGTGGGCATGTGATCAATAAAAAAAAACAAAACAAAACACATAAATCCAGAAAATTAGACAGGAGTGGTTTAGAGGTTTTGTCAGTGCATTCCACAATGGTTGCTACTAAAATGTGGACATTCACCACTTGCATTTAATTAATGCTACTGTAGTATTTGCAGTGTTCCTTACTACTAAGTATCAGGAACAATGTGATAGTATTAGCAGCATTTTAACAGGAAACACTCCACAGCAGTCACACTTTAACAATTTCTCCTGATTTGAATGTCGTATCAATCCAGGAGAGATTCTCCTATACTTAAAATAAGGATCTCTCAAAATAGAAGAAACTTGTGAAATGTGACCACTCTATCTGACACAGCAAATGGAATAAATTAAAACGAAATGAGAGAAGGAAGACAGTATTATACAATGAACAGGAGAGCAAGGAGAAAAATTGCGAGGTACAGTGATCTCCATTAAAATGTCAGGGTCCAGCTATGGAACCCTTACTCATATGAATAGTTCCATTGATTTCAGTGAGACCACTTGTGTGAACCTTCAATATTTGCCAAAAGATACCATATAACTACCAGAGATATTCTTGCTACTACATACAGGAGAAAACTGATATTTTAAATACACAGCATGGAAAATGTTAGTATGTTCTGACTTTTTAGTGGGAAAAGGGAAGTGAATGCCACAAAACAGTTAATGGGGACAAAGACGTAAAACCAGGAAGGAATATATTAAAAAATAGAATGGCATGTAGACTATCTCAAACAGGCAGTGATGAGACACTAGATGGGGAAGACACTGAATTTATACAGAGAATTCTTTCCCTGTGTCTTGCTCCTGGGTCTTGCCCATTTGCTCAGAGTCTAACTGACCACTGATTTGGGGTTGGGAAGGAATTTTCCCCCATGTCAGATTGGCAGAGACCCTGGTGGGGGAGGGGGGTCCGTCTTCCTCTGTAGCATAGGACACAGGTCACTTACACCTTTAAACTATTTTAAATTCTCTTTGACTTGAGGTCTTTAAATCATGATTTAAGGACTTTGGTAACTCAGCCAGAGTTTATGGGTCTGTTACAGGAGTGGGTGGGCGAGGTTCTTTGGCCTACAATGTTCAGAAGGTCAGACTAGATTATTATGATCCCCTTCTGGCCTTAAAGTCTGAGTGCCTATGAGAAGGAATTCAAAAGAGCATGAGGTTTTAATTTAAAAAAAAATTGGAAAAACTATTATCTAGGTAAAAGAACTTACATAAATGTGTCTCAAGGTCACTTTCCAACTCAAAGTTACTGGTATGTCAAAGTAGTGGCATGAAATTAGCAGCACTGGTATAACAAAGTATATGGTGAGCAAGTATCTGACATTTGGTAGCATTTTCCTGCTTCAGCAAAACAATCTACATCTCCCTGTCCAGAGGTACAATAAGTTAGCCACACACCCTGCCCTTTGACACTACTGTCCTACTTTGTAAGAATAAGGCATGAGTTAAAGTAAAGGGAATGGCAGGGAAGAAATCTTCCTCTGTGATGTTGTGATGGGGTCTATCAGCCTCCTCTTCCCCTTGTTGGAGGTATAAATACCCAGACACTCCCCGCCCAAGAAAAATCCACCCAGATTGGGTAACCAACATGACAGTTCTCCAAAGGCCTACAAGGGCAAGGAGGAAATGCTGACTAATCAAGAACCAGCAGGCCAGTTAAGAAGGCTTGCCCACTTTTGCTCAAAGACCGAGCTGGACCAGAGGAAGAGCTCCTCAGGGTCAACCCAGAACCTTGCCCTGAGTGCTGCAATCAAGCATTTGCATTTTTTCTTCTGTTTAACGGTGCAGACAGAAGAATCCTGAGTAGCTATTTTTGTATAGGAACTGACACCAAGCTTACAGCCCAGGCTACCCTGCCTGAGTTGGCCAAACTTTGCAAACTAAGGTGGGGAGTAGCTACAATACCACATGTGGTCCTTAAGAGGGCACTGCAGAGTAGCTGTGCCTGCCATAGACCTGCTTAAAAAGTAAAGTGGAAAAAAACAAAAACAAAACACCGTTTTTTGAAATTTTATAGGATTTTAATTAAATAACATGTCTTATTTACATATAGTTTACCCTTTTACAATATATACTACGTGTTCCTCCCATAGTGCAATGTTTACCTTTTACTTGCCATAAAATTGTTAGACATATTAATTTTTACATGAACTCTAACTTCATTTTGTGCTTATAGAGTTTTTATGTACCCACCCCATCAAAGTGATTGTCTGATATCTCAGAGCTACTTTAAGGCTCAGTGTTTCTAACATTGCTACTTTTGTGACCCCTCCCCACTTGCTGTTACTTTTGAAGTACACTGTGTCCTCAGGACCGGTGCAACCACTAAGCGAACTAGGCGGCTGCCTAGGGCGCCTAGTGGTTGAGGGCGCCTAAAAGCCCGCTCAGGTGAGGAGATGGAATGGAGATGAGCTGGGACAGGGGGGCGCGGGGAGGGCCACCCGCAGTAATGGGGAGGCGCACAGGGGAACCGCTCCCCGCTCCAGATCACCTCCACTCTGCCTCCTCCGCTGAGCACACAGCCCCCGCTCTAATTCTCCTCCAATTAGTGCCGCAAGCCTGGAAGGGGAGGCGAATTAGAGTGGCGCTGGCATGCTCAGTGAAGGAGGCGGAGTGGAGATGAGCTGGGGGGGCCCCCTGGGCAGGGGTAGCTTCCGCGTGGGGGGAAGAGGCTCCCCGGGCGGGTTAGCTGCGGGGGGGGGTAGCTGCTGTGGGGCGGGGGGCTCCCTGGGTGTGGGAGGTTGCGGGCTGGGTTAGCTGTCGTGGGGGGGGGGCTCCTCTGGTAGAGGGGGCGGGTGGGTGTGGTTAGCTGGGGCGGGGTTGACTGGGTGGGGAGGGGTGACTCAAGGTGCACCGGCCCTGCGTGTCCTCAATTTTTTATCCTCCTTCTGCAGCTCTTTCAGCGGTTTTATTAATACAAAAGGATTTAGTGTTTTTTTTTTTTAAACTATCCTGGTTCTAGCCATTTCTACCACAACTACAAACTTATTTAAAAAGAAGCCTTTTTTTTTTTAAATTCAACAACCACACTGAGGTACTTAAAATGATTAAAGCTAAGTAATAAATCCAGATAACACCTGCTACTTGGGTCTGGCTTGAGAAGAAATAAAAGAATTTAGCAAAGACTACCAGGAAACATTGACAGCTGCTCAAAAAGTGTATCTTTCAGTTTTTGTAACTTTAAATGAAAGAGGCAAGTGGATTTGTAGTGGAAATAAAAAAAAATCATTTTAAACATATAAAATCGGATTTTACAAGCCAGGAGTGTGTGTTTAGGTCTTTAAAACCTTGCATAATTACACAAAATGTATTTTGTATTTCTTTTAAATATTTTTGTCAACACCTCTTGTATTACTCTAAATTATTTTTTACAAAACTATACCCAGATTACATTCCCTCCTTGTACCATCAGAGGCAGCCAAGTTCATATGGAAATCCCTTATTTCCTTTTTAGTGATTTTGACTAAATTGTCCATAGTCAAATGATTCAAGTCAAATTCTCTCTCTGCCTACAGCAGTCATTTATAATTATTTACAGATCATTCCTTTTGGAAAAGGCCCATTTTCCATTAGAATGACTGTAAAGGTTTCTGGGGACAGAAGCATAGTGGTAGTGTCACCACCTGACCTCCCTTTGCATAATTTGTCTGACTACCAGGGTTCCACTGGGTGAGACTACACTGAGTTGTACTGCCATAACCAGGTTTTACTATCAAACCAGGCATTCTTTTTTCCCTTCTTATTTAATGTTATGTTAACTTAACTTTCTTCTTGCATTTCTTGTCTAATACGATTTTCTAGAGTTTCTTTTTCACCCATCCCAGTCTCCTCCATCACTTCCCGGGGAGTCCATGCTGACCTCTTCAGATCTAACCCACTCCTCCAGTGCCTTGGAAACCTCAAATTTGAACCCTTCCAATGCCATTGCTCATTGGCTGTGATCCTTGTCACCAAGGCTACATGTATAATAAACTTTATGTTACCTGTTCCAAATGAATAGGATCTGAGTCAAGGCACCACTATGTTGGGATTCCCTCCAAGACCTCTTTCCACTTGGTGTCCCAAGAACTCAATCTGACTCTATATTTCGTCACTCAGGTATCTTTATTTGGCATACAGCAAAACTACGCTGAGTTGATCAGACTCAAGCATAGGGGGTGGGGATAGGGCATACCACACATCCAAAGTTACAAAGAAATCCTCTTCCTTTATATATATTTACAGGTTATATTGTATTTACTATACATTACATCACTTGTTTTGGGATTGGCTTGGTTATTTTGTAGGAATCAATCCCTGTAAAGCAAGCTCATCCACGCACTGCCCATGCATGATTTACTCTTTACTTCATCTTATGTTCCAGGCTTATCTTGTCCATAGGAAATGGCTCCCTGTGTGTTCCCTCTTATCTTAAATAGTACAGACATTCTGCCTCTTAGTTTACTAACCCATTTACCTATCTTCGTTAGCACAGATATTCTGTTTACTGCCTGCTAATGCACAGACCTCCCTAATCCTGTCTCCCAAGAAATGAAGCCTCACCCATGACTAATTACCTGTGTCAAGCCAGGCCTACAGTAAGAAATGCTCCACCAGAGCTGTGCCATTCTTCTTTGATGGAGTGGTGAGAGCCCCACTTCCTGTTTCTATCTACTTTAACCACTGCAGTAAGGCATCCTGTGCCTGCCCGACCTGTTACAAAAGCAAGAATGTTCACCCTGCATGATATAGGATTTCAAAGCTGTATAACTTATTTTTTAATAAAACATCTACAAGTATCAACAGCACTTTTCCTCATCAGGAGCTAAATCGATAAGAAGTTTGGAAATCAAGTCCTTAGCCTAAAAAAATCATCTGAGCAAATATCTAATGCACAAAGAAAAAATAAGAACAACTCCCACCCATCCGTTCTTGCTGGGATAGCTCTGAGATGGCCAAACTAAATTCTTATGAAACTTTCCAAAATTAATTCATTTTTAGGCTGAGGAAAAACAAGAAAAGTTTAATCCCCAAAATAATTTTTTCTAAAAAGTTACAATTATCCAAAAATGGGATGTGGGGCTTGGACTGAAAGTGTGAAGTGTCATCCCAACCATAACTACAGCACAGCCAGAGTGCACACAAGTCACCATTTTAAAGGTCTGCATTTGCCAGTAGTTACAACCTAGTGGAATATGAGATGCCATAATTTATTCCTATACTTGTGATAACACTACAATTTCCTATCTCAAATCCCTGAATAATAACTGTCAGAAAATGCTGAGTTTTAATAGCATACACTGTCATGTCAAAATCATTTATTTCTTTGGCCTGGTCTACACTATGACTTTAATTCAGATTTAGCAGTGTTAAATCGAATTAACCCTGCACCCGTCCACACAACGAAGGCATTTATTTCAAAATAAAGGGCTCTTAAAATCGATTTCTGTACTCCACCCCGACGAGCGGAGTAGCACCAAAATCAATATTGTCATTTCGAATTAGGGTTAGTGTGGCCGCAATTCGATGGTATTGGCCTCCGGGAGCTATCCCACAGTGCACCATTATGACCGCTCTGGACAGCAATCTGAACTTGGATGCACTGGCCAAGTAGACAGGAAAAGCCCCACGAACATTTGAATTTTATTTCCTGTTTGCCCAGAGTGGAGAGCACAGGTGACCACAGATAGCTCATCAGCACAGGTAACCATGCAGGCCGATAATCAAAAAAGAGCACCAGCATGGACCGTACAGGAGGTACTGGATCTGATCGCTATATGGGGAGAGGATTCAGTGCTTGCAGAACTTCGTTCGAAAAGACGAAATGCCAAAACTTTTGAAAAAATCTACAAGGGCATGATGGAGAGATGCCACAATAGGGACTCAGATCAGTGCCGCGTGAAAGTCGAGGAACTCAGACAAGCCTATCAAAAAACAAAGGAGGCAAACAGTCGCTCCGGGTCAGAGCCGTGGACATGCCGCTTCTATGCCGAGTTGCATGCAGTTCTAGGGGGGGCCGCCACCACTACCCCACCTCTGACCGTGGATTCCAAGGCGGGGATAATTTCATCAGCTACACCTGAGGATTCTGCGGACGGGGAAGAGGAGGAGGATGACGAGGAGGATGACGAGGAGCTTGCGGAGAGCACCCAGCACTCCGTTCTCCCCAACAGCCAGGATCTTTTTCTCAGTCTGACTGAAGTACCCTCCCAACCCAGTATCCAAGACCACGACCCCATGGAAGGGACCTCAGGTGAGTTTACCTTTTAAAATATAAAATTTGTTTTACAAGCAAGCGTTTTTTAATGATTTTTTTAATGACTGCCGAATTAATGTGCTTAGTGTGGCCGCATACATTCGACTTTATACAATCTGTTTCCAAAATTCGAATTATATAAATTTGAATTAATCCCGTAGTGTAGACATACCCTTTAATAACTGGCCAGGGCTTTAGTTTCATTTTTTCCCCCTGTAAGTCTGTCCCCTTTCCTGTGTCATACTTTCCTTTCTTACTGTTTCTTTCCCCACCTCCTTGTGTGCTCACATCTACCTTGTATATTCTCAGCTTTACACTAAGCCACTAGAGGAGCTTCGCCTTCATAAAACTATGAGGAGACAAAAGGCAACTCTTCCTCCCCCCTGCCCAGGTGTTGACCTCACTGAATGAGGCTGGATCTGAGCTCCACATTCAGCAGCGTAGAGCTGCTTTTTGAGAGGCTGAAGTAATAGTTCTGAAGGGGAAAAAGGGAACTACATCACACCTACATCCAGTCTGCTGGTCAGCCCACATCCTAACGAGTGACACCAAACGTTTCCACTCATCTGGAAAAACATGCAGCTATTCCTCCTCAAGAAATGAGATGATACGACTAGTTTAAAGCTGTAACATCCCCTGGAGCACAGGTGCAGCTGAAAACCCAGGTTTGTTTATGATGCTGAACGTTCTCTTTCTAGTAGATTCTCTTAAGTATCCACACACAGAATCAGCCAGGATGGGCCATGCTCTTAAAACATGCACAGAATGCTCCAGGCTTTTAGCTAAGTTATGCTTGCTCAGGCATAAGGTACAAATATTCCAAAATACATTCACCTTATTGCATTACTTTCTTGATGAACTAATGAAGTGTCCATTTTGAAATCCTGCCAGGGAAATTTAGGTGCCTCACTTTTTGGCTGAGGATATCTGGTCAGATTAAGAACATAACATAATGTAATGGGAATATAGAAAACCGTTTTTATTATGGACCTTTCTGACTAGCTATGAGTGGGAAGTTTGATAGAAAATGAATTAGGAAAAAAGAACAGATGAACAATGTTCTCAGAGTAAGAGACAGCTAAACATAGTTAATCACATGGAACAGGCAGTGTATGTAGGGGGAAGTTAACACTGGCAACAGTGCTCTTGCACTGAACAGCTGGTTTAAGTCAGTGGTTACCTGGTTTTGAATATAGTTTGTTAAAAGAGGGAGAGGGCCTCCACAGCCTGCTGCAATAGTGCAGCCAGAACTCCAGGGAAAGACTGGGATATCATTTTAGTACTGTATGGGGAAAAGTAATGAACACATCTTAAATCCTCTTTTTATTCTCCGAAACCCATGCTGAAAAATATACCAAATTCCCTCTGTCTAGCAATGACACTAAACTGAGAAAGGATGAGACACCAGAAAAACTTGTGAGGAACTTTTGCTATGATGAACCCATCTCTCACTTTTTAGGTTGCCAACAGCATACTCATCTGTCTTATAAAATCTTCCCCACTAGAATTCCAGCAGTTATCTTTGCCCTTTCAAATGCTACGCCCACTCCTACTCCATTATACTCAGTTGAACTGTCTTTAGGCTTTCAGAGTAACAGCCGTGTTAGTCTGTATCCGCAAAAAGAAGAACAGGAGTACTTGTGGCACCTTAGAGACTAACAAATTTATTAGAGCATAAGCTTTCATGGACTACAGCCCACTTCTTCGGATGCATCATTATAACTTCGGACAGTTATATGGAACCCAACAATGTCCGAAGAAGTGGGCTGTAGTCCACGAAAGCTTATGCTCTAATAAATTTGTTAGTCTCTAAGGTGCCACAAGTACTCCTGTTCTTCTTTTTAGGCTTTCAGACACTACTCTTAAAGGAAAACTACTTTTAAAAAATATACTTGCTTTATCTTAGTTACAAAAATGTGTTACCATAATTAATATAATACATTAAAGTGAAGACCACCATCTTATCTGTCTGCTATCTTAGGTACTGATCCTAAACCTTGTGCCCATTTGGAGTACCACGTCCTCAAAGGGTTTCATAATGGAACAGGAGTCTGCCCACATGGATCCAGTCAGAGGATAAGGATAAGTGTACCGGAACAGAGCAGTATTCCTTTAAATAATCATGAGCCTTCCAGTGGCACTGACTGTGCTCTTTGTTTTAGAAACCAGCCAGAGATGTAGTAAATAGGCAGTTAGACCTTTCATATCTGTGTATAGTTATTAAACACAGTTATATGGAACCCAACAATGTCCATGAATACTGCCCAATGTTCTCTAAAGTGGGTTGGGTCCTGCCCCTAAGGGGGAAGGGTGCTGCTTCTGAGAGGGAAAAGGCCAGGGGAGGGAATTGCAGAGTGAGCCCACCCAAAACTCACTCCACAGTGGCAGTTCCCTATCCTTTGGGCGTGGGAAAGGCCAGTGTGCATGTGTGGGGAGGGTAAGGCTGGGAGCAAGGAGCAAATGGGAGAGCAGGTGGGCTAAGAGGGAACTGCAACCAGATAGTCCCTTAGGATAGGAGCCATTTTAACTGGGAAAGCAAGATTTGTAGGTCAAAGCGTGACAATCCCATGAAACCTGGGACTGTTCAGAGGTCTGCCCATGTGGTTTCTTCATGTTGTTGTTGTGTAAAGAGCAAAAGACATAACAAAGGGACTGGATGATGAAGCCAGCTTCTTATGTCTTCCACTTAAGAATTCAAGAACATAAGAATGACCCTACTGGGTCAGACCAAATGTCCATCTAGCCCAGTATCCTGTCTTCCGACAGTGGCCAGTGCCAGATGCCCCAGAGGGAATGAACAGAACAGGTAATCATCAAGTGATCCATCCCGTTGCTTATTCCCAGCTTCTGGCAAACAGAGGCTAGGGAAATCATATAATAAAATGTTGCTGCACTATGTACAGAAATATTGCAGTACATACGGTGGTTAAGTGATATCATTAGTAATGTGTACTTTATGATGCAAAAGTCCCATATAGGAAATAAGAAAAGAGAATTATTATAAACTGTATATTTTATTTCCTGCTCTCAGATATGTTGGCTAAGCTGTTTAACAAAATGGCTATGAAACCTCTGCTTTATTCCTCAGAGTAAGGCAAAAAGTGCTGCACAAATTGCAAATTACAGCTGAGGGGCAACTGTATTCTACTAAACTGGCCAAGTGGGATGGAGCCAGGACTACAGGGATCTGTTCCCATCTATGCAATGGATTCCCTGCATGACCTAAGGCAAGTCACATTTTTTTAATCTTCAATTTTCTAGTTTGAAAGATATGGTGATAATATATCTTTATCACTTTGATAAAGAGCTTTGGTTGATACTATATATAATATAGCAAGCTCAGTGTAAGTGCAAATTATTTTAATACCTTAGTTAAAAATACGAATAAGAGTTGTTCAGGATGTTAGTATCTATTTTAACACTGTTCGTATTTATCAGAAATATAGATGTGGAAACCATGCCCCTAGACATACCCACAAATAAAGCCAGCAGTATGCAATGTGAGATGCTTGGCCCTATAAAGTGCAGAGAAATACTTCACTCTTTATCTGTGTTTTATTGATTCTTGAAATAAAGATCTCAAAGAGTCCTTAGTTACTGAAGAGTTTAAAAAAAATCAAAATAGGACAAAGTACAATACCTACTATTATACATGGGCCTGGACCCAGTCCTTTAGTCATTTCACATGAGTATTCTCATTCAAATCAGTGGGAGTTTAGCATGTGAAGGACTACAGGTTTGGGGGCCTTAATATATATTATAATCCTGGCCTATAATCAAGCCATCTTGTTCAGTTTCCTGTGTCCACTAATTCAAGACCACTCAAGCAGTCCGCATTTTCTTCTATTTGTTTTTTTACAATTTCTTCCTCTCAAAGCAGATGCTGTGCTCTTATATTCCACAGCTTTACAGACAACTTTATCACAGCTCAATTAACAGTGCATATTCTCAGCAAACAACCACTTAAAAAGGCTTTTTAGACTACATTCTAAAGTTAATAATTTATTGTCTAGCTTCATTAATAATAAAAGGTTTAAATTTTGCTACAGACTTTTGTGTAAAGGAGATCTAAGGAAGACCAACTTTGGATGTACTATATAAAAGCAATACTCCTACAGAGCAATGTTATTTTAAATAAGGGAAACCTGTCTTTATCAGCATTCATGAATAGTAGCTCCTATTGTGGAGCTTGACCAGAAGATCACTGGCCTCAAAACAGGTTATGCATCTTCAGTTCAGGATGCATAACAACTCACAGTCAATTAAGACATAATAGAGCCTGTAATTGTGAAGCCTATTGCCTGATCTGGAGGATCCACATCCAAGGGCACTGCAGCTTAATTTAACTTTAACATTAGTTCACAGCTGACCTAATAACTTGAATGTTTCAGGTGCTCAGATACCACAATGATGAGCTCATTAGAAATACTTAGATATACAGATGTCTAATAAATATTGACTAGGGTTACCATACGTTCGGTTTTTCCTGGACATGTCTGGCTTTTCGGCAATCAAACCCCCGTACAGGGGGAATTGCAAAAAAGCCGAACATGTCCGGGAAAATGCCGGCCGGGCACTTCCCCTCCCGCGGCGGCTCTGCTCCTCCCCTGACTCTTCGGCTCTGTTTAAGAGCCGAGCTGCCTGAGCGCTATGGGCTTCAGGCAGTCCCCTTGCCTCCGGACCCCAGCCGCTGGCCGGGCACTTCCCCTCCCGGGCTCCGGTGGCGCAGGGTCCGGAGGCACGGGGGCTGCCCAAAGCCGGTAGCGCTTGGGCAGCTCGGCTCTTAAACAGAGCCGAAGAGTCAGGGGAGGAGCAGAGCCTCCAGCCGCAGCGGCTCTGCTCCTCCCCGACTCTTCGGCTCTGTTTAAGAGCCGAGCTGCCTGAGCGCTATGGGCTTCAGGCAGTCCCCTTGCCTCCGGACCCCAGCCGCTGGCCGGGCACTTCCCCTCCCGGGCTCCGGTGGCGCAGGGTCCGGAGGCACGGGGGCTGCCCAAAGCCGGTAGCGCTTGGGCAGCTCGGCTCTTAAACAGAGCCGAAGAGTCAGGGGAGGAGCAGAGCCTCCAGCCGCAGCGGCTCTGCTCCTCCCCGACTCTTCGGCTCTGTTTAAGAGCCGAGCGCTACAGGCTTTGGGCAGCCCCCATACCTCCGGACCCTGCACCGCCGGAGCCCGGGAGGGGAAGTGCCCGGCCGGGGGCGCAGGGTCCGGAGGCATAGGGGGCTGCCTGAAGCCGAAGCGCTACCGGCTTCACGGTTTGCCGGGCAGCCTCCAGACCCTGCGCCCCCGGCTGGGCGCTTCCCCTCCCGGGCTCCAGCTGCGCTGGGGAAGCGCCGGCCGGGGGCGCAGGGTCTGGGGGCTGCCCGGCAAACCGTGAAGCCGGTAGCGCTCAGGCAGCCCTTTTCGCGTGGCTGGGAGTGGGAGGGAGGAGGGGCGGAGTTAGGGCGGGGTTGGGGCGGGGCTGGGGGTGGGGAAATGGGCGGGGCCAGGGCCCCGTGCAGGGTCCTCTTTTTTAATTTGTTAAATATGGTAACCCTAATATTGACAACCTTCAGCAATGCTCAAAAGTGAACTACAAAGCTTTTTATAAAACAAATCATAAAACAAAAATCAGACCGCAGCCAAAACCCACTTTTTAAAACCACTAATGAGTGAAAACATGGGCCAGATCCTGCTGCTTTATGCAATTCTAGCAACCATAAGAGCCAGTAGAGCCAAACACTAGCATTCCCCATACCTAGGAGTAGCTTTGTGTGGCAGAAAGCTACTGTCCAGGGAAAATGGATCATGACTATTCCCTGTTGATCCACAGCTGTTGAGACAGCTCATTGCAAACATGGGTGGCTGCTCAGCACGACCACAGGATAAGACAAGTGTAATGGAGAGTGAATACCCCACCCACACTCTTCTGCCAGCAGTCACTTGTCCAGATTGGATGGCATGTTTAGATGTAAAAGGATAACTGGAAAGCTACAGCAGAAAGTATGAGATCATGCATTTGAGCTCATAAATCAACTGCACCCATAAAAGTGAATGGGCATTTTTTAAATGTGCACACTTGTAATAGGTAAGCACCCTCTTTTGTTACACAAGAGCTCAAAGTCAATGAAACCATACCTACAGACTTTTAAATTTTTTGTGCACACTCAGCTTCACAACGCAGAAAGACGAAATAAATAAAAAAATCAGAAGTCAAAAATTTAGCCCTAGAATTACAATTGTTTTTAAAATTGGAAATCAGCTCTACATTTGTCCTGTAGCAACTGATAATAAATTAATAATAAGTAAGAATACTTTACAATTACAGTATTTGGAGCCTTTAATCTGAGGATTTTAATAGTGCTTTGAAAAACATTAACTAATTAAGTCTGACAACATTACTGCAAGGAGACAAGGCCGTATAACTCAGTCCCTTCCTTTTAGCTCAGGATAAAAAAATTAAGTGGACACTTACCTTCAGCGAGAGTACAAATGTGTCTTTTTCCTCTCTCTCTGCTCTGTGCTAGTTCAAAATCAGCAAACCTGCCTGTTCTCTCTGGGCATGTCTTCACTGCAGTGTTAGCACAAGGTATAACTCAAATGTTTCCCCTAAACCAAGTCCCATCTACACACAAAATTTCCATTTTCAGGTTAAGTGGTAGTTTAATCTTGAGCTAGCTGGCCCTGCAGGGCATGTGGGTTGAAGCTTGAGTACACTGACATTGGTGCTAGTAATGCAGTGAGGACATAGCTACTCTGTGCTGTTAATCCAATCAGTCTATGCTGATCAGCTGTTATTTTGCAGTGTGACTGCTGTCACTCAAGCTAAACTAAGTCAAGGGAATTGAAGGTGGAGATAGGTTCCGGAGTGACCTAGACAAATTGGAGGATCGGGCTAAAAGAAATCTAATGTTCAACAAGGACAAGTGCAGAGTCCTGCACCTAGAATGGAAGAATCCCATGCATTGCTACAGGCTGGGGACTGACTGGCTAAGCGGCAGTTCTGCAGAAAAGGACATGGGGATTACAGTGAACAAGAAGCTGGATATGAGTAAACAGTGTGCCCCTTGTTGCCAAGAAGGCTAACAGCATATTGGGCTCAGTGGCATAGCCAGGTTCTAAGAGCTGGGGGAGCAAACACATAAAAAAAGGCGCCCCCCCTTGGCTCCTCCTCCGGCCATGCTACACACCCTCTTGCCTCCTCTTCCAGCTGCGCCTCTCCTTGGCTGGCTCCTCCAGCCATGCCCCCCCCCCCGGCTCCTCCGGCCACACTGCAGCCATGCTGCGTGCATCCCCCCTCGCTCCTCCGACCGCGCCGCCTCCCCCTTGGCTCCTCCAGCTACGCTGCGCCCCCCCCCCGACTCTTCTGGCCACGCTGCGGCCATGCTGCACCCCCCCCGGCTCCTCCGGCCGCGCCGCCTCCCCCTTGGCTCCTCCGGCTGTGCCGTGCCGCCCCCCCCATGGCTCCTCCGGCCGCATTGCAGCCATGCTGCGCTCCACCCCCTTGCTCCTCCAGCCGTGCCGCGATGCCCCCCCTTGGCTCCTCCAGCTGCGCCGCCTCCCACTTGGCTCCTCCAGCCGTACCACCTCCCCCTTGGCTCCTCCAGCCGCACCCCCCCCCTCGTGCCTCGCTCCTCCAGCTGCGCCCCCCCGCTTTTTTTTTTTTTTGCTTGGGGTGGTGGCAAAAAAAGTTAGAGTCAGCCCTGCACTCCTCGCCCCAGCTCACTTCTGCTCTGCCTCTGCCTCCGCCTCCCTGGGCCTGAGCGCACTGCCGCTTGCTTCTCCGCCCCAGGCTTCCAGCGCGAACAGCTGATTCGCGGGAAGCGGGAGGGGGGCGGAGAAGCAGAGTGGGGCGGCGCCTTCAGGGGAGGAGGCGGAGCGGAGGTGAGCTGGGGCTAGGGGGCGGGGCGGGGAGCTGCCGGTGGGTGCTCTGCACCCACCCACTAAATTTTGGAGCACCCACGAGTCAGCGCCTAAGGCACTACTTTTGGATATGTGCTCAGTGGGGGAGCAGCCGCTTCCCCTACTCCCCCCCTAGCTACGCTACTGATTGGGCTGCATTAGTAGAATCATTTCCAGCAGATCGAGGGAAGTGATTATTCCACTCTATCCGGCACTGGTGAGGTCACATCTGGAGTATTACATCTAGTCTTGAGCCCCCCACTACAGAAAGGATGTGTACAAATTGGAGTGTGTCCAGCAGAGGGCAGGCTGGGGCAAATGACTTATGAGGAGAGGCTGAGGAAACTGGGCTTATTTAGTCTGCAGAAGAGAAGAGTGAGGGGGGATTTGATAGCACTCTTCAACTACCTGAAGGGGGGTTCCAAAGAGGATGGAGCTAGGCTGTTCTCAGTGGTGGCAGATGACAGAACAAGGACCAATGGTCTCAAGTTGCAGTGGGGGAGGTCTAGGCTGGATATTAGGAAAAACTATTTCACTAGGAGGGTGGTGAAGCATTGGAATGCGTTACCTAGGGTGGTGGTGGAATCTCCATCCTTTGAGGTTTTTAAGGCCTGGCTTGACAAAGCCCTGGCAGGGATGATTTAGCTAGGGTTGGTCCTTCTTCGAGCAGGGGGTTGGACTAGATGACCTTCTGAGATCTCTTCCAATCCAAATCTTCTATGATTCTGTGAACGTTGATAATCAAGTCACACCTCTCTCTCTCTCTCTCTTTAATTTCTAAGGGGGGATAGTTTCCTATTTTACATAAATGGGGTTACTGGTTTGGGGTAGTCCAGGGGAGAAGGGGAAAGTTGTTCTGAGGGAGGTATCATTTGCAAATCCTAATGAGAGTGTTTATTTTGGGAGGAGCTCTCCACTTCATTTTGGTTTTTGTGACCCTTGCTCTCCTGTTGACTAGGGACATGATGAAAGCTGGTGACTCAGGATCCCTGCATTAGGGTTAAAACGCTTTACAGCAGAGGAGTTATGTGTGTGTTGCTGGTGAAACCAGTGAGGATTAACCAGCAGAATGCAGGCTTTGTAGGAACAAGGGAAACCTTTGAAGGAGATCAAACAACTAAAGGGAGGCGAAGGTGTTTTTTTCAATAGTCTAATATAAGTTTAAATATTGCTATATTGGTCTAAACGCTTACTGGTGTCAAGATTTGTGCTCTATGTCATACAGAAATGTCTAGACTGTAATGGGATACCCCTCCCCCATTACATAGGTTGCAGGTGGGTGTTGTTTGAGACAGACGGGGGGGGTAGGATTTCAATCAAAGGTTTTTTTTGTTTGTTTTTTTTTAACACGGGGCAATGTTGCCTATCACCAGCTCTAGAGGCAGCAGATGGTCATGTGTGAAGATGCAGCCTGCATTGGCAGGATTGGTGGGTTGCTAGACAATGTGGTCTCCTCTCATACCCCTGGTGCTACATTATTACTCATTAACTTTGTACTGGAAATGGTTTTAGATCATGGAAAGATCCTAAGACAGGATTGTCGGGCAGCCAACCTCTCTTATTAAAAGCTCAGTTCCATAGAAAGCTTAGAACAGTGCGTTTAGCATTCTCAGAGTCAAAGTAGGGAGCAAAGGGCTGTCCTGAGCCTTTCAAGTGGACTACCCAGCGATTTGCCTTGGGGTCTGCTGAGAACATCTATTCATCCTATTTAAGGCTATGTGTTCTCAAGATCGTCTTTCTATTAAAATAAAGCAATTGATTGGAGCCCCAGAACTGATATCTCATGGAAAGCTGTTAAATTTAAACAACCATTTTTGACACACCATTTCACATGATTGTGACAGTATCACCATTCCCAAGACTTCAGATGTCATGAGATGAAAAATAGGGGGGCTATTTTATTTCCCTTTGGCCTGCCTGTGATCATGCAATCTACCTGGTCCTACAAGCAATCTCCACACTTCTAATCCTCTGTTGCTGAGGCCAAAGGCCACTCTGCTATCAGAATAATTTAGAGTAGCCTAGGGACCACAACTTAATTATGCTGATTGTATGGGTTGCCCCCTAGAGACAATTTCACCTGCTAGGAATTCACTGGAGTGAAGTGTGCCTTGCCCCCACTCTCTCATGCCCTTAGCCACAACCCTAGAATGCCCTCTGTGCTGAGGAGGGGAGCAGACCCGTCAACTTTACATCACCCGCGGTGCCTAAGCAACTCAAAGCAGCCGGACAGTGGCTGAACATCTGACCCTATATTTCTAACTAACTTTTAGCCCAAAATTTCTTAGTGAATGATGCTAAAAATGTGTACTTATGTTCCCTAGCACTGGTATTGTATATTGTTATGCACAACATGATAAGATTAATATTCCAGAGTAAACTTTAAATGAGACTCCTAATTTGAATCACTCTTTCAAGCAAAGGTTGCCATCACCACCTTCATCAGAGGCTAGTATGTAGTGAAGTTCAGTTTCGGTATTAGAGCTGAGCATGACATTTCTAGAAAGCCTAAAAGAGCCTTAAGTTAAAATTCATGCCAGAAAAAACAGTAACTAGAAAATATGTATTTTTATATTCAAAATTAAAATGCACATGACAAATACAGTAGCACAACTCTTGTGACCAATTGAAAATAGCACTTCCTTGAAGTGGTAGCTATCTGTATTATATCAGTTTTACAAGTGACCTAAGTACAGGACATTTACCGATAAATATTGATTTTTAATAAGGTCATTATGAAGATTTAGTGCTGAGAGGTTAATACCAGAGTATGGGAATCAAATTTCTATTGACTGCAAAGATAAATAGACTTTAATAGTGGCCGCAAAAAACGAACATTTCAGGTAATATATGTGTTTGTCACATCTATTTTCTACTTCCTTTCAGATGGAGCTATGTGAAGGACAGATGCAAAGTGCATGGAAAGTATGAAGATCTGGAGCCTGATTTCTCTCTCTCAGTTATAAAAGGAGGAGAAATAGAATGCATAAAACTAGAGAACGGAAGTTAAGGCAATTGGACAATCTATCCAAAATCCATCTTTAAGACAGCTGCAAAGCCAGCACTGACTGGTGTCACACAGAGTACACTGTGACCATATGAAGAGAGCTTTCATAAAACCTTCCTCACCAATGAGAGCACAGATAGCATAATATGCCCAAATAAATCTGTTAGTCTTTAAGGTGCCACCAGACTCCTCTTTGTTTTCGTGGATACAGACTAACACAGCTACCCCTCTGATAATGGGCCTGTACATTCCAGAAGTTTAGGATTCACCCCTCATATTTGCCTTACAACAATGCTGCTTTCTGTAAGTAACCTAGCATAGGACAGATTTTTCTTGCTGTCTGGAACAAGCTTACCTTGTTATCTCACTCACCTTCACATCTCCTACCTTGATGAGTGCCTAGCAGCTCTTATTGCCATTTCTAATTCCATTGTCCTGCCTACTCTAAATCACAGGCTGAAATGTGTCATTTAAAGTAGCTCCAAGCAGCTTTAAATTGAAACTCCTTTGTGCATTATGATTATGGAGGGTAGAATTCCACACAGTAGGTTTAATATTGACTGCACCTACATTTGTCCTGGCCATATCCTCTAGTCTCAACTGACTGGTAGTTCTGATGAGCACAGTCACATACATCACAATAGTCAGTGGGAGTACAACAGCAATACTTTCCCCTAGTCTGCAACACTTTACATCTGGTGCAATATGCAATGGTTGTCACCTATGTACATTGGAATTGATATTTGGACCCCTGGAATGAATTTAAACAATGCAGGTAATAGTGCCAATATGCAAGTTTAAGAAATCCAGTTAAAGAGTGTTCTGACCCCACCTTTTTGTATACAACCAGTAGATTCAGGAGCAGGTGGTTATTTATTGGTGAAACAATTATCAGTATTGGCAATGATCAGTTAGGAGTGAAATTTTCAAAAGCATCCAAGGAACTTAGACACATAATTCAAAATGACTTTTAATGGGACTTGTGCACCTAAATCCCCCTTAGGTAACATTTGAAAAGACTTCAGTCAAACCAGGGAAGGAAGTTACTGTTTTATTTCATTTTTACCTCCTTGCCTTATCTTATACTTGTCTTGTTTATTTAGACTTTAAACAATTCAGGTTAGGGCTTATTTCACCATGTATTTGTCCAGCACCTAGGACAATGGGACCTCTATTATTACTTATTTATATTACAATGTCACCTATAATAAAATATGCTGTTTTTCTTACCATTTCTTCATTCTTCTTTCCCACAAATGCCTCTAAATGTCTCTTATTTCTGTTCTGCCTCTCTCACCAGCATCTCTCCTCCTACTAGCCTCTCACCTGAGCGCTGCCTTGTTTCATTGCTGCTATATTTCTTCTTTCCTTGCCCTTTTTCACCTCTGACTTTCCTATTGATTTTGCTACTGCACTAAGTTTTGCTTTTGCAGAATAAGTTGTATTTGAATCTTTATTAATATTTAAGTTAATGAAAGTATCATGTCATGAAAACTAGGTCCATCAACTGTTTCTTCCAGTTAGGAATTATGCTAATCCTTTCAGAATTCAAAGCATTAATATTATATTGCCCAGACATGACAGCTTGAATAAGCTTTCAGGATCTGGTGTGCCACCCATTTCATTGTTCCATAGGGAGGATGATTAAGAATACAAATAGATCATTGGATAAGATAATTTTGCTGAATAGGAAGAAAACGAATTTTTCTTTGGGGCATGTAGCAGAGACTCACCAGTGTGGCGCCTCCTGCTGGTTGGCTTGGGAATTAGCTCAACTCCAGCTATGGAGCACCTCCTTCTGGCCAGTGTCCCTCCTGGACCCTGGTAACCCTTTCCTCAGGGTTCTGCCCCCAGCAGTACCCCCTAACTCTGGGTCTTCCCTCCCAGAGAAACCCCCAACCCTCTGTCCCCACCTTGCTTTAGTGGCTACTCCCAGTCATCATCTAGCCCCTGCTTACTGGGACAGACTGCAGCCTATAATGGCCACTCAACATTGGCAAGGAGGTAGGACCTGCTGCCTTTGCCTATTCCCAGGCTGTATCCCTGCAGCCCCAGTACCACTGTAGGCCTTCAACAAGGCCTACAGCCTGGGGTTTTACCAGGCTGGGGCTCCCCAGCCCAGCCCTGCTTCAGGTACCTTACTCCCAGACAGCTAGCTCTTCCCACTTCAGGGCTAGAGTGAGACTCCTCTGTCTCCTAGACCCACAGCCCTTTTATCCAGGCCAGCTGTGGCCTGATTAAGCCAGCCACACCTGGGGCCAATGACCTTGCTAGCCTCCCTCAGCTGCTCTGAATCCCTTTTACCTTGGAATGGGGCAGCTGCCCTACTACAGGGCATATACTGTCTTGTAATGGATTGGTTGAAACTGGTGGGTATAACAGCTGCCCTTCATTCAGGATAAATGTAAAAACAATTGAGTTCCTTTATGAAATGGTAAGCTGAAATAATACAGGCCTCCACCCAAAACAAAGCCACATGCAAGGCTGGAGTAGGAATTAGCTGCGTGGCACAAGGAGGGTCCCCTGTGATATGATAAACTCAGGGATGAGGGAGTGACTAAATTGGAGGGGTGTATGTGTGTGTGTGTGTGAGAGAGAGAGAGAGAGAGAGAGAGAGAAGCAGTGAGAAACAGCACAGAAACAGACACAGAAAAGCCCTGGTGGCAGCAGAACAAGCACTGGAAGCCTACAGAGAGTGCCTGAGAGAGAGCTTTTGGGGCTGACTGCTGGCTGAAAGAGGATAGGAGTTGTGAGCAAAGAAACTATCTCCTGTTTGATTCCTCCTGTGTTCAAAATGACAGCGGGGCTGTGTACATGCTTTGGAAATAAACAAGACTGCTTCTAAGAAATATCTGACTCCATTGTCAATTTCATGTCCTAATGAAAAGTTAATGAAAGTATCATGTCATGAGAACTAGGTCCATCAACTGTCTCTTCCAGTTAAAGTGATGAAAAGGAGCCTTCGGGTAACCGAGAATTCCCAGTCATGAGGCTCCCTAAGCAACCCTAGGAACACTCTGTGATGGAAGGCACTCCTGTATTCACACCCTACACACTATTGTAATACTTTTTGTACAAAATATGCCTTGTAAGATATCAGTTAAAACTGGTCAATATATCACGATAAAATGTATATAGCAACATTTTATGTAAAGTTATTAACATAAGCTTAAATCATGACTCAAGTGTGTTTATCAGCCAAGTCTAGGAAGTGGGTAAACCTGTTTCTCAAAGAAAAAGGGTAAGTTGACGCCCCAGCCAGGTGTCATCAAAACTGATGGGCCACCACTGATCAAGTTGGCCATTCTTTGGCAAGGACTGGGAGGTGGAGGGGAGGAGGCGGAGGAACAAAGCAATCTGATCTTAGCAAACAACAGCATGAAACCTTCCCCCTCGCCATAAGAATCCATGTCTCCTTGCTCTCCGCTGAAAATAACTTTATCTAGGGTCACTCTCAGGGAAATGCATTTTCAAAGGGTGTCTGAACTGTAAAAATGAGTAGCAAACCCACACCAGGTTCTCTCTCCCTGTCCATCTCTCTCTTTTCCATCTAAGAAGACAAAAGAAACAATCTATAGACTTTGGATGCAGCTCCTGACCTGAAACTTGGTCAGCAATGATACT
Source organism: Malaclemys terrapin pileata (assembly GCF_027887155.1). NCBI lineage: Eukaryota > Metazoa > Chordata > Testudines > Emydidae > Malaclemys > Malaclemys terrapin. Next base: position 169,015,542 of record NC_071507.1, read on the forward strand.
GAGAACCTGTGGTTAGAACTTCACCTTAAACCAAGGCTAGTTTGTTAAATTTAGAAAGTGTTTTATCTTTATTTTTCTTGTAACTATTTCAGACTTTAATGCCTTATTATCTGTACTCACTTAAAACCTATCTGTATTTAAATAAACCTGTTTTTGCTCTTTAATTAAAATTAATCTAGTGTTGTGAACTATATGTGTAACTCCATTTAAGGTGGCAAATTGTTGTATATTGTTCCCTTGCAGGGAAAACAGATCTTTGTAATCGGAACTGTCCAGGAGAGAGCTGGACTGTACAGTACAGAATACACATTTGGGGGGGGAGGGAGGGAATCCAGAACTCTGAGTGTGTTGGTGTCACCCTGCACGTGGTAATCAAGACTGGTGGAAGCCAGAGTGTGGCTGGAGTGTGCTGACAGGTTGCAGCTATAGAAAGACACTCGGATTCTGAAAGGCTGTTTGTGAGTGGCCCATGTGGAAGTGACAGCAGCAAGGATTATAAGGCACCCAAGGTTGCAGGGCAGGAGTGACACAGCCCCTCACTGGTCTGGATTGCAGCCCAGAATGTCATATTCTCAAGCCTAGGGAAAAGGCTTGAACTGAACTTCATTATCTTATTGTTAATAAAGTAAAAGCAAACATCAGGAAGGGGAGTAAGGTTTTACTATTCACATTCTTATACTGCACTCATTACCGAGGTTTCTGAGGGCTGGTCTTCACTACCCGCCCGGATCAGCGGTAGAAAATTGATCTCTCGGGGATCAATTTATCGTGTCTTGTTGGGACGCGATAATCAATTCCCGAATCGACGCACGTACTCCACCAACCCAGGCAGGAGTAAGCGCCGTTGACGGGGGAGCCGTGGTGGTCGATTTGCCGCCGTCCTCACAGCGGGGTAAGTCGGATCAGATAAATCGAATTCAGCTACGCTATTTGCGTAGCTGAATTTGCGTATCTGAAATCGAACCCCCCCGTAGTGTAGACGTAGCCTGAATGCCTATCTGACTCACTGCTCTTTGAGCTATGATATGTGACTCTGTACAGTGCAGCAACTTCCTTGTAAAAGCACACCGGGAAAGGCACCTACTCACACTGTCCAGCAGTATAAATCTGCTGATTTAATAAATTGGAATCAAAACAATGAAGCCAAGAGCATGCACTAATCATGAACTCTTTGGGAATTCACACTGCTTCTCCTTCCATCACAAGGCAAGGATCAGGGTTTGAACTGGAGTTTCTAGTTTGAAGGATAGTATACTACTTCCTATATTCTCTGAAGAATGAATTTATACGATCTAGAAGGAAGAGATTTATGGTAAACTCAATATATTGAAGCAGAAAAAGCAGATGTTAATGCAGGACACGTTTGAGAGAAGTGTCCTCAGGAGAAAACACACTAATAGATGATCCAATAAGAAAGGGAAGTTGGCCAGCCATGAAGGAGGCCATAAATAACACAATATTTCTTTTCTGTCTTCCACACAACCTACTAGTAAATTACTTTAATATCTTCTGTGCAAATCCAAGACATATTTTCCCTGTTGGTTGTTCATGATCAGCTAATAGAAGTTAACATTCTAAGAGAACATAAATATGACAAAATCAGCAAGGCTGAAGGTGAAGAGAAGTAAACCATTCTGGATGAGATTGCATTCTTGCAAACAGATTTGAGGCAATGGAAACATTTACTCTATTAATAATTATGCTGTTTTGGACTACTAATTCATCTAATAGTTTATCCTCTAAATATGAAAAAATGAATTAGATAACCTCATACCGGCAAAAGGCTTTAAACTGCAGATTGTGATGTGCCTGCCAGGCAAATGTCATTCTTTGGGCATTCATAAAAAAGCTTTGTTCTTCTAATTAACAAGAGGAAAAGAGCTGATTCCAGATATTCAGGGAGTTCCTTACAATGCAGGAACAGTGGGAGCATGTTCTGCATACATACAGTAGTATTCTCACTTGATAAAATATTTATCTACTAATGCGTGAGTTAAAATGTTTCCTCTGATGTTTTGAGGTAGGAAGCTTTTACTTAGGTTTGAAGAAAAGACCTTGAAACAGCTTTTATGCCACAATAGAATTTTTTTTTACAACTATCCTGTAGGTAATTGTAATTAATCTTAGATGAAATTTAAATGTTTCTTGTAAATTAATATACATTTTAAAATATGTAATTTTTCAAATGTAATTGAGATTTTTCCCCTGAGAATTGATGATAATTGAATTCAATTCCACTAGGCTTGATATAGACTTAATGTGCCATTGAAAATCTATCGGTAAATACTGATAATTCCATATTCAGAACATGCAAAATAATTTAAATAAATAATCCAAATCTATGATATATTAGAATAATAGAAGATTAGAGTTGGAAGAGACCTCAGGAGGTCATCTAGTCCAACCTCTGCTCAAAGCAGGACTAACACCAACTAAATAATTCCAGCCAGGGCTTTGTCAAGCTGGGTCTTAAAAACCTCTAAGGATGGAGATGCCACCACATCCCTAGGTAATGCATTCCAGTGCTTCACCACACTCCTAGTAAAATAGTTTTTCCTAATATCCAACCTAGACCTCCCACACTGCAACTTGAGACCATTGGACCTTGTTCTGTCATCTGCCACCACTGAGAACAGTCTAGCTCCAACCTCTTCAGGTAGTTGAAGGCTATTATCAAATCCCCCCTCACTCTTCTTTTATGCAGACTAAATAAGCCCAGTTCCCGCAGCCTCTCCTCATAAGTCATGTGCCCCAGCCCCCTAATCATTTTCGTTGCCCTCCACTGGACTCTCTCCAATTTGTCCACATCCTTTCTGTAGTGGGTGACCCAGTACGCCAGATGTGGCCTCATCAGTGCCAAATAGAAGGGAATAATCACTTCCCTTGATCTGCTGGCAATGTTAATGCAGCCCAATATGCCGTTAACCTTCTTGGCAACAGGGGCACATTGTTGACTCATATACAACTTCTCATCCACTGTAATCCCCAGGTCCTTTTCTGCAGAACTGCTGCTTAGCCAGTGAGTCCCCAGCCTGTAGCAGTGCATGGGATTCTTCTGTCCTAAGTGCAGGATTTTGCACTTGTCCTTGTTGAACCTCATCAGATTTCTTTTGGCTCACTTCTCCAATTTGTCTAGGTCACTCTGGACCCTATCCCTACCCTCCAGCATATCTACCTCTCTCCCCAGCTTATATTAAATTTGATCTAATTTTACCTGAGGGTTTTTTCCCTCCTCTCCCCTTACAGATACTGTTAAAAAGTAAAGAAAATGAGTGTTTTAATTTTTTCAGCCCAGAGAAGACATGGCACAATCTTCAGTGGCCCCAAAGGAACTGAGATGCTCAGTCACCTTTACATTTCCTCTGAACCCTCTGCAGTGAGGCGGCAGAAGCTCCTGGCACAAATTAGACTAGCCAAACAGCTGCTCTAATTTATACTGTTTAGAATGGTTCTAGGGTGAAAATCCTGCTGTTCAGGGATTGGTAGAGTGCATCATGCTCTGGCTACTCCTTTCCCTTCCTTGGAATGCCTCAGTTAGCCCCAACATACCTCCTACATCAAAAGTACCAGGAGAGCTGGCATAAAGCTGGTCAGTCCAGGATTCTCCCATGCAGGGGGGATGCTCTCTCTCTTTATGTCAATGATAAGGTCACTTTGTGCCACTCCAGCAGTGACTTCGGGGTTCATGCTCTGGATCACAGTTTTCAGCATTAAGACTACCACTCTATTTGTAACTAACTGAAGATTACCTAAATTTGCATTTTAAAATTCCTTAAACCAGCCCCTCTAATTTGTTGCAAGACTGTGCTGGAGTATTATATTATATTTTCTAACTCCCTGTGTTATGGCGCTGCTAAATTTGGGATTGAGTAAATAATTGTAAACATTTTTTTTAATTATTCAGAATAAAGTCATTCTATCTAGGGGAAGAAAGTTAAAGTCTGAGCAAATCAAGTTTGCCTATCTGCTTACTGAAGTATTCTTACTGTTCCAGTCGCTAATTCAGTTGTGAGGTTGTGTTCTGAAAGATATCCTCATAACCCCAATGTCTTCAAGAGCTGTGCACAGGTTTAGCTGAGTAGAATTTGCTAAACAATCCTATTGAGGATACACAGGAGGAGGAAGAATCCAGCTTGATTTCTGAACTGTGTTGGCTCTGTAGATCTAACAAAAACACAATAACTTTGGGAAGGATTGCCCCCCGCCCCTTTCGGGTGCCACTTGATGTACTGGGATACTACTGAGCCCGCTGGTTCCACCAGTCTGGGTTCCCTTACACTGTCCTGCGGGGCCAGGCACTCAAGCCTCCTCCAGACACACGCAGCTAGGACCACATCCACCTGCAGAAAGACACAGACACTGAGATCAGCTGTGCATGGGAAAACTCAGCTCAGAAATTGCCTAGCATTCAAGTGCACACCCCCTCTGGGGGGTAAACCCAAAATTGTATGGTCTTGCGCTGCACAGAAAACTGGAGAGCGTTAAGCTCATGAAATTTGCTTCCTCCCTCAATGTGGAGGAAGAGATGCACAGCCACAGCTTTTGAGCCACAGACTCTTCCACATTGCAGACATGTATTTCCAAGCAGGGTGGGTGAACCTGGGATGTTGGTTCATGCCAGGGCATGCTCTTTCTGTTGCTCCCATTTTTCTGTTACATGTAGTTGTATCTGGTTCTCAAATTGCTGAGTTCCCTGCCTCAAGCAATTCCTCCATTGTTGTCAGTCCTAGGCTATACATTCCCAGGAGTTAATGTCACTGTTGCATTTCCTCATATTAGCCTTCAGGACATCTCTATAGTGTTTTTTCTGCTCTCCTATAGCACATTTGCCTTGGCTGAATTGAGAAGAGAAAACTTGTTTTGGTAGTCTGGAATCAGGCATCTGAACATGACTTGCCCAGTGAAGATAATCATCACCTCGATGCTCGTTATATCGGCTTGCAAGAGGACACTGATATTAGTGCATCTATCAGCCCATTTAATTTAAATAATCTTACTCATACAGCATTGCTGATACTTTGCCAGTCCCTTAAGATGTCTCCTATACGTTGTCCACATTTCAGCCCCATATAATAGCTTTATAAACCATATGTTTGGTTTTAATTCTGATGTTGCAATCTTCAACAGCCTCTTTTTCAGACGACCCAAAAGCTCGGCTAGCATATTTGAGCTGGTACTGGATTTCTCTACCGATGTCATCTGTCTGGGAGAGTTGGCTTCCAAGATATGGGAAATGCACAACGTTCTCTAGAAGGTTATCCTGAATCTTTATTGCTGGTGCTACTAGTTGTGCACTAGTAGCTTGCTCATAGTGGACCTTTGTCTTCTGGATGTTGTGTGTCAGTCCCATTATCTGGTATGCTTCAGCAAAGACACTGATGATCACCTGAAGATCTGTTTCCAAGTGAGCGACGATGGCTGGACGACTAAAGCCGGCAACATTTTGGTTCTCAATCAAAAGTGGCCCAGGTTGAACAGCTTACTATCCATTTGATAGATTAGCTGCACTGCTGTCAGGAACTTGTTAGTGATCAAATAGAGCATCACAGTGAGGAAGTTGGAGAAGAGCATCAGGGCAATGACACAACCCTGCTTAACGCCATAACCTTAAAAAGAGCCATAGTAGATCCATTACAAAGGAACTGCTTTGCAGGACAAAAAATATACTAGTTGCTTCACAGAACACATGGAAAGAGATTACCAATCTAAGTTTATGATGTGGTCCAATAATTATTGGTGATCAACAGTAGAGAACGGTTAGGGTTCAGAAGGATGAGGGCTACTGATTACTCAGTTAAGGCATATGTACATCTTGGTAGTTCACTAATCTTTTTTTGGACTGTATATACACAGACATAGCTATATAAATCTATATCCATATATAAACAGGGATAACACTATAATTATGGAACAAATTACTTCAAAATCTGATCCTTGGATTGGTTCCTGAAGCCAATTTTACTTCATTATTTAACAGATCAGAAGCTGTATTATGCGGCTAGCCAAGCTACTGCTTTGGGCCATAGTAGAGAATAATAAGGTTTACAAGGCTATTCTTTTATTATTTGATGGATGATAATGATGCTCTCAGTGCTGTGCAGAATATAAAGATGGGACTGCCAGATGACAATGTTTTCTATAGCCTAAGAGGTTGCCATGTGGAAGAGATACCAAATATCACAGGTATGCTACAGAGATTCCAGCATGCTGGAATTGCAGTACATGAGAAAATATGCCATGTCAGTGCTTGGGTTATTCATACAATTTGGGACAAGCAGGAAAGGACTAGCAGGCCTCATAATTCTTAGGGGTTTTGTACATGTGTAAACCCTCCATGGGCTCAGCTGCGCAAGGGGGAGCGCAACTCCTGGAGGTGCTGAGTCACTTCAAGCTCCTGTTGACTTCAATGGAATTTAAAAGCACTCAGCCCCTCCAGAATGTGCTCTGCACCTTGCAGGGGTGACCCATCTATGGTGCAGATTTAAGCCCTCATACTGCAAATACTTCTGCATGTGCTTAGGTTGACACAGAAGTAGTCTCATTCAGTCAATGGGATTACTCGTGTGAAGTTCAGCATGGCAAAATCAGAGTCTGACACAGTAAGTAAAGATCTCTAAGAGGAATTCTCATGCTAGCGGTAAGAAATCAGTGGTAGAAAGGATTTCATCAGACCAATATCAGGACTACAAAGGGATGGCATAACCAGTGCTTGGACTGGGGAGGCAAAGAGAGGGGAGTGACCGTATGCCTCACAGAGAGCAACAGTATGCCATAACTTAAGTGTATTTGAATGGGAGTTTTGCCTGAGTGAGGACTTTAAGATTAAGACCTTGGAATTCTCTCCTTAATTCGATAAAATGTTTGGGAAAGTCCTCCACCAATGTAAATCAATGCCAAATTTACACCGGCTGAGACTCTGGTCCACTGTGTAGAAATAATGTGAATTACAATAACAGGACTAAATCTGTCCTATTACATTCCTGTAATAAGGGACTGTTTATTCATTTAACATCAGGTTTGTCATATGTAGTCATCCCAGGAATGCTAATTAAAATCCCACAGGATCAACTTGGTACATCCATACAGAGGTAGATAAATTGATAGCCATGAGACTTATAATGTGAGAAAGCGTCTTCTGAGCTAGCTGTTAACCACTTTATATGCAAATTATCTACTTTAAAGATTCCATAGCACTGCATGGAAATAGAAGTTTGTCCCAGTGAGCTAGATCAAAATCTCCACACATCCCAGTTGTACGGCATATCATGTGCCACTTGTCTGCATTTCTGCCACCCTGAAACCAGAGGATCTGTATTTCTCTGGTGCTGTACAGTGCTCTGGGATCTTTCATGGTGAAAGGAATTAAATGTGAAATGGTTTTCTTTACAAGACATCAAATCTCTCTCTCTTAGGGTCATATCATCACAGTAAAATTAATAGGAGTGGCTTCTGTGGATCAAGGACAGTACATGGCCTTAAGTACCATGAATTGAAGAATTTTCCAATATGTTTCTATGTGACAGAATTCTAGTTGTGTCTGATCCATTACCTAATATAATTTGTATGCTGTTGCTTATAATCATATCAATTTCACTAAATGAACTTAGGTTTTTTTTGTAAAACATGCAGTATAACTTAAGTGTAAAATGTATCCAGAATGTATACCAATGTATCAGTACACTATTTAGGCATGCACTCTTGCAATATTACTGTTAGCATGCTACTTCATTGTCACGTTGACAGTCCACATATCCAGAATTCACACACAGAAACAGGCTTTCTCCTCACTTCTTGGCAAAGGTTTAATAGCCAAGAGCGTACTTCCATGAAGATCATAATTTATTTTAAAAAATGTACTATAGAACCATTTATCAATGCACTATGCACTTAAACATGGCTAGTTTATGTCATGGCCCTCTTACAGCTACATTTGATTTGGTCTGCCACATTATCTCCATTCATGTTCACCTGCCACTATAGATCCAGTACCGAGAGGGAAGAAGAGGTAGTTCCAGTGAGTGGCTGTCCTGCAAGAGGATGTGGTACCATAGCCTAAGTCAAGGAGAGGATGGCAGGCAGTCGCAGCAGCCCTGAGGCATTGGAGTGACAGCCCAAGCTGAGGTAATTGACAGTGTATTACACTAAAATACATACACCCCTAACAATGCCAGTAATCTGTGTATTGGCACAGTGGGAGTTTTAGTGTAGAAGGTGCCAAACACCACGGATGCTGCCTTTTGGAGTGACTTGTCATTTGTGGCACTTGGCCTACATGCTTGCACTTTTTGTTTGGAAGCCATATACTCAACTGCAGTCTCCTGAGGCTATTTGAAACCTGCCCTAACAAATTCTCTCAAACCAATCCTTCACCTCCAAACACACCACAGACTTTCAAGAAGATAACGGTCTAAAGAAAATTGTAGATTGGATAGTAAATAAAACAGTTCAGATGCACCAGCTCCAAGTACAATGAGTTCCTTACATTATATACCATATATATAAATTACTATACGTGATGTACACCGATTTGAAGGATTTTCTACTTTGTCTATGTAAAATGCTCTGGAAATATAAAAGCCATGTTACTAGAATGTAATAACATTGTAATTCAATAATTTTGTTCAAGCTGCTAAATCTCTAGTAGAAGGGTGACAGTTTAATAGTAATATAAGAAAGGGGTTAACACAACATGCAGGAAAAGAATACTGTTAAGTAATTCCCTGAATTTACAGAAGGATAAATCCTCTAGTCTTTAATCATGAAATCAAAGAGAGTTTTCCCTCAAATAAGAAACTGAGAATCTGGCCCAATGTTATTAAGAATGGTGATTGTTTTAAAAAAGGAAGCAATGTCAATGCCCTAGTATTGTGTGTTCAGATTTTCAAAGCCAATTTAGCTACACACTGTCTATTAATTGTAAAGAAATACTGGCAGCTAAATCTCCTGAACTGCTCTGACAATCTCAAACATAATTTAATGGATGATGTATAAACAGAATACTTAAAATAATATATTTTGGAGTTAGGAGTATTATTAGCATGCAAACAACTTGATTCTATATATTTGGTACTCATGTAAGTGACAGGCTCTTGGAGAGTTTGTTTTCAAAACTTTCAGAGTTAATTCTTCTCTAGTGACTGCAATTTGGGAGCATGACTGGATATAAAGTAAATGAAAGCTGACTCAAAACCTTGTAGAGATCTTTGAGATACTCTCAGGAAAACTCTGAACAGCTATTGAGAGATTATGCATTGTGGAATGGTCATGAATTTCATCTGCCTCCAAATATATGTACTCTGTTAGAGTAAGGTAAAAACTGTAATCTATTCAATTCAATTAATATATGGCAGTTCTACTCATAACTCCTAATGGCATTAGTAGAATACTGTTGAAAGGATAGGCAGTCATGGAGCTACCTATCAGGATCCCCAAATGAGAAGAAACAAGATAAACCTACTGGGCTCTGGTAAAGTATTCAACAGTGGTAGCTCTACTATGCTTTCATTTTCTATACCATGCTTTTTTTCTTGAAGTAGGGCCACTGTATAAAAGACTACAAAGAGACTTTCATTTAAAAACAATGACACTTGTATCCCTTCTGGTTCTGAGGATTCCCTTCTAAATATGAGTTGATGCAAGATTGTCTTCCTGAGTCTACAGAGGCAGTGTGAAACAATTGTTCTAAAAAGGGTGTTAAATGAAGGGTAGATATGTGACCATATTCCTTTTGAGAGTCTCCACTTAATATTTCCTCAGGCCAGTGAAACAGCTAGCATAATAAAAATAATACTTTGCACATATATAGCACCTTTCATCTGAGATGTTTGAGCACTTCACAAATTTTAACTGAATCTCATATAACCCAGATCAAATAATTATTATTCCCATTTTGCAGATGGGAGACATTGATGCCCAGGCAATGATGATGGTTAACCATCAGCATGTATATACACTTCTATCTCGATATAACGTTGTCCTCGGGATCCAAAAAAATCTTACCGTGTTTTAGGTGAAACCATGTTATATTGAACTTGCTTTGATCCACCAGAGTGCACAGCCCTGCCCACCCCGGAGCACTGCTTTACCGCGTTATATCGGGTCACATTATATCAAGGTAGTGGTATACTGCATTTCATCCATATACAGGATTTCAAAGCTCTTTACAAAGAAGGATAAGTATAATTTTCTTCATTTTCCAGATGGGGAAATAGAGTCACAGAGAGGTGAAGAGCTGACTCAATATCACACAGGAGGCCACTGGCGGAGCTGGGACTAGAATCCATGTCTCCTGACTCTCAATCCATTGTTTTAGCCACTGGACCCACTGCTCCCAAAACCTTAATAACGTTACTGCGTCCATGGTATTTAAAATCATAAGGTCTTGCTTCTTTACCCAAGACCTCAAAATAGAATACATGCATTCTGACTTCTAGCCTCAAGTTGTAATCACTAGACCCCCAAATATCTTTGCACTAAGGTCTGGTCTATACTCCCCGCCTGAATCGGCGGGTAGAAATCGACCTCTCGGGGATCGATTTATCGCGTCCCGTCGGGACGCGACAATCGATCCCCGAATCGACGCTCTAACTCCACCAGCGGAGGTGGTAGTAAGCGCCGCCGACAAAAAGCGGCAGAAGTCAATTTTGCCGCCGTCCTCACAACGGAGTAAGTCGGCTGCAATACGTCGAATTCAGCTACGCTATTCACGTAGCTGAATTTGCGTATCTTAAATCGACTCCCCGCTGTAGTGTAGATGTACCCTAAGAGTAACAATAATACATCTACAACCATGTAGGAAATACAGATACTTTTGCTTAGCGAAACTCTGAATAGAAATGTTGAGCTAATGTGCATATTTCAGGAATGTCTTTTTTAAGAAATGTAACCTCCTCAAGCAGTGGTATAATTATTGATTGCCATCATAAAAAATCTATACTGTAATACCATACAGTTTTTACAAAGTTCCTTTAGCAGTTGGGTATGTCAAATCAATGCACAATATAATTTGAAAAATTACAAAATCATTCATGCATAACGTAAAATATCAAGCAAGACAAAATTAAATAATATTAAGCTCAGGGGAGATTATTTTTAGATGGGGATTGAGTTTCTCAAATCTCCTGTGGAATTCTGTGCTATTGCGTGGCAGGTGCAAAAATAACTGCACAGTCCTCAGTGTAATACTATAAAAATATTCTTAAAAATTAAACTAATCAAAAACATCACTTTGTTTCTATTGAATGTATGTACTCACAGGGGGCCCATTACCCTAGCATCTGTGCTGACGAACCCCTGCACCAGTACAGAGCCTCACTGACTTCAACAGGGCTCCATGCAGGTGCAGGTGTCCACCTGTACGGAGTCACATGCAGGATCAGGGCCAGAGAGAGTGTTTAGGAAACTATTAAATGGTCACTATTTACCACATGGCTACGTTCCTACCTAGAACAACTGTGCTACTTTCAGACAGCACTGTGTGGTAATGCTGATGACCATTGTATGTGTTGAAGGTGTGTGGATAAGTCTTTGAAGGTGGGTGGGTACTTCAAGAAAGTGATAGAGACAACTGTAACAGAAGCCCTGAGAAAAAAGGAAGGAATGATGCATGGATCACTTGATGATTACCTGTTCTGTTCATTCCCTCTGGGGCACCTGGCATATCGGAAGACAGGATACTGGTCTAGATGGACCTTTGGTCTGACCAGTATGGCTGTTCTTATGTTCATCTATATCAGGGGTTCCCAAACTTGGTTCACGGCTTGCTCAGGGTAAGCCCCTGGCGGGCCGTGAGACGCTTTGTTTACCTGAGCGTCCGCTGGCCCAGCCCGCACCGCTTCCCGCAGCTCCCATTGGCTGGGAACGGTGAACCGTGGCCACTGGGAGCTGCGAGCGGCTGTGCCTGTGGACGCTCAGGTTTACCCTGAACAAGCCATGAACCAAATTTGGGAACCCCTGATCTATATCATTCTGTATCAGGATGTGTTTTTGCTGCAGGTGCATTGTGAGCCCCCTGTAAAATGCACTGTCTATTTCTGAAACCACTTTTCTTGGCATATGTATTACTTTCATGCCACAACCTTATGTTAACAGTGATTTCATCTCATTGTGTTACTTACAGAACTCTTGCTAGCTAAACAGATTCTTTTTCTTATCCAGCTTATTTTATACATCATTACCCTACACTTTTCTTCTATTATGTATTTGTAATTTAACGCACAACATTAAACTATCTTCATAGTGTAGTGCACTCTGACACAGGATTCGATGCCTCCTTTTTAACATCTGCTTCCATGCTGATGTTTCTATTTAAGGGTCTAAAACAATTCCTATTGAAGTCATTGGAGATCTAACTCCCCACCTACTTTCTGCTATGGATACTTCTAGCAGCTATTTTAAAAAATGTGTTTCCCTATTAAAATAATCACAACTTAATCTTAATGATGAAAACTTGATTTTTTGGCTTTCCTAAAAAGGCTAATGCTGGCAATGCATTGAGTAAGCACTATATAACCCTACAGTGAGACTGAAGCTATGTGTTTTCTTTCCCCTTGATTACGATGCTAATCACATAACAGCATGCCAGCTATATAAAACTTATGTTAACGAGAGAAGAGATTTTAAGGAAAATGTTTTACTCCTAGTGGGCCAAGTCCTGCAATCCATACTCAGGCAAAAAACTCAAAGTGAAATTCATGTTCTTTAAAAAAAAAAAATCTTTGCTCTTTTTTCATTGCATTTATTCCTATGCTGTAGAATTTTTCACTCTTTTAAATTCTCCTCTTTTCATGTTAATGATGTTGACTTGTACAATGTTCTTGAGATGGAGTGAATGAAATCCACACTAGAACAGGCTGGGAACGGAGTAAGAGTCTGTCCTGAAAAGAGGCAGAGAGAACTAAAGGTGTAGGCTGAGAAGGGCTGCCCAGATCTAGGAACCATGGGATCAGATAAACCTGGTTGAAAACATAGGCCGGACTTTATGTTGTCTTACAGAGCATTTGTTCATTGATAAACTCAAACCACAGGAAACGGCGTTTTATTTTGACCCTACACACTGTGTTTTCACGTGCTCAAAATTGTTATGTAGCCCAGGATTTGAAACACTCTAACTGTCTATTCTGGATTTAAACTCAAAAAAGCTATACATGCATTAATACTCATGGAACTTTTTATGAACTGAAGAGCTTTGCCCTGGCATTATGAGTACAGAAGGATAAATACTAAAGTAGAAGGGCTAAGCAGACTCTGCCAGCCTTTCAACAATTCTGAATGTTGCAGAAAGCCCAGAAGAAAAAGGGTGGACAACATAAGACCAAGGATGCCAATAATCCATTTTTTCTCCTATTTCCTTTCCTTTCTCTCATCATATATTTGTTCATCTGTCTTTGTCCCAAGAGGAATCACTGTAATTGTGGTAAATGGTTCAAATAAAGGAGGGTTATGCTAACTGAACTATGCAAAGATGTATTGTTCCTGCTTGAGATGGGGTGTCCACCCCACACTTACCCTGAAGGGGTCAATGTAAGCCAGCTACAGTCTATATCTCCCTGACAGATTATATCCTTGATTAGAAGGAATCTCACCTGAGCATAGGTGGACGGAGCTAATATAAACCCAGGAAGTTAGCAGCACCAAGGGTGGCTGGGAGGAAGTTTGTGGTCATCCTCTGCTTAGTCTGGCCCAGAGGCAGGGTGTACCCTGAAGAGAACAAGGTGGAAAAGAGAGCCTGTGGGACATGGGTTAGGGAGCAACCCAAGGAGGAAGCAGCAAGGTTGGGGACTGAACAGACCTTGGCTGTGTGTTGTAGGGTCCCTGACCTGGAAGCCAGAGTAGAGGGCGGGCCTAGGTTCCCCTACCTGCCACTGACGAAGTGGATCCGGCGGAACAGTGAACTGGATGACTTCCTGGGTCACTGTGGGAGAGAAGCAACAGAGCGTCCTGTGGCACCTTTAAGACTAACAGAAGTATTGGGAGCATAAGCTTTCGTGGGTAAGAACCTCACTTCTTCAGATGCAAATAATGGAAATCTCCAGAGGCGGGTATAAATCAGTATGGAGATAACGAGGTTAGTTCAATCAAGGAGGGTGAGGTGCTCTGCTAGCAATTGAGGTGTGAACACCAAGGGAGGAGAAACTGCTTCTGTAGTTCGATAGCCATTCACAGTCTTTGTTTAATCCTGATCTGATGGTGTCAAATTTGCAATGATGCTTGGTGAGCATTCTCAAAACTACGATACCCACACAAGAAAATAAAGAAACAAATCAACAGAGCCAGACATGTACCCAGAAGCCTCCTGCTACAAGACAGGCCCAAAAAAGAAACCAACAGAACTCCACTGGCCATCACCTACAGTCCTCAGCTTAAACCTCTCCAACGCATCATCAGTGATCTACAACCCATCCTGGACAATGATCCCTCACTTTCACAGACCTTGGGAGGCAGGCCAGTCCTTGCCCACAGACAACCCGCCAACCTTAAGCAACCACGCACCGCACCATATCAACTCTAACTCAGGAACCAACCCATGCAACAAACCTCGATGCCAACTCTGCCCACATATCTACACCAGCAACACCATCACAGGACCTAACCAGATCAGCTACAACATCACCGGCTCATTCACCTGCACGTCCACCAATGTTATATATGCCATCTTGTGTCAGCAATGCCCCTCTGCTATGTACATTGGCCAAACTGGACAGTCACTACGCAAGAGGATAAATGGACACAAGTCAGATATCAGGAATGGCAATATACAAAAACCTGTAGGAGAACCCTTCAACCTCCCTGGCCACACAATAGCAGATGTAAAGGTAGCCATCTTACAGCAAAAAAACTTCAGGACCAGACTCCAAGGAGAAACTGCTGAGCTCTAGTTCATTTGCAAATTTGACACCATCAGCTAAGGATTAAACAAAGACTGTGAATGGCTATCCAACTACAGAAGCAGTTTCTCCTCCCTTGGTGTTCACACCTCAACTGTTAGCAGAGCACCTCACCCTCCCCGATTGAACTAACCTCATTATCTCCATACTGATTTATACCCGCCTCTGGAGATTTCCATTACTTGCATCTGAAGAAGTGAGGTTCTTACCCATGAAAGCTTATGCTCCCAATACTTCTGTTAGTCTTAAAGGTGCCACAGGACCCTCTGTTGCTTTTTACAGATTCAGATTAACATGGCTACCCCTCTGATACTTGTGGGAGGGAAAAAGACTTTGAAGGGCAATACCCCAGAAGGGGGGAATGCTGAGTGACCTTGCCAGATGGCTGAGTTATGAAGAGGATGCTGCGGTTACAGCAGTGAGAGGGGGCCATAGGCTGACAGGGAGATGGTGTGCAACGCAGAAAGGGGCTTCGGCCTCACATAGCTAATCCCCAGAATGGCCAGGAGGAGACACCATCCCTGCGGTGAGTGGAGCACCCTGTTACACACCTCCCTTACTGGACAAAATAACCTCAATTTTAATATCCAAAGGCATCTTGACAGAGTAAACTAACATGCAAGCCAGTTATCAATTAAAATATGGCCAATGATTAAATCAACTCTTCAATCTGTAAATACGACATTTATGACTGTTATATCAACTTCTTAAAACAAAATTGTTTTGAACAACCTTACCATAGTTTTAACTTTTGTCGCTTTCTAGCTGTGAGCTATCAGCTCATGCTACAGGCAAAATCATGTTGTGCTGCTTTTGTATGTATGGCTAATCACTCTTGTCTTAACTGTGATCCCTACATAAACCTGCGTACAGCTTGTCTTGCAAACAACAACTCTAGCCTAACTATGCTTCAGTGGAGCAAAACTCCCATTGACTTCTGTGGGAACAGAAATGGACCAATACTCTAGAGAACAACATGACAGCGTTTAACTCATCAGCAGTGATTTAGGCTTCTGTTCTGAAGATACTTTGCTTTGCAAGAGAACCAGAGCCACCCTTCACCAAAAAATGAATGAAGTTTATTCTATCAAACCATACTCCTACTTTGCTCTTAATCAACAGACTATTTCCCAATGCTGTATATCTGTAGGTCAAAATTTACAGCTCTGTAACTTGCTTATTCCTTGGAGGCTTTCTGTGCATGTGTCATGGTTGCTCCTGTTGCCACTGAGGATTTAAACATTTCTATGTTATTTTTAAAATATAATTCCCATCTTTGAAAATACAGAGTTGCAAGATGTTCAGTCCCGGAGCTCTATTTATTTCCACTTATAAACTTTTTGCCACAGGTGAGCAATCGTTTCCATGTTCTCTCTACAGGTACTAATGCGGAGAGTGGACTAGATGTCCCATCTGAAGGAAGGGAGCAGAAGGAGACTCCACCGATTGGAAGGCAAAAGATGCACTGTCCTAGGGATGAGGGTTCCACAACCACCATTCCCAAGAGGAGGAGGAGGGTGGTGGTGGTCGGGGACTCCCTCCTCAGGGGGACTGAGTCATCTATCTGCCGCCCCGACCGGGAAAACAGAGAGGTCTGCTGCTTGCCAGGAGCTAGGATACATGATGTGACGGAGAGACTGCCGAGACTCATCAAGCCCTCGGATCGCTACCCCTTCCTGCTTCTCCACGTGGGCACCAATGATACTGCCAAAAATGACCTTGAGCGGATCACTGCAGACTACGTGGCTCTGGGAAGAAGGATAAAGGAGTTTGAGGCGCAAGTGGTGTTCTCGTCCATCCTCCCTGTGCAAGGAAAAGGCCTGGGTAGAGACCGTCGAATCGTGGAAGTCAACGAATGGCTACGCAGGTAGTGTCGGAGAGAAGGCTTTGGATTCTTCGACCATGGGAATGTATTCCAAGAAGGAGGAGTGCTAGGCAGAGACGGGCTCCACCTAACGAAGAGAGGGAAGAGCATCTTCACAAGCAGGCTGGCTAACCTAGTGAGGAGGGCTTTAAACTAGGTTCACCGGAGGAAGGAGACCAAAGCCCTGAGGTAAGTGGGGAAATGGGATCCTGGGAGGAAGCACGAGCAGGAGAGCGTAAGAGGGGAGGACTCCTGTCTCATACAGAGAAAGCGGGACAATCAGCGAGTTATCTTAAGTGCCTATACACAAATGCAAGAAGCCTGGGAAACAAGCAGGGAGAGCTCCCAGACTGCTGGACTGGGCAGCACAGTATTGGGAGGAGGTGACCAGCCCTCTGTGGAGAAAGAAGTGGTTCGGGACTATTTAGAAAAACTGGATGAGCACAAATCCATGGGGCTGGATGCGCTGCATCCGAGGGTGCTAAAGGAGTTGGCGGATGTGATTGCAGAGCCATTGGCCATCATCTTTGAAAACTCATGGTGATCGGGGGAGGTCCCGGATGACTGGAAAAAGACTAATGTAGTGCCCATCTTTAAAAAAGGGAAGTAGGAGGATCCGGGGAACTACAGGCCAGTCAGCCTCACCTCAGTCCCTGGAAAAATCATGGGGCAGGTCCTCAAGGAATCAATTATGAAACACTTAGAGGAGAGGAAAGTGATCAGGAACAGTCAGCATGGATTCACCAAGGGGAAGTCATGCCTGATTAACCTAATTGCCTTCTATGATGAGATAACTGGCTCTGTGGATGAGGGGAAAGCAGTGGATGTGTTATTCCTTGACTTTAGCAAAGCTTTTGATACGGTCTCCCACAGTATTCTTGCCGCCAAGTTAAAGAAGTATGGGCTGGATGAATGGACTGTAAGGTGGATAGAAAGCTGGCTAGATCGTTGGGCTCAATGGGTAGTGATCAATGGCTCCATGTCTAGTTGGCAGCTGGTTTCAAGCGGAGTGCCCCAAAGGTCAGTCCTGGGGCCAGTTTTGTTTAATATCTTTATTAATGATCTGGAGGATGGTGTGGACTGCACTCTCAGCATGTTTGCAGATGACACTAAACTGGGAGGAGTGGTAGATACGCTAGAGGGTAGGGATGAGATACAGAGGGACCTAGACAAATTAGAGGATTGGGCCAGAAAAAACCTGATGAGGTTCAACAAGGACAAGTGCAGAGTCCTGCACTTAGGACGGAAGAATTCTATGCACTGCTACAGACTAGGGACCGAATGGCTAGGTAGCAGTTCTGCAGAAAAGGACCTAGGGGTCACAGTGGACGAGAAGCTGGATATGAGTCAACAGTGTGCTCTTGTTGAAGTCTAACGGCATTTTGGGCTGTATAAGTAGGGGCATTGCCAGCAGATCGAGGAACGTGATCATTCCCCTGTATTCGACATTGGTGAGGCCTCATCTGGAGTACTGTATCCAGTTTTGGGCCCCACACTACAAGAAGGATGTGGAAATATTGGAAAGAGTCCAGCGGAGGGCAACAAAAATGATTAGGGGTCTGGAGCACATGACTTATGAGGAGAGGCTGAGGGAACTGGGATTGTTTAGTCTGCAGAAGAGAAGAATGAGGGGGGATTGGATAGCTGCTTTCAACTACCTGAAGGGGGGTTCCAAAGAAGATGGCGCTCGGCTGTTCTCAGTGGTGGCAGATGACAGAACAAGGAGCAATGGTCTCAAGTTGCAGTGGGGGAGGTCCAGGTTGGATATTAGGAAACACTATTTCACTAAGAGGGTGGTGAAGCACTGAAATGCGTTACCTAGGGAGGTGGTAGAGTCTCCTTCCTTGGAGGTTTTTAAGGCCCAGCTTGACAAAGCCCTGGCTGGGATGATTTAGTTGGGGATTGGTCCTGCTTTGAGCAGGGGGTTGGACTAGATGACCTCCTGAGGTCCCTTCCAACCCTGAGATTCTATGATTATATGGGAGGAAACATCTTTGCAGTTTGGACATAAAACTGAAAGCTCATGATGGACAGAATGGAAAAATATTGATCACCATTCCAAGAAGTTAACTTATCACATGAGATATGAGAAAAGCTGTCTTGTCTTAAAGACCAGAATGAGAAGAGACATAAAGATACTTCTCTGGAAACCAGCACCATAATTTCGTCTTAGTCCATACCACTGCCCCAATGTTTGGAAATGTTTAGCAAGACCTAAGCACAGCAGAGTGATTAAGGGCAATGTTTAGCTTTCAGCTTGAATCTCCTAGTTATTATGGTTAAATAAGATCTTAAACATTGAATCTTAATACTAAATGGTGTTGAGCAAATCTTGGGAGATGAGAACCATCCTCTTCCTTAAAAACCTGCTCTTATGTGCAGATATTCATTTTTACGTGCAATGGATGTTTGTGCATTTCAGTGGATGTAGTCATTGCATTTGCATTTAGGAGTCTGATCTTTAATGCTATTTCAACAATTTGGCTTTGTATCTTCTTTAAAAAAATAGATAAAAGTACAAATGGCTGTCATTTGACTTGGCACTGAAATACTTTTTGATCTGAAAACAAAGTGTTCATAATGTGACTTGACTGAGCCAAGTGAAATGTAATGCACATATTTTGTTGAAGATACTGAAAATACCAGTAAATTCATGGTCCCCTCGTATTATAAACTTTCCTTTTATGTATTCATGTGACTATTGGATTGTTTGGACAAACTCCTGTTGTCTTCAATAGGCAATGGATGGGGCCCAAAGTGAGCAACCAAAAGATGTTTCCAGCTCCAAACAATAAAATAAAATGAGCATATTCATAAACCATGAATTGCAGTGTATAAATTAGCAATTATAGTGAAAGAGACCAAAGCAAGAGGGGAAGACTCCAACCCTTTTAAAAATGAACCAAAATCAATATTCCTTTTCTATTATCTTTCATCCTGTAAAAAGTCATTTCAACCACAGCTTCCCTCAAGTCTCTTCTTGTGATATTAGAGCAATTAACTTTCCACTCATGCAGTCTCTAAAAAAAATCTTATGACCTCAAAATATTTTATCTTACACGGTCCCCCACCCCTCCACCCTTAACATATCTACAGCTCCTGAAGGACTGTAGCTTTACCTTGCTCAGCTGCCATTAAATATAGCAGAATGACAATTTTCCTTAAAGCTTCTACTAGGATATCCTCAACATTCTCATTACAAACCAGTGGAACCACTGAACATGTGAACAACTTTTCTGTGAGGAAAAAATGAATGCTACAACCTCCCTTCTCTATTCAGGAAGCCAAATTAGTAGAAAGCGACCCAGATATTTCTCCCAAGCACTTATACAGAATATTGGTTCTTATACATTTTTCTCTTTGCATGCTCCTCTTTATGTAGCCAAATACTACTCAAATTATTCTTCAAAGATTTTATACATTATTAATCTCTTAAACTCAGGAGTTTCTTACAAGCATAAATCAAATATCACTGAGATTTTAATCTTGTAGTCACCCCTTATCTCCATAGGATATACTGGTTCCAAGTTATTAGAATAATGTATCAAGTATTCTACTCCATGATTCTGAAGAGAACAGTGGCAACTGCTTACATGATGATACAGATTAAAGGAACTGTACTGTATTTTTATTCATTGTACTATATGTAGTTCATTAGAATGACCTAGGCTTTGAATTACTCTTACAGCAAGTGTAGACAATTTTTGTCATATACTAAATGGTGGAGAGAGAAGTTATTGATGGAAAGAGAAGAAATTGATCATGAATAGCTTTCTCTAGTAAAACATTTATTTTAGGTGCCAGTGAGCAGGTAACTTTGCTCACTTGTACAGCCCACACTGTACAGAAAGTCCAAACTTATCCCCTTCCTGGAGTTTGGCTTTAACAAAGAAAACAATAAGATTAAAAAAATCAGCTTGAGTCTTCTCCCCAGATCCAGCTACTCCTATAGATTCCCCTTCAAGACCTCTCAGGCCACAACACAGAACATCCCCCCAGGCAGAGAGCAGTTCCCATTTCCCTGGGAGAATCGGCATGTCACAGCAGGGTATCGGTACCTGCTGACTTGGTAGGGTGTTGCAAGCAAACACTGCTAGCCTGTAACAGTGCCATTGAGAAATCATGACCGTAGATCCTCCTGAGACAAGGAGGAAATATTGCAATAATCTAGAATTGCATTATACCTAATTTTCAGTTTTATATGTTACTTGGTTTAAAATATCCCTGAATCATATTCAATGACTATGATCCATAAAACTTATTTGGAGAGGAGACCTTTGAAAGAAAAAAAAAGATTGATTAGTGTTCCATTTGTGAAAGCTTTGAGAGATGCGGTAAGCACCTAGTCTTATTTTTTTGTCCACCCCCTCCTACATACACACTCTGTTCATTCCTTTTTAAGGAAGATTATTGTTCTACATTTAAACAGAAGAATAGATGGAAGAGAATAACTTTCACTTTTTTCCTTATGATGTATTCTTTCCATTGCGCCATAAATGATGCAATTCACTTCATTTTATACATGAAAGGTCTTTAGTTTTTAAAGACAAGCCATCAGTAGAGATGCAAGTCATACACAATATGTGTATGAATTCATCTCAGAGGAAAAGTCCTTCGTATGTTCCACAATATAAACTAATAAATAGATGTGATTAATAGTGGAATCTCATGACCTCTGCAAAATAGAAAACTCACTTTTTTTCCAAGAACAGATACAGAAATAAATCTAGATACTTTTATACATAAAGAAACTTTTGTGGTGCTTTTAGACACAATGAGAAATAGAAGAATTTTTTTAACTGCAGCTGTTTAAGGTTACAGTGGTTTATATATATTAAAACGCAGTTAAGTTATTCCAAAGGCAACACCTTTCTGTTCAAGGTATAAATATCATTGGAAATATACAAGGATGTCTCATTGAGAGAGGTATTGTCCAGTGTTTTAAACCCATTATTTGAAATTAGGAACCACTGAGCTCAAATCATTGTGCACTGTCATTGACTTGGCTTGGGGCAAGTCCCTTAACAACTCCGTCTGTCTCTCCTTTGGTAAAATATTAAAAATAATTCAAATTACATAATGTGTGTTTGACTATGAAGACCACTATCGTTAAATGCTAAGCAGTAGGGGTAAGACAGAACTTCGGGATCTCCAAATAGGAACTAAACACCAGTGCTAAATTCCACTTATGATTGAACTGAGAAAACATTTCCCAGAACAGTAAATATCATGAAAATGCAAAAATAGTAAGATTATGTTCACAATTTCTTCTTGGACAGTCATTAACTAAGAATTCAATTATTTTATTGTCATAACTTTGTATAATGTATTTGGATAATTGCTATTGTTCAAAAGAGCCTAATTCCTGTAAATATGTTATGGAAATCATCATAGGGCTAAAAGATGCTAGGAGGGCTACTACATTAATCTAGTTATAGGACTCTTAAATAATAGTGCAGAACAGTTGTATTCACAAAGTAAACATTTACTCTTCTACTGCTTTCACTTTATAGTTTCCCTTTTCGTGGGGTAGACTGCGTCCCCCGCATAAAAGGTGGTGGATAGCCGTCCTTCCCTCAAGGAGACATACCTCAAAGTCACAATTCCTTCCTTGCTCCGGGGGAGTAATAAGGTGCTGCTGGCTCATACCAGTACCAGATTCTTTCCCTGGCCCCTGTGCTGGCACAGCTATGATGGCAGGAGCATTGGAGAGCAGAGCCAAAGTTCTCCATCTACCCACGCCTGTCTGTCTACACCCTACACATCCGCTTCAGGGGGGAATTCAGGGATGCATATTGCTGTTTTACCCCTACATGCCCAGAGTGGTCTGAGGAATCCAAAGATGGGCGTGGAGGAGACTCACTCAACCGTACACCTTTAAATGACCATGCAGTTCAGGATATAATCTCACCCTTAGTTATTATGTCAGTAGCAACCAGAGGCCCCAATACAATGTATTTGTGCCAGGTACTTTGCATACATGCGTAACTCAGACTGTAAGCTCCTTGGGGCAGGGACTGTCTTTTTGTTTGTAGAGAGACTAGCACAACAGGGTCTTGGTCCATGAGTGGGGATCCCAGGTGCTATGGTAATACAAATAATTAATAATAATACTAATATGACACAATCTAAGTATTTAACTCTTTTCAGATGCATGTAAGATACTATCCAAAACAGAGTTGTAATGTCTTTTAATTTAATCTATTGAGAAAATAGGCTCCACCTATCTGAAAACACTGCTAAAACTCATCACTAATAAATGAACTTGCTAAATACAATTATTCTTTAAAAAGCAATAATGTATTTCAAATAATTCCCTTGTCACTTTCAGTCTATTCTCTTAACTGACTTAAATGTTCTCCAGTGTTTTCCCCCCACTCATTCAGATTTAGCCAGGAAGTAAAATGGACAGCTGCACTTTCTCCTAACTCCAGAACTTCCCCCTAGGTTTGCTCATGGGTAGAGTAATTTTTAAACTGGGAAACTAATTTGAACTTATGCACATACCATGCCTAAAATGGTTACTGAACACTATATATAAAATTGAAAAGGGAATATTGGACTGGTTTTAATTTTTAAGCTAGTTCTGCCGTATAGAAATACTTGTTTTAAATAATTGTTTATTAAAATACATTTTAAAAAATTAACTGTGTTGTAACTATAGGGGAGTGATTTTACAACCATCTATAGCCGTAACGGGGCATAAGAAACAGCTGCCTCACCCACTACTTTACAGGCATCTAGCAGCCACTGCACCAGTGCAGTTCAGTCCCAGCTTCCTGGAACAGCCAGGGGATGGGATTGATCCCCTTGTGGACGGGACCTCTGCCACTGAGAGCACATGTACATTGCAGCTGGAGGTGTGACTGGCATCTCATATAGACATACTCACACTAGCTGTACTCTAGCTAGCTCACTAAAAGTAAAATATAGGATGTTGTACGTAGGCTTCAGCGCGGGATGCACAAGCCCACCTAACCTGGTAAGTACTTACTTGTGCAGCCCCTACTGAAGCCCGTGCCTCAGCAGCCTTGCTTCTATTTCTAGCAAGCTAGCTAGAGTGCAGCTAGCATGGGTATGTCTACACAAGCTGCCATTCATGCCCACAGCTGCAGTGTAGGAATACCCTGACAGGCACTCCACCCAGTACCCTCTGGTAATTGTGGAAGAGTGTGTGTGAGGTTTTTTGGGGGTTCTCCCTTTGGTTGGAAGTACTCTGGGCTAGGGATGTACCTCGGAAGGGGCCAGAGGATTATGAGAAGTGAGAAGTTGCTTTCTGTATCTTGATTCAGTATTGGTCGGTGTGAGCCTTCCTACCCTTGGTTACGTGTTGACTACTGTCCGCATTCAGTGGCAGAGAGTGGCAGTAACTGTAGGAGGTATCCCTATTCCATTGAGGGTGACATCCCCTTCATTGACTCTTTACTTCCAACTTCCTCCTCTCTTGTTCACATTCACCTATTACCTAGCCTCAGTGGTGGGGGTGGGAATTGAGTAAGCTGAGCATCATGGGTGTGTGAAAGGTAATAGATGAGTGCCTCGTAAGGAGATTCACTTCACTTCTAGGGTGACATGAAAGAGAAGAGGGGGATTTAATGGATTTAGGCAACGGAGAAGTTATGCAATGCATGTGGCCACCTCTTCCTTTTTTTGGTCTCCTGAGGTTGACAACTCTGGATCTGCCTCTGCTTGTGGTTCAGATTTGCTGTGGGTTTGGCTAGATTCCCACCTGCTGTTACTAGCAGCCATAGTCAGGAGGTTGCAAGCATCTCTTTCAGGGGTGGATCTCTCTGCCACCATCCACTGTTCAAGACTGGACTGCTTAATGGTGCATATCTTAAATTCATCTGTAAACTGAAGATGACACAGCATGCTTGGTAAGTGGTGTGAACCCCAATGCTCCACAATCTCGGGTGGCTGCTGTTGATTTCCAGGTGACTTCAAAGTATTAGATTTTTAATCTCAGTGGCTAGGGGCCCATTTGAGGCACTGCCTTGCTCACATTTCCATACTGATGGAATTTGCAGTCAGCAGAGGTGCCTGCGCTGGAGAGCTGCTGGCAGGGAATTCTCTGTTTGGGCCCCTCAGCTTTAGAACATCGTCCTGTAACCTTAGTCTACAATAACTGCAATGTAGAGAATGCTGCAAAACTCATCAGTTCCATGGGAGGAGAGAGAACAACAAAGAGAAGGTGTGTGATGGGATGGGTGTATCTGTGTTCAATTGCTTGGCTGGATATTTCTGGCTATGGGAGTTGGGCTGAAATTGCTGGATGTATAATTTATTAAAGAGACTGTATTTTAAATATCTGGGCAACGCTACAAGTGCTTGGGATTAATGCCTTTTGTTATTCTGTACAGAACAAAATACAGATGACTAAGAAGTCTGGATGCAGCTGTCTGTTTTGACCTTCAAAGGTTTTTACTTAAACTTTTATTTCTGATGCGTCACTTTAGGCTGGAATTTGCAAGTCTGCCTAGGGGATTTAGATGCTAAAATACCATTGATTTTAATAAGAACTTAAACATCATTGAAAATTTGAACCTCAATGTATTTGAATGTGTGGACACTCCAGCCCGACTTCACCACCCCCTTCATGGCACACAGCTGCCTCTACTGCATGACAGAAGGGCACAGCTGTCACTCTGCTTTTCAACCAACAGAGCTGCAAATGTTGCCTGCTAGCAGCTCTTCTGAGTGTTCCTGCCCACTCCTCAGCACCTCCTGCTGCTCAGCCATCCCCACCAGCATGCAGATCTCCCTCTCCCCTTCTATATTCGTGCACCACCAGAATCATCTCTCCTTACCCCATTGCCACTTAGTTCCTGTTCCCACTCTCCCTGCAATCCTCCTTTCCAGTGGGGAGTGGAGGGGAGAAATTAAAGATCAAAGATGTTACTATCTACATTTATGTATAAAAAATCATGCAAATTCAACTGCATCACAGTTCTCAATTTCTATTCATTTGGAGACCAATGGTGTTCCTATTGAAACCAATGGGAGTTTTGATAATTGATTTCAATGGGAGCAGAATTGGGCCCTGCATCACTAAATGCTCAGGACGTGCCTGAATAAAAATATATGTAGTTCAAATAGTACAAATATATGGCTTTCAAAGTCTTAATCCATAATGTATCAATTCCGAAGGGCACAGCTGTTAGGCACACTTTTATTTAACTGGCAGCTGTAGAAATATTTAAGCATCCAGTTCAATTCTGAAAAGAAAAACAGAAAAAACTTTTTGAAAAGCTAAGGAAGTCTAAACAGTGAGAGCAGGCAACAGTAGATTGTAATAATATTATATGTATGCAGTGAACCTCAAACGTTGTGATCAAAACATCAATTCGGTCAACTTCCCCATCTTCAAATATGAAGATGCTGTAAATCTCCTGGGCCTGTTCTCCAGCCCAATCCATTCAAAAGTATTAAGTACTGCAGGGCTGTGGGGGTGGTGGTTGTTTGTTTTGGGTTTGCTTGTTTGTGTTTTTCCTCCGATTTAGATACTGGTGCATCTGTATATAACAGAAAATTTGTATCCACTGTTTCCAGATTCCTGCTTCCTTCCTTTCTAAATTCATCTTGGACAAAATCTTCAGTTTCACTTGTAACCCCATGTGATATTTACAACACATGCACAATCTTATTAGTCAGCAATATTTTTATTCAGCTGTTGCTTTTGCAGCCTCCTGGCAGAGTAGCAATAAACATTCCAGTAACAAACAAGCTTTTAAATGCACCAGTCTGAACTACACAGCTGTTGGTGGTCTCCAATCAAACCTTCAAAGGATTTATACAATCTCTGTGGCAGCTTACAATAAAAATCATTGTTATATAAAGACATATCTGATCTTAACCAGTGGGCCTGACTCTCCTCCAAATGACTCCAGTGCTTGTCTATTGATTTCCATGCGGTTTCTCCTGACGTGCATTGGTACTCTGTTGAATTATGCTGGTATAAGTAATAGGAGAACAAGGCCCATTAAAGCTGCCTAAACAATCTATTTCCATTGCTTAACTCTAAGACACAACGGTGTGTGTGTGTCACAATGGGATATCCCTTCACTTCATGCTGCTCATTGAGCATGAGATAGAAGGCTTAGCACATAAAGAGCAAGACATGTCTGGATATCTCACCACCACACACACCCTGAAAAGTCTTACTGGAAATATAACCTGGGCCTAGAGCAGCAATAGGCAAAATAATAAATGGATACCCCACACTTAGTGAGTGTGTGTGTGTGTGTGTGTGTGTTTTAAAAGCACCATTAAAAATAGCCCCACAAAGTGTAAATAAAATGCAAAAAAAACCCTGAAACTTACCTCTTAGTTTACATTGATTTAATATATTTTTTCTTCTATTTTTCCATTTTCCTTGCATCTTGGGAATATAGTGGTTTTCTCCACCCACTTCCTTCCTCTCACCTCCTCCCCCTCCAATCTGGCCTCCTTTCCTTCCTGGGAGGTTTTTAAGCTTTAATTTGAGAGGGTAAAGCTGAAAAATATTTGATACAATTTGTTTTTAATTAGAGAACTGAGCTCCTCATCATGATTGATGCATTCGTGGGAACTGCCCCAAACCGCTTGGAGTTTAACCACCCTGTTTATTTTATTCCAGACTATCATTGAAAGGTTATTTCACTGTTTTATCTGTAGGCATTCCAGTTTAGAAGGCTGCAGCTAGAAATAGGGCTGAATCCTAAAGTTCAGATGTGAATCTGAACCTCAGATACCACAATTCCAGTGTGGGCCCCATTTCCAGCTGGAACTGGAGTAGGAAGCACCAGCTGGGATTCTAGCAGATGCTAGAATGTGATCTCAGTCTTGACCCAGTCATACAGGTTACAAGTCATGTTTTTGTATGAGTTTAACAAGTCATTTGAGAACAGGTTGAAAATGACCTTTCAGAGTTGGCGGGGAGTTGTCTAATCTTTCTGCAGCACGTGAGTTACTGGAAGAGGAGGAGATGAGTGGAAAGGAAGATGTAATTCATTTGAGTCTGAGATTGTGAGTAGTGAGAGGACGGTGTGGAACACTTTGGAAATGTCTCCCCTCCAACAGGCAGAAGTCTGGACCTAGTGGGAAGCTAGCAGTTCATGAGTTCAGTGCTGCAAGATTCTGGGCAGCTCCAGGGTGTGTCAGGTGCCTGCAACTCCCAGTCATGTCAGAGGGAGTTGAAGCCATTCGCCATTTCCAGGAGCAGCTCAGCACCCTACAGGGTTCAAGCACTGTAGCCTGTTTGTGCTGTAAACTAGCAGATAACACCTTGCACTAGGACAGTGGCCCCCAAACTTTTCCCAGTCATGTCCCCCCTTACCTCTATCTGCCCCTCTCCCTCCCCCAGGAGCCAGGGCCAGGAAGGGGGATGGGGGGATTGTGGACAGGGGTAAGGGGCCGGGGCTGCAAATGGAGGCAGGTCTGGGGCCTGGTGCATGGAACGGCAGCTGAGGCTGGGGCTAGGGCCAGGGCTGGAACGGAGCTGGGGACAGAGCAGGGCTGGGTGGTGCTCCCTCCCCACTCCCTGTGAGGGCTGGCCCAGGCCCCTCCATGCACTGCCAAATATTCCTCTGTGTCCCCCTAGTGGGATGTGCCCCACAGTTTGGAGACAGCTGCACTAGTAAGTAGTTTGTATCTTGGCTATATTTTCTTTGATATAATTTTTTGCTGATGCTTTGCTGAGAGAGTCATCCTCTCACACCCTGCATAACTCACCTACCTCTTGGAAGTTTACAAATATTTCAAGGGTGTAGACTGTTTTATTCCCTCCATCCCCATTGATTACTTAACCAAACCATGTACATTTAGCTCCTTCAATCTTTCCTCATAAGTCAATCTCCTTAACTCCTGAATTCTGTTTGCTCATCTTTGAACTCCTTCCAATTCACCTATTCATGTAAAAGACGACAGTATCCTCCCTGTTCTGTTGCACAAGCCATCTGCACATGCTTCCAAATATTGCATAGGCTTTTTTGCTACCATACTGAATTGCAAATTTACTGTCTTGTATCACCCACAGGTGTCTTTCAGGATTACTGTTTTCCAGTATATACATATATCTGCTTTGGATTAATTTATCCCAGATGCATTCCCTTCCATTTTCCCAACTGA
Source organism: Malaclemys terrapin pileata (assembly GCF_027887155.1). Taxonomy (NCBI): domain Eukaryota; kingdom Metazoa; phylum Chordata; order Testudines; family Emydidae; genus Malaclemys; species Malaclemys terrapin. The sequence continues at coordinate 169,044,396 of NC_071507.1, forward strand.
AATATAATATTACTTTTTTGCCCATGTTTCTAATCTTTAAGTATCTTGTATTTTCTGTGCTCCCTGCTGTTTACATCATCTGCTGATTTCATTAACATGCTGTTATTCCTGCTTAATATTGTTAATGAAGCTATTAAATAAGGCCGAACCTATGTCCAATCCAAAGTGTGGTACCACACTGGACAATGGATATTTCCCATCAGGAAAGCTCCTACCATCACATTGCTTTAGAACAGACTTACAAACTGATCTGTCAAAACCACTTATTTTAATTGATTTTAGTACATTAATTATTGCAGGATTGATTGAGCTTTATTTGTCATGTGCCATAAAAGATGTTTGGAAAGCTTGGCATAAAAAGGCTCAGTGTTTATCTAGTTATGTGGTTGTACTGGAAGAATGACAGGAGACACTGGATATGTTTAATTAGGCCACAACTTTATTATTAACTGTCTGGGAGTACCCAGCAGATAAAAGAGTACAGTGCAAGTAAATCTATGATCGTTTCACTATCTCTCTGAGGGGGGAGTAGAGGGCATCCATTAGCCCCCCTCCCCTTTTCCATCCTGATTACTAGCCAATCCACTGCCAGGATCTTTCCATGCCCTTGTCTGAATGAGGGTTAAGGTGGACTATAAATGGTTGTGGGGCAGTTGGCTCCCTGCCATGCCAGTCAAGGGAGTTCAACCTCCCTTCCCCATTTCCACTCCTTTAACAAACACCTACTTTAAATCTTTTACCAATCCATTTATCTGATCACTGTATCTCTTTCCTATGGAGTACCTGCACTGGTCATTCCCCACAAGGAGGTGCCAGCTATTAGCTTGGCTGCCTCCCCACAGCTGGGTTCCCAGACATCTCCTAATGCCTCCTATAACATCGACCAAAAATGTGTCCGTCTCCAAATCTGACAGGTCAACTCCATTCTCCCTGAATAATTCAGGTGCCCCATATGCTATGTCAGGATGAAAAATTATTGACTCCTTTATGACCCCCGATGAATTTGGGTCAAAAGACAGTGGGTGAGAGGGGGCTTTTACTGCCCGGCTTACCCCTATATATTCTCCCCTCCCTTCGGGTCAGGTCACCTGGGGGGATGAATCATCATACCCACACTGATCTGCTCTGATCCATGCTTCTCTGCCTCTTAATGAAGTATACCCTTTCTCGGGCAAGCCAGACAACGCGCCTCTCCACCCTCCCTCCCCAGCTTAAGGTGCGGTGAGGTCATGGAGTTTGGATTGATACTTGTTTCTGTTCTCTTTTTGCCTCAACCCATTCCAATTCTCTATTTTACACTACATTTTTTCTCTTTATAGAGCATAGGTGCTTCAATGAACTCTATGAAAACCATGAAACTGATTTGTCTGAAAACTGATCAAAAAAGTTGAACAGCAAATAAATAGAATGTTATAGTTATCTATCTATATATTGTAAATACACAACAGACACATAGTTACAACTAGAGTTCCATTATAAGCTCTATACTGACCTAACCAAAGAAACAAAAAACAACTTTGAACAGAAACATTCCTTTGTCCTCAAAACTAGTGATTATTCTTGGGTTAATTTTGTTGACTGTTCAAACTTTTTTTCATTATAGGATTTTAAAAAACTTGAAATTAGGACAAAATGTCTAATATTTTTAGTACTCTAAGACTAAATAAATCCTTGCTTTTAATATTTCACACAACTTAAAATTCTGTATGCGAAGGCCACACTTTAAAAAAATATTGAAAATAAAATCATCAGTATTTTTCATCATTACTGATTAGCTCCCTGTCAAAAATACTGGCATGTAAAATTTTAAATGTTGAAGTTGTAGCATTTAAAATATAATATATGAGTGAATTTGTGCAGGAAAAGGCTTCACGTGCAAAGGGAGTCTTGAAAATGATGGACTTCAACACATATAATTTTGTGTGCTGAAAGGTTTTTGTTCTCTCCTCACTCCACACTGCTGCTACTCTCCCCAGAGAAAGCCAGATCAAGGGTCCACATTCCCAGATAACAAAAATTTTCTAAGAGCTACAAACACAGTTAAACATTGAGACCAACGAGACAAGTCCATGCTGTTCTTCTAAGCTCAAGGTCAGTGAACCTGGAAGCCCCCCATGGATTGGAGCAGCTGGGAAATGTCTGGATCTATAATCTAGGTCCTCAGACTTAGTTTTGGATCAGAGGGAGGAGAGAGCTGATAAGAAAGGAAGACCAGGTATATTTAAGTTCATGGCGTTTTTTTCACATAATTAATTATGCACTGAGGTTTTGATTTCAGAGAGTCCTTTCTGCACGGAAATAATTCAGCAATTCAGTTTTATGCATAGAAAGCTATGCACAATGAAAAAAGTTTAGTGCTTAAAGATTTGAATGGAGCTTGGTACTCTGGAATCCCCTCTCTAAATTTTCTAAATCCTCATTTTTGGGAGTATGGACCTTAATAGAAGGACCAATGTGGCTTTAACTATGTCTTGTTTACATTGACCATTCAAGTTGTAAACCCATTTCTAACATGGCTATTTTTCTAGATTATCACATCTTTATATGCCTGAATTGTTCTTTTTCTATATTAGCTTGCTGTTAACACATGACATACCTTTTCAGGTCCATCTTTTATAATGACATGAAGAAAATCACAGTAACAGCAGAACCTTTATATAAGTTATATTTAATAAGCTTTATTCATCCCTGTTCTAACTCCACCAACTTCTGTCAAGAACAGGTTTATGTTTAACTATATCTGTTAGGGTACATAGTTTTAGTTAACATCCTTGGGAAAGCAGTGTCAACAAACAAATTTAGTGATTTAAAAACATTCAAGATGGAATGTAAAGATCCATAAAGGTAAAAACAATGCCCATTCACTGAAATGTCCTAAAAATTAGGCTTAATGTGCTGTCTATTTTACTATGTTAGTTCAGCAACAAAATGAGAATGAGAGGCTCAAAAAAAATCATATATTTCTTGGCTATAATAATATCAGTTACTAACATACATGGTAAATACATTTTATTTTATTTATATTATTTATTGCCACAGTGCCTAGGGACCCCAACCACAGACCAGGACCTCCTTGTGCTTGGTGCTTTACAAACACACAATAAAACAGTCTTTGCCTTGGGGAGATAACATTGTAAGTGTAAGACCAGAGACAAGAGATACAACAGACAGATGGGGAGCACAAGGAAACAACCAGATCAAACTGATCAGCATGTAAAGCAGTGCTCTTAGTACAACAGTTGCCTAACAATTATATATCATCTTTTGCATGTAGCAAGGTGACTGTGATGGGATAAACTAACTCCACACTGGACTGGAGGGGGGTGAAGCACAGTACTGGACCCAGGTTGCTCCAGCCCTGCAGAGCATGCTCCAACTGGAGACAGGGTTTAAAAGGCAGCAACCCAGTTCAGAAGGCAGACAGACGTATCCAGAAGGCTCCGTACAAAGGCACTGGAGACTTCTCCCTGAGGGAATAGTTCTATATACCCAGACTAGCTGGAGCTGACAGTTTAGTTTATTTTTAATCATAGAATATCAGGGTTGGAAGGGACCTCAAGAGATCATCTAGTCCAACCCACTGCTCAAAGCAGGACCAATCCCCAGACAGATTTTTGCCCCAGGTCCCTAAACGGCCCCCTCAAGGGTTGAGCTCACAACCCTGAATTTAGCAGGCCAATGCTCAAACCACTGAGCTATCCCTTTGCTGATTCGGGGCCAGAAGCTGAAGAAGGAAAGCAGCGGCAGGACGTAATCCTGGGAAGGTATCTCAGAGGGCCCCTTGGAGGCCAAACACTATTGACCTTCCTACGGTCCTGGGTCAGTGCCCAATGGAATGGATGGGCCAAGGCTCCCCTACCACTGCCCCAACTTGGGGCTGCTAGCCATTAGGCCACCCAGCCCACCAAGAACTCTTTTACAGTGACTTACAGAATTTCAGCATACACACAATATATAACTTTAGTGTTAGGCTTGTGCAAGTTCTATCTTACAATACTTGAGCAGAACACCTATTTATTTCAACATAAGATGATTCCTTTCCCATCCCCCCAAAAGAGCTTCAGTTCTTGGTATTGCCCTGACAAGCTTTGGCTGGTTGATTGTCAGCTGGGTGACATCTTACCTCCAGTGAACTAAATGAGAGCTTTGCCACAGACACTTCATGGAGCCAAGATTTCCTTTGGTAATGGGAGCGCGCTTTGGCATCATGTCACCCTCATGATTCTTATTAAAAATGCTGTATACCTTATAGTATACTTCTAATAAAAACAGTAAGGTTTGCACTTACATTGTGCCCTTAGTCTGTGAATCTCAAAGCACTTTACTAATACATTCGGCTGCAGAATACAAATGCTGGCTTCAATGGGAGCCATGGACACACAGGCGCAGAACATGGCCCTACATAATTAAGCCCCATATCACTACCATGTGATAACTAAATGTTATTAACCATCTTTTACAGATGAAAAAACTGAGGCACAAATAGGTTAAGAGACTTTCTTGTGGTAGTGCAGCAAGTCAGTTAGTGTGAAAGGAATAGAATACAGAGATCCTGATCTCTTGGGCTCATCACTATACCGTACTTCCTTCCTGTTATTTAAGAGGTCTGAAGTATCATATGATTATCTTATCTATCATGCCATATACAATATAAGTAATGAAGCTTAAGATTACACTCCAGCTAAATCATAAGATAACCATGCTGGTCTGTACCATTAAGCTTAGAGAAGATCTTCTGTTTACAGATAGGCCATGCCCAACAATTCTAACACAATGCTATATACAATACCAGTTTGTCTGTGCGTGTGTGTGTGTTTGTGTCTGTGTTTGCATTAAACAAACAATAGAGAGCACAGTATACTGATTAAGTTCAAATTAAAAGAGAAAAATGCAAAGCATTGGGAAAACACTGAAGCAACCTAGCATTGTGATGTGCAGAAGAATGCAAGCTGCAGTTCATGGGTGTCTCCATAGAAACAAGACATATTGGAGGGTGTAAAACATAGTCAGAGAACTAAAAAATTTAAGCCTCAGCAGAAAACAGAAAAGCACCTAAGGGATTTTTTTTTTAACCCAGGAAAACAAATTAATTATTCATTTCCTATCTCTGAAGCATCTATATTTCCAGATGAGGAGTTATTTGATATACATCAAGGATTAATCTATGGACCATCCAATCCTGCAATTTTGTAAAACATAGAATCTATATAAAATGTATGGTTAATTTTAAAAAATAGTTATTATAATAATGTGAAACAAGAATACAAGTAAACCTGTAATGATGAATAATTAAGAGCTCTATTCAATGTACAATAAATGTTCAACACTGTTTTCATACATGATTTCCACAAACTGCTAATTTATGCAGATAAATCCTGGCCTGTTTGCAGGACCTTGTCTTGGACAGTTCATGCAGGCTTCCTGAGGAGAGGAAAAGGCAGCATAGAGATGCCAGTTCAATAAGATGCCACTCTCCAAACCTGTACAGCATTCCTCTTATTTTAAATGAGCAGAGAATCACTGTGTGTAGCTGCAATAGCTATTTATAAAGGCTCATCTCTTTAACTAAAAATGCCAATTCTGAAGATCATAGATTCCAAGACCATTGTGATAATCTAGACTGACCTACTGTATAACACAGCCCATAGAACTTTTGCAAAATAATTCCTACAGAACATTTTTTAGAAAAATATCCAGTCCTGATTTAAAAACTGTCTGTGATGGAGAATCCACCACAACCCTTGGTATATTGTACCAATGGTTAAATACTCTCACTGTTAAAAATTTACATCTTATTTCCAGTCTAAATTTGTCTAGTTTCAACTTCCAGACATGGATCATGTTATACCTTTCTCTGATAGATTGAAGAGTCCATTATTAAATATTTGTTCTTCATATAAATTCTTATAGATGGTAATTAAGTCAACCTTTAACCTTCTGTTTGTTAAGCTAAATATATTGAGCTCTTTGAGACTATCATTATAAGTCCTGTTTTCCTTTAATTTTTCTTGTGGCTCTTCTCTGAACCTTCTCCAATTTATCAATATCCTTCTTGACCTGTGGGCACCAGAACTGGACACAGTATTCCAGCAGTGGTCACACCAGTGCCAAATATAGAGGCAAAACAACCTGTCTACTCCTACTCAAGGTGTTCATCTGATTATCCACCACCTATCCCCAAATCTTTTTCAGAGTCACTGCTTCCCAGAATAGAGTCCCCCATCCTGTAAATATGGCCTACTTTATTTGTTCCTAGATGTATACATTTACATTTAACCATATTAAAATGCATGTTGTTTGCTTGCACTGAGTTTACCAAGCAATCTATAACGTTCTATATCAGTGACCTGTCCTCTTCATTATTTACAACTCTATCAATTTTTGTGTCCTCTGCAAACCTTTATCAATGATGATTTTATTTTTTCTTCCACACCACTGATGAAAATGTTAAATAGAGGAGGGCCAAGAACCAATCCCTGCGGTACGCACTGGAAACACACTCTTTCGATGCCGATTCTCCATTTACAATTACATTGTGAGACCTAGCAGTTAGCCAGTTTTTAATTTATTTCATGAGTGCCATGTTAATTTTATATTATTCTAGTTTTTTTAATCAAACACCATACAGAAGTCTAAGTCAATTACATCAATGCTATTACCTTTATCAACCAAGTTGAAATCTCATCACAAAAAGGTATTAAATTCATCCAGAAACCCATGTTGATTTGCATTAAATTACATTACCCTCATTTAATGATTTATTAATTGAGTCCCATAGCAGCCGCTTTATTATCCTGCCTGTGATCATTCTGAGGCTGACAAACCTATCATTACCCGGGTCACCTTGTCTACCCTTTTTAAAAATTGGCACAATGTTGCCTTTAATCCTGTCCTCTGGAATGTCCCGTGTGCTCCAAGACTTATTGAAAATCAGTATTGATGGTCCAATGAGCTCCTTAGACAGCTCTTTTAAAACTCTTGGATGCAAGTTATCTGGACCTTCTGATTTTAAAATGTCTAACTATAGTACTGTTTAGCATCCTCCAGAGATACTAGTGGAATGGAAAGGGTGTTATCACCACCATATGATGAGACTATATATCTGTTTCTTTCGCAAATACAGCACAAAAATACGTATTGAAAACTTCAGTCTTTTCTGCATTATTATTGATCATTTTACTATTTACACCCAGTTACATTCCATTGTTAGGGTTCTTTTTGTTCCTAATATACTTTAAAAACTTCTTATTGTCCTTGACTCTGCTTAGCACAGATTTCTCCTTGTCCCCCTTTAATCCCCTTATCAATTTTCTGCAACTCCTAACTTCTGATTTATATTCATTACCATCAACTTCCCATTTCTTCCATTAGTTATATATTAAGTTATAGAAACATAATTTGTTTGTATGTAATCAAGAAGTCTGGTTTCTCTGCTTACAAGTTTTCAAAAGTGGTGAGGCAGAGGCACCATCAGGGACCCAGTTACAGGTCCCTGATTTTCTGCCCAGACTTGGCACATGTTAGAGTAGCCTCTAATCCCATCTGCTAACTGAGCATAGCCAGAGTAAAGCATAACCCAGCCACTTCTGTTTACTACCCTAACATATCCCCTTCACCAGGCGCTGCAATGGTTAGGAGAGGGCTACACTGGTTCTGTGTCCACTGAGGAATATCCCATGCTGGGGGGAATTCCCAGGTAGGAAGATATGTGTGGTTTCCATTCCCTTTGTGCCTCCAAGTAGAGTGAGGCCATGAATTTGCCAGTTTCCAAGAAGCTGAGATGATGGATGCAAATAGCTATTTTGTGCGACAAAGGTGAACAGGACTTTGATTTGGTCAGAGATACTCTAACTTTTGATAGAGGTCATTCTGCAGGTTCAAGAACTCCTCTGGAGGCTACATTAGCAACATCCTTCACCAATAAAGAATCTTGCCTGCCCGGCATGGAACATGTTGTTACCTACCAAGATGCCATGTCAGCAGCTATGGCGGCTTCAAAACTGGGATTTTAGTTGTTTTAAGGTAGCTAAAACTGTGAGGGTTGGGGAAAAGAGGAAGAATCTTCTAAAAATACCCTACTGGCAGATGAGAATGAGGGGCTACAAAAATACATAGCAGTGGGTGGAAAGTACAAGAGGATGTAAGTTAAATATGAGTGGGGACTGTTTTTATGTTACACCTTCTTCTGGCTCCTCAGGGTATAAGTCATATCCAATTATGTCTCTTACAGAGCAGCAGAGCTAGTGAAAGTAGTCAGTGATTCTGAGAGCACTATGGAGTCTAAACATCTTATCTGAATTTGACTGAAATTATCCAGGCCCTAGCATTTTCCCATAGAATGCAGAAAGGACTCTCCCATTTTCTTCAGACTTGTATCCAAGAGCAGAAATATTTCTATAATTACTAAAGCATATCACTTTCCAATAAACAATCAACATTGATTATAGACACCTAGGGTTAGGAATAAAAGTGATTATAGCTCAGTTGTGCTCATGTGTATGTTTTTCAATATTTCTAGGAAAGAGAAAATGATTGTTATATACACAGGGGAAGAGTGCAGGGAAAGACACTTATTTACAGTAGAAGAAGATATACAAGTTTTCTGATTTGTGCACAGTAGCTGAAAGCAGCTCATTGGGGCTGCTTTTGGTTCACAAATGGCAGTCTTGCACCCTGCACAAATTGGAGTCAAATGCTAAAAATAAAACCTGCTTCTCAGAGAAGCCTGGGGAAGTTAAAACTTTATTAAAAGCATATACATGGGATGAAAATAATTTGGAAGACACAGCAGAAAAACATGAAAGAGTTACAATTGGAGGGGAGGGATAGCTCAGTGGTTTGAGCATTGGCCTACTAAACCCAGGGTTGTGAGTTCAATCCTTGAGTGGGGGCCACTTGGGGATTTGGGGCAAAATCAGTACTTGGTCCTGCTAGTGAAGGCAGGGGGCTGGACTCAATGACCTTTCAAGGTCCCTTCCAGTTCTAGGAGATGGGATATCTCCATTAATTTAAAACAATTAGTGACTCCACTCTGGGTGGATAAATGAAGAAAGATCTATTAGGATGTATTTTTGCTCCATGTCAGTCTTACTATTGACTTTGGATCAGGTGCATAGTTATTGGTTTGATCTTGCAATCCTAGCTCATGTGTGGAGCTCTTGCTCATACAATTAGTCCCATCGATGTTAATGGGATTTCACATATAATTAAGGATTATTGACAGAACGAGAACGGTCCATTAAAAAGCATGAAGAAAGTTCTGTGGAGGATTTTACATTAAGTTGTTTGCTTTGATGGCTTGCAAGACTGAATATGCTTCTCCTTTAAAATTAAAAAGAAAACAGAGCTGCAAAAATATTTCATTTTAATTTAGTTTGCCGTGGTCATCTCTCTATTCATCTTGATTAAGTATCGATGCTAACAAAAGACAAAGAAAGAATAGAAAATTCTGAATTCTACCCCCACATCTCCCTATTTGTACGTGTTGTCCATTTGCATAACAAAATAGTTTAAAAAGAAAAGATCAACATTTGCATTAGCCAAGTTATACATGAATAAAAATGAGACTGAATCACAGATGGGGACACCAAGGGATAGCACTCAGGAACAGTCAGAGGGAGAGAGGGAGGGAAGGAGTGGAGGAGTCACACACACACACACACACACACACACACACACACACACACACATACAGACGCACGCATGAACAATGCATGCACACAGAGGGATAGCACTCAGGAACAGTCACACACACACACAAACACACACACACACACACATAGCGTCTCAGAGCCAAATTCTGCCCTAAATCAGATTGGTATAATTCCAGCTGATGTTAACGGAAGTGGTGGGAATATACTTGAGGACAGAAGGAACTGCAGTCCAACAAATGTAGGTCCTTTTTTATCATGGAAAACATTTGTCATCCACTTTTATTGATTAAAATATGGTACATTCTGATAGACTATCAAAATGTAATCTGAATAATGCTTTCTTTGATCATTGTTTATGGGCGTATTCTTTGAAATGGGATTTTCAGATTCATATACTAGATTGTTCACTGAGGAAACTTAACCCTGGATTTTGTATATTTGGTGTAATACTCTCTGAATTCTCATTAGTGGGATGTGAAAATGTTTTCAAGACTATTTTGTAGCTAGGAAACAGATAATGATGGGGCTGGTTCGTCCAGCTCCATCATGCTTAACTCCATGGACTGAAATATTAAGATGATTTTGATTCTACATCAGTAAACCAGGGAAAATTCACCTTTCTGGATCTGGGTAATTTACCTTTAGAAAGACTAAGGGCCAGATCTCGTCTCCCAAATAACCCAAAGAAGGGTCAAAATTATGCAGAAAAATTCAGCACTCCCAACAAGTCATCTTGCCAGGAGGACTCCTTTAGTAATATTGTGGAGGAGATAGGAGCATGGCTGAATATCCAGATACATACCATGACTAATGCATGAAGCTGAAGTGCACAACCTGCAGAGAGTCACTGCAGCCTTGGAGATCAGGTGGGACAGAGGCACAAACCTATGAGGTTGTGAGAAATAATTATTAAAAAATAGGAAACTATCTTACTAGATCTCTCAACTGGCCCAGTGGTTATGGCACTGGCCTGGGGCTAATGAGACCTAGGCAGGGCTGGCTCTACTGTTTTTGCCACCCCAAGCAGGGTGCCGAATTGCTGCCACCGACGGTGGGGGCAGTCTATGTGCCTTTAGGGCGGCACGTGCGTTTCCGCAGCGGTGGCAATTCAGCGGCAGCTTCTGTCTTCAGCCGTAAGACAGAAGCTGCCGAATTGCCGCCGCGGCAGCTGAACATAGAAGCTGCCGCCGAATTGCTGCTGCCGTGGAAACGCGCATGCCGTCCTAACGGCACACACACACGGACTGCCCCTGCCGTCCGCGGCAGCAATTTGGCGCCCTGCTTGGGGTGGCAAAAACACACGGACTGCCGCCCCTTGCAGATTGCCGCCCCAAGCACGTGCTTGGAATGCTGGTGCCTGGAGCCAGCCCTGGACCTACGTTCAATTTCCTGCTTCATCACTAGCTTCCAGTGTGACCTTAGGCAAGTCACTTAGTCTTTTATTTATGCCTTAATTCCCCCCCATCTGTTAAATGGATATAATAATACTTCACTGTCTCACAGGGGTGTTGTGAAGATAAAGATTGTGAAGTGCATAGATAATAAGGTGATGCAGGCCATATGAGTACTTTAGAAAATGTATGCTCATCATTCCAGTACAGTATATGCCTCCTAGTGATGGATGAAACTCAAAAGAGATTCAAAGGTTCAGTTTGGTTGAACATCCCTGAATTCAAATGCTTATTTAAAAAAAATTTAAGGCAGCAAAGCTTGTCTGAATTGGTAGCATGAGGTTATTTTTACTTCCTGAACTCATTCAGAACACAGCCACAGTAAGGAGGTTCTTTCTTGAAGTATTTTACCACTTTTGATTCAAACCTTGGCCACAGCAAGGAAAATGTGAAAATAAAAACTAAAATTAAAAAATGGGTGTGTTACACAAAGGTTTTTAGATCTCAGGATTTTTTTTTTATTATTTAGGCAAATTCAAATTTTGGGTGAAGATATAGAGTTGGTTCTTGTATCCAACCCAGTTTGCACAACTTTAATGCCTTTCCTAATAAAAATATTACTGAAAAACAGAAAAGGGAAAAATACATGCCAGAGATGTATTTTACCTAAAGTGTTTTGTATAGGGCACAACACATGACATGTTGCACACTAATTCTGCCTGAGGAAAATCCCTGATATTACATTGACAAGTATAAATCAGAACTATGTATATTTCCTTGTAAATTTAATTGTCTATGTGCAATCTATTAGTCTACCTTTGGACTGGATTTTCCTATCAGTTTATCCTCATGGAGCATTTTATCTGAAACAATATGATTTTATCAATTAGATTATTTCCTCTCCATGATAATCTGAGCAGTTTGATCAAGGCCTGGGCTAGAGTTGGATGACAACAGTATGAAAAATAAGTGTTTGATTTTGAAAGAGTACATAATATTTAGCACAGCAGGATGGATCTCGGCAGATATTCTGAACATTTTTTTTTTTCCAGTATGGATCACTTTATAATAGGGGACAGTCATGCAGACCATCATCCATTGCTATTTCCATAGCACAGGCCTTCTTCTCTCCTATTTGTGATCACACAACATACCTGTGATAACTACAGCAATTATTTACACTGTAGAGTGACATTAAGAAAATATCTAAAATCATTTGTTGTCCTGGATTTGAGGGGTATGTATACCTGAGAATGTGATCGAGCTAATTGCAACCATATTATGTGCACTCAGCCACCCTGAAGTAATGAAATAGAATGCCACATAGTTAAGGGTTAATTTGGAGACAGGCTTTCAGAAGCAAGGTCAAAACTAGCTACACTTTCTGCTAATCAGAATGGAAGGAGGGGACAAACAAGTAAACAATTGAGACTAAAAACCTTGGTGGTTGGAGAACCTCGAGTCTAGACACCTCTGATATTAAAAGTTTATTGAAAGTTAGAAAAGTGATGATATAGTAGGGGTCATTATGACCTATGTGTTTTGTAGAAGTTAGCTATAAAAGATTAGCTAATAGATTGTACTTTGGAGCAGTCCTCTGAAGCCATCTTGAGAGATGTTTTTCCTGACACCCTTTCTCCCCGGTGGGTGAGCAACTGGCCACTGCAAACCTGCTGTTAATTACTCAATACTGTTCCAGATGTTAAGCAAATGTCTGGGATGTTCTAAACCTATTGCTTATGTTTGTGTTTGCTTAAATCTAATAAACTGCAGTGTTAGACAAGAGCATGCTTACTTGCATGAATCTTATCAGACGGAAGTCCAGTGTTCCTTACGCTGCCTGGAGTGAAATAGTTAAGTTGCCCCTGTTGGGGGTTCTGAAAACCTCAGGTAACACATTTAGCAGTTGGAAACAAGATCGGCCATCACTGTGTCACCAACAATTCTCCATGGACCAGCTATGATCCTTGGTCTACAATATGGAGATCACTGGTTCTGGAAATTGGTAGTGGCATACAGGGCTCAGATTACTGATTTAATGACCTACATGAAAGTAGTTTGTGTTCTCAGTATAGTTACTCGTGAAGAGCTGTCCACACCACAGTTGGAAGCTGGGGTAGGTCAAGGATTCATTGGGCCTGGAAACTAAACTAACCTCTCAACCATATAGGATAGTTTCTCCAGATCATGTCTCAGGCACATCACTGAGGCAGCAATGGGGATGCATGCATGGACACTGTTCATGGTATACCTGTCTAATACCTTTCATAATCACTACATTCACTTTTTTTAAAAAACAGGCATGGATGAGTGCTAAAGTCTATTTAAGCACTGTGGCAATTCTGCTACAAAAATAGAGACTGAGCGTTACATTGGTCCGTTCGCTATTATTGTTAGTGAATATTTAATAGCTAACTAGTCCATCGGTGAGCGGATTGTGCACCTAATTTTACTATTTAGAAACAGTGTTACATATTTCAGATTTCCTTAAGGAAACTCCATGGATGGAATTGAGTTGATGGTTACTCCGTTAATAGCAATCAAAAACAGTCTTGACACAATAAGAAAAACCCACAGAAATGAAGACATTTTGAGTGAAAACTTGGAATTCAACACTGCAGCACAAAGAATAATGATACAAAGTATGCTGAGTACTTATCAGTGGTGTATCTAACTCTCTATGAATGAATGTCACAATGGTAGGCAATCTTCTATACCCTGGCTGAACATCTTCAAATTGTCTACATTGGTATCATCGGTATACTCCCGGATACAAAATCCATGCTTTTTTAGGTTTCCCTAAGTTGTATTATTTTTATAATTATATAAATTTAATTCCCTCACTTTTCTTTTTTCATTTTAAACTTTAGAAAAAATATTAATATCATTCATTGTGATGAAGGCTCTGTAGATTTATACTGATGTCACTTTGCCAGCAGGGTTCTAGAAAGACATGCACTAGTATAGTTTGTCATTGAAACCATTTAGCCATTGTACATTTGCATTATGTCACAATCCCAATACATCTGCATCTGCAATATTGGCTTGAAATCAGTGTCACAATCAAGTCCCATTCAAACGAGCTGGGAATTAGCCTTAAATATTCTATGTTATATGAAGTAACTCGTGTTCACAAACACAGCCAAATCCAAATCCTATCCTGAACGCAGACACACTGGCTGATACCTCCTTTGTAGATAGAATCCTGGAGAGCCAGGTAGAATCGGGGTGGGGTCAAGATGTTCTGGAATGCCCTGACAGCAGCGTGCATGCTAGATTTCTGGGGACTGGACTCTCCATGCTTTCTCTTTCATGGACCATACCCCTGTGCGCAGAGGTGAAAGTAAGCCGGTCCGGTCCAGTCCGGTGTACCTGCAAGAGCCAGTATGCCGTGCTGGACTGGCCCAGCTTCCCCAGGCTGGCGATTTAAAGGACCCGGGGCTCCCCTCAGCGGCTGGAACCCCAGGCCCTTTAAATCGCCTCCCAAGCCCCGTTGCTGGAGCCCTGGGGTAGCGGCGGCAGGGCTCCAGTGGTGATTTAAAGGGCCAGGGGCTCCGGCCACTGCGGGGAGCCCCGGTCCCTTTAAATCACCGCTGGAGCCCTGCTGCCGCTACCCCAGGACTCCGAGGGGCCCGGGTGGCGCTTTAAAGGGCAAGGGGCTTTAACAGGAGTAGCCGGAGCCCCGGGCCCTTTAAATCGCCCCTGAGCCCCGGGGCTCCCAGCCAGCACTGCAGCTGGTAGCTCTGGGGGTGATTTAAAGGCCCCGGGGCTCCCAGCCACAGCTCGCACCCCGGGGCCTATAAATCTTGATGTAAAGGGCCCGGATATTTAAAGGCCCTGCCTCTTCTGGTTGAGACCACGCCCCCTGCTCAGGACTCCGGCGTACCGGTAAGTCCTTTAAGTTACTTTCACCCCTGCCTTTGGGTTAAATTGTTTAGGCCAACATGTCACTCTTCTTTCTACTGCTATGGAGAGATTCTAGCCCACTGCTTGTATGTGGGAGAGGAGAACATGCCTCAGAAGAGCTGGTCAAAATTTTTTGAATGATTTTTTCCATAATAAATACCCTTTTTCCTAAAATTGAAATATGTTATGAAAAATTGCTGATGTCAAAATTTGGGTGTTCTGAAAATAATGCTAGGAAAAAAGACTTGGAATTCTTTGCGAAATGTTTATTGAAAACACTATCAAGCTTATCTAAATAGTTACCAAATTTTTCAGTGTACTGAAAATTGGCATTTTTTGGCAAATGATAAATCTCAACTGTTTTGCTAACGTTTTTGATAAAAATGTAAAAAAAAAATCAGGAAAAAATGTGTAAAGTTTTGAACATTTGTAATTGAAAACAACTTTGATTTTTTTGTGTGCAAATCTAACTCACACTCTTCCACTTTATGTGCACTAGTGTTTCAAAAGGGCAAGTTTTAGCTGTGTTTGCTTTTCGATTGTGCATGCTCATAACTAGCTATACTTTTCCATATTTACTATCTAAGGATTAAAAAACATTTGCTGAGTTATATGACAATCTATATTGGGCACTAATTATTATTTTTTAAATCATTTTTACAAATAGATTATCAGACCAAGTAAAGCATTGAAATCAGAAATAAATGCTACTCTATAAATTACTCATGTTGAATATTTTGGTATTTAAAAAATTGTTTTTGGCTCTGTCTTAATATTAGATCATCAGTATAAAAAATACTGTCTATATTCTGTCCAAATATATAACATATGTTTTAAGTTCACTAAATATTTGTTCAAAGTGGAAGACAACAGCTGCTAGCAGTGTAGTCACAATATCCCCTCTGTGCCTGAACCAGTCGCTGAGAGACATTTTTCTCTGTTGTTATTTTCCTGATGCTGACACAATATAATTGCATGGCAAAAATATTTAATTTTAGCACAAAAACATTACTTTAAAATGGACATGTTGGAAATATGCCAGTTATCCAATAGTTCAAATAAAATAAAATAATAATAATATGTAACTCTTTAGATAGTGCTTTTCATCAGTGGATCTTAAAGTGGTTTATAGAGAACAGTGGAATCATTATCCATTTTACAGATGGTGAAACTAAGGCACCAAAGATACTTGCCCACATTCACCTAGCAGACCAACGGCAGAACCAGGAATAGATCCATAAAGGACCTGATTAGTTCAAAACTTACAACATTTTTAACAAAATTAAAAGCATATTGTCATTGATTTCATGTGATGCACATAACCAAGTGCTAGATCCATGGTGACTAGGTTTTACAAAAACTTACTGTCTGTACTCCAGGAGAACAGGATTTTTTTTTTCTTTTAAAATGTAGCACCTGTCCCCAAATTAGATTCTTAATGGAAAACTGACTTGACAAGAATGATGTAGTTTTTTTTGTTTTCAGACTAAATCATTTGAAGATCTCCTGGTTGTATATCTGATTTCAGAACTATCTTGTACTCATGAAGAGTGGAAACTCTAGAAAGCAGATACACTATCTCACCCTTCAGAAAAAAAATGAGGCCCTATCATTACATTCTGAAAACATGCAGCCCAACTAAGATGGCTGTCAATACAGTGATATTTAAACTGCTAAAGGGACGCATCCAGAAATGCCGAGTTGAAATTTTTAAAGAGGAGTTGTCTAATTAAATGAATACCCTAACGTTCTTTTGAAATTCATCACAATTTAGTCAGTTGGGAAGGTTTCCAGGGCACCATGCTGCTTATAGCCATGTACAGCAGTTCTGCAGCACTTTCATGCCAAATGAAGCATAACTCATGGGTGTCTAACAGTTTAGACTCATCTGTAGACTTGTATCAAGCTGCCTACTCCTCACTGGACACTCATGGGGAGAGTACCAATGAAAACATGTCTTTCCTCTTGTAGAAATGATTTCCTCTTCTGCCAGCAAGTACAGAGGGACTTGCTGGCAGAGTCAGGTGCAATTTCTATTTAGGTACTGACGTGGCCCCCATCTTCATAGTATCTGAGCACCACCCCTATATTTATCCTGAAAACAGCCTTGTGTGAGGGAATTATCAGTATCCCCATTTTGTAGACAGAGCACTGAAGCACAGACGGATCAAATGGTGGAATCAGCATTACAAAGGAAGTCTGTGGCAGACCCAGATCTTCTGAATCTCACTATAACACCTGAACTACAAAACCTTCCTTCCAGCATCTCCTCTTCATCAGAGAAGAAGAATATAACCCAGATTAGTTCTTTCATATGTCCACATCCTTTTTCACTGCTGTCTAGCATATTAATGATGGCATCATAAAAGTGAAAGGAGCACATCTGAACCAGTTGGATGATAATGTGTACTTCAGGCACATGCAGGAAGCTGATATAATTGGCCCGTCACACTTCAGGAGTCTGGCATGTTGGTGTCACAGACCGACAGAATTAGACTCAGAGCTGCTATGTAGACTGCTGAAGGTTGAGATCTTTATGAAAGGATTAATGAATGACCCTATGGACCAGATAGTTTTTGTTTGTCTATTTAAGTTAGGAGTGGGGTTCTCAAAAGCACTTAAGTAATCTTATGAGTAGATGTCCTATTTAGTTTCAAATCCCACCCTATGACAATATAACCAGACTTGGTCTTTTGCTCACTTAATTACTTGATTTCTTTAAGCAATTGCCCACATTTTGCTTGAATAATTACACACCTAAATAATAAAATCAGGCCAAAATTTCCAGGCCTGCCACTGGAGCGATCATACATCCTAGAGTTCCCATCTAAAGGAGGCATTTGTGGTGTATGCAGGTGTGAAAGATGTGCAGTACACAGAAATCAAGGCACCATTAAGCATCTACATTCTTCCTGTGCCTGGAGTTCAGAAACAGTGGTTGTTCTCACACTACAGAACAGACTCTCAGAGGACAGACACACTGTGCTCTCTCTCTATGTCTGACCGAAAGTATGTTAGCTCTTTTTTGTGTGTGGATGAAGCATACATAACAGCATTCCTTTGGGAGACCTGTTAAATAAGATATGAGCTTCTATGAGAACAGAAACTGCAAGTGTCTCTCACTTTTACATAACAAGCATAGATGTGCTTGGTCCTGTCTTAGCGTTGGGGGCTGGACTAGATGACCTCTTGATGTCCCTTCCATTCCTACATTTCTATGATTCTATAATAGAGGCATATTAGTGCTTGCTTACTGAAACACAAACATACACCTAGACCCTAGTCCTCTATTCTCACATTCACAGATTTAATAGAAATCAGTCAGGATCTGGACAACATTGTGTTATCTGGGAGCCAGGAGAACAATGAAATGCACCTCCTCACTGCACACAAGTTCACATGTGGGATGTGTGAGAGTGCTTCAAAGGAATTAGGACACAAAAGGCTGCAGGAGGTGTTATGCATATTTCAAAAGTGCCCGATCCTAAGCCAATGGGAAGCCAATAGTCATTTACATCTACAGTACACATGGTGTTTTTTAAGCCCTTCTACATTCTTTTCGGAGGCACAGTTGCATTACAAGATTGGATTGAATGGGGAATGTAACAAGGAAGCTAGCTCCCATAAAACTACGTGGGGATTTTCAGTACATGAGAGAAGTATAAGACTCAGTCCTACCACATTTACATGAATAGGCCCAAGGAATTTAATAGACTACATATGTGTGTACAACAAGATTAGATTCTAATTACACAAAATGATTTTATGGCTTTATATTTGCGTATTGTGTGCTAATTTAAAAAACATGCTTTAACTTAACCTTAAAATTAACATCTGTTTTTTTCATTTTGTTACTTCATCATCCCAACTCCCATTTGTCTGCTTGATCCACCTACTGAATCCTGTCTGATACCTACATTGTAAAGTCTCTGGGGCAGAAACTATCTTCTTTGTTATTTGTTTGTATGGGGACTAACACAAGGGGGCCCTGATCCTTGATTTGGTGATTCAAAGGTGCTTCTGTAATAGAAATCACAATAATAAACGAGTTGCTCTAGTTGTTGCAGCTATATCAAAAGACATAAGGTTGAAAGTCTGGCCCCCATAATCTCTCTGAAACTTTTCATCTGAGGGTAGAATGTGGGCATGTGACAGACGTGAGAACTGCAGCCTTGAATCACTCGCCACATGAAGTCTATATTTAATGCTGGCTACAATATAGTACACTATATGGCCTCAGTCTTTAGTCAGACTTTGTTATAGTTGGCTTTCAGTGTCTGTTTGATGATCGCTGGGCGAAGGGAGGGATAGAAAATCCAGATGAATCAGATCACTGATTTTAAAGGTTTTTGTATTGTGTTAATTCAGTTTTAAATATTATTTGGGAATTCACAAAATCTAGGCTGCCAAAACATTTGGGTTGCAATATTTACAGAAGGGATACCATCAACTTCACCTAGTCAGTTAAAAAAAATTAAAAAGGCATCCACTATGAGTTTCAGGTATTTCACCTGCAGAAATTTGTGGTAATACCATCAGATTTTCCTGTTTTAAGATGTTTTCTCGTTTCTGCTGCTGTGTGTAAAAGCCTGCACAAACAGGGGGAAACCAAATGACTGTACATAGAGAACAATAAAGCTGAATAGAAACAAAGGGCTGTCAAATACACCAAGTGAACAAACAGAAAAAATATTTCTTTAATCTCTTTCAGTTACTTCTATCAATAGGAGGCACAAAATACATCTGATACAAGTGTGAATACTGAGCTGACAGTGACCTGTTTAAAGAGATACTGATAAAACTGATAGGCTAAAAGTGCAACTAGAAAAGTAGTTCGGGTTAGAAAAGTAAATTCCATGGAGAACTGTGCAAAGAGGCCAAAAAATTCTGTGCACAGTCAAATGTAGTGCTTACTACCTTGAGTCCTCATTCACCTGAATGGGACTATTCACAGTACTAAGTGCTGTGCCTGGTAGTGCGGGCTTGCAGATTTGGGCTATCTCTGAGACTAGCCTTCCAGAGTTACCAACCAATCGCATTCTCTTAAGTGAGCTGGAGGTTTACTTCCGAATCATGGACACTCACAGGAATGTAAAGACTTAGCCCCACAAAGACAGAAGGCATCAGTCTAGAGGCCAGCTCTCCATGCATTGCTATGCTGCCTTCTGCTTCCAAATTGTAGCATGGCTCCTTCAAGAGCCACACTACACTACCTTTGCTTTGGGTTCCCCTGCAGCTGCACAGTACTAGCCGTGGAATGAGAATTAATGTTGCTTCATGCTGCATTAATGCCTGATCTGTTTTCTGCTTGCAAACACACTGGTTTCAGCAGGGGAAAATATAACAGAGAATGGCTGGTACCCCTATCAATCATCTCCTGCACCAGTACCCCACAGAACTCTGGCAGGGTCCTAAGGAGCTGCAGGTGGATGACACTACAGCCTCAAAGCTCCCCTTTGTGTCAGTTGAGGAAATCTGCTGGATCTGACTCCCCTAGCAACACTCACAGAAGTACAGAATATTAAGCATCCATTTGCTTTGGTTCACAAGAGTGTGCATCATGCCATCCATTCACTCTGCCTCTTCCCCTCTTGTGAGCAGGATTTGTATACAAAGTCCACAAGAGTCTTGGAAAATTCCAGTAGCCTGTCTGCTCATAAAAATAGTTCCAGGCAGCTAGCAGGTGAGGAAGAAGGACAGTATCCATTAGCCCTCCAATGAAAAACAATGTATTGCCCTCATCTTGATCCCAATGAAGTCAATAGAACTTTTGTTATCAACTTCAGTGGGAGCAGGTTTGGGCCCTCTGTGTCCAGAATTTGATTTGGTGGGTCACCCATCAGATTAGCTGAGATTTATAACCACTGTTGCAGGTCTCATTTTGGAGTGGCTGATAAAATGATCAAGATCTAGAGGAAATGTTTGTTACCATACAACAACAGGTTACTAAGAGGCAAGTTTAATTTGGGATCTACCAACCAAGACTGTTTTTCTAAGAAACTGCATATTACTGTACAATATGCATGTGACTTTCAGCTCTGGATTTTTTTTTAATGGTCACTGGTCATTTTTAAAAGCTTTACAATTTTGCCATTGTAACTAATTACCATTACTGCTTCCTCGGATATTGCAGTAATATTTATTACTTGCAAATAGCATCTGTCAAGATTTTAATAGTGTCCACTGCACAATTTCATTTCACTACAGTAAAGCAAGATATGCACTACTTTGTGACTCCTTCTGTCTTCCCATAAATGCTTTCTGGTGATTGCTTGATAGTAACAGACCCGTTACCCAATTTTTACTTTGGCAAGATACTACTAAGAAGAATTCCTAGCTTAGTAAGCAGAATAACTTTGTTCTTTCCTGTATACTTAGCTGACATTAATACTGTTCTGTATGATTTTCAGGACATTGTCAGTCTTAATATCCTTTTTGTAAATGTACCTGGTAAAGATGTACCTTAGGTACAATTCATGGTAGACCTATGAATACAAATATTTCATTGTTGAATTTATAAATATTTCCTAATGTACAATGAGAAACCAAAAACAATGTAATTAAATTTAACTGCAGCCTTTCTGGTCAATGGTGTGTGGCCTACCGTGTACTATACCCCACAGCCAAATGTTTGAACCATGCTAATAAAAGTAACGGCAATAGTTACATAGTGTATATGAAGTTGACAGCCAGCATAAATGTCTTTCCATGAAATCATATTATGCATTCATGTGTATGAAGAACTCCCCTTTGAAATGAATGTGGAAAGTTAGCAAACATTATTACACTCAAATATCTCATTATTATTTAATATTTATATTATGGTAGCACCGAAAGGCCACAAAAAAGCAGGGCTCATATTCACTCCTTCATGTGTGAACATAGCTCTTTTATGTGTACATGTCAAGAGTTGACCAGCGGCCTCTATCAGAGATCCCTTACCCCAGTATTATCGTAGTGTTATTCCAATGCACTTAATGCGCTTACTCTTGATTTACATTGGTGTACATTGATGAACTAAGATCACATCCAGGCCTTTGTCCCCTAAGAATATATTTAAATTACAAACTGTGCAAGTTGTTTAGATTTAAGCTAAGAGCAGCCTTAGTATTAAAAAAGCTTATTTTTTTTTAACTTTCCAAGCGCACAAACCCCAAACTTTTCAGAAAAATATGTTCAAGATACTACTAATATAACACTGCTTCAAAGAATACTTACAAATAAAACCTATGGAATGTCTGTAATATGACACAATCTATATTATTTAGCTGTATGACAAAATTTCCTTACCTGACATAACTGTTTTGAAAAGTAGAACATTTTATATGCTCTTTGCCATGATTACTTATTAAGTTCCCTGTATCTGTTAAATATTTTTATGCATAATATTAAAGCAATAATAATATGAAGTTAAAGAAATAAAATCATGATTGCATAGCTTTCATTCATATGATCTTCAGAATAGCAATTATTATTCTAATTATGTAGGTTTACTTTGTATTTCATATATTAATAAGCTGTTATAAAATAATTTTCTATTGCAAAAAGGCAATAAAGTATATATCCAAAATTGCTATCAATCTTAATTTGTTGAAAATAAAATTTTAAAACTGTAGATTGTTTAACAAAAAAAGAAGATCAAATTGTAACTTGCTCAAAATTCTTCTAAAAGATACACTATATCAACCACATTTTACCTCAGATTAGATGAACCAGGATACATAAAAGGTTGCATGCCAGAATTACAAAGTATGTAGCAGTATGACATATAATAAATGCAGAAACTTAATTACATCTTTTGCTTAATGTGGATGCATGCAGTCTATGGAAATCATTTCCTTTTCTAGTTCACTTTAAGATGTATTTACAATTAAATAACTTTTACAGAATATATTTAGAATGCCAACTCTATGCATGTTTTAAACTTTAAAATAGTTATTATTTGGCGAGATGTTAGCAAAACCAGAGGGTAATGCCTGATAGTAATCTGATGCTTAATGTGCTTATGAGCTGAAGTAATTTCACTTGCCTTCCAGCATTTCAAACACAGTATATGCAATGTAAAACTGGATACTTAAGGCCACAAATGTTGTTGAAGATGTAGATTTTATAAATCTAGTAAATATTATCTAACTGTATTTACATATCAAGGCTTGCATTTTAAAATGTTCTGTATTGTGAGCTGAATAATCATGCTGATCACTTGTTGCTAAATAAAGAGTACATGAAATGACTGGAAAGCATGCTGGATATTGATCCTATCAATGACTTATGAACAAATGTAAAGCACTGATATTAATGCATGTGTACAGAATAATTATTCTGCTAATGCACATATCAAGCCAAATCTAAAAATTAGCAATAGGAATGAAAATAATTGAAGGCCATTAAAACTTGTGAACATATTACAATTATCCTATAGCCTTGTTTTTATATATATAATACACAGTTTACTTCGGTTTTCTTGGTCACTGAAGAGGCTACATCCCTGTACAAATTTTAAAAAAGATAAGCTATTTTAGCTAGATATTTGAGAGTTAATTAAAACCATGGGCAGTGTCAGTAAGTATAATTTTACTAACAACTTTTGATAGGTATAATCTGGTGTGTCAGTGCTAAATATTCAAGACAAGTGTTGAGAAGCATGAGCCATGAAAAATAGCTGTGTAGGATGCACATAAATTCATACATTTCAATCCATCCAGACACCACTCACTTGTTACAAAGTTTCCTTATCCTAAAGACCCTACTTTAAGAGACCTAGTAACCTAGTGATCCTCCGGACCCCTGCTTAAACATATTTCTTCTAAAATAATTCTTAGATAAAACAGAAACCTTCACTATACAATTCATATATCAACTAATTTGGAGTACTACATTTGAGTGCATTGACACTAGTATTTTAGGTTCAAAGCTTTTTAAAGAGTGTTTCTTTTAAATAGCATATTTTTACCAATATTGTTTCTATAATATGAACCAACATAGCACTTCACAGCATACTAAATCTATCTTTTCTCTTTTATCCCATTTAGTGCAGTTGATAAGAGATACTACTGAATCTTCTTCTGCACTCTGCACTACAGAGAAAACTGCCTTTTTGTAAGGCTTTTCTTTTCACAGCTTTCAATAAAATAAAGGGTTTTGTACCTGCAGGTCCTTATATTTACTAATTCCCATCAGCAACACACGTACTTTAACAGAAGTATCAAAACAAAATGATTCTTGCCTTACAAATTATTACAGGATTTACTGTAATGAAGGTTAATACCGGACTGAACTTATTTTATTTTAGTATCACATGTTTAGTACTAGACTTCTTTGTACAATCTGTTTTCCTATTTACCACTGCAATTAAGGTATACCATGTAATGCAGCAATATTATAATAAAAAATAATGTAGCAAAAGCATTTTCCGTAAAGACAATACAAGCCTATTGCTTGCATGGGGGAAAAAACATGGTGCAAAGTACTGGGGGAGGGAGAAAGACAGCATGTATTGGAAATTAACTAGTTTAAGGATAATTAATACATTATTTTCTGATCGATAACATGGTGTTGAAGAAAGTATAAACTGAAGGTAAAAAAGTAAGAAATGAGTCATCTTTGACTTACCGTCTTAAAGACTAATGATGTATTGCAGGCAGCATCCAAATACAGAGCATGGAGCTTCTCACAAATCAGAAAAATATTCAGGCAATGAACAATTCAAATTCATTGTAAAAAATGAAGGCCAGAAATTAAAGTATGTATCCAGGGGTCTGGTTAGTCACAGCTTTGACTTGCCTGCTAGAGAGCTCTGCAAAACAAGTATACTGCAGCATTGTGGCAAGCATAGGATTGCAATGCATGTCCCATATATTCAAGCATAATAGAAAACATGGTCTGGAGCTTATTCCATGTGGATGTGGGCTTTGTTTTGTATAGGCAGAAAAAGGAGGGTTTTTTTCACATAATAGAATTGGAAATGAAGATTTGTCTTGATTATTGTACAATATGATTCCCCAGGATATCAATTACATAAAGCAGGTGCCTCTGTCTCCTGTTTTCCAGATAAATGCTTGTAATCTCATTTAACAAATGATCCCTATTTAGACAGGAGCCACCTATTGTGATGATATCATTTGCTCTAGTATCCATAAATGGACAACTTCCTACACAGCGTCACAGCCCCTGAAGACACAAATCTTTATAATATTGAGGGGGCAGGGTGATTGATGGGGTCCCATCAATCTACAGCAGCTTCTGCTGATGTGATATCATGAATCCTGCATAATCATCCACAGAGCCGCAAATGAAGAAGAAACATTCAAACTGCCTGGTTGAGCTCATTACAAAAAATATCCTTTTAGAAAGGTGGTGAAGACAAATAAGATAAAACCACTGGCACCTTCTCAGAAACCTCATGTTTTCAGGGAAACACTGGGGAGTTTAGAAAAGCAAAATCCATCAGTGGTTAAGATGTATGGGTGACTATTTCTTTTTAGCAAAGTAAGAAATACTGTATTTCTTGTTTCTAGCGACTGCAAAATATATATTGACAGCAAAAGTACCAATGCTTCCACGCTGCACAAATATTAGCCATCCTTGTGGAATATTTTTAGGACTCTGCTTGCCAGTGCTATTTGCTCAATAGAGAAACTTCTAATAAAAAATACTTAGACTGTTTTCCTTTTGTGTTTCAAATTCGTTCAGTTAGATTGATTTGGTTAAAGCTCCAATTGCATCAGAGCAACGTTCAAGCTAAAATTTCCTCAGCAAAGCATTCCATTAGATATGTTTATTTGTGAAGTTTTATGGTGGAGGTCACAGCTAGCTAAAATCAGTTGCCACTTTGCAATACCTTGTTCCACATGTGGACCCACTGGTTTCAATAGGACTGTTTGTGGAATAAGGTACTATTCAATGTGACTCAGGGCATTGCAAATTGACACATGGTGAGCAAATCAAGATTTGAGGGGACAATTAAAGTAAATGGTAATACAGGGTGTTCTTTCTCTCCGTCTCTTATTTTTTTAGTCTAGTGGCTCAGTTGCTAACAAGAGGTAGACAGAGTTTCTGCACTTAGTGACTGTTATTCCTCTGGACAGCAATTGATGAAAATGGTGAGATACAAATATTCAAGGCAGAAAAATGTCAAGCATTGAGAAGCATGAGCCACAAAAACTAGGTATGTAAAAATGTGCCTTAATCCACACATCAATCTTTAGAAAGGCAAGGGATTGACAATATAACCCATGGGAATCTCCCAGAATCTAGTTTAATTGCCCCTTTGTCAAACAGACCAAGAAGTGGCTCAACTCCTCTTTAGTCCATAAACAGAAGGCTATATTTCCTGCCATTCAAGACAGTGTATTAGGACCCATCTACACTATGTCTTGAGCAATGCATATTACAAACACGTTCAAGATGGTTAAGCATGTTTCTCTGAAAATACAGACAATGCCACTGCAATAACAAGCATAGTTGTAGCTACAATAAATTCCACATCCGGGTGTCCAGGCTTTTCTTCTAAACAAAAAGGCTAATGGGAAAGCATTCTATAGACTTTTGCACAGTTTCTTAACACAGTTATAGCATAATTAGTCATAACTGTTTAAATATGGAGCCATGCTTGAAAAATTGCCCATTGATATGGGTAGACAGGTGGCCTTTTCAGAGATTTAATGAAGTATCTTCATTTACATGAAAAGCTTTATACCTAACAGTTATGCACATAGCTACCTCTGAAATTGTGTCTTCCCATTACTATTACCCTCATCTTCTCACCCATTCCCTCCATTGTGTACTACACTTGCCTGTTGTATCTTGGATTTTTTTAGATTGTAAGCTCTGTGGGGCAGGGAGTGTCCTTTACTATATGTTTGTACAGCTCTCAGCATCATGGGGCCCCTATTGCAAGCAGTACATCAATAAATAATAACATTTCAGACATGACTAACAAGCTCTGTGACTCACAGCAGGACTACAGCCACGTCCTGGCCACACTAGGGCTCCCATTGTTCCACCAGTGAAGCTACACTGGTGGTACTGAAATATGAGAGATTTCCTACAAATGTCTAATGTAGACATGGCATCACAGGGTTCCAAGTGAAGTAGACGAAGATGTCCATTTGAGAACATTTAAGGGTGATTTAAACACTGGTAAGTACTTTCCTTCTCATCCTTCATTTACTGATTGTGTACTTTGGCACTGCTTGTCCTCATGTTGCAGTTAGTTCCTCTTTGCTCTGGGTGTGGCAATGGCAAAAATGCAGCCTTGACAGAGGCATCTGGGGATCATCACACCTTCGTCTTGGTATTGAGATAACATTGGGAGGAAGCAGAAAAGCATAACATTGGGGTCCAGAGGACACTAATACTTTTCATGCATTTCCATGATAAAGTGTGAAGAGAGGCAGTTAAGGGAAAAAATGGGGCATATGTGGGTATAAGAGGTATGCAAGACTTCAATTTCTCCATAGCCCAGAAATTGTTGTTTTGGCCTGGTGTGAGATTATAAAATGGGAAGGGGAAAGCAGCAACCTAAAATGAAAGTTTGTGAGAGTACCATCATCCACAGAGTAGCGTAAGGAGAGGGCCTGTTACATGATTGATATAAAGATTCTCTGAAGGATATGCCAGAGTTAAAATGAAAATCATTTCTTTTCTTAAGGCTAGAGCACAATATAGGATTCCTTGTGGGACCTGAGCCAAGAGACACACATACCACACACCCCACCACTTTACATTAAACTGGTTTTGTGCTCACCAGCAATACATAGCAATATATTTAGAGAAGAGACTACCTACTTATTTGCCTTCCTAACCAAGGGTATATGCTAAATGGGGTTAAGTAGAACCATTGGCTTGGGCCTTGTTGGAGAAGCCCAGATTTAGCAGTAGGTGAGAGGCAGAACAGTAGGTAGTGGTATTGCATGCTGCTGATTGCTGTCAGACAGACAGCAGTTAGGGTAGACTAGGCTGTCCCACTTCGAAGGAAGAGATGAGACCATCTGAGTGTACTGAGAGAGGAAGAGTTCAGTTGAAGGATTAGGTTCGGAGGCACAGTCACTATACTGAAAAGGTATCTGGGAAATTCTTTCTGAAGGGCAAGGTAATAAACCAGACCAAGTAGAATTGATTGAACAAAAAGATTCTCATAAATGATAAGTTTGTACAGAACACAAAACAAGATCATGCCCCTTTAAGAGCAAGTGGCTTTCTTCTGTCACAATGCCAAACGTAAAGCAGTACTTCAGTCAAGCTCACAGCAACACTATCCATTGTCCACCTCTGATCCTGTCTCTGGATTTCCTTTCTGTCCTTCCTTCCATTCAGGTTTGTCCTTTTCTAGCATACTTGGGAATTAACTTTGTCCCCACAGTTGGGCCAGTCCATAAACCTGCATGTTCCTGCACTGGGGGTAGGCAACGTGGACCTTCTGTGACATTTCTATGCCCTACACTAAGTATAACGCATGACTTAAGTGGTGATGGAATGTCCAAGCCAGCATTATGGTGACTATGAACTGATCCCTCCATTTATTTGGCTCTCTGCGTTTATGAACTTGAAGGAAAAGATGAGACCATCTCAGGGTACTGAGAAGAAGAGTTCAATTGAAGGATTAGGCTGGGAGTCCACTTTGCTTTGTGGAGTTAACACAAAGCATCTCATGACCCATAAGTTTCTGAAGCTCCATTCTAGTAGGGAGGAGAGAGAGCAAGACATTATATCCCAGCCTTAGCTTCCAAAATACACACATTGACATGTCCAAGAGCTAGTCGCTTTTGAGTAGAAACAGAAAGATCTGCTGCAGTGAAAAGAGGTTTATCTCTTGAATTAACTGAGAGGAAAGCCTGCCATCCGCAGTACGTGCCATTGTAACTGATATTAATTAGTTTGGAAATAGAAATATTACAACAAGCAGAGGTATACAACATATGATTTAAAAACACACACCACATTGGAGTTATTTACCCTTAAACTGCAACCAACCAGTAGTAATAAAAATAAAACAGAGCTCCTCACATGTCGTCCAGTTACAAGTGCACAGTATGAGAATAATTACTGTGCACTATGTGAAATTTGATGCTTCCTTCTTTAATTGTATTACTAAAGATACTTCTTATTTGTGACTATTAACTAGAAACAGGCAAATTGGTACATGGAAAAAGCCTTAGGAGATAACCTCCACCTGTAATCTTTTCTCATTTCTAGAACAAAACTGAAGTTTTATCAAGGTTCCTGAACATTCAGATTTTGTAAGTTGTTTTCACATTTGGTTTCCAGCCAGGACCAGAAATATCCTGTAAAGGGCATTTTTGTGATTTCTCTAGCTAGGGGTAGACATGTCAGAAATCTCTTGAGGAAGCCTGGTCTTCCAACTTTTTAGCCCAGCTTAGTGGATCATCGGGTTCAAATAACACCACAATGAGATATGCCTGAAATAGGCATGAAAACTTAAGCAATGCTTACGCAAACCTACATACTGGACCTTCTGGGATTCACCATCAGAGCTTTAGTATGAATGTTCAAAGGGACATTTTCAAACTGTTCAGGCCCAAATGTAATTTACTTTAACACTACTATGATGTTGGGGAACAACCTCCAGTTTCTAATTATTTTTCAAACCTTACTATACACATATTACATAAGTGTTATACTATCCAGTAGGAAAATAAATGACTTTCTATCTTCTATATGAATATTAAAATAATGGAGAATAAAAATCATGCAAAAAACTGCAGATGGGACAATGAGGTATTTTGTTTTTGCAAAACCTGGCTACTCCAGTCTTAAAAATCAAGAAAAGCAGCAGCAGTTTGGATCTAAGACCATTTTACCTAATTCATTAATAAATGGTAATGTCACTCTCCAGTTAAAACTGAAAGCACAATACCAATGGGCTATCTTGTGTCATCCAATCTTCAGTGGAATTTCCCTATTGATTTGGAAAGGGAGTTTTGTTTAAACACTCATGGCACAATATGGCTTAAGTGTCCATTTAAGCGGCCTCTGAATATAAACAGTAACTAAATACAGTCTCCTACAACAAACCTCAACACTGTTATTGAGAGAAAGATATTGCAAAGAGGGGGGTCCATAGTCATCGTAACATCTACTAAAAAGCAGTTTCACAGCTGCAGGTGAGCCAGTGATGATCCCCTGCTTCTACAGGTCTAATGTTTGGTGCTGTTGGCATCATTCCTGATAACTGCTGCTGTTGTGGCAAGACAACAGCAGGGACAGCAAGAGGGTCTCTAAAAAGCTAGGGCCCTGTACATTGATGATCAAAGCCATACATTTGTCCCATCAAAGAACCAGGCCATTGAGATGTCATAAACTTGTGCTGCTCAGAAAGAGGGTAGTTGTGTCTTGGGATATCTAGGATTTCTTCATCCCAGCCTCTGTCATTACCCAGGTGCAGTGTGTTGCTGTAATTAAGCCAGGAAGTGATGAATATGTGGATTACATGTCTTCATTCAACAGGAGGAACACAATTTACTGGCCAATCAAAAAAGTATAAAACAAAACAAAACAAAAATCCTACCATATTCCTGGCTACTCTGTTATATAAGCCTCCAAGAGCAGAAGAGAATTTAGAAGACTCAAAAACCATGGAGCACCATGAAAAAAGGAGGCCATCCATCTTCAATCAATCTTGGACAGCTTTTCAAAATATGTTCCTCTTCTAATCGGCAAACCCTCAGTCTTACGAGGGTTTCACTTAGAGATTGTCTTGTTCCTGCTAGTCTAAACTTTTTCTTTTACTTTTAAAGTTTGCAACCTGTTTTCTTGTAGAGATGCTTTCAAGGTGTAACCAGGCACTAGGCTACTCATTGTGATTATTAGGAAAAAATATGCTACTCAGTCACCAGGCCTGCACTATCATGTATAAATTTACAATGGTCAAGACATAAAGCCTTACTGTGTTTAAATTTCAGTCATTATTAAAATGATCCATAACTGAATTGCAGCATTATTTTAGCCAGACTTGCAAATAGTTTTCATAGGTAACATTATCTCAGGCATCCCCGGATTGGGAATGTTAGCTTTGCCTACCCAGTTGCAGAGCTTCCACTGATCTGAATAATAATTACCTGAGGTGACCTGTGCCATGTGATTGTAACATTTTACAATCCTGACCCTTGTCATGCAACTGTGTTCAGGAAATAAAGACCAGCATCTTATCAGCACTCCTATGTGTTGATTTATTATACCCTGGATTAACTGGGTAGTTCAAAAGGTTAAAAGGGACCTCCAACAGTGATTCTTGGTGAAGCCATGGCTGTTTTTCTTCCTCTCTTGGGGCTTTGTACATGTTCCCCTCCTTGAGTGCCTTTCTGGGGTAATTAGATAGACTAAGTGACATCTTTGGTGGAGGTGGAGGTGGAGGAAGAGGGGGGATGCGGATGTGGGACAGGGAGCTGTTGCTACAAAAGTCATTCTGGTTATGATGGAAACGTTTTGGCATAGAGGCATGACCTAAAAGTGATCAGACTCTGGTTAAGTATCATCTCTTCTGGAAGTCTTCTCCCTTGACCAAGAATGCCTTACATCTCCAGGTCTCTCATGTTTCAGCCTAGATTTTGTGAACTGCTGACATTCACTGCCAAGTGTTCTGGCTTGGTCTCACAATGAATTAGAAGATGTTGGAAATCAGTGAAAGGGCCATTGCCATTTCTCCAACAGCGTGCAGAGCTGCTGCAGGTTCATAAGAATTTAAGGCCAGAAGTGACCATTAAGAACATCTAGTCTCTATGTCACAGGCCCTTAAATTTCACCAGTTACCCTGTACTGAGCCCAGTAACTTGTGTTTGGTTAAAGCATAACTTGTGGTTGGGCTAAAGCATATCTAAGCATGTAGCTTTAGGATTGATCAAAGACTGATTCCTCTCAGCTACTAGGTCACATTGGGATGGTACTGGAGACAGAAGACATCTTGGAACACTGGACAGTAAGGCAGCAGCTCTGGGAAGCAGAGAAAGCTCCTAGGACCTGTCCTGAGGGAGGAAAAGTGTGAACAAAGAGCTTTTCACTTCAGACACAGGCAAACTTCTGGTTTGAAGAGAGAGTTGGAGGGTTCATGGATCCAGCCTTGGGAAGGAAAGGCCTCATACAGGCTTGAATATGATACCAGAGAGAATGGACTCAGGACAAACTGTGTGAAAAGAGAGGGCTCTGACGAACCCAGGAAATGGCCAGAGGTAGCTAAGGGGGTGGGGTGGGGTCAGTAGGGCCAGAGAATGGAAGCAGACATGGGCTTACAGTGCAGCCTGTAGTTATCACTGTTAATTTTGCTATGCGCTAACAATGTAATCTATTGCTCTTTAGTGTAATCCCCTTACCTGCATTCCCTTTACATTGTGTCTGACCTCATCTCTGCCAGACTGTAAGTAACGCTCCTTGTTTGTTTTGTGACCCCTGCAGAGAGTGTCCTTCCTGAATGAAGCCAGTGCGTGTTAGGTGTCTACATGGCTGTCACAGCTGGAGCACCTATAGCACTTGCTTCCAGAGTTTGTGGTGCGGTTGTGACTAGAGCGACTCAGGACATTTAGTCACAGCTGAAACATTTTATGGAGATGTATGTTTTGACAAAGTTTTCATGAGGAAGTTGTGAGGGAGGGAGGGAGGGAGGGAGCGAGCAAAAGTGTGATCTCATGCTCTATAGCCTTGTGCAGTGTTTCCCAAACTTGGGACACCGCTTGTGTAGGGAAAGCCTGGTGGGCGGGGCCAGTTTGTTTACCTGCTGCATCCGCAGGTCTGGCCAATCATGGCTCCCACTGGCTGCGGTTCGCTGCTCCAGGCCAATGGAAGCTGCTGGAAGCGGCAGCCAGTACGTCCCTCAGCCCGTGCCACTTCCAGCAGCTCCCATTGGCTGGAGCAGCGAACCGCGGCCAGTGGGACCTGTGATCAACCGGATCTGCAGATGCAGCAGGTAAACAAACTGGCCCGGCCCGCCAGGGGCTTTCCCTACACAAGCGGTGTCCCAAGTTTGGGAAACACTGGCCTAGTGGTTAGGGTAGTAGTCTAAAATAGGGGAAATCCACATTCTAATCCCCATACTGCCTCATTCAGAATGGCTTGGGATGAAAATCTGTGCTCTGAATGTGAAAGGAATATAAATTCCAAAGCCTCAAATGTTTCTGTGATATGGAATTGTCACCCTCTGCTCAGCTAAAGTCATGGCTACTGGCTCTAACCAATTTCTGAACACCACTGCTTGCTCAGGCCTATCAAGGGAAGGATGAGATCATTTATTGAAGTTAATTGAGGTAGAATCCTTTAGCTGGTCTGGAAGGGAAAATGAAGAACAGTATTTTTCTTTTTACACCTGTGACTGAAGACACTTTTGAGAGGCAGCATGGTCTAGTGGATAGGGCACTGGACTAGGCCTCAGGAGACCTGGGTACTGAGCTTGCCACTGGCCAGCTGTGTGATCATAGGCATGTTGATTCATCTCTCTGTCCCTCTGTTTCCACATACAACCTTTGTCTTATCTATTTCGTTTGTAAGCCCTTCAAGGCAGAGACCACCTCTTACCATGGGTTTGTATAGTGCCATGCTTAATGGGGCCCCAATCTCTGTTGGAGCCTCTTCATGATACTGTGACACAAACAATAGCAACAACTTTACACTCTACTTATCTTCTATAAATTTGAGAGGTCAAATTTTAAAATATCAGCAAATCAATGTTACGCTCCTCAAAGGCCGATCAACCACTGTGATTTGTTCAAGAGAGTTTTCCAAAGCTTCTGAAATGGGAATAGAAATTAAAGAAGCTGAAGTGGTGGTGCTGAGAGGGGATGCAGTGCACTAGTCCCTTTAATTGTTCATTACAGAAAGTGAATTATGAAGCAAATTATTTTAGGCAGGTTTTAACCTTGCAGTCCTCAAAACAATGCAGCAGTATTAGTGTGTGCACTTTATTGCTGCCTTACTGAAACACACACCATACATAGATCTATGGATTACAAATGTCAAAATAGTGAATAAAGCCTGCTGAAACTTGCAACACAATATTTAAAAAGTAAGATTGTTTTACCATGTGACTTTGCTTCGATGTCTTAGGAACAAATAGAACTATACTGAATGCTGCATGTGCTATTTACATGCTTTCAGAAAAAGAACAGCTAACTTTTTCATGGTAAAGACTAAGAAGGCTGTGGTTATTTTGTTTCATTGGGTTTGAAAAGCAAAAATAAAAGGCATTAATGAAAAACACATGGCAGTGAAATCCCCTGCTTCATCACATTTGTTTTTATAGCAGTTTGTTCCCAGTCCAAATAATAAGCTTTTTGGTTTGAACCACAGTAGTTTCCTAACCCGTTTATGAGTTGTATCACTCCAGAGGCTTATAGCAGAAACTATGATGGTTGAAATGTGCAATAGGAAGACTACTTAATTGTGGCTCCCTAAAAATAGTCATGTTATTTCTGGCACAGCAAACAAAATAGAGGTATGCATTTCACCAAGTCCTGTGTGTCTGCAGAATGATAAAAGGAGCTAGACTCTGCCAATAACAGCAGAAAGGAACAACAAATGAAACCCCCTAGAAATATCACAGAATATCATTTATATTGCAGGTATCATGGGGAATCCTGTTAATTCTGGCTACAGGCCTGGGTATAATATGGCAAATATACTGGTTTCATTGATAGATGATCTGTCCCTAACAATGGACAAAGGTAAAGTGCCCATGCTATTTTTTATATATCTGTTGGCAGCTTTGAAACCTTTGATCATGAGGGTTTTTTGACTATACTCGGACACCTAGCACAGTTGAGTTATACTTCCGTGATTCTAGTCCTTTGGGGACAGGATACTTATACACCTGAACCCACTGTATCACATTTTTTGTAATGGTTGCCCAAATCTGTTCAGGAAAAGCTCACTGATTTTTAAGTTGCTAGGATGTTGCAGACTAGGACCAAAGAACACTGGCAACGCTTATATGTGCAGAAGTCACTATGGTTACTGCCTGCACTCACTATGCCTAGAATGAAATCCTTCATTTTCATAAGCATTAAAATTCAGCAAATGCACCAACAATATTGAAACAGAGAGAAACGTTCTTCATATGATGCAGATCTTTTAACTGTGTTGCTTTTATCATTTTAAAATATAGTTGCGTGTATGTATATAATTATTTTACATCTGTTTAAAGTGAAAAGACTTGCATTAGAAATCTTGCAGTATGAATACCCCATTAGATGCAAGTTTCAGCACTCAAAGATGAACAGCTCCCAGTTGCTGAGAATATAAAATCTGCAACCCAGGAAATATTTCATGTGTAATGCCAAATAAATAGCACTAGTTGTGGATTTGGCATGCTGATTCAGAGTAAATGCTGATAATAATATAGGAGTACTTTCAGTCTAAGGGTATGAGCCAAACACTGCCTGTGCTGTGGGAAAAGTTAGTCTTGGTTAGTTTCATTGTCTCTTGTAATGAAAAATGAATGTATAAATCTAGAATCAAAACTTTAAAACATTACTAGGACTACACATACATATTTGTTTTACTTTATTTTTGGTGTCAGAGTGAGTATTTTTTTAACCTTCTTATACGCATTACTTCATTTGCTACCTATATAACATCCACTGGTGGGGTGTTTCACAAGATTTTGTTCTCACTTTATACTCCATAAAATCCCAGCAAATATGCAGTCTGATTAAGTTGTGTACACTATCTGAAACCTTCATGGCCACTAAAAATCTTTCCTTACTTTTTCTCTTCCACTAGCTTCTCCTCATTGCAGTTCCTCTCAGCATGTCAAATGACTTTGCTGACCATGATTACCTGTTACTCTGAAAACCGGACTAAAAAACAGTCACCACATGCCTACATCTAACTTGGTAACCTATGCCACCAAATCCTTATTACAGCAAATTCTCTCCAGTAAAGGAACAATGACCTCTTAAAATTTTCTTTACCCTTTTCTAGTTTTATTTTCCCTTGAAAGGTAGTTCAAGGTCTTTGTACATTAATTTACACCACTGAATTGGAACTTCTTGGTTTCTATGATACATGGAGCCTGCAGATGAGATGGCAATCTAGGAGTTTCTAACAAAAAGAATGTCAAATCAAAGGTGAACAAATGGCTTTGCACTTTACAAAATACAATATTTTGCATAACTTTCCAAACTTAACATGAGGACATCTCATGTGTTCTTTCACAGAATCACTTAAATTGCCTTTTTCTCCTTCAGCCAGTAAAGCTAGAATGCACCAGTTGGGCATGAGACATACAAAAAGGTTCAATAACATATTAGTAGACAATTAAAAATTACTGTATTGAACTACATTTATAGATATTTAACTACTCTACCATCGCAATTAGCAGCTATTCTAACAGGGCTTTCACACAGCTTATATGTGCCCCCCTGGAAGGCAGCTCAAATTTCCCTCCCAGATCCTCCCCTCCCCCATACACACACACACTGCATGCATTCTCCTGGTGGTATTGCTCACCCCAAGCATTCAAGAATCATGATCCCCGCCCCTGCCACACACGCAAAATAAATAAATCATGAAAGTAGCTTAAAAATCATGAGAACTTTATAAAATAATAAATTTTGGGTTCTATTTGCCTTCTGGGGTACACTTGGATCATGATTCCAAGCTTTTCTCAACAACCGTGAAAGCTAGAAACTTACTTGTTTTTATTTAAGGAAAGCTAAAATTCTCATGTAATCCCCTGAGTTCAGCATTTTGGGCACTCAGTATCATGAGAAATCATCAGGAAACACTCTCCTTTTGATGCACAAAAAATATTAATGTTTATGGTAGTTGGGTAAATCAAGGGGGAATGTATTACCCAGAAGTTCAAAGTGGCTCAGCTATTAGTGAAGAATAGTTGAATGCATTGACTGTGTCTACAAGCTTCAAGGAAAAGCATACCACAATCTGTCTACCTGCTGCCTTTAATAAGGCTTGGCACCAGTCAGACAAACTATAGTACACCCTCGCTATAACACCCTTCAAAATTACAAATCTTCGGCTGTAAGGAACCTGGTCCCTGGATCCTAACTACAATACGGTAAAAAAAAAAAAAAAAAAAGGGCTTATGCACATACGTGCACAATTTTTCTCCAGTGTCATGCGTTCATGCTGTGCTTCTGAAATGGAAGTGTCACAAAAAATCGCATTGTGCCTCTGAAACAAAAGTGTCACAAAAGTATGAGCCAGTGCCCTGAAGTGAAAATCAATTTCTGTTGCAACAAAGCTAGAAATTATTGAGCATTTGAAAAAGGAGCAATGCAGGCAGATCTCCATTGTGAGTACGGGCTATCAAAAAGCACAATTGGAACATTAAAAAAAAATTCTCCAAGCATTTGTCCAGAAAGTCAACATTGACAAAGGACTGTCACAAAAGAAATTAAGAGAATCTGATGATGCACTAGATGAAACAGTCTTGTTGTGGTTCCTGCAGTCCAGAAGCAATGGCAATCCTGTATCTGGACTGATCATTGGCAAAAAAGTAAACATCCAGGCAAAGCAAATTAATCCTGAAACAACATTCAAAGCATTTGATGGATGGCTGTGGCAATTTCAAAAAAAAGGTCTGGCATTTGTGAACTGAATATTGTTGGTGAGTCCTGTTCATGCAATGACAAGGCTACAGACAGCTTTCTCCCAAAACGAAAGCAACTTTTGTTAGAAGGAGGTTATACACTGGAGCAGACATACAATGCCGATGAAACAGGGTTGTTTTGGAAATGTGTGCCTGACAGAACTTTTTCCCAGAGGGCAGATACAGTGAAGGGATATAAAGTGCCGAAGGAAAGGCTGTT
The DNA here is from genome assembly GCF_027887155.1 of Malaclemys terrapin pileata. Classification (NCBI taxonomy): domain Eukaryota; kingdom Metazoa; phylum Chordata; order Testudines; family Emydidae; genus Malaclemys; species Malaclemys terrapin. Next base: position 169,082,121 of record NC_071507.1, read on the forward strand.
CTGTACATATGCAAGTGGAAGTCACAAAATTACCCCACTTTGCATTGGGGAGCCACAACAGCCATGATGCTTTCATCACGTTAATATGAAGTCACTTCCAGTCAGTTACAAGACCTCCAGAAAAGCCTGGATGATGGGGGGAAATTTTAATGTCTGTAGTGTTAAGAAACATCAACGACAAGTGCATCAAGATGGAACAGCCCAGTGACCCTTGGACAACCGCCCACACATCTCCCTGCAGCCCAGTTAGTGACATCTGATGGAAAAATTAAAGTTGTCTACTTATCTAAAAAGACAATGTAAAAAATCCAACTGATGGATGGTGGGATCATTGCAGCATTCAAGAAGCAGTACAGAAGAAGGCTACTGAGAGAAATCCTAGTCACAAGGAATACAGGCTATGTGACTTCTTTGACGTCCTTCACCCTGAAAGATACGATATATCTTGCAGCTGATGCGCAGTCCAGTATTCATTCAGGAAATGTCAAAAGCACCTTCCCTGCCAACTGTCAATCAAGATGCAGAAGTGCTGCAACTGGAAAACGACAGCAATGAGCAACTTCTGTCAGATGTCCAGACGCTTCATTTGCTGGATGGTGTAGAGGATCCTGAAACTGTAGTGAATGACTGGCTTCATGTGGATGATGAGTGTGCAGTGACCACCATTTTGACAGATGAAGCCATTGTTGACAAAGCATTGGGGAGGTTAGATGCCCAGGAAAATGAAATTGATGAGGCAGACAAACCAGCGCCCCCACTGCATCTGAGGCAGTAAAGGGGTTAGAGGCTGCTCTTGCATGGATGGAAACACAGGATTTCGAGGCAATAAAAATCCTGCAACTCCATCCAATGCTGATGTTGGCTCAGACAGCTTCCATGCAACCGGCACGGCAAAGCAAAATTGAAGATCTTTTTTAGAACTGAGACTGAAATCAACGTTTGGAATTTTTATTTTTTCAATTGAAAGAAAACTGAACATTTGTTGATGCACTTTTACATTTTTCATGTTTGACTGGTTTTGAATGTTCTCTTTCAATTTGGGATTTGTGGTTTTTTGTACTGTGTTCTTTAAAGAATTAATGCAGAATACTGGATGCATATCACAAATAGTTATTAATTATTATTATTATTAATTAATTAAGCTAACACCTTTATCCAAGATGACTTCATTAAGTTACTCCAGCAGTCTATTATTCATTTTGATTGTCCTTTCATTATAACGAACCCCTGGCTATAACGAACAAAAGGCTTGGATCCCAACAGGTTCATTATAGCAAGGGTGTACTGTAATTTTAAAAGCTACAACAAATACTTCTGAACAGCTCTCTTTTTTAGCATTTTTCAGCATATATGAATACGTGAAATGGGCCTGCCTTCTGATGAAGTACTATTAAATGCAATGATTATTGGGTCCAAAACAAATAGAATAGCAATTTAGTACCAATTCAGCAAAACTGTGTAATTGTGGGATGGGATCATGCTAAATGGCTAATCTGTATTGGGAAAGTGCTGCTCAATGCATTTGTTTTGGTAGTTTTGCTGTCATTCTTCACCTCTTATTTGAACTCCTGACCTGTTCGCAGGGAGAAATGCCAAACAATAAAAGTGTGACTATTTTATGCAACGTATCTATTAGCTTTGTAATGCCATGTAATATGCAGCATGTGACAGGCTGGTTGGCATGTAAACATTCTCTTTGTTTAATTAACATGCATGCAACGTATCACAAAAATGCTGCAGCCCTATAGTTTTCATTTGGAACCTAACATCTTGACAACAAACATGACTAGACAGAGGGTCTGGCTGAGATTTTACAACATGTGGCCCATGTGTGACTTTTAACATTTTGAAAACATGGTCTGGAATAATCCACTGTGGAACATTATGGACTAGCTCCTGTGACAAATATGGATGTGCTTCAGATAATATCACTCCTAGTTAGGGATCTAATGGTCCCTTCTGGCCTTAATCTCTATGACTATGAATTATTATTTATGGAGCACTGTACATAACACCACAAATACATAGAAAGCATGGTCCCTCTGTAACATAAGGACCGTGCGGTCTAATACAGACTCACAAATATAGTACATGAGAAGATAGTACAAAGGGAATATGGCCGTGGGAATGTCATCATCATGGAGAACCCCACTAACGGGTTAAGGAAAGAGGTGGGTTTTAAGGAAGAAAAACTGAAGATGGAGAGGAGATGCCACCGGGGGACAAGAAGGAAGAGCTTGTTTCAGTGCTGGGCATGAAGCCTGGAAGATGATGCTAAGCAAAGTGTGGGATAAAGAGATAAAGGAAGCTGCTAGGAGTGAGAACTAGGAGGAGCACAGAAAGCTTAAAGAACAGTATATGGGGGACGAAAGCAGAATTTAAAGGTCAAGCTGTAATTGGGGAGAAACCCAACCTACAGCTGGAACCACAATGTCCAAATCTGTATGGCAGACAGAGGAAAATTTGTAATCATATCCACTGACATGCTCATGTATGGTAATTAAAAGGCAAAAGCAAGTTCTGCCGACAGATCTCCAGAAAGATTTCACCCTTAGTAATTATATATTTGTAGTCAACTTTGTTGTAACACAAGTGGACAGCTCCATCTACAGGGCAAACAATCCTTCAGCTGTTCAAATTTCAAAACCATAGCTCTAAAGCCTTTTATTTATTTTTATGTCAGCACATAATCACAAAAAATACCCATTCCAGACACCCTTGACAGATATTTTAAACACTCAGTCCAACTAACACCATAGTAGCCAACCAAAACCACCTCTCCATAAAGAGAAGCCAGTTCATAGACTCAAATCTCACCTAACGTACTTTCTGTAAAACTTTAATCCCTGGGAAAAAAAAAAAAAAAAAAAACCTCCTCACCTCCACCAATCCTACTCCCAACCTCCACCCTCCTCAGTGGCTGCCCATTAGACTGACTTTGCTGAATCCCTAAAAGTCAACAAAACCTGGGCTATTACAAACCTAGTGGAGCAGAGGAAATGAATTCCAAAGTCAAAGGGCATTTGAATGCTTTCCAGTAATTCCTTCTTTTATATACTAAGAGTTGCAGCTCAGGTGTTTCACACTGATCTGTCAACAAATAGAGAGGTTTACATTTTTATTACATACCAAACTGAAGTCAATCGTTTGAAGTGATAGCTTAAAATTGTTCTCATGGACTACTGAGAAGGATGTTTACAGCCCTTTCTGTGACAAAGAGCATCCTTATTGCACTTAGAGAAAGTCAATTTACTATTAATTAATAAATATCTCCAGCCAAACACCAGCAGCATTAAGGAGCAAAGCAATCTCGAAAACAAACACTAAATCACACACCTTAAAAAACTTCATTACATTAAAATCTCACCCCACCTCCTCCATTGTTCTGGTTTCAACTCTCTGCCAAGCATTTGTTACGGCAGAACTTTCCTGCTGCACTAAACAGGCTAAAAAAAGTTGCTTTGAATGGTTGTTTCTGTATGTTTCATTTGGCCCTACAGTTACACAGTAAATTAGAACTCAAAAGATGTGTCACAGTTTAATTAACACAATTAATTCCACTATAGGTCAAGTACTGCTACCATGACTTATATAAACAGGGAAAATTCTATATAGATGTCATCCGATTTCCTCAGAATTGTTTAGGCTCCCTAGAAATACATTGCCAGATCTACAGCTGGTATAAATCTGTATTGCTCCACTGAAGCTACTCAGATTTAAACCAGCTGAGGATCTGGGCCACAGCACAGCAAGTAGAGACTCTGACTGTCATTGCATTAAATTAACTCAGATTACCCATTTATGCTTGTTTAAAAAATGTCATAGTATATTACGTTCTGCCCATGACTAGCAGATGCGTTAGTTTACTGTATTCATTAGTGAGGAAAGGTGGAAATCAGAGAGTGAGTGAACTCATATTAGCACATTATGAAAGTTACGCACGTGTAATTAATTTTTACCAGTTCAATATGCATAATTTATAGAAAATTGTTGTATGTACATGAACTGGGTACCACAAGCAAGATACTCCTCACTTAACGCCATCCCGGTTAATGTTGTTTCATTGTTACCTCGCTGATCAATTAGGGAACATGCTCGTTTAAAGTTGCGCAATGCTCCCTTAAAACGTTGTTTGGCAGCCACCTACTTTGTTCACTGCTTGCAGGAAGAGCCTCGTTGGAACTAGCTGGTGGGGGCTTGGAACCAGAGTGGACTGGCAGGCCGCTATCAGCTCCCCTAAGTTCCCTGTGTGGCAGCTACCCAGCAGGCTATTAAGTGTTGGGCAGTTCAGGTATCCCCCCACACACACACTGCCATGTGCTGCTCCTGCCCTCTGCCTTGGAGCTGCTCCCGGGAGCCTCCCGCTTGCTGTGCAGTGGGTGGAGGGAAGACGGGTGCTGATGTCGGGGTGTCCCCCTCCTCCCTCTCCTGTACCCCATCTCCACGGAGCTGGGGAGGGACAGGACAGGACTCAGGATGGAGGGAGCTTGCTAGCAGCAGCTGCTGTCTCAACTTGCTGATCTACTTAAAAAGGCAGTGTACTTAGAGTGGGGTCAGTGTACTTTAAGGGGCAATACGCATCTCTCTCACACACACACAGTGTGTCTCTCTCTCTCTTACACACACACACACACACACACATATGCACCCTTCCCCGGCACTTTGGAAAGTGGAGGGAGTGGTGCGCTCTAGTGGGATGGTGTGGGTTCATCATCACATTCAGTTTCTTCCACAGGGAATGTTTGCAGCCACTGCCATGCTGTGTCTCCTCCCTCTATTCCTGCTGTCTTGTAGAGTGTGAGGCTACATTAACAACAGTGTGTTAACCCTTGAGGGCTCAGCCAAGTGCTAGTTCATCATTTAGCAGTAAGGCATTCTCTGTGAAATATCCCACGCTCTGACTTCATCACCTCAACCAAACTTCACAAACATCATTGCTGTGTACAGTATTGTTTGTTTAAAACATATACTGTTGAAAAAAATTCCCTGGAACCTAACGTCCCCTATTTACATTAATTCTTAGATTAGATTCGCTTAACATCATTTTGCTTAAATTAGCATTTTTCAGAAACATAACTATAAGCAAGGAGTTACTGTACCTCCCTGTTCCTGGTTTTTCTTATTTCCCCTTCCTTTTTTGTGTTCTTTTTACAGTCGGCAAATAAAGCTAAACAAGCTAAACCACCTTTTTTTTTTTTACAATGCTACTGACATTTTTCTTTAAAAAAATCAGGCACTTCCCCCCTAAAGTAATGTGTATTCTTTAAAAGGCAGCATCATTACATTTTTGTAAACCATTACTTCTAACAACTTCTTCATTCTTTCAAGATTATAATTAGACTAAGAATTCCAAAACATTTTAGCATCCTAATGTTATCCAACACAGAATTCTAAAAGTTAATGTACTTCTATATTTAGGATAAAAATATAGGGGCAGGTTACAGGATCCAGATATAAACCAGCGACTAGAAAGTGGATAAAGCAAAGAGCTAGGAATCAGATGAGGACTCTATTCCTGGATTTACCAGAAACTTGCTTTGTAACTTTAAGAAAATTTTAACCTCTCTGTGGCTCATTTTTACCCATTTGTAAATTGGGGAATGACACAGTGACATGGGCCTTCTGTGATAGTGGAGACTATTAAGAAATGAGTGGGTGTCTGACTACAAAATTTGTGATAGTTTGCTTGAAATGTTGTGACTTCTCTTTTGACAGAATTTTGAAGTCATTCATGCTGGGCAAGCTTAACTGCTTTAGACACAATTGCTATGTATGGTCTCAGATGTTTTATACATACAAAGTTGCAAAACTGTATGTTACTCAGTGGGGTTGAACATCTATAAACACACATGTGAAGGAATGTCTATAGGCCAAACAGACATTGACTTTAAATGATACCGACTAGTTCTCCTTTTTGTTTTTGCTCAAGTAGTTTCTCAGGCTGTGAACTCAGTATGATGCCATGAATTCTACTTGGAATTCACAGGTCCTGCAGGCATAAACTGCCTTTTTGCTCAAATTGCTTGCATTGTAATTCTCTGGCCATGCTGTACAGAATTTTGAATGATTTTAACAGGGCTTAGTCATGGCTTGGGCTCCTGGGTAAGGGAGGCTAAATGGCTGCAGAGGTAGAGGCACCAGTGCACCTTATAGCTACCTATTCTCACCCTGTCTGAAACAGGTCCTTGCATAACTGAAACGAGTTAGTGCTCAGCAAGCTACGGTGTGTATCTACAGTGCACCAGCTAGCCATACACCAACTTGTGTGGATCATACTACAGTGGAGTAAGTCCTGGAGCATCGATTAGAATCATAGAATCATAGAATATCAGGGTTGGAAGGGACCTCAGGAGGTCATCTAGTCCGACCCCCTGCTCAAAGCAGGACCAATCCCCAACTAAATCATCCCAGCCAGGGCTTTGTCAAGCCTGACCTTAAAACTCTCTAAGGAAGGAGAGTCCACCACCTCCCTAGGTAACCCATTCCAGTGCTTCACCACCCTTCTAGTGAAAAAGTTTTTCCTAATATCCAACCTAAACCTCCCCAACTGCAACTTGAGACCATTACTCCTTGTTCTGTCATCTGTACCACTGAGAACAGTCTAGATCCATCCTCTTTGGAATCCCCTTTCAGGTAGTTGAAAGCAGCTATCAAATCCCCCCTCATTCTTCTCTTCTGCAGACTAAACAATCCCAGTTCCTTCAGCCTCTCCTCATAAGTTATGTGCTCCAGCCCCCTAATCATTTTTGTTGACCTCCACTGGACTCTTTCCAATTTTTCCACATCCTTCCTGTAGTGTGGGGCCCAAAATTGGACACAGTACTCCAGATGAGGCCTCACCAATGTCGAATACAGGGGAATGATCATGTCCCTTGATCTGCTGGCAATGCCCCTACTTATACAGCCCAAAATGCCATTAGCCTTCTTGGCAACAAGGGCACACTGTTGACTCATATCCAGCTTCTCGTCCACTGTAACCCCTAGGTCCTTTTCTACAGAACTGCTGCCTAGCCATTCGGTCCCTAGTCTGTAGCAGTGCATGGGATTCTTCCGTCCTAAATGCAGGACTCTGCACTTATCCTTGTTGAATCTCATCCAGTTTCTTTTGGCTCAATCCTCTAATTTGTCTAGGTCAATCTGTATCCTATCCCTACCCTCCAGCCTATCTACCACTCCTCCCAGTTTAGTGTCATCTGAAAACTTGCTGAGGGTGCAGTCCACACCATCCTCTAGATCATTAATGAAGATATTGACCAAAACCGGCCCCAGGACCTTGTGGCACTCCGCTTGATACCAGCTGCCAACTAGACATGGAGCCATTGATCACTACCCGTTGAGCCCGACAATCTAGCCAGCTTTCTATCCACCTTATAGTCCATTTATCCAGCCCATACTTCTTTAACTTGCTTAGCATACTGCTGTTATGCTGCAACATGGACCACATGGTGAGTTAGGGCATGTCAAGTTGCTGCACTTAGATTCACACTGTGGCTTGCTGCATACTAACTCTCTTAGTTTTTTTGCATGACATTGAGAGTGAGACAGCTGCAATGCACCTTTATAGACACAGAGGTCAGTTGATTTGATTCATACCGAGAAAGAACGATGAGGTCACAGTGCCCCTGCTGAATGGCATCCTATTTTTGCAAATGAATGTATTAAGCAGAAGGCCTATTGTAAAATTAGCGACTGGTAATCACTCTTCTGGTCGCTATTGTGTTCTGCTTCAATAAGATGCATACCCATCCAATGAAAGAAACATTACTTAGTGTAACTGTGGTTCTTCAAGATGTGATGCAGACATGTATTCCACTGAGGTGTGTGTGCACTCTGCGTACTGGAGCTGGAGATTATGCCTAGCAGAACCTGTAGAGGGGCAGTGCTCACACCTTGTGTCTGTAGTCCCTTCCCCCTCAGTTCCTTTGCACTGAAATTCCAGAGGAAGACTCTGATGCAGAAGGAACAGCGGGTGGGTCGGGGAATACTCATCTGCATCATATCTCGAAGAACCACATTTAGAGTAAGTGTTTCTTCTTCTTTGAGTAGATGGAGATGTGTATTCCACTTAGGTGACCCACAAGCAGTACACCTTGTAGAAGGTGGGACTCAGAGTAGAGATTGCAGGACCTACCTTCTGACATTAGCGTTCACTCTGGAACATGCAGTGATAGCATAATGATTGGTAAATGTATGTCTGGATGACCATGTGGCCGCCTTACAAATGTCTAATATGGAAATGTCATTGAGGAATTCTACCAATATTGCCTTTGCTCTCATCAAATGAGCCTGTATCTGCTGAGGAGGCGTAGCTGATGCTATTTCATATGCAGTCCTGATACAATATATTATCCATCTAGAGATGGTCGGGCCAGAGACTGCTTGTCCCTTCATGTGATCCACATTTGACATAAACAGGTGAGGTGAAGCATAAAATGGTTCAAACCTGTTCAGATAAAGGCTAGACACTAACATCTAACATATAGAGTTGCTGCTCCTCCAGGGAGGAATGCAGCTTAGGGAAGAATGCACGCAAGTACACCATTTGGTTCAAATGAAACTGAGAGACCATTTTGGATAGGAACTTTGGGTGTGTCCGAAGCGTTACCTTGTCCTTGAAGAACTCTATGTAAGGAGGCCACACTGTCGGTGCAACTCTATGTAAGGGGGATTGATCCAGATGCAAACAGCCGTGCCGGAGCACCGTAATGCCTTGACAACAAGGATGGGGACAGCCACCACAGAAGCATCTGTAGTGTCAATGAATCGGTACTGAAAAGATCCTGGTACCTTGTATTAATTCTGGTGCCATGTCCATCCCAACCACTGGGAGGGGTGTATCTGAGTGCAGTGATGAAAGTCCTGATGATTTGGTGGTACGCTCCATCTCGGGGGGCCACTGAAGGCACCAGTCTTGGAAAGTCTTGGACCAATGGTGAGAATGGGACCGAAAGGCATAGTAGGTCTGCCACAGCCTGGTATGCTGACGTCACAGACATAGTCAGTACTGGCATCACTCCCATTGGTACTGGACTCGTTACCAGTCCCCAGCCAGTCCATGCTCTTCTTAGGGAAGGCAGAAGAGTCTCCCGTGACCTGTTCTGCTCACAACTGGTCTTATGAGACCTCTTCTTTGGTGCTGACAATGGAGACTGACTCCTGTGCCTCTTCAGAGAGGCACCTACCCCGACAAGAGAGGGGGCAGCACTTTCCAAGTCCAAGGGTGCTCTGTGGCCCAAGGAGGGTCTCAGTACTGGGACTGGCCACGTGTTTGAGGCGAAGATGCTGTGCCACCTGAGTCCTCTTTTTGAATGATCTACAGATTGAACCTGCATTCTTTAAGGTGGGCTTCACCAAGGCAGAGCAAGCACCGCGTGTGTGGGTCACTGGTAAGAATTCCCACTCCACACGTACGGCAATGTTTGAACCAGTGAGCACTACCTCTAGCACCATACTCTGTAACTTTTTTTAAAAAATGACACTAACTAAGTGCAATAAACTAGGCTAAGAAAAGGATGAATGCAAGGTTGTGACACTACAACCACATAAACCTCTGACTCCAGCCAGCAGGCGGTGAGAGGGAACTGAGGTGGGCCAGGCCACTGCCACCTCATGTAGCCAGGGGAGAGGCTACAGACATGAGCACTGCCCCTCTATGGATACTGCTAGGCAAAACTCTCCAGCTCTGGCATGAGGGGCATAAACACACCTAAGTGGAATACATGTCTGTATCTACTTGAAGAACCATCAGCGGTGTAAAGGAAGAGACAGCCTTTCATCATTAAAAGAGCTAAAAGCAAAACCTATAGCTTGTAACATGTTACTCTGCACCTTTCTTACTATCTTCTAACACACTTCTGTCATAACTAAAAAGGGAAGGGTAATAGCTGTCCTGTGTACAGTACTATAAAACCCCTCCTGGCCAGAGACTCCAAAATCCTTTTCCCTGTAAAGGGTTAAGAAGCTCAGGTAACCTGGCTGGCATCTGACCTAAAGGACCAATAAGGGGACAAGATACTTTCAAATCTTGGGGGGGGGGAAGGCTTTTGTTTGTGTTCTTTGTTTGGGAGTGTGTTCGTTCTCGGGACTGAGAGGGACCAGACATCAATCCAGGTTCTCCACACCTTTCTAAACAAGTCTCTCCTATTTCAAACTTGTAAGTAAATAGCCAGGCAAGGCGTGTTAGTTTTCCTTTGTTTTTCTCAACTTGTAAATGTACCTTTTACTAGAGTGTTTATCTTTGTTTGCTGTACTTTGAACCTGAGACTAGAGGGGAGTCCTCTGAGCTCTTTAAGTTTGATTACCCTGTAAGGTTAATTTCCATACTGATTTTACAGAGATGATTTTTACCTTTTTCTTTAATTAAAAGCCTTCTTTTTAAGAACCTGATTGATTCTTCCTTGTTTTAAGATCTAAGGGGTTGGAACTAATTCACCAGGAGTTGGTGGGAGGAAGGAGGGGAATGGTTAATTTCCCCTTGTTTTAAGATCCAAGGGGTTTGGATCTGTTTTCACCAGGGATTTGGTGAAGGTTTTTCAAGGTTTCCCAGGAAGGGAATCCATTGAAATGGTGGCAGCCGAACCAGAGCTAAGCTGGTAGTTAAGCTTGGAAGTTTTCATGCAGGCCCCTACATTTGTACCCTAAAGTTCAAAGTGGGGATCCAGCCTTGACATGGTGGTAGAGCGGTGGGATCATTTTAAACCCAAAAGCCAGTGAGATTTTTTTTTTCCTTCTAGCTGCTTGGAAAGCCGAGCTGGAAAAAGATAGATGCATATCTTATCTCTCCTTGCCTGAAGGCAGAGGTGTTAAGTTTTTTTAACAGGTCCTTTGTTAAGAGAAGGGTTCAATTAGTAAACCTGACTGGTAAAAGGACTTTACAAGCTGAATTGTTTTTTTTTTCTTTTTATATCCTCGGGAGTAGCTAGTTAGAAAGTCTCTGTTAACTCAGCAGCAGCCAGAGCTGAGAGCTTCCCAGTTTCAGTCAACTGCAGAGGGGGTGACCCAGCACAAGAAAACAGGAAAATGACTACCAAAGAAGTAGCTAAAAAAATAGAACTGGCCAAACTAGAAGCAGAAGAAAATGAAAGAAAACATCAGAGACTGCTTCAATTAACAAAACTCGAGACAGAGCAGAGAGAAAGAGAAGAAAAGGCCAAAAAGGAGGCCCATGAAAGAGAGATGGAGCTGGAAAAAGCCAAAGAGGAGGCCCACAAGAGAGAGATGGAGCTGAAAGAAAAAGAGATGGAGCTGAAAGAAAAAGAGATGGAGGAGAGAGAAAAAGAAAGGAAGCATGAACTGGAAGTAGCAAAGGCTAAGCAGGATGCACCAGCCAATGCTAACAACCCCCTTCCAGGTACCACTTCCCATCCCAGAAAATTCCCCACCTACAAGGCAGGCGATGATACTGAGGCCTTCTTAGAAAATTTTGAAAGGGCCTGCCTTGGATACAGCATCACTGCAGACCAGTACATGGTAGAGCTGAGGCCGCAGCTCAGTGGACCCTTAGCAGAGGAGGTGGCTGAAATGCCTAAGGAACACATGAACAGTTATGAACTTTTTAAAAACAAGGCCAGACTCAGAATGGGGCTAACACCCGAGCATGCCCGTCGGCGGTTCAGAGCCCTAAAGTGGAAACCCGATGTGTCATTTACCCGTCATGCCTACCACATTGACAAAAATTGTGATGCCTGGGTATCAGGAGCAAATGTTAAATCTCTGGAAGATCTGCTTTCCCTAGTAAAAATGGAGCAGTTTTTAGAGGGTGTTCCTGAGGAAATAGAAAGGTACATCCTAGATAGGAAGCCCAAAACTGTAACTGAGGCGGGGGAGATTGGAGCCCAATGGGTGGAGGTGGCAGAAAAGAAAAAAACTAGTAGCAGTTGGAGCGAATATCAGAAGGGGCAAGCCGAAACAAAACCTTACCACCGGGGACAACCCAAGGCCCCACCCACATCCCAAGGGAAACCCCAGATGCCTTCTCACCCCACCACACCAGTCTCCACCAACCAACATCGTCCCGGTGATACCTTAGCAGGGCGATGTTTTAAATGTAATGAACTGGGACATATAAAGGCTCACTGCCCCAAGAACCCCAATCGATTACAGTTCATTACACCCCAATCACACCAAAGATCCCCAAACCCAGATGCCTCTCTCATACCCTCAGAGCGAAGGGAAACCTTGAGAGTGGGCGGAAAGAAGGTTACCGCTTGGAGGGACACTGGGGCTCAAGTGTCAACTATCCACCAATCCCTAGTGGACCCCAAACTCATCAACCCGGAGGCTACAGTGACAATTCAACCCTTCGTGTCACAGTCTGTAACCTTGCCTACAGCCACGTTGCATGTCCAGTACAAGGGCTGGTCAGGAATGTGGACTTTTGCAGTCTATGACAATTATCCCATTCCCATGCTGCTGGGGGAAGATTTGGCCAACCATGTGAAGCTAGCCAAGAGGGTGGGAATAGTCACCCGCAGCCAGGCTAAGCAAGCTTTCACCCCCATCCCTGTTCCTGAGCCGTCCACCAGGGCCCCGTCTGTGTTACCAGAGACCCAGACAAAGGTGGTGGAACTGGATCCCCTGCCAACGACTGCAACAGACGTAGTGGATCCAATCCCAGAGACCCAGCCAAAGCCAGTCCCGGAACCGGAACTGGCAACGCAACCAGCACCAGAACCATTGCCAGCCCTGAGTCCAGCGCTTGCAAACCCGTCTACAACTCCAACGCCAGAGGGCACCAGCGAGCCTGAACTGGATGAAGCAGCAGATAACCCTACCCAAGAGGCTCAGCCAGAGCCTGAAATACCACATAGTGTACCAGCGGACAGCAGTTCACAGTCAATGGAAACAGCCCCAGCACCTGCATCGCTTCCAGAGGGACCAAGCCCCAGTCCACAGTCCAAGGAGGAACTGATGTCTCCAGCATCAAGGGAACAGTTCCAGGCCGAGCAGGAAGCAGATGACAGCCTTCAGAAAGCTTGGGCGGCGGCGCGGAGCACCCCACCGCCTCTCAGCTCTTCTAACCGATCCCGGTTTGTTGTAGAACAAGGACTTTTATACAAGGAGACTCTTTCTGGTGGGCACCAGGAAGATTGGCATCCTCAAAGACAGTTGGTAGTTCCCACTAAGTATCGGGTAAAGCTCTTGAGCTTAGCCCATGATCATCCCAGTGGCCATTCTGGGGTGAACAGAACCAAGGACCGGTTGGGGAAGTCCTTCCACTGGGAGGGAATGGGCAAGGACGTTGCTAATTATGTCCGGTCTTGTGAGGTGTGCCAACGAGTGGGAAAGCCCCAAGACCAGGTTAAAGCCCCTCTCCAGCCACTACCCATAATTGAGGTCCCATTTCAGCGCGTAGCTGTGGATATTCTGGGTCCTTTCCCAAAGAAGACACCCAGAGGAAAGCAGTACGTACTGACTTTCATGGATTTTGGTACCCGATGACCGGAAGCAGTACCCTTAAGCAACACCAGGGCTAAAAGTGTGTGCCAGGCATTAACAGACATTTTTGCCAGGGTAGGTTGGCCCTCCGACATCCTTACAGATTCGGGAACTAACTTCCTGGCAGGAACCATGGAAAACCTGTGGGAAGCTCATGGGGTGAATCACTTGGTTGCCACCCCTTACCACCATGAAACCAATGGCCTGGTGGAGAGGTTTAATGGAACTTTGGGGGCCATGATACGTAAATTTGTAAATGAACACTCCAATGATTGGGACCTCGTGTTGCAGCAGTTGCTTTTTGCCTACAGGGCTGTACCACATCCCAGTTTAGGGTTTTCACCATTTGAACTTGTGTATGGCCGTGAGGTTAAGGGGCCATTACAGTTGGTGAAGCAGCAATGGGAGGGGTTTACGCCTTCTCCAGGAACTAACATTCTAGACTTTGTAAGCAACCTACAAAACACCCTCCGACATTCTTTGGCCCTTGCTAAAGAAAACCTAAAGGATGCTCAGGAAGAGCAAAAGGCCTGGTATGATAAACATTCCAGAGAACGGTCCTTCAAAGTAGGAGACCAAGTCATGGTCTTAAAGGCGCTCCAGGCCCATAAAATGGAAGCGTCGTGGGAAGGACCATTCACGGTCCAGGAGCGCCAAGGAGCTGTTAACTATCTCATAGCCTCCCCCACCTCCAACATAAAGCCTAAGGTATACCATGTTAATTCTCTTAAGCCCTTTTATTCCAGAGAATTAAACGTTTGCCAGTTTACAGCCCAGGAAACAGATGACGCGGAGTGGCCTGAAGGTGTCTACTACGAAGGAAAAAAGGATGGTGGCGTGGAAGAGGTGAACCTCTCCACAACCGTTGGACGTCTGCAGCGACAGCAGATCAAGGAGCTGTGCACAAGCTTTGCACCAATTTTCTCAGCCACTCCAGGATGGACCGAACGGGCATACCACTCCATTGACACAGGTAATGCTCACCCTATTAGAACCCCACCCTACCGGGAGTCACCTCATGCCAAAACTGCTATACAAAGGGAGATCCAGGACATGCTACAGATGGGTATAATCCGCCCCTCTAAGAGTGCATGGGCATCTCCAGTGGTTCTAGTTCCCAAACCAGATGGGGAAATACGCTTTTGCGTGGACTACCGTAAGCTAAATGCTGTAACTCGTCCTGACAACTATCCAATGCCACGCACAGATGAGCTATTGGAGAAATTGGGACATGCCCAATTCATCTCTACTTTAGACTTAACCAAGGGGTACTGGCAAGTACCACTAGATGAACCCGCTAAGGAAAGGTCAGCCTTCGTCACCCAGGCAGGGGTGTATGAATTCAATGTACTCCCTTTCGGGTTGCGAAATGCACCCGCCACCTTCCAAAGACTTGTAGATGGTCTCCTAGCGGGATTGGGAGAATCTGCAGTTGCCTACCTCGATGATGTGGCCATTTTTTCTGATTCATGGGCAGAGCACATGGAGCACCTGGAAAAAGTTTTCGAGCGCATCCAACAGGCAGGACTAACTGTTAAGGCTAAAAAGTGTCAAATAGGCCAAAACAGAGTGACTTACCTGGGGCACCAGGTGGGTCAAGGAACTATAAATCCCCTACAGGCCAAAGTGGATGCTATCCAAAAGTGTCCGGTTCCAAAGTCTAAGAAACAGGTCCAATCCTTCTTAGGCTTGGCTGGATATTATAGGCGATTTGTACCCCACTACAGCCAAATCGCCGCCCCGCTGACAGACCTAACCAGAAAGAAACAGCCAAATGCAGTTCAGTGGACTGATGAGTGTCAAAAGGCCTTTAACCAGCTTAAGGCAACACTCATGTCTGACCCTGTGCTAAGGGCCCCAGACTTTGACAAACCGTTCCTAGTAACCACAGATGCGTCCGAGCGAGGCGTGGGAGCAGTTTTAATGCAGGAAGGACCGGATCAAGAATTCCATCCTGTTGTGTTTCTCAGTAAGAAACTGTCTGAGAGGGAAAGCCATTGGTCAATCAGCGAAAAGGAATGCTATGCCATTGTGTACGCGCTGGAAAAGCTACGCCCATATGTTTGGGGACGGCGTTTCCAACTACAAACAGACCATGCTGCGCTACAGTGGCTTCATACCGCCAAAGGAAATAACAAAAAACTTCTTCGGTGGAGTTTAGCTCTCCAAGATTTTGATTTTGAAATACAACACATTTCCGGAGCTTCTAACAAAGTGGCTGATGCACTCTCCCGGGAAAGTTTCCCAGAGTTAACTGATTAACAATTGTTCTTGGAATGAAACATATTGTTAGTTTTTATATAATCAGTAGTATGTCTAAAGGTACATGTGTCTTATTAACTCTGTTTTCTCCTAGAACTCCAGGAAGAAATCACAGCCAGTGTGGAACCGAACATCCAACACTATCTGTGATTTGGGGGGCGTGTCATAACTATAAAGGGAAGGGTAATAGCTGTCCTGTGTACAGTACTATAAAACCCCTCCTGGCCAGAGACTCCAAAATCCTTTTTCCTGTAAAGGGTTAAGAAGCTCAGGTAACCTGGCTGGCATCTGACCTAAAGGACCAATAAGGGGACAAGATACTTTCAAATCTTGGGGGGGGAAGGCTTTTGTTTGTGTTCTTTGTTTGGGAGTGTGTTCGTTCTCGGGACTGAGAGGGACCAGACATCAATCCAGGTTCTCCACATCTTTCTAAACAAGTCTCTCCTATTTCAAACTTGTAAGTAAATAGCCAGGCAAGGCGTGTTAGTTTTCCTTTGTTTTTCTCAACTTGTAAATGTACCTTTTACTAGAGTGTTTATCTTTGTTTGCTGTACTTTGAACCTGAGACTAGAGGGGAGTCCTCTGAGCTCTTTAAGTTTGATTACCCTGTAAGGTTAATTTCCATACTGATTTTACAGAGATGATTTTTACCTTTTTCTTTAATTAAAAGCCTTCTTTTTAAGAACCTGATTGATTCTTCCTTGTTTTAAGATCTAAGGGGTTGGAACTAATTCACCAGGAGTTGGTGGGAGGAAGGAGGGGAATGGTTAATTTCCCCTTGTTTTAAGATCCAAGGGGTTTGGATCTGTTTTCACCAGGGATTTGGTGAAGGTTTTTCAAGGTTTCCCAGGAAGGGAATCCATTGAAATGGTGGCAGCCGAACCAGAGCTAAGCTGGTAGTTAAGCTTAGAAGTTTTCATGCAGGCCCCTACATTTGTACCCTAAAGTTCAAAGTGGGGATCCAGCCTTGACAACTTCTAATGTGAACAAGGTAATATAGTTTGCTATTTTGCTTGGAAAGATGGTTGGTCCGATGTATGTTTTCATCAAGGTGAAATAACTCTTCACTGTTTAAAATCAAGCTAAAAGTTCTCTTAATGATGGGGGAGGGAAACACAAGTAAAGTGAATGTAAAATGAGCAAATTACATACTTCAGTCTGTTTGACTGCCCAGCATTCCAGCCCTTGTGTCATATGTCATCATTGCTATGCATGCAGATAGTTAACTCCATCAGTCTTATGTAACCCTTCTGCCCATCAGAGTTGGCAGCAACAAGTACCGGGTTCAGTATCTAGGGGTTCTGGTTTCAATAACACAATGCAAAACCGGCTCGAGCCCCCACCCAGTGCAGCCCCAGAGTGGTTCTTGATTCCAACAACCCAAAAGGCATCCCTCCCACAGTTTCTGTCCTTCGTCAGTGCAGCCCCCAGAGTTCAGATGTTCATCTGCAGAGTTTGCCTCCCAGCCTGGGTGGAACTGAGGAGAAGTATGGGAGCATCTTACATGCTCCTCTGCTCGGGTTAATGGCCGATTGCCATGCCTCTCCGTGGGGTTCTGCTGCAGTCTTCACCACCAGCTGCACCGCTCTGCTATCCGTGCCTCTCCACTAGCCACCCTGCTAGCCCCCCACCACATAACACAGCTCTCAGTGATCTCAGCTCTTAGTACCTTCAGCTCTTTAGTGATTTCAGCTCTCAATGATTTCAGCTGTTAGTAGGAGGGGGAAAGCCTCAGCGCTGGCACACTCAGAACCACTAGCCCAAAGTAGATCTAATGCTTAGACCTAGGAATCAGAGATTTCAGCACTGCCTGCAACACCTAACAAGACTCCTAACTGAGTAAAAATTTGCTCTCTTTTTACACCGTGGAGACAGGAGGGGGTAAGGCAGTGTTTGGGGCCCTCAGACAGCCTCCCCCACCAAGTACACATACCTGACCCCAGCCTCTCTCAATTCACTGGGCTTTGGAATCCCTGTCCCTTGCCTAGCGACTGCTACTTAGTTGAGGGTGTGTCCCTCCGTCATAAAATGCCAAGTATAGTTCTACTGTCCTTGATTCACATAGCCAGGATTACAACACTTTATTACTCCTGCCCCAATAACAAAGAGACTGGGGATCCCATAGCAGCCAAAGTGACTATTTGGGCAAGCAGTCCATCATGCTAGGCAGGGTGGGTGTGCCCATGCAAACGAGATCAGCCCCTGAAGTCCTTTTCCACAGCTCACACCAGATGTCAGGGTAGAGCTCATTCTGACTCTGCTTACATCATATCACTACACTGATGAAGGGAAGGAGCTGCAAAAAGTGTAAGCAAGTATTATTCTGATTTGTCATTACTATTTTTATGTTAATTTGATAAGAAATATACCACAGGAGCCTAAACCAGTCAGCGTTTTTAATAAATGAAATTAATCAGTCTGATCCATACTGACTCAGTCTTGCTATTGTTCTCTTTACTTAGACAAAATGTCCATTGATTTCATTGAGTGACTAGGGATTGTTGCAGAGAGCCCACTTTAAATTGAAAAATAAAAATATTTTTCTAAAATGCTTTAACTAAAAATATTGGGGTTTCAGCACTGGGGGCCAAACTTCAAATGAACTGTTTGATGATTTGGCACAGCTTAAGCTACTCTTTAAGCTATTGTGAGCAGATCTGTACTTACATTCAGTTACAGTGAAATAGGATAGGATATAAACAGATCAAAATTAGGCACAGACTCTATGCAGAGAGACTGTCAACAGCGGGATCAGGACCTTGGTTGAGAAGAAATATCTAAGATATAAATGAAAGCTTTTTAGAAAAGGGTATTCTGCTCACTGAAAAAGGATTTTCCTAGTATAATCTATTTACAGGAAACACACTTGAAGAAAATTGAAGATATATACCTGAGTACTTCTTAGACACAGCTACCACATGTCTCTCCAGGGCAATCTAATAGAAGAGAGGCGGCAATGCTCTTTCATAAACACTTCCCTTTTATTGTCTCAACACAACTCATAAATACAGAGGGCAGATATTTTTCAACTAAGCGGTCCCTGAAACACCTTAGCCAACGTATACGCTCCCAATCAAGATCAAGCTTCTTTTTTTGATTAGTTTGTTAGGGATTTAGAAAATTTTAGATAAGAGGATATTATTCTAGGGGGAACTTTAACAAGGTGCTTAATTCCATTTTGGATAATGCAAATGTACACGGTGGGCATTTGAGAGGAACAAGTGCAAATGTGTTGCATCGCTAATTAACCTGGACATCAGGGACTATATTATTCTGTTACTCATAGATTTTATTCTAGGATTTATATGAATTTTGTTTCTAAGACCCCGGTTAATTAGAAATAAAAATGGTTATTTGGTTGATTAGGACAACAAACCTAATCTGGGAGTTATAAAGATTGGGACTCAGTGGAAAAACAAAGGGCCTGGCAGTTGCATGGAGCTTTATTGTATGGCTTCCTTAGAAGTCAAGAACTGGAAGAAAATTTTCAGAAATATATACAACAAAATGATAAGGAAGGGATCAATAAAAGTGTTCTCTCGGATGCTGCAAAGACAGTAATGAGGGGAACCCTTAATAAAGCATCATACCTCAAAAAGATGAGTAGTTAAATAACTTTATCTTTTGGAAGGTAAACATAAATCAACAGGATCTAAAAGAGTATATAAGAAAATAATTGAAATAAGAGGGAAGATTAACCTGTTGCCAATAGATAAGGCTGACCAAACAATTAGCTATATTAAACAAAAATAGTATGACAAAGGCAATCAAGGTGATTGGCTTTTAGCCAGACAATTCAAAAAGAAACAGGATAAATCAGCCATCCCTCTGATTAGAAATAAAAAGAGAGATTTAGTAATGGACAAACGTCTCTGAAACATTTGCTAACTTTTTACACACTTTCTGTGCTTCAGAACATCCAAATCCTGAATGTGTAGATATTTGAGATGTGTGAAACTACCTCAGCTCTCAGAGGATGATGTGGCACTCTTGATAGGCCAATTGCTTCAGAGGAAGTTGAAGATGTAATTAAGAAGTTACAATCCAATAAAGGTCCAGGTCCTGATGGGTTTTCTGGGGAGTATTTAAAGCTTTAAAGGAAGTAGTGGTCCCTATTTTAGCTGAATTGTTTAATGATATATTTCAGGGGAACAAGATTCCAGATTCATGGAAAGAGGCAAAAACTGGGGTCATTCCCAAAGAAGGAAAAGATCTTATTGTGAATCATAAATTTCTTTAATTAATATGGATACTAAAACGTATGCCAAGATGCTAGCAAACAGATTGAGTGTTATCTTGTCCAAATATGTTCACCCTGACCAATGTGGCTTAGTTGGTGGCAGGCATCTATCTCATAATACCAGAAGAACTCTGGATTTGATCTAAAATGCTAATTCTACAAATTTTTCCTATGTGCTGCTTTCTTCGGATGCTGAAAAAAGCCTCCAACCAGCTGTAATGGGAATACCTTAGACAGATTTTGGTAATGTTTGGTTTGAAAATCACTTTATAGGGGAGTATTGGCCCTATATACTCATCTTCAATGTGTCTGCTTTAGTTAGTGGTCATCAATCTCCTCCTTTTAATTTATCTAGGAGTACGAGACAGGGTTGCCCATTATCCCTCTCCCCTGTTGTTTGCTTTAGCAATGGAGTAGTCATTTGTAATAAATGTGAAAAACAGTCCCTTGGTAGAGGGTATCAAAACTTCTGGATTAAAACACAAAATAGCTTTGTAAGCTGGTGTCTTTTTATAATTGCAGGAGCCAGAAGCCTTGTTAAAAATTATAGAACAATTGACTTTGGAATTTGAACAGGTATCTGGCTTCAAAATACACCTGTGGTTTGCAGTGTCATTACAGCCATGTTGATCCCAGGATATTAGAGAGACAAGGTGAAAAAGAGCTCTGTGTAGCTCAAAAGCTTCTCTATTTCACCAAGAGAATTGGTCCAATAAAAGATATTACCTCACCCACTTTGTCTTGACAAAGAATCTGAAATTTGAGGTATTTATATTCCCCAAAGGCTCAGAACAAATAGTTTGCAGCAAAATAAATTTAAATGGATAAAGTAATCTTTAAAATATTTAGGAATAAATATTTTGGAGAAATATAAATATCTTTTTAAGGTAGATTACCCCCTATTGTGAAGTAAACTAATAAAAGATTTGGAGTAATGGAACAAATAAGAAATTTCTTCGTAGGCAGCGTAGCTGCAGTAAAGATAAATGTCTTCTCAAACTTGTTATTTTTGTTTCAGCATCCCTATTGATATCCCTGACATGACATTAAAAACGTGGCAGGATGCACTATTAAAATTCATAAGGAAATGTAAAAGACAAAGGATGAGTTATAAAGTTCTGATTAAAGGCTACAAAGAGGGGTGGTTTAGCTTTCCCTAATTTTGCTTATTATTATGCATCACAAATCAAAGATGTGATCAACTGGGTTAGCAATAGACCATCCAAGCACTGGGGAAAATTCAAACAAGACTGGAACCCAAATATAGCTATTCATAGTAACTGTTGGGTTAAAAAGAAATTTAGGTAATCAAAAATAAAAAAAAAATCTTACCCATTTATCCCGCTAAGCAGCTTTGGACAAATTTTCTAAATTCCTGTCGCCTAGGTCCTCTCCCTTAGCTACTTTAATGAATAATCAGGAATTTATCCCTAGGAAATATCAAAGTGACTATTTGTTGTGGGTAGGAGCTGAGATTACTGAATTTAGACAGTTACTCCTTGGATATCATACCAATAGATATGTAGTAATGGAAATATTTAAAGAGCCTGTATTTTCAGTATTTACAACTCAAACGTTTTATTGTGAAATCTGGACATGAGGCAGCTCTATCTAGACATTTAAACACAGTTAAGAAATTGACCCAGATTCAAGCTGGAACAAAAAGTTTAATTTCTAAGATATATATAATTTTGATTGAAAAGGAAGTGAATAATGAAAAGATGGGAGAGGGATTTGGACAAAGATATTTATCTGGATGAGATATATATATCTTCAATTTGTGTAGCTCTTCAAGAAAAAATGCATAAATTACTGTATAGATGGCATCTGACTCCAGTTAAGAGGTTTTTTTGCTACTAGAAAGGGGTTGGACAGGTTGTGGGGAAAGGGGAACATACTGAAACATGTGGTGGTGGTGGTATCTAGGAATTAGACCGTTTGTGAAAAAAATTATTTAAAAGATTAATCCTATGACAAAATGCTGGCTTTCTAGACCTGCTTATTTAATGCCCCACTAAAAGATCTACGTTTTAAACAGAATAACAAATTTGCAAGTCTTTGTACTGTGCATAATTGGAAAAATGTGACCCCCTCCTTCTATGCAATTGTGGTATAGTAAAATATGGATTGTCCTTGTAATGGAAAAGCTTTCACACCACAGATGTACACAAGAAAAATGCCAAAAAGAGGATAAAGAATGAGGAGTACTTGTGGCACCTTAGAGACACAAATTTAAGCTTTCGTGGACTAAAACCCACTTCATCCGATGCATGCAGTGGAAAATACAGTAGGAAGATATATATACACAGAGAACATGAAAAAACATGCACTGCCATACCAACTCTAACGAGACTAATCAATTAAGGTGGGCTATTACAGCAGGAGAAAAAAGACTTTTGTAGTGACAATCAGGATGGCCCATTTCAACCAATTGACAAGAAGGTGTGAGTAACAGTAGGGGAAATATTAGCATGAGGAAATAGTTTTTACTTTGTGTAATGACCCATCCACTCCCAGTCTTTATTCAAGCCTAATTTAATGGTGTCCAGTTTGCAAATTAATTCCAATTCTCGTTGGAGTCTGTTTTTGAAGTTTTTTGATGTTGGAGAATTGCGACTTTTACGTCTGTAATTGAGTGACCAGGGAGGTTGAAATGTTCTCCGACTGGTTTTTGAATGTTATAATTCTTGATGTCTGATTTGTGTCCAATTATTCTTTTGCATTGAGACTGTCCGGTTTGGCCACCCTAAAAAGAGGATAGGTATTTAGTAATTTGGTCAGTCTTTTTAGTGTAGCCAGAGAAGGAGACCATCCCAGCCAGCAAGCTAGAATCTTTAGCCTGCTTCTATGAATATTAACCTGATCCTGAATAAGTAATGTATGATGTAGTATGCTAACTTCCTATTACAAGTCTGCCTTAATAAAAGGGGATAATGACACTTTCCAAAAGACAGATTGCATTTCCTGGGTTCTTTATATCACAGCTGATATTTCTAAGGAGCCTAAGGGTGGGGGGAGGGAGAATAAAGGGTTTAATATCCAAACCCCAACTGAATTTAGACCCCTAAATTCCATTGGCTTCTTTGAAAATCCCACCCTACCACTCTGTCCCTCTGCCTTGTGTTTGTTCCTTTCATAACAAAAAAACATATTAAAAACAATGAAATGATTCAGTGTCATTATAGGATCTGTTGTGCACATAAAGCAATTCATTTTATATTAATAATATAGGCTGTATCATATTATATAAATAAAATCCATATAGTGTGATACAACCATCTGCTAGAAAAGTCACAAATTTGACTGCGACAGATGCTATGAAAAACCTACAAAAATACAGGAAGCAGACAACAGAGATCAGTGAGAAGAAAAAGACTTTTCTGGACAGTTTTGCATGAAAAACATTTCTATCTTCAAAAAGGAACAAAACTCCTTGCCATGATCTTGTTTGTCTGCAGCAGATGCTATAATTGTGAACCCTTCTCCTTTCCCATCACCTTCAGCCCCTTAAGAGGCCCAGAGCTGAAGATAGTGTCTTCATGAGGGATGGGATCTCTACCAGCATGTGCCATTTTCTGCTGCTCAGACAGTTCTTCAGAGATTTTTTTTCTTAATTGTGTAATTTTTCTGGAGATATAACTTGTCAGCTTTTATTAGCATTTTTGTTAGCACTGCAGCTACGTGCATACATTTAACTGCTAAGCAACAAAGAGTACGTCTGCATAGCGCGTTCAATTACTGGCATTCCCTGTGCCATGCATTGGTACTAATGCACTTACATTAAAATATGTATTATTTGTTTGCAGTAGCATGTAGAAGCCACAATCAGGGATGAGGCCTAATTATGCTAGGCATTGTGCAGATGAGGGAGCGGGGGAGGAGGGGGAGAAGGAAGTCCCTACCCCAGAGAGCTCACAACCTAAGAGGAGAGAGAATAAACAGACCCCTGCAGACATCAGGAGAGGACAACAGTTAACATTAAAACTGAGTTTAAGTATTTAAATAAATGAGTTGTCTAATGGTCACAGGTGACTGCCTGCCTAAACAATACTAGATGATTTACAGGCATTGTGAGAATACTCCCATTGATAAAGTTACTTACGTGCTTAAGCATTTGCTGCATTGAGGCTCAAAGACACAGTCCAATATTGTAGTGTTACAATAGCTTTTCAATTTGGGAAAAGAGATATGTCTACAGCACAGCAGGAAACAATCTTTGTTCCCCTTGTCTCCATTTAGGGCCCAGGCAAACTGAGGTGATAAGGGTTTGCTTGCTGAAAGTAACTTGAGTTTCATCATTGCCCAGGGTTTGCATTTAACTGCATTTTTGGTTGCTATCATTTAAGTACTGCATGCACAATGATGGGTTATTTGGAGGAGAGTTAGAGTTGATATTCCTGAGTTATATGCATTTCATCATGAGAGAGGCTGTGAATCTCCTTTTGTTTGGATGAAAGATCACTTGGTAAAGAGGTTCAGCATTTGTAGACCTGAAATATGAACAGATTCTCTTTCATGTCCAATTTTGTTATTAATGTTCCATTAGCATTAGTTATTATGGCCAGCACTATCAAACTTGGATGCCTAAATAAAGGCAGATAATTTCAGGTATCAGTGGGTGTTGCAGGTCCTCAGCAGTTATGAAAAACAGGCCATTTTTATTAAGTGCCCAAATATGGATTAAAGTAACTTTCACAATGATATTTAACCATTTTGTAGCATGGATGGGAACACAGAGTGTCATTTTGGCTTGATTCTCCTTGAAACGGGGTGTCTGGCTCCTGTGATTAAAAATGGGTCCAGTGCCCCTGT
Organism: Malaclemys terrapin pileata; assembly: GCF_027887155.1. Classification (NCBI taxonomy): domain Eukaryota; kingdom Metazoa; phylum Chordata; order Testudines; family Emydidae; genus Malaclemys; species Malaclemys terrapin. The sequence continues at coordinate 169,106,872 of NC_071507.1, forward strand.
GCCAGTGCAGGTGTTCCCAATTAAGCCAATAAAGGCGGTGGGGCTGCAGCTGGGCTATCAAGGGTGAGAGGGAGTTCAGGGAGGGCAGAGCTAGAAGTGGGGCTGCAGAGTGAAGCTGTAAGGAGACAGGATCTCCTGCAGTGGTGTTGGGGCTGGGAAAAAAGCCCAGCGGAGACTACCTCAGGGAGGAGGGGCTGTGCCCAGCTTAAAGCTGGCTAGAAGATTTGTTTGCTACTTTTTTGCTTTCTTTTCTGTACTTTGTAAGTACAGGGCAGTAACACAGGACTTGAGAGACATGGGTTCAAGTTTCTGATCTGCCACGGAGTCTCTGTAAGTCACTTAGTCTTGGGCAAGTCACTTAGTCTTTCTATGCCTCAGTTCCCCATCTGTAAAACAACAAACTCCCTACCTCACAGAGATGTTGTGGGGATAGAGATTATGAGGGGTGCAACTACTAGGGTGACGCATACTATGCAATGGTATGTTATACTGTTCTATATGCAAATACCAAAATGTGCATAATTGCTATCAACATATTGCTGAATTTTTCTAATTACCTCCGCTTACTCATTATGCACCAGAAAATACACAATTTGGGATATATCTCCCCTGTATCAATAAGTTATATTTTCTAAAATACACACCTAAGATATTCAGTATATGTACCATGGATCTTACTCTTTAGCCATATTTATATACGTAAGGACAGCAGGATCACATCCCTCAATGTGTTTTGTCCTTAGCATGGGCTTGGTCCTGCAAACAGTTTGGGCCTAATGCTTACTGTCATTATTATTCCTATTGAAACCAATGGTTTCTAAGCCCAAGCTCCAGTAGTAAATATTTACAGGATTAGGCCCTTACTGACAAATTGAATGCACATATAGTCTCCCATTTTATTGTGTATGTTCTGAATTTATGTTTCAATATAAAAATGTACAGTGTAGCTCAGTTAAAGTTGCAGAAAAATAAAGAGGGATGACCAAGCCATCATACTCTCAAATGCAGGGCACTGCTAAGGCACACAGCAACAGCTTTACTACTTCTATTTCTCCGCAGCTTTCTTTTTTCAGTTTTTCGGGATGTGAATTTTAGTGCCAGTCTATTTGACCTCCAAGATGGTGGGGTGATGGGATTGGGCCACAAATACACAGAGGTCAACTAAGGGCAGGGGACATATGAGAAGTATAGGGGGATGGGAGCAAAGGTCAAAGAGATAAACAAAGGAACTAGAAGTGGACATTAAACAGAGCACAAAAAGATGCCCGACTGTCATCCTTGGAGACCAAAGCCCTCCAACTATATATCAGATACATCTCATGCAGTAGCAGCAAATGCTTTCTCTTGCTCTCCCATAAGATAAGTACATAAGATCGGCCATACTGGTCAGACCAAAGGTCCACCTAGCCCAATATCCTGTCTTCTAACATCAAGTGTTGCCCATTCCCAACTTCTGGCAAACAGACACTAGGGACACCATCCCTGACCATCTTGGCTAATAGCATGTGCTAACAGATGTATCTGTATACTAAACTGGAGGGACCACCTCTCAAGATGGAAAGGCATGCGAGTCAGCAAGCCTATTCATTTCTTCTTGTCTCTTCTGAGACTGGTAAAAATTGATATAATTTTTGCCCACTGTGATGATGATTTTCGTTATGTACCAGGAACTGGACTGAGACCAAACTTAATTCACACAGACCACTAATGAGACATAAGATAATTTTCTATCAGTATGTAAGCTGGAGAACTTAATTTCTAACTCTAATGTCCTTATACATTCATCACTGAAGATCAAGTCCCAGCCAAATATGAATTTTGGTTTTAAAATCAATTTTCAATTGATTTGAGTGTAAAAAAAAAATCTGAAACAATTCTGAACTGGTAAAAGATTTTTTTTCAACAGTTGGTTAATTCAAAAGAAGCCAAACAGGTAAAATATTTTAAAGTAGTCACTTTTAAATTGAGAACAACCATTTGGAAGCAACCAACTGTCCCACTGCCCAATGGTTGCCTGTCCAACATAGCTATTGCCAGGTAACTCTCCTAACATCCTTTACTCCCCACTACATTCTTCACCTCCTTCATTCTCACTTTTGTGTGATATATTTATTAGTTATTAGATTTGAATACATTTTATTATTGCTCTGTCTTTGTGATACAAGACAAGAAAAGGTCTTGTTCATTATTAGGTCTGAGCACTATCATGGTGCAAACAGCAATTCTCCAAGGATCTGAACATCAATCAACATGGTTTTTCTTGTTGGGATACTTCTAACTAGGGACCAAAGCCTTCCAGAAAAGGACTTATTAGATGTGGATTTGGTTGCAGGAGATAATGCAAGTTTTCATAATGTAGTGTCTCAGAGGAAAGGAGGGAAGTACAGTGAGACTTCAATAACTCAGTCCTGGAGTCTTTGTTCTGTACTTGTAATGTGAATGTGGGCAAAGCTTCACCCAGAGTGCTTCAGAGGGGATAAAAACACCACAAGGGATAACATTTTCAAAAGCACTGGATTGACCTGGAGCCTAACACACTTAGGATTCTAACACACATTGAAAACAAATGGGACTTAGGCACTTCTGCAAATAGGACCTGGGGCTCCTATATAGACAAGACTTGGCACCCTTAAATTAAAATTTTATCTTCCATCTTTGCTCTGATCATGATAGAGGGAAAATTCCATCCTGATCCTGAAGCTTGCAGTCAATCCAACCCAAAGCATGTGATCAAGATTCGCCACTTGTAGTTCAATACAAGTTCAAGCATGCAGAATTGCAAACTATGAGAAACGAGGGATAATTCAGGTCCAAGACCAATAACTCTCTGAACTACTATAATAAATTAGTATAATCTTATCTTCTTGTAGAGAGATCCTCAAGACATATTTCATCTAAAGAAGTCTAACTTCTGATTCCATGATCTTACATCAGCACATTTTAATATGACAAAGAAGAACACACACAAACTTTCAGTGGTCTATGAGACTTAAAATTCTGCATGCCCAGGCAAAAGTATTCAAATTTGCCTCATCTGCTATGAAATCCATGCTTCCTCTAACCTTTCTATGACAAGAGAGAAGCCAGACACAGCACTTTCATGGTTGTCTTGAATTTAGACCTCTTCAGGAGATTCAAAGAGTAGTCCACCGGCACTAAAATTATGATACTAATTTCTTTTTTGTTTCATTTGCCTTTGTCTGGATTTATTCCAAAATTAGGTCAGCTGCAGCTAGATCAGGAGACCTATAGAAAAAAAAATCAGAAACATTCTAACATTCAAGAAGATTAAATTTGCCTCAAAAAGAGTATTTAGTTGGTGGGAGGAAGCCTGCACTCAGTTTCTGATATAATCAAGATGTCGGATGGGATATGCTATGGGATTTTGTTTGTATTACAGACAGACAAAACATTTATGGTAAAATAATGTTTGAATGTGAAGAGGGGAAAAAAAATCAACAAACCAACCAACCAACCAACCAAAACCTAATCTGAAATACCAATGGGATATACAGGCGGTAAAATGTAGTTAGTTGTACAATGGAATACTCTATTACACTCAATATGATTTTCTATGTAGTAGTACAGTGCAGTGGGTTGTGCCTTAGAAGCACTGATAAATACCAAATGCTTTCACAAATGGAACAGAATCTTTCATGATATTCACTTGGATATAAGTGTGCTTCATAACTTCTGCCACAATAGAAGGAAAAAGAAGAACAGGAGTACTTGTGGCACCTTAGAGACTAACAAATTTATTAGAGCATAAGCTTTCGTGGACTACAGCCCACTTCTTCGGATGCATATAGAATGGAACATATAATGAGGAGGTATATATACACACATACAGAGAGCATAAACAGGTGGGAGTTGTCTTACCAACTCTGAGAGGCCAATTAATTAAGAGAAAAAAAACTTTTGAAGTGATAATCAAGCTAGCCGAGTACAGACAGTGTGATAAGAAGTGTGAGAGTACTTACAAGGGGAGATAGAGTCAACGTTTGTAATGGCTCAGCCATTCCCAGTCCTTATTCAAACCGGAGTTGATTGTGTCTAGTTGGCATATCAATTCTAGCTCTGCAGTCTCTCTTTGGAGTCTGTTTTTGAAGTTTTTCTGTTGTAATATAGCCACCCGCAGGTCTGTCACTGAATGACCAGACAGGTTAAAGTGTTCTCCCACTGGTTTTTGAGTATTTTGATTCCTGATGTCAGATTTGTGTCCATTAATTCTTTTGCATAGAGACTGTCCGGTTTGGCCAATGTACATGGCAGAGGGGCATTGCTGGCACATGATGGCATATATCACATTGGTAGATGTGCAGGTGAACGAGCCCCTGATGGTATGGCTGATGTGATTAGGTCCTATGATGATGTCACTTGAATAGATATGTGGACAGAGTTGGCATCGGGGTTTGTTACAAGGATAGGTTCCTGGGTTAGTGGTTTTGTTCAGTGATGTGTGGTTGCTGGTGAGTATTTGCTTTAGGTTGGGGGGTTGTCTGTAAGCGAGGACAGGTCTGTCTCCCAAGATCTGTGAGAGTAAAGGATCATCTTTCAGGATAGGTTGTAGATCTCTGATGATGCGCTGGAGAGGTTTTAGTTGGGGGCTGAAGGTGACAGCTAGTGGTGTTCTGTTATTTTCTTTGTTGGGCCTGTCTTGTAGGAGGTGACTTCTGGGTACTCGTCTGGCTCTGTCAATCTGTTTTTTCACTTCAGCAGGTGGGTATTGTAGTTTTAAGAATGCTTAAAACATTCTTAAATGCTTAAGCATTCTTAAAACTACAATACCCACCTGCTGAAGTGAAAAAACAGATTGACAGAGCCAGACGAGTACCCAGAAGTCACCTCCTACAAGACAGGCCCAACAAAGAAAATAACAGAACACCACTAGCTGTCACCTTCAGCCCCCAACTAAAACCTCTCCAGCGCATCATCAGAGATCTACAACCTATCCTGAAAGATGATCCTTTACTCTCACAGATCTTGGGAGACAGACCTGTCCTCGCTTACAGACAACCCCCCAACCTAAAGCAAATACTCACCAGCAACCACACATCACTGAACAAAACCACTAACCCAGGAACCTATCCTTGTAACAAACCCCGATGCCAACTCTGTCCACATATCTATTCAAGTGACATCATCATAGGACCTAATCACATCAGCCATACCATCAGGGGCTCGTTCACCTGCACATCTACCAATGTGATCTATGCCATCATGTGCCAGCAATGCCCCTCTGCCATGTACATTGGCCAAACCGGACAGTCTCTACGCAAAAGAATTAATGGACACAAATCTGACATCAGGAATCAAAATACTCAAAAACCAGTGGGAGAACACTTTAACCTGTCTGGTCATTCAGTGACAGACCTGCGGGTGGCTATATTACAACAGAAAAACTTCAAAAACAGACTCCAAAGAGAGACTGCAGAGCTAGAATTGATATGCCAACTAGACACAATCAACTCCGGTTTGAATAAGGACTGGGAATGGCTGAGCCATTACAAACGTTGACTCTATCTCCCCTTGTAAGTACTCTCACACTTCTTAGCACACTGTCTGTACTCGGCTAGCTTGATTATCACTTCAAAAGTTTTTTTTCTCTTAATTAATTGGCCTCTCAGAGTTGGTAAGACAACTCCCACCTGTTTATGCTCTCTGTATGTGTGTATATATATCTCCTCATTATATGTTCCATTCTATATGCATCCGAAGAAGTGGGCTGTAGTCCACGAAAGCTTATGCTCTAATAAATTTGTTAGTCTCTAAGGTGCCACAAGTACTCCTGTTCTTCTTTTTGCGGATACAGACTAACACGGCTGTTACTCTGAAAATAGAAGGAAAATTACTGTAAAAGGAAAATACTTTGCAGATGTGTACATTAACATCCAAAACTACAATTAGCTGTCAACACATCCAGGATACTCTACAGCCATGATAAATCTGGCTTCAATTTGCAGACATCTCAAGTTCGCAAGCTCTCTCATGGATAAATAAGACAACTGTAAAATTCCTTCCAGACTCTTTCCAATTCCTCACTTGCTGTACACATTAAGAATGTAAGTGTCTGATCATGAGTATTGGTTTGTTCTAGAAAAGCAAATAAGCTTTATTAAATACTATTTCTGAATCAAATTTTGCAATTTTATCAATAGATTTGGGTGCTATAAAACACTGTAAGCAAATACCATGCTATATAGTGATCTTATCTTATATTTCCATGTTTCAGACTGAATTTTTGATGAACATCTTTCCCAGTTGAGTCTGATATTCTGAGGCTGTCATGCTGAAACAACTGGACAAAGACCTGCTGGCTTCTAGCAACTTGTCCCCTTCAAACATGTCTTCAATGGTCTTATCAACCTCACTATTTGAGTGAAAAAAGATGTGCTACATAGTTATGTTAGCTGGTGCAGTACCATTCAATATGATGCTTAGAGACTACCACTCACAGGAGATTCCAAAAATGGCCAATATTTTACAATATCTTGTTCATTTTAGTGGTTACTGCTTTATTTCTCTATTTGGCAGAAATGTATCTTGAATTCAGAATTGGAATCTCGATGCCTGTCTTCTGTAGGCAAAATAGGAATTCAAAGCATTTTTTTTTCTTTTTAAAAAATTCTACTTAGCTGACTGTTGATCTTGGTCTCGTTTGAGTTCTGTTTGCTTGACATTTTCTCTGTCCAATGACTGCGAAAGGAAGTGTGTTAGATGCTACTATATTGCCAAATTCTCCCTTTGGATGTGTAGGCAGGGCTCCCCTTAAGATCACTAGATGATAAAATTCAGTCACTAACTTTTTGCATGCTGGCAGTTGCTCATTTCCTTATCTGATGTAGCACAAGAACCAGGGGAATGTTTATAATATTATCCCAAACCTCATGAAATAGTCATCCGCTTTATTTTTAACACTCGATTCATGCCTATGGATCAGCAAACTGAAGATATGCTATGACAAGAATTGCTTTTAAGATGACTGTCTTACTGCACACTGCAAGTTCCACATTCTTGACAATGATAACTGGCACAGACACCACACACTGCTCTGGTGAAATGAGAGATGTAGGATTGACCTACTCGAAGCAAACCTAAGGAGATGATATTTAAAGGGATTCAGAAGTCAAGATTCACCAGCTGGGATGTACGATCTCATTCTCTCCATCTTTAAAAAGCTGCATTCTGATACTAGATGCTGCTGTTTTACAGAGCTCTTATTGTACCCAAGGGTGGTACAATCTTTTTCAGATCTGCAGACAGGAGTGATGTTTGAGAAATACACCAAGATATATTGGGCATACCAGGGCACAGTTCTGATTTAAATTAGTGTGTGTGTGTGTGTGTGTGTGTGTGTGTGTGTGTGTGTGTGTGTGTGTGTGTGTGTGTGTGTGTGTGTGTGTAATACTCTCCCAGGGTTCACCCACGAGCTACGCTCCACATACTTGAGCTGCTACTCACAGTAGACTGTACAGATGTTCAAGATAGGATCACACACATGCTGAATGTATTCATCAATGGGGTTCAAATGTACTTTTGGGCAAATCCAGATAAAGTACAAAATGGTAGGCCCTGGCCTTCCCACAGCCAGGCAGTGACATCAGAATCTAAAAATTGTATTTTAAAAAATAAATATAATGTTAGCTTCAAAGTTGTGAAGAAAACTTTGCAAATGTGATCTGGGTATAACCAGTGGAGTGATGTCCGCATAAGAACTTGTCTACCTTAAGAAAATTTGCAGTGGTTTAATTGCATTAGTGTAGTTATACTGGTGCAAATCCCAAATGAACATGGGCTACACCAGCACAGAGTGGGATGCAGTTTACTTTAGTAAATTGCTGAGCTAAGCTATGTGGGTGTAAGTCCCTCTTCAATCCAGTGCAACTCATCTTATTTAGGGGGCTGCACCAGTCTAAGTGCAAATTTTCTTAGCATGCACAAGCCCTGAGTCTCCAGAGAGCTCCATCAGAGGGCAATGCAGCAGCTGCTAGAGCCAAGGAGGAAGCCGTTTAGTCCCAAACCCACCCACCAGAGTAGACCAGGACCCTAAACTACACTGGGGAGAATTTTATAGCATTAACCCTAGAAAAACAGTCATGGAAGTAGAACAACTTTTCAAGTATGCCAACAGTACAGATTTCAAAGAAATCTCTGCAGGATACTCATCCATATACATCTGACGCCCCTCTACAGAAAGATCAGTACAGCGGAAAGATTGCATGGAAACATGGCTAGTGCTACACACTTTGATGTCTTAGGCTGCTGCTAGATGGTAGTTCATGGGGGAGTCCTTAAAGGGAAAGAATCCAACAGTGCTCACTCCATTGTTGGACAAGAGCTGGTCTGGCTTGTTGGAACTGCTTCAGTGCAGCAGTTCCCAGCCCTGGCCACTGTTGCTGTCCCAGCAGTACAAGGGGATGTGCACCTGTAAAGGGGCAAAGTGCTCTCCCCTTCAATAGAGGTGATGATGCATGAACAAAAATAATCCATTGTGACAAAGTTCCTCCTCTATCTTGGTGGATCCTGCGCTTATTGGTGGACTTTCTTGCCTCAGAGATTCACCATGTGGGTTGGGGAACAGCCCAGAGACCTTCCCCTCTGGAAGAACCCACAGTCCAGGTCAATTGGGAGGTTTGGGGGGAACCCGGGCCCGCCCTCTACTCCGGGTTCCAGCCCAGGGCCCTGTGGACTGCAGCTGTCTATAGTGCCTCCTGTAACAGCTGCATGACAGCTACAACTCCCTGGGCTACTTCCCCATAGCCTCCTCCAAACACCTTCCTTATTCTCACCACAGGACCTTCCTCCTGGTGTCTGATAACACTAGTCTACAATTTTTGAGAAGTTGTCTGCTTCAGAGATAAAATGTGCTATTTATTATGTATTTTGATGTGCTGAATTCAAATATGACAATTAAAACAACTGATTGGCTACTGTTCCTAAGATATTTAAGTTTTTACATTTTATGTCTATGTATATTGTGTAGATAGTAGAGTTTTAATCATAAATTGTAAACCTAGGTCTTTTCATGTGTTTATGGTTGCTTTACATGATAATATTTCACCTGTCCTGTTTATGTAACACTTTAAAAATCAGCAAAAGGGTTATATAAATAAAATTTATTATGAAACAAAAGGCAAAAAACTATTCTGTACATAGTTTAGTCCTATTCAGTGTCTACTCGGCGCTTCTTGGCTTGTCTCTTGTATTCATTAAATGGAGCATCTCTTGTCACTGTCCAGCAATAGTCTGCAAGCATTGATGGGCTCCTTTGCCCTGATAGCATTTCTCCATTGTTGCAATGTCCTGGTGAAATCGCTCACCGTGCTCGTCGCTCAGTGCTCCGCAGTTCAGTGGAAAAAAATCTGGATGAGAGTGCAAAAAATGTATCTTTAGTGACATGTTGCAACCAAGGCTTTTGTATGCCTTGAGGAGGTTTTCCACCAACAACCTGTAGTTGTCTGCCTTGTTGTTTCCGAGAAAATTTATTGCCACTAACTGGAAGGCTTTCCATGCCGTCTTTTCCTTGCCACGCAGTGCATGGTCAAATGCATCATCTCGAAGAAGTTCACGAATCTGAGGACCAACAAAGACATCTCCCTTTATCTTAGCTTCACTTAACCTTGGAAATTTTCCACAGAGGTACTTGAAAGCTGCTTGTGTTTTGTCAATGGCCTTGACAAAGTTCTTCATCAGACCCAGCTTGATGTGTAAGGGTGGTAACAAAATCTTCCTTGATTCAACAAGTGGTGGATGCTAAACACTTTCCCTCCCGGGCTCCAATGACTGTCAGAGTGGCCAATCTTTCTTGATGTAGTGGGAATCTCTTGCACGACTATCCCATTCGCAGAGAAAATAGCAGTACTTTGTGTATCCAGTCTGCAGACCAAGCAAGAGAGCAACAACCTTCAAATCGCCACAAAGCTGCCAATGATGTTGGTCATAGTTTATGCACCTCAAAAGTTGTTTCATGTTGTCATAGGTTTCCTTCATATGGACCGCATGACCAACTGGAATTGATGGCAAAACATTGCCATTATGCAGTAAAACAGCTTTAAGACTCGTCTTCGATGAATCAATGAACTGTCTCCATTCATCTGGATCGTGAATGATGTTGAGGGCTGCCATCACACCATCAATGTTGTTGCAGGCTACAAGATCACCTTCCATGAAGAAGAATGGGACAAGATCCTTTTGACGGTCACAGAACATAGAAACCCTTACATCACCTGCCAGGAGATTCCACTGCTGTAGTCTGGAGCCCAACAGCTCTGCCTTACCCTTGGGTAGTCCCTGACAAGGTCATTCAGTTCACCTTGTGATATGAGGTGTGGTTCAGAGGAGGAGGATGGGAGAAAATGTGGGTCCTGTGACATTGATGGTTCAGGACCAGAAGTTTCATCCTCTTCCTCTTCTGACTCAAGTGAGAATGATTCTGGTGCATCAGGAACTGGCAGTCCTTCTCCGTGGGGTACTGGGCGTATAGCTGATGGAATGTTTGGATAATGCACAGTTCACTTTTTCTTTGACACACCTTTCCAAACTGGAGGCATCATGCAGAAGTAACAATTGCTGGGATGATCTGTTGGCTCTCTCCAAATCATTGGCACTGCAGAAGGCATAGATTTCCTTTTCCTGTTCAACCACTGGCAAAGATTTGTTGCACAAGTGTTGCAGCATATGTGTGCGGCCCACCTCTTTTCCTGATCTCCAATTTTGCAGCCAAAATAAAGGTGATAGGCTTTTTTAACCATAGTGGTTATACTGCGCTTTTGTGATGCAAAAGTCACTTCACCACAAACATAGCAGAAGTTATCTGCACTGTTCACACAAGTACGAGGCATCTCTGCTCACTTTGGATAAACAGAAATGTGTCTCTTTGCAAAATCAAACACTGACAAATAAGAGAGCACGACACTGTATGATTTCTAGAGCTGATATAGGGCAATTTGTTCAGCAGAGTGATGTAAGCTTCGTTATGATTGCATCATCCATGACTTCTAGGAATAACATGATGCAATTCATATCATGTATGACGCAATACCAGCTTCAGATTGCATCATTCATTGTTTTGCCTAAAAAGCAAGTACTGTCCAAACCTAGTCATAGATTTATTCATAGATCCAGTCAAAGATGTATTTTGGTCATTTCTGGTTTAAATTGAGATCCCTTCCCTTTATAACTCACTTATCCTCCGCCATTCCCAAGTCAAGGGTCGTATATAGTGACCCAATAGCATATCTTGAAAACTAGAGCCAATCAACAATTTTAAGCATCATTTTCGTTCTCAGTGACCCAGAATTAGTAAAGTTTGACGACATTTATTTCAGAAGCATTTTGGCTGTAGAGCAGTGTAATGCTTGTGCTCCTCAGTCCTCCAGCAGCACACCCTCTCACTCTCAGCTCCTTGAGCCTCTTGCTCCCAGCTCCTCACACTCGCCCCACAAACTGAAGTGAGCTCCTTTTAAAACCCAGGTGGCGTGATTAGCCTGCCTTAATTGATTCTAGCAGTTTCTTCTTAATTGGCTCCAGGTGTCCTAATTAGCCTGCCTGCCTGAACTGGTTCTAGCAGGTTCCTGATTACTCTAGTGCAGCCCCTGCTCTAGTCACTCAGGGAACAGAAAACTACTCATCCAGTGACCAGTATATTTGCCCTCTACCAGACTCCTGTACCCCACTGGTTTGGGTCTGTCACATATCCCTCCCCCCTGCTCAACGCCAGGGGGTTGGGCAGCTTGGGACGCCAGACAGTGCACATGTGACAAGCCATCGGCGTTGCCATGACGGCTCTCTGCTCTGTGTTGCACACGGAACTGGAAAGGTTGGAGGGATAAGAACCATCTGGTCACCCTTGTGTTCTTCTCCTTGTTCCGCTGCATCCATTGAAGAGGGACATGGTCGGTCACAAGGACAAATCTGCGCCCGAGCAGGTAGTAGCGCAATGTTTCCCTAGCCCATTTTACAGCAAGGCATTCTCTCTCCACCACTGCATATTTTTGTTCCCTTGGAAGGAATTTCCGACTGAGATATAGAATTGTGTGTTCCTCCTCCCCAACCATCTGTGATAGAACGGCCCCCAATCCTACTTCCGATGCATCCGTCTGCAGGATAAACTCCTTGGTGAAATCAGGGGCTATCAGTACAGGGTTACTGCAGAGGGCAGTCCGTAGGTCCGTGAATGCTTCCTCTGCTGCGTCAGACCATCTCACCAGATCAGGTCCACGGGCTTTCACTAGGTCTGTCAGGGGGCTTGCCCTTGTGGCAAAGTGGGGGATAAATCGTCGGTAATACCCCACCACACCTAGGAACGCCCAGACTTGTTTCTCGCGACTTGGTTGGGGCCAATTTTGGATGGCCTCTAACTTGTTCACTTGGGGTTTTACCAAACCTTTTCCCACAATGTAGCCAAGATATTTGGCCTCTGTAAACCCTACAGCGCACTTGGCAGGGTTTGCTGTAAGGCCAGCTCGCCTGAAGGTATCGAGGACTGCCTCCACCTTCTCCAGGTGGGTTTCCCAGTCGGGGGTATGAATGATCACATCGTCCAAGTCTGTCACACCATCTTGACTCCCTGATTCCAGGTTCAGATTGCAGGGCTGACAGTTGGGAAAGATGCCTTTTTATTTGTAAAATGAGAAACTTTGATGTGAGAAAATGAACATGGCACTTTTACTAAAATAAAATTTTAGAGTATTTTTCTCTTTGTCTGGTAAATGAGAACTAAGGCCCCCATTCTGCAAACAGCTTCATTTTAACGGTTAGCCCCTAAACCTATGTGCAGTAGTTTTGGATACTAGGGCATAAGAGTTTCATATTTCATATGCCAGAGTCCATGCTGAAATGAACTAAAACAATATTTATGGAAGCCTACTAATTTTTAATAATGGTGCAATTTAAAAAAAATGCAATCTAGTGCCCAAAAAATTATAATTTAATCTGCTTAAACCAATCTCCAAAACTAGCACCAGAATGAAACAGGATCCATATTTTTATTAGATCTGTTTCCTGAAGTTCATTTTTAGCACTATTTCACTGTTCACCACCTGATTAAATTGCCTACTGTTTCTAATTTAATGAGAGACTAAAAAATTCTGAATGATATTTGAGGACAGTTGTGTTTTTAAAGGAAGAAAGTGTGTGGGTAGCTAGCTGAGACAGAGAAGAATGCTTATTAGTGTGGAGGTGGAAGAAGGCCTTACAGAGAACAACAATTAAAGTCTATTTTACTGGGAAAATACTGTACTTGACTTATGCTACTCAACTGGAACTTTGTATCTCAAGCCTATATTGGCCAAAAATTCTCCCTCTAATGGCATATAATATGGGAAATCTAATGTTTTGAATTTTACAATATTTTAAAAAATGTAAATATAGCCAGGAACCTGTTAATATTTTTGTTGTGGACTGCTTTCTTTTGGAAAATAAAGTGCTGTTAGTGGAATTTGAGGCCATTCTGGATTAATGCAAATATATGAAGAAAGTAGCAGCAGTACAAGTTTTCTCACCACCATGTCTTATGCTAGAGAACTTGAAAGCAAGAAATGAATCCAACTTGACTTTAGTTGAGTCCTGAGTATTTACTGGACAAGGTCTCCAGATTATGCTGTACTACCTGTAGTGAGTCTTTCACAGTGTCATTTCAATCCCTAGAACATATTTATTTTTTCTTCTATTAAAGTAAGTCACGCTGTGGCTTCAACATGGATCAGGAACACAGATGAAAGGGCAGTTTTCTTATTCAACCTGTTTCTCTTGAAATTTTGCTGTTTCTGTCCTACGTCATCTTGATACCAACATTTTATAGGAAGTCAAGTGAGTAACTGTGTAGAAGTCTGAATTGAAACACATATCTATAAAGATATAATACATCACTAAAGCAATACTGCATTTTATTAAAACATAGTTGCAACCAATTAAAACCTGTTTCTTCAAAGATCTTGGGGGTGGGGGGTGGGGGAAGGAAAGTTAATTAAGTGGATCCTGGATTGAAAGGAAAAGTAATATAGTACAATAGGAGGGCTTCCAAATTAGCCTATTCTGGTATTGTGATCTGAAGATTCCATTGCCCTTTTTTGGATCTCAGCAGAGAACAACAAGTGAGACAGAAGTTGACTGATATCACTATCTAATAGTGTTCCACCCTGACTGCCCCCACAACACAGACCAGAACAGCAATGACCCCAAAAGGGCTGTTTTGAGTCAGGGATCACCACAACACAGGGGGAGTTACACAGAGTTTGCTAGGATGTTTCTGTTTCTCCTGATGCAGGACAGATCTTCCAAGAGCTGGATCTGCCTGCTTTGGGGCACGGTGTGCAAGTGGAGTGGCAAAAAGCAATCAGATTATGATTTAGGAGTAGGGCCAAAATCTGCCCTCAATTCAAGGTGATTCTGGTTTATGACTATATTCAGTGTCGGAGTCTGTTTGTGTGTGTGTATATATATATATATAAAAATCTTGATTTTCTTCCTTGATGACAGTTAGTTGTAGGGAGTCACAATTGCCTATAGCTAAGTGAAGAGGGTAGACATCAACTTGAAATTCCTCGTTCTTTATTGTTCTGGTATCATATGTTTACAAGGCTTTGTGCAAGTGGCAAAACGTGCAAAACAAAACAACCACCAAGTTCCTCCTCTGAAGAGCTGTAGTGGGGCGGCTGCCCCGCTCCATGAGAAAAAGGGCTGGAACAGGCCAGAGAGGCTGTGCAGACTGACAGCCAATCAGAAAAGGCCTGTGGAGAACCAATCAGTTAATTAAGTGGTTTCAATAAAAGAATAAAACAAGTTTATTAACTAAAGAAAGATTTTAAGCGATTACAACTGGTAAAAGCGTAACAGTAAGAATTGGTTACAAAAGAAATAAAAGATTAACATGCAAGCTATTTCCTAAATGTTACCAAGCTAAATAACATTTGAAAGCAAAAGGATTTCGCTCACCTAAAACTTTCAGCAGTTCATACCAACTGAAAAGCCTTCCATTTTGGACCACTCCCCCCAGTCAATGATGGTTCTTTGTCTTTCAAATGATTTACTGCTGTGAATAAAGATGAGGAAGGAGAGGTGTTTAGAAGCATTTCTCACCCCTCCTTTTCATACTCTAACTCAGTGGTGCACAACCACACTGCATCCTGCAGCTCCCATTGGCTCGAAACGGCGAACCACGGCCACTGGGAACTGCGGGTGTCTGTGCCCGCAGACGGTCAGTGTAAACAAACTGTCTTGTGGCCCACCAGCGGGTTACCCTGATGGGCCGCATGCAGGCCACAGGTTGCCCACCACTGCTCTAACTCCTTGTCCTGGAAAAGTCTTTGCTGGGTCATGGGGACAGGCAGTTCCATGGCGTTTATGAGCTGCCTACAATTTTTTCTGGTTGCACAAAGGTATTTCCAGTCTGAGGTTTTATTTGTGCCTTGGACTCTCTCCCCTCACCTTCCTCCACAAGTTTATTCTGTGTTCTTCTCAGCAGCATCTAATGTCCTTTCCTCCCCGTCAAAATGTTTCACCATAAGTGGAAGCTTACTTTTGGCCTGATTAAAGTATGTGTATAACTTTAAATATGCCTTTAGTTTCATTGAAGTCAATGACACTACTCATTCTTAAATCCTTTCTGAATCTGGGCCTGTACATGCAAATGCATTTTGGAAATTGCAACATTCTGAAATAAGCATGACAATTTTATTATGTTTCACTATAAACAAAGTTTTACTGTATCTGAGTTCATGATATGTGAATGCTACTCTGTGATCCTGATTCTCATTTACACTGAGGTCCCTTTCCACCACACTGGCCTTGTAAATAGGCCTTAGAGTTAGCATAAATTACATCTTATTCCCATATAAGGCCACTAAACACAAAGTGAGAATCATGTCCTGAATCACATCTCATGTAAAAGTATAATAAAGCATGTGAACATACAGTGTAATGAAGCAGCCCATACTGAGTTTATTTTAATCTGGGAGGTACACATGTTACTAATTTGGCATATTTTACAAAGATACAAGGGCATTTAGTTACAAACCTACTGTACAACTAATTGATAACTGACAAGAAACTGTTCTGCATAACACTTGTTTCTTCTGGATTTAATTTAACTTTTAAAAATCTGAATATTAATGTGCAGCAAAAATAGTAGCTTGTGTGTGAAACTGCTGTGTTTCTACTGAAGACACCCCCACTTCCTCCTACCAAACAGCTGTCTCCAATAGTATATTCCAATTATTTTTTTAAATGCTAGGACACCAAAGAATGACTGAGAAGACTGGGAAGTCTTTTTCTTCCTCACCCACCTGGTTTATTCAAGGCATTTTAATTTATTTTAATTACATTTTATTAATTATAAAGCTGCTGTTGTGTTTCATAACTTATGATTCTGTAATAAAGCAGTATCAAAGATCTACATGTAAGGTTGTGGTCTGAATATCCACAGAGAAGGAGCTCTCTGTTACCATCTATTGGTGAACTGGAGGAAGACATGGAATGAGTTGGACTATTTGCATGTTTGTTATGCATCATTCCAGTGTGACAATTCTAGTTATTTTGTTTAAAAAATAAATATTGGAAGTAGGGATAATGAAATGTTATCATCTTTGGTGGCACCATCAGTCTTGGATAGCTGGGTAATGGACATGGACAAAAATTGGGAAGAAGAGGAGAAATGGGCTCCTATCTTTGGCTACCGTTAAATCACTTATGACAAAGACTCGGCTCAAGGTTACTATATATAACTTTAGCATCCTCGTGGCCAAGATGGAGTCTGCTCTGCAGGCAGCTCTGGCCAAGAGATGGTGCACGCAGGAATGCAGCAGGAGAAATCCCTTCCACCCCAGGGGAACCTGTTCCAAACCCCCCAGAGTGAACACACACCCCCACAGGAAAAGTACAGTGGATATAACAAGGGAAATATTTATTTACAGAGGGATGAGAGGAGAAAAACAACAAGGGGAAATATAGGGGGAGCAGTAAGACAGGGCTGCATCCAAGCCAAGGCCCCACAGGCCCAGTGGTAGCACAGTCTGGAAGGGCAGACACTGAGCAATGCATCTGCACACAGAGTTCAGAAGTCCTGAGCAAAGTTCCAGTCCAGTGGTGAGTCTTGGGTGCTCCTGGTCGTCTTCGGCGCCAGTGAACTTCCCCCCAACAAACCCCTCTGGTGCCCTCTTCTGCCGCTCTCTGCAAAGCCAAACAGAGCGACCCCCTCCCCACTTAACTAGCCAGCAACCTCCCTCCTTGTCCCCAACGCAGAGTCACAAGCCCCAGTACTCACAGCCCCATGCAGCTCTGGGCAGCAGTGATACTGGGTCCAGCTCCGGCCTGTCCTTCTCGAGCAATTCCTCCCTGGCACAGTGCTCCTCCTGGCTCCTGTCCTGAGCTGTCCCCGATCAGCCCTGTCCTTCCCAGGCTTCAGGCAGCTTCTCTGCTGCTTCACTTTTCCAGGGCTGCAGGCTGCCCCTCCCTCTCCCTCAAGCTCCAGAGCTGCCCCCTGGAGTTTTTCTTACTCTCCCCCTCCCCCTTAGGAAAAAGATTTAAAGGGCCAGGCTCTCTAAACCCCGAAGAGGTTACATATATGTCATTGGAACACACACACACACACAGTGTAATGACAGAGGTGAGTGAACTCTGATAAGGACCTGTCCACTTGACACCCCTAGAGATAAATCCGAAGAAGTGGGCTGTAGTCCACGAAAGCTTATGCTCTAATAAATTTGTTAGTCTCTAAGGTGCCACAAGTACTCCTGTTCTTCTTTTTCCGGATACAGACTAACACGGCTGCTACTCTGAAACCTAGAGATAAAATCACATAGCTGGGTTAAGTAGTGTCAGTCTGAGGACCCGGACTCAGTATCAGAGCAAAAAGTGGCATTAAGGTAACACTGTGGTGATATACAGGGCAGTAGCAAGTCTTACCCAGCACCACTAGAACTGTCATCACTGAAGCTCGCCAAACTTTCTCCTTGATAAAGTGGGGTTTTGTTTGTTTGTTTGTTTATAGACAGACTCCATGCTTGCAAAAGGGGAAGCATTGTTAAGGGTGCCCAGAGAAGGTATTTAGTTTTTCCCATGTTTCTGGCTGGAGTTTTAAGCCTGAGGTCTTTGCATATTTAGAGGACCCCTCTATATATTTGGAGCTGGCCCTTTTTGCTGCCAACAATACAAGACAGAAGCGTTACATACATTAAGTGCAAAATATATGTCATTATTTGAAAACCTCCAAAATGTCTTACCTTGGTTTAGAGTCTCCATATTTGCAGATATTTAAATAACACCACTGCTCAAAAAAATAATGTTGATTTAAGTACTTGAGCTTTGAAATATTCATATTAAAAGTGGATGTTTAAATTCAAAGTAAAGCAGGATATTTACAATTAACTAAACTGATGAGGATGTACATTTCGTTTACTACATCCATCAGTCATCTGATGCATTCATATAATTATATAGATAACTGCCTCCATTTAGTCCATCTCCTTCCTGGCCTGCCATTTTTTGAAGGTCCATTCTGAAGAGGTACCTTCCTTGATCCAAGAGAAAGCATGAGTGTCCCCCTCCATATTACATGGTCACGGATACTTTCCTACAGCCCAGAGCAGAGGCCGACTCTTCCTTGACCACCTAGTGTATATGCCAACTGAGTAATAATTAATTATGTTGAGGGAAGCTTTGAGCATGCTCACTCCCTCCCTCTGGTGAGCTAGCAGGTTCTGCTACATATGCTAGGCCTATCCTGTCAGTGAAAATAGAACTTCAACCTCCATGGCACTCAAGCTGCCACTGTTCTAGTGCCCTAGCATACCCTTTAATTTTTTTAAATAATATGTTCCCAATATTCATCATCTTTTATTTTGAATAAAAAACAAAGGGTTAATATACCTGGGTGTTCCTATCTAATGGTAGAAGTCTAATAGAAATGTGGGGAAATTCCTTTTTCTTCAGGCTTCAGTGGAATGAAACAACAGATTTCAGTGCATAACAAAATCTGCACTTGGTGGTCCATTTACTTAGATTTGGCTTCTGGGCAAGGATCCAACAGCAGAGGGATTAAAACTGCTAAATTATATAGTTTGCATAGTTTGGTACTTGTGTTGATCCCAGGATATGAGAGACACAAGGTGGATGAGGTAATATCCATCCAAGTCAGATCTGAAGATGAGCTCTGTGTAAGCTCAAAAGCTTGTCTCTTTCACCAACAGAAGTTGATTCAATAAAAGACATTACCTCACCCACCTCGTCTCTCTCAAATGATGTGGTCTCCTTTAGAAATTCAACAAAAGTACCAGATACATGTTTCCATATAGAATGTGTGTGGGACCCGAATAGGAGCAACACATAATAATTCCTTTCATTTATATGCAAAGACAGCATAGAAACAATGCCAGAGAGGCGAAGAAAAGCATTCTTATGTTAATACTACACTGAAAGACTTAGTGCACTGGTAATTGTCATTAACAGAATTTGAAAAACTAATTTCCCAGTTGTATATTAAGTTAAAAAATTCACACAATCTAAAATCTTCATTATTAACTGAGGGAAAATACAAGATATGTCACAAAATTATTGTACAGATACACTTATCTTATATCAAAACCTCAACATTGTACTTTTATGAGTGAAACCAGTAGGAGAAGATGATGAAGATGTCATCAATGTAGCGCAAGTAGAGTAGGGGCGTTAGGGGACGAGAGCTAAGGAAGCGTTGTTCTAAGTCAGCCATGCATCCGAAGAAGTGGGCAGTAGCCCACAAAAGCTTATGCTCTAATAAATTTGTTAGTCTCTAAGGTGCCACAAGTACTCCTGTTCTTTTTGCAGATAGAGACTAACACGGCTGCAACTCTGAAACCTGTCATTATGCAAGGCACTGCATTTAACCGTATGGAGTGGAAATCCATCAACTTCATGAAAAAACTCGTACAGATACAGACAGACATCATCTTCCTTTCCAAATGCAAGCAGATGGACATCATACCAAAAGGACTAAAGGTAAAAAATCCATTACAATCTACATATCACAAAGACTATGCTGAGAGACTGTGTCACACACTCTCAAAGAAACTGCGAAACCACCTGATCAGCAGCCTATACAGCAAACAGGGAAAGATTAAGAATGAGCTCTCAGAACTGGATACTCTCATAAAAAAATAACCTTCCACACAAACTTCCTCATGGATAGACTTTACAAAAACTAGACAAGCCATTTACAAGACAAACTTTGCCTCTCTACAAAGGAAAAAGGACACTAAACTATCTAAACTGCTACATGCCACAAGGAGCCACAACAGTAGTTCCCTTAACCCGCCCAGCAATATTGTTAATCTTTCCAGCTATACTCTTAGCCCAGCCGAAGAGTCTGTCCTATCTCGGGGCCTCTCCTTTTCTCCCTCCAGACCCACGAACATGATACAGTTCTGCGGTGACCTAGAATCCTACTTTGGACGTCTCCGACTCAAAGAATATTTCCAACATACCTCTGAACAGCATACTAACCCACAGAATCCCCCCTACCAGCACTACAAAAAAAAGGATTCTGCGTGGACTCCTCCGGACGGTCGAAACAACAGACTGGATTTCTACATAGATTGCTTCCGTCAACGTGCAAAGGCTGAAATTGTGGAGAAGCAACATCACTTGCCCCATAACCTCAGCCATGCTGAACACAATGCCATCTACAGCCTCAGAAACAACCCTGACATCATAATCAAAAAGGCTGACAAAGGAGGTGCTGTCGTCATCATGAATAAATTGGAATATGACCAAAAGGCGGCTAGACAGCTCTCTAACACCACATTCTACAGACCATTATCTTCTGATCCCACTGAGGATTACCTAAAGAAACTACACCATCTGCTAAAAAAACTCCCTGACAAAGCACAGGAACAAATCTGTACAGACACATGCCTAGAACCCCGACCAGGGGTATTCTATTTGCTACCCAAGATCCATAAACCTGGAAATCCTGGACGCCCCTTCATCTCAGGCATTGGCACCCTAACATCAGGCTTGTCTGGTTATGTAACTCTCTCCTCAGACCCTACGCTACCAGTCTCTAAGGTGCCACAAGTACTCCTGTTCTTTTTGCGGATACAGACTAACAGGGCTGCAACTCTGAAACCTGTCAGTATGAGAAGAGAATCAAGAACCTCCACACCAGTAACTGCAGAATGGCCAATACGTAGTCAATATCTGCTTCAACTCAATTATACTATTTATTCATTTTATTTCATTGCTACTTTGTAGCCTACAATCACTCATTTGTTCAACATTCAACAAATGTCTAATGTATTTTTTTTCAGTGGCAGCATGTGAACATGTAATAACATCAGAGCATACTGCATGTGCAAGAGGAGATGAATTTATGGTAGCAGACAACCTTAGCTTTGCTGTTTTCTAGATTTTGTTTTAAAAGAAAATAAAAAAACAGAAACATTCTATCAATGTGCAACTATTTACTAGACAACAGCACAATGCTCTGTCCTGCATGATACATGCAGTAATCGGGGCAGGAACTCTTGCGTCTTTTCACATGCATCTTTACATATTATAAGACAGAGCCCTACCACTTTCCATCTTTGTCTCAGACGACCACAGACACTATCTACCTATCGAGTTTCCTAAATGGTCTGCCCCCACAGTGTCTGAGCAGCTCCAAAGTAGTTACAGGAACAATAATCTGTCCTCTCCTCCCCCCACACACACTTTTCAGCATATAGAAGTAAATCACTTTTTCCATGCATATGCACATGTCAAATAAATGAGTTTTGTGTGGAGTTTGGAGGTCAGTAGTCATTCTTATCTTATACGGGAGGTATTCCATGGGTTAGTGCCAGCTCCCAGGAAAGTTCTGTCTCCTGCATATCCAATCTTCTCCACACTGGAACAACAAAACTATTGAACCAATGGAAAGTAGCTGTTGTGAGTGGTGAGGGTTATAGAGAATGCCAGACACACCTACATATTAAAATACAAATTCTCACTGACCTGCCTAATGCACAGAAATGTAATTCCACTGTTCTGTCCTGTCTTGTTTCATGTGTGTGGCCAATGGAACCTTGACAGATTGTTAATTTTAACATTTAAGAGAAACCAAATTCCAAGTCCTGAACTACTTTTAGCTAAAAGACTCAAAACATTGTTTGAACTGACAACAAAATTAGCAAATATTAACTTTTATCAATCTCTTATCTTTCATGCTAACAATTGAAAATGACTCTTTCAAATGATCCTTTCTGTAGCCTTAACTATAAGAAGAACAGGAGTACTTGTGGCACCTTAGAGACTAACAAATTTATTAGAGCATAAGCTTTCGTGGGCTACTGCCCACTTCTTCGGATGCACGAAAGTTTATGCTCTAATAAATTTGTTAGTCTCTAAGGTGCCACAAGTACTCCTGTTCTTTTTGCGGATACAGACTAACACGGCTGCTACTCTGAAACTTAACTATAAGGCTTCACTTACCTTTTAATCTCTATCCTATCTCTAGTAGATATCTGTATCTCATATGCATGTAGGGTCATTAGGTTTGGGCTGCGCTGTATTCAATGTGCAGATGACACCCAGTTCTATAGCGCCACTCCATCAGATTGATAGTGTAGTTAACTGGTTTACCTAGTGTCTGATCTGAATTGGGGCTTGGATGAGGACAAGGTAGCAGAGACCCAAGCC
This sequence comes from Malaclemys terrapin pileata, assembly GCF_027887155.1. Classification (NCBI taxonomy): domain Eukaryota; kingdom Metazoa; phylum Chordata; order Testudines; family Emydidae; genus Malaclemys; species Malaclemys terrapin. The sequence goes on from NC_071507.1 coordinate 169,129,522, forward strand.
TAAGAAGATGGAGGTAATGCTGTTCAGCTAAGAGAGAAACCAGAAAAAATGGAAGAGATAATAATAACTTCTTCCAGCTGAGGTGCCCACTTTCGTTACTCAGGTTTGCATTATAGGAGGATTATTTGCTCCTCTGATGTTTCCAGAGGTCCAGAGATGAGCAGTGGCCAGGAATGCTTTTAACCCTATATTTCTGATGACGGGGCTGTGACCTTTTCTTTCAGATGCTCAATTTCCTACAATAATCCACAACTTGTCACCTCCAGACTGAATTTCAACAATGCACCTTAAGAACACCAAGAAACTAAAAAAGTGTAAAATGTAGATCTCCTGGTGCCTGATCCAAAGCCACTGAAATGAATAAGTCTTTCCACTGACTTCAGCAGGATCTGGATCACACCATTGGTTAGCAGTTTTTCTCCAAGAAAGCACATTCTGTTTGCTTTGGTCTGCATTGGGTACCAAAAATGTTATAAGCAGAACCCTGCTTGCTCTCTCTGCATCAATTATAGATGGGGCTGGTATCACCACAGATTAAGGTTGCCTGACACCCTACTTAAAACTTTACCAAACTTCAACCGTTTGGGTTGACATTTTCCATGCTGGGTGTCTGCCTCAGGCTGAATTTGTCTGGAAAATTTCAGACAAAACACTTCAGTTATTGAGACAAGGGTTGGGAAACATGTTTTGCCCATCTTAAATAAATTCTGGTGACCTTTTCCTTGAAAAGCTGTAGAACACCCATACGTTGCAGAATAGACTTGGAATTTGGCAGGGAGTGGCCTTTGTGGCAGGAATATGGCTTTTGCTGTCCCCATGAAAGTCTGCCAAAATTTGGCCAAGTTGTAAGCCTTTGCAAAAACAACACACTTGCACATGCTGAACAGAGATGACTTAGATTTTAGCAGCTCAATTCCCCAAATATTCTGTTCACAGAGTACACTGCAGCCTGGGGTTCAGCAGGTCTTTCATTGCAATTGCAGTTCTGGGCTGGGACTCAGTAACTGAACGGAGAGCAGGGAGCCTGTTTTTCCTGGGCTCTTGGGGTATATTTACAGTGCAATTAGACACCTGAGTCTGGTCTCAGCTGGACTTGGTGTCAGGGGCTTGGGCTAAGGGGCTGTTTAATTGCAGTGTAGACTTCCAGGCTCGCACTGGAGCTGTGAGGACCCTGTGAGATGAGAGAGTTCCAGTGCTCGGCTTCAGTCTGAACCTGAACATCTACATTGCAATGAAACAGCCCAGCAGCCCAGGACCCAGGAGCCCAAGTCAGCTGGCACAGGCCAGATGCAGGTTTTTACTTGCAGACATACCCTCAGTGACCTCCCTGCTAGACCCATGCAGCATGGAGGGCAAAGCCACCTGATTTGAAAGCAAAAGGAAAGAGAGCCAGACCTGCAGGTAGTGTGGGAAATAAAATGGGACAGGGAACCTGGGTGGGAGGAAAGGCTGGCCATTCAAGGAGACTGGAACTAGGACTGGGAGCCAGGGAGGGAAACAGCGTGGGGGAGACTGGGAATCAGTAGGTTCAGTGTGGGATACTGAGACTGGATGAGAAGTGGTAGGAAGGATATTGGGGCTGGGACCATGGAAGCCAGCCTAGAGAAGAGAGATTGGATGAAGAGCTGGGGAGGAGGAACTGGGACTGGCTAGGCAAGGAAATTGGGGATAAGGAGTGGGGGAACAGGGATGGAGAGTCCAGAGGGATAAGACTAGGACTTGCTGGCAAGGAGATTGGCACTGGGATGAGAAACCTGATGAGTCAATACTGGTACTGGGTAAGTGAGACAAATGAAACTGAGACGAGGAGCCAGAGATGGAGAAAAGACAGGACTGGGACAGGGATAGTTTGGAGGAGATGGGGCAGGAAGGGTGAAGCTTGGAGGAGAAACGGACAGTCTGCACCCACTACAGCACACTCATTATTCCTTTTCTGTCAGTAAATACCTGGGAAACCCAGTAGCAAGTCCCATCCCCCTATAGTGCAGGTCCACATGGAGGATGACAACCTACTCCTGCTATGTTACTCCATTAGCTTAAGCAGCAGGGATCTGTGCAGTGGATCTAAAAGTTCCAAACCTAATGATGGACCATGTGAGTGCCAATATGGTGACTCATGATGGATTTTCAGTTTGTTCAGTTTGTTTTTTAAAAACCTAGAAAATTGCGCACACACAAATGACATTAAAATAACATTCTTGAGGTTACAAAGAAAAGCACTAAAAATTAGGAAATGCCAGAATTAAGGTTGTTTTTGCAACCTTAATTCAGTCTACTCATGCATCTGTATGTATTATGATACAGGCTTTAGTAACATGATCATATACTATTTCTTCCACAGGATCCCTGCATCACTCAGTGCACACTGAATGCTATTCAAACCTTGCTCTGAAGACAGAATTATTAATTTTGCGTGGGCTTTTCTAAGGTCCTCATCACTATAGGGTCTGAGTATCAGAGGAGTAGCCATGTTAGTCTGGATCTGTAAAAAGCAACAGAGAGTCCTGTGGCGCCTTTAAGACTAACAGATGTATTGGAGCATAAGCTTTCGTGGGTGACTACCCACTTCGGGTGATTCACAAATATTAAATGAGAGAGAGAGAGAGAGAGAGAGAGAGCAAGCGCACACTTCCCAGGATGTGCAGGTAAGCAGACAGAAATATTGTAAACCTAGACGAGAAATACATATTTCTCATTTTTAAACAAGTTCTCCTCTGACTTGTAAAAATGGGAAGAGATGTGACATGAATGCACCCCGTCTGGAGAGGGAGTGGTTTTATAAATTCAACAAATCAAAGATCTATTTAAAATATATATTACAATTAAATAAGAACAATAATGCTTCCAATTTACAATAAACCCACAAAGGCAAATAATCTTAAAAAAGCTGAAAATCTCTCTACAAGTGTCTGTGGGGGGATTATTGTGCACATATTCAGGGCAGCATGAATTTGCATCCAAATTAACAGTGCACATTATTAACTTTGACAATACTGATATATTTGTACAGCACCTAGCACAATGACATTGTGGGGTCCTGAATGAGGCCTTTGCGTGCTACCAAACACAAATAGCGATACCTAGTTCTACTTCTTACTATTCAATGCCCAAGTTCCAGAGTCTGATGTGCTTACTCACACTGGATAGTACCAGTGGTGAGTGGTGCAAGAGGACCATTTGTGGAGCAAGATGTTACTCAGCATGAGTAAGGGTATCAGAATTTGGCTCCTAATGAAGAGAGATGGATTGTATGTATCCCTCTGCATTCCCCTCCTCTTTCCACATTTTTTTCATATTTTATCCATAGATAAACATCATTTTTGGTAGAGTCATCAATTCACAGGGAGCAAAGTCTCCGTATTACACAATAGTTCCTTTGCAGGGCAGGCACACAGTCAATTACTGCCTCATCGGGTTTTATATATGTTCCTCATCTGCTATCTCTTTGCAAGCTATTGTCAGGAGCTCTATATATTTGATAATGTAATCTTCATTTGCTTATTATTTGTTTTTTATTATTATACCATTATAATCTCATTACAGTCTGTACCAGTTTCAATTATTTTATTTATTTTTTCTGAGTCATTGTAATTGCTTTAAGTTTTTAATAATGTTTAAAACTTCTAGACTCTGAACAGGCATCATCATTCAAATTATAAAATTCAGTTAAGGGGTTGTCACTGACTCTTGGATTACACAATAAGTGATCCTTTTGCAGTGCATGATACATGGAGCGTGCCCTGGTCAATGACTCAAGCTTAGGGTTGCCAGGTGTCCAGATTTTGACTGGTATGCCCAGTTGATAAAGGACCCTGCCAGCTCCGGTCGGCACTGCCGACAGGGCCATTAAAATCCTATCAGTGGTGCAGTGGGGGACTGGGGCTAAGGCAGGCTCCCTGCCTGCCTCAGCTCCGTGTGGCTCCCAGAAATGGACGCCAGGTCCCTGTGGCCCCTAGACTCATGGGCAGCCAGGGAGGCTCCGCGCGCTTTCTTTGCCCCCAGGGCTGGCTTCGCATCTCCCATTGGCCAGGAATCATGACCAATGGGAGCTGAGGGGGTGGTGCTTGCGGGTGGGAGGGCAGCATGCAGAGCCTCCCTGGCCACCCATCTTGGGGCTGCAGGGACCTGGCGGCCACTTCCTAGGAGCCACGGGAAGCATCACCAGGACCCCGCACCCTCTCCCACACACCAACTCCCTGCCCCAGCCCAGAGTCCCCTCCCACACCCAAACTTCCTCCCGGAGCCTGCGCCCTGCCCCTCCACATCCCAACCTCCTGGCCCCACCCCAGAGCCCACACTCCCAGCCAGAGTCCTCAAAATGTAGACAACGATTTTTCAAACTGTATGTAAGTTTTTCATTTCAGAAATAGGGAGTTTTGCAAAAAGAAGTAGGCCAGATTCAGCAAGGCGATTAGGCACATGCTTATAACCATCTCTATTCAGAAAAGCACTTAATTTCCTATACATAATTTTCATTCTAATAATGGACAAAATTTGAATGCATAAAGGTTGAAGAAGAGTTTTAATATTTAAACATATTAAATGTAATGAGAGAAGAAGCATGGAATATGATTTGAGATTCATAACTCAACATCTCATGAAAGGGATAAGAAGTTTACCTATATATGTGTTTACCTAATAGGTATTCACACCTAATAACATTATCTATTAGACACAGAACTTCAGAGTGCTACACATTCTTAATACACTTCTTAATTTCACATTTAATTCAAACATGCTGTGCCCTGCAGCATCTTCTGTTTAATTTAAAAGATGCATATGTCTCATATGGTTTTAGTAAAGCTTTTGATAGAGTCCCACATGACATTCTCATAAGCAAATTAGGGAAAAGATGGTCTAGATTAAACTACTAAAAGGTGGTTGAATAACTGGTTGAAAGACTGAACTGAAAGAGTAGTTATCAGTGGTATGCTGTCAAACTGGGAGGACATACCTATTGGGTCTCGGAGGGATCTGTGCTGGTTTAGTACTATTCAATAATTACATGAATGATTTGGATAATGGAGTGGAAAGTATGATTATATAATCTGCAGATGACACCAACCCGGGACGGGTTGTTAACACTGTGGACCATAGAATTAGAATTTAAAACAAACTGAACAAACTAGAGAATTCCTCTGAAATCAGCAAGATGAAATTCAATAAAGATAGGGCAAAGTACTACACTTAGAAAAGAAAAAATCAAATGCACATGCACAACCACAAAATGAGGAATAACTGCAAAGGATCTGGAGGCAGGGCCGGCTCTAGGCACCAGCAAAACAAGCTGGTGCTTGGGGCGGCACATTTTTAGGGGCGGCATTCTGGCGCAGGCCATGCCGCCCCTAAAATGTGCCCCGGCCGCCCTAACTCACCTCCGCTGCTGCCGCTCGCGCGCTGCTGCTCGCCCTCCCTCCCAGGCTCTCAAACCAGGGAGGGAGGGGGAGACCCCGAGCGGCTGCGGCGCGCTAACCAGCTGATTCGCGCGCCACGGCCGCTTGGGATCTCCCCCTCCCTACCGGGTTTGAGAGCCTGGGAGGGAGGGGGAGACCCCGAGCAGCTGCTGCGGCGCACGCGCTGCTTCTCCCTCTCTCTCCCTCCCTCCTAGGCTTGAGAGCCTGGGGGGAGGAGGCAGGGCTGGGGATTTGGGGAAGGGGCGGAGTTGAGGCGTGGCCGGGGGGTGGAGTAAGAAAAAAAAAGGGGGAGGGCGGCCAAAATTGTTTTTGCTTGGGGCGGCAAAAATCCTAGAGCCGGCCCTGTCTGGAGGTTATAGTGGATCACAAATTGCATATGAGCCAACAATATGAAGCAGTTGTAAAAAAGGCTAATATTCTGGGGATCTATTAACAGGAGCATCATATGTAAGGCGTCGGAGGTAATTGTCCTACTCTCCTCAGCACTGGTGAGGCCTCAGCTGTAGTACAGTGTCCAGCTTTGGACATCACACTTTAAGAAAAATATGGACAAACTGGAGGTAGTCCAGAGGAGAGCAATAGAAAGGATAAAGGGTTTAGAAAATATGACCTGTGAGGAAAGGTTAAAAGAAACTGAGCTTCAGATATGTTAAGGGCTGTTATAAAGAAGATGGTGATCCATTGTTCTCCACTCCACTGAAGGCAGGACTAGTAGTAATGGGCTTAATCAGCAGCATGGGAGATTTAGGTTAGATATTAGGAAAAGCTTTCTTACTATAAGGGTAGTTAAGTCCTGAAATAGGCTTCCAAGGGAATCCCCATCATTAAAGGTTTTTAAGAACAGGTTGGGCAAACCCTTGTCAGGGATGGTCTAGGTGTTCTTGGTCCTGCCTCAGCACAGGGGGCTGGACCAAATGACCTCTCAAGGTCCTTTTCCAGCCCTACATTTCAATGATTCTGGCCTTGAGTGTGATGTTAGGCACCACCAGGAATATTCCTGGTGTCCTTGAATCCTCTTATTTTGAGAAACATTCACTTTGATTTCACTAGGAGCTTCGCGTAAGGTCTGCAAGATGGTGTCTATATTACTTTGTACAGTTGGCTGGTTAGCTCAGAGGGAAGCAGAAAGGCACTGTGACATGACACAGAAGAGCAACAGAGGGTCCTGTGGCACCTTTAAGACTAACAGAAGTATTGGGAGCATAAGCTTTCGTGGGTAAGAACCTCAAAGGTGCCATAGGACCCTCTGTTGCTTTTTACAGATTCAGACTAACACGGCTACCCCTCTGATACACAACACAGAAGAGTGTTTCTAAGAGACAATGCTTCCCAGGGCTACTCCTGGAATAGTGCAGCTTGGTTGCAGCTAACTTCAGAATCTATCCCTTAAATAATTATCATCTGAACACAGGTCCATAACCACTTATCTTCCCAAATTAAAGAGTCTGAGAGTGCCTAAAGAAAACCAGGAAAACTGAAGCAAATAACACAATGACCATCATACCAATGGTTTGGCAGGGCTGTGTTTTTTAAGTTGCTGAGCATAAAAGTTGATGTGAGTTGAGGATGTTCAGCACTTTACAGGAGTCTCTGAGCAACTTGTAGGATTGCGCCCTAATACAATAACCAGTTGCATCATACAATGTTAGAGTAATAAAAATATGCTAGCTGGAAAAAGGAAATTGCTCAATAGACTTTAAAGTTAATATTTAGTATAATGTCACCAAAAAGGGAAATGATCAATCCAAACTTTAAAAAATAGATGGTGAGTTATAAACCGAAATATTCCAAGAACCAAATTAAAATGCCACATCTATAGAGAGACAACAGTGAATGCAAGAAACCCTCCAGGGAACAGCAAGATATTATGTAAAGAAATCAGCAGACTATCTAACAACATGAAAAAGCTACTGGGTAAAAAAATAGATGGGAAAAAAAATACCAACAAAGGGGAAAGATTGAAATTATTGACAACATTGAAACATGAAAAAAAAAATCTATGTGGTCTGTGACTCTTGTTCCAGTGCTGAGGAACCCTCATACAGAAGACTCTACTGCCACTCCTCTCTTTTTTAAGCCAAGGGGATCCATCTTGACTGCCTAATTGTAACCATCACAGTATGGAACAGGAAGAGAGGTAGGAAAATGTCAAGCCATTTAGGGTTTTATACATCACAACAGACACCTTAAATTCAGTCCACTAGCCTTCAGCCAGTGCAGATCACAGTGCACGGGTGATATGTGCTGCCACTGAGAAGGCCTGCTCAGTAAGCAGGTTGCTGCATTACATGTGCCAGTTTAAAGGTTCTGAATCAGCCCAGTTCATATCCCACATCATCTAAAGCTTCAGTGATATGCAATGCACTGCAAGACAAATGGAAAGGGAGCGCTACAGACTGATTTCAGTTTAAATGCAGCAGCAGCCAGGCCCTACAGCTGTCACTTCTGCTTCTGGTGAGAGAGCCAGCATCTCTCCCACTCACTTTCCCTGAGATCTGTGCATCTTTCTAGGGTATTTATAAATGCAGCTATCACCAAACTAAATTATAATCAACTGATCTAATCTAATACTTAATAGAACAGACATTAAGTGATGAGCACATGAGTCAGTCACTACCCAAAATAATAATAAATAATAATGATACCTGCCTCTTATACAGAACTTTTCATTAGTAGATCTCAATGTGCTTTACAAAGGAGGTCAGTATCATTATCCCCATTTTACAGATGCAGAAACTGAGGCACAGATGTAGAGTGACTTGCCCAAGGTCACCTTGCAGGCCAGTGATAGAGCTGAGAATAAAATCCAGTTCTCCTGCTCTATCCACTAGGAGAAAAACAAATGGAGATTGTCCCTGTTTCAAACATTCCTAAGTTTATGTAAGCCACTCCTCTCAGAACATTTCTTCATTTGAAAGATGCTTTCTTTTGTGGACAGATTGTGCCATTACATCAATGAGCTACAGGAAATAGCACATTAGTAAGTCATAGATATATGCCTCATAGAGTGACCAGACAACAAATGTGAAAAACCGGGATGGGGGTGGAGGGTAATAGGAGCGTATATAAGAAAAAGACTCCAAAATCGGAACTGTCCCTATAAAATTGGGACATCTGGTCACCCTAATGCCTCATGTGAGTTCAACCTCATGGCATCAGCCATCCAAGAAGTGCACCATAACCTGTGAGGGCCCAGTCCAATGCCCATTAAAGCTAAAGGAAAATGTCCCATTGAAATCAACGGGCAACGTATCAGGATCCAAACGCACAAGCTGGAGTAGTTTATTGCTATCGGTGTGGTTTGTTCATTTTCCATTTAATCTAAAGAAAATATATGAAATATTTTTTCTAAGGGGTTAGGTGCCATTTCAGCCCATTATGAAAAGTAGATTCCTGGAAAAATATATTTACTGATTGTTAATTTATTCTAATGCTCTCATTGTACTGTTCCCTGGACCACTTGGCCCCCTTCCCTCAGCAATTTTACCTGACCAAAATCTGGCTGTCTTTCAGCAGCAGTTGTTGGCCCTGAAGCTTGTTGGCCCCTTTAAAAAAAAGAAAAACCAAACAAACATATGTCTATGCTGCAATGTAAGCCCAGGGTCAGCTGACCCATATTAGGAACCCCTGGGCTTGAGCATCTACATTGTATTTTAACCCTATGTTAAGACTTTTCTAATCTGTGCTCAAATCTAGGGCTCTGAGTTCACGCTGCAGTGTGCAGACCTGAGTCAAAATAACCATATCCCAGAGTCCCTAGCACCTCTCTCAGCCTGCCCTCCCCCCTCCCCCTAAATGTGGCCAATCTAGTCCTAGAACCATGGTGTACTGTGGGAAGACCAGGAAGCAGCTCACTTTGCAGAAGGCTTGATAGGTTCACTCTCCATTGCAAACCCAGGAGGCTCTCTGATTATGTGCTTGCAGATTGGTGATCAGAACAGAATGGGTTGACACTGACCTGAGCTACTGCCGTTTGCAAAGGGGGGAGGGGGGAGGCGATGGCGGCTTCCATTTTCAATAGAGTGGATTGCAGACTGTTAGGATAGAAAGGACTAGAAGTTGATCCATGGAATTTGGGATACTCCCAGCTGACTCCCAGGACCCAAGTCCAGCGAGGCTGCGTCTACACCGCAAAGCAACAAGGCTCGGACCCTGGGTCCCAGTTTAACTTGAGCTTGGACAGTCCAGCCCTGCAGGGTCCTGGGAGCATGGGTCAGAGCCCGAGGTTTGCGCAATTGCCTTGTAGGTGCAAGGGGGTTAGGCTTGAGCCCAGGCTTAAGCCCGGATTTATGGTGCAATGTAGACAGTCATTAACCACAGCCTGACTCCACTATAGCTCAGGCCTGCACTGGGGCACTGCGGAGCTCTGCCAACACAGGGCGGAGCTCCATGAGGCATTGCATCTGCTACAGATGGGGGACTGTCCTCAATCCCCTTTGGAAGGTGCAGCACATACTCCTCTCTGCAGTCAGCCAGCTCTGCTAGCCAGTATGGAGGTGGCAGGGGGGAGGGGAAGAAGGGGCATGGCCAGCACCATGCTCCTCCCTTGGTGTGCATAGTACTCCAGGAAGTGCTAGGTGGGAGCAGTGCCTGTGCTGAGAGTAGTGGAAGGCCTGCAACAGCACCTGGCTCAAGGTGAAGATGCTATTTACACTCTCCACTATTGCCAGGCATAATCTGGCCCACGAAGCTATTTCATCTCACCCACTCTTAGCAACTGAACCACATCTTTTAGAGCTATGCCCCTGGAAAGTCATACATAAACAGCCAGGGCAACACACGGGTCCCAGATACTCACAAAAGAAAAGAGCATGGTTTGTGATGTAATCATATGAATCACACTTGGCATTTTTATAAAGCTATTAATCTTTGAAGCACTTTACAAACATTAACAAATAAATCCTCACTGCACTCCTGTGAACTAGGTAAGTATTATTAGCAGTAATGTCTAAACTAGAGTTAGGTGAAACTTAGAATGTCCAGTTTGCAGGAAGTTTCAACGTTTCAAATTTTCTTTTTGATTTGGAACAAATTCAAATAATTTTGGAAATTTCCCACAAACTGGAATTTCTGAAAAATATCCAGCTATGGAAAATTTTTGTTTCAGAATTTTAAAGTTTCATTTTGGATGTTATTGTGTGGAGATTTTTATTTTTATAAATATTATTTTTACAGTATATCATGACATAACAGTATTAGTGCAAAATATGCACTATTATTGACATGCCATAATATGACAATATCATAGTTGAAATAGTCTATTTAAAAACACTAAGGACCATTGCTACTTAGTACTGATTGAAACATTTATTTTCTTTTCCAGATGAAAGTGTCTCTTGATTGCACTGTAAGGGAAGAAAATTTTAAAATTTTTCATTTTTAAAAAATTGTGGGAACTTTCACTGAAATCGACATTTTGTAAAATATTTTTATTTTGATGAAAATGGTATTTTCTGTCAAACATTTTGCTAAAAAATTTCTGACAATCACTAGTATAAACCACTGGTATATACAATCCCATCAATTACTTGTGAGAATGATCAAACACCAAAGTGAAACCACTACATTTGTTAACATGGATTTATTCACAATGGAAAGAAAAAAATAAGAATACCACTTGTTGGATGGCAGCACAGCAACAAATATTTCACTTGTCATTGGAACAATTTGAATGGATATTAATCAAATGACTACACTATAAAAGAAGACTCATATAATGCGGTACATCTGTTTACTGTATCTTCTTACTATAACAGTTTCCATAGAAACAAGATGGAGTTAGAAAATTTCAGTAGTGGGCAACAAATTCAAATGTTTTTTTTAAATGAATCATTATAGTATATAGTTATACATATATGTATATATACACACACCTTGCATATAAATTTATTTTATGCATTTATGCCACAAGAAATGGTTCACTAGTCCTAATATATAAATACTTATTACTATACATTATTTCTAAGCCTCCACAGTAGCTAAAGATTGAGTTGAAACATGAAAAAGGTGTACAGTTAATCTCTTTAAAAACATTTTAAATAAGGATTTTTTCCCATTAAGTGGGAGAGCATCATCAGCTGTGAAGAAATTATTTGAAAATCAACTGGAGAGGCTAAAGTGGTATGGAATGAACACAGCCTGAAGAATTTTATTTTTAAAATTCATTCCCTTTTAGTCTGAGGCTGATTTGATTTTCTTTACCCCTTATATTTATATCACCTACAGTTTAATTGTGATGTAATTTCTTATGCACTGTGGGCAGACTTCAGTGACTCACCACCTCCAAATATATTTGTGAAGGTCATTCATGAATTAGAATTCTATCAACCGGAACCTCCTGCATTGTACGGTCTATATTTGACATGGAAATTCCAGGCTCATATAAAATTTCAATGACAGAGTAAGAAAGACTGGTCCTTATAGATTTATAAAGGAGGCACTGAGATCATATCCTTTAAAACTGTCCACAAATGCCCTCAGGGCTCCAAAATCAGGTCTGACAAACCATCTACAATTTGCAGCCCTCAAGCCCCTGCTGGTTAACCCACTGAGGCTGCTATCAGAGGAATATAGCTATGAGCTACAGCTACAACCCCTTGGGTACCAGCCTCTCCACTACTTCTTCTATGACTCCAGTGATGTTTGGATTGGGCAGGCAGGGGAGTGAGGCACACAGCTCCCAGCAGTTTTCCTCTAATAGCTGCTCCAGCTGTTGACACACACTGGTATTTCCTGATTTGAATGTTTAACCATACCGTTTTAATATTCTCCTAATACAGTTTTTTGTTTGTTTGAATTAAATGGAGTAAACCATATATGTTATCACCTGCATGCACTAGCAAGTGTGCGTGTGATTCTGTGCAAATTGTTATGCTTGCCCATCTAAAGGTCAAATTTTGAATATTTCACCATAAAAGATGTCTTTTGCCAGATATTTTCCTTTAGTGATTGTGATGGGTTGGATCACAGAAACCCCCTTGGGAGCTGCCACCTGATGTGCCAAGACTACCTCTGCTCCTGTTTTCCCTGCCAGCTCAGGACTCCAGCACCCTGTCTTGCTGGACCAGACACTTGTCCCAAAGCTGCAAGTTTACCTAAAAACAGCTCACAGAAGTGTGCTTGTCTTTAGCACTCAGATGCCCAACTCCCAATGGGGTCTAAACTCAGATAAATCCGTTTTACCCTGCATAAAGCTTATGCAGGGCAAACTCATAAATTGTTCGTCCTCTATAACACTGATAGAGAGATATGCACAGTTGTTTGCTCCCCCAGGTATTAATACATACTCTGAGTAAATTACCAAACAAAAAGTGATTTTATTAAATACAGACACTAGGATTCAAGTGGTTCCAAGTAGTAACAGACAGAACAAAGTAAGTCACCAAGTAAAATAAAATAAAGTGCGCAAATCTATGTCTAATCAAACTAAATACAGATAAGTTCCTCACCAGTTCCAGAATGTTCCCTTTTACAGGCTAATCTCCTTTTAGCCTGGGTCCACCAATCACTAACACCCCCTGTAGTTACTGTTGTTTGTTTCAGTTCCCTTCAAGTATCCTGGGGGGGTGGAGAGGCTCCTTCCTTAGCCAGCTGAAGACAAAATGGAGAGGTCTCCCACGGGTTTAAATAGACTCTCTCTTGTGGGTGGAGACCCCCCTTCTCCCTCCTATGCAAAGTCCAGCTCCAAGATGGAGTTCTGGAGTCACCTGGGCAAGTCACATGTCCCTGCATGACTCAGTCTTTACAGGCCAAAGCCATTGTCCACATGGTATCTTGCATGTCTCCAGGAAGACTTCGTATGTGGATTGGAGCATTCCAAGATGCATTGTTCTCCAATTGTTTCCTGATCAGGTACTTAAGCTGGCGAATTCCTTCCTAAAGAAGCTGACTAAATGCCTCCCAAAGCTTACTTAGAAACCAAGCCAGCATACAGCCCATATTCTTAACCTCAAGTAGAAAATGATATACATGTACAAATAGGATGAATAGATATAGTAGACCATAACCTTTACGGAGATATATTACATGGCACAGGCAGCACAAAACATATTCCAGTTATGTCATACATACATTTATAAGCACCCCCCCATAAAGCCTTATGGGGTACACTGTCACAGTGATTTTACAGGATGGAGAACGTTATGGTGGAATTAATACATTTCCTGCTGCCTCTTGGTTCTTCAGCTACTTAGGAGATTGTTTGGAGACTGTCAGGAGACTGGGTCATAGGCAATCAGGCCTAACTGTCAGAGCAGGAGTAAGGACTACTGGTTAAAGTAGGAGTCAGGCCTAGTGGTCAAAGTCTGAATGCCAGAGCCCATGATCAAAGCAGAGTCAGTCAGGAATTGGAGCTGATGGTCAGAACTGGATTATCTGGAGTCAGGAAAGACAGGAGCAAGGCTGGGACAGAACTGGAACAAGGCCAGGTGCAGAGCAGGGTCTAGGCAAGAGCAAGGCTGGGTGCAGGGCTTGGAGTGAGGCCAATATAAGAAGGCTTAGAATCTGCAGACATATGTGTTCAAGAGCAAGCCACCTGACTGTCTTAGCCAATCAAGTGGTTCTGTTGTGGCCCAGCTGCACTCATTCGTTGCCCAACGACCGGGCAGATTCAGCTGCAGGTCCTCATTACCGACAAACCTCCACTGAAAGAACTAACCATCATCTGTGCAAACTATCACAGGGTTTCATATCATACATAGTGCACAACATGGGCTATATAAACCACCAGTAACAATATCGGTCATCATACACATTATGGTGCAGAAACATCTGCCATTTCCTATCACAATGAAAAGGAGACAAATTACTGCCTATGGTAGATGACTGCAGACACTGGTGACTATTACTGTATTATTATACAGTAGTATCCAAAAGGGCTGTAAAACCAAGCCAGCCAATGTTACAAGTAAAGCTATGCTAATTTAGCAAAGTCCTTTTAAACTTATAGGGTAACTATAGCTTGTTGGGTATCTTTAAACCCTCACATTTTGATTAATAACTATATATTTCTACAGTTTTTAGTGATAGGAGATGAAATGGGAAGTGAAGGGAAATTTACGTAAAAGGAATTAGCTGAAAAAATATATATAATCAGAAAAATCTCCCCATGCTCTGAGGGTCTCTTGAATGTAATCTTTGAATGAAGGAGGATTTCTCAGATCCTCTAGAGAATGGGCATAATTAGAGAAAAGCTCCCATGCTTCTTTGGTGACAGAGAGGCTTGCAAGTTCACTTCAAAAAGTTGAGTTTGTTTCCCTTTCCCTGCATACTTGGGTTCTCCCCATCTTATTATTTGCCTTAAGAACATATCTTTCTCCTATTCAAAAAGAGAAAAATCACTGGCAAAAGAAAGAAGTCACAGACTAGAACCTAGGTGCTGGAAAAACAGCAGAGGATCAGGACAGTAATAGTTCCTTCTTGTCTTCACTTGTTTCTTTTGCTTCTTATTGCTGAAATAAGAGCTGTTAGCACATTCTCACTCTGCACCTGTGTTTGCAGACACAGTATCTTGAAAGTACTTCCAAGTCACCTCTTCACATCTGGCATGCAATCAGATAGTATTGAAACAGGGAATGCAGATCTCGCTTGAACATTCCCTGTTGCCTTACATAGGCCAGAAGATCATTTCTGTTTGCTAAGAATTATAACAGGACCCTGATCCTGCAGTGAGAAGAAAATGCCAGCACAGACTTCAGCACCTTTGCAGAATCAATGAGCCCTAAGTCTACTTTGGCATTACCTATTCTGATTCCTTGAGACCTATGAAAACTCTTTTCTCCTTGCCATTGATTGATAGCTATTCCACAATATGGTAAGGACTAATATTTTACTGTGTGTATACACAAGAATTTTACCTTATTGACTTGAAACTGACAAGGAATTTCCATTGTTTGATTTTTCTGTTCTCAGTTACATGCTTCCTTTGACTCTGCCCATATACTGCACTGTGTTGGCATGCCATGCATTTTGGACCTGGATTTCAGTACTTTATCCACACAACTCCCAAAGAATGACCCCATAAAGTAGACTTCTTCTAATGTGATATACGTACTGCCTGAGTATTTATTTAGCAAATAAACTGAACCAGTCAATAAACAAACTCTGGCTTATTGAAATCAATCATTCTTTGTACCTGCTGTTTTCATTTAACTTTATAGTTAGCCTCATTATAACTATTAAGAGTTGTGTGCAGTTTGTGTTGCTTATTGTATATATTTTTTCTGCCTTTTCCAGGTGGTTACTTGTGTACATTAGGAATTCTCTATTAATTGTGTAAAAAATATAGAGCAAGGCAGTGTTTTCTTTTCTTCCTTTCCTTCTTTTTCTCATGATATGATAAAGGTATATAAAATCATGTGTGGTGTGGAGAAAGTGAATAAGGAAAAGTTATTTACTTGTTCCCATAATATAAGAACTAGGGGCCACCAAATGAAATGAATGGGTAGCAGGTTTAAAACAAATAAAAGGAAGTTCTTCTTCACACAGCGCACAGTCAACCTGTGGAACTCCTTGCCTTAGGAGGTTGTGAAGGCTAGGACTATAACAGGGTTTAAAAGAGAACTAGATAAATTCATGGAGGTTAAGTCCATTAATGGCTATTAGTCAGGATGGGTAAGGAATGGTGTCCCTAGCCTCTGTTTGTCAAAGAGTGGAGATGGATGGCAGGAGAGAGATCACTTGATCATTACCTGTTACGTTCACTCCCTCTGGGGCACCTGGCATTGGCCACTGTCAGTAGACAGGATACTGGGCTGGATGGACCTTTGGTCTGACCCAGTATGGCCATTTGTATGTTCTTATGTTCATCTTCCTTCTCCCAAGAAATGCTATGTTTTTGATAGACTTGCCTAGCTACATAGTTAAGTAGCACCATCATTGCCTGAAAGAAGACAACAACACACTCTCCCTCCCATTCTGCCTGTAGGTTTAATCTTGAGTAAACTAGTAGATTTTTTCCCCTTTTGCATTTGGGTCTAATTGTGTATGTGCTAAGATTATTGTGGGAAAGCTGAGTCAGAGATATGGGTTTAATATTTAATGCAGAAAGGGGTGAAGCTAGTGGACATTCTGGTCGCTTGTGGGAATGAGTGCCGTAATCCAGGAATGGTTGTCTCCCATAAACAAAAACCTCCCCATATACATCCACAGGTCCATGGGTTTGGGGAAACATAACTTTTGTGGGGAAGGTCAGGGTCACAGATGGGGAAGTGTAACTAGTACCAAACACATGGAGGGATTTGACTATCAGGTGAGAAACCTTGGACTGGACTTTGCATTCAACAGGAAGCATGTACAAAGACTATGGCAGTGGGGTGATGTGTTCAAAGCACACCTGTGTTACTTAGCAAATGGGCATCCAGGCTCTGTATCAGTTTGAGGTTTTCCAGATAGATAGATTTCATTCCTAGATGTAACAAATTACAATATTTGGGCCTCGAGGTCATGAATGTATGCACAACAACAACCTTGGTTAGGTCTGTCTGTGTGGATTGAACTCTCAAGCTCTAGATCTGAAAACATGCACTGCTGCTGCTTGAGATAATGGATCTGGTCCCTTAGCTTGGAGGCAATAGCAGACTAATAAACCTCTATATCTTCCCACTAGAGGAGGTCAAAAAACCACTCTGGGTTCACGTGGGGACCAGTAGTTTTCTGACCAGTCACAGATGGAACTTCAAACGTTTACAGCAATGGCTATTTTGACATCCAGCAGCACTGAGAAGTCCAAAGGGATCCTGACGATGCAAATTCATTTTACAATCAGCACGATATTACAAAAAGAGGCTAGGGAGCCTACGTGCCACACTAATAGAAGTAATAAACGTTTCCCCTTCCTACCAGCATCACTTCCATCGTGCCAGATTTCAGGTTTAGCCAGCTGCATTTTATCCAGGTGCTGTTCTCATATAGGCATTGGGAAAACTTGGGATGACGTTAGTGACATAGGAGATTTAGAGTCTGGTCTGGTCTGCATGCTGCTGGTAATTCAGCCCATGTTGTCTCAGCAGCTAACCAATGATTTCATGCAGATGCTGAAGAACTGAATGTTGAACCAAGCTAGAACTCTGGCAACATTCTGTCAATACGTAATCAGGTGCCTTCATACAGCTTTTTGAAAAAAGACATGCTTTAACTCATATGAAACCCACTGATTAGGAGAGTTAAAATCCTATTTTACCATCTTTACTGCATACCTCAATTTTCTGCTCCCTTTTTTTATTAAAAAAAATCATTTTATTCCCACTTATTACATTGCATTTCCTTTACAAAGTGAATTGGCCCTTAGGAGAGTACTGCTTCCTCTGCAAGTGTAGTGCTGAGAAGACAGACTCATAGGACTGGAGGGGGGGCATGCCTGTGCTCTGGGGGGAGAGGAGGCCTGTGTCTGGGCTTGGGGGGCCTGCGGCTGGGCTCTGTGGGGGAGGGGTGTGGGTATCTGGGCTCGGGGTCATGGCTGGGCTCTGGGGGAGGGGTGCAGGTATCTGGGCAAGGGGAGCCCCAGGGCTGGTCTCTGGGAGGGTAGGGAGTTCAGGTGTATTGGCTGGGGAGGAGAAGGGTTGTGGGTGTCTGCCCCCCCTCAGCTGGGCTCTGGAGGGGGCAGAGAAACAAAGAACTGGGTTGTCATAAGAGTTTCTTTAACTCTCTACTCCTGGTGGAATTTTTGTGTGTGTCTGGATTGTTACAGACATACTTGTTGACAGGTATTTTGAAATAAATTATGGAAATAAATGAAACTAGTGTTATTGTGTAATGTTAATTTGACAAATAAAATGTGCAGAATTTAAAAATATTATGCGCAGAATTTTTGTTTTTTGGCGCAGAATTCCCCCCAGCATATAATACATCCTAGAATGATGTTTGCTTTTTTTGCAACACACTGTTGACTCATATTCAGCTTGTGATCCGCTATGACCCTCAGATCTCTTTTCACAGTACTCCTTCCTAGGTAATCATTTCCCATTTTGTATGTGTGCAACTGATGTTCCTTCCTAAGTGGAGTACTTTGTATTTGTCTTTATTGAATTTCATTAGATTTATTCATTCATACCATTTCTCCAGTTTGTCCAGATCGTTTTGAATTTTAATCCTATCCTCCAAAGCACTTGCAATACCTCCCATTGGTATCATCCACAAACTTTATAAATGTATCTCTATGCCATTATCTAAATCACTGATGAAGATATTGAACAGAACCAGACCCAGAACTGATCCCTGTGGCACCCCAAACCCTGCCAGCTTGACTGTGAACCATTAATAACTACTCTCTGGGAATAGTTTTCCAAGCAGTTATGCACCCACCTTATATTAGCTCCATCTAGGTTGTATTTCCCTAATCTGTTTATGAGAAGGTAATGAAAAACAGTATCAAAATCCTTACTAAAGTCAAGATATACTACATCTACTGCTTCCTCCACCCCCATCCACAAGGCTTGTTACCGTGTTAAAGAAAGCCAGGGTAGATTGGTCTGACACAATTTGTTCTTGGCAAATCCATGCTGAAACTTATCAACTTATTATCTTTAGGTATTTGCAAAGTGATTGCTTAATTATTTGCTCCATTATCTAAGATGATTGGTCTGTAATTCCCCGAGTTGTCCTTATTCCCCTTTTTATATATTGGCACTATATTTGACCTTCTCCAGTCCTCTGAAATCTCTTCCATCTTCCGGAACTTTTTGAAGATAATTACTGATGATCAGATATCTCCTCAATCAGCTTCTTGAGTATTCTAGGTTGTCTAAGTAATTTTTAATTTGTTCTTTCCCTATTTTAGCCTCTGATCCTCCCTCATTTTCACTGGAATTCACTATGTCAGATGTCCAATCACTGCTAACTGTTTTTGGTGAAAATTGAAACAAAGAAATCATTTAGCACTTCTGCCATTTCCACATGGTATCAGGGGGTAAAAACACTCAATAGAACATGTGGAAATGGCAGATCTCCTGGTTAAGCCAGGGTGGTCTCTTGCCATACTTCCTATCTTTTCCACGCTGCTAAATAGGCAATTTAGCCTATAAAGAGATTGAGGGGGTAGCATATATTTGAAAATAAAATAAGGATGTGTATTTTGTAAAAGTGTGCATTTATAATAAAGATGCTTGTGTTGTGACATAGTACATCTGGAAATAGATGTAGTCAGGGTCCCCGATCGGCAAAAATAAACAGCTTTTACGGGAAGTTTAACATGGACTAAAATCTTTACCTGAGTTTTTTCCCCCAATATTGAAGGTCACTAGAATAAGGAGGATTTATATAGGAAGCACAGTCAGTCCCTATGTGGATGCTTCAGTAATCCCTTTTGGCTAATCAAGAAACACTCATCAGCCTCAGAGCCTGCTGTCCCCAGCCCTCCTCCGCTAAAAGAAGGGTTGATGTGATACACAGTTTAGGGAAACAGATGCAACTGGGGGGGAACGAGGAGGACATGTCTCTCTCAATGGTTATCCTCTTTGTGTGTCCCTGTGTTTCCACTCCTGCTCCCTTTGAATTGTTTTATGTTGCTTCACCACTATTCGGAAAGAGGAGAAAAAATAATGGATCTTTAGGTTACAAAAGGATCTTGCATTAGATTCTCAAAGTGTCAAATTTAACTGGAGGCTGAAATCACAATTTAAGGAATTTTTCAGACAAAAAATAACATTTTCCCCAAAACTGTTTCTTGTACAGCAATAATTGTTTCCTTTTTTAATGCAGTTGAGATGGATGGAGTCCACATGAATTATGAAATGCATAATTACCAAACCCAAAAGAAAAATCCATATATAGGCTGAATTCTGCCCTTCTGAGCCCTCAGAAGGGCATATGTGGCTTCCATTAAAGCAAGTGCACCACAAACCACAATGCAGGAATCCATGCATCTCAAATTTTTTCATAACATAGACCATGTCTTGACAGAGAAATTGCTTTACTGACCACCACCCCTCCCATTCACTACTGCCTAGTCCACCGCCCCTCCACTTCGTTGCTGCACAGTCCTTTTTCTGTCCCAGTGATGATCCCATATATACCTACAGCAATTACTTTCATGACAATAATATTAGGATATATTTCATGTATTTTTAGCTTCTATTAATGAAATTTGGCAGGAGGAAATAAGGAGCAGAGCCAGCACCATATGACTAGCCAGCTCTTCACAGAGCAAAGCAATCTGGAGACCACAGTTTGGGAACTTCTGGATTAGATAGAAGATTAAGAAAGTACTTATCCTTGCTTTATTTTCACCCCTCTAATTCCCATTTCCATGGAAACAGGGCTGGAAAGTATCAGCAGGCAGTCTGCAGATGAGCATCCGAATGAGAACACTTGTAGAACTCAGCAGGCAGACAGCAGGAGAAGTCTACAAGCTCTGGTTTCAAAACCCAGCTATAGATTTTAAGCAAAGGGAAGTCTTATGACTACAGCAAAAGGACTTGTAAACAGGTCTGGGTTCTATCCCTAGCCTTGCCACAGATTTCTGTCTGAAACTGGCAGGCAATTTAACTTCCTCCATTTCCTCATTTGTAAAATTAAGAAGGAATAATACTTTCTGCCTCAAAGAGGGCATTGGGCAAAATCCACTATGATTAGCCAAGCATTTAATATACAAGTAAAAGCCTATTTTGTTATTGTTGTAGTGTTTTGGATCCTAAACTCTGTAGTGTAATGCTCTCTGAGAAATCATACTGGCTGCTACACAAGTCATGTACACCTGGTCACAGAAGCCAAAAACCAGAATGTCTGGGTAAAATCCAGACAGGTGGCAACCCTATCACGTCCATACATTTTGAACATTTACCAGCCCTTCAGATAACCCATTACAAAAAATCAAATAATTAACCACTGGTTAATAATATAATAACTGGAAAAACTGCACTTTTTTTCCTGAATCCTGATCCAAAACTCTATTCTCTAACAAAAGCAGCTAAACCAAATGATAAATGAATGTAGATATACTTTTTAGAGGCAAGTGCACAAGTTTAATTTCTTTAAGTAATTTAATGAAGTCAAATATAAACAAAATTACATCTGAATATAAGAATTCTTTTAAAATCTACCTTAGATTTTCTCCTAGCAAGTATTTGCTGTTCAAATAAATGGGAAAAACATAAACAAAACAGTGAAATAGTATTTTCTTAGCTAACTACTTTTGGCCAAAGAAGTAGATAGGTTACCAGGGTTGTGTCCCTGATACTACATCTATGCCACTTTATCAGGTAGAAATTATAAGTTTTGTAAAAGAAAGAACACCCAAACAGAGTATGACTGATGTGATTTTAGCCCATATAATGGCCTCATGAAAATGAAAGTGGATATAAACACAGAATAATGAGGGTTTTACTGTCCTGTGAAAATACAATAACGAATAGCAAAAGCTGGAAATTGAATTGATAATGAAGAATGACACAACATAAATCCATATTTTGCTAGAGTTGCTGTATAACAATTTTTACCAAACTCTTTATCAAACTCAGATTAGCAACATAGGTTTGAAACAGTGTATTGAACTTATGTTTTACTTCAAAATCACAGATATAAACTCCCCCGCAAGGTTTTAAAAGGGCAGGAGGACATCACTAGTTTAAAACCAGGTGGAGAGGAGTGCAAGGCCTACTATAACACGGTGTCAACCTCTTTAAGGTTTAGCAGATATTAATATTTCTTAAGGAGGCTGTAATGGAAACAGTGATTCCAATCTTAGCAAATATGGAACTACATAAGGGGGACTCAGATGAACAGTGTATTCTACTCAAGTGGAATGAGAAAGGATAGTACAGAGCATAGATAACTGTATACTTTGGTTTAATCTGTTCTATGCCATCTATGTCAGCAATTCACGGTTTGACAGATCAAACCAGCACAAAATACACATAGAGGTCAGTTACCCTACTACCTTTGTCCCATCAACAAGGATACATTTATGAAATGTAACAAAAGTAATAATTAGATTGATCACAATTTGATAATGTTTCACTGCTTTGGGGAGAGCAAATAGTAAGGTGAGGCTGGACAGAAGAAGAAAATGGAGCTTTGAAAAACCAAGGAGCTGATTCTCATTAAGTCCAGAATGCCTTTAAGACCACTGTACATTGTCAGAGTTATGTAAAGTGGGAGTGACTTACATTTACACTTCCTTTAAGGCTGTTTTACACTGCCAGAGCAGTGTAAAGGTGGCCTTAGTGTAGATTCAGTCCCCAGTCTAATCTATCCTTTTTTTGAATACACCAGTCACTATTGAGTATGTTTACATATATTTTTCTCTTTTTAGTAAATAACAATGTCTGAGCAGACCACTTGCTCTCTATTTAAGGAGCCTTCATCACCATCTTCAACAAGGTTGTAAACAAGAACATGCGTCCAACAGCAATAACTCAAGGTTCTGTTTCAAAGTTGTAATTGTACCTATGTTCAAATACACTTTTTAAAAAATCTGCCAAACAGACAGTTTTAAAAGGCTAATAAGCGGACCTGGAAATGCTGCCTCCATTTCAGATGTAGACACCAAGCAGGTGCCATGTGATCTAGTCAAAAACAAGCACTGCACGTGCCATGGGAAAAGCTCACTGGACCAGTATTGTACCTGGAATCTTGCCAGGGTATACTACAGGTGTTATCACTTGTTTTCAATATCTCTGAATGATCTCAGTTGAGAAGGGACTCTTGGTTGGCTAAAGATTAGGCAGAGCTCTTTGTGAGCAGGGGACAGAACACAGTCAATAAATATTTATAAGGGGAATTCAGGCTGGCAGTATTCTGCACACACACAGAGGGCAGATGGTGGTGATCCCAGTGAAGTCAGTTGTAATTCCCAGTTGGAGCTCAGTGGAAAAAGGGATACAATACAACAGATTGCACAGTAGGGCCCTTTTGAGGTCATTAGTATCTTTGTACTGTACACTGTGATTGCCTTACAAGAGGTTTAATCACACTGTCCAACAGGTTATTCAACCTTTTTCTTTGGAATAACTTCAAAGCCATTAATTTATAAGTAGCCTTGGCTGGTTAATTTATGGGTAACAGTAGGAGAGTGAGAAGGTATGATCATGTCACCATAACATTCAGGATATGGCTTTAGCACATAAAAAGCAAGGAAACACAGTGTTTGGGTTTCAGTTCTGTGACATTCCCTTGTCCCATTGTGCCAAAGCATTGTGCAATCAAAAAATAAAGTGATGTCAAGTGAAGAACACAGATCTCATATAATGGACCCTTAATGCAAGAACTACTGAAGAAAAGAACATATATAATGCCTGTGCAAACTGTGTACTATTCAATTTGTAAATTCCTTATAAAAATGTATATGATTAGTAGTCACTTCTCATATGTCAGTCATTCAGCATATTTAAATACCACTAAAGGACACCAGTCTCCCTCATAGACCAGTGACCAGCAAAATGTTCAGTCTTCTACTTCAATGTTAATTTATATAAAAAGCTTTTTTTTTAATAAATCCATGACACATCAATACAGAAACCATTTTGAACCAATATCTTGATATTCTCTTTAAAATGTTCATTACTGTGGAACAGCTAAGTTACTTTCTCCCCTATTTTGCTGAGAAACATAACTCCATGGGGATAGATCCTGCTATGTCACATTTTAGCTTGGACTGTATTTTTACAGTCAAGTTACAAATCCTTGAAAATAAGTTTACAGAGGAAAATCTAAAACACCTTCACGATCGGAGTAATACAAGTAACACTACATTGAGGGTATAATAAACTAACTGCATTATTTAAAAATATTCAGTATCAAAATTCACAGAAAATTAATCTTTACCATTTCAGCATCTGAACAGCAGGTGCATAAATAAAAACAAATGTGAGAGTCTACCACTGTACACCAGATTTATTTCCTGACTGCTTTGCATCTCTTTTGGCTCTCACAGTTAGATCATTCTCAGACGCTTCTCTCTCGTCTTTAGAGGTTTCTTCCTAGGACTTAATAGTTATAGAATTTTCTTCTCTTAGGTTCTTTTCATATAATCATAGAAGATTAGGGTTGGAAGAAACCTCAGGAGGTCATCTAACCCCCTGCTCAAAGCAGGACCAATCCCAAATAAATCATCCCAGCCAGGGCTTTCTCAAGCTGGGCCTTAAAAACCTCCAAGGATGGAGATTCCACCACCTCCCTAGGTAACCCATTCCAGAGCTTCACCACCCTCCTAGTGAAATAGTTTTTCCTAATATCCAACCTGGACCTCCCAAACTATAACTTGAGACCATTGCTCCTTGTTCTGTCACCTGCCACCACTGAGAACAGCCTACCTCCATCCTCTTTGGAACCCCACTTCAGGTAGTTGAAGGCTGCTATAAAATCCCCCCTCACTCTTCTACAGACTAAATAAGACCAGTTCCCTCACCCTCTCCTCATAAATCATGTGCCCTTGCCCCCTAATCATGTCCGTTTAGGCCTCATCAGTGATGAACAGAGGGGAATAATCACTTCCCTCGATCTGCTGGCAATGCTCCTACTAATGCAGCCCAATATGCCGGTAGCCTTCTTGGCAACAAGGGCACACTGTTGACTCATATCCAGCTTCTCATCCACTGTAATCCCCAGGTCCTTTTCTGTAGAACTGCTGCTTATCCAGTTGGTCCCTAGTCTGTAGCACTGCATGGGACTCTTCTGTCCTAAGTGCAGGACTCTGTACTTGTCCTTGTTGAACCTCATCAGATTTCTTTTAGCCCAATCCTCTAGTTTGTCTCTTTTCTCTTTCCAGTACCAGCATTTTTAAAAATTTGCTGTTTCATTCTAACTCTTTTTTTCCTTTTAATGTTTTTGTGTTTCATTTCATGCCTTCCCCACCCACACACTTTTTCTGTCCCTCCATCCCTCCCTTTTTATTTTTTAAATAAAATTATTTAAATTGTATTATTTATTAGGATCAAGGAGCCACAGTCACACTCCCTGCCCCAAAGACCTGACAATCCTAATTCCAAGCACTCTCAAACTTTGGAGGAGTTCAAAATCTGGACCCAAACCTGGATCTAAAGTTTGCCAGTAGGGCATTTCTCAGGACTCCATTGTCACCAAGCCCTTCATAGCATAGTCGCCAATTCTGGAGGTGCTCCGGGGTCCATTTTCAGAATGGGGAGAGGTTTATAATGGTGTCCCACTAGGGGCTTGTACTGGTCTGGGATCAGTGCTGTTCAACATATTCGTAAATGATCTGCAAAATGGGTAAACAGTGAGGTGGCAAAGTTTGCAGATGGTACAAAATTATTCAAGATAGTTAAGTCCAAAATAGACCACAAAGAGTTACAAAGGTATCTCATAAAACTGGGTGACAGATACAACTCAATGTTAAATGCAAAGAAATGCACATAGCAAAATATAATTTCAATAATGCATACAAAATGGTGGGTGCCTAAATCAAGAAAGAGATCTTGGAGTCATTTGATGTACTCTGGAAGCACTATGTTTCCAGAGTACTTCAAATTTATAAGAATCCTTCTCACTGTGCCTGTATCATCCTGAACTGTGAAATGCTCATTCTCCTGCTTCAGAAGACTTAAAAATTATCTCCAGTCATCAGTGGGACAGATGCTACAGAATAATGTAGCTGTCCTTAACATGCATCAAAATAATACCAGGGAACCTAGATGTAAATAAGATTGCTGAAAGTTTCATCCAGAAAGCTACAATGAGACATAATGTCTTTAAACTGGGATGTTAGTGAAGACAGCTTGTAGGTGATTGCAATGATCTTAATATACAGTAATTCACGATAATGTAATTATGTAGTTCATAACAATTGAATCATTATTAAAATAGTAAAGATACCAATGATAAACATATTCAGCAACTAGAATATGAAATAAGTGTATAAATATGCTGAAAATAGCCTCCCCCCAACACACACACTCCTCTTCAGAAAAACAAAAGTCAGTACCTGTGCTTCATAGCCACATCCCTACCTCAGCACAGTCTGCAGGACCAGGAGTCCAGTAACAGAGAGAGAACAGGTTCTCCACTGATAGCAAGTGTGTGGGAAGTGGATATGGAGGAACAGGGAAAACCCTGATTCCATTCTCTGCCAAGGGCCAGCCAACAGAGTTGAGCCAGTATGAGATGGGAAGACTTCTCCTTGCTGGTGGACCTGCTTGGCACCCTTTATTCAGAGCTTAGCAAAGGCACAATCTATCCTCCTATGAGCCCTGAAATCTATACCACACAGCTCTGGCTAGAGTCAAATCAAGGCAATCTATAGGCCTTCCCCTGAGTTTTGGTTAGCCCCTTATTCACTGGAATCCAGCTGCTGCACATGCAGCCTCTTTGCTTCCTCCCAAAAGGAAATGCAAGAAAAAATACTCTTGCTGCCCTATTTTGTTTTCCAAATATATTATGCATTGTTATGGGAGCCAGGAACACACATATTTACTTTGAGCACTGCTGGCAGCGCTGAACTATGTAAAAAAACCCAACAACTGGGCATATGGTGACATACCAGCCACATGCATGCATGCAGTTTGTACAGCAGTGTCACAAGGCAATTACAGAAGACTGGAGTTATTTATATAAAAATGTCATGTGAATGACACTGTACAATGAATGAGGTGCACCAAATATAAACAACAGGTTTCTCTCTCCTAGAACATAGACCAAGATTTTTCAAAACTAGGTGCATTAAGGCACCTAAATAGGGGTTTGACTTTGAAAAGTCAATGAGTGGTGGGTGTTGAGCATTTTTGAAAATTGAGCCATTTATCCAAGTGGATGGATTCAAAAGCCTAATTTTAGGCATCAACTTTTGAAAATTTTGGCCTTAATATCTACAGGACACAATTACGTACCAATGAAATCAGTGTGAATTTCACCATGGACTTCAATGGGATTGGGATCAAGCCCTATGAGTGAGCCAGAACAATACACTAATGAACAAACATTAATGGAAATGGAAACACTAAATGGAATGTTGTCATTATAGCCATTATCTTGCACAGAATTTTTCAAGATTGTTTGAAAACAGGAAGGAAGGAACTTTGGCTTTTACACGTAGTCTATGCTCATGTTATTAATGACTTCCAAATTTGATAGGCAAGACAAATTATTTGTTTTATTATTATTATTTTATGTCTTGCAGCTTCTTCACAAACAAATATGTAAATGAAATTTCAACTTATCTTTAATTACAATAATATACCCATGAGTCACATGATGTATGGGTCACGTTCAACATGCAAGTGGGCTGAGGGAAAGAAATCAGGTTTATTTTAATTTTAGTTATTTTTGAAAAAATGGAAGTGCCTCATGCATTGATATATGTTCTCAACAGATCACACAAATGATAAGTTGGTGTTTGTGTATTTTCTCAACCTCCATGAAATTAATGCACAACTACTTCAAGTATTTTAAAACATTCACACAATTTGTCACACAGCCAAATTTCACCATATTTATGATGATGAATAAGTTTTATAAATCTTCACGTTTTACAATGACTCCAAGTTTCAAGCAAGGGCTTCCGATTAAATAAATGCATTTCAAATTGATATTTTGTTTTTTTCAGGGTAGAGGGGGAAATATTAACTCAACAAATCTCTCTTCTCTCACTCACTCGCCTTGAGATTTTCCTTCCATATAATTGTTCAAAAGCCAAACTTACCACATCATAATCCATACACAAGAGTAAGAACTTACCCAAAGAAGTAATTTCACATCATCTTCCACTTTATTCTTTTATGCATTGAGAAACAGAGACTTTAAATATATACAGTACCAACATTTATAACTCAACTGTCAGTGTGAAAAGCTAAGAACCACAGGGACCCAGTCAAAAATGGACTCAAGTGTTGAACCTCTTTGCTAGCCAGAAAACTACTTTTATAATTAATAATACAAAGTAGTTCAGGAGTTAACATATTCAACTTTATAAAGCAAGATCTGTTAGCAATTTCCTACAAAGATAATAGCCAAAAATAGCATGTAACTTGTAAACCTACTTCACCTGAAAACAGATCACTTAAACACAGGAGTCAACTTACTGTTTGAAATAAATATCCAATTTTTCACTTCTTTCAGTGATTTTCAAGTCCTATTCTAGAAACAACAAACAAGAAATCTTCTCAATCTTATACAATTGTGCTTTCATGTTTCTCTGTATCTCACACGAAAGCCACATTAACAGATCAAAAAATAAAAAAGGAAGATTTAATGTTTACCTGTATTCCTGTCTGGTAAAATACAGCAATGCTTCTGCAAAATGCCAGGCAGAATCTATTGCAACATAAAAAAAAAAGAGTAAGTTTTATTACTATTTGAGGGAAAGGTGACATTTATTATTCAACATAAAGTAAATAGTTCTTATGATGCTCTGACAATCCAATCATTCAGCTTTTATACAGCTGAACTTCCACTGAAGTCAATAGGAGTTTTAAATGCTTGATGGCCACAATGAGAATAGTTGTCTCCTGTCAGCAACAACTTCCTTGCAAAACTATACTCGCCCAACTTCCCGTGAGTTTAATATTGTATTTATCATCAAGTATTGATAGACAAGTACATTAAGTGCCTGAGCTGGTATGTCTCCATAACAATTTTGCATAGCTTGTCTTCAAGGTCATCTAACAAACTGCAGCACAGAAAATGCTTGAGAGATATACTCAACTAAAATAAGGTAACACTTAGATCAATAGATACAGAGAGTATAATTTTCTCTCAATAGGCAATCATTCCCCTTCAGAGGTGTCAGAGTAATAGGGTAACGGAAGCTGAAGAGGTAATATGATGAATGGATAAAGCAAAGGACTGGGCATCAGCAGATGTGGATTCTAATCGCCCCTTAGGTACTGATTCACTGTGTGACCTTGGACTAGGGTTTACAACAGTCCTTTATTACAAGGGACATTCCTTATTTTTTCATCTCTGTACGAGATCAGGAGCTGCTGAGTGCTGCAAAAAGCAGCAAGAAATGCCCCTGGTGAATGCAGGTGAGTATTGCTTATTAATACAGTAAACCCTCAGCGTTATGAACACCACAGTTACAAACTGATCGGTTACCCACACACCTCATTTGGAACTGGAAGTACGCAATCAGTCAGCAGAAAAAAAAAAGGCAAATAATGTACAGTACTGTGTAAGACGTTTTTGACATAAACTGTGATCGTATAGATCATTGTTGCAACCAGAGTCCTATGGTTGCACCAGTTCTTATACAGAGAAGTCCAAGTGGGGTGTCTATGGAAAGGTTGTAGTTTGCTGATTATGATTATGCTGTCTGTATGTATCATTTATTTTATTTAAACTTATGAACATTGGTTATGTACTTGTTTGATTCTAAGTAGCCTCAGTGAAGCATTTGGTCAGCTTCTTGAGAAAGAACTATTCTCAGTAAGTGCCCAATCAAGAAACACTTAACTGACAATGGACTTTGGGAGATGCCATTCCACATCTGAGCTCTCCTGGGAACGTTCAAACTAACATGTAAACAGTGGCACCGGCCAGCAAAAAGCTGAATCATCCATAGACATGTGACTTGCCCAGGTAGCTACAGACTCCATCTTGCTTAGGGTGACCAGATCACCCAAGTCAAATATCGGGGGGGGGGGGAGGGGGGAGAGGGTGACGCGGGGGGGGGGGGGCAAAAAAAACAAAACAAAAAAACCAACCCTTCCTCCGCAAGCGCTGGAGGGAGGCCCGGGAGACTCAGGGGAAGTGTGGGGCCGGGGTGAGTAAGAGTCCGGCCTGATCCCGAGCAGGCAGGACTCAGTTGGGTGGTAGGGAGAGGAGGGGGGCGGCCCGCGGGGCCAGGCGGCAGCTGTTCTCACCTCCGGGCAGCGGGACTCGGGAGCAGCCGCTGCTGCAGCTCCCACTGCCGCGGGAGAGGAAGCGGCAATGGAGCTCGGCGGCTGTGGCTCTGGCGCCCCCGAACCCCCCGAGCCGGGGCCTGCTGCGGGGACCCAGCAGCGCGCACGCTGTGCCCAGCCCCTGGCCAGTCGTGTCTGGGCTGCTGCCCAGCTGGTACTATCCCGCGGTGGCCCCGGAGCGGGGGCAGCAGGCCCCAGCCCCCCGTCCCACTCGGGTCCCGCAGGGGAACGAACGGGGCTGGGCTGCCGATGCCTCTGCCCTGGGGCCGCCGTGGGATAGCACCAGCTGGGCAGCAGCCCAGACACGACTGGCCAGGGGCTGGGCGCAGCGTGCGCGCTGCTGGGTTCCCGCAGCAGGCCCCAGCTCGGGGGGTTGGGGGGCGCCAGAGCCACAGCCGCCGAGCGCCATGGCCGCTTTCTCCCCGCGGAAGTGGGAGCTGCAGCAGCGGCTGCTCCCGTGTCCCGCTGCCCGGGGGGGAGAACAACAGCCGCCGCCTGGCCCCGCGGGCCGCCCCCTCCTCTCCCTACCACCCAACTGAGTCCTGCCTGCTCGGGACCAGGCCGGACTCTTACTCACCCCGGCCCCGCGCTCCCTCTGAGTCTCCCGGGCCTCCCTCCAGCGCTTGCGGAGGGAGGAGGAATGGTGAGCCCGGGGAAGAGGCGGGGATTCGGGGAGGGAGCCAATCAGGGGAGGAGGGGTGGAGTCGGGGCGGGGGGGAGTGGGTGCGAGCACTTCCGGGCTCCAGGCTCCGGCGCATTTCCTTGTTTGTCCCGTGTCCCGACCACACGTCGGTCGGGACACGGGACAAACACGGAAATATCGGGACAGTCTCGATAAAATCGGGACGTCTGGTCACCCTAATCTTGCTGTTGTAATTTTGCACAGGAGAACAAATGGGTTTCCACCCACAATAGAGAGAACATAAAAGGCCCTGGAAATCCCTAATCTTTCTAGTCTTTCCTCATATGGAAGCCACTGCATACCCTTGATCAACTTTGTTGTCCTTCTCTGAATCTTTTCCAGTTCCACTATATCATTTTGATATGGGGTAAGCAGAGCTTGACACAGTATTCAAGGTGTGGCATACTATAGATTTATATAGTGGCATTACGATATTTTCTGTTAGCCTTGTCCACAGTCTTGTTGACTCCTTCAAAGGATTCTAACAGACTGGTGAAACATGAATTCCCTTTACAAAAATGTGTTGCCTCTTTCCCAACAAATCATGTTTATCTATGAACTTGATAATTCTGTGCCCAAATATAGTTTCCACCAATTTGCTTGGTACTGAAGTTAGGCTTACTGGCCTATAATTGACAGGGTCACCTTTGGAACTCTTTTTAAAAATCTCTGTTACATTAGCTACCTTCCAGTCATCTGGTACAGCAAGTTATAAACTCAATGGTGCTGTGTGCTGGAACTTCCCCAATACAGAATCTTCTGAAGAGATGTTACACACTTAAGTGATTTCAGTAAAAAACTGTCCTTTCTTTAAAACTAAGAATCTGAAAAGTCACCAAGGGAAAAGACGATTTTTCTGATTGTTTGGATGTAGAGGTGATCTGCCTAATCCAAGAGATGCAAGATTGGGCCTCTCAATTTATCCCTAACATTACTGAGATGAACCCCAAAAGCCATCTGATTCAACTTCTCTGCCCTCTTTTGGATAGCACAGAAAACTTGTCGCAATCCCTAAGCCGACCTACTTCATAATAAAGATTCTCTGTTTAGTGAGGAGGTGTGGCCTCCCTGTGAGCCAAAGGGGGAGGAACAACCACCACTGCACTACACTCTGTTTGCAACTGACAGGACACTCTGGTACACTATTACCTCAAATGGAGACAGAAAATATCTTTACTTGTTTAAAGATGGACAAGATTTCTTATAAACTGCAGATAGAGGAACAGCAAACATTACATGTCACATTTGAGAATACTAGTTGCATCTCCTGTCTTTGTAAAAGAGAGAAGCTGGCAAATACCAAGATCCCAAAATGCTCAGCAGGGAACTTGGCGCTCTATGTCCTGTTGATGTAAGTGGCAGAGAAGAGGCATGGCTAATGATTAGAGCAGAGGACTTGAGTGTTAGGAGTTAGGCTCTTCTCACCTTTGCCACTGATTAGCTGCATGACCTGTGTAAATCACAAAACCTCTATCACAAAAATTGAGACAATAGGTACCTCCTTCATGGGGTCAGGAGGCTTAATCCATTATCATAAAGCACTCTGATATGCTCAGAAAAAAAGTGACTATACAAAAGTTACTATACTTGTGGCATCTTAGGCCTGGTCCACACTAAGCCCCCAGTTCGAACTAAGATACGCAACTTCAGCTACATGAATAACGTAGCTGAAGTCGAAGTATCTTAGTTCAAACTTAAAAGTACTTACTGCGGGTCCACACGCGGCAGGCAGGCTCCCCCGTCGACTCTGCCTACTCCTCTCGCAGAGCAGGATTACCGGTGTCGAGGGCGAGCACTTCCGGGATTGATTTATCGCGTCTAGACACGACGCGATAAATTGATCCCAGAAGATCGATTGCTGGCCGCCGAACCAATGGGTAAGTAGAGACGTACCCTCAGAGACTAACAAATTCATTTCAGCATAAGCTTCCGCTGCAGCTCACTTCTTCAGATGCATAGAGTGGAATACACAGAGAGAAGATATTTATACATACAGAGAACATGAAAAGATGGAAGTACGCATACCAATTGAAGAAGTGAGCTGCAGCCCACGAAAGCTTATGCTGAAATAAATTTGTTACTCTCTAAGGTGCCACAAGTACTCCTGTTCTTTTTGCGGATACAGACTAACACGGCTGCTACTTTGTAAACTTTCATTATGCAAGGCACTGCATTTAACCGTATGGAGTGGAAATCCATCAGCTTCATGAAAAAACTCGTACAGATACAGACAGACATCATCTTCCCTTCCAAATGCAAACAGATGGACATCATACCAAAAGGACTAAAGGTAAAAAATCCATTACAATCTACATATCACACAGACTAGGCG
The DNA here is from genome assembly GCF_027887155.1 of Malaclemys terrapin pileata. Classification (NCBI taxonomy): domain Eukaryota; kingdom Metazoa; phylum Chordata; order Testudines; family Emydidae; genus Malaclemys; species Malaclemys terrapin. The sequence goes on from NC_071507.1 coordinate 169,162,735, forward strand.
GAGAGATTGTGCCACACACTGCGAAACCACCTGATCAACATCCTATACAGCAAACAGGGAAAGAGCAAGACTGAACTCTCAAAACTGGATTCTCTCATGAAAAACCAACCTTCCACACAAACTTCCTCATGGATAGACTTTACAAAAACTAGACAAGCCATTTACAACACAAACTTTGCTTCTCTACAAAAGAAAAAGGACACTAAACTGTCTAAACTGCTACATGTAATAAGGAGCCACAACAGTAGCTCCCTTACCCCACCCAACAATATTATTAATCTTTCCAGCTATTCTCTTAGCCCAGCAGAAGAATCTGTCCTATCTCGGGGCCTTTCCTTTTGTCCTTCCAGAAACACGAACATGATACAGTTCTGCGGTGACCTAGAATCCTACTTTCGCCGTCTCCGACTCAAAGAATACTTCCAACACACCTCTGAACAACATACTAACCCACAGAATCCTTCCTACCAACACTACAAAAAGAAGGATTCTGCATGGACTCCTCCTGAAGGTCGAAACAACAGACTGGACTCTACATAGATTGCTTCCATCAACATGCACGGGCTGAAATTGTGGAAAAGCAGCATCACTTGCCCCCTAACCTCAGCCAAGCTGAACACAATGCCATCAACAGCCTCAGGAACAACTCTGACATCATAATCAAAAAAGCTGATAAAGGAGGTGCTGTCGTCATCATGAATAAATTGGAATATGAACAAGAGGCTGCTAGGCAGCTCTCTAACTCCACATTCTACAAGCCATTATCCTCATCCCACTGATGATTACCAAAAGAAACTACACCATCTGCTCAAGAAACTCCCGGAGAAAGCACAGGAACAGATCTATACAGACACATGCCCAGAACCCCGACCAGGTGTATTCTATTTGCTACCCAAGATCCATAAACCTGGAAATCCTGGATGCCCCATCATCTCAAGCATTGGCACCTTAACAGCAGGATTGTCTGGCTATGTGGACTCTCTCCTCAGGCCCTACGCTACCAGCACTCCCAGCTATCTTCGAGACACCACTGACTTCCTGAGGAAACTACAATCCATCGGTGATCTTCCAGAAAACACCATCCTGGCCTCTATGGATGTAGAATCCCTCTACACCAACATTCCACACAAAGATGGACTACAAGCCATCAGGAATAGCATCCCCGATACCATCACGGCAAACCTGGTGACTGAACTTAGTGACTTTGTCCTCACCCACAACTATTTCACATTTGGGGACAATATATACCTTCAAAGCAGCGGCACTGCTATGGGTACTCGCATGGCCCCACAGTATGCCAACATCTTTATGGCTGGGGACTTAGAACAATGCTTCCTTAGCTCTCGTTCCCTAACGCCCCTACTCTACTTGCGCTACACTGATGATATCTTCATCATCTGGACCCATGGAAAAGAAGCCCTCAATGAATTCCATCATGATTTTAACAATTTCCATCCCACCATCAACCTCAGCCTTGACCAATCCACACAAGTGGTCCATTTCCTGGACACTACTGTGCTAATAAGCGATGGTCACATAAACACCACCCTATACCGGAAACCCACTGACCGCTATACTTATCTACATGCCTCCAGCTTCCATCTAGAACACACCACACGATCCATTGTCTACAGCCAAGCTCTAAGATACAACCACATTTGCTCCAATTCCTCAGACAGAGATAAACACCTACAAGATCTCTATCAAGCATTCTTAAAACTACAATACTCACCTGCTGAAGTGAAAAAAACAGATTGACAGAGCCAGAAGAGTACCCAGAAGCCACCTACTACAGGACAGGCCCAACAAAGAAAATAACAGAACGCCACTAGCCGCTACCTTCAGCCCCCAACTGAAACCTCTCCAGCGCATGATCGAAGATCTACAACCTATCCTGAAAGATGATCCCTCACTCTCACAGATCTTGGGAGACAGACCAGTCATCGCTTACAGACAGCCTCCCAACCTTAAGCAAATACTCACCAGCAACCGCACACCATACAACAAAAACACTAACCCAGGAACCTATCCTTGCAACAAAGCCCGATGCCAACTCTGTCCACATATCTATTAAAGTGACACCATCATAGGACCTAACCACGTCAGCCACACCATCAGGGGCTCGTTCACCTGCACATCTACCAACATGATATATGCCATCATGTGCCAGCAATGCCCCTCTGCCATGTACATTGGCCAAACTGGACAGTCTCTACGCAAAAGAATAAATGGACACAAATCTGACATCAGGAATCATAAGATTCAAAAACCAGTGGGAGAACACTTCAACCTCTCTAATCACTCAGTGACAGACTTGAAGGTGTCAGTTTTGCACCAAAAAACTTCAAAAACAGACTCCGAAGAGAGACTGCTGAACTCAAATTAATGTGCAAATTAGACACAATTAACTTAGGCCTAAACAGAGACTGGGAATGCTTGGGTCATTACACTAATTGATTTTTTTTTTCCCCCCATGTTAAGTTCTCCTCACACCTTCTATGGATCATCTCGATTATCACTTCTAAGTTTTTTCTTCTGCTGCTACTGATAGCTCATCTCAATTGATTGGCCTCTTACAAATGGTATGCGTACTTCCATCTTTTCATGTTCTCTGTATGTATAAATATCTTCTGTCTGTGTGTTCCACTCTATGCATCTGAAGAAGTGAGCCCACGAAAGCTTATGCTGAAATAAATTTTAGTCTCTGAGATGCCACAAGTACTCCTGTTCTTTATACAAGTGCTTTCAACCTAAATGTAACTGTGGCTGAAAACTTAATAAATCTGCCACTGCTACTCCAAAGAGAAGCCAATTAGAAACTATTAAGGTATTTGACAGCCTTCTTTATATCTATCTCTGCCATACCTAGCTGCTGATCACTTAAGACTCACTGAACTCCTTGCGAGTATCAGAAAAGCCTGATTAAGCTCTGACTGAAAGGAGAATACTGCCACTCTCAGAAGATACCGGTCATGCTATAACTCAGGGGTAGGCAACCTATGGCACGCATGCCAAAAGTGGCACGCCAGCTGATTTTCAGTGGCACTCACACTGCCCGGGTCCTGGCCCTGGTCCGGGGGGCTCTGCGTTTTAATTTAATTTTAAATGAAGCTTCTAAAACCTTTTAAAACCTTTTAAAAACCTTATTTACTTTACATACAACAATAGTTTAGTTATATATTATAGACTTATAGAAAGAGACCTTCTAAAAATGTTAAAATGTATTACTGGCATGCGAAACCTTAAATTAGAGTGAATAAATGAAGATTTGGCACACCACTTCTGAAAGGTTGCCGACCCCTGCTATAACTGTTGGGGGTTTTGTTTGTTTATGTTTGTTTTGGCAAAATAGCACCATGGGGGAGCTGGCATTGCCATTGTGGTTAGTTCAGCATAATACTTTCCACTAGAAAAAGTTCTTGCAATTTATTTGCATTTATTGCTTGAGGAAAGTTTTGGCAGTGTGCCAAAAGAATAGCTGAACACAACAATTCCAAAGACCCAGGCTTGCACTGTCCCCCAAACAGCAGCAGCCCCATAAATACTACACTGGGAATGCCTGGGAGCTGCCATATAGGGGACGTATGAGAGGAGCATCCCCAACTTTCAATGCATTTGAGGGAAGAAAGAGGGCCAGGTTGGACTCCCCCCAACCACTCCCCAGACCCAGTACATGCGCCAGTACATGCCCACTCCTCCTGCCCATCTCCACCCTCCCATGGTAACAGTGCTGCCAGCTAATGTAGTTAATCTTTTAATTCAAGGCTGACATCTTCTGAGAGTGGCAGTGTTGGTCTCCTTTCAGTTCAAAAGCAGGTTTTTGTGATATTTGAAAGGACTTCAGTGGGTCTTAAGGGATCAGCACCTAGATACTGCAGGGATAGATATAAATGAGGCTGTCAAGTACTTTAATAGTTTTTAATTGGCTTCCTTTGGGTTTACACCCAAGAGAGGTGACAGCTAGGAGCCAGAAACCTTACGTGGGTGCCCTCAAGGGATCATGGAGGAGTACAGGTGCAGTTACCCTGAAACTAAGACACAAAAGATTTACTGTTGCCTGTGCAACCTTAATGCTGTTCCTTTATGCATATGCATTAGGATACGGTCTCTAACTACATGATCACATACTATTTTTTCCACAGGACCCTAGCCTAATTCACTTAATTGGACATAGGACACCAGGGGACAGAATTGAGGTTGAACAGGCAACTTCAAAGCTGCCATTTCTGGACTTTTGAGTGATTGCCTTTGCAAGCTAAAATCGTGTTCTTTAATACACGTTCTTTTGTATGCAATACACTTCTGAGTAGATAAGTTACAGTAAGTATTTTCCTATGGCACTACTTATTACTGTCACAGAAACCTGCAGACCAGAGGCCAAATCCTACTTAACCTAATCATAGAAATAGTCCCATTGGCTTAAATAAGTAAGGGGAGCAGGATTTGGATTCAAATATCCAAGTGTTCTTATACCAATTCATAAAACAGCTGGAAATTTGAGTTTTAAAAGAATAGCATTATTATTACCATAATTTTCAGAAAACTAAAATTGTTCTATTACATTTCATGGAGGGTTTTTTTTTAAGTACAATGTAATAAATCTGAACTATGACATTTTCTTTATACCTATGGATATAAATAACAGCATCAGAGTTTAGGTACCGAGAGTGAAAAATCAAAAGCAGAGAACAAAGAAATCCTAAAATGAAAAGGGACAATCTTTTAAAGCAGTCTTACACAGATCCGGAGTTTAGAAAACACACAGTCTTATTGAGTTATCTTGTACCAAAGCTGAACATTTAGTTCCTTCCCACTCAGGCACAATTTTTTTCTGCAAAATTCCAAATCCATGAAGAAGCATTACGTATTTCTTAGGAGGGCTTGATTTTTCAATCAAATTAGACTGAAATTAAGAAAAATAAAGCAGACATTAAAGAAAAAGCAAGTATACAGGAGACAGACTAAAGCTTTAGAACTCAGTTATTTGCTCCCTAGTGTAGAATAATGGAGAATCAGGCCCCTAGGGCAATTTATTGCCCATTTTCTACATCAGGACCAGAAATAGTGCAGAAGAGACTATAACAATTCTTGCTGTCTTTTCTTTACGCTGCTGCCCTGCATAAAACCAATTTCTGGCTGGCAGGAGTTTAATATCAACCTACCACCTACTGATCTACAGTATCTAGATTTTTATACTGTACCCATCTCCATGGCACCCGAATGCCTCTTCTCACTGCTCTCCTCCCACTTTCTCCCCTCCATTTCTTTACTCAGTAGAGGGAGTAAGAATTCTTTAGCAAATTATCTCCCTTCCCTCCACTTTTTTCTCCTCTCTCCTGCTTTCTTCCTTTAAATTAACTACATACTGCAATCCTATTTCTTAAAATGCCTTACTTTTAATTACATAGAGAAATCTTGGATTTATGTTTTAATTTTTTGCATCTCTACCTAAACAGGTAATCCTCATTCAAATTAGATCAGATCTGGAGTGACTGGAACAGCGGTAAGCAGAACTGTAGTATGTTGTAGACAGAAAAATATAAAAATGCAGATACAGAATGGAATGTTGTTTTAGACAATGCCCTTTTTCCGCAGCAAAAGCAGAAATAATACAAGTTAGCAAGACAAAGCCTTCAGTTGTGTGATAGACCCCAGTGAACAGCTCAGGAATTCCCTTACTGGATATGGGACACTTAGTTCAGAATTCTGTCTCTGACAGTGCTCAGCATCAGATGCTTCAGAGAAAGGTGGAAGAATATCACCGTAGGCAGCAGATGTGGGGTAACCTGTCCCCCCACTTTACATCTCATTTGCATCTCTAATAGTTAGAGACTGACTTAAATGCCAAATAATAAGGTTTAAGATCCCTTTCAAAAATTCTCTTAGCATTAAGTATTCTGTTCAGCAAGATATTTCAGCATATTCCTAGCTTGAAGTCAAAGACAACTGGTCACATGCTTAGTTAGAAATGTGCTTATGTAACCAAATCAGAGCCAAAGTTTCTCGCAATGTGAAATGAAGAGGTAGAGTGACATGTGTTTTAATGCAGACACTTTGGAAAATAAGAGGATTTACGCTTTTTTTTTTTTTAGGTCTCATAGGGCAGAGCAAGTTGAGCCATGTGGTCACTTGCCAAGGTCTAGCATTCAGATAACTCCCACCTGCAAACGCATGTTCACTCATACTGCTGTAACTTGGCAGAGTCACTAGCAAAACCTGGCATTTTGCTTCTTTTCTATTTTCCCCTTTCACTCTGTGTTTCATCTTTCCCACACCTGAACTGAAAAACAATTTTACCTCCCCCCCACCCTAGGGTCTCCCAATCTCCCACACACACACACCCCACATACCAGGGGTTCTGTTGATCACCCATTTTTCTCTTTCTCCCAATCTCCCCCCACTTCCAGGGGTTCTATGAGTACTCCTTTCCCGAATTCATCCCTTCCCTGGGTCTCTTTCTGTCCCTCATCCCCACTCCCCCTATGCTAGGAACACTGTGCCATGATCTCAGCATAGCGGGGCCCCCAGATTCTCTCCCAACAGGGGACCTATGTGCCTCCGTTCCCCATGCTCTCCACCCCCTCATCCCCATGCCAGGGGCTATGGCATACCCCCTTTCCCCTCCCAGCTTATTAACTGCCTGGGAGATAAATCATTCAGGGTATCAACATGTTAAACTCTATTAGGAGGAGTTTCAGAGTAACAGCCGTGTTAGTCTGTATCCGCAAAAAGAAGAACAGGAGTACTTGTGGCACCTTAGAGACTAACAAATTTATTAGAGCATAAGCTTTCGTGGACTACAGCCCACTTCTTCGGATGCATATGCATCGTGGCTGTAGTCCACGAAAGCTTATGCTCTAATAAATTTGTTAGTCTCTAAGGTGCCACAAGTACTCCTGTTCTTCTATTAGGAGGATAAGCAAAAGTTTTGTTATACCAGAAAGATCAAACCAAGGGGCACTTGAAGCTGTGGCTGTGCTAAATAGATGGCAGGGATTCCATGTATTCCCCATTTCCGGCACGCTCCCCATCAATAGAGTTTTGTCCATTGATGCCTAGAATATTCCCAGAAATTTTGGAATTAATTGGCTGCAGAATCCAGAAGTTACAGTTTGACAGCCAGACAAATACAATAATGTCATCAAGTTGAGAGGAAGGCGTTATAAGCTCAGCCAATAAAATATTTTGTTAAGAAAATACAAATGAGTACTTGGTGAATTTTGAGCAAGCAACAATCTTTGAAGTTCTTTAACAAAGAGCATTACTTAATTCCTACTAAACCTCTTTGAGGTTGGTAATGATTATTAAACTCCAGTCCCCTTTTTTTCTTTCACAGACAGAGAATCTAAACTTTTTGTATTAGAATTGTTCTTTAAAGTGACTATGTAAAAATTATACCAATTTACTCAGCAGTTCTGGTCTGTGTGTGTCTCCAGGCATCCCTATGTCTTTAGTGAGAAGCATGTTTTAATGCTCATTATTCGTGTTAGCACTACACAGCTAGTATGGCTGTAAGAGAGTGAGTTTGATTCCATTTTTTTCTTCTCCATCAACGTAGTTGTTTACTAAGTTACAAACAATTACAATTGTGCAAATCAACTGACGATGAAAAGGCTGCATAGGTCCTAAGTTACTGAGGGCCCAATGGTTTTGTTCTGGTGTAACTCAACGCAGAATTCGACCTAGAAAACTTTTATTACAGTAGATATGTGAGAAAAAAGAGCCCAGCTTGATTTTAAGATTCCATGGTGAATCCCTGATAAATCACATCTGGCTGAGCAGCAGCTCTATATCGTATTTGCATCCAGTAATCCCCGATTCCCTGGAGCCAGTTCAGCCCCTGACATAAACTGGAGTAGCCTCAGAGTTACTATCAATTTCAGCTGCCTGCAACCACCTCCAAAGACCACGCCCTGACATGCCCCCAGAAAAGCAGGCAAGTTTACTTTATATGGTTAGAAGTAACTTGTGGAACACATTGCCATAAAACAGAATTGATTACAAGAGCTCAGTAGGATTTAAAAGACTAGACATTTATATGGATAAACATCCACAATTATATCACATAAATTAAAAATATATTAGGATATGAACTCATTCTTCAGGACATTAAGACAGCAGCTAACTGCTGAACATTAAGAAGAAACTTCTCCTATGATGTGGTTAGTCCACAATTGTCCACTAATGAGCTTTTTGCACCTTTATCTGAAGCATCTTGTTACAGGTCAGTTGGAGGCAAGATACTGGACTAGATGATGTAGTTTGATCTAGTAAGGCAACTCCTATCTTCTCATCATCATTTATCCTTTGTTTTCTTTTTTCTTAAAAAACAGGCACACCTTTAAACTTTCGTGTTATTTGCAGCTTCTCAGTGCTAAATATTGCTGGTTTCTTCTTTCCCAAACCTAGTGGAATCAGTCTTACTTGTTTTTCAGATTACAGATCACATTATTTTGTTTGCTTTTTCATATTTTTTATATGAGGCTCGTGTTTTGTGCAAGATTTCTCCATAATCAGGTACAAGGACACTTTGGGATAAGTTGTTTGTACCAGTGCAGAATTTGTAATGCTAATGATTTCTACAACTGTGCTGAAATTTCACTACTTAGAATTGTCCTTTGCTTCCTCCAGTTATTATAGATGCATTTTCTATTTTTGCCTCTACTGATTTGGGTTTTTTTTGCATTTGGAGATTTATTCTATTTTTCCTTTATTCCTTTCTTTATGGATATCATACTGTGAGGTACCTAGCATCACGTGAAAGATGCTGAGAACCCCAACTCCGAGTGATGCATTGGGAGTGGAGGACACTCAGTATCTTGCAGGATGAAACTCTTGCTGCTTTGGGGAGTTATTCCACACTCCTTACTTAGGACAAATGAGGTATGTAGAACTGAGCCACTTATAATCACCAGTTTTCTACCAGATTTCTGAAGGGATACTTCTCTTCTAGGGGGAAAAATAGCTCTCCTATTTGCAAGCCGTTGTGAGCTGCAAACTATTATAAATCAAATGTTGTTTTCCTTTATAGCATTACTATATTTCATTTTTCAGAACATACAAGCAGCACTAGTGGCAATAGAGGTGCTGAAATGCTGCATTGAAAAGCTGTGTTTGCGGCCTAGACAGGGACGGTGCAACCATTTAGGCAAACTAGGCGGCCGCCTAGAGCACCTAATGGTTGGGGGCGCCTAAATGCCGATCCACGTGGTGCTCGGACACCAGCAATATTCAGAGCCAGGGGCCCAGCTCCAGCAATACTTGAGGCCGTATGTCCCCCCCTGGCCCCACCTGCAGCCCCTCCCCCATGCCTTCCCCGAGTGTCCCCTGGCTCTGACTTGCTGCCCCCACCTCCCCGCTCGCCTTTCACGGCCCCCGGAGCCTCTGTCTGGGAGCAGAGCCTGTCTGTCTTTGTCTCCTCCATGCTGCTTCCCTGCAACAACTGCTGCCTCAGGGTCCTAGTGCCCCCCTTCTCCACTGCCAGGGCAGACTGACTCTGATCCTGCCCTTCCCCCTCAGACCCTTTCATTTTCCAATGGGACCCTCCAGCAGCACAGGGGATCCCCCTGCCCGCAGTCACTACTCCTGCAAGAGGCAAGGAGGCACCCCCATCCTTCACCCCCAGTGAGGCTACAGTCAGGGGCAACAGCAGGGGAGGAGGCGAACGCAGCACCCCACCATGGGGGGATGCGAGGGAGATTCCAGGACCTGAGAGGGATCCTAGGAGCACATGCAGTGACAGTGGTGGGGGTGAGTGTGCTGCTGGGGGGGGGCAGGAAAGGGGGGCTTGTACCCCAGAGCTTGCTGCTGCTGGCAGGGAAAGAGCTAGGGGAGTCCTCCTCTCTGGCCCCTGTCCCAGAGCAGCCTGCCTGTACCCCAAACTCATCCCCAGCTCTGCCCCACCCCAGAGCCCACACCCCCAGACAGAGCTTTCACCCCCCCACTGCACCCTCAACCCTCTGCCCAAGCCCTGAGCCCCTCCAGCACCCCAAACACCTTATCCCCAGTCCCAGCCAGAGCCCTCTCCCCCCACACTCCTACTCTCGCCCTGAGCCCCTCCCACACCCCAAATCCCCCATTCCCAGTCCCAGACAGAGCCCTCACCCCCTACACCCCTACTCTCGCCCTGAGCCCCTCCCACACTCCAAACCCCTCATCTGCAGCCACACCCCACAGCCCTCATCCCTGCACCCCATCCCTCTGCACCCCTCCCATCCCAAAACTCCCTCCCAGAGTCTGCACCCTGCACCCCAATTCCCTGCCCCAGCCTAGGGCCTGCACCCCAGACCTTCTCCCTCACCCAAACTCCCTCCCAGAGCCTTGGGCAGGTGGGGGGCAGAGTTTGGGGAGGCGGAGCTTGGGCGGGGGCAGGTTCTGGGCACCACCAAAATTTCTAAAAACATGCCACCTCTGCAAGGAGGTGGAGTGAAGGTGAGCTGGGGCGGGGAGGGCCGCTCGCAGTAATGGGGGGACGCACAGGGGAACCGCTCCCCGCCTCAGATGACCTCCACTCTGCCTCCTCCGCTGAGCACACAGCCCCCGCTCTAAGTCTCTTCCAATTGGCGTTGCAAGCCTGGGAGGGTTGGAGAATTAGAGCGGCACTGGCGTGCTCAGCAGAGGAGGCGGAGCCGAGGTGAGCTTGGGGGGCTTCCCGGGCAGGGTTAGCTGCCGCGGGGGGGGCTCCCCGGGCGGGGTTAGCTGGAAAGGGGAGTTAGCTACTGCGGGGGGGAGGGTTCTCCCCAGGTGGGGGGGTGTGGCGGGAAGCTGGGGGGGGTGTCCCCGGGTAGGAGGGGTGGCGGGCTTCCCGGGTGGGGGGCTGGGTTAGCTGCTGTGGGGGGGGGCAGGGTTAGCTGGGGCGGGGCGCAAGGTGGAAGTTTTGCCTAGGGCGCAAAACTTCCTTGCACTGGCCCTGGGCCTAGGCAATGCTTAGAAGATTCATCTTATATGGAGCCAATGTGACCAACTTTCTACTGTCAAGAGTATTACATTTCACTACACTTTTTTAGGGGCGACTAGTCTTGATAATATCAGTGAGATCTTTGGTTTCAACTCAATTCCCATAACTATTCAAAGGTGATCTAAAATAACCAGCAACTCCATTGAAAGTATTACTTTATACTATGTTATTAGGTGCCATATCCACAGGGATTAGCAACGGGTTCCCCGATTATTCGTGAAATTGCTCTTTGGAATATCTGGTTGTTGAAGACCAAGCATAAATAGAGTGATCTTGCTTTCCACTTCTAACCCAGACCTGCATATACTCTTAGGTAGGTTTTTACTGTAGAAATCTATGTCAAAGCAACACTGGCCTTGCCATTATGAATGGAATATCTCAGAAACTCAGTATTAGTGCCAGAAATATTAATGCCCAAGTTTTAGTGCTTCTAGTGCTGCTGAAACTGGCAAAGCATTTGCAATACCTCTCAATCATTCTCCGCTAATTGTCAGCATCTCTGCCATCCCTAAAGAAACAATCTTACACAGTAGCTCTTTATTAGTTCCCATCTGCTGGCAAAGGCAGGCTGTAGAAAACTTCTCCCACCCACAGGGATTCCAATAAAAAGTCTATCTTGTCAGTTGATTTCATTGTATTCTGATGATATGTCCCGGACTTGTCCAATTATGTTTCTTCAAAATTTTACCAGACTGCTGTTGTCCAATTCTCTGTTTCATATTCATACTGGTCAGCTTTCATACCAAGTTAATGTCAAAAACTAATCTCTAATGCTAGAGATTCACTTTGGGGGGAAAAAAGCATTTCTCCCTCCTCCCCCACCACCACTCCACTATCAGTCTCTGCAAAATTCCACCTTTCCAGCTAGATCAGTGGTTTTCAACCTGTGGTACGCAGACCCCTGGGGGGTCTGCAGACTATGTCTAAGATTTCCAAAGGTGTCTGCACGCACCTCCATTCAAAAATGTTTAGGGGTTCACAAATGAAAAAAGGTTGAAAACCAGTGATTTAGATAGCAGGAGCATACATGACACAGGTCCAGGATATTTTGTCAGGAAGGACAACTTTTGTTGAACAATTTAGAGGAAATAAAGAGAAATCAGATTTAAATTATATACATTGTTTTCCTTTTTTTGCCCACTAAAACAAAATCTCTAAGGTTAAAAAAGGAAATGCTCAGCAATAATAAAAAGTTTGTTGAAAAATATTTTATATGTGAATGTATAATCTATACTCTGGAATCAGAACTTTGTTCTTCTTAATGAAATGAAGCCATCAAATAAGACTTTTATAGAGCCTTATTTCAGTTTCAGTTTCTTTATGTACATATTTTAAGAATTGTATTAATTTAGAATTCTCTTTCAGATAGTAGCAAATCTGCAACCAGATGGAAATTTTCTAAAACCTTTTCCATGATTAAAAAAAGATCTGGAAGAAGTAACACAGGGCTGTAATTTGAAAAGACGTTGTGGGCAAAAGCAATAAAGGTTGTTTCCTTTTACCCCCAAATTAAGGATTAATGGGAGAGGATTCCAGTAATGGTGAACCCAATGAACATATAATATATGTTGTATATCAAAATCAAATTAAAACAAAGGAAAGTCACCTTCCCCCCAACAAAAAGATAAAATCTCATAAGGGCTAGATTTTCAACTGGTGTAAACGGATGCAACTCAATTGGCTTCAGTTTACACCAGCTTATGATCTGGCCATCAATGTCACACAACAAAATGAAGCCCAACTCAGTTTTTAAAACGTTACTTCCCGATGTCCCAGGAAAGAAAACATGAGTTAGCTCTACCGCAGATTCTTGTCAATACCAACAAGAAGAGTTACAGTAGTCCCAAGCTTGAAGACCACTGTTACTTTTAATCACCAAATCCTCACACAGGCATCATATCATGCACATTTCCTGAACACAGCCTTTGAAGAGCAAAGGTTTATTTTGAAAAAACTAACTAAAACAAACATCTCAAAGGGATTGAGGAAGACTGCACCACTTTCTGTTTTTAAATTACTTAAAATAATGCCAGAAGTTAGCCTTTTTTCTATTTGATAATATTTGAAAATAAGAGTTGGCAGCAACAACAGCCTCAAGCCTGTCCCTCCTGGACTCCTCTAATACTAGACACTCAAATAGCAAGAGCAACAAAAACAACACTTCTTCCTCCTTTGACTGGTCAGAAGGTTACAACCTATTCTGTCAGACGCAGACCTGGCTATGGAGATCCATGCACTTGTGACTTTCAGATTCAATTATTGTAATTGACTGTACTTACGAAGGAATCCACAGCTACTAAAAATCCCCCACCCCTCAAGCTAGTGCCAAACACAGCATGATAAATGCAGGTCAATGGGAGCATGTCTCGCTAATGCTCAGACAGTTGCGCTGGCTGCGCATTGAATTTCAAGTTCTAATCTTCACAATCTGAGATAGCTTGGTCCCAGCTCATACAAAGACCATGACTACAATCTCCTGAAGCATCTGTGATCCTCAGAGATGATGAATCTCTCAATTAATAAAGTAAGACTGATAGGAGCAGCAGACAGAGACTTTTCAGCTGACGCTACAGTTCTTCATTCCAGAACACCTGAGAATGAGGACAAACCTGAAAATGTTCAGAACAAAGTGCAACCCCCACTGGTTCAGTGTAACTTCCCCTATACCACCTGTGCGCTCAAACAACCCAGTAGCTATGTACACACACCAATGAATTTGCATGAGCTCAGAATGGGGCACTCAAATACAAGGAAGGGCAGGAAGAGAGAGAAGACATTCTAGCTACTCCTACTTGCCTATTAGCACCGGGGGAAAGGGGTTGTAATGGGGGGAAATGAAAAAATTAGGTTTCCAAGTAGAGCATTCATATAGCATATTTAATTCTTTAAGATGTTCAGCCACCACACTGAGAGGCATAGTATTAACAAAAACCCTCTAGCTACAGAAGTAGGTGAAAACCAAACTAATGTTGCTACCAAAAAAGCAATTTCAAACAAACACAGACATATGCAATTCCCATTCCAATTTCCTGCTAGTGGATTATTAAGTTTGAATAATGCAGGAATTTGCTGCAACTAGCAAAGGAAAACAGGGAGAAATATAATAGGTACTCACCAGCTGGAAGAAAGTGGGAGAAAAAGATTCAGCCAGAAGCTGCTAGTTACAAAATACCTACACTAGGGCTGTAGAGCAGGGATCGGCAACCTTTGGCACGGGAAGCAGCGCGGGCCGAGGGATGTGCTGGCCGCAGCTTCCCGCCACCCCCATTGGCCTGGAGCGGCAAACCGCAGCCAGTGGGAGCTGCAATTGGCCGAACCTGCGGACACGGCAGGACACAGCAGGTGCTTACCCTGGCGGGCCGTGGGCCAAAGGTTGCCGATCCCTGCAGTAGAGGTTTAACTCTATTAAATTTAAAGAGCCAGCCCTAGAATGGCATGTGGGGAGGGGGGAAGTTCATATAAAAAGGCAACTTTTCATTGGAGACAGTTGTTGAAGACTATGTGTGTTTAGGAACTTGACTGCAGAATTTGGGATGATTCCAGGATCTGTTGCAGACATCTTGTATTATAATGGGCAAGTCACTTAGGGCTAAATTCACAAAGAACATGGGCATGTTGATGCTTTGGTGTCCAGGAAATCACTGGAATTCACAAAGCCTGAGTTTGGTGCCTAGGCTGCCTGTACAATGAGTGAAGGAAGATGGCACCTCAGAATGGGATTCACAAAAGCCAGCACAATAGGAGATGCCAAACCAAAGAGTGTGTCCTAAGCCCTACCCCTCTCAAAGGTAGGCACCTATGTCTGGGTTACAGGGAGGCTCCTCCCTCTGCTTGGGATTCTCAGCTGCAAACCTGCTCCTGGCATTAGGCGCCTATGACATTTTTGCAAGAGGTTGGGGCAGCAGCCCTCCCTCATAATTTTTAGCCCAGTGGAGAGAGTACTCATCCAGGATGTAGGAGTCCCTCAATTCAAGTCCCCTCTCTGCCTGAGTGGAGTGAAAGAATTTGAAGAGGGATCTGCCACCTGTAACCACTAAGCCAGTAGTTCTCAACCAGTGGTATGTGCACTCTTGGGGATACGCAGAGGTCTTCCAGGGTACATCAACTCATCTTATTTGCCTAGTTTTATGACAGGCTCTAGAGCCATGCAGCAGGACTGGGAATCCAGGGGTCCTGCTGGACCCACTGCCATAACAGAAGGAGAAAGATAATAATTCAACAATGCAGGAGTGGATGGGAGTGAGTATTGCAGGGCGGGACAGGATTGGAGCAGAATTAAAAAAAAATAATCCTCCCATGCCGCAAACAATATGAATACCCCGGCCAGCAGCCACCACTAGCAGCAACTCAGAAGTAAGGGTGGCAATACCATACCATGCCACCCTTACTTCTGCGCTGCTGCTGACGGCAGTGCTGCCTTAAGAGCTGGGTAGCCAGAGAGTTTTTAAATGAGGTGAAACTTGGGGTACACAAGACAAATCAGACTCCTGAAAAGGGTACAATAGTCTGAAAAGGTTGAGAACCACTGCACTAAGCTTCGGGATATCCTAACTGCGGGGAGGCTCCCTCAATCTCTCCTGTTGAAGCTGTTGCACTCTGAATAAATACTGAAAGCATTATCATGCCAGAAAGAGGACACAAGCATGATAATGACTCTGTAATCTGGTAGTTAGAGAACTCATGTGAGGGGTGGGAGACCAGGATCCAGGCCCCTTACTTCAGTGACTTTTTAAAAATTATTTATTCACTGGTTCAACAGGAGAGAATGAGGTAACCCTACATCAAAATATCCCATAATCCAGTGGTTAGGGCACTCACCTAAACAGAGGCTGATCCCTGTTCAAATTCTTTCTTCCCCTCAGGTGGAGAGGGGGAGACTTGAAATGGAGTCTTCCACATCCCACAGTGAACATAAGAACATAAGAACGGCCATATTGGGTCAGACCAAAGGTCCATCCAGCCTAGTATCCTGTCTACCGACAGTGGCCAATACCAAGTGCCCCAGAGGGTGTGAACCTAACAGGTAATGATCAAGTGATCTCTCTCCTGCCATCCATCTCCACCCTCTGACAAACAGAGGCTAGGGACACCATTCCTTACCCATCCTGGCTAATAGCCATTAATGGACTTAACCTCCATGAATTTATCTAGTACCCTAACCCTGGTCTAGAATTTATTAGAGAAGTCCACTCCCTGTTTTGTGTGAGCTTATCTATAGGGGCCCAATCCAAATCCAGTTAGCATGCTCAGAGCACTCTTACTGGATCGGGCCCTGTAGGTGAGTTAAGCAGAGGAATGCCTAGTTTTGTGAATCACTCTGGGCCTTAGGATTCCTGACACACATGCACACAGGCAAATAGATAGGTGTCTAGGGACCTTTTACTGTAAAATTTAGGGACCAAGCAAATTTAGACATCTACAAGGTTTGGGGCAGCTGAGCGAGGACTTGTGAATTCCAATGTGGCCTGATTCTGGGATGTAGGCACCTAAAATGGCAGTTAGGCGCCTAAGTCCTTCTGTAAATCTAGCCCTTAAATCCGTCTGTACCTAGAAAACAGAGCTATGACTCTTCTTCTCCCATCCTTTTCTGTCTTCTCTAGTTAGATTATAATATGAACAGAGCACGGATTGCCTCTTCCTATGCATCTGTACTAGGCTTAGCACAATGGGGTCCTGATCTTCATTGGGGCTGTAATATAAATAAATCACAAGACAGTCACAAAGGGCCTTCAGAAGCGGCTGCTTTGGTACGACACTTATCATCATTATATCACACTGTTCCACATGAAATGCTTGTGTGGTTTATACTGATACAATATGGACAGACCATATTAACAGCAAGCATAGTTAAATGTTCTCAGGCCACTGAACTTTAAACCCTACAATAAACAGGTGGATCATAGTCACCTCAAAGCACACTTCTCTTTCCAGTGCAGTGCTGCAATAGAAAGGTCAGCTGGTGCACTCTTGCTATATGTCATACCTTACAAGTAGGGACAGATTCAGAGCCTCTGTAGTAGATGACCGCTGACTCAGAATTGCTTCCTCTATTGATAGGGTGACCAGACAGCAAATGTTAAAAATTGAGACAGGAAGTGAGGGGTAATAGGAGCCTATATAAGAAAAAGACCCAAAAATCGGAACTGTCCCTATAAAATCGGGACCTCTGGTCAACCTATCTATTGATATGATATGTCCAGAATTACTTGACCTTTAGGACAAATAGTAAAGCTCATATTTACTCAAGGCTAGAAACCCAATCCTACATAGCAGGAGCTCAGCAGAAGTTCACAGTAATTCTGGCTGATTTGGGGAGGGTAATTAACCATTGAAACAACTTACCAAGAGTGGTGGTGGATTCTGCATCACTGTCAATTTTTAAATTAAGATTGAATGTTTTTCTAAAGTATATGCTGTAGTTCAATGAGGAATTGTTTTGGGGAAGTTCTATGGCCTGTATTATACAGGAGGTCTGATGGCCTGATCATAGTGGTCCCTCTTCTGACCTTGGATCTATGAGATTCCCTCCTGGGAGCCCCCAGAAATGCATGCTGCAGTGGATAGAGCATGTACTCTTCCTGTTGTCTGCCCAGTGATGGTTGTACTGGGTCTGATGGCATCAGCTGTGCACCATCCCTCTGCGCCTTAGCCATGCGGTAGGTAGCCCCTTAATAGGACTGCAACATCAAATGGAAGGCTCCAAGGCTCTCCCAACCCCACCCACATGCAGCTGTCCTGCAGGCTTTTGTCTGGGAAACCGCATTGGGATACGTTTATACTCTGGTTTCTCAGGTGAGACATATATTTAATTTACGGTTGTGCGATTAAATAGTATATTATTTGAATGTACACAAGAACACAGAGAGGATGTATGTATGTTTTAAGAAAAATGCAAGCAACCTGAGTACTGGTGTCAAAAGCTTTGGGTGTTATTCCCCTTTGTGTGGAATATAATACTGTATATCAGATTTATACTAAACTTGGCAGTCTAAAAGGTTTTGATAACTCTATGCAGTGCAACCAAACAAGCAAATCGATTAAGTGGTAAGAGTAGAATTATAATCATCCACTGTATCTCAAGTAGAAACAAGCTGATCCTCATTAAAATTTAAAATGGATAGTTTAGAGCTAGGACATGAAGATATAAAACTGTCCGAATAGCATGCTTTGGTTTATTGCCTAAAGCCACAGGTGTGTAAGGAAAATCCATCTGAAAAGTGATGAGTGAGGTCAAAAGTGTGAAAATGCAAAACAATCAATCTTTTTATAGGAGATCAAGAGAAAGACCTTTGAGAATGTCCTTTGACTACAAATACAGTGAATTAAGTTTAAAAGGCATCCCAAACTATGGAAAGTTCGCTAGCATTTAAGGGCTTGGTTCCATGTGAATAGGCTCATGTCAATAGTTTCACTGTGGATAAAGGGGCTACTCACTTTTGCCAGGATTGTATGCAGGATGATACCCTAAATTAGTAGGGAAGTCCTCAGCCACTTTATGAATAATGTAATGAATGGTCAGTTAACTACTATACATGATTGCTTTTTAACGTTACTCTCGTATATCCAGGGCACATTTTAGTAATTAAGAAATAGTAGATCTGGAGTGGGATGGGGTGTAGAAAAAAGAAACATATGACAAGAGAACTCCTCTCTCTATCAGAATCTGAGGATTATAAAAGTATTTATCCCTTATGGTTCCAAAAAAATTTTTTCGAATGTAATCAGGAGTAACAGGCTAAGAGTGTAAAACAACACCTATAACCAGAAGTGTGAATTCCTCACCTTCAGCTCAGTGAGGTATTTACTCTGAAGAGTTAACTGTTAGCACTATTAACTATTCATTTCACTGGTCAGGTGAAAGGCGGGTTAAGAACAGGACACCAGCCTTGGCATTTCCAGAGATAGCTTCTTTATTAATAAATAAATAAATAATAATAAACAACTTCTAGCTCTTATGTAGCACTTTTCATCAGTAGACCTGAAAGAGCTTTGAAAAGGAGGACAGTATCATTATCCCCATTTTACAGATGGGGAAACTGAGGCATGGAGCAGCAAAGTGACTCACCCAAAATCACCAGGCAGGCCAGTAGCAGAACCAAGCTTTCCAAGTCCCAGAACCACTAAGCTACACTGCCATCCAATGTGATCACCCTTTAGCCCACAATACTATCTGAAGTAGCAGTGTTCCCCAAGGATTCAAGATTACTTATACAGACAAGAACAGAGGACTTCAAGCAAATCATCCCATCTGGACAAGAGTAAATGACAGCAAAGAAAGAATGAAAGAAAGAACACATAAAGTTTATTTTTAAGAACAGTCATTACTTAAATTTAGGTTTCACAAATCTTGCATGCAAAGGACAGGGATGGTAGAGCCTTGTTCATGCCTTAAGCAATGTTTGAAGGTGCAGGAAGGATTCGCATTCATAACATGGTTTGATTTTTTTTCCTCTAGCACAAACACACTCTCTTATAATGAATGCCTTTCCCTTAAAACAATAACTTTGGTTTTACTGCCCGCCTGAGCTTTGTCTGAGATTGAACAATATTGTCGCTTGTGGCAAAGCCCGGCTCTTTTTCAGGGCTTTGGGGAAGGTGGATTTATTGAAGGATAGGTTCTGAGACAGAGTGAAGCATCAGCTGGCTATTATGATTGGACTAATTTGCTTATGGCTATATTCTTTGGGGAGGCAGATTATATAATTTGTGGGGACTATTGTCAATGTCTCTCTTGAAAGCATAGCATAGGAAAAAACAGCCCAAAAGGCAGGAGGGCAAGGATGGTTTTAAGTCACCTTTCCACTGCCTGGATTCTAGGCTAGCTGGGAACTGATGAGACTCAGTGTAAATAACAGCAGCCCCCGGGCTTGCTCTAATTTAAGGCAGCCTCTTGGGTAATGACCCAGACTCTCCCTAGTGTAATGTGCTATTGCAGATGTGCCCTTTCATCCCTAGCAAACCCCCATCACCTTTGAAGAGGCTTGCAAGCAGAGCAGTGTTTACAGTCCCCATACACCAATAGGGAGGCATATGGAGATTGGGTTGGCAGAAGAATCTCTCCTTGTATGTGTATCTAAATAATGGCAGGCTGCCTAGAGCTTTTAGAAAGGTGCTTTATTTATTATTTTTATTGTTATTATTTTATAAATCCAAATAAGCAAACTTTTTTAAGGGGGAAATTTTTGCCAGCATGGCTTTGGAATAGATAATTGGCTGATTTCAGCCTATTTATTTTTAATTCAATTCATGCTGCCTTCAGGAAAATGCCACCTCCACAGAAGAAAAGGTTAAAAGACAAGCAATGCTGGACTATACAACCAGACTGACTGACAAGCCCACCCCATTGAAACATACTAAAGAATCAGCATCATGACTACCAGACAAACTGTCTCCATTGACATGCGCTCCTGTCTTAGCACTTTAATTATCCTCTTGGGTCATCTCATGTTCAGATGCTTCTGCACTTATATTACCTTGTCATTTGTCTACTCTGGCCTCTTCTCTGTTTTCAGCAACTGAAATCTCTTCTTCTCACCTCCCAGATACACGTGCTCCAGAATCACTAATGAAACTACTTGAACCTGCCCCATCAAGAACTGTCTGCAAAGGATGCTGGACTATTTTTGAATAGCAACCTTAACACCCTGGTGTTCTGCTATGTACAACAGTGCCAGGTTGCAGCCATATTATGCTTCACTTCATCACAAACGTTATCCAAAAGGTTAAGGAGAAATGGTATTTTCATCACAAGCATGTTCCAAAGAATGACCAGTTTATTTATTCAAATGTTCAGAAGGGGTTTTAAGCAACTATATATAGTGGGTTTGGGGGGCAACAGAAACATGGTTCACACACTTGGGGTTATTTGTGAAAAAGTCCTTCATGCCCCTCCATAAAATACCGGCTATAATCTTGAATCACAGCAAAACAGAATTTTATATAGAACTTTCAGATGGGGGTTAAGAGGAAATATACATGGGTGGACTCTCTTACCAGCCCTGGGAAGAACCAGTGTCATGCCCACATCTGTTTCAGGCCCTTGTCTGAGGGTACAATTTATTACTCAAACACACAAAAACTCATGAAGTGTAACACAAAACAATTCCCCTGATGAACACCAGCTGCAGTCCCCAGAAACCTTTCCTCTTGTGTCTTTCAGCTGGAAAAAGACAACATGCCCCTGCTCCTTCAATCCCTTGCTGAGTCATGACAGTCAGGCAGCCCTTTATCTTTCATGTGTTTTTTACTCTGTGACTAAGAGCCTGATATTTGAAGTCCACTCAGTTAGATCTGGCATAATAAGGTTAGGAAGAACAGCAAGATTCTGTATAAGATTATATAGGGGTATGGTTCTCAATCTCTCCCATGTCATGATGCCATGTTACAACAGAAAAAATGTTTCAAGGCCTCCCGCTCATGTAACCACAAACAAAGGAAAGGTGGTCATGAAAGTCCCTCTGGATCTATTGGCAATCCACTCATTATACAGACTGTTCTTGTTCATGGATGTGATGCGGTTCACTCTTTGATACAGAGAGGGAGCTCTGTTTAAACTAAGGTTCATCCACCTCACAGTGCTGGAATCCTGTGGGAAATTTGCTGTGTGCTTGTCACGATTAGTGACAAGAAGCTAGAATCTTCTAAACTGCGGTCCTGGAAACACACAGCGCATAGTTAGCTTGCCTAGTGTTCTTGGCAAGACATAAGACACTTATGAAACACATCAGCAATTCAATGTTTGTGATGTAGTTGCAGATTTAAACAACTAACACTGAAGAAATGGAAGGAACAAACCCTATGCTTAAATTATTTGCACAATAATGTCATCTTAGAGGACTTCAGGGAGGAGGGTTTACAGAAATCAATAGGACTGGAAGAGGCATAGCGAAAAAGGTATTAATTGAGCTGCAAACGCAGGAGTGGCTCTCAAGGGACTTGTGTGTTTGGGCTTTGACGGAGCTAGTATAATGAATGGATGTTTTGCTGGCGCTCAGGAGCTCATTTGCAGTTAGTTCTCAGTTGCATTTCCATTGTGCAAGTCACTATCAAGAGCTCTGATTCAGCAGTCCATCTCCAGGCTTAACTTTAAGCGTGTGCTTAGGTGCTTTGCTGAACTGCATTCTTGACTTTGGTGTCAGTACATCCACTGAGATTCCTGCAGTTCTTATATGTTAGGGCATGTGATGGGATGTATAAACCTCATATTGGTAGACAAGGGTTAACAGGAGTCGGAAAGCTCAATTAGCTCACTCTGTTGCACCTGGAGGGGTATCAGACTCAACTACTTATCTGATGCAGCAGGGGAAGGGCTTGGGCTGTTTCAGAAAAGAAGGAGTGGTGCTCTGGGGAGTGAATGGGTGACTGATGAGGGAAGGAGAGATTTGGAACAAAAGGGGCCCAGAATTCCCTTTCTGTAGGAAAATGACTACAGGGAAGTTATGGAGTTGGAACTAGTCCTGTGGTGGTCTGTGAGACAGGCGCAAGGCTCCAGAGAGGTAGCCTTGTGGGTTGGTGTTCCCGAAGAGAAACAGTGAGCTGTGGAGAACCCAGAGGGACTACAAGCTCAAGCCCAAGTCAGACAGAAGTAGCTTAAGATGTATTTGGTTTTATTTGGGGGTTGTGTCTCCTGCTGGGGGATGCAGAGAGGAATCTGAGAGCCTGCTACTCAGAAAGAAGAGTGGGATTGAAGAAGACTCTAGGAGAGGCAGAACATATGGTATTGATGACCAGTATTGTACTGGACACTGTTTATTTGAGACACTTTCATTCTGGAGGGGATGAGACTGCACATGACTTGGCCAGACAGCCAAGCCATGAGGAGAACTGGCCCACCACAGGTCCTGAAATGCTGTGTCCAGCCACAAGCTGGTGAGTCACTCTTCTACAGAGCACAACTACAAAAACAACATTCATAGTATTTCAGCACCACTCAAAAAAGTGACCTTACTAAAACATCATGTAAAAAAAATGTTTGAGGTGATACCTCTCTGCAGACTTACTACTATTGGATGACTTAGTGCTGTGATTATTTCCCACAAACTTTATATATTTTGGATATCTGGACGGCATAAAAGACTGCAACACACCAGGAGATGCAAATATTCCTCTTTATACTTTGCCGGATGTAGTTCATCATGGCACTTAACATTCCTGAAGCAGCTTTCTGAGACAGAAAGGGGTCCTCTTGGACTACCTTGCATTGCAACTGACTAGCCGGGGCTAATAGACATTTTTAAATAGTGAAATAGAGCTTCCAGGATTAGTTGCAAAATAAGGATGAATTTGACAAATTATTTGCAAAAGCAAAACAAAGTGCTGTTGACATAGAATTGTTAATGTCTCATACTATCAAGAGATGACGTAGCAGCATAATGTACCATCAGGCAATGCCTAGCAATATTACAAATGTTTTTTTTTCCCTTCCCATTTATGGATGCTTTATGCACATAGATAAGCAATAAATTTACAGTAACATTTCTTCTAATTATAGTGTCTATGGGATAGACTGGGCCATCAAGCGCAGCTCTAAGCAAGGGGTGGTATATAAACTGAATCATGGCAGAAGTAGCCCCAGGAGGCATTGTGACTCTGAGTCACAATTTGAGTTCTGCTAATAGCAAACTACAACACCCCCTGTTCTGGCTCAGCTTGCTCTGGAGCATATGGGTGGGGAGTATGTGGGCAGGCAGTACCTGCTTACTCCTACCTACCCAGACCCATGTTTCTGGGCAACTCACATAATGGGAGTTTGACTCCCTCTCGCTCCCCTGTGCAGGCATATAATCCAAATAAAAATCTAGCCCTGTACATATCAGAAAACACAATCACAGTGAACTTAATGTATTTACTAGATTATATTATAAATTTAGGGATCTGTTCTTGATTTCACATACACTAGTGTAAGTGCAGTCTACACTGGTGTAAATGGAGCCTAATTCTGATCTCAAGTCTTCAGCAAGCACTAGGAATGGAGGAAATACTGGCAAAGAAGGCAGGCCCTACCCAGTGCAGTCACTGAAACTCCGGGACAGATTCACTGCTTTGGCTGCTTTGTGATCCTACAGCAAGGCAAAGAAGCCATACTGCTGACTTAACTAGCTGCTGTGCAGCGTGATCACTAGCTTGCCTCACCAGAATGGCACAAAGCAGCCAGTCCGTAATGGTGAATCTGGCCTTATTCATCAGCGTGAGACAATATTCTTTCACAATATCCACACATGAAGGATATGTGTTGCATCTAGGGTTGCCAGTTTTGGTTGGATCTATTCCTGGAGGTTCCATCACATGATATAATATTTAATTAAAGATTAATCTTTAATTCCTGGAGACTCCAGGCAACCCTAGTTGCACCTGAGATTAGGCTCACTGATAAACTGTTGTTCTTTCTAGTTTACTTGGAAAACTACTGCTGTACTAGAATGAATGGAAGATGTTACAATGGACTAGCATTTTTGTTTCATCATTCAGAGATGACCCTACAGTCAAAAAGATAGAAAATGAAGCTGACCACTTTGCAAGAGAGACAAGATCTCAGATTCTTGCTTGCCTAAAGTATTTGGTGTCAATCAGTCACATCCATGTAACCAGTTTGTGTACTTGTGTATACATACATCATCTATTGTAGCATCCTAGATTTTCTAGTTAAAAACCCCCAAAATCAGAATGTAAATTAAGAGGGACAAACCTGTAACTCATAGTCTTTCTGTATCTGTAAACTGATGAGGTGACTTTATATCTTTCACATCAGCCAAAACTATAATTAAGTCTCTCTCAAAAAACAGAGCAGTTATAATAATGTGCCTATTCCCTTCTCCCAAATTACCCTCCCATAGCTGACTTCAGCCAAAAGGTAGCTGAGTTATTTGGTTTGAGTTCAGGTGTTTTTATCTACTTATTTATTTTTTGTTCCTGTTGTTTTTGGGACGTTTGAATGAAATCTGTTCAGCTCTCTGAGTTTAGTGTGTAGGATAAAACGTACTGCTCCTTTCTAGAAAAAAAAATAACCTAAGGCATTTTTGTGCATAAATAGCTGAAATTTTAAATTTCAAATTTCATATAGAAATAGTAGTCAAGAGAAAATAATTGCTTTGTGAGAATGGGGGTGATTGCAGAAGAGAATCTTCACTAGAAATGTTTAGCATGAGGTCAGTGCTATTGTGACCAATATGCTTTCTACTGCAGCATTTGACTTTGTTTCTCTAGGGGAGTGGAAGGGGGATGTTAGGGCTAGTCTACTCTTCAAATGCTACAGTGGCACAGCTGCAGCTGCGCTGCTGTAATGATTCAGTGTAGACACTCATTACAGAAAGGGATGGGTTCTCCCGTCAGTGTAGTTAATCCATCTCCCTGAGAGGTGGTCGCTAGGTTGACAGAAGAATTCTTCTGTTGAACTAGCGCTGTCTACACTGGGGAATTAGGTCATCTTAACTAAGTTGCTCTGGGTCAGAGGGGTGGAATTTTCATACCCCTGAACGACGTACCTGGGTCAACTTAACTTGGACTTAGTTGGATACTCTGTCTCTGCACCTGCGCAGAAGGCACAGCAGGACAACTCAAAAAGACACAGAACAGGCTGTGGTAGCTACTGGACATGCTCAGTAGATGTTCTGAGGCTGTATAGGAAGCTTTTATTGGGGGCACCCCTCGTGGCAGGTCATATTCTAGTCACCCTCTGAGCCAACTAAAGAGAAAAGGGCGGGAGCAGAGGAATAGAAGTTTATAAATAGAGGAGTTAAAAACAGAAAAAAACTCAGTGGCTGGCTGACATAGGACTAAGAACATGAGAATGGCCATACTGGGTGAGACCAATGGTCCATCTAACCCAGTATCCTGTCTTCCAACAATGGTCAGTGCCAGATGCTTCAGCGGAAATTAACAGAACAGGACAATTATTGAGTGACATTGTCCTGTCCCAGCTTCTGTCAGTCAGAGGTTTAGGGACACCCAGAGCATGGGGTTGTGTCCCTTTCCATCTTGGCTAATAGCCACTGATGGACCTATCGTCCATGAAATCATCTAATTCTTTTTTTTAACCCAGTTATATTTTGGCCTTCACTACATCCCTGGCTATGAGTTCCACAAGTTGATTGTGTGTTGTGTGAACAAGGACGTCCTTTTGTTTGTTTTAAACCTGTTCCTTATTAATTTCATTGGGTGACCCCTGGCCCTTCTGTTATGTTCAGGGGTAAACTCTTCTTTTTTCACTTTCTCCACACTAGTCATCATTTTATAGACCTGTCTCATATCCTCCTTCAGTTGTCTCTTTTCCAAGATGAACAGTCCCAGTCTTACTAATCTCTCCTTGTATGGAAACTGTTCCATACCCTATGTCATTTTTGTGGCCCTTTTCTGTACCTTTTACAATTCTAACATATATTTTTGCGATGGGGCAACCAAAACTGCATACAGTATTCCAGAGGTGGGCATACCATGGATTTATATAGTGGCATTGTGATATTTTTTGTCCTAATATAAATCCCTTTCCTAATGGTTCCTAACATTCTGTTAGCTTTTAAGACTGCCTCCACACATTTAGCAGATGTTTTCAGAGAACTATCCAGATCTTTCTTGAGTGGTAACTGCCAATTTAGAACCCATTGTTTTTTATGTATTGTTGGTATTACATTTTCCAATAAGCATCATTGTGCACTTATAAACACTGAATTTTATTTGCCATTTTATTGCCCAGTCACCTAGTTTTGTTAGAACCCTTTGTAACTCTTAGCAATCAGCTTTAGATTTATCTTGAGTAATTTAGTATCATGTGCAAACTTTCCAATTCACTGTTTACCCCCTTTTTCCAGATCATTTGGGTATACAGTGAACAGCATAAGTCCTATTATAGATCCTTGGGGGACCCCACTACTTACCTGCCTCTACTGTAAAACTGACCATGTATTCCTGATCCATAAGAGGACGTTCCCTCTTATCCCACAACTACTTACTTTGCTTAAGAGTCTTTGGTGTGAACCTTGTCAAAGGCCTTCTGAAAGTCCAAGGACGCTATATGAACTGGATCACCCTTGTCCACATGCTTGTTGACACCCTCAAAGAATTCTTATAGACTGATGAGGCATGATTTCCCCTTAAAAAGTCAGTATTTGGCTCAGTTCAAGAGAAAGAATGGGGCAGCAATTGGTGAAGTGAGGGTTTGTTAATTCTTGCACAATTTAGCTGGGCTTATAGGGAGACTATGGTGTGCTATCAAGTGAGAGCCTTAGACAGATCCAGGAAGTGGATATTTTATATGATGATTCCAATAGCTTTGGATATGAGCTAGAGATCTTAGTTTCACCAGCAACTAAGAGGACCTAAGCTATTAACCCAGGGCTGGAATGCTGCAAGTTGTGGAGATCCCCAGACTGTTTGTTAGTTGACAGGGTTCTAGATTGTTTGAAAGGACTGAGACACTGGCATTTCTCAAGCTTTGAAGAGTCCAGGTGACCCTGCATACTGTGGTCACACCATAAAGACTGAGAAGTCATCTCTGAGAGAAGATCAGAGGGGAATGTGTTTTGATGTGTGCTAAAGTATAGAAAATTTTATGAAAATTGACTAGGATCTATTAACATCCATTTATCAGGGTTTTACATACAATAGCCCCAAGGTTTAACTCTGTGTGCTATTTTTGAAAAGTCAGAATTCTGGCAAGTGCTTCTGCAAAGAGTTAAGCTAAGGTGCAGGAAAAAGGAGGAGTGTAATAATTATACAGTATATTGCCTGAGCATCCCCTGCTCCTCCTCCCCTACACCCTCTAATTACACTGCAAAAAGCAGGAACTCCATTTTGGCTGGAATCCCGTTTGCTCCACTCAGCAGCACCAGCAACCTCTACAATTAATAGAACTCAATTGTTCTTGAAGGAATCCAGATAAGAACATGGAATCCTGATGGATAAGCTATACTGTGACAAGGGCAACAGCACTTCCCAGAGGACAACATTGTTCTTATAGAAATGTAGAGCTGGAAGGGACCTTGAGAGGTCATGTATTTTTTCCCCTACCCCTGCCCTCCCATGCTGAGGCAGGACCAAGTATACCTCCTACACCATTCCTGACAGGTGTTTGGCAAATCTGTTCTTATAAACCTCCAGTGATGGAGATTCTACAACCTCTCATGGAAGCCTATTTCAGGGCTCAACTATCCTTATAATTAGGGAGTTATTTCCTAATATCTAGTCTAAATCTCCCTTCCTGCAGATTAAGCCCATTACTTCTTGTCCTGCCTTCAGTGGACATGGAGAACAATTGATCACCATCCTCTTCATAACAGCCCTTAACATATTTGAAGACTTACCAAGTCCCCCCTCAGTCTTCTTTTCTCAATATTAAATACACCCAGTTTTTCTAACCTTTCCTCATAGGTCAGTTTTTGTAAGCTTTTTATCATTTTTGTGGCTTGCCCCTGGACTCTCTCCAATTTGGCCTCATCTTTCTTAAGGTGTGATTCCCAAAACTGGACACTATACTCCAGCTGAAGCCTCACCTGTACCAACTAAACTAGAACAATTACCTCCATGTTCTACATGCAACATTCCTGTTAATATACCCCAGAATTATATTAGCCTTTTTTGCATCTGCATCACACTGCTGATTCAATATTCATTTGTGATCCACTCTAACCCCCACATAATTTTAGCAGTACTACCATCTAGCTATTATTCCCCATTTTCTAGTTGTGCATTTGATTTGTTTTCCTTCCTGGGTGTAGTACTTTGCACTTGGCTTTGATTTGTTGATTTCAGACCAATTATCCAATTTGTGTAGGTTCTTTTGAATTCTAGTCCTGTCCTCCAAAATGACAGCAACCCCTACAGTTTGTCATTCACAAATTGTTTAAACACACTCCCTGCTCCATTATCAAGTAATGAAA
The DNA here is from genome assembly GCF_027887155.1 of Malaclemys terrapin pileata. Classification (NCBI taxonomy): domain Eukaryota; kingdom Metazoa; phylum Chordata; order Testudines; family Emydidae; genus Malaclemys; species Malaclemys terrapin. The sequence goes on from NC_071507.1 coordinate 169,191,562, forward strand.
ATATCAAATACTACACGAAAGACAGACCTCTGTGGGACCCCACTAGATATATCCTCCCAGTTTGATAGCAAACCTATTGATAACTGTTCTTTGAGCCATGATTTATAACTGTCTTAATAGATGAACAGGAGGGGCCTGATTTGCAAAGGTGTTGTGCACCCAAAACTCCAATTGGAGAAGACGTTACTTACCTTGTGCAGTAACAATGGTTCTTCAAGCTGTGTCTCCCTATGGGAGATCTACTGTAGGTGTGTCTGTGCCCCCGCACTGTTCATCAGAGAATTTTGGTTACGGTCTGTCCCACCTGCACATGCACTGCTTCTTGCCTTGGGCATTCCCTCCTCAGTTTCTTTTCTACTGCCGAGTCAACTACTAGAACTCCAAAGTAGAGGAGAGAAAGGTGGGTCGTGGAGCACTTATAGGGACAAACATCTCGAAGAACCATCGTTACTGCACAAGGTGAGTAACTTCTTCTTTGAGTAGTGTCCCTATCGCTACTCTACTGTAGGCAATCATTGTAGGCTGGGACTTGGGAATCAAGTCTGATATAGATATAGTACTGTGGCACCGAATTTGGCATCTGCAGCTGAATCCCCCAGGATGGCATTGTGACAGTGTACCCCATAAGGCTTTATGGGGAGGGGGTGCTTATAAATGTATGTATAACATAACTGGAATATGTTTTGTGCTGCCTGTGCCATGTAATATATCTCCGTAAAGGTTATGGTCTACTATATCTATTCATCCTTTTTGTACATGTATATCATTTTCTACTTGAGGTTAAGAATATGGGCTGTATGCTTGCTTGGTTTCTTAGTAAGCATTGGGAGGCATTTGGTCAGCTTCTTTAGGAAGGAATTTGCCAGGTTAAGTACCTGATCAGGAAACACTTGGAGAACAATGCATCTTGGAATGCTCCAATCCACATAAGAAGTTTTCCTGGAGACATGCAAGATACCATGTGGACAATGGCTTTGGCCTGTAAAGACTGAGTCATGCAGGGACATGTGCCTTGCCCAGGTGACTCCAGAACTCCATCTTGGAGCTGGACTTTGCATAGGAGGAAGGAAGGGGGTCTCCACCCACGAGAGAGAGTCTATTTAAACCCATGGGAGACCCCTCCATTTTGGTCTTCAGCTGGCTAAGGAAGGAGCCTCTCCACCCCCCCAGGATACTTGAAGGGAACTGGAACAAACGACAGTAACTACAGGGGGTGTGAGTGATTGGTGGACCCAGGCTAAAAGGAGATTAGCCTGTAAAAGGGAGCATTCTGGAACTGGTGAGGAACTTATCTGTATTTAGTTTGATTAGACATAGATTTGCGCATTTCATTTTATTTTACTTGGTGACTTACTTTGTTTTGTCTGTTACTACCACTTAAATCCTACAGTCTGTATTTAATAAAATCACTTTTTATTTAGTAATTTACTCAGAGTATGTATTAATACCTGGGGGAGCAAACAACTGTGCATATCTCTCTATCAGTGTTATAGAGGACGAACAATTTATGAGTTTGCCCTGCATAAGCTTTATGCAGGATAAAACAGATTTATCTGGGTTTAGACCCCATTGGGAGTTGGGCATCTGAGTGCTAAAGACAAGCACACTTCTGTGAGCTGTTTTCAGGTAAACTTGCAGCTCTGGGGCAAGTGATTCAGACCCTGGGACCGTGTTGGAGCAGATGGGAGAGTCTGGCTCAGCAAGACAGGGTGCTGGAGTCCTAAGCTGGCAGGGAAAACAGGAGCAGAGGTAGTCTTGGCACATCAGGTGGCAGCTCCCAAGGAGGTTTCTGTGATCCAACCCATCACAGGCATAATGTTCTGCAAAGGTATGCGCAGATGCCTATGTAGCTGCTCTACATATTTCTGATATAGGGATACCATTGGAGAAGGTAATGGACGAGGAAACCGACCTTGTAGAATGTGTGCGTACTGAAGATGGGGGTGCTATATTACACAATTGGTAACAGAGTTTAATACAGCTAGAGACCTACTTAGCCTCTGAGCTGAGATCACAGTACCTTTAGACCTATCTGCAACGGAGAGGAAAAGTCTTGGAGATTTCCTAAAGGCCTTTGTCCTGTCCAAATAGAAGGCCAAGGCTATGGGATAAAAGGCTGGAAGCTGAATAAGATGATTCATGTGAAATGCAGAAGTCACCTGAGGGGTGAACTTTGGAATGTGGTCTAAGTGTGACCTTGTCAGGGAAGAACACATTAAAAGGGGGATGCACCATCAAAGCCATTATTTCCCCTATCCTTCTGGCAGAGGTGATGGCAATGAGGAATGCCATCTTCATGGAAAGGTGAGTTAGTGAACAAGTGGCCACTAGTTCAGTTGGCAGTCTAGTCAGTCCTTAACACTAGGTTGAGGTCCCATAGGGGAGTGGGGAGCTTGGGTTATGGGAAAAGGTTTGCTATGCCCTTACGGAACCTCTTTATATCTGGGTGGGAGCAGAGTGAGTATCCTTCTACCTGTTGCAATTGCTGCTAGATGAATCTTCAGCAAGTTAATAGAGAGACCTGATTTCTTTAAAGTCAACAACCAGTAGAATAGTCACAGTAGGGGTGATATCCTTGGGCTGGCACCAGATCTGGAACCTTTTCCATTTCTGAAGGTAGGTATGAGTAGGTCCCTTTCTACTGTATAATAGCACCTCTTGTACCTCCTCTGAGCAAGATGTCTCTATGTGCTGGAACCATGAAGGAGCCATGCTCTGAGTCGCAGAATCCACATATTGGGATGGACAGTGCATTTGTCGTTCTGCAACAGGAGGTAAGGAGTGTTGTGAGAGTTATTGGTGGACATAATGCCAGCTGTGACATTTAAGGGTACCACATCTGCCTGGGCCAAGTGGGAGCAATCAATATGACGTTTGCTTTCTCTCTTCTTATTTGCAACTGGACCTTCAGTTGTAGAGGGAATGGGGGGAAAGCGTAAAGAAGGCCCTTGTCAAAAGGAAGAAGGAGAGCAACTCCAATGGAGTGTCATCCGATCCCCACCATGGAGCAGTACTATTGACATTTCTTGTTCTGGTAAGTAGCAAATAGGTGTATTGCCGGCATCCCCCATTGCCGGAACATGTGGTGTAGTATCACTATCTCCCATTCATGGTCGTGTGGGAATTTGTGGCTGAGACTGTTGGCCATTGTATTGTGTATTCCCAGTAGGTAGACACTGATATTAAGACATCGTGGGAGATGCACCAGTTCCATAGTTTAAATGCCTCTCTGCAAAAAGAATGAGACCTGGTGTCTACCTGCCAGTTTATGTAATAAATGCAGGCCAGGTTGTCTGTCATGACCCTTGTGTGTGTGTCTGATTAGTGAGAAGTGAGCATAACCATTTCTGACTGCTCAAGCAGGTTGATGTGGAGGCATGTCTCTGCTGGAGACCATTTGCCCTGTATTGTGCTACCATTGAGATGTACACCACATCCTATGAGGGAATGCATCAGTGGTCAGGAGTAGAGATGGGGAAGACTGAGCAAATGGAATTCCCATACATACGTTTACCAGGTCCTTCCACCAGCCCAAGGATTGCTTGACCCTGGTGGGCATCGATATAAGTTTGTTTATGTTGTTTCTGTTTGGCTTGTAAACCCAACTGAACCATGCATGAAGGCATCTCATGCATAATCTGGCATGAGCAATGACTGATGTGCCCATGGCCATGTGCCCCAGGAGGCAATGTCTGGCTGAAATTTGTGGGCTGGATTGTACTGTCTCTATCAATGAGAAGAGACTGAGAAATCTGATGTGGGAGGAGCGCCTTTGCCTGAATGGAGTCGAGGTCGGCTCCCATTAATTTTTTAGTCTCTGTACCAGTGTTAAAATTCATTTTTGTTCGTTGATCTGTAGGCTCAGATTCAAAAACAGGTCCTGTGTGGCCTGAGTGACTCGTTGGGCCTCTGTGAAGGACCATGCCCTCGTAAGGGCAAATCATGATGCCTTGAGAGCGTAAGTGGGCCGCCACTAACGAAAGGACCTTGGAGAATACCCTGAGGGCTGATGAGAGGCCAAAAGGAAGTACTCTGTAATGGTAGTGGGCCCAGCGCAGCATGAATCTGAGATAATGCCTGTGACTCGGAATGATGGAAAAGTGGAAGTTTATGTAATCTTGAAGGTCAAGGGCCCAGAACCAACCTCCTTCCTCTAATGTTAGAATGATCATTGATACAGTGACTATCTTGAATTTCCGTGCTTTGACATATTTGTTGAGCGCTCTGAAGTCCAGTATGGGTCTCCAATCTCACTTTTTCTTTGGTAACAGGAAGTAGTGAGAGTAGAAGCCTTTGCTTCAGATATATGGGCACAGGCTCTATAGCTCCAACGCTGAATAGATGGTTTACCTCTTGATGTAGTAGACTCTCATGAGAAAGGTCCCTGAAGAGGGAGGGGGAAAGGTGTTTGGGGAGGGTGGAGGGAGGAGAAATGGATAGTATACCCCAAGTGCTGCGAAACAGGGTAAGGCGGTCTCCGAAAGGGTGAGCAAGGTCTTCCAGCCTGAGGGGCATGGAAGTGGCTTAGAGGTGCCTCAACTACCCCATCAAAACTGATGTCAGCTTCTTCCTCTGCAGCTCATAAACTCTTTGTGACAAGAGCTGAGACATGTATTGTGATGATCGGGATTTAAACAGTGGCTTAGGGCTTATTTTCACTTGTAGGCCAACGTGTATATCGCTTGGGATCCTAGAGTTGCCCACGAATCCTTCAACATGTGAAGAGATGTGTTGGTCTTTTTGGGGAATAACTTCATCCCCTCAAAAGGAAGGTCCTCCACTGTGGTTTGGACTTTCTTAGGGAAGCTGGACAAATGCAGCCACAGAACCTTGCTCATAACAATGACTGTTGAAATTGAGCGTGCCACCGTGTCAGCCATGTCTACTGTGGACTGGAGGGACATTTTAGCCATCAGTTTGCCCTCACTGATTTTGGCCTTGAATTGATCTTTATGGGAGTCCAGAAGCTGCTCAATAAAGGAACTAGTTTTGTATAATTCTGGTAGCTGTATTTTGCTAGCAAGGCCTGGTAACTTGCCACGCAGGACTGGAGGGTGGCTGATGCCGAACAGGTCCAGACGTTTCCCATATTAGTCATACGAGGTGGATTTAAACTGGTGCTGGGGGCCCCTAGAATTAACCACCTCCACAATGACGGAATTGGGAGGTGGGTGGGAAAATAAAAATTGCGTGTCCTTTGCTGGCACGTAATACTTTTTGTCCGCCTGCTTACATGTTGGTGGGATGGATGCAGGTGTCTGCCATATGACTTTGGGAGGATCCAGGAGTGTCTCCTTGACTGGGAGGGCCACTCTAGAAGAGGTGGAAGAGTGTAAAATGTCCACCAATTTGTGGTGAGGCTTAATCACTTCCTGTAAGTGTATTTTCAAGGCTTCTGCCACCCTCTGACCTAGACTCTGGAATGATTTCAAATCATCAGCTATGGATGGCGGAGGGGGCATCACTACTTCTTCTGGTGAGAACAAATGAGAAATGAGCTTGAGGAGTGTCTTCTCCTCTGCCTCCACCCCAAATTCCTCCCCCGGCTGCTCAGGGGGTTCCAAAGCCTTCAAAGTCGAAGCTGCAGGAGGGTGCCTCCTTGCCTGTTGGTATGCCACACTAGGGGACTGGGAGACTTGCTGCCTCTGGGCCAGCTAAGGGTCCCAATATGGCCATTGAGGGGTCTGGCAGCTGGTACCACAGTTGGCCAAACCATGGAAGCTGAGGGTCAGATGGACGATATGCCTGGTACCCATAGTGAGATTGGGTTCCATATGGCGGGTAAGAAGAGCAGTGGAAACCCAAGTCCTCTCGCTGACTTTCCAACTCAGATGATGAGAAAGGCGATATGTGGCAGGGAGATGTCAGCGAGTCCAGTGCTCTGGGAGAACTCAGTACTGGGGCCCCAGTACTGAGTAGAGGCGAGTCCGGTGAGTCGGACACAGAGAGATCTGTCATGCACTGGAAATCCAGCGGTGCGGATGGTTGTCAGTGCTGAGAGGCTTTTACCAATGGAGTCAGAGATGTGGACCTGGCCATACAGTCCATCGGTGCCATTTGCCGATATCTGTGCTGACATAGCGTTCCCCGGGGCAGATCTTCCATGCCTTTCACGCCCCACACAAGTACTTCTTTGCCCATGTCCATCGGCTCTTTGGGTAGATCGACTTGATTTGTCGGCTCGGTACCATTCATGCCCTGGATACCAGCTTCAGGCGGCTTTGGCGCCATCGGTACCAATGATACTGATGGAGCCGGAGATCATTTAAAGCTCAATCACAGTTTGCTACAAGTCCATGGGGCCAGATGCGCTGAATCCGAGGGTGCTAAAGGAGTTGGCAGATGTGATTGCAGAGCCATTGGCCATTATCTTTGAAAACTCATGGAGATCCAGGGAGGTCCCGGATGTTTGGGGGTGTTGGTTTCCTTAAATAAACTTAGCTTCACCCTGCAGCAAGTGGACAAAAACTGCTCTGTAGCACAATTCTCTGTTATGATATGGCCCCTCTGTGGGTGCAAAGGAGCTGAAAGGCCATATATCTGGCTAGGTGGGAATCTCCTGCTAGTGTGTATTTGGCATTGCAGATCTATGCTACTCCCTGCAGCTCCTGGCAGAGGGTGTGGCCAGAGAAAGGGGCATGCACTCTGGCTGAACAACCCCTTGGCTACTATAACTTGCACCAGGTGTCAAACCAGATGGACCTAGAATGTGGGGAGCACAAAAGCGGTGTGATGCTAACTTCACTACTCTTTAGACATCCCCATTCCTGGGCTGAGCAGAGTTTGATCAGAACAGAGCATCAGTCCATTTATCTCTTTAAGGAGCAAGAGTCTTAACAACAATTTCCGGAATATGCTTCACCTAACATTTCTCATGAATCAGGTTTTTCCAGCTCTCTCTCTTTTCAACAGTGACTATGAAGACCAATGTAGCTCAAAAAGTTCCCTTGAATTTAATTTTCTGTGCAGTAGCATATGGACCCATGCACATGAGTTCACAGTACTTTATGAAATGCTGGCAATGCAGTAACACCTGCTGTCTTCTCATTGGCCCCCAAAAATGATGTCTCCTTGTTTACTAAATTTAAATGTTCAAATACTGAAGTCAATGAACAAGATGTCTTACACTAATGACTCATAGACTCATAGACTTTAAGGTCAGAAGGGACCATTATGATCATCTAGTCTGACTTCCCGCATGATGCAGGCCACAAAGCCGTCCCAACCCTTTCCCTTGACTCTGCTGCTGAAGTCCCCAAATCCTGTGGTTTAGAGATTTCAATTAGCAGAGAATCCTCCAGCTAGCGATCCCCGCCCCATGCTGCGGAGGAAGGCAAAAAACCTCCAGGGCCTTTGCCAATCTACTCTGGAGGAAAATTCCTTCCCGACCCCAAATATGGCGATCAGTAGAACCCCGAGCATGTAGGCAAGATTCTCCAGCCAGACTCTCATTGGCCATTATACTATTTACCAGCGATGGCACGCTGTTCCTTTGACAAAACTCACGTTATCCCATTAAACCATTCCCTCCATAAACTTATCTAGCTTAATCTTAAAACCAGACAGGTCCGTCGCCCCCACCGTTTCCCTCGGAAGGCTGTTCCAATATTTCACCCCTCTGACGGTCAGAAACCTTCGTCTAATTTCAAGCCTAAACTTCCCCACAGCCAGTTTATATCCATTCGTTCTCGTGTCCACATTAGTAGTGAGCTGGAATAATTCCTCTCCCTCCCTAGTATTTATTCCTCTGATATATTTAAAGAGAGCAATCATATCCCCCCTCAGCCTTCGTTTGGTCAGGCTAAACAACCCGAGCTCCTCGAGTCTCCTTTCATACGACAGGTTTTCCATTCCTCTGATCATCCTAGTGGCCCTTCTCTGTACCCGTTCCAGTTTGAGTTCATCTTTTTTAAACATGGGAGACCAGAACTGCACACAATACTCCAAATGTGGTCTCACCAGTGCCTTGTACAATGGAAGCAGCACCTCCTTATCCCTACTAGATATACCTCGCCTAATGCATCCCAAGACCAAAATGATAATCTGCAAAGACATGATCAGCAATTTACTGGATTCCCTTATGCTTTAGATACTTTTTTCCCAGCTTCTAAATACACAACAACAGGCTCACATCTCCACATTGTCAGTCTAATCATGTATTGCTGTCTCTGTCCTTTCCTGAGGCCTTTTCTCCTTTTTCCATAAATCCAGGTCTGTAGTTGAGACAATCTGATGTAATTGGTCTTTTATGACACAACATCCCAGTATAATGTGGCAGTGGATGACAGGAAAAAAAAATCAGAGCTAAACAAGGCTGCATTTCTTTCTACCCTTCTTATTAGGCGGATAATTGACCCAGAGGGTAAATGAGCAGCAGTTCCTTAGAGAGTTGTCAGCAGTTCTCTGTGGATCAGCTGATTGTCCAAAGCACGAAAGCACTGAAGCCAGCTGAAATGTTATTGTCTATTATGTTGTTAGCTGGAGCATAGAATTGAACAAACAATTCCCCCTACAATTGCTTATTTTATTCACTTTCAAAGGAGATTTTAGGTATAGGGGCACCGGAACGGGTGGGCCCAAGGGGCCATGGCCCTCCCACTTTTTGCCACGGGCTTGGCCTCCTGCCCTTCCTTTTCTCCCTAAGACCCCACCCCTCTGCCAGGCCAGAAGCTGGAGTGTGGCCTGCAGGGCCAGCCTTAGGGAAAATATTACCCTGGGCAAACTTGTATTTTGGACCCCTAGCCCCAGCTGCCTTCCCAGACTCCACACCCCACCTCCATCACCCTAGCCCCCACTGCCTCTCCCTCCACCCCTCATTGCCCCAAACTCCTTTCCATGACCTCGCACTCCAGGCCCACCCGGCTTCTTGCCTCTTAACCACAGCACCCCCCTGACCACGTCACCCACACATAGAGCCAGTCTTGCCCTGCAGTGACTCACCTCTGGATGCCATGGTGATGGGCATCATAGGAAACCCCAAAGCAATAACTTTGACTCCCCCAGCCAGTGCTACAGGGACCCCCCTCATGTGGTCGTTGAGCAGGACAGCCAGTCAATGTAGTAGGTGGTCTTCCACACTCTGACAAGGTAAGCAGCTTCTGGGACAGAGTTGTATCTCTCCTGCACCTCCCAAACTCTTCCACTCAGCACAGCATCCAGCTCTTCTGCCAGATCCCTAGAGGGTCAGCAGCCCAAGGGGAGGCACAGTGATAGGAGGGCATCAGAGGGCTGTGGTGACAGAGGAGCATGGTAACCTGAGAGCCCCAGAAATGAGGGAGGGAACCAGAGGTGTACAGATGGAATCACATTGGCGTGGGGATGCCAGGAGCACAGTGACATGGGGGCTCCAGAAGGGCAGATCTCTCCCCATCCCAATACTGTGCATCCCCAATATTCAAGTATCCCTCCCCAGGGAAGAGGGTTATTGGGGGAGGGGGAGATTTAAATGCTCGAGCACACTGAAGATAGGTAGGATGGGTGGTGATGATGAAAGGTTGGCTCCCGAAATATCCCCAACCCCCTGCACTAACACCTCCCTTTGAGATGAGTAAGAAAAAGGGGGAGCCCCTGAGAGCTGGGGAGCATGGGGAACTGTGGGGTCAGAGTGTGTCATGCAGGAGGGGGACCTCGAAGACATGAGGGACACCCTGAGAACTGGGGAGAATATGGGGGCCCTGAAAACTGGGAGGCTGGGGCCTGTGGGGCAGAGAGAGGGGCCTCCTGGGAGCTGTATGGGCATAGAGGGGGACTGTGAGCTGTGGGCACAGGGAGGGGTCCCTTGGGACCTCAGAGGGGAATGGGACCTAGAGGCACAGAGAGGGGTCCCCTGGGAGCTGAGCGGGGCTGGGAGCTGGGGGCACAGGGAGGGGTCCCCTGGGGGCTGGGAGATGGGGGTCCAGGGAGGGGTCCACTGGGAGCTGGGTCCACTGGGAGCTGGGGACGGGCTGGCAGCTGGGGCACAGGGTCAGGACCCCCTAAGACTTACTAGTCTCTTTGCCCTGCAGTTTTAGTTCCCAGTCCCTTCCCTTCCCCTCCCAACCTGGAAGAGGATGGCAACTTCCAGCTCCTATTGGCTGGCCAAGACGCCACACTCACTGTCCATTGGGCGGCATGGCTTTCATTCAGGCTGCCCATGGAAAGAGGAATGGCAGGGCTGGGACAGTCTGGGGGGAGGAAGGGGAAAGAGCCCAACTCCCAGTTGCAGCGTGCAGAGGCAGGACTTGGAGCTAGGCTGGGAAACCACGTGGTGCAGTGAGCAGGGGGCCTCTGCTCAGGAGAAGGGAAGCGGACACTTCTGCCAGGCCAGGCTGCACCCCGCAGGCAGCGAGGGGAAGCCTGAGCCCCTGGCCTCTTCACCACAGCGCCTCCTGGCCACGTTGCCCTGCCCTAAGGCCGGCCTTGACGGCCAGGGGAAGAGCAGCCCGGGCAGCTAGGGGGAGCCACAGACGTTCCACTTGCCTGCGGTCAGGGGGGCCGAGAGCAGCCCCTGTCCCATTTCCCTGCTCCCCTCCCAAGGTAAGTGAAGGGTCCATGGCTCCCCAGAGCTGCCTGCATGGCTCTTAACCCAACCTGGCTCCAGTTTCTGGCCTGGCCTGCGGGCAGGGCCTCGGGAGCCAATGAGCCGCCTGGGCAGCTGTGGGGAGCTACGGACCCTCCACCACTCTCAGGGCCCTCCCACTCAGGGCAGGTAGAGGGCCAGGTTCCCCAGCCTGGCTCCGGCTTCATCGGGGGCAGGGCCATGATAGGGGTGATGACTCCCCCCCCAGTTTTAGGAAGCATCCGTCACCCCTGCTTAGGTACAAGGTGTGACGATTTTGAGAATTTGCTGTATAAGTGTATTTGGAGTTCATCCATATGCTGTCAGGGCTGTGTCACATCTCCCAGACCAGGAACAATGGAGGGTCGTTAAACCTTAATGGTGCCCATTCAAACAGAAGCCCCTGGGGACTGGATGGCCTGTCTCAACAAGTTTGCTTGAAGGACCTGGGATTTGGAAAGTGGGAAACACCCAAACCTGCAATCAAAGAAGTGCAGACAAGGGTGCAGACAAGATTGCAGATTCAAAATCCAAAAACTCCTCTCACTTGCCTCCCTGGGACTTTCACAGGTCAACTTTGGTCCAACCATACAGCCTGATCTACTGCCTAGATATCAAGATAGAGGACATTTCCACCCAGATACTGTCTTGGACAGACCAACTCCTTATTAAGGCAGTGATCAGAAACCTTCCATTGCCCAGGCAAGAAGAAAGACCAATGATCCTGATGTGACAACAAAGACTCATGGACTCCAACAAATTCTGAAGCCTGCTAAAAGACTACAGCATTCCACCCGCAGGCTGAGGAGTCAAGCGCCTGGTGGATCCTTACAATTCCACACTGGTCTTGACCATTGATATGCTGGCCCACCAAATGGGTTCTTCCTCCCCATCATCCACATGGATCTCCTTGGTTTTCTGACACCCTGCAACAGAGATGGGTTGAAACTCAAGCACTGATGGTAGAAAACAAAGGCTGATACAGAAAAGAAGAAAAAAAAATCCTCATTGCCTGTGCTGAGGGTGTATTACTGGACGAAAGAATCTTTCTATCAGCCTCCATTGAGGCTGCCAAATCCCACCTCAAGGAGTTATCCAGGGTGGTAAACCGCTTCATCAATTCTGAATGCAAAGGCTTTGGTTGTCAACTTTGCTTCTCTGGCCCAACCAAACTTTCAGCGGTAAGAACAAAGCTTGTTTGTGCAGGAGACAAACTTCTCTGGACATGGTCTGAGACTGTGGCATGAACTCCCCCAAGAACTGAGGGACCATCACAAATCTCACCACTTTCCACTCTAAGTTCAAGGCACATTTTTTTGACTTTGCCTTCTCTAATATGAACACACAGCAACAGGTATATTTAATAATTTTCTTAAAAAAATACTTCCCAAACAAGACACTTCACTGCATATGCTTCTCCTTCTGAGGTGAGGATGACAGAACAAACAACACCTGACAGGTGTGCAGTAACATTTGCCTAACGCACAACTGGAAGATGCTCAGATACTATGGTGATGAGCATGGTATAAAAACCTATATAGAATGGAATAGGTGTTAACAGTGAATCTCAAATGCCACTGAGCCTGAGAGGCTCAAGAGGAACATTGTGGGACTCAGACATGGGATGTTTGGGCAGGAGAAAGGAAGAGAGGGACATGCTTTTGTAGCCAGGGCTTCTTTTTTAAACTGCAGGACCAGCTGACAAAGATAAAGTTTGTGGATGACACACAGATGGGGGAGTGGTAAAAAAATGGAGAGGTCACTAATAAAAAGCAATCTGGATTGCTTGGTGAGATGGGTACAGGCAAATAATGTTTTAATACAATCATATGTAAAGTTATGCACACAGGAACAAAGAATGCTGGCCACCGACAGGATGGGAGACTCTATCCTGGGAAGCAGTGACTGAAAAATACTTGGGGGTCGCAGTGGGTAATCAGCTGAACATGGGCTCCCAGTGTGATCCTGTGGACAAAGGGGCTATTGTGATCCAAGGATGTATAAACCAGGGAATCTTGAATAGGAATATATTACCTCTGTATTTGGCTCTGGTGCAACAGCTACTCTAGTCACAGAATAATAGAAATGTAGTGGCTGGAAGGGATCTCTAAGTCATCTAGTCCATCCCCCTGGACTAAGACAGGACCAACCTGTTCTTATAAACCTCCAGTGATGGAGAGTCCACAGTTTCCTTTGGAAACCTATTCCAGACCTTAACTATCCTTACAGTTAGAAATTTTTTCCCTAATATCTAACGTAAATCTCCCTGGCTGCAGATTAATCCCACTACTTCTTGTCCTACCATCATTGGACATGGAGAACAAGTGATCACCATCCTCTTTATAACAGAGAAGCACTATGCCCCGTGTTTTACATGAGTCCAGAACCAATGATCACAGTGGCCCCTTCTGGCTTTATCTATTAAACTAGCTTCATAAGAGAGAGAGATTCCATGATTGGGAGGAGAAGCTACATGCAGGAAGGGGGATCCAGTCTCCTTTAGAAGTTGTGAGGAAATTAAGGCAGGGAAATGTGTACAGGTGTTTATTATTTTTTCTAGTTCTCCATATTTCTTGTGCTATCTAAATAAAGAGTGATTGATTGGGGGAACCCTGACAAAGCTTGTCTGTTTGCTTGCATTCGCTATCACATGTCCCTAAAGAGGAACGGTAAACCCAGTGCACCCACAAGACTGGACCTCTGGAAAAGGGTGTGCTTAAGCTACAGGGGAGTCTGAGATGTTAATCCTGGTCCTTGGGCCTAGGGAAGCTGGTCTGTGGTCTGTGCCTCACAAGAGTCTGTGCCTCACAAAGGTGTCAGAGAGGCCAAGAAAAGAGACAATGCTGCAGCCTACTCAAACTAAGGAAAGCTGAAAAGCACAAGGGCCCAGTTTGGTGGGACCCAAACAGCAGCCTGGTAAATATCCACAGAGGGAGCTTTACCAGGCTGTATGACACAGGGATATATTACTTTTGGAAGATCCTATAGTCCAGGGGTTCTCAAACTAGGGGTCGGGACCCCACAGGGGATCACAAAGCTATTACAAACCCTACTTTGCCTCCGGCATTTATAATGGTGTTAAATATATAAAAATGTGTTTTTAATTTATAAGGGGGGTCGCACTCAGAGGCTTGCTGTGTGAAAGGGGTCACCAGTAAAAAAGTTTGAGAACACAGCTATAGTCCTTACATAGGCAAAATTCTCAGTACTTTCAATGGAAACTTTACCTGGGTCTGTACTGTAGGATTGGCATCTTCAACACATTGTTCTTAGGCTTTTATAAACCTAAGCATCTTTTAGCTTTTCCTTTTCTGTCTGCCATTTCAACATCGTTTGGATAGAAACAAGCATTGTGGCTAACGGTATTGTGGACATTGCTGCTGAAAACTGGGGAAGCTGCTTATACAAGACATGTGGGAGGCTGTTCGGTGAAAACATTGAGAGCAAATGGAGAGGTGGGTGGAAAGAGATTGGATAGAGGGAGTGTGGACTGAAGAAGTGTGAAGCTGGCAGCAATAAGCCGGGGGAGAAGTCTGTTCTATGGAGAAGAGAGGTAAAACAAATGAAGATTAGAAAAAGAGACAAAGCAGAGACAAGAGAGAGCAGAAGTCAGAACAGTGTGATCAACATATCTGGGGACCTTCCCATAATTCATAGTTCATGACAAAAGGAAAATAACTTGCTTAATGGCCTAGCTTAGATACAATAGGCTTGACCAAAACTGGGAATAAGCAGACAAGGTGGTCTGTAAATAGTGGTATCTAAGCTAGGCTATTAAGCCTCTGAAAGGCAGCCATTAATCATCATTAAGAGTCTTTGTATCTTCAATGGTCCATTTCCTAAATAAATCCTATTGTGGGAGGTGCAGAAAACTGTTTTTTTAAAGCAAGGATAGTGGCCCAGGATGGCAGAGGACTTCATAAGAAAGATCTTTGCAGACAGAGCAGAGAGTTGTGCTGCTCTGGGCAGGCAGTGAGGAGAGGAATTTGCTTTCAAGGGGTGTGAGCTATGCACTCTTCCTTTTGTCTCTGTAACTAATTGCCTTATCTTATGAGAACTGTCAACCTAGATATGTTAAGCAAACTATTTCTTCCATGTTCTTGCTGTTTTTAATAAATCTTGCTGCAATGGGTAATTTCCCTCAGACATGTCCCACAAAAAGAAAACTCCACAATCCAAGGAGAGATGCTGAAGTGTAAAGAGATTCTGGAATCTACAGTCTCATTCAAGGTGCATGGACAGAAATGGTGCTCCCACTAACTTGTGTTGCCATCAAAGTATGGCAAGTGAACACAAAGGGAGAAGCGGAAGGCTCAAGCAGGAGAGAAGAGCTGGTAAGGGTGTTGGTCACACATTGCAAACCAAAAGATCCCTGTACAAATATATGCACACAAAGGGATGGGGTTGGGAAGGAGAGAAATAAGTGAATAATTATAAAGTTCAAGTAACTAAGTGCCAAATTCTAGCATGGCCTAAACATGGTCCAACTCCATTCAATACAATGAGTTACCCTGGGTGTTGGTCAGAGTAGAACTGGGCCATAAGTAGCAGTATCTCAACTACATTAAGAAAAGTACACATAAGTAAGGCTACAATTTAGTCATGGGTATTTTTAATAAAAGTCATGGACAGGTCACAGGCAATAAGCAAAAATTCACAGCCCTGTGACCTGTCCATGACTTGTTACCTATAAATACCCCGACTAAATCTTAGCTGGGAGGACCCCGGGGCCCTGCTGCTCGGGAGGTGCTGCTCTGGGTGACTCCCGGGGGGCTGTTACTCAGGGAATAGTGGGGTAGGAAGGCCTTTGCTTTGGGGGGAGGGGTCTGGAGGGCTGCTGCTCTGAGAAGGGTCTGGGGGGGCCACTGCTCTGGGAGGGGCTAGCAGCACCAGCTGCCGGGGGCCACGGAGCAGCAGCTGCTCCAGCCCTCTCCCCGCTGCTGCTCCCGCTGCCTCCAGGACCGCTGGTCCCTGGGGCCAGCCGCACTGGCCACTGCTTAGGCAGTCCCCATTGCCAGTGTTCTTATTAAAGCCCTCCTCCTAGAATCAAAAAATTGCAAGAAAATCTAAGTCTCCATTTCAAAAAAAAGTTTCTAGCCATCAAAAAGAAGAACAGGAGTACTTGTGGCACCTTAGAGACTAACAAATTTATTAGAGCATAAGCTTTCGTGGACTACAGCCCACTTCTTCGGATGCATATAGAATAGAACATATAATGAGGAGATATATATACACACATACAGAGAGCATAAACAGGTGGGAGTTGTCTTACCAACTCTGAGAGGCCAATTAATTAAGAGAAAAAAAAAAACTTTTGAAGTGATAATCAAGCTAGCCGAGTACAGACAGTGTGATAAGAAGTGTGAGAGTACTTACAAGGGGAGATAGAGTCAACGTTTGTAATGGCTCAGCCATTCCCAGTCCTTATTCAAACCGGAGTTGATTGTGTCTAGTTGGCATATCAATTCTAGCTCTGCAGTCTCTCTTTGGAGTCTGTTTTTGAAGTTTTTCTGTTGTAATATAGCCACCCGCAGGTCTGTCACTGAATGACCAGACAGGTTAAAGTGTTCTCCCACTGGTTTTTGAGTATTTTGATTCCTGATGTCAGATTTGTGTCCATTAATTCTTTTGCGTAGAGACTGTCCGGTTTGGCCAATGTACATGGCAGAGGGGCATTGCTGGCACATGATGGCATAGATCACATTGGTAGATGTGCAGGTGAACGAGCCCCTGATGGTATGGCTGATGTGATTAGGTCCTATGATGATGTCACTTGAATAGATATGTGGACAGAGTTGGCATCGGGGTTTGTTACAAGGATAGGTTCCTGGGTTAGTGGTTTTGTTCAGTGATGTGTGGTTGCTGGTGAGTATTTGCTTTAGGTTAGAATCATAGAATCATAGAATATCAGAGTTGGAAGGGACCTCAAGAGGTCATCTAGTCCAACCCCCTGCTCAAAGCAGGACCAATTCCCAGCTAAATCATCCCAGCCAGGGCTTTGTCAAGCCGGGCCTTAAAAACCTCCAAGGAAGGAGACTCCACCACCTCCCTAGGTAACGCATTCCAGTGTTTCACCACCCTCCTAGTGAAATAGTTTTTCCTGATATCCAACCTGGACCTCCCCCACTGCAACTTGAGACCATTGCTCCTTGTTCTGTCATCTGCCACCACTGAGAACAGCCGAGCTCCATCCTCTACAGCCGAGCTCCATCCTCTACAGCCGAGCTCCATCCTCTGGTTGGGGGGTTGTCTGTAAGCGAGGACAGGTCTGTCTCCCAAGATCTGTGAGAGTAAAGGATCATCTTTCAGGATAGGTTGTAGATCTCTGATGATGCGCTGGAGAGGTTTTAGTTGGGGGCTGAAGGTGACAGCTAGTGGTGTTCTGTTATTTTCTTTGTTGGGCCTGTCTTGTAGGAGGTGACTTCTGGGTACTCGTCTGGCTCTGTCAATCTGTTTTTTCACTTCAGCAGGTGGGTATTGTAGTTTTAAGAATGCTTGATAGAGATCTTGTAGGTGCTTGTCTCTATCCGAGGGATTGGAGCAAATGCGGTTATATCTTAGAGCTTGGCTGTAGACAATGGATCGTGTGGTGTGTCCTGGATGGAAGCTGGAGGCATGTAGGTAAGTGTAGCGGTCAGTAGGTTTCCGGTATAGGGTGGTATTGATGTGACCATCGCTTATTAGCACAGTAGTGTCCAGGAAATGGACCGCTTGTGTGGATTGATCTAGGCTGAGGTTGATGGTGGGATGGAAATTATTGAAATCATGGTGAAATTCCTCAAGGACTGGGAATGGCTGAGCCATTACAAACGTTGACTCTATCTCCCCTTGTAAGTACTCTCACACTTCTTATCACACTGTCTGTACTCGGCTAGCTTATCACTTCAAAAGTTTTTTTTTTTCTCTTAATTAATTGGCCTCTCAGAGTTGGTAAGACAACTCCCACCTGTTTATGCTCTCTGTATGTGTGTATATATATCTCCTCATTATATGTTCCATTCTATATGCATCCGAAGAAGTGGGCTGTAGTCCACGAAAGCTTATGCTCTAATAAATTTGTTAGTCTCTAAGGTGCCACAAGTACTCCTGTTCTTCTTTTTGCGGATACAGACTAACACGGCTGTTACTCTGAAACTTTTCTAGCCATCAGGGCTGTGAAGGAAAGATTGAAAATGTGAAGTGAGTGCACACAAAAGGCTCAGAAACCAGAAGGCAAATAAAAAGAATTCAAAATGAATTATTATTTTTTAAATCTCATCATTTGTAAACTAATTTCATTAATTTGGGGGGACTGATTTTTGAAGGGTAGAGGCCGACTGGCAATGATTTAGATGACGAATCACACCCTCTGCATTTCTGATAGTCAAAGTAAACAGTTTGTGAATAACCGACAGGCTAGAAAATGTTTGTCTAGACTCTAAACTATCCAGGGAAGTCTTATACAAAACTGGCAATGATCAGGATCATTTCTTGTGAATGATTCACAAACAGAGAAAAAGAGCTGAATCAATCAAGTTATTTTATTTGCAATACATACTTCCACCAGATGCAGTAGTGAGTATCAGCAGGAACAAAAAATATAGAGAGCATAGCAGAATAATGTTTAAGCTAAAAGGAAACAAAGAGGGTTTACAGAGATCAGCGTATTTAAAATACAAGTAAAAACTGATGAAAGGGCATATGCAGTAAGATTATGCACCAGAGACAAGAAAACAAAAACGGGGAAGAAATACAAGAGGTAATCAAGAGGATGGGACAGCTTCCTGTGGTAAAGAGGTATGAAATCCTGCTACACAAATCCAAAAATAGGAGAGCTAGAGGAGTGAGTGTATGCAGAGAATTAGAAATGAGTGAAACATGAAATTAATGGAGAATGAATATGGAAAGCCACAATTAAACAAAAATTGGAATATAAGTGGGTCGTGTCATATGTGAAAAGGCCTTGAAACAACAAGGTTGAGCCTATAAATAGAAAAATCGTATTAGGTTACCTCGTATATCACCCTGTCAGGGCAAGGGAGTTTCCTGCTGAATACTTTCTCATGTTTTGCTCAGTATGTTTTTAAACAGATAGTATGAAAATGTGGATCTAGTGTATGCTCAGTAGTAAGTTACAACCCTGCTCATCCAATGTATGGGGCAAATAGATCCTTGGCTGACCAGAGATGAATGACATTCATAGAAGCTCAACTGTCTAAACATATGACATCACTCTGGCTAGGTAGAGCCCTGGAATGGAAATGAGGAGGCACTAGAATTTATAATTAAAAAGTTACTTAAAGTAGAGATGGGGAATCCTAGTGAGAGGAGAGGCTAATATGACTGGGAACCAGACAGTATTGGGATGTATTAGCAGGAGTATTGTAAGCAAGACATGAGAAGTAATTATTCCGCTCTACCCTGCGCTGATTAGGCTTCAACTGGAGTATTGTGTCCAATTCTGGGTGCCACATATCAGGAAAGATGTGGACAAATTGGAGAAAGTCCAGAGAAGAGCAACAAAAATGATTAAAGGCCTAGAAAACATGACCTATGAGGAAGACTGAAAAGATTGTGGGGGACTGGACTAGATGACCTCTTGAGGTCCCTTCCAGTCTTATGATTCAATGTTTATCAGGTAAAGTAAGAAAACACAATAATTACACAGAGAAAAAAAGACTATTCATTTATATGAATATTTGTAGCTATGTTAGATAGAGAAAAGTTATAAAAAATATACAGCCTTCTCTATCAGGTAAATATGCCTTTTAAAATAATCACTAGAGTTTGGGGTTAAAGGAAAATTTCCCTGTGGGCATACCTCTTTGCAATTATGCAGTGTGGAAGTTTTATACCTTTCTCTGAAGCAGTATGACAGTTCCTATGTTCCCAGGGTAGGAAAGAGGAAACATTATTGTAATTGAAGGTCACACCAGAGCAAGTAAAAAAATAAATAAATCAGTGAGTAAAACAGAATGATCTATCTACATTAGAGCTCTCTGTGGCACCTGTCCTCTTGCACCCATCACCATATCATCTAAACTGCTCCGTAATTTGGAGTTGATACTAAAATTCTAAGAGAGATTGTAGATTACATTAAAAAGAGGAGGAAATGTATTTTATAGCTGTCAGCAGGATAGGTATTTAGGGTCCATCTCTTTCAGCAGATGGAGAGTTAATGCAACTCCCATATTCAGGCAGTGATTAGGGGCAACTGAGATGCACAAGTCCCTCCATAAGACACACACAATGCAGCCTTTCATTAACCACGTAGCAAGAAGCTCTCTATCTCTGCTGCAGCAATATGCATGAGTCAGGGGAAAATCAACATAATTAATCACTTGGATTAGCAGGAATAGGGTCACTGGAACCCAGTGCTGTCACAGGATAAATGTCTCAGCCTCAGAAAGAAATGTCTTGGCTTCTCTTCTATGTTTATTTTTAATAAATGCCTCAGCATTAAGTACAGCACTGTAACTGTGGGAGACCACTCTCTTGTGACAGCTTTCTATTCCATTGACATTATCTCTTAATTAACTGTGAGTGTCAGGGTTGGTCAAAATAATAGAATAGGCACCTGGCAAAAAGATCTTTGAGAACTCAGAGGAAAGAAAAGGTTTTCATCAGTATGTGGGGAAAATAAAATCAGTTGATGACTAAGAGCCCTTACACTACATCACACAAAAAAGAAAGCAAAATAAAAAATGGAAAGCTCTCACACACGTACGTTTGGTGGACATGAGTAGCTGAAAAATATTTAAGGAGCATAGCTTTGTATGTAGTATCCTTACAAAGCACTGCCAACATAACAATGTGTATTTTAAAAGGCTCGTTTTAAATTTCGGTACAAATAAACATTTATTTTACCAAAACAAGCTATTCATAATATTTATACAAAAATGTACAAAATATAAAGTGAAAGTAGTCTTCATTATTTTACCATGGCCTATAGATTTCCAACAAACTACGCTGCATATTCCAGCTACTCCCACTATTCACTGGAATCTGAATCTTTCCCGCACTTTCAGATGTTCACTTGGGGCACAAACAAGGTTCTGCCATTCCTGTCCATTACACTGTTTGCTGGAATGATTGCCTTGTTGTGTTTCTGTAACTTAACTTTTGTTCGAGGATAGGTTGT
Source organism: Malaclemys terrapin pileata (assembly GCF_027887155.1). Taxonomy (NCBI): domain Eukaryota; kingdom Metazoa; phylum Chordata; order Testudines; family Emydidae; genus Malaclemys; species Malaclemys terrapin. Next base: position 169,212,219 of record NC_071507.1, read on the forward strand.
CTGTCACTGTCGAGGATAGGTTGCCTGTCCCTTAACCCCTAATCTAGAGGACCAGTGGATTGTTTTTCATTTGGTCCTTACTGTGACGTTGTGCAGTCTATATGGTTTTATAAAAATATAAGTGAATATAATGTAACTGGAATTTGCTTCATGCAAAAGGTCTCTTGTAAGGTATCATTACAAAGCTTATAATCTATTGAGTGTGATCATCCCATTTGTATAAATGTACCACTCTTGTAACTAAAACTAGATATATGAAATATAACTCTGAGGGCCTATTGTAAGTATGTAAAGTGTGGGCCATTAATGATGGCTTGGAATCTTGATGACTCCCATTAACAAGGACCATTGTCTGCAGATGGCTGTGTTTACCTGTTAGTCTTCCTGTATATGTGTGGGCTGGCAAGTGGGCAATGAAGTCTTGCAGTGACATGTGATCATGTCACCTGAACTGGAATCCATCTTTAACCTGGTGCTTTTCCAGTGAGGGGGGGTGGAAACCCAGAGGGACAAAGGGTTCCTGCCTTATGCAAAAGATATATAAAGGGCTGGAAGAGAACAAGGGGAGAGAGGAGCCATCATGAAGAATCCCCTAGCTATCATCTGAGCTGCAACAAGAGCTGTACCAGGGGAAAGAATTGTGCCCAGGCCTGGAGGTGTCCAGTCTGAGAAAAACTTACTGAAACATCTCTGAGGGTGAGATTATCTGTATTTAGTTTGATTAGAGCATCTTCGCCAGCAGGCTGGCTAACCTAGTGAGGAGGGCTTTAAACTAGGTTCACCGGGGGAAGGAGACCAAAGCCCTGAGGTAAGTGGGGAAATGGGATCCTGGGAGGAAGCACAAGCAGGAGAGCGCAAGAGGGGAGGACTCCTGTCTCATGCTGAGAAAGAGGGATGATCGATGAGTTATCTTAAGTGCCTATACACAAATGCAAGAAGCCTGGGAAACAAGCAGGGAGAACTGGAAGTCCTGGCACAGTCAGGGAACTATGATGTGATTGGAATAACAGAGACTTGGTGGGATAACTCACATGACTGGAGTACTGTCATGGATGGATATAAACTGTTCAGGAAGGACAGGCAGAGCAGAAAAGGTGGGGGAGTTGCATTGTATGTAAGAGAGCAGTATGACTGCTCAGAGCTCCAGTATGAAACTGCAGAAAAACCTGAGAGTCTCTGGATAAAGTTGAGAAGTGTGAGCAACAAGGGTGATGTCGTGGTTGGAGTCTGCTATAGACCACCAGACCAGGGGGATGAGGTGGATGAGGCTTTCTTCTGGCAACTAGCAGAAGTTGCTAGATCGCAGGCCCTGGTTCTCATGGGAGACTTTAATCACCCTGATATCTGTTGGGAGAGCAATACAGCGGTGCACAGGCAATCCAGGAAATTTTTGGAAAGCGTAGGGGACAATTTCCTGGTGCAAGTGCTGGAGGAACCAACTAGGGGCAGAGCTTTTCTTGACCTGCTGCTCACAAACAGGGAAGAACTAGTAGGGGAAGCAAAAGTGGATGGGAACCTGGGAGGCAGTGACCATGAGATGGTTGAGTTCAGGATCCTGACACAAGGAAGAAAGGAGAGCAGCAGAATACGGACCCTGGACTTCAGAAAAGCAGACTTTGACTCCCTCAGGGAACAGATGGGCAGGATCCCCTGGGAGAATAACATGAAGGGCAAAGGGGTCCAGGAGAGCTGGCTGTATTTTAAAGAATCATTATTGAGGTTGCAGGAACAAACCATCCCGATGTGTAGAAAGAATAGTAAATATGGCAGGCGACCAGCTTGGCTAAACAGTAAAATCCTTGCTGATCTTAAACGCAAAAAAGAAGCTTACAAGAAGTGGAAGAGTGGACAAATGACCAGGGAGGAGTATAAAAATATTGCTCAGGCATGCAGGAGTGAAATCAGGAAGGCCAAATCACACTTGGAGTTGCAGTTAGCAAGAGCTGTTAAGAGTAACAAGAAGGGTTTCTTCAGGTATGTTAGCAACAAGAAGAAAATCAAGGACAGTGTGGGCCCCTTACTGAATGAGGGAGGCAACCTAGTGACTGAGGATGTGGAAAAAGCTAATGTACTCAATGTTTTTTTTGCCTCTGTCTTCACGCACAAGGTCAGCTCCCAGATTGCTGCACTGGGCAGTACAGCATGGGGAGAAGGTGACCAGCCCTCTGTGGAGAAAGAAGTGGTTCGGGACTATTTAGAAAAACTGGACGTGCACAAGTCCATGGGGCCGGATGCGCTGCATCTGAGGGTGCTAAAGGAGTTGGCGGGTGAGATTGCAGAGTCATTAGCCATTATTTTTGAAAACTCATGGCGATCGGGGGAGGTCCCAGATGACTGGAAAAAGGCTAATGTAGTGCCCATCTTTAAAAAAGGGAAGAAGGAGGATCCAGGGAACTATAGGCCAGTCAGCCTCACCTCAGTCCCTGGAAAAATCATGGAGCAGGTCCTCAAGGAATCAATTATGAAACATTTACAGGAGAGGAAAGTGATCAGGAACAGTCAGCATGGATTCACGAAGGGGAAGTCGTGCCTCACTAACCTAATTGCCTTCTATGATGAGATAACTGGCTCTGTGGATGAGGGGAAAGCAGTGGATGTGTTATTTCTTGACTTTAGCAAAGCTTTTGATACTGTCTCCCACAGTATTCTTGCCACCAAGTTAAAGAAGTATGGGCTGGATGAATGGACTGTAAGGTGGATAGAAAGCTGGCTAGATCGTCGGGCTCAACGGGTAGTGATCAATGGCTCCATGTCTAGTTGGCAGCCGGTTTCAAGCGGAGTGCCCCAAGGGTCGGTCCTGGGGCCGGTTTTGTTTAATATCTTTATTAATGATCTGGAGGATGGTGTGGACTGCACTCTCAGCAAGTTTGCAGATGACACTAAACTAGGAGGCGTGGTAGATACACTAGAGGGTAGGGATCGGATACAGAGGGACCTAGACAAATTAGAAGATTGGGCCGAAAAGAACCTGATGAGGTTCAACAAGGACAAGTGCAGAGTCCTGCACTTAGGACGGAAGAATCCCATGCACTGCTACAGACTAGGGACCGAATGGCTAGGTAGCAGTTCTGCAGAAAAGGACCTAGGAGTCACAGTGGACGAGAAGCTGGATATGAGTCAACAGTGTGCTCTTGTTGCCAAGAAGGCTAACGGCATTTTGGGCTGTATAAGTAGGGGCATTGCCAGCAGATCGAGGAACGTGATCATTCCCCTTTATTCGACATTGGTGAGGCCTCATCTGGAATACTGTGTCCAGTTTTGGTCCCCACACTACAAGAAGGATGTGGAAAAATTGGAAAGAGTCCAGCAGAGGGCAACAAAAATGATTAGGGGTCTGGAGCACATGACTTATGAGGAGAGGCTGAGGGAACTGGGATTGTTTAGTCTCCAGAAGAGAAGAATGAGGGGGGATTTGATAGCAGCCTTCAACTACCTGAAGGGGGGTTCCAAAGAGGATGGAGCTCGGCTGTTCTCAGTGGTGGCAGATGACAGAACAAGGAACAATGGTCTCAGGTTGCAGTGCGGGGGGTGCAGGTTGGATATCAGGAAAAACTATTTCACTAGGAGGGTGGTGAAACACTGGAATGCGTTACCTAGGGAGGTGGTGGAGTCTCCTTCCTTGGAGGTTTTTAAGGCCTGGCTTGACAAAGCCCTGGCTGGGATGATTTAGCTGGGAATTGGTCCTGCTTTGAGCAGGGGGTTGGACTACTGTCTGTTCCTGAATGGGGGGACTAGGTGGATGAGGTATTATCTTTTATTGAACCAACTTCCGTCTCATCTCTCTCACTAACAGAAGTTGGTCCAATAAAAGATATTCTCTCACCCACCTGTCTCTCTCATATCCTGGGACTAAGACGGCTACAATTACACTGTTCCTGAATCCAGAACAGTTGATAAGGACCATCAACAAATGAATAATCTTGCCCAAGCAGGACAATGGATACTACCAGCCAAGGGCCATTCACTTGCTAATGACTTTTATCAGTTTCACCACCCCCTCTGAAACAAAGGTTGGACTACATGGGAAAGCAGCATGGCTGGGTCATGAGATCTCATGCAGATGAAATTGAATAAAGAGAAGTGCAAAGTACTACACTAAGGAAGGAAAACTCAAATGCACAGCTACACAATGGGAAATTAGTTTCTCTTTGGAGTCTGGTCCTGAAGTTTTTTTGCTGTAAGATGGCTACCTTTACATCTGCTGTTGTGTGGCCAGGGAGGTTGAAGTGTTCTCCTACAGGTTTTTGTATATTGCCATTTCTGATATCTGACTTGTGTCCATTTATCCTCTTGCGTAGTGACTGTCCAGTTTGGCCAATGTACATAGCAGAGGAGCATTGCTGGCATATGATGGCATATATAACATTGGTGGACGTGCAGGTGAATGAGCCGGTGATGTTGTAGCTGATCTGGTTAGGTCCTGTGATGGTGTTGCTCGTGTAGATATGTGGGCAGAGTTGGCATCGAGGTTTGTTGCATGGGTTGGTTCCTGAGTTAGAGTTGTTATGGTGCGGTGCCTGGTTGCTGGTGAGAATATGTTGTCTGCCAACCTTAAGTATATTCTTCAGGACCAGACTCCAAAGGGAAACTGCTGAGCTCCAGTTCATTTGCAAATTTGACACCATCAGATCAGGATTAAACAAAGACTGTGAATGGCTATCCAACTACAGAAGCAGTTTCTCCTCCCTTGGTGTTCACACCTCAACTGCTAGCAGAGCACCTCACCCTCCCTGATTGAGCTAACCTCGTTATCTCCATACTGATTTATACCTGCCTCTGGAGATTTCCATTACTTGCATCTGAAGAAGTGAGGTTCTTACCCACGAAAGCTTATGCTCCCAATACTTCGGAATGTCAGGGTGGTTTCTGAGGCTGTGGATGGCATTGCGTTCTGCACTACTTAGGTTATGAGGCAAGCGATGTTGTTTTTCCACAATTTCTGCCTGTGCACGTCGGCAGAAGCATTCTATGTATAGGTCCAGACTGTCATTTCGACCCTACGGAGGAGTCCATATGGAGTTCTTCTTCCTGTGTTGTTGGTGGGAGGGTATCTGTGTATCAGTGCGCTGTTCAGTGTTATCTTGAAAGCATTCTTTGAGTCGGAGGTGGCGAAAGTAGGCTTCCAGATCACCGCAGAACTGTATCATGTTCGTGGCGGTGCTGGGGCAAAAAGAGAGTCCCCGAGATAGGACAGACTCTTCTGCTGGGTTGAGTGTGTAGCTGGATAAATTGACGATATTGCTGGGTGAGTTAGGGGTACCCCTGTTGTGGCCCCTTGTGGCAGTTAGGATTTTAGACAGCTTGCGGTCCTTTTTCCTTTGTAGAGAGGTGAAGTGTGTAATGTAGATCTCCTGTATTATTTTAGGAAAGTCCATTTGTGTGGAGGGTTGGTTATTTATGAAAGTCTCCAGGTTGGAGAGCTCTTCATGTTTTTCTGTTTGCTCTATAGGATGCTGATCAGGTGGTTCCTCAGTTTCTTTGATAGTGTATGGCATAATCTCTCACTGTGGTCTGTGCAGTATGTAGATAGCAATGGATTTTTCACCTTCAGTCCATTTGGTATGATGTCCATCCGTTTGCATTTGGAAAGGAAGATGATATCTGTCTGTATTTGTGCAAGTTTCTTCATGAGGTTGATAGATTTCCATTCCATACGGCTAAATGCAGTGCCTTGAATGGTGTCAAGTATCAGAGGGGTAGCCGTGTTAGTCTGACCCAAAAGGCAATTTTCTAGATAAAAGATTGGTCCCTGCGCAGAAAAACTGGTTTAGCAGGGAGGGAGTCACCTTGGCAACAAATTCACCTGGCAGGGGTTTGTGCTCCAATGGGGAAGCTGGCAAAGGAATCACTCAAGACAAGGATGAAGATTTTAGAAGGGCAGAGGCTGTTCTGCTAGTCAGGAGTCCAGTCCAGGAGAGAAAGGTCAGCCAGTATGTAGCATCCTACTGTGTGCTCCTGGGGGAGTTCTGTAAACCAGAAGCTTTACACTTTTGGATGGAGTTCTGGGAGAAGGGTGTGTTTGAGTATCTCAGGGGTCAGCGCTGGCTCCTGAGGGCCTAGGGCAGGTGGCCTGAGGAGCACCATTTCTGAACAGGAGTAGCAGACTGATAGTGCCCAGGAAATGTGCCAGAGAGGCCAAGGGAGGAACCAGTGCTGTAGCCTGCTGAGACTCTAGAAACCTAACACACCCCAGGGGATCCAGAGCACAAAGGTTTACAGCAGTCCTAGTGGATGGCCATGAGGGACCGCTTGCTAGGATCTGGGACAAAGGGGGATCTCAGCTAGATCCCCAACAAAAAGAGAAGACAGTCTTCAATCCAAAGGTAAAACGAAATCCAAGGCCAATGATGTGAGGTATTTTTAAATGTCATTTTTTTATCAACATCAGATCCATTCATTTTATACAAATCAGATTAATTATAAACATTACCATGAAAAATTCAATTTGTACATTAATCTTGGGCATCTATCTCCTGATTTTCCACTGAGGCCTTAATGGGATTTAAGTGCTGCATAAGCCTTATGCTGGGTCTTTGCATAAGGGCAAATTTCACCTAAAGGTCACTGTATAAATTCTCCAGTTATAATCAGTTTTCAAGTATTCAAAATGAGCAAGAATTTGCAAAGGCTATGTGTTTGAACTTAATGAATGTAATAAAATAAGTTGGAAAATCAAGGGAATAATTTCATGCATTTAAATATTGCAGTATGTTTTTGCTTACAAATTGGTTAAAATGCATCTCTCCTGTTTAAGGTCACTTTTTTAAATGATTGAAGAAAAGCCTTTTCTCCTAGAGAACCTACTGAACCATGGCCAACATAGGCCATTTTAATTAGTTTCTTAATTTATCTCCATTTCCAAATATAATATGGAAAGAACTTTGTTTCTGGTTCCATGAATATGTTTCTATGCACGCTAAAAACACTTCACTAATCATTGTACTACAAAGTTTAAAGTGATGTGTTTTGCAAAAAGCTGAAAACTGCACAGAACAGTTTAAATTATCTTAATTTGCAAACTTCTGGAAGAACTTACAAAGGTACAGCAAAACTCAAATGTCACTGTAAAGTTTACAAGGGTTAGATGGCCTGGACCCATTTAAAAGCTAAACATGATGCTCAATCACTTCAGCTCTCTTTCCAAAGAGACTCTTAGAAACCTACCCCTTTCAAAATTAAATTATTTTTTTTCCAGATCTCTCAGGCATTTAGATTTGGGCTTCTTCTCAGCTATGCCAGGTGTGATCCTAGTGTGTCTCAAGTGTGCTCTGGCCTGCCTGTGGTAAGATTGCAGCCAGTCTGAGAAAGTACTTCAAAGGCTGTCACTTACCCTTCATTTTCAAAAGTCTTTTTACACTAAGCCATCCTCTTGACATCTTTTGCTCAAGTCACAAATGGAAAGAAGACTGAGAGGCATTAGGAAGTGCAGCACACAGAAACATGCATCTCAAAGGAAGGTATTTTGGCATAATAAGACATCATAAATGAGTTTCTAACTTTTGTTGCTAGACTGGACAAAACTGTGCTTTTGCAGCCCTAGAAAACTAAGACATTTATTTTGCAACCTCAAAAATTGCCACGAAATGGAACTGTTGTTTTCTGGACAGCTCTATTAAGAACGTGCTTATATGGTTTCCTAAACAGGGATGGACTTAAGTATTTGCTTAAATACTTCCCTGAAACAAGCAACAGAGGGTCCTGTGGCACCTTTGAGACTAATAGAAGTATTGGGAGCATAAGCTTTCGTGGGTAAAAACCTCACTTCTTCAGATGCAAGACTTGCATCTGAAGAAGTGAGGTTCTTACCCACGAAAGCTTATGCTCCCAATACTTCTGTTAGTCTCAAAGGTGCCACAGGACCCTCTGTTGCTTTTTACAGATTCAGACTAACACGGCTACCCCTCTGATATTTCCCTGAATCAGTTACTCTGCATTTAATATAGTTGAGATATTACATATTTAGTGCCCAAAAGTGCTAGGCATTTTAAAGACATATAAGACAAGGCTCTTCCCAAGGACCTTATAATCTAAATAGACAAGGAGTAGCATCAGATGGGATGTGACAAAAGCAAGTGAATGAGCAAATGGTGATGTTCAGCAGATGTCATGTTAATTCTATATTTTGTTTTCCTTTTCAATCTGACCACTCCAAGAAGGGTACAAGGCTTGCTAGGGATTGCAGTATTTCCCTATCCTTAGAATGAAAACTAACTCTACTATTTCAAATGCCACTATATGGCTACAGAAAATTGTAACTTTTTAAAATGATGACCACAATCATCACTTAAGCATCAGTTATGCATTTCATCCCAAATGACTGGTATCAATATTAATACTTTGAATCCACAAGGACACTGTTTGGGTGGATAAGCACAATTATCCTTATTTTATAAACCAAGTAACTGAGAAATGGAGTTAACTGATTTGCTCCAACACCAGCGAGCTTGGAACAGAATCTAGAGGCTGCATTCTCTGGGGTGTTCTATCCCCACTGCACTGCTCCAGTGGTGCACAGAGATGAGAAAGTGGATATATAGAATCATAAAAGTGTAAGACTGGAGGATACCTTGATAGGTCATCAAGTCCAATCCCCTGGACTGTGACAGGATTAATTATTTAATCTAGACCATCCCTGACAGATGTTTGTCTTACCTCTTCTTAAAAATGTCCACTGTCGTCTTTATAAAAAACTTGTACATACTTGAAGACTATTATATCTCTCCCCCATGCTCCAGTCTTTTCTTCTCCAGACTAAAGAAAACTATTTTTTTATCTTTAATCATTGTTGTTGCTGTCCTCTAAACTCTCTCCAATTTGTCCACATTTTTCCCAAAGTGTGGTACCCAGAAGTGGACATAGCACTCCCACTGAGGCCTTATCAGTGCTGAGTAGAGTAGAAGAATTACTTCTTGTATCTTGATTACAACACTCTTGTTAATACATCCCAGAAGGATGTTCACTTTTTTGCAACAGCATTACATTGATGACTCATAGTTAGTTTGTGATCCACTATAATCCCCAGGTCCTTTTCTGCAGTACTCCTTCCTATGCAATCATTTCCCATTTTGTATTTGTGCAATTGATTATTCCTTCCTAAGTGCAGTATTTTGCATTTGTCCTTATTGACTTTCATCCTGTTTATTTCAGACCATTTCTCCAGTTTGTTAAGATCATTTTAAATTCTAATCCAGTCCCCCAAAGCGCTTGCAAATCTCACTGCTTGGTATCATCCACAAACTTGTTTGGGTTTGTTCATCTAGACTCCTTAATTACTTGAATTGATTCCCAGTGTCACTGTCTGTTTTAACTTTGTCTCTGTACACAGTGTTTGTCAGTTGTATAATGCAAGTCACTACAAGGTAAGAATAAAAGCACCTTTCATATAAAGCAATCAAGATGTATTTTTAAAATCCAAAGTACAAACAAACGTGAATCAGAACAGGACTAAGAAAAGAAAGATATTAGATTGGATTGAATCTATTAACCAGAATTATAAATTATAAAACCAGGACTATTTTTTTAGCACACAATCCACATTTTAGCTTTCATTCAGAAATAGTAGCTGGGTCCAGACAGCTCATAAGGAAGTAGATCAGAACCAGTGATATAGAGTCTGGCTTGTGCCTTACTCTCCACTTTTGTGACCTGAATTGGAGTTGTAAAGAATAAGGCTCATGAAAAGCCTTATATCCATTATTGGGCAAAAGAAACGTCTAGTGCTGTGAACATTTTATAAAATCCCCTCAAGGAAGTGTCCAACCCTTCACAAACCAAAAACCAAAGTCAACTGTATGAATTCAGTTTGACCCCATATATCTGGTTTATCACATATAGAATTTGACACTCTACCCCAATGCTTACTGAACATTTAACAATATACGCTCTACTTTCATTCAACTTTTTTGGAGTAAACTTTAATTAGAGAAGATTATGGTATTCTTTAGTGGTTAGGACAAAATGAAATCTTTAAGAAATCTTGATGGTTTGTCATGTAGGATGGGACTGATTTCTTATGAAAGAAAATGTAAGAATATAACAAAAGGGGGTGTTCATTATCAGTCTAAAAATACCTTCAGTTGAGAGCATAACACAGAATGCAGAGCTGAGCCCATCAGACTTCTGACCTAAATTGCACTCTGCTTTATAAGGCATTATCCAATTTCAGAGTGATTTAATATTTCCCAGAGAGCCAGTAAAATTTCTTTATAGCTGCAGTTACTCACTTCAGTCTATTGTGAGTGAGTTAAAATAAGAGTAATATCATTGTGCACAAGTTGGAGCCCATGCAGAGGTTCTTCAGGGAGACCACAGGACAAGTCATTGCTATAGTCTAACTGAGCAGTTATCAAAGTAAGCTCTATAGTCCCCATATTACTCTGAAAATATTTTCTGAAATCTGGAAAGTAATTAGGAAGTGGTAGCACTAGAAGATGATTATAGTCCCAGATAGAGCGAACTCTGCTGTAATCCAACCATAAGAGATCTTGTTTGTGACAGAAAAGATCAATCAAGTCAGTGTTAACAGAAAATACATGAGTTTGAATAAATGAGGAATAACACTGAAAGCCTGTGTTTTTTAGATGTGCCATCCATAAATAAGCTTCATTTATTCAAGACAGCAGTACTAAGACCACTGCAGAGTGATCAGTCAGAAGCATGGAATAATTCTGAGTACTATCCTGATAAGAGCCATGTTTCAAACTCACACAGATGAAAAATAGCAGGAGGAGAAAGAAAGCACCATATAGAATAAGACCCCCAAATGGTTCCTGGAATATCCTTCAGTGTATGTCAACGAAGACCAATGAGCCAAATAAAAGGTCAAACTGCTGTCCCATCCAACTGCAAGATTCAAAAGGCTCGATTCTGTGCATTGAGTTCCACTAGGTATAAGGGAAACTTTTAGAAGCCAATTATATCTCCCTCATTCTGTGCCAGCCCAGGTCAAGTAGCAGTTAGTGAGTGCAGCTTAGTAGCTGCTCTAACTTATGCCACTGGCATGAGGTCCTAATTGACCTTACACTTGTTGAGAACCAATAAAACAGAGCATCCCTTTCAGCATGCCCCTATACCACCATCTCTCTCTTCTCTGAAGGAAGAGGGGATTGCTACACCAAGCAAAATAAAATAAAATGCACAAATCTATGTCTAATCAAACTGAATACAGATAATCTCACCCTCAGAGATGCTTCAGTAAGTTCCAGGCCTGGGCACAATTCTTTCCCCTGGTACAACTCTTGTTCCAGCTCAGGTGATAGTTAGTGGATTCTTCATGATGGCTTCTTCCCCTCTTTGTCTTTTCCACCCCTTTATATATCTTTTGCATAAGGCTGGAATCCTTTGTCCCTCTCTGGGTTCCCACCCCCTCCTTCACAATGGAAAGACACCAGGTTAAAGATGGATTCCAGTTCAGGTGACATGATCACATATCACTGCAAGACTTCATTGCCCACTTGCCAGCACACAGGTATACAGGAAGACTTACCGGCAAAACACACCCATCTACAGACAATTGTCCTGGTTAATGGGAGTCATCAAGATTCCAAACCACCATTAATGGCCCACACTTTGCATAATTACAATAGGCCCTCAGAGTTATATTTGACATTTCTAGTTTCAGATACAAGAGTGGTACATTTATACAAATAGGATGATCACACTCAGTAGTTTATAAGCTTTGTAATGATACCTTACAAGAGACCTTTTGCATGAAGCAAATTCCAGTTACATTATATTCACTCATTAGCATATTTTTATAAAACCATATAGTCTGCAACGTCACATTTTGGTTTTGTTTATTTACTAGGCAATCTGCTTTGATCTGTTTGCTATCACTTATACAGGGAGTCTTCGGTATACGTCTGGTTTGCGTTCTTGAAAAGGGCAATGGATACTGAAACAACTGATACTGGGGAATTTTTCCCCATAAGAAATAATGGAATAAGATGGGGATGCATTCACAGTGTCGCTACACTCACCTATGACAATTCTCTTTTTGCCTAAACAATGTGCCTTTTTAAAATGAGAGGTTATATAGTACACATTTTACACATAAAACATTGAATAATGTAGAATCATACTATCACCATTCAAACACATAGAACATTTTAATACAGTAAATACAGTAATATAAAACAGTGTCAATTACGCTTAACTTAGGTAGGAGTGGCGGCTGGGTTTTCTTGGGCTGGCTTTTCTGTGGCTGGCTTTTCGGTTTCAGAAGTCCTAAAAAGGATTTTATCAATGTCTGCTCTCCTGCATGAATCTTTGAACGATAGATCTCCCTGTAGCAAGCCACTGCATCATTGAGAACCCTAGAGACTTGGGCAGACCATTCACGAAAAGGATCACCGGTCTGCATGATTTCCGTCATATCATCCAGCAATCCAAAGAAACAGGAGAAATTCTTTGTTGTCAGACTCCTGGCTTCTTGCCCTATGTCATCTTCATCGTCGTCCTTGCTTTCTTTGGATATCCGTTGTTGGTCCAGCTCGATCAGTTCCTCATTTGTCAATTGCTCAGTGTGAGACTCCAACAACTCCTCTACATCATCCTCCTCCTCCACCTCCTTGAAGCCGACATCCTTCGCCAACTTGATGATTTCTTGCTGGAGAGCAGGAACTGCATCAAATCCCACAAAGCTGTGAACAGCATCTGGCCATGCATGGTGCCAAATGCTGTTTATACATTGTGAAGTGACTCTTCTCATGACGTGTCAATGTTTTCCATGCCGTTCAAGATGTTGTAGGACTTCCAAAACTCCTTTACGGTGGGCTTTTACTTCACCTGCTGTTTCCTTAATCAACATGGAGAACATCCTCCGTAGGTAATAAGCATTTAATGTGGCCATTACACCCTGGTCCATAGGCTGCAGCAATGATGTGGTGCTTGGGTGGCAAAAATAGGACCTCGACGTTCAGGCAGAGGGCTTCATACTCCAGTTTGTGGGCACTTGCATTATCCAGCAGAAGGAGAATCTTAAAGGCCAAATTTTCTTTCTGACAGTAAGCCTTAAATTCAGGGACAGCATGGTCTACAAATCACTCACTGATAATACTGTGTGTTATCCAGTCCTTTCTTTTCAACTTCCAAATTATGGGGAGACAAGATTTGATGTCTCCTCATTGCTCTTGGGTTTTCACTGTAGTAGGCAAGCAAGGGTTTTAACTTGTAATCGCCTTCTGCATTTCCCCCAAGCAGGAGGGTTAAGCAGTCTTTTGAGGCTTTGAATCCAGGAGCTGTCTTCTCATCATGAGAAATATAAGTCCTCGTTGGCATCTTCTTATAGTAAAGGCCCATCTCGTCGACATTAAAAACTTGTTTTGGAGAGTAGCCACCTTCCGAAACAATTTTCTTTAGCTGCGCAGGAAACATTTCAGACACTTCTTCATCCACATTAGCCGCTTCTCCTGTGAGTTTTACATTATGTAGGTTGGCACACTTCTGGAATCTGTGGAACCACCCATGACTAGCATTGAAGGTCTCCTTTTCCCCACTCTCTCCCCCTCTCTTTCCTTTAAATCGTTATACAGCCTTTTGGCCTTCTCCTGAATCAAGCTTAAACTCACAGGCATTTTCTTTTGATGCTGGTCATCAATCCAATCAGCCAGCAAACATTCCATCTTCTCCATTGTACTGCTTCTCTATTTTGTTATCTTCATCTATGACAATTTCATAGCACTTCTAGCACTTTCATGAATTCGATCAGCACTCTTAAAAATCCTGTGCGTACCGTCATAGCAGGCAAACAGAGAATACAAGCAACATCGGCTGCACGCTCACCTCTTTCAATACGCTTTATAACATCTAATTTCACTTCTACTGTTACACTTTAACGTTGCCTCCTAGACACAGGCCCACTCTTAACACTTTGAACACATTTTCCACTCATGATGGGTAGTACTGTACAGTACTGTACTCAGAGCCTGCCCCACCTCTTCTCGCCTAGTTCCGCCCCCTCCTCCGAGCGTGTCCCATCCCTGCTCCTCCCCTCTGTCACAACGCCTCCTGCATGCCACTGACCAGCTGATTGCAGCAGGCAGGAGGCACTGGGCAGGAGGGAGAGGAGTTGATCAGCGGCCCTGTGGCCACCAGCGGACAGTAGGTGCTGGCTGCTGGTGGGTGCTAAGCACCCACAGAAAAGCGACACAAAAAGCGAAGCAAGTTGCAAATGACAGATATGCGGATGGGGACCAACATGAATTGGAACACGTTCCCCTATTGATGAGCGACAGATATGTGAAACGATGGATAAGGGGGAGATGTATACCGGGGACCCCCTGTAATCACTTAATATCTATATCCTTTTGTAGTTAATACACTTATTTTATGTTTTAATCCAAACCAGTGTGCATTTGACTAAGATGTCTTGTCCTCTTCACATTGAGGGAGAGGCGAACTGGGTATTAAACCCATATGCTGGCCAGATTTGACCAGGGCAGGATGGTACTTCTCTGGGGTCCTAGGCTGGGAGGCTGGTGGTTAGAGGGCCTGCATGTGACTGCAGTTGGGTGTGTCCCAATACTTTGTTTACAAAACAGATCAAGAAGTGAGAGCCATCAAAACAAATGACCTCAACTGCTCAAGGTTAGGGAACCTACAATGTAAAGTTCGAAGCAGGAGTTTGGAAAAGATAGTGATAATAAGTTGGTATATTTCCTTTCGCATGTTGAGTTCCTTTCCAGGAAATTCCTGTATTATCAAACTCATTCCCACAAAACCATTAATGATATTCAAGATATTTTTAAGATGTAAGTATTTGTTGAAATAGTTTATTCAAATTTTTCTGTGAGGGTGTTCATATGCTGTTCATTTGATATTTGTGGTGTGTGATTAGTCACCAAATTCGCATGATATTGTTTCTGCTCTTTGAATGGATGAGTTAAACTTAAATGATCATAATGAATAATTCACCTCTGGTGTGATTTTTTTTAGATGAATCACTCATGTAAATTTCAAGATTTATTTACACTTGCACCAGTACACTGTGGCCATATGAAAAAATGACCACCCAAATAGGAAACAAATACACTTCAATACATGAACTACTTCTGTATTATTCAAACACAAAACTATGATTAGTCAAGCTCTGTGGTTAATATTTCATACAACTATATGAATAACCCAAAATTTTATTTGCAGGTCCTGCCTCTTTCCTGTTACAGCGTTAAAAGAAACTAAAATATTTTTTTTAAAGTTCACTGTTGTCAAGGAAGTCAGAATTCCAGTAACAAATTGGTCCTTTTAATGTATTCAAAACTAATTAAAATCAAACTCCAAAAGAACTCTAAAAATGGCATGAGGCCTGGACTTTTTATTTAGTTTCAACTTCCGGATATGCAAATAAAAACTCCTACAAACAACAAAAATAATCAATAAATATAGTTCTTTTATAATTTGATAAAAGTGACATTTCCCCAATTAAAAACAGTTTATAAAAATACTTCAGGTTTAACAATACCATATTCAGAAATTTAAAAACAACACCCCCCCGCTCCTTCCCCCCCAAAATAACCCACCCACATACAAATACCTGGAGTCTGATCCTTCTCCACTTTGAGAGACAAGGTGGATGAAGTAATATCTTTTACTGGCCCAACTTCTGTTGGTGAGAGACACAATATTTCAAGCTTACACAAAGCTCTTCTCCCCTTACTTATCTGCATATTTTAATGACTTGCTCATGTGAGTAGAGGATGCAGGATTGGGCCTCTAATAAATATATTTCTTAAAATGGGATTTTATCTTGACAACACTGACACCTTAACTAGAGCAACACTAGGGGGCACTGCTGTAATAGTCTTTATATGGTGCTTGTAAACATAAGTGCACTTCTTTCCACACATTTTAATTTCTTCTGGTTTTAACAAGATTGCAGAATTTGTTGGTTTGTTGTAATATTGAAATGTTAGAAATTAAACTTTGTTGCAACTAAATTGCTAACTTGAATTCTAATTAGAAAACTTTATAATGTAAACATTCTTATGTTACAGCCAGCATGAATGTTCAGGACATCAATGGTTCTTCTTTGGGCCAGATTCTGCTACTTCTACTCACCTGGAGTAAGACCACACTCTCGGAGTAGTCCCACTGATTTCAATATGACTCAATATCAGTAAGCATGGCAGAACTAGCCCCCATATGATGTTATTTAACACTAGGAATCCAAATAACCATTTTGTATTCTCAGTGCAGTAGGGAAGTAATTTCTTCACTGGAAATAAAGGCATTTCCTAGGAGGTTAAAATAGTACCTGAGTTGTCCCCATAATGTCTGAGCCTTGTGCACGTTGCAGGCATTCGCAAGTAGCAGCAGTGGATGAACTTGCAGTGATTACACTCGCACTTCAGAGGATGTGAAATCCTAAGATGAGGAGTGAATAGAAATGGGGAAAATATGATAAAGATGCAAAAGACCCCCCACCCCCACCAAAAAAAAGTAAAGTATAAATCCATGTGGTGTGCACATACAACAAAAATAAAACCATGGTCCCAAGCAGTATTTAATTAAATTGAGCACAGCAATGTAGCATGAAAGCAAGCAAGCATAGAGACTGCACATCTACAATCATACCATAGAAAAAGCTTTAGAGGTGTTTAAATTTGCCACTGTGTATTTGTAACAGTTCTCATCACTTCTTCTGTTCTTTACATGCAAAACCATGAGCTAGTTCCTATTGAATTACAGATAGAATTTAGTATCCGATTCCTCTGCTTGCACATTTGCTAAATAGAGTATGTATTGTACATTGGACACTTGCATACAAGTATTGGATTAAAATAAGTATTGCTGTTTCTTAGACTAATCAACTTAGCGTCATATTTCATTAATAGCCCTCACCAAATGGAAAATGCAATTTATTCAGTATCCACTAACCTTTCCCTTACAAATCCCAAGAAATGTGAGGCCCATCTCAGATAAAAAACAAATAGTGTTTTAATTAAGAAAAAATAATTAATATAACTTTTCTGATTCTAGCAAACAGTATATCCTAGGTACAAATCAATAAAATGAGCAGTGAGATCACTCAGTCAATTACGTGGTGAAGGAGAAAAAAATATCCATTTCCATTCCCCAGAAAATTAAACACTGGGCTAGATTGTGACTTGGGTTATATGTTCATGCAGAGATCCCTCTGACACCTCTACATGGGCTACCCAGATCTTGAGTGTAGCCTCTACTCCCCACACTGAGCAGAAGGGCAGGAAATGGACAGTCTTGACTCTGCTTCCCCACCCCAGTGCAGAGGCCAGTGCAGTTGAGCCTAAGTGAGGGTGTCACTTACTTCTGCCCAGGAACAGTAAGATGATTTGGAGGCACAAGACGATAGGTCTGCAAAGTGGAACTTGTTCAGCTTTGCACTGACTATTAGGCACCGTGCCACCTAGTGGAATCTACAGCTCTGAGTTAGGCACCCAGGCTCCCTACACCAGGGGTCTCAAACATGCAGCCCGCGTGCCCCGCGCCCGCCCCCTGCCTCCCCCGGCCTACCTCCAGGCCAGGGATGGGCAAACTACACCAGTGGGATTGCCCCTCTCAAGCCCCGTGCCAGCTGGCATCACGTCCCTGCGGCCGGAAGGGGTGGGAGGGAGAGAAGCAGAGGGTTCCGTCCCTGTGTTGCCCTGGCTTCCAGGCACGCCCTCCCCCCCCAGCTCCTATTGGCTGGGAACGGGGAACTGCGGCCAATGGGAATTTCGGGGGAGGTACCTGGAAGAGCAGCAAGCAGCGTGCGGAGCCCTGCGTCCCCCTCCCCCAGGGGCCGCAGGGACATGGTTGCAGCTACTTCCAGGAGCGGAGTGGGGCCGGGGCCAGGGCTGGCAGCCTGCCCTGACCCCGGCCCCAGTGTGCGCCGCTGCCACCCCGGAGCCCGAATCCCTCCTGCACCCCACTCCCCAACTCCCTGCCCTGAGCCCCCTGCTGCACCCCACACCCCAACCCCCTGCCCTGAGCCCCCTGCTGCATCCCACACCCCTTCTGCACCCCGAGCCCCCTGCCTGCACCCCAACCCCTTGCTGCACCGCAACTCCCTGCCCTGAGCCCCCGCCACACCCCTCATGCACCCTTTGGGGGCAGGGAGGGGGCGGAATTGGGGTGGGGACTTCAGGGAAGGGGTTGGAATGGGGGCAGGGCAGGGAAGGGGTGGGAAGAGGCGGGGCCTGATGGAAGGGGTGGAGTGGGGGCAGGGCCGGGGGCAGCGAGGGTGTGTGTGTCAGTAATGAGGCCCTCAGGCCAATGAACTAGCCCTCATGTGGCCCTCTTGGTCATTTGAGTTTGAGACCCCTGCCCTACACAATGCATGGATAGAGATAGGTGCCTAAGTACAGGATTCACAGAAGCCAGCATGCTGAGCAGGGAGCTGCCTAAGGCAGCTAACAGAAAATGCTAAGGAGAGGGGTGTTGCTTGAGCCCTGCCCCTCAAAGGGAGTTAGGCATTTAATGGGAGGAGTCTCCTTCTGCTCAAGATTCTCCGCCTTGAACGTGTTCCTGGACGTAGAGCTGACCTGGCTCAGGCACCCTACTCACTACATATACATATATACACACACACAGCTTCAAAACATTCATTGGGCATCATGGGAGTGAGAATTGACTCTAAAACCTGACGACTAGGACACACAGCTTGGAGGGGGTGTTCTGGGTTCTGGTCCCTGCTCCAATTAATATTTAATTATTTTGTAAAAAGTGGAACAGCTTCGACAAGAGAGATAGAGGGCTTAGCTGTGAGCTGGGTGCCAGGTTTCAGGACTGAGGGAACTTTGCACATGCTCAGTGGCAGAAACATAGGTGCCTTTGGGAATTTATTGGCAAAAACATTGGCATCTAGGAAATGTAGGTCCCCTGCAGTTAAAGGGTAGCTGAGCAGGGTTTTGAGGGTCTACATTCGATTCGGGGATCGATTGTCGCATCCCGACGAGACGCGATAATTCGATCCCTGAGAGATCGATTTCTACCCGCCGATTCAGGCGGGTAGTGAAGACGTAGCCTAAGTCCCTTTGTGGATCTAGTCCAAGGTTCGTGGGGCTAGCCTTGGAATGGTGCAGCTTACACACTGCCCACAGCTTGGGGCTGTCTCTAATAGCACACTCCAGCCCTGGGTTTGGAACACAGCTCTATAGCTATAGGTCCTTAGATTTTTAAAACTTTAAAGGAAAAGAAAGTAGCTAAAGCAAAGCTTAACAAAGAAATATATTGCACCCTATATTTTACACAGTGTTATTTTAATAAAATTATTATTACTATAACAATAAATGCATCTGTATTATTGACATAAAAAGGTGCCTCTGCTACTCTGGATCTCTTTAACATTATTTAAAATAACAATAAAAACAAAAACAAACAAGGAGCAAATCCCTGGCTGAAAAACTCCAACAAATCTCCATCCCCAACACAACCCAATGGGTGAGTCTGAGGAACAGAGTTCTGATGGGAAAAGAAATAGTCAGCCCTGAAAGGGATGGAGAGGAATCTTCAGTTGTTATTGGGACTTCCAGTTTTCAGTAGTCATTGCAGTAAACAGTGTATGTTTAAATACATGCACAAGAAGAATGAGAAGAGAAGGGGCTAATTGGGTGGAAGTAGCCCCAGCAGCTATGACTACACCTCTACCATGATATAACGCTGTCCTCGGGAGCCAAAAAATCTTACCATGTTATAAGTGAAACCGTGTTATATCGAACTTGCTTTGATCTGCCGGAGTGCACAGCTCTGCCCACCCAGAGCACTGCTTTACTGTGTTATATCTGAATTTGTGTTATATCGGGTCGTGTTATATCAGGGTAGAGGTGTATATAAGCAAACTGGAAGGCTATGCTGGGAAGGCAGAAGCAGGCAAAACTGGATGCTACAGTATTCTCTGGAAGTAAGTGAAAAGGCTAGCTATTGATTGTAAGTATAACATATAATAAGGCACAGTGGTGGTTAAAAAGAGCAGGAGGATGATTGTGGTCAATGACTGATATTGGAAAGAACTCAGGGAACTACCCTATGACAGTACCCTACTGCAGGACTAAAAGTTACCAGGGAACTCCTACTCATTCCCTTCTTTGTGGGTTTTTGGGAGAGGAATACCTATGTTTAGGAGTTTAGATGCCATTGCCTACACTGAGGCTGCAGAAGCAGAAACATAGGCACATAAACAAAAATCTAGCCACCTACAAGGTTTGCGAGTGGCTGAGCAAGAGTTTTGTGAATCCCTGTGGGGGCTGATTCTGGGATTTAGGTGCCTAAAGTGGTAGGTAGACCCTTAAGTGAAGTGAAGTCCTTTTGTGAATCTAGCCCTCTATGCTTCAGTTCCCTATTTGCTAAATGGGGGTGTTATGAAGATAAGTATATCAAAGGCTGTGAGATGCTCACATAAGTACCAAAGATGTAAGAGCATGTGCTTCTTCTTCTTTTTTTAAGGCTAGTTCTTTGGTTTGACTTACAACTGAATATTTACATTAGCAAAAACACTTGTAATTTTTCAACACAAGTTCATTTTTACTGAAGAACCAGTAGTGTGATATTCATATAACCTTTAGGATCAAAATTAAAATTAGCTTGCCTTTGCCTACCAGCATTAAACATTAAATCACAACTCTTCTTCCATCACACTGATAAAGATTATCTACTGTGACAGACCCAGACCAGTGGGGTACAGGAGTCTGGTTGAGGGCAAACATACTGGTCACTGGATGAGTAGTTTTCTGTTCCCTGAGTGACCAGAGCAGGGGCTGCACTAGAGTAATCAGGAACCTGCTAGAACCAGTTAAGGCAGGCAGGCTAATTAGGACACCTGGAGCCAATTAAGAAGAAGCTGCTAGAATCAATTAAGGCAGGCTAATCAGGGCACCTGGGCTTTAAAAAGGAGCTCACTTCAGTTTGTGGTGCGAGTGTGAGGAGCTGGGAGCAAGAGGTGCAAGGAGCTGAGAGTGTGTGCTGCTGGAGGACTGAGGAGCACAAGCACTATCAGTCACCAGGAGGAAGGTCCTGTGGTGAAAATAAAGAAGGTGTTTGGAGGAGGCCATGGGGAAGTAGCCCAGGGAGTTGTAGCTGTCATGCAGCTGTTACAGGAGACACTATAGACAGCTGCAGTCCACAGGGCCCTGGGCTGGAACCCGGAGTAGAGGGCGGGCCCGGGTTCCTCCCAATTGACCTGGACTGTGGGTTCTTCCAGAGGGGAAGGTCTCTGGGCTGTTCCCCAACCCACATGGTGAATCTCTGAGGCAAGAAAATCCGCCAATAAGCGCAGGACCCACCAAGATAGATGAGGAAATTTGTCACACTGCATACATCAAATCATTTGTATATGTTGCAATTTCCGCCTTACATGTTTCATTGTACATACAGTGGACTAGAGCCTCACCTGCTATAAACTGGTGCATTTCCATTGAAGTCAAGGGAAACACTGATTTATACCGGTTGCAGTGATAAACTCCGGTTGCACTGATAAACTCCGTTTTCAATGTAAGTTTATCAGTCAAGAATAAAGTTACAATCTGGCTCTCCCAGTATTTTAGCTCATATTCAGATGTAATGATTTCACATATATTCTGAACAAACTGGAAGATATTAAAGAACTGATGACTAACAATGGATCCAACCATGTGTGGCACACGGTCATAAAAACACAAACTGTACTATCGCCCTTGTGTTATTTAAAGGTGAGGGTGGGCCTTTAGACAATGTGTTGTGATTTTCTCAAAGAACATTAAGAGTTAGAAGCCTCAAAATTCAAATGCAAGTTTGTACTTTAAATCTCATACCACCCATACAAGCTTTTTCTGCCTCTGCATCAGTGTCACAGAACCAAAAAATTGAGTCAATCATATCATGACCTGATATACATCCTAATAATACATGACTAGATAGTGACTTGGACTACATTCCTCTGCAGAGAATAAGAAGGAGTAAAAGAGCCTCCCCTTAAACTCCTCTGTGGGCCACTCAGAACTTGGAGCCAGGCCCACATGGATAACCAGGTACTGCCCACCTGCTTACTTAAAGCTGCCAAAAATCTCAGAGCAAACCAGTAGTAGACTACACATTTATGTAAAATCTCTCTCTATATATGCATACATGTGAATTGATTTGCATAAACATGCCTTGAGATGCACAGAAAGAGGTGAAGGGGGACAGAGTGAGAAGGGAGAGAGAGACTCCAGTAATTCATCCTCTACCTGTTACCTCCCCCTCCCCCCATGGAAGTATTTCATTCTTCTTTCCCATCTCAGCATCAACATTTCAGACCAACACCCACCAAAAAAACAAACTTAGTTGTGCTAAAAATAAATAACCCCCCAACCAATTTCACATCAAAAAGACCCCTCCCACCCTCGACTTTTGGAGACCCATCGAATGGACAACAGTGCAAGGAAGATCATCTTTTCTTTCCAACCTCCCAAACTTGGGAGAAGGGACGGGGGGGAGCTAGACTTCAGCTCTAGGAAGATCTTCACTCTCCCCGCCCCACAGACAGCACAAGAAACCATAACAGGAGCTGCAGAGCCCGTAGGAACAGCTGATCCCTAATTGGCTGTACTAAGAAGTACCCCGAGCCCATCAGCTGGGAAGTGGGAAGCAGAAGCTCTTCAGGCTTCCTGACTTGAGACACTAGGCTGACCTTCAGCACAGAAAGCAGTTTTGATTGGTTGTCCCTCTTCACAGATCCCTAGCAAGGTCTGAAAACCAGTAGAGTTGGCAGGCAGGTCTGTTTATTCCCTCCATGGAGCAAGTGTATAGAATAATGGAGAATTTCCTAATTCCCTTGGCAAATCACTATCCTGCTACTGCAAGGTTGTGTCTGTGGCATAATCCCTCCTAGCATTACATCTGGGGTCGTGAAGCTTACTCACCACCCCTTGCTCAGGGCTGTGCCTAAAATCAAATAATAATAACTGACTTGAGAAGTGATGTAACTGGACTACCTTATTATTATTGGCAGACTGTTTGTCCAGCTACTGTAGGTCAAGCACAGTGTAGTGGGGTAGAGACCGTCGAATCGTGGAAGTCAACGAATGGCTACGCAGGTGGTGTCGGAGAGAAGGCTTTGGATTCTTCGACCATGGGATGGTGTTCCAAGAAGAAGGAGTGCTAGGCAGAGACGGGCTCCACCTAACGAAGAGAGGGAAGAGCATCTTCGCCAGCAGGCTGGCTAACCTAGTGAGGAGGGCTTTAAACTAGGTTCACCGGGGGAAGGAGACCAAAGCCCTGAGGTAAGTGGGGAAATGGGATCCTGGGAGGAAGCACAAGCAGGAGAGCGCAAGAGGGGAGGACTCCTGTCTCATGCTGAGAAAGAGGGACGATCATTGAGTTATCTTAAGTGCCTATACACAAATGCAAGAAGCCTGGGAAACAAGCAGGGAGAACTGGAAGTCCTGGCACAGTCAGGGAACTATGATGTGATTGGAATAACAGAGACTTGGTGGGATAACTCACATGACTGGAGTACTGTCATGGATGGATATAAACTGTTCAGGAAGGACAGGCAGGGCAGAAAAGGTGGGGGAGTTGCATTGTATGTAAGAGAGGAGTATGACTGCTCAGAGCTCCGGTATGATACTGCAGAAAAACCTGAGAGTCTCTGGATAAAGTTGAGAAGTGGGAGCAACAAGGGTGATGTCGTGGTTGGAGTCTGCTATAGACCACCAGACCAGGGGGATGAGGTGGACGAGGCTTTCTTCTGGCAACCAGCAGAAGTTGCTAGATCGCAGGCCCTGGTTCTCATGGGAGACTTTAATCACCCTGATATCTGCTGGGAGAGCAATACAGCGGTGCACAGGCAATCCAGGAAATTTTTGGAAAGCGTAGGGGACAATTTCCTGGTGCAAGTGCTGGAGGAACCAACTAGGGGCAAAGCTTTTCTTGACCTGCTGCTCACAAACAGGGAAGAACTAGTAGGGGAAGCAAAAGTGGATGGGAACCTGGGAGGCAGTGACCATGAGATGGTCGAGTTCAGGATCCTGACACAAGGAAGAAAGGAGAGCAGCAGAATATGGACCCTGGACTTCAGAAAAGCAGACTTTGACTCCCTCAGGGAACAGATGGGCAGGATCCCCTGGGAGAATAACATGAAGGGCAAAGGGGTCCAGGAGAGCTGGCTGTATTTTAAAGAATCCTTATTGAGGTTGCAGGAACAAACCATCCCGATGTGTAGAAAGAATAGTAAATATGGCAGGCGACCAGCTTGGCTAAACAGTGAAATCCTTGCTGATCTTAAACGCAAAAAAGAAGCTTACAAGAAGTGGAAGATTGGACAAATGACCAGGGAGGAGTATAAAAATATTGCTCAAGCGTGCAGGAGTGAAATCAGGAAGGCCAAATCACACTTGGAGTTGCAGTTAGCAAGAGATGTTAAGAGTAACAAGAAGGGTTTCTTCAGGTATGTTAGCAACAAGAAGAAAATCAAGGAAAGTGTGGGCCCCTTACTGAATGAGGGAGGCAACCTAGTGACCGAGGATGTGGAAAAAGCTAATGTACTCAATGATTTTTTTGCCTCTGTCTTCACGCACAAGGTCAGCTCCCAGATTGCTGCACTGGGCAGTACAGCATGGGGAGAAGGTGACCAACCCTCTGTGGAGAAAGAAGTGGTTCGGGACTATTTAGAAAAACTGGACGTGCACAAGTCCATGGGGCCGGATGCGCTGCATCCGAGGGTGCTAAAGGAGTTGGCGGGTGAGATTGCAGAGCCATTAGCCATTATTTTTGAAAACTCATGGCGATCGGGGGAGGTCCCAGATGACTGGAAAAAGGCTAATGTAGTGCCCATCTTTAAAAAAGGGAAGAAGGAGGATCCGGGGAACTACAGGCCAGTCAGCCTCACCTCAGTCCCTGGAAAAATTATGGAGCAGGTCCTCAAGGAATCAATTATGAAACATTTAGAGGAGAGGAAAGTGATCAGGAACAGTCAGCATGGATTCACGAAGGGGAAGTCGTGCCTGACTAACCTAATTGCCTTCTATGATGAGATAACTGGCTCTGTGGATGAGGGGAAAGCAGTGGATGTGTTATTTCTTGACTTTAGCAAAGCTTTTGATACGGTCTCCCACAGTATTCTTGCCACCAAGTTAAAGAAGTATGGGCTGGATGAATGGACTGTAAGGTGGATAGAAAGCTGGCTAGATCGTCGGGCTCAACGGGTAGTGATCAATGGCTCCATGTCTAGTTGGCAGCCGGTTTCAAGTGGAGTGCCCCAAGGGTCGGTCCTGGGGCCGGTTTTATTTAATATCTTTATTAATGATCTGGAGGATGGTGTGGACTGCACTCTCAGCAAGTTTGCAGATGACACTAAACTAGGAGGCGTGGTAGATACACTAGAGGGTAGGGATCGGATACAGAGGGACCTAGACAAATTAGAGGATTGGGCAGAAAAAAACCTGATGAGGTTCAACAAGGACAAGTGCAGAGTCCTGCACTTAGGACGGAAGAATCCCATGCACTGCTACAGACTAGGGACCGAATGGCTACGTAGCAGTTCTGCTGAAAAGGACCTAGGGGTCACAGTGGACGAGAAGCTGGATATGAGTCAACAGTGTGCTCTTGTTGCCATGAAGGCTAACGGCATTTTGGGCTGTATAAGTAGGGGCATTGCCAGCAGATCGAGGAACGTGATCGTTCCCCTTTATTCGACATTGGTGAGGCCTCATCTGGAATACTGTGTCCAGTTTTGGGCCCCACACTACAAGAAGGATGTGGAAAAATTGGAAAGAGTCCAGCGGAGGGCAACAAAAATGATTAGGGGTCTGGAGCACATGACTTATGAGGAGAGGCTGAGAGAACTGGGATTGTTTAGTCTCCAGAAGAGAAGAATGAGGGGGGATTTGATAGCAGCCTTCAACTACCTGAAGGGGGGTTCCAAAGAGGATGGAGCTCGGCTGTTCTCAGTGGTGGCAGATGACAGAACAAGGAGCAATGGTCTCAAGTTGCAGTGGGGGAGGTCCAGGTTGGATATCAGGAAAAACTATTTCACTAGGAGGGTGGTGAAACACTGGAATGCGTTACCTAGGGAGGTGGTGGAGTCTCCTTCCTTGGAGGTTTTTAAGGCCCGGCTTGACAAAGCCCTGGCTGGGATGATTTAGCTGGGAATTGGTCCTGCTTTGAGCAGGGGGTTGGAGTAGATGACCTCTTGAGGTCCCTTCCAACTCTGATATTCTATGATTCTATGATTCTAGTGTCTTTACATCACTGCAGTAGAGAAGACTCAAGCCTTTCTTAACTTCACAAAAAGACAGGTGATACCAAAAGAGACCCCATTCAAAATTCCCCAGAAAGAAAAGGGTTTCTATTAATGTTATAGGGCCTTACTCTCATTTACATTAAGGTCTTTCAGTGATATCAGTGTCTAAAGAGGGTGTAAATTATATTTTTACTTCGTTTCAGGTCTCTTTACATTTCCAGAATGGTGTAAAGTGGCCTTAGTGTAAAGGAGAATCTGGCCCACTATGCTCTACACATAAACTAATGGCTGGATCAAAAGTTAAGTAGCTTACACATGATGCAGCACAGTGGTAGAGAATCACAGTTGTATAGCATAGGCTTATATATACATTGCCTTTTCTTAGTCCTAAAATTTCTTTCAAATTACAGACTGCTGTGTCAGTGTCTTCAAATAACCACTATATCAAAGCTTTTGCATCAACTATAAATCAAAGAATTGAATGAACAACATATATATTCTATGGTAGATGCTATACCCCCTGGGGATTCAGGAAAATAGAGGTGCAGTATTACAGGGTCAATTGGTTTAGGTTCCCTTTGAAGTCTGAAGGATATGTGTAACAACTTAGACAAGTGTAACCCAGAAAGAATTGAACACTAAAACATCCCTCACTCTAACATTTTTGTGTTACTCTAAGCTAATACACTACATAATTGCTTACGTCTCTTTGAACTTAAATGAGACTCAGGGAATTTTAAGCATAAAGCATGCAATACATGAGATAAAAGGAAATGTAAAGCATCTTAACATCAGATGAATCTTTACAAGTGACAGCTTTAATGTAGGGATTATCTGTATTTATGAGTACATATTTTACATGATAATCAGGGGACTCATTTGCAGACCCTATGTAAACATATGTTTGGCCATTCATCTAGTCATGTGCATCAGCAAAGGCGTACATGCAACTTGAGAATTTATGTGGTAATATGTATTGGAAAGGAGAAGCATAAATGCATAGGCACAAAGATGTGTTTACCTAGGGAATTAAAGTCAGAACTTCTCTTTCTATGAAATCTCTCATACCAACACAGATACTAGAAATTTGTTTCCTCTCTGGCAATTGCTAGAAATATTGCATTTTTCATGGCTTTCCCTATACAGACTGATAAAAGCATAGGGTTGCCAGTCATCTGGTTTTCGACTGGAATGCAGTGCCGTAGCCAGGTGGAGGGAACAGGGGGAGCAATAAAAAAAAAAAGGCGCCACCCGCTGTGGCGCTTTTACTCACCCGGCGGCACGCCGCGTCTTCGGCGGCAGGCCCTTCACTCTCTCCGGGTTTCTTCGGCGGCACTGAAGGTCCTGCCACCGAAATGCCGCCGAAGACCCGGAGCGAGTGAAGGTCCCGCTGCCGAAGACCTGGACTGCCGCCAGGTGAGTAAAATAAAAGCGCCGCAGCAGGTGGCGCCTTTTTTTTTTAATCGCTCCCCTGGGTGAGTAAAAAGGTGCCAAGAAATTGACAAGGCGCCACTTGTGCTCAGTGGGGGAGCAGCTGCTCCCCCGCTCCCTCCTTAGCTATGCTACTGCCAGAATGCCTTGTCAAAAAGGGACACTGGCGGCTCCGGTCAGTATTGCTGATCAGGCCGTTAAAAGTCCGGTCGGTGTTGCAGCAGAGCTCAGGTAGGCTCCCTGCCTGCCCTGGCTCCGCATGGCTCCTGGAAGCGGCCAGTATATCCCTGTGGCCCCTATGTGCAGGGGCAGCCAGGGAGGCTCCACGCGCTGCCCCCACTCTGAGCACCAGCTCTCCAGCTCCCATTGGCAAGGAACCACAGCCAATGGGAGCTGCAGGGGCAGTGCTTGTGGGCACAGGCAGTGCGCACTGCACAGAGCTGCCTGGCCACCCTGGCGCATAGGAGCCGGACATGCCAGCCAATTCCAGGAGCCGCATGGAGCCAGGGCAGGCAGGCAGTCTGCCTTAGTGCTGCTGCACCACCAACCAGAAGACGCCGGAGGTAAATGCCGCCCAGCTGGAGACCGCACTCTGAACCACTGTCACAGCCCTGATCCTCCTCCCAGAGCCCACACACCGCAACCCCTCCCGCACTCCAAACCGCTGCTCCAGCCCTAAGCCCCCTCCCGCACCCAAACTCCCACTTGGAGCCCACACCTTCTCCTGAACCCTACCCCCTGCCCCAGCCCTGAGTCTGTTCCCGCACTCTAAACCCCTCAGCTCCAGCCCAGAGCCTCCTCCCATAACGCAAACACCTCATTCCCAGCCCCACCCCAGAGACCGCATCCCCCAGTCAGAGCCCTCACCCCCTCCCACACCCTAACCCCCTGCCCCAGCCTGGAGCCCCTTCCCGCACACTGAACCCCTCAAGGCGGCACGCAAGCTGATTTTCAGTGGTGCACACACTGCCCTGGCCACTGGTCCGGGGGACTCTGCATTTTAATGTAATTTTAAATGAAGCTTCTTAAACATTTTAAAAACCTTATTTACTTTACATACAATAGCTTAGTTATATATTATAGGCTTATAGAAAGAGACCTAAAAACATTAAAAATGTATTACTGGCCAGCGAAATCTTAAATTAGAGTGAATAAATGAAGACTCGGCACACCACTTCTGAAAGGTTGCGACCCCTGATATAGTCTCTTCATATGGTGATAACTCTTTCCATTCCACTATTATCTCTGGAGGATATTAAACAGAAGCTACTAAAATCTGACATTTTTAAATCAGCAGGTCCAGATAAATTTCATCCAAGAGTTTTAAAAGAGCTGTTGGAGGAGCTCACTGGACCATTAATGTTGATTTCTCAATACGTCTTGGAGAACTAGAGAAGTTCCGGAACACTGAAAGAAAGCTAACATTGTGTCAATTTTAAAAAAAGGGTAAATGGGTTTACCTGGGTAATTATAGACCTGACAGCCTGACATGGATCCCAGCCAAGATAATAGAGCGGCTGATATGAGACTCAATTAAAAAAAGAATTAAAGGAAGATAATCTAATTAATAAAATCAACATGGGTTTATGGAAAATAGATCCTGTCAAACTAACTTTTTTTTTTGAGATTACAAGTTTGGTTGATAAATGTAATAGGATTGGCATAATATAATTAAATATCTGTAAGATATTTAACTTGGTATCACATGCCATTTTGTTTCAAAAATAGAACAATATAAAATTAACATGGCACACATTAAACTGATTTAAAAACTAGCTAAATGATAAGTCTCAAAATGTAACTGTAAATGGGTAATCATCATGAAGTGAATGTGTTTCCAGTGGGGTTCCACAGGGATCAGTTCTTGCCTTACACTATTTAACATTTTTTTATTAATGATCTGGAAAAAAACATCAGTGATGGTTATATAAAAAGTTTGTAGATGACACAAATTGGGAGGTAAATAATGAAGAAGACAGATCACTGATCTTGGATTGATCTAGATCGCTTGGTAAACTGGAGGCAAGTAAACAATGTGCATTTTAATACACCTAAATGTAAATGTATAATCTAAGAACAAAGAATGTAGGCCATACTTACAGGATAGGAGACTCTATCCTGGGAAGTAATAATTCTGAAAATGATTGGGGGTTGTGGTGGATAATCAGCTGAACATGAGCTCCCAATGCAACACTGTGGCTGAAAGAACTAATGCAATCCTGGGATACATAAACAGGAGAATCTCGAGTAGGAGAAGAGAAGTTATTTTATGTCTGTATTTGGCATTGGTGCAACCACTTCTGGAATACTGTGTCCAGTTCTGGTGCCCACAATTCAAGAAGGATGCTGAGAAATCGGAGAGGATTTTTATGAAAAAAATCTTTGAAAACGATAAACTGTTCATTCTAGAGACAAAGGAAAAAACTCTGACTTAAGCTTTTTTAAATTCCACAAAATACTAAGAAAAATTATGTGTAATATAAACACAGCACTCAAGTATTTTTGAACATCTTCTATGCAAAAATAAATCACTTTCTCTCCAGAGATATTTTTGATGGAGTGAACTGAAAGTGTATTATAGGGGAGTGGGAGGCACAGTGGGTGAATACAAAAGATCTTCACCTACGAATGGGGTGTTCAAATCTATAAGGAGGATTGTGTGATTGTCTTGTTTAATGGACATTAGCCAGAATAGATGTCATATAATTCATCATTACTGGCTACTCTGGAAGGTAGGTAGGTGGTAGTAGTGGGGATTTTTAAGGCACAGCTGTAGATCAGAATTAAACACAATTACAAATTGGATGGTGAAGCTTGCACAGCACTTCTGTTTCTGGCAAATGCTATCATCCCTCATTTTCATGAGCACAAAAGACAGCGAACATTGTTTTTTTAATTCTTCAGTTTTCAACCTCAGCTTTCTCCGCTCGATCCCACGTGGTTTATATGTAATTTTTTCAAATACTATTCACAGTATTTAAATATCAAACTGTAATTAGAGACTAAAGATTTTTTTTAAGATATACTTTGAAATACAAGGAGAATTTCTTTTAAATATATAGAATAATTTTATTTTTAATCATTTTGTTAGTATAGTAGGTAATCTCTCATATAATACATTATATGAAAATTATCTTCTCTGAAGCTGATAAAGAAGTTGAAGTGTTTATCTGTAAGGGAGTATCTATATGCTGTTACATTCTCTCCCCAGCCCAGGAAAGAACCTCTGCCACCACTGAGCCTCTTTCAGGCCCTTATTATTTGATTACAAAAAACACACAACAAATCTTTCCCCCTGACCCAAGCAGACTGCAATGGCTGAGAGGCCTTTATCTTTGTCTTGCCAAGCTAGAAAAAAAGACATACCCCTTCCTTTAAACATATGAGAGATAGGCAGCCCATAACTATTTCCTGGCTGTTTTGCTTTCTCACAGTATTGCTACATTCTGTCTCCATGTGTGATCCTCTTTTCTGTAGTTTCCTAGAAGGACAAGGTCACTAGTGAGGAGGGCTTTAAACTGGGTTCACCAGGGGAAGGAGACCAAAGCCCTGAGGTAAGTGGGATACCGGGAGGAAGCACGAGCAGGAGAGCGCAAGATGGGAGGACTCCTGCCTCATACCGAGAAAGCAGGATGATCAGCGAGTTATCTTAAGTGCCTATACACAAATGCAAGAAGCCTGGGAAACAAGCAGGGAGAACTGGAAGTCCTGGCACAGTCAAGGAATTATGATGTGACTGGAATAACAGAGATTTGGTGGGATAACTCACATGACTGGAGTACTGTCATGGATGGATATAAACTGTTCAGGAAGGACAAGCAGGGCAGAAAAGGTGGGGGAGTTGCATTGTATGTAAGAGAGCAGTATGACTGTTCAGAGCTCCAGTATGAAACTGCAGAAAAACCTGAGAGTCTCTGGACTAAGTTTAGAAGTGTGAGCAACAAGGGTGATGTCATGGTGGGAGTCTGCTATAGACCACCAGACCAGGGGGATGAGGTGGATGAGGCTTTCTTCTGGCAACTAACAGAAGTTACTAGATCACAGGCCCTGGTTCTCATGGGGAACTTCAATCACCCTGATATCTTCTGGGAGAGCAATACAGTGGTGCACAGACAATCCAGGAAGTTTTTGGAAAGTGTAGGGGACAATTCCTGATGCAAGTGCTGGAGGAACCAACTAGGGGCAGAGCTCTTCTTGACCTGCTGCTCACAAACAGGAAAGAATTAGTAGGGGAAGCAAAAGTGGATGGGAACCTGAAGGCAGTGACCATGAGATGGTCGAGTTCAGGATCCTGATACAAGGAAGAAAGGAGAGCAAACCGTCCCGATGTGTAGAAAGAATAGTAAATATGGCAGGTGACCAGCTTGGCTTAACAGTGAAATCCTTGCTGATGTTAAACACAAAAAAGAAGCTTACAAGAAGTGGAAGTTGGATTGGACAAATGACCAGGAAGGAGTATAAAAATATTGCTCAGGCATGCAGGAGTGAAATCAAGAAGGCCAAATCACACTTGGAGTTACAGCTAGCAAGGGATGTTAAGAATAACAAGAAGGGTTTCTTCAGATATGTTAGAAAGTTAAAGGAAGTGTGGCCCCCTTACTGAATGAGGGAGGCAACCTAGTGACCGAGGATGTGGAAAAAGCTAATGTACTCAATGCTTTTTTTGCCTCTGTCTTCACGAACAAGGTCAGCTCCCAGACTGCTGCACTGGGCAGCACAGTATGGGGAAGAGGTGACCAGCCCTCTGTGGAGAAAGAAGTGTTTCAGGACTATTTAGAAAAGCTGGATGAGCACAAGACCATGGGGCCAGATGCTCTGCATCCGCGGGTGCTAAAGGAATTGGCAGAGGTGATTGCAGGTATTACCACAATATTCTTGCTGGCAAGTTAAAGAAATATGGGCTGAAAAAAAGAGAGTGACACAAGAGAACTTTCTAAGCATACTGCAAAACTCAACAAATCTGGGCTGAGGTTAACAATAGGGGAAGCTATTTCCAAACCTAGGACCTATAACAGAGAAGGCTCTACTCGCAGTCCCCTTGTTTTGTTGTGGGACCCCTAAAATCATGGAGCAGGTCCTCAAGGAATCAATTCTGAAACACTTAGAGGAGAGGAAAGTGATCAGGAACATTCAGCATGGATTCACTAAGGGCAAGTCATGCCTCACTAACCTAATTGCCTTCTATGACGAGATAACTGGCTCTATGGATAAGGGGAAAGCAGTGGACGTGTTATTCCTTGACTTTAGCAAAGCTTTTGATACAGTCTCCCACAGTATTCTTGCTGGCAAGTTAAAGAAGTATGGGCTGGATGAATGGACTATAAGGTGGATAGAAAGTTGGCACTGCTACAGACTAGGGACCGAATGGCTAGGCAGCAGTTCTGCAGAAAAGGACCTAGGGGTTACAGTGGACGAGAAGCTGGATATGAGTCAACAGTGTGCCCTTGTTGCCAAGAAGGCTAATGGCATTTTGGGCTGTATAAGTAGGGGCATTGCCAGCAGATCGAGGGACATGATCATTGGGATGATTTAGTTGGGGATTGGTCCTGCTTTGAGCAGGGAGTTGGACTAGATGACCTCCTGAGGTCCCTTCCAACCCTGATATTCTATGGTTCTATGATTCTATGACTATAAATCATCTTGTATGGTGTTTTCGCCAAACTAGTTTAAAAAAATAGTAATTACAGGTACAGCCTTGAAGCATTATCTACCATGTGCAAGTTTCTTCAGATTACTGAAATTCATTTAAACTAAATAGCTTTCTCTTTAATTTACTAAACGAAGCAACTAGTAGCTTGCTTTAATTTAGTGAATTAAGCATACATAGCTTAAGCATATTTTTGTTAACATTTTAAATTATTTTGATTAAGTCTTCATAGTATAATGAACACAATTACAGTTTCAATTATTTTTTCCCAAAGTTACACTCTACCTTTAGAATTATCTTTGCTGAATATCAACATTTGACTTGCAAAATCCAGGGATGCTGTCCAAAAATATGTTCCAGCTACTGTACAGTATGTACTATCAACAGAACAGCTCAATTTTGCATTTTTAGTTAGATCTGAGTATCCCATATTAAGCTTAGGTCTAGGTTCCAGCTTTTATAATTATATTGTTTAACCATAAAAATGAAGCCAAGATCTAATTTTCTTGGTCACATCAGTGAAAAACAATCAGCCTTCGTATAAACAAAAATATTGGGTCATATTCATCCTTGGTGTAATTCCATTGATATCAACAGAACTACTCCAGAAAATAATTTAGACTATTAAGTTGTCATTCAGCTATGAATACTTACCTTCAAGCTTCGTTATTAAACCATGGTTAAACAAAGCCATTGCTTCATTTACTGGCTCCAGGCCTGATCCAGTGCCCATTTGAAACAATGGGAGTCCTCCCATTGACTTTAATGAGCCTTAAATCAGGCCCATAGTGCACCACATGTGAAGTTTACATTCAGAAGCAAAACTGAGGCTGACTATTTAAGGTAAGAGTTCCAGGAACTGACCATGCAGCTCTGTAGCAAGAGAGGTGGTCAGCTCTCCCAGATCCATGGCCAGAGCAGCACAACAAAATGGGAAGGGGAGGGGGCAGCGTGGAATTACAAATCATTGCATGAAATGGCATCCCAGAATTAAAATCCAAACAACACATTTTGTTATCTTGATATTCTGATTCACTGCACTATGAACCTCTCTTATATAATCATCTCCTGCAACACATAAATAAGTACAGTCTATCTTTCATAGCCAGAGGGCCAATGCAGAAATGGCAAGCATTTGATAAAGAAAAATGCCTGCATCTGTGCTATAAACATAATGCAAGTGCAATAAGTTTCAAGGTGTTCATTTTATCCTGTAAAGCCCTTCCTGGTTTAGGACTATGCAGGGATGCTGGGAGCCAATGAATGAAACTGTAAACCCTGTATATGATGGAAATCATTTCAAGCTAGGTGTGCAGCAGCACCTCTAGTTCCAACACTTATGGGACTATGTTACCTGAGAAATTGCCTCTCTCCCTCTATCGTGGAGTCGTGGTTCGCCGCTCCAGGCCAATGGGGGCTGCAGGGAAGGGCGGCCAGCACATCCCCCGGTCTGCGCCGCTTCCTGAAGCCCCCATTGGCCTGGAGTGCAAACCGAGGCCAGTGGGAGCCGCGATCGGCCAAACCTGTGGATGCGGCTGGTAAACAAACCGGCCTGGCCCACCAGGGGCTTTCCCTGAACAAGCGGTGGACCGGCTTTGAGAACCACTGAATTAGGGGATTGAGACAGAAATTACTGGGTGAGGTTTCCAGATTCCAAGGCCAAAAGGAACCATTATGATCATCTAGTTTGACCGTCTTTATAACACTGGCCATAGGACTTCCTCTGAATAATTCCATTTGAATGACAGCATCTCTTCATTAAATTCAAGCTTGATCTCATGACTCAGCACTTCACCCAGATCACTTTAAAAGTCTCTCCCATCTTGGGTGGCAAAGTCCAACAAATAATCCTAAAACCTTGTATCAGGTCTCTAGCCCCTGACTCAGAGCCTAAAGGTCCTTATGCCCCTCTCTCTGGGCTCTGAATTGTCCTGACCCCCTTTACAGAAGGGGCTTCATGCCACCTGCTCATTGGCTGGTAGAAGATGGGCCTGTGTTCCCCTACGTTGGGTTTCAGTCCAAGGTCTGCTCTGTCAAACACCTTTCCACTGCCTCCTTGGACTCCTTCCTACCATTAGCCTGTTCTCAGGACTTTTCCCCAACCCCTTTCTTGGCTCTTTGTAATAACACCACCTCTCCAGAGGTCTGGCTTCTATCCTTTATGTCAGGATCCACCAGTGAAGCTAACACCAATCCTGTGTCTTCCAGAAATCTTCACTTTCTAGTGCCCTGAGTGTGACTGCATAGTTCTTCCTCCTCTCCCTGCAGCGCCTTAAATTCCAGTTCAAATGCCCTTTATGCTTTACCACTACTACCTCTTGTGCTTCACTGTCTTTGGCCAATGGCAGAGCCAGGTTTTGCTACAGGGGCGGGAGGGGGAAAGAAGGAGGCTGTTCTATGGCCTGGGTTATGCAGGAAGTCAGACTAGATCAGGGGTTCTCAAACTGGGGGTTGGGACCCCTCAGGGAGTCACCAGGTTATTATGTGGGGGGTCACGAGCTGTCAGCCTCCACCCCAAACCCCGCTTTGCCGCCAGCATTTATAATGGTGTTAAATATATTAAAAGTGCTTTTAATTTATAAGGGGGGGGGTCGCACTCAGAGGTTTGTTATGTGAAACAAAAGTTTGAGAACCACTGCACTAGATGATCTAATGGTCTCTTCTGGCCTTAAAATTTATGAAGTGCTGTGAGTCTTTCCTCACCACACTATGATGTTCTCCTCTTTCTAGAGCATCTTCTAGAACAAATCAGTTAGCGTTATCCAGGCTGTGCCTGTACCTCACAGTTGTGTCTGAAGCACATTGAAATTGGCAGGTGACTATGTTGTGTTCACACTGCTAATGGTGCAATTAGATGGAATGTGTACTATGCAAGAGCACAGTAAGAACATAAGAACATAACATAAGAACATAAGAATGGCCATACTGGGTCTGACGAAAGGTCCATCCAGCCCAATATTCTGTCTACCGACAGCGGCCAATGCCAGGTGCCCCAGAGGGAGTGAACCTAACAGGTAATGATCAAGTGATCTCTCTCCTGCCATCCATCTCCACCCTCTGACAAACAGAGGCTAGGGACACCATTCCTTACCCATCCTGGCTAATAGCCATTAATGGACTTAACCTCCATGAATTTATCCAGTTTTCTTTTAAACCCTGTTATAGTCCTAGCTTTCACAACCTCCTCAGGCAAGGAGGTCTACAAGTTGACTGTGCGCTGTGTGAAGAAGAACTTCCTTTTATTTATTTTAAACCTGCTGCCCATTAATTTCATGTTGTGGCCTCTAGTTCTTATATTATGGGTACAAGTAAATAACTTTTCCTTATTCACTCTCCACATCACTCATGATTTTATATACCGCTATCATATCCCCCCTTAGTCTCCTCTTTTCCAAGCTGAAAAGTCCTAGCCTCTTATCTCTCGTCATATGGGACCCGTTCCAAACCCCTAATCATTTTAGTTGTCCTTCTCTGAACCTTTTCTAATGCCAGTATATCTTTTTTGAGATGAGGAGACCACATCTGTACGCAGTATTCAAGATGTGGGCGTACCATCGATTTATATAAGGGCAATAAGATATTCTCCGTCTTATTCTCTATCCCCTTTTTAATGATTCCTAACCTCCTGTCTGCTTTTTTGACTGCCGCTGCACA
This sequence comes from Malaclemys terrapin pileata, assembly GCF_027887155.1. Lineage (NCBI taxonomy): Eukaryota > Metazoa > Chordata > Testudines > Emydidae > Malaclemys > Malaclemys terrapin. Next base: position 169,249,103 of record NC_071507.1, read on the forward strand.
CTGCGCGAACATCTTCAGAGAACTATCCACAATGACTCCAATATCTTTTTCCTGATTAGTTGTAGCTAAATTAGCCCCCATCATATTGTATGTATAGTTGGGGTTATTTTTCCCAATGTGCATTACTTTACATTTATCACATTACATTTCATTTGCCATTTTGTTGCCCAATCACTTAGTTGTGTGAGATCTTTTTGAAGTTCTTCACAGTCTGTTTTGGTCTTAACTATCTTGAGCAGTTTAGTATCGTCTGCAAACTTTGCCCCCTCACTGTTTACCCCTTTCTCCAGAACATTTATGAATAAGTTGAATAGGATTGGTTCTAGGACTGATCCTTGGGGAACACCATTAGTTACCCTTCTCCATTATGAAAATTTACCATTTATTTCTACCCTTTGTTCCCTGTCTTTTAACCAGTTCCCAATCCATGAAAGGATCTTCCCTCTTATCTCATGACAACTTAATTTACGTAGGAGCCTTTGGTGAGGGACCTTGTCAAAGGCTTTCTGGAAATCTAAGTACATTATGTCCACTGGATCCCCCTCGTCCACATATTGTGTTGACCCCTTCAAAGAACTCTAATAGATTAATAAGACATGATTTCTCTTTCAGAAACCATGTTGACTTTTGCCCAACAATTTATGTTCTTCTATGTGTCTGATAATTTTATTCTTAAAATTGTTTCAACTAATTTGCCCGGTACTGACGTTAGACTTACCGGTCTGTAATTGCCGGGATCACCTCTAGAGCCCTTTTTAAATATTGGTGTTACATTAGCTATCTTCCAGTCATTGGGTACAGAAGCCGATTTAAAGGACGTTACAAACCATAGTTGTTAGTTCCGCAATTTCACATTTGAGTTCTTTCAGAACTCTTGGGTGAATGCCATCTGGTCCCAGTGACTTGTTACTGTTAAGTTTATCAATTAATTCCAAAACCTCTTCTAGTGACACCTCAATCTGTGACAATTCCTCAGATTTGTCACCTACAAAAGCCGGCTTAGGTTTGGGAATCTCCCCAACATCCTCAGCCATGAAGACTGAAGCAAAGAATTCATTTAGTTTCTCAGCAATTATTTCATCGTTTTCAAGTGTTCCTTTTGTATCTCGATCGTCCAGGGGCCCCACTGGTTGTTTAGCAGGCTTCCTGCTTCCGATGTACTTAAAAACATTTAGTTATTACCTTTTGAGTTTTTGGCTAGCTGTTCTTCAAACTCCTTTTTGGCTTTTCTTATTACGTTTTTACAGTCTCAGTGATACTAACTACATAGGACTCCCCTATTCAGCACAAGGAAGGGAGGAAAAAGCAAGCCAGCGTGGGACAACTTGGAATTCACGATACTGCACTGAATATGATGCACAAGGATTTTTTCAATAGTGATGTGCCCTGTTCAGAAGGACATATCAGAAAACATGAGTAGTTAGAACTGTCAGGATACCAGTGTAACAACTAAAGAAGATATAGAGGGGAAGAGGACTTTGAGGTATTATTCATTAGGTCCAACAGAGAATTTTGATAAAGCTGGAATAGCATCTACAGTACAGAGTGGGAACAAAAGGTGCACTGCAAAACTGCAGAAACTGGAATAGCATCTGCAGTACATGGGCTCAATCCTGACAACATAAAATTAATTGTGAATAATCTCATTGATTAAAGTAGGTCTGCTCACATGTGCAAGTGTCTGCAGAATTGTGGAATGGTAAATTGTATTACTAATTGCATGTTCATACATACACGCACACACACCTCAGCAACCACTATATTTAGTTACCTAAAACTTTCTATTATAAAAAATTCTTTTGACGATTTTTGAAGAGTTCTTACATCATTCCCATGGTTTGCTGCAGGACTTAGAAATTTGGCAGGCACACATGTCTGGGGTCAGGGAGGTGCCTGCCAAATTTGGAATTCACATGCTGCACTGAATGAAGCACAGAGAAAATCATGAATCATAGAGTTTAAGGCCAGAAGGGACTACCAGCTCATGTAGTCTAATCTTCAGTACATCACAGGCCACCAACACACTAAATCCAACAACTGGACATAGATTACAGGCTTCAGGAGACTAAACTACTCAGAAAATCCAATGCCAGAAAGGACACTGGACCATCTCGACTGACCCTCTCCATAACACAGGCTATAGAATTTCCCCAAATTAATTGAGTGACACAGGCAGAGAATAGGAGGGATTGAGGTGCACCAATGCCCCTGTAATAGCAGGGAATTGTTTAAGTGAGATTTACCCAGATGATCCCAGCAAATAACCGATGCCCCACACTGCAGAGGAAGGCAAAAAGTCACTGACCATCTGACCTGGCAGGAAGTTCCTTCCTGCTCCACCTAAGGTGATCAGCTAGACCCTAAGCATGTGAGCAAGAACCAGCCAGCCAAGCACTCAAGAAAGAGATTAGTCAGTACCATTGCCATCTCTGATGCTTGAGACAAAACAAACAAACAAACATAATAGTAGGAACAAATCCCTTCCTGCTCCCTGTAGCTTACTGGAGATTTTAGTGAAACATGAGATTTTAGGAACATAAGACGTAAACCACTAAGGACCCTCAGGTGGCTGAGCCCCGCACCACCTTCCCAAGCAGAAGTGACCTATCACACAATCCCACTCATAAATTTGTCCAGCTCTACCATAAAATGAATTAGGTTGTTTGGCCCCACAATGCCTTCTGAGAGACTATTCCAGAACCTCAGTTCTCTGATAGTTAGAAACCTCTTTTAATTTCCAGTCTGAATTTATTCATGGCCAGTTTATACCCATGTTCTTGTACCAACATTGTCCTTTAGCTTAAAAAGCTCTTCACCCTCTCTGCTGTTTACCCCCAATATATTTATAGAGAGCAATTATATCCCCTTTCAGTCTTCATTTTGCTAGGCTAAACAAGCCAAGCTCTTTAGTCTCCTCTTATAAGATCATATAATCATAGGTCTGGAAGGGACCTTGAGAGGTCATCTAGTCCAGTCTCCTGCACTCTTAGCAGGACTGAGTATTATCTAGACCATCCCTGACAGGTGTTTGTCTAACCTGCTCTTAAAAATCTCCAATGATGGAGATTCCACAACCTCCCTAGGCAATTTATTCCAGTGCTTAACCACCCTGACATTTAGGAACTTTTTTTCCTAATGTCCAACCTAAACCCATTGCTTCTTATCCTATCCTCAGAGGTTAAGAAAAACAATTTTTCTCCCTCCTCCTTGTAACAACCTTTTATATACTTGAAAACTGTTATGTCCCCTCTCAGTCTTCTCTTTTCCAGACTAAACAAATCCAGTTTTTTCAATCTTCCCTCATAGATCATGTTTTCTAGACCTTTAATCATTTTTGTTGCTCTTCTCTGGATTTTCTCCAATTTGTCCACATCTTTCCTGAAATGTGGTGCCCAGAACTGGACACAATACTGTAGCTGAGGCATAATCAGCATGGAGTAGAGCAAAAGAATGACTTCTCATGCCTTGCTTACAACACTCCTGCTAATACATCCCAGAATGAGGTTCGCTTTTTTTGAAACAGTGTTACACAGTTGACTCATATTTAGCTTTTGGTACACTATGACCCCCAGATCCGTTTCCGCAGTACTCCTTCCTAGGCAGTCATTTCCCATTTTGTATGTGTGCAACTGATTATTCCTTCCTAAGTGGAGTACTTTGCATTTGTCCTCATCGAATTTCATCCTATTTATTTCAGACCATTTCTCCAGTTTGTCCAGATCATTTTGAATTTTAATCCTATCCTCCAAAGCACTTGTATCCCCTCCCAGCTTGGTATCGTCCGCAAAGATAGGCCCTTGATTCTCCTGATCATTCTAGTAGCTCTTCTCTGCAACTGTTCCAGTTTGAATTAATCTTTTCTGAACATGGGTGACCAAAACAGTACACAGCATTCCAAATAAGGTCTTAACAATGCCTTGTACAATGGTAGTAGCAATTCTCTAGCTCTTTTGGAATTCATTTTGAGTTAGCCAAGGTATAAGCTGCTGAAAATGGCCATTACTTGTCAGTGTTTCACACAGCAGTTTTTTGGCAGTGTGGCAAAATCCCTCAGCATTCCATGAGCACTGCACAGACACTACCCCAGCAGCTCACTCCAGCAGAGCAGAACATCCAGGTGAGACATTGAAAATGTGGAAGAGGAGGGTCATTATCATTTCTCCTGCTGCAAACACCTGTCAGGGATGGTCTAGATCAGTGATTCTCAAAGTCAGGCCGCTGCCTGTTCAGGGAAAGCCCCTGGTGGTCCGGGCCAGTTTGTTTACCTGCCGCGTCCGCAGGTTCAGCTAATCGCGGCTCCCACAGGCCAATGGGGGCTGCAGGAAGGGCAGCCAGTACATCCCTCAGCCCACGCTGCTTCCCGCAGCCCCCATTGGCCTGGGACGGCAAACCACAGCCAGTGGGAGCCGCAATCGGCCAAACCTGTGGACGCGGCAGGTAAACAAACCGGCCCAGACCACCAGGGGTTTTCCCTGAACAAGCAGCAGACCGGCTTTGAGAAGCACTGGTCTAGATAATACTTAGTCCTGCCTTGGGTGCAGAGGACTGGAGTAGAAGACCTCTTGAGCTCCCTTCCAGTCCTACGATTCTATGATTTTATGATTTTCTCCATCAGAGCAGACTTATAGAATTCAACAGATCTTACACAAGTGAAGTTATTCTCATGTATGTTTCCAGGTCTGGACCCATACAGTGGGGCTTCCTTAATTTTGCCAGGACTTCTTCTCTCCTGGCTCCTCCAGATCTTTCTGTTGTTCATCTTTTCTCACTCCTTCTTTTGAGTTTGATGTGATTACTCAAGATAATAAGCACTATGATAGATAGTATGACGATTGCAGTTCTGGGCCCTAAGTTAACAGACATTAACAAATGCTGGGGTTTAGGAGAAGGAGAAATCGTGGTTCCAACAATAAGATTACAGGATTGCTTTGGTTGGTAATTCTCTGAGAGAAAAAACGAGGGCTTATAGGCCCCTGGAAAGAAGCATGTTCAAGAGGAGGTTTGGAGAAGCTGCAGTCCTGGTGGATTGGATCAGGACTGAGAGGGAGGGGCAGAAATTGGAAGATGTATGGAGATAAGAGTGAGACTAGAAGACCAAGGGAATGAGTAGGGTGTGACTTGGGTAGGGTGAAGGAGGGGAGGTAAAAATAAAAAGATGAGAGGTAGCCAGGAGCCATGCTAGGAAGGGTTTTGAAGGCAACAAGAGCTTTAATATGATGAAGCCATATGGCTGAATTAAATATTTTTTTTCCATTGAATACTCTGATACTGTAGCTCTTAACTGCTTGTGCAGTATTCACTCTCATTGATATAGTGCAGACTTTTGGCCAATTCTTTGTTTTAACAAAAGGTTGTTAACACTAATACATTCATGATTTATTACAGTTACATCTATACTGGATTTCAAAATCTGCATTTTACATTTTTGCTCATTATTTTGGTTTGAATTTATTGAATAGAAAGAGGTAAAAGGTTACACTATTATTCAGCTCTCTCTTTTCTGCTTAGGGAAGGAGCAGTCTTAATAAAGACACAACAAAACAATTAATGAGGACTAATTAACAAAATATTTTTAAAGAAGGACTTCAATACTGGACATGAAGATTTAAAAGAGAGAAACCACAAGTATACTCATTCATATTACACCTGATCTGGCTCTTATTGAAATTAATGGAGGGATTGGGCCCTTAGCTAGTCTTTGTGAATTCCCATTTCAGAGCTTTCTCCCTCAAAGTACTACTTCCCCTTCTGCCTTAGCTGCATTGACATCAGAATACTCCATTTCTGACATTTGTAAATTGTTATGGAAATCACTATAATATCACAGATTCCACACACAGACATGATTCTCCTTGTCTTGCCACTTGTGCAGTCATTTATTTACACTTTGATAACTAAGTGCAAAGTGGTTGTAAAACACTAGCATTCTGTTTTACAGTTTCCCCAGGTGAAAAATCACTTCACAAGGTGCAAGGCAGGTGAGATTTAGACACTGTAATTTCCCTACAGGCACACATACTGAAGAAGAGGATGGGTTAGTGCAAAAAAGATACTTGTACATGTGGCTTTATTAGCAATGACGACTTTATCTATGCTAAGAGTTGAAAATTAATTTAAATTATCATAATTGAAAATGATGATAGATGTAATAAGAAGCCTCCTTCTCACTGTGCTGAATTTGAAATCTTTGTTATTTTCTTATATTTTTCCTCTTCATTTTAATTAACGGAATTTAGTTGATTGAAGGAACATGACTTATTGTGCACCTGGAAACATAACACACAAGTATTTAAACTAGTTAGGAAAACCAGCAAGTTAGATTCTAAAAATTGCAATATAGAAACCTAAACATACACAGCCACATCCTGGCCCACATTCCAGATGCTCTGCACAGGACAATTTGGTATTCCCACTGTGTGTGTGAATCCCTGACTGGTGTAGAAACAATGCTGTAGGCCTCATACCATCCCGGCACACATATCTCATAGGCACTGGGCTCTAGATTTGGTTCTAAGGGAACAACCCTTCACATCTGAAATCAATGGAATGTTTACATTTCTTTCAAATTGAAGTCCTACATTTACACCTGTAATTCCTTACATTCACAGAATGATAGAAATGTCTTTGTACTTGAATGCAAATCACTTAGCATGCTTTTGCTACTATTATGGAAGTGCCACTCATGGTTCTATAGTAAAGGTTAAGTTGAATTTTGTACTTAAAGCAGGGTTTAAATTATTTTTTTATGTATTAAGAACAAAGTGTATGCTCCCCAAATTTACAGAACTTACTGTTTGAGTTCATTATTCATTTTCTGAAAAGTTACAAGTAAATTGACCAGGGCCCTCTGTGAAATTTAGTACCATGTCTGACCATTTCTTTGTCTCAAATGATCTTAACAATAGAATAACACAGACTCTTCAGAATTCCTATATATTTAAAATTCACTAAAACCTTGTGCACAGGCTATATTTGAAGAATCTTTTAAGGATTAATGGTAATTTGCATACAAGCTTCTTCAGTAGAGGCTGATCAATAATGTCCTTCATGGAATTCCACAAAGATCTGTCCTCTTTCAAAATGGCTACTATCTTCCGTTGTTCTCAATTACAGTGAAGATCCCCTTTGCAAAATGAGTTATCACCTCCAAGTGTTCCCCCTGAGAGGAAGTGCCATTTTGAAAATAGTAGGAACCAGGCAATTCTTTGTGGAATTTGTTGGACAACATTTGCTTTTAGCCTCTACTGAAGAAGAACCATTCATTTATGAAGAAAGGCAAAAGTGACCATTAATCCTAAACATTTATTTTAAATAATTCTTGCACCAGATCTACTTAACAAGGACAGGAGGGGGAATATGAAGGAATGTAGGAGGAGGACATTGTGCATGGGCAGAGGAGCAGGTTAGAATTGTGTGTGTGTAGAAGAATGTGAAGGATAGCAGCTGTGAGAAAGTGGCTTATATGTTCTGGTTGCTTTGTGGTGCTCCAGAGTTGATACTCGCTATGTTTCTTTGAAACTCTCACTTCTGGAAAACAGTCAAGAGCCTGATTCAATCTGGAGAGGGGAATGACTTGTTTCTATGGCTCTTCCCTGGTACAGAGGGTAGAGCATGGTTGTGTGAGGGGGTCATCTGTTCTGGACATTCCCCCAAGTTATTAGTACAAGATTTTTCTTGTTTGCTTGTTTCTCTAGCATACTCATGTGGACTATTCCTTTAGGACTTTTTCCTTACGGCTTGATATACTATATCAGGTGGTTGTGTGGAACAACTAGGGGTTTATTTATTTTTTTCATTAACTGAAAGTGTTTGATATAAAAATTAGTCTTTTTAGTAACTGCTTGAAATAAACTCTTTGGAGATGCTCCTTCACCTGATATTTGATGTGGAGCAGAGGATAGTTAAATGCATACTCTTAAACAGCCAACCTTTGAGCTGGAGCTATATATAATCTGCTTAAAAATAATTTAATATCGGAAATGGTTCTACCTATATTGCACTTGGTGAACTATGGCAAATAACCACATGATAGGTGAAGCTGCACCCTCTGTGTTACAATGTTTTTGTTGTAATTAAAAAATAACACTTAGCACTTTAGACATTAACTAATTAATCCTCCCTCTCCCCTTTGGGTTGATAAGTACCATCACTGTACTGATGGCGAAATGGCAGCAAAGAATGAATGACTTTCCCAAGGCCTCAGAAGAAGCTTGTATTAGAGCCATGACTAGAACATGGGAGTGCTGTGCTCAGGCTAGCAGTGCACACCTCTCTTGGTTGTGACTCTTTAATTGTTTGTAAAGCACTTTGAAATCCTTAGGTGAAAGGTAATATAGATATGTGAAGTGATGGTGTTATGAGATCTGATTCTTCTCTGGTTCTGGTTTACTTATCTGTGTTTCATTGATGAGGTTTGCATGAACCTCAAATTCCCACAACATATGTTACTATTGGAAGTATTAGAACATTGTCTAATTGTGCTCCCATTGAACTCAACAGGAGTTGACGGGAACCAAGCTAGGACCAATGTTGAGTGTTTTTGAAAGTCCCAAACAAAGTCTACAAGTAACATTCTTGATTTCCTAGAATTCCATCAGTTAATAAAGTCTTAGCAAGATTTGGCTGTTCTTAACGACTAGAGGGCTGTGTTTACAATAATAAATGTCAGCAGTTTAATATTAATGACTAAATTCCTCAGATGGGGTTCAATCCATAAGATGGAGCCCTACCTCACCAGACATCTCCTTCTGTCTCCCAAGAGGCAACTTTTACAGAGCTTTCCTGATGCATCTATGCCAGGGGAAGAAAAGGCTAATCTGCAGGAAACACTTTGCTCATCAAGAATCAAGCATTATAATTATTTACTGTTTATTGGTATTGTGATAGCAACTCAGAGCCCTAATCATACCCCCGCATCCACTGTGCTAGGTGCTGTAATAATACAGAACTGACAGTCTCTGCCCCCACAAAGCTCACAATCTAAGTAGTGCCACTATACCGTGTCACAGTTGTGGAGAACAGAATAAAGTTATGGCCAATTTTCCTTCTGTTGGTATATTTACTCTGGGAGTAGGAAATATAAAGAATTATCATGGAGATTGGTTACTTAGTTCTGCTGTTATAGCCTTCTCTAATTTGTTAATACAATGTTTTATTTAATTTTTTAAAAAAAGATATCAGTTGATACTAAGAATATAGGGGGAATAGATGGAGGAGAAACAACCGGTTGTACCTTTAAACTTATTAAAGGGTTATTTTGTTGTTCTACAACTCAGTATCTCATTCATAAGATTCAACAGACATAAGATACATGTTTCAGTGGGAGCATTCACTTCATAAGAATAGATTCAAAACCTAATCCAAAATTCAGTGAAGTGAATAGGAGTCTCCATGTATATTAAGGGCATTTTGGTCAGGCCCCTTCATAGCTAAACATTATTAACATGATCCATTGTGGCCTATTTTTATGTGTGTCCAAACTTCCAAATACGGACAATGTGTACCACTTAACTCCTATTTTAAGATTAGGAAAAAAATTATACTTTCAGATTCAAACTATGCAATGCTGGTCTTAGTTTGGGAGTGATTATAAATTTGTTTTTGACTGGGTTTGATTAAAATTTACCTCAGTCAATTTTGACTCATCTAAATACAGAATATAAAACACTGACTTCAAGACTTTTTTCCATGCTTCAGCCACTCAAGCATTTTTGTTTTACAGTCTGAAATTTGGCATTCCTTTAAGCGCTAAGGACTAAAGACTTTACTAAATCAGGAATAAAAGAATTTTTTAAATTGGCAAAGATATCTGTTACTGGAAAAGACATAATGAACATGGACAATTCATCATTTTTATGTTCCTAGCATTGCTGAAGTTTAATTTTGACCAAACATTCCATTGCTGTGGCCAATTTATATTTAACTATTAGCACCCATTTTGACTCATACAAATGGCAAAGAATATTTACTTGGTATGTTAAGTCTACGTGAATTACTTTAATGGAAAACATCTTTCACTGACATTTGAGAGTCATGTGAAACATAGGTTTTCTGCAATTCTATGTCTAAGGAAGGGCAGAAAAAAGATATCTTTCTTAATATAAAAACAGCAATGTATAGACTGCTGCTGTTTATAAAATTGATAGCCAAATCAACCAAATAGAAGAAGCATATATTTTGGGAAGAGGAAATTATCCTCTTGCAGTCAGATCTGTTAAAGCTGAAGATTCTAGGAGACTGTGATGTTGTGTAATTTATAGTGTCAGGTAGCTAGTACTACTGCTGACTGCAAATTAAAATTCTTCTCCAGCTTAAAAGGTAGAATTTTGAGATAAAAGGTTTACCTGAGATTCATTCCTCACAAATAAAGAAACACCAAATGAGGCTACTTCTTCATTTGACTCTCACTTGCGGCTAAACATTGCCTTAGATTACAGGCATGCAACTCTAATTGAAGCCAGTGCAATTTATGTACATATCTAAGGACACATTTTTAGCCTTGCTTATCTTCCTAAATCTTGAACTGCACCTGTGATTTTTACCTACCAAACTTTCTCAATGTCAAGATGTTTTATGCATCTGATTCTTTTATACAGTTAACTTCAAGGAGTGATTAGAATGACACAACACTTACCACTAGAAGAGGCACTTCATATGGCTATGAGAAATAGCATCATTAGCACAAACTGCTATCATTGGCTTACTCTGTGCATGCACCAGCTATGCCCTGTACTCCTTCTTAACAGTGATAATCAGCTCCATCTAAGAGAGCAAATCCCAGAATATTTTAGCAGGTTAATCCACAGTCAACTGACCTACTTTAAAAGACTGACCAGGTACCAAAGCCAACCCCTTTGGTTCTAATTCAGATTTTTCTCCCTTTAAAAAAAAAGCCTAATATTCAGTGCAAACAACTCAAGTTAATGCAATGTTAGGAAAGAATTTTTAAATGCACATAGATGAGAATATAAATCTTAAGCACCCCATGACAACTGTGGGCCTGAATCCAATCACCAGTGCAAAATCAGGAATATATCAGTGTAAATCAGGAATAATTCCAATGAACTTGACTGAATTATACTGGTGTCAATCATTGTGAGAATTGTGTCAAACCTATGAGCTCTAACCACCTCACCTCTCCCATGAACCTCAGCTCTGAATTTCTTGCTTTTGGACGCTTTAAAATCTAAACCTTAACATTGAACTAATAGATTTTTTTTCACTGAATTTTTAAACAAGCTGACTTGACATAAGGTGTCATGAAGCATTCTGGTAAGAGGCTGGCAATACAGAAGGTAAGACATTCAATATCAAAACACCTGACAGGATAAGTCTGTTTGTCTGATCTCAATTTCTCAATGTGCATCTTCAAATGTTTCCAAAACCAGGATCTAGCCACACAGGCATTCAAAACATATCAAGTACTGTTGCTAAATTTTGGCTATGAAAAGTAGATATAACATGAAAAGGAACTAGCAGAACATGTTCCATAGAGGTTGCTAGGCAACACTTGATAATAGCATACATATAATACATATGCCATTGGCATTATCCACAAAGTGTTTTTCAAGTGTGAATATGAAGATCATTCTATACATTCAAATGGGGAATTAATAGTATTAGGCATCTAATGACGAGAGGGGAAGGGAGGTGAGGAGAGAATTTAAAAAAAGTTGACAAGGAACATCTACTCCCGTTTTTAAAAACAGCTTTAAAAGAATTGCTTTGATTATAGAAATCACGTAGAGTTGCAACATATATAAGGATGGTGTGGTCACACTTCTTTGCCCTTGTGGGAAGCTATTCAGCAGTATTCTGCACTTGCCAGAGTTTGGAGAGCTGGAGCTTGAGAAGACAGCACAGAAAAATTTGCAACAGTCTAAATAATGAAGGCACGAATGCAGACTTCAGCAACACTGAACTTGGCAGTGGAATGTAGAGGTGATGGGAGGAAGATTTGCTGAAACAGATGTGGGAGCAGGGGAGTTTAAGGTCAAGAATTACACATCAAGATACAGACACTGTAGACAAATAGGAAGTCTGAAACGAGGGGGATACAAAAAATGGAGCTGTGCATATCAATATGCCATTTTAATAACTTAAATGAGGTGGGGTTTTTCAGCAAATGTTTAATAGAAGGTGGATATTAGTTGGTTCAATTGTTGTCAGATGTCATCTGTACTGGCATATAGAATAAGCAATGAAGATCACTTAGTTATTACTCATGTAATTTTAATTTTAAATTTAGTATTGCTATTGTCTGACAGATTTTATTTAAACCATAAGTACTTTAATCCCCTGAAGTATTCTTAAAATAAATCGTGCGATATCAGATCTTTCAGAGATAATTTCTAAAAGTTACCAAAATTATATACAGTTTTGTACATGATGAACAGTGAAGGAATCCTTATTCCTTTGTTTGGAATCATTTAAGGGAAGTGCAGAAGAATGTTAACTGTGATTTTCCTAGAGTAAAAGGATTCAAAGAAAAGTCTGAATTCTAGTAATGAATGAGGTGGCAAGTTATGACAGGATTTGCACTCTTCATTTGCTTCTCCAGTGCAGAAACAAATGTAAGAAAAATAAAATTTAGACAGCAGAGGGCACCAAAGCTATCATGTCATTGTAGTATCTGTCCATAAATACAGAGCCCCAAGAAAGTCAGCGTCTCTTTGTTCTTATGGCCCTGATTCAACAAGGTACTTAAGCACTTGTAGAAAGTTAAGCATTTACTTCAATAGGACTACTCACATGCTTAAATTCTGCATGTGCTTAAGCACCTTGCTGAATCAGGGGTTTAGACACCACTTTATCTGCTTCACAATAAAACTACAGTAACTGAAAACTGATTTCTTGATCTTCTCTCTCTGAAACAGGACAGAACTAGGAGGCACAGCCATCTCTGATAAATAATTAGCCAAAGTTTCTGGCGTTTCTAAAAACCCTGGGAAGCTGGAACAAAACATATATATTGGAGTGTTGAGGGGAGAAGATGTAAGAACTGGTATCTTAACCTTTTTTAGAATTCTGGCTTTCCTTTAAGCTCCTGCTCTTGGAAAAACTGCAGCTGAGGTTTATTGATACAAGCTTCATATTAGAGCCTGTGATTTTAATAGTGGCACACTGTATAACTGCTTAGTGGTAAGACTGCCTGAATGCAGACTCTATAAACAAGGAAGCAGCCTTCGTGGGGACAGATGGATGGACACACACATATACACACACCCCAAATTGTGGCCCACATATTTCAATATTAATTCCTGCCAATTCCAGCAGCTCAGGGGATCTGGTAACCCTCCATGAAGAGACACACAAGTGATCTTAATGACTGAAAGTAAGACTTATCCAGCTGGTAACCAGTCTCCATTTAATCATCATAAGCCTAAACCCAATGGCTTACATATAGCCTGGGAGTTGGGACTGTCTTTCTGTTATGTGTTTGTACAGCACCTAGCACAGTAAGGCCTTGGTTTATGATTGGGGATACCAGGCATTACCACAGTACAAATAATAAATAGTAATAAAATAATAATTAATAATATGGGTAAAATAAATACTAGGAGGAGGATCATTATCCTAGCAACAAAAGACAGAACCTCTTTGGCAAAGAAACTGGCCTCTGGTAACACCAAATGCTATATAACAGTCAAATCACCTTAGCTTGTGAGAACCAACAAGACCACAGCCCAAGTAAACCCATAACTGGTCACCGTTTGGATGGCAGAAAAACAGAGGTGATAAAACATGCTACCTATATTCCTAAATAAAGATAAGTGCTTTTTGTTAAACCTATTTATTACCTGAAAGGGTGAAAAAATACATATTCCCATATAATTAAAAATATCCTTGTCACACTTTTTATAGATAGGGCTACAACAAAAGCAGATGAAGTTTGAAGCTTAATATATTCATAATCCTAATCTCACATGCTTAATGTTAAGGACTTGCTTAAGTACCTTTCTGAAGTGGGGCCTAAAGCACTAGACTGGGACTTCATTGCAAAATCTGGCCTTAGGGAGCTTTTAAGATGATTTTTTGCTCACACACACAAATGGCTGAATGTTAATATTTGAAATATTTAAAATGACTAGATGTCACTGAGAAATGGGCTAATTTGTGACAACTGAATAAAAATTAACTGAATTATAAGCATTTAAAAACTCAGGTTTGCACATGGGAAGTACAATGTTCTTATTAGTTTCTTTGAGAAAGAACACATGTTTATTATGGACTTGCCAAATTTGAAGCCACTAGCTTTAAAACTCTGTGACCAACCCCAACCTTTTCTTAATTTTTCAATAATTTTCATTGATGTTAATGGGACTACTCAAATGCATAAAGTTAGACATGTGCTTGAGTATCTTTCTGAATTGGGGCCTAAATGTGTTAAAAGTATACATTTTTTTCACCTTCATCTAATGTGAAAATTGACTGAAATAATTTTGCTTCAACTTTCCCAGATATTTACTTCTTGAATGACAGCAAGCATGAAAAAAGTCACCCCAGAAATGGAATTTTTCAAAAGTTCTGAGCACGTGAAATTGGGGGTTTAAAATAAAAGTCTTAATTTAATCTTATCTACAGTGCTTATTAGCAGGTGAGTGCTATTCAGTATCTACTTTGGAAATTCTTCTTAATTCTAGGTGCAGATGGAAAAAGGTGGAAAGGATTCAGAGAATAAGCATTATGTATTTACTCAATGTTATATAATGCTCCTACACACATCCACACCCTCACTTACAAAAAATTACAATCAACCATCAAGATTAAATACTTGCAAACCTAATGTTAGCCAATATTACCAAAATAAATCCCTCATTATAACAAGCAAACTCCAAAACCAACTCAAATGTTAGTTTGAGAATAGAAATGTCTTGGAAAATAGAAGTATGGAGAGATGGCTTGTAAGGTACACAGGACCTGGACCATGAAGGGCTGTAGAAATTTCAATCAACCCCTTGAACTGCATCTGGAAACTGAACAGAAGCCAATGCAGCCTATAGAACAAAGGTGTAATGTACTCCCTGCAAGTACTGCTAAATAAATATACAGATATATTTTGTACCAGCTGAAGTGCCGAGGGGTCTGTTGTTACCATCTATAGGGAAAACAAATAGTGAGATTTTTATTAACATATTTATGTTATGGAAGTTCTCAAAGAATGTCATTATTGTTTCCTGGTGATGTACATCTACATTACAAGAAACTGTTTCCTTTTTTTTTTTTTTTTTAAGTCTTTGTTTTTACCTATACATGAGGGAAAATGAACATAATTTTTCTTTGAATAGTTGTGAAATGACAATCTAGCATATATAGATTGCTAAAGGGTTTTAGTCTATTCCCATTCCAGTCAATGGGAATTTTGCCATATACTTGGATAGGAGCAAGAGTGAGCCTGCACATGGAATTTTGAAATTAAATCAATAGGAATTTCATCTCTATAATGGCTATAATATTATTAGTACTAATTTGTTGTGTCTGGTAATTCTCAGTTCTTTGGTATAGTAATCTTCCATGTCTTTCATTCATTTTAGTATGTTTTAGTCATTTATATTTTGGATTTTTTCAGTGAGAAAACGTAGTTTATTTTAAAAAACATGGGAAATTAAAAAAAACAAGTACAAAGGGCTTTTTAAGGTTGTGTAGTGAAAAAGTACGTAAAACTGGAAATGCAAAAGTTATGATTATATGCATAATCTTAACCCTGTCTCCACTCTCCCTTGTAGAGATGCTTTTTAATACTTTAATTAAATTATCACAAAGTATTGCTCAAATAATAAACAATTTTTCTAACTTACAGTAGATACCTGTGAACAGCATCTTGTAGTACTGTTTAGCACAAAAAACAATGCATGAAAAATCATTCATATGAAAAGTACACAAAAATATAAAGGCAACACACTATTACCAGTTTATAGTAAAATGTAGTAATCTTGGGTAACAAAAGTGGGTTTTCATAAATAGAGTTTTACAATTAAACACTTGAAAACTTTTTCATCTGTCTAGGTATTTAAACCATGTCTGATCCCCTTACAAATTTATTTGCATGAATATATAAAGTTATCTGTTTCTCTACATCTCTCAATATACATCTGGAATTTGTTGACTTTTCTCAGGAGAGGATGGTACTATTGTGGGAAGGCAAGGCTGGTGAAGTGGTTCACATTTTGCTATGAAGATGTGAATATTCATGATCATTTTGATTTCTTCCTGAAGGGAGTACCACAGACAAGGGCTTGAGGCCAAGAAAGCTCTGCTGCCTGTGCTCCCAAATCTGAGACTGAACTTTGGAGCTGGTAGTTCCATTGTTCCAGACAAATGTAATTGTTGCAGGAAGTCATGATCATGCCAAGTGAGCCATTCCTCCAGGTAACTTGGACAGGCTGTATGAAAGGCTTTGAAGATGAGGAGTGAACCGTAAATTTGATTCATTATTCAGCCTGGAGCCAGTGAAGAGATAAGAACACTGGGAAGATGTTCTGTTGTTCAGGGATTAGACCATTGTTGTCGGAACCAGTTGTAGCTTTTTAAGTTATCCAGTTTCAACCTGATAACTATGTCATCATCAGTTAGGCTTCTTTAGTAATTTTTTATGGAAATACAGTTAAATATTGAGCAACTATGAAATAACTATGTCAGCTTAAAAAAATAAATTTTCAGTTTGGTTTAACTTGCAGGATTGGAAATATGTTTTCCTTTCAAATCCTGTACATTATATAGTTAATGAAGTGTTCGGAGATCCTTCAGAAACAAAGATCAGGGCCACTTCTAGGGGCATGTGAGCAGGGCAGTCTCCCAGGTTGCCAATTTCCAGCAGGTTGCTGTACTGCTCAGCTTTTTTTTTTCTCCACAGATTGGCCAATTTTGGTTTTTCTCCTCAGCTGCTCATTGGGTGTGGAGGTAAATGGCCAGGGGGTGCCAAACAATGTTTTCTGCCCTGGCTGGCAAAACAGCTAGGGCTGTTCCTGGCAAAGGTGCTAAATAACTTCATTTCCAGCCACCCACCCATATCTTCTCCAGCATAACCATAAAGTTGCAGCTAAAATAATCTTCCTCTCCCACTTCACTAACCATTCCCTTCCTTAACTCTTTCTCGTTTCCTCGTCCAACATCAGGTTCAAACACTTCATCCTCAGAGCTTTGCCCCATTCATGTGTCCATTTTCATTTCCTTCTACTCCTCCATCACTGCATGCTTCCATCACTCTTATCCTTTGCTTGCTCTCTTTTATAGTTTCTTTGTCTCTCCTCCTACTCACAGATCCATAATTATTTCCTACCATCTACTTTGCCTGGAACTGCATTCCTCTTCTTGGGTGCCAAGCAATCTCTTAATTCTTCTTCAAGTCCCTCCTCAAGACTCTTGGCTAGCTTTCCAACATTAATCTAAGCCCACTCTTTCACATGACCTTTTAAATAATACATCGTGACAAACAACAAATGCATGGTAATACAAAACAGTTTGTGACCAGCTTTCCTTGTAAAGCAATGCTCTCTCAAGCTGGGAAGTAATACAACTTTGTCAGTCTTCCTTTTGGTATTCAGTTGCTTTGCAATGAAACCATCAATTTAATGAAAGTTTTGTTTCTAACATATCAAGTCTGGTAACTTTCAATGGCTACATATATGCTATGGAATTCCAATAACTCAGACACCACATTTTCTACAGTGCTTTGAGAAAGTGTGTGTGGGGAGCGGGGGAGGGAGGGAGAATCAAAAAGAAATTAAGCATAAAAACAATCTTTCTTGGGGAAAATATTTTATTTTTATAGACCTATCCTCTTCTAAAGCCACACCACCTCTCTTATAGTCAATTATTTTAAAGCATTAATCCATAAAAATGGTTGAGTATGATTTAAAAAAAAAAAAACCAACAAAATAGACACTATGAAAAGTGATGCAACATTAAAAGAAGTCAAAGGGCTGTATTTTCTCTATTTCTAGAAACCCTGTCCTGAAATTAAAAATGGTTTACAAGACAGAATGTGTTGTATTTGAGTTAATAACCAAGCTGAAAAGATTATCCACAGATAGAAGCCAGTAGAGTTCCTGGAAGGAATTTTTGCCAGTCTATTACTAATCAAGGGGATCATTAGCTGACAGTTCTAGTGGAGAAACATCTCTATCAAAGTAAATAGGGCAAAATTCTCCAGTCAGATCTGCATTGTAATTTTAATATTTTGCTCTCCCTCGATTTAATTTGTGAGGCTCCCACTGATATCAATACTATCACCTCTCCCTGACAGTTTTTTTTCCCCACAGCCCTGGGCAAGCTCTCCCTACTGAACACTAACCAGGCTACTGTGTTTGAATCCCACACTGGATCAATGTGCTTTTGGCTTGTTGCGTCTCTGGCTTTGCATCTCTAGGCAGGCTCTCAGAGTACAGCACCTCCATCTACCACCTCCTTCTGGGAGCTGGGATTTTGCAGCCCAACTCTCTAGATTTAAATGCCCCAGGAAATGATATGCAGAGTCGGAAATGATATGCAGAGTGTGTCCTAAGCAGGGCCAGCTCCAGGCACCAGCAAAGGAAGCAGGTGCCAGGGGCGGCCATTAGAAAGGGGCGGCACTCCATCCGTTATTGGGGCGGCACGTCCGGATCTTCAGCAGCAATTCAGCGACGGGTCCTTCACTCCCTCTCTTCCTCTTCGACGGCAGTTCAATCGCTTGGGGCGGCAAAAAAGCTGGAACCGGCCCTGGTCCTAAGTGTCAAAATCTTCCTGGGGTCCTCAGCAGTACAGTGACACTTTGCCATGGTTGTAGTATGTCACAAATGTACAGCCGAGTGGCAACTTAGCTACCACATCTGTGGCTTCCCCTTTCCCTGTGATTGGAGATGCAGTAGTACTTGTGTCTCCTCTGTTGCAGGGGCTCCACTCAGGGGGTTACCAAGGATGAGAGTCAACTGAAGGGAAAAGAGGCATTTTTAGATTCTGAAGTGGGGTCTTTTGTTTTTTTTCTGGATCCTGAGGTCCCCAGCAACATAAAAGGAAGTCCCAGTGCTGTTGTGAGTACAACTGCCTATTTTGAGTGAGCATTTGAGGAAAAGTGATGATATGGAAGGACCTGGGGTGTTTGTTTCCAGCCCTGGAGCTGCCAAAGAATCATATGCAGAAATCACAGCTGATCAGGATCAGGCTTCCAGTCAGGACTAGTCACAGTTGGAAACATTTTCCTAAGATTCCTTGGCCGAGATACATGATCCAAATGCACTACACGGGAGCTGTAGACAAATGTCCCACTAGAGATTTTATTACTGGGACTCTGTTAAAAACTGTAGGATTCTCTCCTGCACAAGTCATAATTCATGTGCTAGGCAGCAGAGAATCTGATACCAGCTTTTACTCCTACGGTAAAGTGGAATTTTTCTTGGAATGGTTTGGATTTAGGAAGGGAACCAGGGACTGAGATGGTACAGTAGCCATTTTTTTATTTCAGCCTTCTATTAACCCAGTGCCTGTTTTTTTCCACAATGAAAATATACCGGGAGCAGATATTCTGCACTGGTTTCCCATTAAGCTTAAATCTAAAATCTACAATACATTTAGGAATTGAAACGGTGAATTTAAAGGCTCCTTCAAACTTTTCCTGATAAATAAAATAGTGCAGCATCTTCCCAATATATTATATTTAGGTTCTGTGTGTGGTTACTTTAGGTATCCCTGGAAGCCATACACTTGTTTTACCTGTGATTCTACAGAAAATTTTAGTAATGACTGTGGGGTGAGAAAAGGCATGCCCTGTTGATCACATATTCACAAGACTGACAACTGCAGGGACCTTATTAGATGCTATATGTGTGGGAACAGTGGACATGTTTATAGAAAGTGCCCAGAAGCATGGCACAATAGGAAAAGATATCACTCCCAGTCATACAAAGCCAGGGGGTCTGAGGATTCCAAACAGCCCTGCAAGGATTGATGAAGGGCTTATTTTGAGCATCTGGGCCTCTCTACCTTTGGGGAAAGGACTGATTTTGTCCTTCGCTGATACAGGATTGGGGATGGGTCAGGGAGAGGAAGTGGGAACCACTGAGAGTCAGGATGCTAAAGACTGGGGCATGAGCTCTGGTAATATCAGAAACAGAGATAGGGAGGGGGCAAAAGAGAAACTGGAGGAGGAACACCTGCAGGCACAATTGGTTACATAGGAATCTCAGGCACCAGGGATGGATAGACAGGCTACCAATAAGGCAGACTCTCTAGTTGGAGAGCACGTTTTGATGTGCCCATCTTCAAGAACAGCAATGTTTCTTGAAATTGTAAAGTGAAACAGAGGATCCAAAGACAATGCTCAGTTTATCCTGAGGGTGGCCTGCAGTTGCCTGAATTACATATATGGTTGCCAAGTGTCCGGTTTTCAACCTGAACACCTGGTCAAAAAGGGACCCTGGTGGCTTTGGTCAGCACAGCTGACCAGGCCGTTAAAAGCCCAGTTGGTGGTGCAGCAGGGCTGGCAGGCTTCCTAACTGGCTCCACAGAAGCAACCAGCAAGTCCCTGCGGCCCCTACGCAGAGGCGCAGCCAGGAACTGTGGCCAGTGGGAGCTGCAAGGGTGGTGCCTGTGGGCAGGAGCAGTATGAGGAGCTTCCCTGACCCCTCCGCCCCTCAACCTAGGGGCCACAGGGACATGCCGGCTTCTTCTGGGAGATGCCTGAGGTAAGCACCGCCTGGAGCCCGCACCCTGCACCCTCCTCCTGTACCCCAGCCCCATCCTGTACCCCAACCCCCTACCCCAACCCTGAGCCCCATCCTGCACCCAAACTCCCTCCCGGAGCCCGCACCCCAAACCTCCTCCTGCATCCCAACCCCCTGCCTCAGCCCTGATCCCCCTTCTGCACCCAAACTTCCTCCTGGAGCCTGCACGCCACACTCCCTGCTGCACCCCAACCCCCTGCCCCAGCTCGGAACCCCCCCCCAAACTCCTTATCCCTAGCCCCACCACAGAGCTCGCATCCCCAGCCAGAGTCCTCACCTTCCCACTGCACCCTAACCCCCTGCCTCAGCCTGGAGCCCCCTCCCGCCAGGGCCGGCTCCAGGCACCAGCGCAGCAAGCAGGTGCTTGGGGTGGCCAACGGGAAGGGGCGACATGTCCGGGTCTTTGGCGGCAAGTCCCTCGGTCCCTCTCGGAGGGAAGGACCGGTCGCCAAATTGCCGCCGAACAATGAAGCGGCGGAGGTAGAGCTGCTGCCGAAGTGCCGCCAATCGTGGCCTTTTTTTTTTGGCCGCTTGGGACGGCAAAAACGCTGGAGCTGGCCCTGCCTCCCGCACCCTCAAACCCTCATTTCTGGCCCCACCCCAGAGTCCCCAGTCTCAGCCTAGAGTCTGTAAGCCCTCCCACACCCCAAACCCCTGCCTCAACTCGTAGCCCCCTCCCACACTCTGAACCCCTCAGCCCCACCCCCCGATCTCCCTCCTGCATGCCAAACCCCTCAACCCTGGCCCCAGCCCAGAGCCTACACTCCCAGCCAGAGCCCTTACCCCCTCCCGCACTCCAACCCCCAGCCCCAGCCTGGAGCCCTCTCCCACATGCTGAACCCCTCATTTCTGGCCCCATGCTAGAGCCCACACCCCCAAGAAGGGATGAGGCAGGGGCGGGGCAAGGGTGTTCAGTTTTGTGCAATTAGAAAGTTGGCAACCCTAATAGCATTTTCACCAATCCAATGAATAACAGGTTTTCTGTATTTGGTGCTGCCTCGGGCAAGGGGGAGCAAAGAGAGGAGCTTGTGAACATGTTACAAACTCAGAGTAGATAAAAATTGATGATTTCAAAAACATCTGTTTTTTTAATTGAAATCAGATTTTATTTAATTAAAATTAAATGCACATTGAAATAAACCTATTTAAAATTAAATCTGGAATTGACCACCTAAATTAAGGTGCAAATTTATTAAATTTTAAATTAAATACAAAAATAATTGTAAGTGCTACATGTTAGCTGCCAAGAAAGCTAAACACATGCAACCAGAGTTTGTTGAAATGCTTCTGACAGCAGTAGCCTCTTCTACAGGTGCAGAGAGAATATTTTCTTCATTTCAGTTTATTCAGCTAGTTCAGTTCAACTGCTAGTTGGTTCAAAATTAATAAATCAATTGAGTGCTGACAAAGCAGGAAAACTTGTTTTTCTCTTCCAATTTATAAATAAATACTAGATAAGATAATTCCTTTGTTTAATAAATCAGTTAGTTTTAAGTGCAAAACTTGTTTTGATAAACCTTTTTCTTTTGTATCCAACACTTTTAAGGTAGTTTAATTTTAAATAATAATACTAAAACAACTGCTCTTTGGTACATTTTTATTTGCATTTGTATTTGCATCCAAATATAGCTTCACATAAATCATAAGTAAAATGTTAATAATCACTTGGTAAATAAGAAATGCATTATTCACCATTTTCTAACACAATAAAAAAGTAAAAAATTAGAATCTGAATACATGTCAGTTACACTATGTACTTGTTTAAATAAATGTGTCTTGATAGCGTGTATCATCCTGGTTAGCAAAAAGAACATCAATTTTTAGTGTAAAGGCTATATTTAGTTGCAAATCAACATGTTTAGCTGCAAATCAAATAAGAATCAACCTTTCTTTAAGAAAATAACTAAAAGGTAAAAATCCAAAACACAATTAAAACTGATGAGCTAAATCACGGTTTCCTGCTTGCTAATTGAAATCATGATTAAAATTGGTGATTTCAGTTGCTTTGATTTAAGTCAATCTGCCCTGAAAGCACATTTATGGGGGGATGAAGATTGGGGAGTTACTAAATTTGAGCAACTTCAGGAAGAACCATGCTCATTGGGATTGAAATCTGGGACTTGGAAAATTAATGAATCAGTCAAAAAAAAGGGGGGGAGGGGAACAAAAAGGAAAGGATGAGAGAAAGGGGTAAATCAGAGGGATTAGAAACAGCACCAAGATGGTCAACTAGGCAGGGATTGCAAGTACCTATGATGACTCAGACCTGAGCCTTTGTTTAGAAGTTACTGAAAATAGCAACTTGGAATGTGCACTCCATCCTGTATGTGTGCTAGCGACAAATGGTCTTTAGATTTTGAAGGGTCTTTAGATTTTAAATCCATGTTTTGGATTTAGTAGGGCTCCAGGAAACAAGATTATGTTCTAGGAATGATGTTTTGGTGCTCAGAGGACTTGGAGGAGGGGCCCATCCTTCTGGTCCACTGGGCCTGCTACTTATGATAGAGTAATGGTAAAATTTATACATCTGCAATATTTGTGCAGAGAGTAGCAGAAATGTAATCAGGAAAGAGATTGTTATTTGATTTCTATTTTTGGGGTGTGAGGTATTACTGTGTCGTCATTTATAGCCCAGAGCATCAAAGGCTGACGAAAGATCTTTTTATGGAGATTACTCCTTTCTCATTGCTGTCTCAACAGCTGGATTTATTTGTGTGTGTGTGTTGGGGGGGGGGTTATTTTAACAGTTTATCTGTAGTGACCAACAGACAAAATAACCTAAAGGCTTATGAGTTGATGAAACTTATTTACAAGCAGTATGAGTTGCCACAGGGTTGCAAAATGTTTCAGGCATTCTCATTTAAGAATGGTTGGGGCTTTCCCATTTTTTAAAAAGGGAATCAAGTAGTTGATTGGACACGCGTATGTGAACGCTACTTCAGTGATACAAGATGTGTAGTGCAGCTTGTAGAGTTCTCTGACCGCTGTTTGGTCCAGGTTGAATGGGACAGGGATTTTTTTGGCTGAGGTTACTGGACACTAAATACTTGTTTACTTAATAATGCTGTTGTTAATTAGGAAGGCTGAAGGTGTCTTTATGGAACAAGAAACTGTCGGGAGTTTTATGCATCCCAGATGAAATGGTGTATATTGACCACGTGCAACTTGGAGCCCTCTCTGTTTCATTCAGAATGTTGATATACAACTGATTACAAGTGTTATTTAGCATTGCAGAGTCATTTGAGAGTTCATAGTTGACCACAAGCTAGAGAACATGTAGACAGGAGGATCTTAGAGGAAGCAAGAAATGATTTAATACCAAAGGAGAAAGCTGGAATCAGCTACATTTGAAAAGGACTTCAGGACAAAAGGCAGGGCAGCCTCCTCTGATGTATTTACAGGATGTAAAGGAAAGACTGCAGTGGGATATGGTAGAATTACAGAATCCTAACATGGCAGGTCTGCAGGGTCCTACTGCTAAACTGAGGTAATTCCAGAGTATTACAGTGAGCTCATTCAGGGACAAAGCATTCCTCCTTTTCTGCAGCTGCAAGTTGTTGAATATTATTGCAGGTTTTCCAGCTTTGGCAGATGAGGAATGGTACTGGTTTGTGAGGCCAACAGGGGAGACAGAAGTTCCTGCAGCTATGTTGTCAATAAAAAAGGAAACTCCTCCTAGGGCTGATGCATAGATGGCAAAATCAGAGATTTGTTGTTCCCTTTTCTATTGTGCTTCCATGGACTTTCACTGATGCCTTGACTGGAGGTAAGTTAAAAACTTCCTTTTCTGAAGGCCCTTCCCCCCCAACCCAGAAAAGGGGGACTTGGAAGATATCAGTAACTGGAAATCTATTGTCCTTTTGAACATGAATTACAAATGTTTTGCTTCCATGTTAGCCAAGAGTTTGGGGAAAATAGCAGGGAAACTATTACATCCCAGACACTATAACACAGTTAAAGGTTTCAAACACTTTGTCTAGTTTGCAGGAAATATTTGAAATTGGGCTATGGAGAAAATGGGAGGGTAATGTTTGACCTCAGATCAGGCTAAAGCTTTCAGTAAAGTAAACCTACCTTATTTATGGTTTGTCCTGTTCAATCTTGTATTTCCCTGCAGTTTATTAACTGGCTACAGACCTTGTATCTTCATGCACTATGCTTCCCCTACTTATGGGTGGAGGGGAGAGGTGATACAGGCACATTCTGAAGTAAGACAAGACAAGAATCTTTAAATTGCTAATCCTCAATTCAAGTGAGGTTGTGAAGGATTTTAGTTGTTCCAAGTTTCCCTAAAGAGATCAATGCTGCGAGTGTATTGATCTACAGAAAGAAGAAGAAGAAGATATTGTAGTAGTCCAGAGATATTAGAGCAACACTTTTAGAAGTGAATACCTACAAATATTGGAATTTTTGCAGCGCATTCTAAATTAATACTTGGGGGAAACATTGACTGAATTAGTCTTACATACAGTATTATCAACTGGTGCATTATTAGCAGAATTAGAATCTCATCATTGATGGAATTCTTAGTTTCTCAGGTTTACTAATTTTTGAGACCATCAACACTTTAGTTCTCACCTATTAGGGGGGTAAAGAAACTTGCTGCAAGAAGATGGGACCCTCTGAATTTCAGGTTCTCATTTCATAGCATAAACAATGTTGGACTTGTAAATGCACAGCTGCACTTTCTAAATACTATACTATAAGCAGCTCTCTCAGCAAATATTCCTGACAATTTCCAAAATCGACAAATTATTTAAGATCCCATATAAAATAATCTACCCAATATTAATGAAACTTAGCTATTTTGTCTGATTTTTGAACCTTCAGCCAAATGGAACTTACTAAAAAGTGATTGGCAGTCAGCAGATCATATGTTTTGTCTGCTTCCATTTCAGAAAATAAAATCAACAAACTTAAATTTCTGAATCGATTGATTTTGCTGCTTTCTTTCCATTTAGCCATTCTGAGAACTTCATTAATAGTGGGATCTTTATTATCAAGATCTCTTTAGTACAAAATTAACTCTCTTAAAACTGAAATAGTTAAGAGCAACTCCTTGAATTGAAAGAATATCAGATTCAGTGTTACAGATGCAACTTCCAAGACATTAAAATAAATAAGTAATTTTTAAAATTAGTTGTCCTTAAGTAACACATAAGTAGCAGATCAAAGTAAGAATTACAGTCAGCCAGAAAAAATGTGCCAGTGGTTAGAAGATAGAGCTATGAGCTGCCATGAAGGAAACCATGCAGCCAGCTTCATGTTTCAGCAGCTAGCAAGAAAAGAGAGAGGTTTGCATTTTACTTCTAAGGGAAGGTGAGCTTTATTCTCTTAGCAGCCATCTTTCTCACCAATGGGAGCCCAAAAGAATTACCAATCAGTGGAAAAGAATAATATTTTGCATATATGTAGCATTTTTCAATTGTAGATGACAATGTTTTATAAAAGTGGGTAAGCATTATTAAAAC
Organism: Malaclemys terrapin pileata; assembly: GCF_027887155.1. Classification (NCBI taxonomy): domain Eukaryota; kingdom Metazoa; phylum Chordata; order Testudines; family Emydidae; genus Malaclemys; species Malaclemys terrapin. Next base: position 169,275,270 of record NC_071507.1, read on the forward strand.
TACATGTTACAATCAGAGATCCTATTCAAGGAGGGGGCATAGAAGGAAGAGAGTTTATGTAGACAAACAAGAGACTTCAAATTTAATTGTTTTACTGATATCTCCTCTTGTATGAAATAAGATCTAGAAAGCTACTGGTAATGCAGATTTATAAGATTTGGAAGTGAGATGGAGAAAGATAATTCAGACTCAGTAAAGTAAGCGATGTTCCCCTCCTATCTATCAGAGTGAGGATAACTAGTATCATCCCCTTTTCATTCATTTAGGGTGAAATCTACTGCTGTGCAGAGAGTACAAGATAGGCCTTGCACTGATCCACTGCACAGAGTGAATTTCACCCTTAGGAAATCTCTGCACTGCAAAAAAGGTGCGTTCTTAACACAGTTAAAATAGCAGTGAAGACACAACAACTCTGCTTTTAACTTAGGCTAGCAGCTTGAGTTCAACTTGAGGCTGCCCTATAGGCTTACACTTGACTTTACACTTTAACCTGACTTAAAAATCAAATTGCTGTATCTTCACTGCTATTTTAACTAGAGTTAGCTAAGTCAGGTTATCTAACCTGAGTTAGGACACTTTTTGGGGGCGGGGGGGGGGGGGGGTTGAGTGTAGACAGACCCTAAGTGGATGAAGCAAAGGTGTCAGCTTCTCTCCCACTCTTTTAGGGCTCTGTTCAGACAAAATCTGATTTGTACCAAAGTTCATGCTACATAGCTTCATATCCCAGTGGCTTATTAAACCATAAATGGTCAAGGATTGAACAGGCATAGGTCATAGGTCTGTTTTATGGGCTGCCCAGGGAGCGCAAAAAGGAAGTGGAGAGTGCCTGAGATTCTCTCTCTTTCCTGCCTTCCATTCAAAGAACAACATTCCAGGAACAAAACCTTCACACACAGCTACTGAAGCAATTTGTTTTATGCTATTGTTATGGGCTACTTGTGAAGGTATGAGAATGACATGAAAGCTGGGAACTTCATTCTATTCCTTGCTTCAAACAAGACACCCACTAAGGGATTTGGAGCAATCAAATTTTTGAATTGCTCCGCTCATGCTCCAGGCAAAGACCTACTGGTCCATGCTTCAGCTCCAGGCTCTGCTCCAAAGCTCTGCACCCACGAATACAAAACTGGTCCTCTCTGGTACCTGACTGATAACGTTTCTGTAAAGCACTGAATTACCCAAAATCATAATAAACACTTTTTTTTTACTTGCTTGAATTTTATTCCACAATACAGTCACTGGCAAAGCAGTCCAACTTCTCATTGTAGAATATAGGTGCACAAACTGATGTGTTCATAGAAGCTGCTCTGATTACACTGCAAATGCCATATACTAAGTGTTAAAGAGGCAATGTCAATATTAATAAAAATACTTTCATGAACAAAGTTTACCCACTAAAGTTATCCATGACAACTAAGAGTAAAGAGGAAATATTTTGTTTACTCTTTCAATTTGTTTACTTTGCACTCTGATAGCACTTTGTATGTAATCAGTTTCACTACTGTCAGATTGGCCAGTTATTTTTTTAGCAACAACTGTAAAAGCAGTCACTGGAGTTAGTGGATGCTGACTCCTATTCTGTGATGGGAGTATTAACTATTAGCATATCTGACCTATATCAGGTGACTGCAGCTTTGAAATAAAGACTCCACTATTCCTCTGTGTCACACATTTCATTATGAAAAGGAAAGAGAAAAACATTTTTAAATGATAGAAGAATGTGGCTATAAAACACAGAAATTAGTAGGAGAGCTAAGGGCCAATGTCTTGCTTGAAACTATTTGAGAGACATAAGAGGGTAAGGTAATATCTTTTATTATCTCACCCACTTTGTCTTTCTAATAGCCTGGGACCAACACAGCTACAACAACACAAGCTATCTGCAGTTCACTTCTCAAAACTCACCAAGACAGAGAAAAAGGAAAAGTCAGTGAGGAAAATGGAATAGTTGGGTAAGCTGTGTAAGAAGTATAGTGTCTAGGAAATCAGAGAGCAGATAAAAGTAAAAAGCTAAAACTGAGAGTCAGAGAAAGAAACATAGCAAAAAAGGTTACTCACCTTTGTAACTGTTCTTCGAGCCCTGGAATGGCGCCTGCATGACGCTCAATATATGACCCTGCCAACCCGGTGCCCCCTCAGCTCCTTCTTGCCGACTACTCCAACGGAGGGAAAGGGGGGTGGGTTTGGAATGGATATGAGCAACATATCTTGAAGAACAACAGTTACAAAGATGAGTAACCATTTTTTCTTCTTTGCTCATATCAATTCCAATTAGGTGACTCCCAAGCCTTGCCTAGGCGGTGGGTCGGAGTGAAGGAATGTTGACTGCAGTACCGCTCTACCGAAAACCGCATCATCTCTGGTGTGTCGGACGATGGCATAGTGTGAGGCGAAGGTATGGACCAAGGACCAAGTCGCTGCCCTGCAGATTTCTTGGATTGGTACCTAGGCCAGGAACGCCTCTGATGAGGCCTGGGCCCTAGTGGAGTGTGCAGTGAGAGCTGGGGTCAGCACACCGGCCAGGTCATAGCAAGCGTGGATGCAGGATGTGATCCAGGAGGAAATTCTTTGAGAGGAGACCGGGAGGCCCTTCATCCGGTCTGCCACCGCAACGAAGAGCTGGGTCGATTTCCTGAATGGCTTAGTGTGTTCAATGTAGAAAGCAAGGGCCCTGGGGACATCTAGGGAATGCAGCTGCTGTTCCCAGGGACCAGCATGAGGTTTAGGGTAAAAAATGGGCAGGAAAATATCCTGACTGGTGTGAAAGGCCGACACCACCTTGGGGAGAAAAGTGGGTGTGGTCTGAGTTGTACCTTGTCTTTGTGGAAGACCGGTAGGGCGGTTCCGAGGTGAGGGCCTTCAGCTCGGAGATGCGTCTCACCAACATAATGGTGACCAGGAAAGCCATCTTTCAGGAAAGATTCAGGAGGGAGCATGTGGTTCAAACGGGGGGCCCACGAGTCTTGAAAGGACCACATTAAGGTCCCATGCAGGGACAGGCTGGCGGATCGGAGGATAGAGACGGTCCAACCCTTGAGAAAGCGACCAACCACTGGGTTAGTGAAGACAGAGCGGCCAGACGCACCCGGGTGGAAGGCCGAGATGGCAGCGAAGGGAACCTGCTGTTTCAGGTGCAGGAGGTACTCCAAAATGAGGGGCACCTGCACCCAGAGGGGGTGTGTGTGGTGCTGGTGCCCCTCATTTTGGAGTACACACCAACATGAAAACAGTTTCCACTTTGCCAGATATGTGGCTCAAGTAGAGGGTTTCCTGCTGCCCAGCAGGACCTGACTTACGGGGTCAGAACACAGAAGCTCTGTAGGGTTCTGCCATGCAGCATCCATGCCATGAGATGGAGAGACCACAGGTTGGGTTGACAGAGGCGACCGTGGTCCTGAGTGAGCAGGTCGGGAAGAAGAGGCAACGGGACTGGAATGTCCACCGACAGTTCTAACAGTGTGGTGTACCAATGCTGGCAAGGCCACGCTGGAGCTACCAGAATCACCCTCGCCCCGTCCCTGCAGATCTTGAGCAGGACCTTGTGCATGAGGGGGAACAGAGGAAAGGTGTAAAGCAAGCAACCTGTCCAGGGAAGCAGGAATGCGTCCATGAGGGAGCCCGGGCTGTGACCTTGGAAGGAGCAGAACGCTGGGCACTTCCTGTTGCTGCGGGTGGCAAACATGTCGACCTGGGGAAACCCCCACCTTTGGAAGATGAGGTGAACAACATTTGTCCAGAGGGACCACTTGTGCGAGTGGAAGGACCTGCTGAGGCAGTCCACTAGCGTTTTCTGGAGCCCGGGAAGAAAGGATGCTACCAGGTGAATAGAGCGGGCTATACAGAACTCCTACAGCCGAATGGCTTCCTGGCAGAGGGGAGAGGAACGGGCCCCCCCTTGCTTGTTGATGTAGAACATGACCATGGTCTTGTTCGTGAGAACGCCGCACAATGACCATGCAGGTGTGCCTGGAAGGCTTGACAAACAAGGTGCACTGCCATCAGCTCCCTGATGTTGATATGGAGGGAGAGCTTGGACAGAGACAACAGGCCCTGAGTAAAGGTTTCCAAGATGAGCACCCCACCACAGAGCTGATGCATCCGTGACCAGGGACAAGGAAGGCTGGGGTCTTTGAAAGGGGACTCCCTCGCACACTGCCCAGGGATCGAGCCACCAGCGGAGGGAGGCGAGGACCCACTCCAGGACGGTGACCACCGAATTCAGGCTGTCGTGCACCGGGTGGTAGACTGAGGCGAGCCATGCTTGTAATGGCCGGAGCCGGAGCCTGGCGTGCCAGGTCATGTACGTACATGAAGCCCTATTGCCGAGGAGACTCAGGCAACTTCTTGCTCTCAAGGTCGGGAAGCTCTGAAGGCCCCAAATGAAGCCCACGATAGCTTGGAAACGGGAGTCCGGTAGGACGGCCTGCACCTGAACGGAGTCCAGGACTGCCCCAATGAACTCTATCCTCTGGGTCGGTTCCAGGGTCAACTTTGCTACATTGAGGAGGAGCGTACACCTGACCAGGTGGAGATGGGACTGCATCTGCTCTCTGGTGCAGCCGTGAAGCAGCTAGTCGTTGAGGTAAGGATACACTTGCACCCACTGTCGACGGAGGAAGTCAGCCAAGACCGACATACACTTGGTGAACACCCGGAGGGCTGTGGAATGGCCTAATGGGAGGGCCATAAACTGGTAATGTTCGCAGTTGACCACAACCGCAGGAAGCGCCTGTGTGACGGATGAATCACTATATGGAAGTACACATCCTTCATGTTGAAGGCAGCGTACCAGTCTCCAGGATCCAGGGAAGGGATAATGGTACCCAGGGAGACCATGCAGAACTTCAACTTGCCCATGAACTTGTGGAGCCCGCGCATATCCAGAATGGGCCGGAGGCTCCTTTTGGCCTTGGGGATTAGGAAATATCGGGAGTAAAACCCCTTGCCCCTTAGTTCCCACGGAACCTCTTCTACCGCCCCCAAGGCGAGGAGCACCTGAACCTCCTGGATAAGGAGTTGCTCATGAGAGGGGTCCCTGAAGAGGGATGGGGAAGGGGGGTGGGAGGGCGGGCAGGAACAAAATTGGAGAGAGTATCCCGCTTCCACCACGTGAAGGACCCGGCGGTTCGAGATTATTTGAGACCAAGCACGGCAGAAATGGGATAAACGATTCAAAAAATGTGGGGAAGGATCCTGGGGTAAGTCTGGTATGCCGTCCTCAGGCGTCCCTTCAAAAGGCCTGCTTGGAACCCAACGATGGTTTGGTCAGGCCCTGGCCTTGCCCAGACAAGGGGTTGGAGGGCTTCCTCCTGCCATCCCATCCCCACCGCCTGTAAAAGTCCTGCCCCGGCCAAGGAGAGTAGGAGCACTGCTGTGGCTGCTGGAGCTTGAAGTGCTTTCGCTGGATTGCTGGGGTGTGCATACCCAGGGACTTCATGGTCACCCTCAAGGCCTTAAGGCTATGTAGCCTAGAGTCAGTTTGCTCTGCAAACAGACCCTCTCCATGAAAGGGTAGATCCTGCAGCATCTGCTGAACCTCCAGGGCAGGCCAGAGGCTTGCAGCCAGGAGGTGCACCTCATGGCAATCCCGGAGGACAAGGTACCCGCAGCTGAGTCTGCAGTGTCCAGTGAGGCCTGCAAAGAGGTCTGTGCCTCTGTCTTGCCCTCATCAACAAGGGCCCCAAACTCCTCCCTGGACTCAGGAGGCACAAGCTCCTTGAACTTCAGCATGGAGTTCCAGGAGTTAAAGTTGTAATGGCTCAGGAGTGCCTGCTGATTGGCAATCCGGAGCTGGAGCCCACCTGTAGAGTAAACCTTGTGGCCAAACAAGTCCAGCCGCTTGGCATCCTTTGACTTGGGCACAGGGGCCGGCTGTCCATGCCTCTCCTTCTCGTTCATGGCCGCAACCACGAGCGAGCAGGGCTGCGGGTGTGTGAACAAGTAATCGTATCCCTTCAAGGGAACAAAGTATTTATGTTCTACCCCCTTGGCCATAGGGGAAATGAAGGCCAGATGGTTTTGGCATTAGTCTGGATGAGGGGTAGGGCCACCCTCAATGGACCTTCCGGGGCCAAAATGTCCACCGCTGGGTCCTCCGATTCCACCACCTCCTCGGCCTGCAGGTTCATGTTGCATGCAACTCTGCGCAGGAGGTCCTGATGGGCACAGATATCAATGGGGGGTGGCCCAGAGATGGAGGTGCCCAACATAGCTTCATCAGGGGAGGAGGATGAAGAGGCCACGGGGGGGAAGAAGGTTGTCCTGACCCCCCTGTGCCACGGGGGCCCAATGTCCTGCATCGCCGACCGCAGGGCCCGGCTCAGAAACCGGAGTCAGAGGGGGTGCTGAAGTGGGAAGAGTGCACGACATCTCCTCCATGCCCCCATGAGCGGGCTGACTGGCGGAGGCTTCCAGCACCCGTGGTTCAGAGATGGCCGATCGGGAAGCACCAGACGGTACACCCATGGCGTCCAGAACAACTACTGGGCGGGTCCCTGCCCAAGGCCCTGCCCCCACATCAGGGTGGCCACAGTCCGACTGGCGGCAGTCCCAGTCCGAACGTAAGGAACGAGAACCGGACCGTGAGGGCCAGGGCAGTGCTCAGCAAATCTGCTTCGGTGAGCAGTGACGAGGAGAAGGGGAGTGATGCCACGAAGCTGAGGAGCGGTACCATGGCCTGGAGCTGTGCTGAGACGATGAATAGCGCTGGGATTGGTGCCAGATCCGGGATCTGCTCTGTGACAGCAACCGGCGGGCAGAGCGTGCCATGATCAGGAGCGTCGGCACGAACCGGAGCGATGCCACGAGTACAACCAGCAGCAGGACTCCGAGCAGTGCCGGGAACGGGAATGGTGCCAGGAATGGGAGCAGTGCTGAGGCTTGACCACTGGTGCTGACAGTGCCGACAGGTGGATCAACGCCGGCTTGCCCTGAGATGGTGCCATCCGCTGGGGCACCAGGAGCTTGGCGTGGAATGAGTAGACCCCGATGCTATCATGGCAATAGGTCTTTTGCCACCGCAAAGGGGTCCAGAGTAGAAGGCAGCTGGACTTCCACCATGCTTCGGGTTGGGGAGTCCTGCGACACCGGACTCAACTGTTTCCCCCAGTGGGTCTGGAGTCGACGGCGCCGTGGCCACGATCTTTGCTCCCAGATGCTCCCCTCTGGGATGCTCCCCAGTGGCTGGGGCTCCAGGGAAGCGGGTCTCTGCACAGGAGAGCCACCCTTCTCCGGCTTCCAGTGTCACTTCGGTCCCGGAGAGTGGGAGCAGAACCGAGCCAATGTCGCCAACTGAGGTGCCGGGCAGCGGCGGTGCCATGGGTCTCGGTCACAGTCCAGCCATGGTGCTGCCTCCACCACCACCGCCACTGGGGCGCTGCATACCAAAGAGCTCGGTGCCGGGTCTTGCTGTGCCAAAGGAGACTGGGGACTAAGTGCCACCTCCATAAGGGGCTGCTTCAGGCGAAAGTCCAGCTCCCTTTTAGTCAGAGGATGAAAACCCTTGCAGATCCTGCACATCTCGACTTGGTGAGCCCCCCCCCCCCCAAACACTTTAGGAAAGAGTCAAGGGGGTCGCCAGTTGGCATGAGCTTGGAGCAGGACCTGCAGGGCTTGAGTCCCAGGGACTTGGGCATGGAGCCCCAAAGAAAAATAGTTGGGATGGAGGGTAACTAAAACCAAAAAACAAGAACTACCAACAAAACAAAACAACAACTATCTATAGAGCTAGGGAAACGTGGAGAACTTGCAGAGCAAGATGCCAAGGTTCCAACAACCGTCACGGGCGGTAAGAAGGAACTGAGGGGCGCCAGGCCAGCAGGGTCATATATTGAGCGCCATGCAGGTGCCACTCCAGGGGGCTCCACAGCCGACCCGATGGATGCTGCTAGGGGAAAATCTTTCTGATGCCATGCACATGACACGCGCACACCTAATTGGAATCGATATGAGCAAGCACTCGAAGAAGAATAATTAATTCTGCTGAAGTGTAATATGGTTCAGGGGACATATGCTTATTATTGAGGTATTTGCGAAATGTAGCATGACAATTTGTGGTCACAGTCAGGTCTATTATAATAGGGATTCTGATTCATCCATACCTTTATACTTATGTTTGATCATAACCGTTGACATACTGTCTATGTTATACACAGGTATTCTTAACTAGTATAAGAAAGGAAGCTGTACAGTTCATGGATATCTATGAGTTTAGCAAAGTAAGCTGTACAGCATTTATTCCCCCCGCCCATATATTAAAAGGAAGGGTCCTCCCTCTACCCTAATAATGAAATACTGTATCAATACAGAAATATTTTGTACTGTATAGTACATTTCTAACAACTGATATAAAGTATCTTTACCATCATACTTGAGGGGCTAACATTAGTTTTCTGCTTTAATGGACCTAAATTGTCTGTTTTATCATGCATGTTTAAATAAGCTAATTCACTATGGTGATGAACAGAAGCAGCCGAATAAGGATTGTCTTGTTCATGCGCTAAAATTGCAGCAGCTGTTTTTGTTTGACTGATGTAGTTTGAAAGAGCCCCCTGACGGCAAACCATAGAAAAAACAAGGGACGTTTCAATGTTCTCTCTATTACCAAAATTACTCATAGGATTATAATAGTCATAAAAGGAAATTGCTTTGTCCACATGTAACTGCAAGAGATTTTTCCCCTTGCATATTAAAGGTAGGTGTACAATTTTAACACTTTTCTTAAACCTAAAAAAAAATTATTCCATTGAGTATTCTGCATAATGTATTCTAACAAAGTTCTCTATCAAGCCAAAGTTCCATCACTGAAGATATCATTTTTATGAATCCCTTTCTAATAAATATTATTGTAGCATCCACTATCAGTAAAATGCTGTAATTGTGAAGAGAAGGGACAGCTCTATCAGGATAATCAACATACGATGAAGACAGTAAGGGAGATCTCATAGTACTGAGTTTCAATGGGAATTTTTCATAGGTTCCAAGGTCAGATGGGATCATCATGATCATCTAGTCTGGCCTCCTCCTTTAAATCATGATTTAAAGACTTCAAGTTACAGAGAATCCACCATTTGCACTAGTTTAAACCTGCAAGTGATCCATATCCCATGCTGCAGAGGAAGGCAAAAGAATAAACAAAGAAAAAACCCCAGGGTCTCTACCAAAAATTCCTTCCTTACCCCATAATATAGGACTTAATTCAGGGAAATCCTATTTGAACTATAATATATCGTGCAGAAAACACATCCAATCTTGATTTAAAAATTGTTGTGAGTGCTCAGAACCTTTCAGGATCACATATGTTGAATACGTAATAGAGCAACCACTTGCCTTCACAGTTATCACATTTTATTTTAATAATGAATATTCCAGTAACTTGACTTTAGGCATGAGTGAGGGCTTTATTAGAATACAATTATGCCTGAAGTGATCTCAGTCAGATTTGAGGGTTCTCAGGACCATGCAGATTGAAACCCTAATCAAGCAACTTTTTTTTTTCTTGAGAATATACCATTTATAACAGTGTTAAATTCTGTGGGACTTTTTCCTAAGTAAAAGCTGTGAGTGAAATCCTGGCCTCGTTGAAATCACTGGGAGTTTTGCCATTTATTTCAATAGGGCCAGGACTCCACTCTGTAGATTTTGGCTCTTGCTTAATATAGTACTGCTCCTGATCACCTCTGTTAAGTACTCTTTGTTTATTGAGTGCTTATTTTAAAAAGGTTTCACTGTAAATTTAGTTTAAAATTACACTAGATATTTAAATAATCTGCAAAGGAGGACTACAAATTATAAGAAGCTAGTCAATAAGTATGTCCTACATTTTTTTCCTAATGGAAATTAGGTATATTGCTTGAAAAGTGTAATTGCGTGCAAATACCATTTTACAGCACTAAGAAAAAAAAACACTAAAAAAAAATCTCAAATAGAATCAACTACATCTGACAGATCTAGTCTTTATTTTTTGTTTAGTTAAATAATGCAGGCATAATAAATGTATTCTTTATTCTAGGATCACACAGGGTCTGAACGTAACACTCAGAATTAACTCTCCAGTGCATAACATTCTGTCATAAAATCATTAACATCATCTGATACAATTTTAAATTACAGACCAGAAATCTTCAAAAGCATACAAAATGATTCATGAACAAAAACAACAAAATCCATTTTAAAAGAAAAAGTAGTAAAATCTGGTTGATCTTTTTAAAAATAATGCAGCTGGAAAAATATAAAGTTGCATTCATGAAACTAAATGCTTTGTTTAATGCATGTGGAATGACTTTTTAATAGGTTTATTTTACGTATAATTGCTGAGCTCTGAAAGTACAAAAAATGGAAATCTTCTACTACTCCTGTTTTGTCCTAATAACTTTCCAGAGAGAACACAAATATTGAATGGAAACTGATAGCGTAGAGAAGCGGAACATTAGGTATCTTGAATATATTTGCAGTAGAAAATAATTTCAACATCTGCAACACATCTAGAATCATTTCTTAAGATCAATCCTTTACAGCTAATGTACTCCCATGGTGTATTCCAGGATACAGTACAAAGAATTAAGCTCACACTACCCTGAGGAAAAAAATAACCCACACCAGGGTTGTCAGTTATCCACAGTTGGGCTACTTCACATGTTCAAGAAAAGCTTTGGTGTAGAAGTGTTCATATTTCTAGTCATGTACTACATAGATAGGGTGACCAGATGTCCAAATATTAAGGGCTTTGTCTTATATAAGCAACCATTACTCCCTCCTCACCCCCGCATCTCAATTTTTCACTCTTGCTATCTGGTCACCCTATGTAAATGATCTGAAGTATTGGATTTCTTCAAATTTTGTCAGTTCTCCAGTTTATGCAACATTGTAGCTTCCAGAGAAATACAGATGAAACACACCAACAATTAAAGAGCACTTCAGTTTCATAGTCTTGTTCCTGGGTCTACACAATCTGGAGTGATTTAAGTTTAGTGGAACACTTGATTTTGTTTTAAGTGCTTTAATTTGGAAGTGTGTCAACTCTCACTTGCTTCCAAGACAATTAAACCAATTTAAACCTGTGATGTAGTAAAATACAAATGGAAACAAACTGCAAAAAGGGCATATTTAATGTCTTGAGTTAAAAAAGAATTTATAATGCTAGGGGGAAATGCCACTAGTTGTATGTATAATGCAACTTGAAGATATACACATATATAAAATGAGTTTATGGATAAGAATACACAAATTACTATTGAAAAAAATCAGGGCCTTAATAGTGAGATCATTAGATTGCAAACTGTCAAAACCTGGACAATTAAAGAAATAAAACATAGTCTCAGCATCTTGACTAATTTTTGATATCTATATATTTTCATCTTTGGATAGTGAGACTTCCCCATTGAATCAGAATTACTAGATTTGGTCTAAAGTTGACATTGGTATTGTTTAGACAAACAATTTAAAGCCCTAATCCTGCAAAGCCTTATTCAAATCCAGTATTTCCATTGAAGTTAATTGGACTACCCATGTCAGGAGGAACTCTGTAAGGGTGCTGAGGATCCAACTCTAGTGAAAAACTTCACCATCTATTTGATCCTAACCCCTCAGAGTTACAAGGGAAAAGAGGAGGGATGAGAAGAAAATGGCTCTGGGAAGCTTTTTTTAAAAGGTGAAAATTAGGAGTTCTTTATGCTTTTGCTGGCATATTATTCAGCTGAATTTTGCATAACTGATGTTACTGAACATATTGGTCTTGGTAAAATGACGGGGGGGGGGGTTAATTATTTCTATTTCTGAGTTGAAAGATTTGAATACCTACAGAATGCTATTGTACTCCTCCTTTTCCCCTCATCCTCCAATATGTACTTGGTGCATACAAATTTTTAATCTGTTCTCTGCATCTAAGGAAGTGATCACACCATCTGAAATTCACCATCTGAATTGCCATGAAATAGAAAATGCAACAAAACACACTGAAAACGGTTGCAATTGCTAACACAGCCTTAGTCACCAGCAGCCACCACAAGACAATTTGGCTGATAGAAAATCCTGATTAATGACTTCTTCATTTTAGCATCAAGGCAACAGCCTGAACTGCTATGACTATTGGCTCTTCCTCTTTACAAGCCTTGTATGATCTACTAGTTTCCAAGAGCAACTAAATATCGTGGGGGGGGGCATATTAGAAGTGTTTTATAACTTTCCAGTCATGATATGCCTACATAGAAATTAGCTCTGACTTTGTTATAGTAGGGGGAGAGTGTGGGTGTGGTCCTAGCTCCCTAGGGGGTTTCTAGAGAGAGTGTGCAACCCTTTATTCCACAAAGTAATTAGACATGGTAGCTGGTAATTGATTCCCCACCACAAAGGGTGTATTTCTATTATTATTATTATTATTATTTTTATTAATAGTTATAATTCGTTGTACATAACAACGTGTCTAGTACATCAATGCAGCTGCATGAAAATACCAAGTGACAGTGATTTTGGTTGCTACAACGGCACTTAACCTGGGTTTCCGAAAAGCAATCCTCAAAATTCCCTGATCACTATGTGGGATATAATTCCGACCTATGTATCTCTCCCCCCTCCCGCTCGCCCCTCCTTTTATCTCCCTGTTTAGGAAGATGGGAGGAAGTCACTGGAGCTTCATCTTTCCCAAGTTGGTTACATTGATAAGACACACGCAATATGATTTATTGCCTTAGCCTTATTTGGTCTCTGATACAAGATGTAGACTGCACAGATCAAGCTAACCGACCCTCAAAGCCGGAGTTACCCTCCCCAACAGGCAGCACCCCAAATCCGGGCAGGGGACAACGCCAGCAGCATCTCGGTTCCATTTCTTGAAAAGAGTCCGGACTGAGCTATCAAAGCAAGGGAAATGGATCTCCCCCTTTTCGCCAAATCCAAACTCCCTCCGAGCCCGTTCTCTCTCGTCCCTGCCCCTCCCTTCACTTTAGCAGCACCCTGCGCAGCCCTCTCCATGGCACCCTTGTTCAGGGCTGAGCCAGTTATCAGTTACCTCCGCACACACCCCAGCATCCCCCCCTACCTCCAAGCCATTGCCCCAGGACTAATACTCATTGCTGGCCGCGTTAGAGAACAGCCGCCGCCGCCAGTGCAGTACACCACGAAAAGGAGGTGGAGGAGGCGGCTTGGTTACACCAGCCTTTTCTCTGGTTTCATCCTCACATAGCAACCCTTAAAATGATGGTCTGTTAAACCCCACCATCCTCGCTTACAGCACTTTCCTCCCTTCCAGGCAAAGAAATCAGATGCCAGGTGTCCCCCTTCCCACACATCAATTCTCCATTCCAGCCAAAAGCCTCACTCTGCCCTACTGCATGGAAATAAATCCGGGAGGGGGACCCCCGGCCGGTCAGCCTGTAACATACACGTTTAACATGTTCTCGGTGTGTTTCTAGGCATGGTGCGCGCGCGCCCGCGCATTTTGTGCAATGCTTCTTTTAATCGCAAATCCCCTCAGCCCGTTTCACGCTCCAGTCAGCTGTATGGCTTCCACTTTTGCACGCGGGGCCAAAAAGCGCAATTGTCACCGTCTCTTGCCTTCTGCAAGAAGAGCCGCAGCTGACGGGTTCACACCTTGTGCCGCCGGTCAGCACCTTGGACACCCAGCGGCGGCAGCAGCCCAGACAGCTTCGCAGCGGCAGCCCCCAAAATCAGCTGCATCCTCATCAGCACAGAAGTGCTGGGACCAGAGCGAGCGTAGCGACAACCAACAACCCCAGCAGCAGCCGCTCAAACCCAACATCCCAGCGGTGCTCAGCAGCTGATGCGCCCCCAACGCAGTGCAACGAGAAAGACCCTCTCTTGCAACTCTCACGCCGATACCTAACAGTAGCAGCCCCATCCCTAGGACCTGCAACAACCCTGCTAGCATCTGCTGCCGCTCTCTAACGTTGCCCTCCTGAGGCACAGCTGCAGATGCCCCCTTCCCTCCCCCAACCCGATAGCAGCAAAGCAGCTCCTGCTAAGACCAGAATGACACAAAAAAACCCTGACACCTCACCAGATGCACTCCCCCCCAGCAGCCACACCGCCCCCACTATTCCAACAGGATTAGCTGCGCCCACAAAACAAGCCCAGCAGCAGCTGTACCCTCGCCCCCAAACGCGCTCAGCAGCTGCACTTCTCATTGTTTTTAAGAAGAGTCTGTCAGACTTTGCAGCCCAAGACCCACGCTCAGCCCAGTCGGTTCACTCCCCTCTCTTCATGCTTACACCCCAAGCCCTGCAAATCTTTGGCCACTGTGTCCCCTGGTTCCCCGCCTGCAGAGGCTACATTAGCCCGGGAGTAGCAGTGCCCCCAGCCTGGGGCGCCCAGCGGCATGAGACAGAGGATACCCATCTTCGTCTCCTTACCTTTTTCAGCGCTGACATTCTAGTACATTATTGATTTAGCAGGTGCCGGGTTGCATGTTGGGCTGGCGGGTCAGGTGAGGGGGAAGCCAGGGCAGGAGGTGGCGGCGGAGGAGGAGCGGCGTGTGTATAGCATTCTCCCCGCGCAGCGGTCACACACGCTGGGGCATTGCACCGCTTGCCAGTCCCCTCGCGCTAGCCATGCGCTGCTGCCGCCGGGGCTGCTGCTGAGCTTGCAGCTGTCAAACCCCGCTCTACACACAGCTCGCGCGCTCTGCGCAGCCGCGCCCCCCCGGCCGGAGCCCGGCAGGCGCGGCGCGGGGCTGTCCGGACGCAGCCGCCATGCCGAGAAGGTCCGCTCTGCGCCCCGGCGCGGGCCGCCCCTCCGCCGGGAGCGCCAATGGGCGCCGTCCCCGGCCTGGGGTGGGCGCGGCTGGCAGGAGACTGAGCAAAGGCGGAAGCCTGGGGCGCGCTGTCGGGGCCGTGCGCTGCGGCCGGAGCTGCTTGTGGGACCATGTCTGTCGGCAGGAGGCAAGGTGCGGTCGGGGGTCCCTTGTCTGCTCCGGGGCGTTGGGGGCTGGCGGTTCCGCTCGCCCACTGCTGCGGGGGCTGCGCGGCTAGGTCCGGGAAACGTTTCCAAAGTTCCCGTGTGAGCCCTGCCCCGGGGAAACAGGTGTGGAGCCGGTTTCCCCGCGAGCCTCGGAAGTTGCGGGAGCCGGACGGGGAGCTAGCGGACAGCAGGTGTTGGAGGGAGCCTGGGCGGCTGGTTGGGGGCGAGGAGCCCCGGGGCCAGGGAATAGGAGCGGGGAGGAAGCCTGGGGGCTGCATGGGGGTTGTTACTGGTGGGGGGAGCCCATTAGCCCAGGTAGGGGAGGCTGGAGTGGGAGACCGAGTCTGAAGCAGCCTGTGGGAAGGGTGCTGTCTTGAGGAGAGGATGGGTGAAGAGGGGATCGCCTGAAGCAGCCTAGGGGGTGCTATGGGGTGGGGGGGTGCTATGGGCAGCTGCCTGGGAGAGAGTCTGGGGTTTGCCTACAGTGCCTGTGAGATTTGGTGGTGGTCTGGAACAGTCACTGCCCTACCTCTCCACTTCCCTCCCCCCCCGCCAAAGCTCCTGTCCCATGCTGCTGCTGCTTTACTGCCAGCCGCTCCACCTGGGCTCAGAGCTAGCATGAAGAGGCTGCCTGAAGACCCAGCACCACAACAAATCCAGGTGGCAGGGAGGAAAAACTATAGCCAAAACCTGCTGCATGTACGAAATTCCACGAAGTATACAGATAGGCATGGACAGGCAGGGAGCTGGCTGTGTGAGTGTCATGTCCAGTGTGTGACACTTAGGTCTGCAAGGATGGACTATATTTGTAGATGAACATGTGGCAGCCTCTGGATGCTCTAATTAATTGGCCTTGTGTCATTAGAAAGAGTACCTTGCAGGGTGGGTTTTTTTTGCGGGGGGGAGTGTGAACGGGGATATGCAACAAGCCATTAAAACAAGATCCTGCCTGCCCTATGTGGATCCTGAAGATTGCAGTAATTTTAGAAGACTAGGTGCTTGTACCTGTGGTGTCGGGCAAAAGTTACCCTTCTTTCGTTGTGCACTTGTTGCTGCTTCTTCCTTTCAACCCAGAAGTTGAGTTCCTGTTAAGGTTGTGTAATGCTTCTATGCAACCCCTTTCTAAATTCATCTTAACGTGCCCCCCCCCCCAAAAAAAACCACCCCCTCTCACTTTTGGCTGAAACTGTCAATGCTTTTTGTTGTCCTCGAGATGAGTGTGTGTGCACAAATGCTTGGAGCTGTTTTATGCAGTTGGAGTTATAACATTTTGGGAAAATAGACTTTCCTGTTTGTGCAATGTGACTGTCTTTGAGGGATTTTTGGTTTGGGGGGCTTGTTTTTGTTGTGTGCATCTAATTCTAAAAATCTGAACTTTGAAAGTTGAAGCTTTGCACTTAAATAATCCTAATGCAACAGTGTAATTGCTAGGCTTCTAAAATGCAGTTGTTTTTCACAATTTTTTTATCAGTTTTAAAACTTAATATGGAGTATGAACAGTAGAACATTTTATGTTGTAAAGTGTGTATATGCAGAGATGCACAATGAGCTTGTATATGCAGCTAGTTAAGTATATACTGGCTGGTTCTCGATCTTGTAAGCTCTACAAGTCTATCCCTTACAGAGCAAAGACTTTGCAATTTCTGCAAGCGAGATAACTATGGATTGTATTTATTTATTTGAAAAACAAAACCGGAATTATATAAACTTAATGCAATGTTAGGGATCCTGAAATACTCCGTCAGAGAATCAGAAGGGATCCTCTTTGAGCCCCTGCTTCATAGAACCTCCTGCAGTCCATATACGTCAGGTTCTTCTCCATCAAACAAGGGAATAAAACAGTGTTCTGAAGGATTAATTCTTGACGCTCTGCTTCTGTATCCTCCTCTTATCTTAGCATAAGGAAGAACCAGCCACTGCCTGAAGACAACTGCAGCTTTAGCCTGTGGAGGCTGGCCTGGGACTCTTGATATCAGACTTGGTAATGCAGACAAGGTTGATGGGCTGATGCCCAAAGAATTGATATTTCTTTCACCTACCTTCTCTCACATCATCTGATACTACTGAGAAAGAAATTTAAGTAACAGTTGAAAGAAACATGTCTTTTTGGAACATTTGTTTTTGTATGATAGGAGTAGAACAAATAAGGCAGGCAACTCCTAATCCCCTTAATTTGGAGGAATTTTCAGTGTGAAGTAGGGTGCGTATAACTCTCCAGCTGTTAAAAAAATGTTTATATGGCCCCCATCTCTGCACTGTTTGCCTAGAATGTGATCTATTTAGCTTCTTGTAAAATAAAGACAATTGAGTGAGTTTCTTCCCTAGGAAAAATGCATGTGTTTCCCCCTCCCCCTTTAAAAATAAATATTGAACCCATCATACATAATGCTCATACAATAAACCAGGGTGTATAAGAATTATATATCTTGTTACTTATAAGGATCTACATGTGCATAGCTGGGAGCTGCAGTGGGCATTGCCTCGCGGCCTCCCCCTCCCCCCACTGCAAGTCTCAGACAGGCAGGGAATTTGCCTCCTCCCCACTTGTGGCTCCATTGGCCTGACTGGAGATGCACCCACTCCCAAAGAATAAAAGTCAAACTACTCCTATGCCTATTACCATAGTATCTGCACACCTCAGAACACAAACAAATTAATCTCACAGCACTTCAGTGAATTAAAACAGTATTACTATTCCCACTTCAGTTTGGGAACTGAGATATGGAGTGATTTGCTTGTCCACAGTCACACATGTAGTGGAACTGAACCCAGATTGTCTCAGCCTCAGTCTACTTCTTAACCACAAGACTGTCCTTCTTTCAAGCAGAAAAGATATTGCAATTTGTGCAATAAGTTGTTTCCTTTCTGAGCATCTATCAAATTCTTTTATTTTAAATGGTGAAACATATTTTGAGTACCTTTCATCTTACGATTTTCAGTACTGCTCCCATTAGAAACACCATGTTAAGGTATTACTATGTCAGGTCAGACACTAAAGTGAGATGTTTACTTCCCAGACTGTGCTTCAAATCTGCCATACTCATGATCGCAGCATCAGACTTTAAATCAGTGAATAAATATTCTCCTTAAACTGTGTCTAAGCCAATGTGTAATTACCGAACAGCTACCTAACATAGGGAATCAGAAGAGAAATGGAACCTAGCCCGTCTAGGCTTTTATAGAGAACCCATCACCTATGATATCTGTGGAAACCCAAAGTTAGATCTTAACCTAATAGAGAATCTTTGTCTCTTCAAAGCAACGTGTAAGCAAGAATATCTCTGTGGCAGAGAGGTTTGCTGGAAGAGGAGGGGAGGGGCATGAGGCTGGTACGCACAGCATTAGTGTGTGTGATGAGCTTACCTATATTTTTTATTAATATGCTGCATGTCTATGTGCGTTCATGATAGATTACTTGTTGTGGAGTTAGGTCAAAAGGGATTGCCAGGGGAACCAAGCAGGAAAGGTAAAACAATTCTCTAAATAAAGAGCATCCCAACAAATACTCAAACATGATAGTCAAGCTTATAGTCCTGAAGACATGACTCCTCTGGTGCCCAAGCTGTCTTGTCAGGGTTGAGAAGAGAAAGATCAAAAAGAACACGCTAGAGGACCCTGGGCTGAGAAAAGGGTGGCAACTCAGTGAGTGCCCAGAAGTTGCTCAGAGTGTCAGCAAGAGCTGGCAGGGTGGCCAAGGATAGGGTGACCAGATAGCAAGTGTGAAAAATCAGGACGGGTTGGGGGTAATAGGTGTCTATATAAGAAAAAGCCCCAAATATCGGGACTGTCCTTATAAAATCGGGACATCTGGTCACCTTAGCCAAGGAACACACACAGACAGACTGTATCTACACTGAAATAAGTAGATAAATAAATATGTTCTTAACTCGGGTTAGCTAACCTGCTTTCAGACTGCAAATAAGACATAAATTTTTAATGGTGGCAGTAATTAGCCATTGGAACAATTTACCATGGGTCATGGTAAACTCTTCATCCCTGACTATTTTAAAATCAAGATTAGATCTTTTTCTAAAAGAGATGCTTTAGGAACTTAACATACCACAGTACAATTCAGACTAATGGGCAACTGGGTAATCCCTGCCTTGGTGAAGTAGCTCCCACTTGAGCCACTCACAAACAACCTTCCACCATCCAAGCCACAAGCCGAGTGTCTATGTAACTGCAGCCTCCCAGCCACACCTGGGTTACACTCTGGGTCTCACAAGCCTTAGTTATTTTGCAGGATGATCCTAACACACCCCCAGTACCAGATTTCCCCCCAGAAATGTATGTCCTATACCACCCAGCCCTCTCCTGGAGAGTACAAAATATCTAAAGTCTGTTATTTCTTAAAGGGAATAATATGCCAGTTTATTATCTCAAATAGTTATTCAGACACTTCCGTTTCAGACACCTTCTACACCTTTTTGAGCTTTCTTTGTTTCCCTTCCCACTTGATGACTCGATTTGCTGCTTAAATGCAAATTAAGCAGAGCAATATTTCTTTGGTTAGGACAGACCTGTTTTCTGCTTGGGCAGAGCTGTGGGGTTTGGAACACACAGTGTTAAAATCATACAGGGAATTCTTGTAACTTTACAGTGTTGCTGCAATTTTATCAATATGATCCTGACTAGCAAATTGAGATTTAAAATGCTACCTTATAAGATATGCCTGTGACATTCCCCTCTGGTGTTATCTGGACCAGTGATCTGATAGGTCACTCGAATCTTTAACTCTGAGCCAGCCTTACTCTGCTGTGAGAACCCCCACTCCGGGGTTGTTCACGCACAGCCTCTGGCATATAAGCTGCTCCTTGTATTGTGCAAGCGAATGACACTAACCAATATCTCTGGTCCCAGACACAACCCTAGGATCCTCTGTCTTGCAGTGTCCAGTTATGCCCGCTGGACACTGCAAGCTTATATGAGTTGGTCGGTTTCACAAAGAAATGGATATGTACTAGGCTCATTATCCCAGGGAGAGTCTCTGACACGCTTCAAACCAAAAACACTGCTTCAGGTAGAATAAACAAATAGGTTTATTAACTATAAAGATAGATTTTAAGTGATTATAAGTCAAAGCATCACAAGTCAGATTTGATCAAATGAAATAAAAGCAAACGCATTCTAAGCTAATCTTAACACTTTCAGTGCCCTTACAAACTTAGATGCTTCTCACCACAGGCTGGTTGGTTGCCCTTCAGCCAGGCTCTCCCCTTTGATCAGTGCTTCAGTTGCTTGGTGTGGTGTCTGTAGATGTAAGTGGAAGAGAAAGGAACACATGGCAAAGTCTCTCCCTTTTATCATGTTCTTTCTTCCCTCTTGGCTTTGCGCCCCCTCTCCCTGCAGAGTCAGGTGAGTGTTACCTCATCACAGTCACAAACTGGTTAAAAGAAGGGGGATGACTCGAGAGTCCAACAGATCCTTTTGTTGCTGCCTAGGCCAGGGTCCTTTCTTCCTGTGAGGCTCGGCTGGGTTTGTCCCATAACTGCCCTGATGAGGTGTGAACTGCCTCTCTGCTCTTGGAGAGTTTTTTGCCTGGGCTTATTTTAAGTCCTGAGGATACATTTTCAGCCTCATAACTACATACATGAAATTATAACCTATAACATTATTGTAACAACAATGCTCAGTGCATCATGAGCCTTCCAAAGACCCCTGACATGACAAACTTTGCATTAGATACCACACAATCATTTTACAAGAATGAACATGAGGGTGCTGGGTGTTATCCTGAGGTACAGTGCATCACACATCCTCTTAGTTTACTGCAAGAGGGTTAGTCACTGACTAACTCAAAGGCAGTTTGTTATAGTTCTCTTGGCATCCAGCCATTAAGGTTGTGAGACTATGCAGTTCCATAAGTTTGGAGGGTAATAATATGACAAGACAGCCTGATCTAATAAAATCGTTAAACAGAGGTCTCTTAACCATGGCTCCTTAATTGGGGAACATGAGTTTCCAACTATTTGTTTAATCTTTTTATTACTGACCTTGGCACAAAAAGTGGGAGTGTGCTAATAAAGTTTCAGAGTAGCAGCCGTGTTAGTCTGTATCCGCAAAAAGAACAGGAGTACTTGTGGCACCTTAGAGACTAAACAAATTTATTAGAGCATAAGCTTTCGTGGACTACAGCCCACTTCTTCGGATGCATCCGAAGAAGTGGGCTGTAGTCCACGAAAGCTTATGCTCTAATAAATTTGTTTAGTCTCTAAGGTGCCACAAGTACTCCTGTTCTTCTTTTTGCTAATAAAGTTTGCAGATGACACAAAACTGGGAGGTATTGCCAATACCGAGAAGGACCAGGATATCATAAGAGAAGATCTGGATGACCTTGTAAACTGAAGTAATAGTAATAGAATGAAATTTAATAGTGAAAAGTGCAAGGTCATGCATTTAGGGATTAATAACAAGATTTTTTGTTATAATCTGGGGGACTCATCAGTTGGAAGTAACAGAGGAGGAGAAGGACCTCGGAGTATTGGTTGATCACAGGATGACTATGAGCCGCCAATGTGATACGGCCATGAAAAAAGCTAATGCCGTCTTGGGATGCATTAGGCAAGGCATTTCCAGTAGTGATAAGGTGTTAGTACTGTTATACAAGGCACTGGTGAGACCTCATCTGGAATACTGTGTGCAGTTCTGGTCTCCCATGTTTAAGAAGGATGAATTCAAACTGGAACAGGTACAGAGAAGGGCTACTAGGATGGTCCGGGGAATGGAAAACCTGTCTTATGAAAGGAGACTCAAAGAGCTTGGGTTGTTTAGCCTAACCAAAAGAAGGCTGAGGGGAGATATGATTGCTCTCTCTAAATATATCAGAGGAATAAATACCAGGGAGGGAGAGGAATTATTTAAGCTCAGTACCAATGTGGACACAAGAACAAATGGATATAATCTGGCCATCAGGAAGTTTAGACTTGAAATTAGACAAAGGTTTCTAACCATCAGTGGAGTGAAGTTCTGGAACAGCCTTCCAAGAGGAGCAGTGGGGGCAAAAGACATATCAAGCTTAGTCTTGAACCCAGATAAGTTTATGGAGGGGATGGTATGATGGGATAGCCTAATTTTGGCAATTAATTGATCTTTGACTATTAGCGGTAAATATGCCCAATGGCCTGTGTTAGGATGTTAGATGGAGTGGGATCTGAGTTACTACAGAGAATTCTTTCCTGGGTGTCTGGCTGGTGAGACTTGCACACATGCTCAGGGTTTAGCTGATTGCCATATTTGGAGTGGGGAAGGAATTTTCCTCCAGGGCAGATTGGCAGAGGCCCTGGGGTTTTTTTTGCCTTCCTCTGCAGCATGGGGCACTGGTCACTTGCTGGAGGATTCTCTGCACCTTGAAGTCTTTAAACCATGATTTCAAGACTTCAGTGGCTCAGACATAGGTCAGCGGTTTGTTGCGGGAGAGGGTGGGTGAGATTCTGTGGCCTGTGTTGTGCAGGAGGTCAGACTAGACGATCATATTGGTCCCTTCTGACCTTAAAGTCTATGACTCTAAAAGTCATGCTTGACATAATTCCAGCGAGCATAGATAGTAAAGTGCCATATATTCAGTACCTTGGAAATACCATTGTGTGTATTAGGATTCTGCCCTGGCCAGAGAGACAGCTGGCTTTGCTCATAATTTTACCAGCAGTACAATGGAAATTGACATTAACCAGGCACTCTTAACAGAATCCTGAAAGAACTGACCAACATCTTCAGACCACTTATTATTTTTTGATTTATGCATGCAAAAAATAACAGTACTTATCCTACAGATTGTTTAGAGCTAGGGATAAGTATAAAATTCAAAAATAAAGTTATATATATTTCCCTAACCAATAAGCTGTGTTGTAAAAAAAGGCCCTGACTAGTAAGAAGGAAGGAAGGCCTTGAAAATAATGTTTTAAGGCCAAAAGGAATCAAGTGTAGAGAGGATGTCTGGTTCAAAGAATAACTAATGAAATAAGGAGAAGTTTCTAAAAAGAAGGCCTCTAACTGATAGGAGTGACTGATTTAAAACTATCTGCGATCAAAGAGAATTTGTCTTAAACTGAGCCAACACTGACCTTCCCATCCCACATATCTATGTGAACCCCAGTGCAATGGAAAAAACTATTGGACACCAAGAAGGAAGGGGAGGAAAGGTCTTGGGGACAAAGGAGGTTATAAATCTTATCTGAATTAAGACTGGACATAATGGTAAATTGTCTCAAGTTGGATTTTGGCTGAAGTCAGTAATTGGCAATGACATCACTTGCTTGTTAAAAGGAATAAAAAGACAACTCTTAAAGGGTTCATTGCTAATACCTACCTGACCACGCTGAAGCCTACCAGCATGGGTCTAAGCACCTCTTAGTCTAGCCCATTTGTCAGTATCTTGATCAAATACTTATAAAATTATTTGTTACTGTTTAGATATAGTAAATTGCTTATTATTTAGGATTTATAGGCATGTTTAAAGCAATTGCATAAAGTACCTGTACTTTGGATTTAGTAAAAGAATTTATAGTTAAATTAGTATTTGATGATTTCCTGTATTAATAATAATAATTTCAAATATTATTTATTCCAAAACTGTCCTTGACAATGTTTAATAATACAGTCCTCATAGTGCATAACTCCCATCAGTTTCTCTAGGAAGAAGCACGTGAATTGTTAACTCAAATGCAGCCAAGATTTTTTTTCCTCATTGACCAAAGCAGTTCAGCATTACTGATCCAAGTGTTTCCGTAGAGACTACCCGATATGACCAAATTTTGATCTTTATGGCAATGTGGTATTTCCTGCACTTTTACTTCAACCTGTGACCTTGTCTTAAATTCACACTGGAGTTAAATCATATTAGTCTCTGACACCTGTACACCTCTGTCACTGAGTATCGAGTATAACAGAGAAAATAGTCTTGATTGAAAAGGAAGCTGACACAGTACACTTGTGCTACATAGCACATAATTCACACTACACCAGTCCCAAAAACTAACTAGATTCAATTATAGTCAGCCAGTCTGTAATCCAATGCAGTGACAAAAATAGATCCATCCACTTGCGCTTCTCATGAGTGGCAGGTCCTGGAAAGACTGACTGAAAGGAATTCTGTGTAAATAGTAGTAGAAAATGTGGATCTTGTTTGCTAACAGGTATTGGGTTAGGTGAAAGGTGGTAGGAGGGGTGGGGAGTTATTAAAATGTAATCTGCATAACATATCTTTTCAAAACCAAGCAAATTCTGGGCAATCTGGGCTACAACCTAGCCAAAACTGACAGTTTAGGCTTTGGACCTCTACCTGCAGCATGATGATGTGTATTTTTGTTAGATATGTTTTTAAAACAAACAAAAAAAACCACATAAGAAAATAAGAATGGCTGTACTGGGTCAGACCATAGGTCCATCCAGCCCAGTATCCTGTCTACCAATAGTGACCAATGCCAGGTGTTCCAGAGGGCGTGAACCTAACAGGTAATGATCAAGTG
This sequence comes from Malaclemys terrapin pileata, assembly GCF_027887155.1. Classification (NCBI taxonomy): domain Eukaryota; kingdom Metazoa; phylum Chordata; order Testudines; family Emydidae; genus Malaclemys; species Malaclemys terrapin. The sequence goes on from NC_071507.1 coordinate 169,299,644, forward strand.
ATCTCTCTCCTGCCATCCATCTCCACCCTCTGACAAACAGAGGCTAGGGACACCATTCCTTTCCCATCCTGGCTAATAGCTATTAATGGACTTAACCTACATGAATTTATCTAGTTCTCTTTTAAACCCTGTTATAGTCCTAGCCTTCATAACCTCCTCAGGCAAAGAGCTCCACAGGTTGACTGTGCGCTGTGTGAAGAAGAACTTCCTTTTATTTGTTTTAAACCTGCTGCCCATTAATTTCATTTGGAGGCCCCTAGTTCTTCTATTATGGGAACAAGTAAATTACTTTTCCTTATTCACGTTCTCCACACCGCTCATGATTTTATATACCTCTATCATATCCCCCCTTAGTCTCCTGTTTTCCAAGCTGAAAAGTTCTAGCCTCTTTGGGACCCATTGCAAACCCCTAATCATTTTAGTTGCCCTTCTCTGAACCTTTTCTAATGCCAGTATATCATTTTTGAGATGAGGAGACCACATTGGTACGCAGCATTCAAGATGTGGGCGTACCATGGATTTATATAAGAGCAATAAGATATTATCCGTCTTATTCTCTATCCCTTTTTGAATGATTCCTAACATCCTGTTTGCTTTTTTGACTGCTGCTGCACACTGCGTGGACGTCTTCAGAGAACTATCCACGATGACTCCAAAATCTCTTTCCTTATTAGTTCTGGCTAAATTAGCCTCCATCATATTGTATGTATAGTTGTGGTTATTTTTCCCAATGTACATTACTTTACATTTATCCACATTAAATTTCATTTGCCATTTTGTTGCCCAATCACTTAGTTGTGTGAGATCTTTTTGAAGTTCTTCACAGTCTGCTTTGGTCTTAACTATCTTGAGCAGTTTAGTGTCATCTGCAAACTTTACTACCTCACTGTTTACCCCTTTCTCCAGAGCATTTATGAATAAGTTGAATAGGACTGGTTCTAGGACTGACCCTTGGGGAACACTATTTGTTACCCCCCTCCAGTCTGAAAATTTACCATTTATTCCTACCCTTTGTTCCCTGTCTTTTAACCAGTTCTCAATCCATGAAAGGATCTTCCCTCTTATCCCATGACATCTTAATTTACGTAAGAGCCTTTGGTGAGGGACCTTGTCAAAGGCTTTCTGGAAATCTAAATACACTATGTCCACTGGATCCCCCTTGTCTACATGTTTGTTGACCCCTTCAAAGAACTCTAATAGATTAGTAAGACATTATTTCCCTTTACAGAAACCATGTTGACTTTTGCCCAACAATTTATGTTCTTCTACGTGTCTGACAATTTTATTCTTTACTATTGTTTCAACTAATTTGCCTGATACTGACATTAGACTTACTGGTCTATAATTGCCAGGATCACCTCTAGAGCCCTTTTTAAATATTGGTGTTACATTAGATATCTTCCAGTCACTGGGTACAGAAGCCGATTTAAAGGACAGGTTACAAACCATAATTAATAGTTCCGCAATTTCACATTTGAGTTCTTTCAGAACTCTTGGGTGAATGCCATCTGGTCCCGTTGACCTGTTACTGTTAAGTTTATCAATTAATTCCAAAATGTTCTCTAGTGACACTTCAATCTGTGAAAATTCCTCAGATCTGTCACCTACAAAGGACAGCTCAGGTTTGGGAATCTCCCTAACATCCTCAGCCATGAAGACTGAGCAAAGAATTCATTTAGTTTCTCCGCTATGGCTTGATCGTCTTTAAGTGCTCCTTTTGTATCTTGATCATCCACCGTCCCAGATACTTGAAAGAATAACCATGCACCAAAATGAGTTATGAAAACACTAATGACTTGCATTAGGAAGGAGGGGGAAAAGTCTCTCACTGTGTATGAGTATGATTATAGTGTTTAATGGCACGATCACTTTTTTTTCCTGTGAATCCTGCCTTATTTGGTGCAGATATTGGATGTATAAGGAAGCAGTATATGCACAGGGAACTAAAAAAGGCTTATATTTCCTCACTCCAGAAAGTTTGACCTTAAATGATCCTTGCATCAACCTAAATCATTTGGTCTTTGTGTAAACACACACACATACAATGTACTCATTAGAAGGTGTGTAAAAATAATTGTAACTTGGGTATTTTGTTATAGTTTAACATGACTCTTGATTTGCATGGTGGTGAATATTTTCTAAAATGAATGTATAGAATTCATATATTCTGTTTGGAAATAATTATAGGATCAAGTTATACTAAAATAGGTGTTAGATTTCAGAGTAGCAGCCGTGTTAGTCTGTATCCGCAAAAAGAAGAACAGGAGTACTTGTGGCACCTTGGAGACTAACAAATTTATTAGAGCATAAGCTTTCGTGGACTACAGCCCACTTCTTCGGATGCATATAGAATGGAACATATATTGAGGAGATATATATACACACATACAGAGAGCATAAACAGGTGGGAGTTGTCTTACCAACTCTGAGAGGCCAATTAATTAAGAGAAAAAAAACTTTTGAAGTGATAATCAAGCTAGCCCAGTACAGACTGTTTGATAAGAAGTGTGAGAATACTTACAAGGGGAGATAGATTCAATGTTTGTAATGGCTCAGCCATTCCCAGTCCTTATTCAAACCGGAGTTGATTGTGTCTAGTTTGCATATCAATTCTAGCTCAGCAATCTCTTGTTGGAGTCTGTTTTTGAAGTTTTTCTGTTGTAATATAGCCACCCGCAGGTCTGTCACTGAATGACCAGACAGGTTAAAGTGTTCTCCCACTGGTTTTTGAGTATTTTGATTCCTGATGTCAGATTTGTGTCCATTAATTCTTTTGCGTAGAGACTGTCCGGTTTGGCCAATGTACATGGCAGAGGGGCATTGCTGGCACATGATGGCATATATCACATTGGTAGATGTGCAGGTGAACGAGCCCCTGATGGTATGGCTGATGTGATTAGGTCCTATGATGATGTCACTTGAATAGATATGTGGACAGAGTTGGCATCGGGGTTTGTTACAAGGATAGGTTCCTGGGTTAGTGGTTTTGTTCAGTGATGTGTGGTTGCTGGTGAGTATTTGCTTTAGGTTGGGGGGTTGTCTGTAAGCGAGGACAGGTCTGTCTCCCAGGATCTGTGAGAGTAAAGGATCATCTTTCAGGATAGGTTGTAGATCTCTGATGATGCGCTGGAGAGGTTTTAGTTGGGGGCTGAAGGTGACAGCTAGTGGTGTTCTGTTATTTTCTTTGTTGGGCCTGTCTTGTAGGAGGTGACTTCTGGGTACTCGTTGGCTCTGTCAATCTGTTTTTTCACTTCAGCAGGTGGGTATTGTAGTTTTAAGAATTCTTGATAGAGATCTTGTAGGTGCTTGTCTCTATCCGAGGGATTGGAGCAAATGCGGTTATATCTTAGAGCTTGGCTGTAGACAATGGATCGTGTGGTGTGTCCTGGATGGAAGCTGGAGGCATGTAGGTAAGTGTAGCGGTCAGTAGGTTTCCGGTATAGGGTGGTATTTATGTGACCATCGCTTATTAGCACAGTAGTGTCCAGGAAATGGACCGCTTGTGTGGATTGATCTAGGCTGAGGTTGATGGTGGGATGGAAATTATTGAAATCATGGTGAAATTCCTCAAGGGCTTCTTTTCCATTGGTCCAGATGATGAAGATGTCATCAATGTAGCGCAAGTAGAGTAGGGGCATTAGGGGACGAGAGCTAAGGAAGCGTTGTTCTAAGTCAGCCATAAAAATGTTGGCATATTGTGGGGCCATGCGGGTACCCATGGCAGTGCCGCTGACTTGAAGGTATATATTGTCCCCAAATGTGAAATAGTTGTGGGTGAGGACAAAATCACAAAGTTCAGCCACCAGGTTAGCTGTGACATTATCAGGGATACTGTTCCTGATAGCTTGTAGTCCATCTTTGTGTGGAATAAAATAGGTGTTGTGGATACCACTGGGGACAGAGAGGAGATAAGGATATATTGGTTACAAAAACAGTATAAAATAAAGAACTAACGTGGAAAAACCAAAGCAGGAGATCATCCAAAATTCAGACATTGATTAAAATAGAAGAAACCTGTAATTGCTAGAAGACCCCCTCCCCCCCACCAATAGTAATGTAATTGACATTCAAAATGGTAGCAAGTATGTTTTTTAATTTTACAGATGTATTCATAGGTGTCCATTAGACAAAGTCGCTCAATATAATTAAGTGCCCCACAGTTGCACCTCTTGTGTGTGAGGCTGGCTGGGGTTGGCTCTCCACTCTGGGTGTTACACCCTGGATGCTGAAACCCCAGAGATCGTAACTACGGCGGGGCGATCAGGGCAGCTACCCCTGGTGCAAAGTTGGGGGTGTGGAAAAATGGGATGGTGTGGGTAGCACGATGCCCCCTGGAGCCGGCCCCTGCCCACGGAGCCTGGCTGCCACGAGATGCTCCCCTGGGCAATAGCAAGGAAGCGTCTTCATTTCAAAGAGTTTGAAAACCTCTGTGCTAAATGGAGGTCAGAAATCTGGAGGGCCCCGTGGCTCCACCTCCTACTGCCCTGTTTTTTCCTCCCCATGGCTTTGCATCTTGGGCGGCTGCCCCACTTGCCCTGCTGTGGTTATGGCCCCGCATTATCATGACAGCTGGGCCAAACCTGGGTGGCACTAGGACCCCAGAGGTTGCTGTGCCTGGGGCAGGGAGTCGAGCCCACACACCCACTCACAGCCCCTGACTGTGGGCCCTGGCTCCGCTCCTGCCCTGGCTCTCAGGGACAGAGGGGACGTGGACTGGGTAAGGGGGGGCGTGACTAAAATAGTTTGGGGACCCCTGGCCTAGGATGACCATATGTCCCATTTTGGCCCCAGATGTCCTGACTTTTTTGAGGAAACTGGGCACTTGTCCCATTTGCTCTCGTCAACTGATCACCAGTTGGCAAGAGCAAACGGCACAAATGTCCAGTTTTGCCAAAAAGGAGTTGCAGGAGGGGGGGAGGAAGTGGTGGTCTTCGGGGCAGGATGGCTATGAGCGGTGTGGCTCAGGCCAGCCCTGCGCAGGGGAGGGAAGAAAGCCAGCTCTGTGTGGGGCAGGAGACAGGGGCTTGGGGGAGCTCAGTGCTACACGGGCGTGAGAGGGCTCAGAGCAGCGCCACGCTGGGGAGGGTGGAGAGGGGCTCAGAGCAGTGCCACGCCGGGGAGGTTGGAGAGGGGCTCAGAGCAGCGCCATGCCAAGGAAGGGAGCGGGACTCAGGTGAGCTCCGTACCTGGTGGGGAGGGGAGAGAAGGGCTCACTCCAGCACTGCCCTGGGTGGGGGTGGAGCTCAGTCCAGCATGGGGTTGGGGGCAGCACGGAGGTGTGAGGGGAGAGCCTTGGGCCTGCTCAGCATGAGGCTTGGACAGCACTCAGCCAGCTCTGCCTAGGGGCAGGGGGAATTGCTCATCACCTCCACACAGTTTCTCTAGTTGGGCTGGAGGCAGGGCCAAGAGGAGGAGCATGGAGGGGGAGAGAGGAGGAGCAGGGGCTGTGGCTAAGATTCCAGCCGCTCCTGCAGGGCTCCCCAATTGGTCGGGGCCCCAGGGCACAGGTTCCATTGGCCCATACGGTAATCTGCCACTGGATCTAATGCTGTCCTTGTATGCATAATCAGAGGAGTAGCGAGTAGAGGGTGACTTTAATCTCTTATGTACGTCATTGGTGAAATGGAAATTGGAATACTGTATCGAGTTCTGGTGTCAACATTTTAAAAAGAAGACTGAGCAATTGGAGTGGTGCAGAAAAGAGCCAAAATGATTTGAGGGCTGAAGAAAATGCCTTAGTGAAAGACTTAAAATTGCTTAATCAGTTCATCTTATCAACAAGAGGATTGAGGGGTAACTTGACTACAGTGTATAAGTACATGAGCAGGAGAGAACACTGGGTACTAAGGAACTCTTTAATCTAGCAGAGAAAGGCATAATAAGAGCTATTGGCTGGATCCCAAAGCCAGGCAAACACAAATTAGAAGTGGGTGCAAAGCTTTAACAGAGGTTGATTTAACCATTGGAACTTGCCAAGGAAAGTGGTGGATTCTCCATCTTTTCATGTCATCGAATTCAGACTGGCTGCCTTTTCTAGAAGAAATGCTTTAGCCAAACACAAGTTATTGGAGCTCAGTACAGGGGTAACTGGATGGAATTCTGTTTCCTGACAGGAAGTCGGAGTAGATGACCTTCTGGCCTTAAAATCTAGGAATAGTATTTCTACCCAGAAGCCTGTTGGCAGCCAGTGAAAATCCTAAAGCTCTGGTATAACGTACTTCCAGTATGAGACTCTGCTTAATAAACAGGCTGTGGCAAACTGCCTTAGCTTCAGTTTCTAAGTAATCGTCATGTCACCCCATGCACAGTTTGTTGTTGCTCAGCAATCTAATCTTGAAGTGACCAAGATAAGGATACTTGGGATACAGCTCACACCTGAAATAAACTGCAGCACTTCCTTGCCATGTGCAGATTTAGGTTGGGATAGGGAGGGTAAGCACTCTTGGCTACAACTGCTATGTTAGCATCAAGGAACAGCACAAATGCAACAACACACCTAAAATTGTACAATAGTAGTCCATCTAAGTCTAGCTGCCACCTAAGCCTGGGGGGGAGAACCCAGAGTTAGACATGACTTGTTATCATAAGCACTCTATATAATATCATATGCAATATTTCAAGGCATGTGAATGGAAAATTGCATGCTGTTCTGGGCACTTCAGTATCAGACACTGACTAATGGGCAGAAGTTCAGAGAGGAGAATGAAAAATTATTAGGAGACAGGAGGGATCACGCTAGGAGGAAGGATGAAGAACTAAATATGTAGAGCTCTGTTCGGTACAAAGGAGCTTTAACTAGAAATAATGTGACTACGTTATGAATAAGCTTAGGCTGGATAAGCCGAGGGTTGGGGGAGCACTTTCTTTACGGAGAAATTTATTATACTATTCCTTAATCTTCCAAGGAAAAGTGTGGAAGCTCCTTGACCAGAAATGTTTAAAACAAAGGACAAAACCCTTAAGAAGGCCAGTGGAGAAAAATCATGCAATGCTTTTATGTATTTTCTTTATTGTGTGAGAGATGAACTAGGTAACCTAAAATGCGTGTGTGTGTTTTTCCATCTGTGTTTTCTGTGTAGACTACCGAATCAAGATAATGTCTCTTTTTCCCCCCTCTCTGTCTTATTGCACACTGTCATTCCATACTTGGAGGAACAGATGCTGTTGCATTTTACACATGGAAGGGCTTCAGAGGAAGTCCTGATCCCTAGTCGCTTTCCTATGTAGCCTTTCTTAGTTGAAAAACACTTCTGTTTTTGATGGAGACAGCAACTAAGTAGAGAAAATCTCATGTTTCTAGTCAGTTTTTCCTTTTAATCCAGATGTAATATGTAGAGCATGCTTGATATTATTTGCTTTCTTTTGGCTGCCCAAGATGCATCTGAATAGGCAGTGGGCAACCAATTGCGTTACATGGTAGGGGTGCTCACAGTATGTATGGCAGGTAGCCATCAGTGTATATCAGGCACTCCATGCAGAAGGCCTCTGGAGGAAACTCTCCTCGTACGCTGAGCCGAGAAAGGAGCTATTGTGATGTTGATTGGGGCTTTAATTTTGTGTAATCAGCACAAGCGGGATAACTAAACAAACTAGATGCTCAAATAAGTGTTAGATAACTTTAGTAACAGCAGGAGAACCTTTACATGTGGAATTTTATGCTGGTGTTGGCCTATAGCAGGGGTCGGCAATGTTCGGCACGCGGCTCACCAGGGTAAGCACCCTAGCGGGCCGGACCAGTTTATTTACCTGCTGACGCGGCAGGTTCGGCCGATCGCGGCCCCCACTCGCCGCGGTTCGCCGTCCCGGGCCAATGGGGGCGGCGGGAAGCGGAGCGGGCCAAGGGATGTGCTGGCTGCGGCTTCCCGCCGCCCCCATTGGCCCGGGACGGCAAACTGTGGTGAGTGGGGGCCGCAATCGGCCGAACCTGCCGCGTCAGCAGGTAAATAAACTGGCCCGGCCCGCTAGGGTGCTTACCCTAGGGTGCTTACCCTGGCGAGCCACATGCCGAACGTTGCTGACCCCTGGCCTATAGTGTTAACTTTTGCCTTGTTTTTCAATTTCTCTTATACAGCTTTGGTTTTGGTCAGCACTTTGTACTGAACAGCGAGTCTACGTGGGGTTACAGCTGTCTTTGCATTTCAGTTTCTCTTACTAATATTGGGTCTGTCTCTTCTGGGAGTGGGTGGGAAGTCTCTGGATACCACATTGTGTTCTTCTATTATGTGAGTTCCAGCTTGAATACCTCTCTTTTATACTGGCTTGCTTTCTCTTTAATGGGGATTAGTGCTTGGTGAACTGTGTATGGGGTTTTGTGGGATTTTGTTCTGGTTAAACATTTGTTGCTTTTATTTTTGCAATGTATTATATGCCTCTTTCTATATACTGCTTTTATGTTTAATTCTGCAGTGACTAATGGTTGTCTAGCAGTTTAGTATCTGTCACAACTTGCTCTCATTGCTAAAAATAGCAATAGCAATGTGCCTATTGCCCACACTAAGTACCAGGAAAGATAAAACATGGTCTTTGGTTGCTGCTTCAACTTTCTTGTCCAATTGGAACATCCCACATTTTTAGCGCTTATTTTTCATATATTTCAGCCTTTCACCGTGACAAGAACCTGTGAACTACTTATAGATTTCATTTCTCTCCTACCCTATCCAACTAATCCAAGAATCACTAAAGCTAAAATTTGTATCTTTCACTCTTGGATTTAAAATGTCAACTGAAAAATCCACAGGCTGTTTGACATGATCACACTGAAATACCATCTTGTATTTCTACTACTAGCTCCTCAGACACAAAACACTGGGTACTCATATACAGCAATGGGCACTCAGTGTTCAGAGATTGCGCCTGTGAAGTGCTGAATGTTTACAGCAATGGTTCTCAACCTGCAGCCCAATCGGTGCACAGCTGTGGCCCATGTGACATCCTCAGGGCCATACAGGTAGTAATGGATGCAGCCCATAATGGTAAATAGGTTGAGAACCACTGGTTTACAGTGTGACGCTGAACATCCTCAACTTTCTTGGGCTTGAATGGGACTTGTATTAAGTGCAAACCTTGAATTTGTCATTTAGCACCTTTCAAGATTTAGCCTTTCTTTAATATATATTTAACTCTATAAAAGCCCCTCTCCAGTTCCTTATAATGATTTGTACAGCATCTGTTTGCAATGTCAGAATGATTACAGGGTTTTAAACCTTTCTTACTCCCTGCTGAAAAGTCTTTCCTCCCAGAAATCTATGCAAACTAACACCTGGCAAAATAAATCAACCTTGCAGGATGTCATGAAGATCAGAGAATCTGGGTTCTCTTGGACACAGTGAAGAAGGGAGTTCCAGAATTGATGACCCTTGCTTTAAAAACTGACACAAGCCCCTCCCATTTAAACAAGAGGAATAAAATCAGACTCAGGAAAAGATGTCAGGATGTGTGGGCAAGAGGCCTGTATGTTCATGCGTGCTTTCAGAATCAGCCCATTTTCTTCAATAGTGAAAGTAATAAGCTCATAACTTGTTGGAAATTCTAGCTGGTATTGTGGATGGGTTTAACTATGCAAAAATTAAATTGATATTTAAATGGATCCCAGGTCCTTTGCATTTTCATTTTATATATGGATACCATAAATGGTGACTTACTTGTTGTAGTTTGGCAGCTGTTTTTCTCTCTTGAAATTTACATCTGCTATTTGTATCTTCTTAATTCATATTTCCAGTAAAATTTAACTGTTTTTGCTAAAACACTCCAAAACCCTTCATTCTAAATATCATGTGTAGATCACAGCTCTTCATAAAGGAGAGGAAGCCAGGGTACAGAGAGGGAGCTAGGTTTTCAAAAGTAGACTCTAATTTTGGGTGTCTGAACTTGCATATCATAGGGCCTGATTTTCAGAGGTACTAACTAAGCTTATGTAACTTCAGTTGATGTAAGTGGGAGCTGGATAGTCAGTAACTTTGAAAGCCAGGCTATCTGCTGGCCTACTGCCTTCAGTGTCTGTTTAGATCTTAATCTTCTGCAGATGTATCTGCCTGCATTTATTTTTTTAGGTTAAAATTTTGTTTAATTTCCTTCAGTCCATTATATTTTTCTCTGCTGGTGTTCGAAACACACTCCAAACTTCCAGAGCAGACTAAATTAATGTGTTGCTTTTACCTGTAAATGTTTAATGAAGAGCATAGCTATAATTTAGCATTCTTCCCTATTTTACTCAAGATAAAGCCCCTCCCTCTTGTTTTGATTTACTTTGTATTTATCATTGGTTCCTATGTGTAGTCCTTTATTTGGTCTTCAGATCACACGACAGTGCACATAATCCAATCTGAATTAATTGTCCTAGTAAAATTTCCATTTATGACTCTATCAATACTTTACCAAGTTCTGGCACTGAATAAATTAAAACTATTTCTGTTCAAGCCAAAAAATAACCTTACCTAAAAAGGTTATCTCCTTCATAGCCCTAACTTCAAATGTTCTCAAATTTATGTAAATATAGAAAATGGTCTCCTAGATTAGAACACGCTTTCATCTCAAAAGGGTTGTAGGGCACCATAGTGACCAGTGCAAATAGTTGTTACTGTCTCACTGAGCAAAGAATATATATTTGCACACTGAACACACACAGCATGGGGAAAATCTTCTCTGTACTTAACCTCGCTATATCTTTCCTAACACTTCTAGGAAGCTTTTTCTTTAATGAATTTAGTGGTCATGAAAGGTGCTGGATTGGAACCAATTTGTTTGGATCGTTATCTGTAGTGGCCACTTGAAGGGATGACAGAACACAGTAATGCAGTCTCTGCTGTTGTAAATTTGGCACCATTCTTGAGCACAAAACTTTAATTGGGCTAGATTTTGATTTGCCAGAAATATAGCAAGGCCAGGGGGAAAGCAAGGCCACACCCCCTGCCATGTGCAACTGCATTAGAGCTGCTTAAATCAGAGCTTGGCATATGGGAAAGGAAGACAAAGAGAGCACAAAATGCATGCCTGATGCACCTACCTTGACTCCCATATGTACACACACAGGTCAGTAGCAGGCCAGGCAAATGCTCCATGAAAATGGGCAAAATAATTTAGCCTTCCTTTCCTTTTTCCCCCTCTCCAAAAGCAGGGTGTAGGCACTGGAGGAACTGAAAGTGATTCATTATTTCTTCTTGGGGTGACATGTAGCTGCACCATCCCATCCTCTGGACTGAGTCTAAAGGCTCTTTTACCCTTTATTTCCCCACACCACCACATTATTCTCAATATGCTTATTGAATAAGAATCTAAGTCACAGTCGCAATGAAACTACTCCTCTAGTTAATGAATAGAAATTGTGATTACAGCATAAAATGCCTTTTCTCCCTGAATGTCCCACACTCGTTGTTCATCCCTTGTCATTTCCTAGAGGCACAAGACTTCATTCGTAGTAAAATAATTTAGGCTTTTAAATAGTGCTATGAGACAGTTTAAATATTTAAAGAACATCTTGTTCTGAATGAAATTGCAATGGGTGTATGTATACTATGGTCGATGACTGTTTCCCCGGTGTCTTTTAAGTTGCGTAGTACTAGTACCGCTAAGTGCCAAACTGTGCTCACTTTACTGATGTAAGTTGTTCAATTGAAGTCAATAGGACTAATCCTATGAGTGAGATGAGCAAAATTTGGCCCTAAAATGGGACTGATACTGCTAAGGACCTGGCAAGAGTACTACTACTGATGTCAATGGGACTAATTATTATAAGAAAGGATAGAAGCATCTGGCACTACATTAGGGACCTGTGATGGGTTGTCACCCCTGGGGTGCAGTCTGAGAGCTGTGGGAACCACTGCACCCCTCTAAGATACACAGCTGGGTGGGGACACATCCAGCCTAACCCAGGCCCCGTTATCATCCGACATGACAGCAGGTGGTGCTACCTGAGTGCAAACAGACACCAGCCAATTTCCCAGCTCCCCAGGCTTCTTCTCCCCGCCACCCCCCAGAGTATAAACCCAAAATTATACCGTCTTGTGCTGCACAGGAAACTGTACAGCATACGCGCATAGAGTTTGCCTCTCTCTCAATGTGGAGTGGAAATACAACAAGCCCCTCTGAGCTAAGATTCCCAAACACTACACTCCAAACTCACTGGTTTAGATTAAAACATAAAATAAGTCTAATCACTACAAAAGAGAGATTTTAAGTGATCGCAAACAGATCAAAGCAGATTACCTAGCAAATAAACAAAAGTGCAACCTAAGCTTAATATACTAGATTGGATATAAATAGCAGATTCTGACCCTGAAAAATGATACAAGCAGGCTGCAGATTCTTAAGCTTGCTTTACAGCTTGGAATCCCCAGGTCTTTCATACACAGGCTAGAAATCCCTTAGCCTGGGTCCAGCACTTCCCTCAGCTCAGTCTTTGTTCCTCAGGTGTTTCCTTCTTGTGTGTGGGGGTGAAGACCTCCCAGATCTTATATAGCTTTAGTATGTGGTGGGAACCCTTTGTTTCAAAGCTTGGTTCCCAGGCCAGTTTGTGGAAAAGTACTGGCATCCCAAGATGGAGGGCAGCATCATGTGGCCTGGTCACATGTCCTTGCAGAGTCATAGCAGCCGTTACTTACAGCAGCGATGGGCAACCTTACAGGGACATGCTGGCTGCCGCTTCCCACAGCTCCCATTGGCCAGGAACGGCGAACTATGGTCACTGGGAGCTGCAGGGGGCCGTGCCTGCAGACAGTCAACATCAGCAAAATATCTTGTGGCCTACAATCAGATTACCCTGACGGGCTGCAGGTTGCCCACCACTAGCCTAGAGGGACTACTATTCCTTAAAAATGGCTTTATAATGTAAAAGGGAGCCCTTCCACCTGCCAGTCTGTTAAAGTAATAGAACCCCGTTTCTCCAGGCCACATTATAATTACACCTCTACCTCGATATAACGCTGTCCTCGGGAGCCAAAAAATCTTATCACGTTATAGGTGAAACCGCGTTATATCGAACTTGCTTTGATCCACTGGAGTGTGCGCGCGCACACACACACACCCCCGGAGCACTGCTTTACCACGTTATAGCCGAATTTGTGTTATATCGGGTCGCATTATATCGGGGTAGCGGTGTATTTTGTTAGAATCCCACAGTAGGTTATCCTTAGGATAGGTGTGCCTTTTCCTGACAAAAATTTAAAAGTGGATCAAAGGTTAAGTAACTACCTTCAAACCTGTTCTCCTCTGCTCTGTAAAATCTCTGCTTGACCAGGCATACATTATAACCCAAGAGTGTGTCACTCTAGACACCAGCTTTCTGTAACTAAAACAAAATATGGCTTAAGTGACTAAAATACTCAGGCATGCTCATTAGGAAGAAGACAGTTTTAGCTATAGTTTGGTTTTATCTAAATGACCTTTGCATTTAAATAATTAGTAGCAGTTTGTACTGCAAGCCTGAGATGATAGGGTGGGGTGGAAGGCAAAAGGGCATGTGAGAAAGCTACTTCTTTAATAGCACATGCTAACCCTATTATTTCTATTGCTGCCATCCTCGTTATTTTCATGTATGATTAAAATGACTCAATTATGACCGTTTAATCAATGGCTCAGAGAAAATGTCTTGCTGTGCCAACAAGAGACTTTAAGCAATCTTAAGATGCTTGTGTAGGATTCTTGTAAAATGTCCTGGCCTGGCTGCAGAGGATAGTAGTGTACAACTGCTGCCACCAGCTAATATTTACTCCTTTAGCTCGGGGAGGGGGGATGCTGACTATTCCAGGTTGAAAATTTTGCTGATGACCCTTGGGGGGGTTTTACATGAAAAGATGGCAGCTTGCGTTTACAACTGGAGGAATGGGAAGCAACTCTTAATTGATTAGAGGGTAAAAATGGATCTCAAAATACAGTGACTTACATCTATTGTAAAGATGTTTCTGCTTTTATTTATTACAATTATTTTTATTATCCCATAGTGTTCATAGGGAAAGTACTGAAGAGGCTCTTTGCTGCTACTCCCTCCACTTCTTATATGCCTGTTCCAAGTGGAGAAGAGATGGTACTAAAAACTCCTGCCTCAAAACCACAGCAGAAGGATTCTGAGAATGCTCAGGCTTCATCAGAATGTGCCAGTTCCCCAGGTAATATAATCTCCAAATTACTACAGTGTGAAAATATTTGGGTTTTGGTCATTGTTTTTAAAGAGAAAAAACAGTTAGTGCAGAGCCTTGTCCTATGTATGCATTGAGCCCCAAATTTTAAACGCAAAATAGCTTTTGGGTCTGTCTATAAGTTCTATGCAGTGCATACCATTCAGCATCTTGATCAAACTAAATTTTTCACTGACAAAAAAAAAAATCCTTTTGTTAATGTAAAGTTAGGGTTGCCTGGTGGTATCGTGTGTCCTTCAAGAATGTCAAGTTCAGCAAGACTCAGAAGTCTGAGAGTTAAGGTATGCACCAGAGCAACCTTGATTTTGTACGTTCTGGTTTTCAGAATTCTGAGTTTTGTTGAACTTGAAATTCTGGAAAGGCACATAATTCTATCAGGCAACCTTAACTCTGCACTAACAAAAGGATATTTTGTCAGTGAATTTCCTAACTCTTTTTTTAAACATAAAAATGCTCTTTGTAGGAGTTCTTTATTTGGACAGCTCTCGTTATTACAGAGATGTACAGTAGGGATGCTACTGTGACACTAAATGCAAAAGATGCAATGTGATTCCTAAGTGGTCTGTAGTTCACCTCACAGTACGTTTTGTTATAATGTAATGGTTTGTACTTTGAAATGTTAGGAGGGTGGCTGACAGGGCAGGCAGAGAAATGGGCATTGACTGTCACAGAATGTTGATAGACATTCTGTGTTGGTTACAGTAAGTTTAAGCATGTGAGAGAAGACTTTGTGTGTCTCCTTCTCTACACAGAACCTTTCCCATATTTCCAGCTAACCCTCCCCTTCCTGTCTTGTAAATTATTACACTCTAGAAGCAAAGTTGTCCGTTGCTGTTTGGTGCCCATTATTGGTGCAAACAAATCATAGGCAGCACTTTTTTTTGTTACATAGGCTGAGCTTTACATTGAGCTGCTTTCCATGGAGAGAGGACTCTGCTGGACTGGCAGAGAGAGGAGGTGATGATGGCCGAGGCAGTGAAGGGATCAACATGCAGACAGGGTAATCGTTGCTCTGGCTAGGCTCACCCACACCACTCCACACCAGCCTGCCTGTCCACATGGGGAATGGCATGTACCTCAACTTTGTATTTCCTTATTTAGCCACTCTCCTCATTCTGGAATGCTACGAGGTGCCACAGTGCAACCCAAACTCTGTGTCAGTTAGGTTTTAGAATAATCACTCAGAACTCACACTTACCACAGCCCAGTTCTCCCCTACCACTGTTTTTGCTGTCATCGCCTCATCGCCCCTCTCTCTGCCAGTCATGAGTTTCCAGTGCAACATTGTGGCTAAAAAGGCTAATGTGATCCTTGGATGTTGTAACAGGCCTTTAAAGGCCGGAAGCCTGGGGGCAGCCAGCCGTGTTTATTTACCCCATGAACATGAATGGGGGTTATGTTGTACTCCACGAGCATGTAGTGTTAACACATGAACTAGTGGTCCTCCAACTATGCTGTTCTTCGGACATGTGTACTTGTGCTTAAGTGACAAATTCAGCAAAAAAAAAAAAGTTTTTAATTTAGTGTGACAAACACTTTTTGATAACGGGAAAAATACATGTGGGTAAAATGTACCCCAAACATGTTGTACTGTTATCCTGTATTTTTAGTAGTTCTATATACACTTTTGCCTCTAAGAGAGTATCTTTTATTGTAATAGAGGTAACTGTCTTCCTCACTAGCAAGCTGGGTTTTTTTACATAAATGTAACTTGCATATGATAATTGATAAAGTATATGTGGAATAATGTGGCTATGTTGCAATATCTCATGAACTGGTGGTCATCCAACTGTGTCGCTTTAGGATATTGCATATGCTAACTGATAATGAATTGCAGTGACAGTAGTTGCTGCATTCAATTACAATAAGGTAGGAAGTCCTCCAAGGATGTGTGAAAATTGCATATGGGCCCATGCTTAATGAGACTCCTGCTAGTTCTTTCAATTTCCAAGTTAAATAAAGTTGTTGGGTTTTTTTCATCGTGAACATTAAAGAATTATTCTTCACTTCTGAATACACTTGCTGGACAGTTCCCCACAACACAATTAATGTAACTTTTTTTTCTCAACACTGGGTGAAGATTAATCACATGAGGCTGAGAAGGGGACAGCTGTTAGCTATAAAGAGTTGTGGGGGCGGGTGGAAGGAGGGAGGGAGTAACACAGAGAAGCTGCAGGAAAGAACCATCTAGACAGACTGGGTGGGAAGTCCTAGGACTGGAGTTGTGACTGAGTAAAAAGCCCTATCTGGAAGTTTTTTGTTTTCCTTTGTGAGTTTGTGGTTGTTTAGACAAAAATTGGAGCCTGGAGGGAAAGACTAAAGACTGATTTGGGTGTGGCTGATTCCCCAGGCTAGTGAGTGAGATTGGTAGTATACAGATGTATAAGCAGGGGAATCATGTATGAGTAGGAAGTTTATATTAGCTTCCTTAGCAACTGCTCCTGGAAAACTGTCCACAATTCAAGGATAAGGATGAGTTGGAGAGGGTTCAAAGAGCCGTGAGATGGATTGGAAAACGAGCCCCTCAAGTCTTTCATTATAAGGCATAATCTACTTACCTTAACAAAGAGAAGGTTAAGGGGTGACTTGAACACAGTCTGTAAGTACCTATATGGGGGGGAAAATTGATAATAGGGGGCTAGCAGACAGATCTAACAAGATCCAGTGGCTGGAAGTTGAAGTTAAACAAATTCAGACTAGAAATTATATTAGCCAAGATGGGCAGGTATGGTGTCCCTAGCCAATGTTTGACAGAAGCTGGAAATGGGCGATGGATCACTTGATGCTTACCTGTTCTGGTCCTTCCCTCTGAAGCACCTGGTATTGGTTGCTGTTGGAAGACAGGATACTGGGCTAGATGGACCTTTGGATGTGCTCTAACTCTAACAGTAATTAATTCAGTGAAGTCCTATGGACTATGTTGTACAGAAGGCTGAACTGGGTGATCACAATGGTCCCTTTTGGCCTTCTAATGCATTAAACTGTTTGCTCCTCACTGCTGACCCTCCACATTCTCCACCTACACACTCCCAAACTAGTCAGACTCCCTCACCACTGCTCCAACATTCTCTCCTCTTGCCATGCCAACCTTAAACCTTCCACATCTCCGCTGCCTCCCCCATCGTGGAATTCAGTCTCTGCAACAAAGCCTTCTTGTAGTGTGGAGAAGGAGAACAGTGCTATGAGGGTAACTGAAATGGCTCCCTCTGCATTCAGATTTGTTAGATGATCTAGGCCTAATTTTTTTTCTTGTCTCGATTACGAACTTCCAAATTAGTCAGTGGCAGTGCCAAATATTACGTGCTTTATATCTTCAATGTGCTTTACAGATATTAACTACTATTTAAAAGAATCCTACAATGTTTGTGAGTAACTATTATCTTCATTCTCCATCTGTGTAAAAAATTAGGCATATAGAAGTGATTTATCTGGCTTTGTTGATGGTAGAACTGTGATTAGAACTGAGAAGTTCTAGCCCTGAGTCCTTTTCTTATACCAGGCTGCCAT
Organism: Malaclemys terrapin pileata; assembly: GCF_027887155.1. NCBI lineage: Eukaryota > Metazoa > Chordata > Testudines > Emydidae > Malaclemys > Malaclemys terrapin. Next base: position 169,317,280 of record NC_071507.1, read on the forward strand.
TCAAAACTAACACCTTCCAAAAAGACTGTCTTGTTCCTATGTAAAATAGTATGTAATTTCACATGGACACAAGTCTGTCTCTTCTGAAGACTGCTGCTTTGTTTCCTTTAGACTTCATGTATGAACACAGGCTCTTTTTTTAATTACCTTCTCATAGAATAAATGTTTCTTTCTAAAGCCTATGAATAAACTCATCTGACTAGAGTTTCCTAAATGTGCAAGAAAAAAAAGCCCAAAACACAACAGTCCCCTTTTCTGGGAGTGCAAGCATTGATAGTTGCCCACTTTATCACCAGTAAATGCTAATAATAACTTGATAGTTGGAATTCTGGTAGGGATAAATAGCACTGCTTGTGTTTTGTTGTATTATCACTGTAAAGATAAACAAAACACACTAGCACAGTAAGAGCCCTATTTTTGGAAAGATGCAAAAAATAGGAACTCCTTTTAAAAGACAGTTATTTTTTAAAAACACTCAGGCAGCACCTGCCTAACTGTTTAAAAAACACTTTTCATAATGTATGGTTTTAAATAGGCTACAATTTAAAATTTGTTTTAATTCTCCCAAAAGTGACAAATTAGTAGTACTGCATAGTATTAATAAGTTCTGGGATGAAAGCTCAAGAAAAAGCCCCAAATAATTGAGGAACTCCAGGGAGAAATCCATGTCCTTTGTGGCGGAGGACTTGGAGAGTAGATATCATTCACAAGCTCAGTCTAGTCAGCATTCCCTTTAAGAAAGGAAAGCTGTTTGGCACTGGAACTAGAAGATCGCCTCTGAATCTAAGAAATGCTTGTATCCTTCTCTGCCTTTCTAAGGGGTTCTATTTTTCCTATTTCTTAGGTCTACCCAGGAAACTAGCATTTTGCCTTTGGTAGCTATCTTTTGGTCTTGAAGGTACTAATATCACTGCCTGTCTAGAACACTGTACAACTTTTCAAATTCAAAATTGGTCATGGTAAAATCTTCACTCTTTGACAACGGTCATATTGGCTGAAATGATTGGAAAACTGAACCCTGCTGATATTGGTCCTCTTCAAGTACAGATAGAAAGACCAAATTGTTCTCCATCCAGCTTCCCAAAGTGTTTCCAAATGCCATATTAAAAAACATGTTTCAAAACCTGTATCGCATCAAAGAAATGCCTGGCAACATTTAATTTATTAGGAAACTTGTTTGATATGGGCACGAAAGACTCACTTTAATAGACAGCATTAAAACTTTACACCTCCTGGCTAATGGAAGTAATGTTCTTGGCTTTTGTTAAGGCCTGACCTAGCTATAGCAAGGATAAATATTGGGAAAGATGGTTTCTTTTGAAATCTACAAAGCCTGGAACCTGATGGGTGGGGGGGTTCTGTCTTTAGAGCTCCAGTCCTATGGTGGAGGGGCTTTGTAAGTAAGTAGATGGACTATAAAGTAGGCTTGCACACTTTTGACAGCAGATTTCTAAGGGTGTCTTAGAATCATGTTTTCTCTTAAAATTGTCTACAGTTTCCCACTTGATCTGCACTATAGCCTCATTTGGGATTTGGTACTGATTGATTCTAAGAGGTTCTGAGCAGCAGACCTGTGCTGAGGAAGAGGCTGAAAAATAATTACTCTACGAATAACATCTATAGTCTTCAATTATTCTCTTCTCTGTGAAGGCCACCATTCCACTTGGCTTTTTCTTTTTCTTCACCACTGAGAAAGGAAACTGAAGTGACTAGAGCTATTCTCAGTTTAAGGTCCTGCAGAAAGAAGTCACTTGAACTGTTTTGTCTTTTCAAGTCTGAAGCAGCACTAATGGGGAAGGGAAGCAAACCTAACAAATATTATTTAAGTTTAATTAAACAGCTTACAGTGCAGCATACTAGAACTGCATGTAATACTGTATAATTGACCACAGTACAATTAAAATCCTGAGAGTATAAACTGCATTCATGATGAATTTCCAATAGTAAAACAGGCTGAATACATTCTTTAATATGAGGTACTTCCATTTCTTCTTTGAGTAGTGTCCCTGTGGGTGCTCCACTTCAGGTATCGGTGCGTCACTGCGCTGCAGACTGCAGATTTTCGGTAGCAGTGCTCGATCAGGGCACGCGTGCGTGGTAATAGTTTCGCGGTGCCATTGGCACCTCATGTAGGGTGCACACGACCTGACCCTTCAGTTCCTTCTCAACCGTCCTCGGTTGCAGACAGAGCTCAGTGGCAGTGAATCCTAGAATCCTAGAATATCAGGGTTGGAAGGGACCTCAGGAGGTCATTAGTCCAACCCCCTGCTCAAAGCAGGACCAATTCCCAACTAAATCATCCCAGCCAGGGCTTTGTCAAGCCTGACCTTAAAAACCTCTAAGGAAGGAGATTCCACCACCTCCCTAGGTAACCCATTCCAGTGCTTCACCCCCCTCCTAGTGAAAAAGTTTTTCCTAATATCCAACCTAAACCTCCCCAACTGCAACTTGAGACCATTACTCCTTATTCTGTTATCAGGTACCACTGAGAACAGTCTAGATCCATCCTCTTTGGAACCCCCTTTCAGGTAGTTGAAAGCAGCTATCAAATCCTCCCCTCATTCTTCTCTTCTGCAGACTAAACAATCCCAGTTCCCTCAGCCTCTCTTCATAAGTCATGTGCTCTAGCCCCCTAATCATTTTTGTTGCCCTCCGCTGGACTCTTTCCAATTTTTCCACATCCTTCTTGTACTGTGGACACAAGTACTCCAGATGAGGCCTCACCAATGTCAAATAAAGGGGAATGAGAACGTCCCTCGATCTGCTGGCAATGCCCCTACTTATACAGCCCAAAATGCCGTTGGCCTTCTTGGCAACAAGGGCACACTGTTGACTCATCCAGCTTCTCGTCCACTGTAACCCCTAGTCCTCTTCTGCAGAACTGCTGCCTAGCCATTCGGTCCCTAGTCTGTAACAGTGCATGGGATTCTTCTGTCCTAAGTGCAGGACTCTGCACTTGTCCTTGTTGAACCTCATCCGGTTTTTTTTGGCCCAATCCTCTAATTTGTCTAGGTCCCTCTGTATCCTATCCCTACCCTCCAGCGTATCTACCACTCCTCCCAGTTTAGTGTCATCTGCAAACTTGCTGAGAGTGCAGTCCACGCCATCCTCCAGATCATTAATGAAGATATTGAACAAAACCGGCCCCACGACCGACCCCTGGGGCATTTCACTTGAAACCAGCTGCCAACTAGACATGGAGCCGTTGATCACTACCCGTTGAGCCCGACGATCTAGCCAGCTTTCTATACACCTTATAGTCCATCCATCCAGCCCATACTTCTTTAACTTGGTGGCAAGAATACTGTGGGAGACTGTATTAAAAGCGTTGCTAAAGTCAAGGAATAACACCTCCACTGCTTTCCCCTCATCCACAGAGTCAGTTATCTCCTCTGTGACAGACCCAGACCAGTGGGGTACAGGAGTCTGGTAGAGGGCAAATATACTGGTCACTGGATGAGTAGTTTTCTTTTCCCTGAGTGACCAGAGCAGGAGCTGCACTAGCATAATCAGGAACCTGCTAGAACCAGTTAAGGCAGGCAGGCTAATTAGGACACCTGGAGCCAATTAAGAAGAAGCTGCTAGAATCAATTAAGGCAGGCTAATCAGGGCACCTGGGTTTTAAAAGGGTGCTCACTTCAGTGGTGAGAGTGTAAGGAGCTGGGAGCAAGAGGCGCAAGGAGCTGAGAGTGAGAGGGTGTGCTGCTGGAGGACTGAGGAGCACAAGCGTTATCAGACACTAGGAGGAAGATCCTGTGGTGAGAATAAGGAAGGGGTTTGGAGGAGGCCATGGGGAAGTAGCCCAGGGAGTTGTAGCTGTCATGCAGCTGTTACAGGAGGCACTATAGACAGCTGCAGTCCACAGGGCCCTGGGCTGGAACCCGGAGTAGAGGGTTCCCCCCAAACCTCCCAATTGACCTGGACTGTGGGTTCTTCCAGAGGGGAAGGTCGCTGGGCCGTTCCCCAACCCACATGGTGAATCTCTGAGACAAGAAAATCCACCAATAAGCGCAGGACCCACCAAGATAGAGGAGGAACTTTGTCACACCTCATAGAAGGCAGTTAGGTTAGTCAGGCATGACTTGCCCTTGGTGAATCCATGCTGACTGTTCCTGATCACTTTCCTCTCCTCTAAGTGCTTCAGAATTGATTACTTGAGGACCTGCTCCATGATTTTTCCAGGGACTGAGGTGAGGCTGACTGGCCTGTAGTTCCCCGGATCCTCCTCCTTCCCTTTTTAAAAGATGGGCACTACATTAGCCTTTTTCCAGTCATCCAGGACCTCCCCGGATCACCATGAGTTTTCAAAGATAATGGCCAATGGCTCTGCAATCACATCCGCCAACTCCTTTAGCACCCTCGGATGCAGCGCATCCGGCCCCCTTGGCTTGTGCTCGTCCAGTTTTTCTAAATAGTCCCGAACCACTTCTTTCTCCACAGAGGGCTCGTCACCTTCTCCCCATACTGTGCTGCCCAGTGCAGCAGTCTGGGAGCTGACCTTGTTCGTGAAGACAGAGGCAAAAAAAGCATTGAGTACATTAGCTTTTTCCACATCCTCTGTTACTAGGTTGCCTCCCTCATTCAGTAACAGGCCCACATTTTCCTTGACTTTCTTCTTGTTGCTAACATACCTGAAGAAACCCTTCTTGTTACTCTTAACATCTCTTGCTAGCTGCAACTCCAAGTGTGATTTGGCCTTCCTGATTTCACTCCTGCATGCCTGAGCAATATTTTTATACTCCTCCCTGGTCATTTGTCCACTCTTCCACTTCTTGTAAGCACTGTGCTGCCTCTTTGTTTTTTCTCTCTAGAAATAATTAGATGTGTTGTAGTTTAGTGTGTGTTGTTTAATTAGTTAGTTACCGTTTTACCCAAAACCGCATGGAAACTCACAAGAGGCTATCCTACACACACTCAATGTCAGACGAGCTATAGCATTTTATTTAGACAGAACCAAACCGTTCCAGAAATCTACAGGACTTTATTTTCACAACAGAACGCACCAAGGGCTGTGCTATATCAACCCAGAGACTATCTAAATGTATCCAACTTTGCTATCGACTGCACAACAAGGAACCCCCAATGAGGATCTGATCCCATTTTACGCATACCAAGGCCACATCTATAGCCTTCCTGAACAATGTCCCTATAATAGATATATGCAGGGCTTGAGAGCATACCTTTACAAAACATTATGCCACCACTCAATGCTCTATGTCAGACACTATACTATGCCTTACCATGCTCTCTGCAACAACACACATGACTCCAAAGCTCCTACCATCTACAGTAGGGCACTGCTCTACAGACACCTGAAATGGAGCACACATAGAGACACTACTTGAGGAAGAAGAGGAAGTTACTCACCTTGTGCAGTAACAAGGGTTCTTCTAGATGTGTGTCCCTGTGGGTGCTCCACTACTCACCCTCTTCCCCTGTACTTTGGAGTTCGTCATCGAGCTCTGCAGTAGACAAGGAACTGAAGGGTTGGGTCGTGTGCGTGCTACGTGAGGTGCCAACAGCACCACGAGGTGACTACTGTGCACGTGTGTCCCAGCCGAGCAGTGCTACTGAAATGTCCCTGCGCAGCAGATCGGAGATTACCGACACCTGAAGTGGAGCATCCACAGGGACACGCATCTCGAAGAACCCTCGTTATTGCACAAGGTGAGTAACTTCCTCTTTTATTCAGTGTCCATAGATTAATTTTTTCTACCCCCCCACTCCTTAATTTTTGACTTATGCAAAATTATGCTATACAGGGATACCAGTGCTTTCAAAAACCTTTTCAGCCGTAATATCAGAACTGGCCCTCTGACCTCCTGTTGTGTTAATTCTTTGGGCTCATGTATTCCATCTAAATTAAAGGTGTTAACAAGACCCTGTCACTGTCAAACATTTAACAGTTTTAAACAAGGTTGGGTACACAGAGACCTCAGCCTCCATAGTATCATAGAAAACAAACCACTAAAAATAATTTAAATGTTTTATTAAAGATAGAGAAAAGAAGGGGAAAAACAGTTCAAGCATTTGAAATGTAAAGTATTAAATGAGGCTTTCATTTTAACAACCTCCCTTGTTCCCTTTTCCTTTAACTGGAGAGAGGTTTTTAGAAGGAAAACGCCCTTTGTTTGACTGTCTCTTGGAGTTAAATGTGGTAACTACTGGGCTTTTTGGGAAAAGAAAAGAAGTTAGTTGGGATGGGATGAGGCGGGCTGGTGTTATCGCAGCTGCTGTTAAAGTTTTGATTCTATTTGCTAGAAGGCGAAACAAGACCAACACATACAAGGGGAAAGGAAAGAACAGCAAAGGTAGAAAATGCGGCTTTAGGCCTTGGCTATACTTGCAGATGTACAGCGCTGTGAGTTAAACCTGACTTCGTGCAGCTGAGTAGGGAAAGCGCTGCAGTCTGTCCACACTGACAGCTGCCCAGCGCACAGTCGTGGCCGCATTTGTGGCAATTGCAGCACTATTGGGAGCGGTGCATTATGGGCAGCTATCCCACACAGCACCTTTTCCCATTCTGGCGCCATGGGTTGTGGGAAGGGGGCGCGGGTGCGGGGCATTCTGGGTCCTGTCCCAACGCCCCATGATGCATCGCTTCGCATCCCAGAAATCCCTTTGTTTCCATTCACCTTTGGCGCCATCTTTAAAAGGTTTCTGTGCAGCGCCATCTGTGTGCGAGAAATGGAGCCCTAACTGCTGAGGCGTATGCTGATTTATCTCGCCAGCACGTCACCTTTGGCTGTCTAACTATTCCTTAAGCTCCAAAGTGACAGTGAGAGTGAGGAGTCTGACGATGCTATCGAGCCGCGTAACGCATATGACACGAAATTGCTTGTGGCATTCACGGACATGCTCAGCACCGTGGAACGCTACTCTTGGGCTCCGGAAACAAGCACCGAGTGGTGGGATCACATCGTCATGGAAGTCTGGGATGACTAGCAGTGGCTGCAGAACTTTCGGATGAGAAAAAGCCACTTTCATGGGACTGTGTGAGGAGCTTGCCCCCACCCTGCGGCGCAAGGACACAAGATTAAGAGCTGCCCTGCCAGTGGAGAAGCGGGTGACCATTGCAATCTGGAAGCTGGCAACTCCAGACAGCTACCGGTCAGTCGCAAACCACTTTGGAGTGGGAAAGTCGACCATTGGAATCGTGTTGATGCAAGTTTGCAAGGCCATTAATCGCATCCTACTCAGAAGAACCATGACTCTGGGTAACGTGCAGGAAATAGTGGATGGCTTTGCACAAGTGGGGTTCCCTAACTGTGGAGGGGCGATAGATGGGATGCACATTCCTATTCTGGCACCATCCCACCTAGGATCCGAGTACGTTAATCAGAAGGGGTATTTCTCTATGGTTCTCCAGGCGCTTGTGGATCACCGTGGGCGTTTTATTGACATTAACACAGGCTGGCCCGGAAAGGTGCATGACGCACGCATCTTTCGGAACACTTGGCTGTTCAGGAAGATGCAGGCCAGGACTTTTTTCCCAGAGTGGAAGATCGTGGTAGGGGAAGTTGAAATGCCCATTGTGATCCTTGGAGATCCTCCCTACACAGGGAGCCTTGACAGCAGCAAGGAACGGTTCAACTACAGGCTGAGCCAGTGCCGAATGACTGTGGAGTGTGCCTTTGGCCGTTTAAAGGGCCGCTGGCGATCTCTGTATGGGAAGCTGGACTTGGCCGAAAACAGCATCCCCGCTGTTATATCCGCGTGCTGTGCCCTTCATAATATTTGTGAAGGGAAGGGTGAAAGCTTCACTCAGGCATGGACCTCCAAGGTTCAACACCTGGAGGCTGAATTTGCACAGCCAGAGAGCAGTGCTATTACATGGGGCCAGCGCGGGGCTGCAAGGATTAGGGATGCCTTGAGGGAGCAATTTGAGGCTGAAAACCAGCAGTGATATGTGGTGCCCTGCACGGGAGTGAAGTGCAGTAGTTCCAATCTTTAGGAATCAGTGTCTGCTTAGCAGACAAGCAGACTTGCAGTGCCTGTTTATTTCCTGGGCTAAGGAGTCTTTTACTTTATGCAATAATAAAGAATGTTTTCAAAGCCAAAGAATCTATTTAATGAAAAGAAAAAAAATTATTTATTGAAAAGAAACAAGGGGGTGGAGTGGGGAACGGTGCAATCACAGATTCGCATATGTCCTGTCTGGTGTGCTGTGCAGTGAGTGCTGCACTTCAGGATAGCTATACTGCATGGTGATGGGGGTTGAGTGCAGATGGTAAGGGTCGTGGTTTTCAGGGCTGGGTGGTGAAGATACTGATGTTGGAGGCAGCGGATGGCGTGAAGAACACGGAAGTTGGGGAAAGTGGGTTGGAGGTGATAGTGGGGCACAATGGAAAGAGTTTTGGGACAAGGGCTGTGGGGCGGGGGGAACGTTTGCGTTTGTGGTACTGCTCCTCTTTCTGCATGGCTACGAGCTCCTGGATGCTTATGAGCCGATCCGTGCTTTGCTGCCAGTGCTGCGTGCTTTGCCGCCGGTGCGCTGTGTTTTCCTGGCGGATCCTGCTTTCTCTCTCCCTCCAGTTCTGTGCTTTCTCATTCTCTTTAATAGATTGCCGCATCACTTCTTGCACCATGTCGTCTTTGCTTTTTTGCGGTCTCTTCCTGAGTCTTTGCAGTCTCTGAGCAGGCGATAAGAGGGACGGCTGAGGTCTCAAGGTTGATGCTGCTGTATAGGCAAATGCAACATTTAACAGAGGCAACATTGTTTATACCAGACAGAGTAATGATTCTCCCCCGCACTTAAGGAGTAGAAAACACACAGGGTCTACACAATAGCATAATTTTCCCGTCCGAAACAGAGCGCACACATCCAACGGGAGCCTCAAAATAGTGAGTAAGGGGGACTGATTGTTTCAGGGCTGCACTGTCCTCTGGGTTTCTGTGCCCTGGGGAGAGCCAACACCGAAAAAATCCCTTCCCGAAAAAAAAAATGCTTACCGGGAACCTGCTCTTCTGTTTGTCCTCCACCAAGTACCGGCCGCTATGACTGGCTACCTTCCTCCTGGCTCGAGAAGAGCTCCTGGCTTCATGGCTCCAGGGATTCCGGGGTGTCTCCATCCAGCCCATCACCATCACTCCCATTTTCTTCCTCCTCCTCCTCTTCCTCCTGCCCCCCCCCCAACACCAGCTCTGAAGTGTCCATGGTGGTGCTCGGAGTGGAGGTGGGGTTAACCCCAAGTATCACATCCAGCTCTTTGTAGAATCGGCAGGTCGTGGGGGGAGCACCCAAGCGGCCGTTTGTGTCGCGGGCTTTACGGTAGGCACTCTGCAGCTCCTTCACTTTAATCCTGCACTGCAGGGCGTCCCGGTCATGGCCCCTTTCCATCATGTCCTTTGATACCTTCCCGAAGGTATCGTAATTCCTACGGCTGGAGCGCAGCTGGGACTGGACAGCTTCCTCCCCCCAAACACTGATGAGGTCCAGCAACTCACCATTGCTCCATGCTGGGGCTCGCTTGGCGCATGAAGGCATGGTCACTTGGAAAGATTCGCTGATAGCACTCCACACCACGCCGGGCTGAGCAAACAGGAAGGGGATTTTTAAAATTCCCGGGAAATTTAAAGGGTGGGTCACATGGTTGGTTACCTGAGGCCAGGGCAGTAGAGTTTGAACTGATGACCAGAGTGGCTAGAACAGGCATTGTGGGATACTGCCGAATAATTCTGGAGGCCATTCACAGCGCATTGGGTGGCCACGCTGGCGCCGCAGTGCTGCAGTGGTAGCGCAATACTCGCTATTCCTCTCGGGGAGGTGGAGTACGTGCAGCACTGCAACCATGGAGATACAGCACTGCAAATGCCTTGCCAGTGTGGACGGGGAGTGAGTTACAGCGCTGGGAGCGGCTTTACAGTACTGTAACTCGCAAGTGTAGCCAAGGCCTTAGTCTCTGGTGTTGGCTATCACTTGTAGCCTCACTGCTGGAAAAACACAAGCATGGCACTCAGTCTTACTAGCGACTCTGAGACCTGGCAAACTTGTACCAGCACCAGGCTATTTAGGGCATTGCCTTTATTTGCTTCTTTGGTCACACGCTTACAACAGTGTTGCAAGATGTGTAGTCTTGGCCAGCTAAGCCAGACTGTTATTACAGAAGGAAAAAGAAGACCGATAGGAAAGACAAGAAATCGGGTAGGGAAGGAAAAGGGGTGTGTGGAAGGGAGAAAAATGTCTGATATCCCACATGGTGGTCAGGATTCAACAAGAGGTGGTAGGGGTGGTGATGTCATCTGCCTCGCTTTCTCTGGTCCAGTTAGGTTAGGACATCTTTCAGGATTGGAAAGAAGATGATCTGTGGTCCCAGCAGATGGTGGGGGTGGCAGCCATGATGGTGAAGCTGATTCGTTCCCATTTTTCTCATCTTTCAGTCAGCTAGTGTCAGGGTTGCCTTTGGTCATCTATATTTCCCCCCAAAGTAGTTTCTTAAAATCCCAAAGAGGAGTGATAGGCAGAATAGTCTGTCCTCTTATTATTTTGTCTACTAATAAACTTCTACTTTTCGACACACCAAATTTGGTTAATTGATTTTCAGACTCAATTCTCCTTTTTTCCCAGGTATAATCTTGAATTAGATCAGGAAGCCTTTTTATTTATACCAATTCAGTCCGTCTCCCTCTTGTAACTTTTTGTCATCAACGTTTATTATAAGTTATCGTGATTCTTTATGAATTTTCACAGTTGAGCTTATAGTTAGGGTCTGTATAATAATGTTTTATAGGAAAAGGTTAAAAAGATTTTTAATGGTGTGTTGCCATGGTACTAAGCAGTTTGAAGTCTCTGTAGACCAAACCTTGTTTATATCTGTTTAATATTGGACAGCAACAGGGTCTTATTAACACCTTTAATTGTTTGGGCCCATCTATTCCATCTAAATTAATAAACACCCCCCTTCCATGGCTGCTTCAGAGGAATGCCCACTCAGTCTAAGGCCCCCAGCTGTTGCCTTTATCTGGGCAGGGACCTACATCCCACTCTTTGCTGGCTGGGGGCTTTGAGCTGCAGTCCTCTTGCCCTTCACTGTGATTATCCCCAGGCAGGTCTGACAAACATCTAGCCTCCTGCTTTTTAGTTACTCTGCAATGATGGTGACTTCCCAGATACCATGCAGCTGTTTCAAAGCAGAGTATGTTTATTCAAGGATAAAAGCATACAGAGAAAACCTAGAACAAAAACAGGGATTTAAATGCTTTATCAATAGTTCTGTAGAGACCTTTGCAGGTTCCAATTTTTCCAAACCTCCAGCAAGTTTGGGTCCTGACCCCTTGCACAAAAGGTGATGTCTTTTTGCTGAATCAAAAAGACTCTGTCTCAGTTCAAGATGGCCCTTTTAACCCAAAAGCCCTTTCTTCTTGATCTCTAGTACTGCTCTGACCCAGAATATGCACGCCACCCTAGGGGGTGGTACTTCTCTGAAGCCGTTTACAATCACAGGGAGTGCAATTATTACCCCACACACTGTTTTTAGTTCCTGGAGGAGCTGTGGTAACCCTACCTGGGTAGTAGAAGAATTCCTCGCCCATAACAATATAAAGAACATTGATATATTTAAAACAATATGGTTCCCAAAGATACTGCATGTGGTTGCAATGTCTGTCACATTACTATTCCAGAGATTTTTAACCGAAGCGACAAATGTCTAGGAAAAGAAAACTTAAAGATGCAGACAATATTTGGCTTGCTGATTTGTTAGAATTGTTGAAGTGCACATGCTTAAGGATCTCTTGCAGCATACAATGCAGTAAACCGCTTTGGAGACTAAACAACTCATCTTCCCTTTCGTTGTTAATTACTCCTGATAAGCTGTCTATTGTGAGTAAAGGAAAGAGCTGTAGAGATAACTGTCATAAAACAAATTGGAATGTCACACATTTTTGTTTGTCCCTCAAGGGTGTGAAAGTGCACAGGTGTCTCATTCTAGTGGCATAAATAATCAAATGTGAATGAATATATACTAATACTCCATTCACAGTTAGAAACCATCATCCTGTCACCATGGCAAAAGTGGTTTTCAATTGATGCATTTTGCACTTGGCATCAATTCCCTTCCCCACCTCCTCCTCCCCCCCCCAAGGTCTGAGTGGGCTACATCTGTTATACGTGCAACCCTGGCCATCACAGGAATGGTCTTGACACCAAGATTTAAATCCCCCACATTGAAATGTGTTTTGCTGCTGGATGGACTCTTTCCACCCCACCCGCACGCACACACATACTTCTCTTTTTGGTTGCATCTTAATTTCAAATAATTTAGCTGTCAGAGCGCTGCTTGCTTCTGCAACAACCAAAAACAATTTAACAAGTAGTTCATCTAATAGTATGTAACAGTTGCCTAATTGGAGTAGAAAATGCTAACATTAGCTGTAAGTAAAAACACTCTAAACCTAAATGTAGCCAGCTGCAGGGAAACTAATATCTTAAGAAAAGAAACAGTAAAAATGGTACATATATAAAAACTTGATAAAATGGACTTGTCTTAACTGGCTGGGATAGAGGATATAATGAGCTAAGTTTGTCCCTTTTGTAACTCCCTTGACTGTATTGGCAGTAAATCAAGTAAAGTTGGGCCAAATATATTTTTTTATTTTTGGGTGTTGTCCTTTTTCCACTGGAGTAGAATGAAGGGAGTGTTTTTCTCTTCAGATTCAGTCATGCAAATCCCCACCTATCAGAAGCTTAAATAGCTTAAGAGATGTAGTTCCAAAATGTCCTCTAGGACAGGTATTGGCATGTCTGTTCTGTTGTAGCCAGAAGAATCTCTAGACTACCCATGGGGAAAAAGGAATTTCTAATAATAAACTGAAAATAATAATCTAACTGGGAATGAGCAACAGGGGATGGATCACTTGATTACCTGTTATGTTCATTCCCTCTAGGGCAGGAGTGGGAAAACTACGGCCCATGGGCCGCATCCGGCCCATCGGACCTTTTAATCCAGTCCTTGAGGTCCCACCAGGGAGTGGGGTCGGGGACTTGCCTTGCTCCTCTCTGCTTGTGCAGCAGCTCCGGTTGGCTCCCAGAAGCAGAGGCAGCCAGGGGGCTCCGCACACTGCCCCCGCCCCAAGCACCAGCTCCGCAGCTCCCATTGGCTGAGAACTGCAGCCAATGGGAGCCGCGGGGGGGTGGTGCCTATGGATGGTGCAGCGCACAGAACAGTGTGGCCCCGCCTCTGCGTGGGAGCTGGAGGGGGGGATGGGCTGATGTTTCCAAGAGCCGCTTCAGGTAAGCACTGCCCGGATCCTGCACCCCTGAGCCTCCCCCTGCGCCCCAATCCCCTGCCCCAGCCCTGATCACACTTTAAACCCTTTGATTGCAGTCCAGAGAACCCTCCTGCACCCCAAACCCCTCATCTCCAGCCCCATCCCAGTCTGCAGCCCCAGCCAAGAGCCGCCTCCCGCCCTCCGAACCTCTCCATCCCAGCCCAGAGCACCCTTCTGCACCCCAAACCCCTCATCCCCACCCCCAACTCAGTCTGCACCCCAATCCCCCTGCCCGAGCCAAGAGCCGCCTCCCACCCTCCGAACCTCTCCATCCCAGCCCAGAGCACCCTCCTGCACCCCAAACCCCTCATCCCCAGCCCCAACCCAGAGTTTGCACCGCAATCACCTGCCCCAGCCAACCCACCATACAATTTCCATACCAAGATGTGGCCCTCAGGCCAAAAAGTTTGCCCCCCTCTGCTCTAGGGCACCTTGCATTGGCCATGGGCATGCTTAATGTGTGCCTGGGACTGAGCATCAGCACCTCTAGGCTTGGCAGTTCATAGCCCTGGCACTCTGGGCTCCCAGTCAGTAGCTGCCGCTCTCTGGCCACCCAGCTCTGAAGGCAGCACCACCGCCAGCTGCAGCACAGAAGTAAGGATGGCAATATGATACCATGCCACCCTTACTTCTGCACTGCTGCTGGTGGCGGCATTACCTTTGGAGCTGGGTGCTCGACCAGCAGCCGCCGCTCTCCAGCCACCCAGCTTGAGTTCCGGCACCTCTGTCATTGCAAATTAAGCACTGCCCCACTGCCTCCCCATTCATCCCCACCCCGAGCCACGTTGCCTCCCCACCTTCTATTGCCCCAATTAGATAGCGTCCGGGTCGCTTGTTCGAGCAGGGGCAAGGTCCAATTCAGTGCATCTCCCATTACGAGGCTAGTAATGAGTTTTCCTTTTGCTTGATTGATGGGGTAGTATTGGGGTTGAAGCAGAAACAGCAGTTGGCATTGGTTAATAACCCCCCCCCCCCTGAATTTTTGGTAGTCCCCATTAAAATGTTCTGAGAAGGGGTCACAGGACTAGGTGTTCTGGGTCCGGGTACAAGGCCATAGCGCATACCCCAGTGCAGCATTCTCGCCCACAGCTGAGCCATTTGCTCTCATAGCATCTGCGGCATGGTGTGCCAGCTGGGCCCACAGTCCCACATTTTCTTCATTGAGCTAGGTAGATTGCCTGCACAGAGCTTGGTTCTCTGTTGCAAGCTGTGATACTTGGGCTCACAGCATGGGGAGCTCCTTCTGGGAGCAATCAACTTATGCGGGCATCTTGGTAGGGAGTGGACCGTTACCTCCATATTCCCTCAGAGTAGGCCTTCGCCACGGACTATAGTGGTCCAGGCAAACTGTCAGGATCCTGACAAGGGCAGTTGGGACCAAGGGTCAGAGCAGGGTCAAACCTGAGGCTGAAATAGCAGAGGAGTTCATAGTCAATCTCTGAGAATCAGCATCCCAGTATGGTTTCAGGGTGTGGATCAAGAGGCAAGGTACAAATCAAACTGAGATTTTGCCAGGAATTTAAAAGAGGAAAGCAGGAATAGTCGTGGCGGCTACAGGAGATCAGTGCTGTCACTTGGATACTTCCTGAAACACCCCTTTGGATTCATATAGGGGCAGGAGCCAATCAGGATGCATGAGGCTGCTGCCTGTTGGATCCCCTGAGGTGGGACTTCCTATGGTCTCTGTCTGCAGCAGATTGTGGGTTGTGTAGCATGAGCCAGTTACAGCTGCTACTGGATGGAAGCGTGGAAGTGTTTGCTACTGATCAGCTTTGCAGGCCCAGATTCAAGACCCACTGGGCCTTACACCTGGGAAATTTTTGCAAGAGATTGGGGAGATGAGTTGATAGAAGCCTAGTCTCTAGCCAGCTTTGTTTTCATTAGGTATGTTGGAGTATCTGATGGATGAGTCATTGGGAGCCTTCTAGGTTAGCATCTTTTTATTTCCATTTCTTAAAACTAGTCACTTATTTTAAATGTCCAGTTAGATAACATTCCAGTGGTAGCTGCTCTTCAGAGGCAAAACCATGGGCATTTTGGGCCAAATTTGACATTGTCTTCTCTTACAAGTGCCTGCCTCCTCTACCCTCCCCCACAATACAAAACCATTATTTGAAGTCAGTAGGATTGCTTAAGATGTAAATCTGTGTTGAATTTGGCATACTATACATTGTTTTTTCCCAAAATATGTTTCTTACTATAACTCTTGTTCTTAACAGGAACTAATTGCTATATTGATTATTTTTCAATTATCCAAAGTAAGGAAGGATATTAGAAGAAAATTCAGTTTAAAAACGAAATCTTTGAGCAAACTTGTACTTTGTATAGGGTTATGGATAACTTTTTTTTCCTATGACTGTTCCAGGAAAATGTCCCAGTAATGATATAATCAGTTAATCATTGAAGGTAATTAACAAATTGCAGCATAGACATGGCCTTTTGGATTTGAAGCTGCTGCATTCTATAAAAATTACATTGATTGACAGAGGGTTCTATTATTAGACTTTTGGAAGGAACATTCAACCAATGAGATCTACAGTTCTGGCTGAAATAATTGGCAAAGTGCTAACTTAATTATAAAGCCATATTGGAAATATCACTATGTGCTCTCCCAATATGTCTGAAATCTGTAGACATCTGAAAAAATAATGCTGAACACAAAATATAATTGCCTATGTCACAGTTCAAGGCAACTGCAACCTGTATTCATTCTCCAGCAAGCACTCCTACTATAAGATCCCAGCTCCTCAGTCATCACCTCTGTTGAATAGACACCCGTGTCTCTCTCCCTTCTGACCAGGGTTTTTCCAAGCAGCACAGTTCCCTGCCTACCCTGGGAGTTCCCCAGCAAGGCAAACTGCCTAAGCAGGCTCGCTTTGTTTTCTTCCAGAAGCTATGTAGCAATGTAATTGCCCACAGTTAAGTTACCTCCCAGCTCTTTATAAGCAATCACATTTATTTTTAAGGTGAAAGCATTGAAGAGAAAATATATTACAAAAAGTAAAAGAATTTACCCGCATGCTAATAAGCTTACCAGAGATCACCCCCTCACTCCAACAAGAGCTCTGGTAGAAGTCAGTTCCTCAAACCCCACAAAGGATTTTTCCCTGTGGCTACAGGTTCATAACAGCTGTTACCTCAGAACAAGCACCCCTATGAATAGGTTAGCCTTTCTTTTATACAGTCTAGGACAGTGATGGGCAACCTGCGGCCTATCATGGTAATCCACTGGCGGGCCTCCAGACAGTTGGTTTACATTCGCACAGCCGCGTGCAGCTCCCAGTCGCCGCAGTTCACCATTCCCAGCCAACGAGAGCTGCAAGAAACGGCAGTCAGCACATCCCTGTGGCCCACGCCACTTTCTGCAGCTCCCATTGGCCGGGAACGGTGAACTGCGGCCACTGGGAGCTGCAGGCGGCCATGCAAATGTAAACAAATTCCCTAGAGGCCTGCCAACAGATTACCCTGACGTGCCACAGGTTGCCCACCACTGGTCTAGGACTTTGATCTTCAGAGACTTTGAGTAGGTAATCAGCCAGAGAGTGATCCTCTCCTTAGGGCATAGCTTCTGTAGGTTAGGTCTGATGGTGAGAATTTACATTCCTCTCCCCCTAGGTATTTCCTAGGAAACCCACTTTATTTTGTCTATCCTGCATGTTCCATTCTGTCTGGCACATTGTTTAAAATACTCCTTTTGAAGCTCAAAACACTTCCCAAGGTATACACTGGCCACGTTTCCTCCCTAGAGAAGTTATGTAAAATCCCACAATAATAGATAAATGCAAAGTTTGTAGTACAAATGACTCCACAGCTATTTAAATTTAATTCAATAAGATCTTCCAAAGATATTGCAGGAAATTGGCCTATACATCACAGCCTATATTGATTCACAAGAAAGTACATGATAAATAGCTTGATACTTAACTCTATAATTTGTTTTTATCCTTTTACATAAAACAGCTGATGGAGACTAAGCTACTGTATTTACAGAATAGCTTAATTTCAGTTAATGGCCTAATACTGTTGCCTATCATTGTAGGTGGTCAGACTTTGGATTTGCTAAAGATCTGTAGCTGGATCTCCTCAATCATGATTTGTCCCTAGCTCTCATACACTTTGTTCTGAGCTTTGTGATCTTCATTTTCCCATAGGAACAAGGTTGTCTTTAGCAGTTCGTGGATAGAAATTTGGTCTTTAATGTAGCTGGGGTCTAATCTAAAACCAAGTGAGACTAAATAGAGAAGAATTGCTCCAGTTTTTTAAAAGCTACTTTATCCCTGTAACAAAGAGACTATCTAACATTTTTAATGTAGTTAAATTGAGACTGATTTTAAATTAATAAAACTGATTTTCAATAAAATGTACTATAATCAATTTGTTTCAATGTTAAAGGGGTGCAGAAATTCCAGGATACTGTAAAAAATGATCTTCATACTTCAGAATGAGAATTATGCATTGAGCCACATTTTCTTCCTTTTTTGTGATTCCCTTGTAGCCAAATTCAGCCCTGCTAAAAGCAGCAATGTCACTGACTTTGCTTTCTCTTTAAATTGGTTTCTGGTCTTCCAAAGATTTAAAATTTAAATTTTCCATTGGGTAAACTTATCTACATTAATAGATTCAGAGGTTGACTGTTCCAGATGAATCCTTTTGCTCAAGCATACATTTTGGATTAATCCATAGGGAGCCTGTTAGGAAACTCAGTAGCCTAGAAGCATATCTTTAAGCCAGTCTTCTAAATGGTGATGTCCTGGCCTGATTGGTCATGGTCAAACTTATTGCAGGCAAATGCATGGAATGGAGGAAAGGAGAGACACATGACAGTGCTGGGGTTTTTTTCTTCCATAAGAAGACAGGGAGGAGTTCCTCCTCCTACTTGTAAGCCTGCCTGAAAATGTAAAAGTAATTATGTAAGAGGGGTGGGAAGGAGTAGAATTTGCTTCATGTCCTTATACACTACCTCTATATAACACTGTCGTCGGGAGCCAAAAAATCTTACCACGTTATAGGTGAAACTGCGTTATATCGAACTTGCTTTGATCCACCGGAGTGTGCAGCGCCCCCCCCCCCCCCCCCCCCCCCCGAGCACTGCTTTACCACGTTATATCCGAATTCATGTTGTATCGGGTCGTGTTATATTGGGGTAGAGGTGTACTTTGATTCCTTAAGAGGAATCAAAAGTCATTAATTTAGGGCCTTTGCTTAGCTATAATAAACTGAAGGGGTCACATAAATACCTGTTGACAATATGCTTTTGCTCTAAACTCAATTTTATATAAGGAGCATATGCCCAGCTTTGTGTTAAGTACTACAGTTTAATAGAAGAAAAGTCAGGTTAGGAGAACAATTTAATTTTTTGTAAAAATTGATTGGAAATGAGAGGCAACATATTAGAAGTAATTTAAGTGATCAATGGTTAGTATAAGAAATGACATTTTAAAAAGATATTTAAGAAATCATCGAATCATAGGGCTGGAAGGGACCTCGAGAGGTCATCTAGTCCAGTCCCCTTCACTCATGGCAGGACTAAGTATTATCTAGACCATCCCTGACAGGTGTTTGTCTGACCTGCTCTTTAAAATCTCCAGTGATGGAGATTCCACCCTTCCCTAGGCAATTTATTCCAGTGTAATTAACCACCCTGACAGGAAGTTTTTCCTAATGTCCTACCTAGACCTCCCTTGCTGCTATTTAAGCCCATTGCTTCTTGTCCTATCCTCAAAGGTTAAGAACATCATTTTTTCTCCCTCCTCCTTGTAACAACCTCTTATGTACTTGAAAACCGTTATCACATCTCCCCCTCAGTCTTTTCTTCTCCAGACAAAACAAACCCAATCTTCCCTCGTAAGTCATGTTTTCTAGACCTTTAATCATTTTTGTTGCTCTTCTCTGGATTCTTTCCAATTTGTCCACATCCTTCCTGAAATATGGCACCAGAACTGGACACAATACTTCAATTGAGGCCTAATCAGCGCCGAGTAGAGTGGAAGAATTAGTTCTCGTGTCTTGCTTACAACACTCCTGCTAATACATCCCAGAACGATGTTTGCTTTTTTTTCAACAGTGTTACACTGTTGACTCATATTTAGCTTGTGGTCCACTCTGACCCCCAGATCCCTTTCTGCAGTACTCCTTCCTAGGCAGTCATTTCCCATTTTGTATGTGTGCAACTGATTGTTCCTTCCTAAGTGGAGTGCTTCACATTTGTCCTTATTGAATTTCATACTATTTACTTCAAACCATTTCTTCAGTTTGTCCAGATCATTTTGAATTTTAATCCTATCCTCCAAAGCACTTGCAACCCCTTCCAGCTTGGTATCATCTGCAAACTTTATAAATGTGCTCTCTATGCCATTATCTAAATCATTGATGAAGATATTGAACAGAACTGGACCCAGAACTGATTCTTGCGGGACCCCACTCATTATGTCCTTCCAGCATGACCGTGAATCACTAATGATTACTCTCTGGGAACGGGTTTTCCAACCAGTTATGCACCCACCTTATAGTAGCTCCATTAGGTTGCATTTCCCTAGTTTATGGGAAGGTCATGGAAAACAGTATCAAAAGCTTTACTAAAGTCAAGATATACCATGTCTACCGCTTCCCCCCAGCCTCAAGACGTGTTACCCTGTCAAAGAAAGCTATCAGGTTGATTTGACACTATTTGTTTTTGACAAATCCATGCTGACTGTCACTTATCACCTTATTATCTTCTAGATCAGGGGTTCCCAAACTTGGTTCACGGCTTGCTCAGGGTAAGCCCCTGGCGGGCCGCGAGATGCTTTGTTTACCTGAGCGTCTGCAGGTACGGCCACTCGCAGCTCCCAGTGGCTGCGGTTTGCCATTTCCGACCAATGAGAGTTGCGGGAAGAGGTGGCCTGGCCTGCACCACTTCCCGCAACTCCCATTGGCCGGGAACGGCGAACCGCGGCCACTGGGAACTGCGAGCGGCCATATCTGCGGACGCTCAGGTAAACAAGTGTCTTGCGGCCTGCCAGGGGCTTACCCGGAGCAAGCCGCAAACCAAGTTTGGGAACCCCTGTTCTAGATGATTGCAAATTGCTTAATTATTTGCGCCATTATCTTTCCGGGTACAGGAGTTAAGCTGACTGGTCTGTAATTCCCCAGGTTGTCCTTATTTCCCTTTCTATAGATTGGTACTATATTTGCCTTTTTCCAGTCTTCTGGAATCTCTCCCATCTTCCATGACTTTTCAAATATAATGGCCCAGATATCTCCTCAGTCAGCTCCTTGAGTATTCTAGGATGCATTTCATCAGGCACTGGTAACTTGAAGATATCTGATTTGTCTAAGTAAATTTTAACTTGTTCTTTCCCTATTTTAGCCTCTTCTCATCCTACCTCATTTTCACTGACAGTCACTATGTTAGATGTCCAAACACCACCAATCTTCTTGGTGAAGTCATTAAGCACCTGTACCATTTCCACATTTTCTGTGGTTATTTCTCTCCTCCCCCCCCCCCCCCCCCCGCATGATATATGTGGGGGAAATGGACCATGACGTATTTTATACCTTTCTGTTTGAGATCTCATTACACCTGATTTTTGCTTTTGTTGAAGGAAATGAGTTTTTCCATTAACATAAATATGAAAGGAATTGGACACTATCCCTTAGAAGAAGTGAAATATGCCAATGAACCATGTGGGTGTCAATATGATGCCACATATGAAATTTCTCTTTTCGGTTAGCTTTGTTAAAAACCTAGGAAATTATACACACATCTCCCAAAAAAAACTACCCCAAACCAAAAACAAAACTATGTTAAAAGAAAATTAAATTTGTAAAATCAAGCGCTGGGAAATGTTAGAATTAAGGTTGTCTGTGCAACCTGAATTTGACCCTCTTGTGCATATGCATTATGATAGTCTTTAATTCTGTGTCCACATATTATTTTTTCCACAGGACCTCTGCTTCATTCAGTATACAGAATGGACAATGCTCACTTAATGAGCTGCCATTAAATATTGTGTTTTGAACATTGTTCAGTGCGTATGATATCTGACTGCTTCTCAACTGTTAATTTATCTTCACAGCATCCCTGTGAGATGAAGTATTATTCCCATTTTACGGGTGGGGAACTGAGGCACCGGGAGATTAAAGCTAAAATTGTCCACTAATTTTGGGTACCTTGAGATGAGATGCCTAGGACCAACCTGACTTTTCAGAGTACATAGCATTATAGCACTTCATGTTTTCAAAGCACAGCTCCTATTGAGGTGAGATGTAGTTGTGAGTGCTCAGCACTTCTGCAGATCAAATCCAAGGGCATCAGGCTGGACAAGCATAAAATTAGGTGTACACAGTTAGTGACCACCTGTGAAAAGTTTGGTTCATGGGACTTGACTAGCATCAAATAGGAGCTCTTTGGCAAAGACAGGGTTAGAGGCCAGTTCTCCAGGGTAGCATTCAACAGCCTTAACCTCTGTTCTCTTTCTGCAGTCTTCTGCTTCATTCAATACATACCTTCCAACTTCTGCAACAAATGAGGCAGACAGCAGTCTCCTTTACCACACAACTCTGACTGATCCTGAGAGCAGGTCCTGTGCATTGAAGGAGACACTGGTCCTGTGGAAAAAATAGTATGTGATCATGTGATTACAGTTGCGATGATAGTCTTTAATTCTGCCTGTGCAGCCTTTAATTCTAGCACTTCCTACCTTTGAGTAGGGCTCTACCAAATTCATGGTCCATTTTGGTCAATTTCATGGTCATAGGATTTTAAAAATCATAAATTTCATGATTTCAGCTATTGAAATCTGAAATTTCTTGGTGGTGTAATTGTAGGGATCCAGACCCAAAAAGGAGTTGGGCGGAGGGAGGAAGTCACAAAGTTAGTGTGGTGGTGGGGGGGGGGGGGAGGGTTGCAGTACTACTACCCTTACTTCTGCGCTGCTGGTGGCGGCGCTGCCTTCAGTGCCGGGCAGCTGGAGAGCGGTGGCTGCTGGCCAGGATCCCAGCTCTGAAGGCAGAGCCATCGCCAGCAGCAGCACAGACGTAAGGATGACATGGTATGGTATTGCCATCCTTATTTCTGCTCTGCTGCCTGCAGAGCTGGGCCCTAAGTCAGCAGCCGCCACTCTTCCGCTGCCCAGCTCTGAAGGCAGCAGAACAGAAGTAAGGGTAGCATGGCATGGTATGGTATTGCCAGCCTTACTTCTGCGCTGCTGCTGGCAGGCCGCTGCCTTCAGAGCTGGGCACCTGGCCAATAGCCACCACTCTCCGGCCTCCCAGCTCTGAAGGCAACACAGAAGTAAGTGTGACAATATAGCAACCCCCTGCAACTCCCTTTTGGGTAAGGACCCTTAATTGGAGAAACGCTGGTGTCGTTTCCCCTCCCCCCCCCCCCCCCGTGAAATTTGTATAGTATACAGTAAAAGCACACAAAAGACCAGATTTCATGGTCTGAAGCGTTTTTCATGGCTATGAATTTGGTAGGGCCCTACTTATGAGTGCTTGACTTTGCAATCTTAATATTTCAATGTATTTTTGGTGTGTTATATATAATTAGTTTTTATCCTGTACATTGTCTAGTATAAATGAACTGTGCAATCCTAATTCTACACTGTTGTGCATGTGTGTTATGAAACAGTCTGTGGTTATGTAACTAAATCCTATATTTTTCCAGGGGACCCTTGCTTCATTCGGTGAACAGGAGGGATGGTGTATACTGAAGAATCAGGGTTGCTCATTGAATGAGACTATTGTCTGTAAGATCTCCGCCTCAGTTGCTACAGCTGCTAGGAGTGTAGTGAATGATTTAGGGAACTCTATAGGAAGGGCAAGGGTGATATACCTATACAATGTTAGCAAAAACTGAGGGTTTATCTGCCCTTGAAATGCTATAGCAGCACAGCTACAGCTGCACCACAGTAGTGCTTCAGTTTAGACACTGCCTACTCAAACAGGCTCTCCCATCGGCGTAGGTATTCCATCTCCTCAAGAGGTAGTAGCTAGGTCAATGGAAGAATTCTTCAGTCAGCCTAGCTTTGTCTCACCAGGGGTTAGGTTGACTTAACTATGTCATTCAGGAGTATGGATTTTTCACACCCTGGGGGACATAGCCAGGGTCGACCTAACTTTTAGTGTAGACCAGATCTAAAATGCTGTGCATGTTAAAAGATCTATACGTCTGTGCCCTAGACTTTTTATTGAAGAGTACAAATTTAAACACAAATCAAGTAACCATATGGTATTTTTTTCAAAGTAGTTAAAATTACCCCTTGAATTAATCACTTGTCTACCTTGTCACAGTAATTATTGCTGTCCTGAAGAGAATTTGGTGATACACGTTCACAAAAAAAGCATATTTTGCTTAAACACCTTTTCCTAAAAAGGCTTGAGATTCCTGCAGTGTTGGTGCTGCAGTTTACTTTAAATCAGTATGAGGCAGTAGCTGTCATCACAATTAACTCAATGGAATTTCTTCAACCATTAGACATATTAGTCTTTCTTGCATATCTATCAGCAACTGTGAGTGCTTATCATTATCTTATCATTACATAGTGGCACTCTAGAGTCAAAAGATTGAAACTGAAAATGACCTTGCAAATTGTATTTAATGTTTTGAGTAAAAATTTTTTGTAGGACTCAAATCCAAAGTATCCAAGAATATTGCACTGAAAAATTAGCAAACGTTGATATTTTTCAATAGAGTGTAACACATTTAAGAACATTCAGATGTCCTTGTCTTTTAATTCTAGCACTGATTAACACTTCATCGTTAATCAACACTGGTGGAGAAAAATCAGTCCCAAATACTGGCAGTTCAAGGTTTTGGCATCAGCGTAATGAAATGAATTCATTGAAGAATAGTTTAAAATTAATTTTGGTGATGTTTTTTTCCAGAGTGTATAATTAATTAGTTTATATCTTATATCATATTTCTTTGTTTTCCTTTGTTAGCCTTTAAAATGAAAAGATTTTAATCAGCATCTGTCAAATGTTCTGGCTTGCTCAAAAAAGCAAATTATTTTCCAACATGCTGTCAGAAATAAATGGGTGCATCCTGATGATGCATGGAACTGTGATACAGCTTTTCTGAAACCCTGAACTCTCTGAAATGTCCTTATTGCTGAGATATAGCGCCACAAATCAAATGGAAGTTTCTTTATTTTTAAAGAGTATTTTATATGAGACACGACCAACTGCGTGGTTCAGCAATCTGTGTACTTGCCTTTCAGGCTAACCAGCAGCTGACCTGGTTGATATCCTAATCAAAGCAATCTGATCTTGGAAAAGTGCATCCTCAGCAATGTGTTCCTTTTCTAGATATCCAAATAGTTAAAATACCATCATTGCATAACAATAGTGACAGCACTGACTGCTGCAGTTTAGTACTGGGTTCAGGGCAGGACCGGTTCCAGGCACCAGCTCAGCAAGCAGGTGCTTGGGGCGGCCAAGGGGAAGGGGCGGCACGTCAGGCTCTTCGGCAGCAATTCAGCGGCGGGTCCCTTGGTCCCTCTTGGAGGGAAGGACCTGCTGTCGAAGAAGAAAGCAGCATGGTGGAGCTGCTGCCGATTGCGGCTTTTTTTTTTTCCCCGGCCGCTTGGGGTGGCAAAAACCCTGGAGCCGGCCCTGGTTCAGGGAGAAAAGCCACCCCTTACCCAAATCCCCTGCACCTGACAACCACATTGGCAGTGTCTGCATTTCAGGATCATATGGACTGGTCCTTCTCTTACTCCCAAGGGCACAAATCAGTCCAAAAGAACAGAGAAGTAGAGCCATGGTTCTGCCCCTCACAGTTTGCAGAGTTAACATGTGCAGACTTCCCGAGCCTCCTGGACCTCAGGGAAGGATTGTCCACCCTCAGTACAATTCCTCCTGTAGTAACTCCAAACTTGTCATTTGGACAAATCAAGTCTAGCCCTTAGTGTATTGAAATGGAATGGTTTCCTCCCATTGAAGCTCAGGGATGCTGTATGGTTACTGACTCACACCTCAGCTTCTCACTCTCACCCATTTCCCAGTCCCTTCAGTCCTCTGCTCTTCTGAGCTGCTGAACAAAGCTAGCCTTCCCATTCTCTAAAGTGGCTATTTTAAGAGGTGCTGCCAACACCACCACCATAACAAATCTTTCCTATAAAAGATATGTAAATGGAGAACGGCAACTCACTGGGCACTCTCCTCCCACACAACTCTGCACAGAGCTGAGCCACACCCAGACTGCCACTGTGAATGGAACTATTCAGACCTGGCCAGGTGGTGGTTTTCAGATTCTCTATAAACCTTCAGAGCCGCAGCCACATCTGAGAAGTCTCTCCAAATGGGGCAGTAGAACCCCACTTCTTCCTATTGCTTCATTATTGTCTCTGCTGATGGGAAAGAATTTATTACTCCCCATCCATTTTTTTTAATAAACACTTAATAGAAAAAGTGCCCATTTCATTCAAAGGGGGAGGAAGTAGGGCAGTTTAAAAAAATATAACTAAAATGGCTCATTGTGGGGGACACTCCTTCCAAAGCTTAGAAGAAGGAAAGCTCTGAAAATAGGGACAACACGTTTCTGAATAACTTCAGGGTCCTCCCTGATTGTTCTGTAGCAACCATAAAATTTAACCTCCATAGTTTGTTTGTTCCAGTTGTTTACAAAATAATTTGACAATTCTCCGCGTTTGAAATGCTCTATCTTTTTGGTCGGTTTTCCTAGATGTCATATTGCCATTGTGACTATGCATGGGTGAAAAACTTGTATGAGCAAATCTATGCCAAAATCAATAGACAGACACTTTGTTTCTCCCTTACAGGTAGGGAAAATGAAATCCTGCTTCCAAGGTTATACACAGTAAGTCTTCCTCCTGAAGGCTACATCCCAGATAATCCAAGAACAGATAGTCCCACAAATGCTGAAAACTCAGAGAGTAGTGATGATGCAGCAGGTAAGGAATTGCTCTAAATGACATTTTCTATAATACATTTTCTTTAAGAAAGAGATGTTAACAACACAAGTATCAAGTAAAACCTAACTGGAGCAACCTGGTATTTAACTGTTGCTGCCAGTAGGTGTCGCTGTTTTGCAACAAAAAGAAGTGGCTTTTCTTAAGATGTGTGTCCACATGGGCTGACTTTCTATTTTAGAATTAAAGAGCCAAATTCAGCACTTGGTTACATCTTTGCAATGCCATAGATGTTAATGAAGTTGTAGAGATGTATCTAAGGATAGAATTTGACTAGCTCCTTCTTTTGTAGCTCAGGTGCCACATATGAAGAAAGAGCTCAGATTAGCTGTGCAGTGAAGATGTACTTTAAGAGTTAATTCCTGCTGGAGTTCTCCACATGTACATGGCAACCAAGCAGTGGCTGAAGCTCACCCAATTGCTGATACTCAAATGGACAAGGGAAATATTAATTCTTTTGAAGTTTATCTCCACCAGTATGGAATCAGGAGTCTGGCTGATCCTTGGAGGTGTGAGGGTGAAGATCCCAGCTTCTGACCTCATGGGATCTACAAGCAGGAGACTGGAAACAAAGGCCTTGAAAGCCTTTAAAAAGAGCAGCCTGGGGAAATGGGGTAGGGGAAAGGAGAGAGAAAGAGAGACACTGGAGAGAGAGAAGCAGACTGTATCTTTTACTTAGTCTACTTAGTCTACAGGATTAAATTCAATAAGGACAAATGCATAGTACTTCATGTAGGAAGGAACAATCCGTTGCACACATGCAAAATGGGAAATGACTACCTAGGAAGGAGTACTGCGGAAAAGGATCTGGGGGTCATAGTGGACCACAAGTTAAATATGAGTCAACAGTGTAACACTGTTGGAAAAAAAAGCGAACATCATTCTGGGATGTATTAGCAGGAGTGTTGTAAGCAAGACACGAGAACTAATTCTTCCACTCTACTCTGCACTGATTAGGCCTCAACTGGAGTATTGTGACCAGTTCTGGGCACCACATTTCAGGAAAGATGTGGACAAATTGGAGAAAGTCCAGAGAAGAGCAACAAAAAATGATTAAAGATCTAGAAAACATGACCTATGAGGGAAGATTGAAAACTGTTATCCTGTCCCCTCTGTCTTCTCTTTTCCAGACTAAACAAACCCAAATTTTTCAAAAGGTTGTTACAAGGAGGAGGGAGAAGAATTGTTCTTTTTACCTCTTATCCTCTAACCTCTGAGGATAGGACAAGAAGCAATGGGCTTAAAATGCAGGAAGGGTGGTTCAGGTTGGACATTAGGAAAAACTTCCTAACTGTCAGGGTGGTTAAGCACTGGAATAAATTGCCTAGGGAGATTGTGGAATCTCCATCATTGGAGATGTTTAAGAGCAGGTTAGACAAACCCCTGTCAGGGACGGTTTAAATAATGGGGGACTGGAGTAGATGACCTCTCAAGGTCCCTTCCAGTCCTATGATTCTATGATTTAAAAGTCAGACCAATACAGCTACGTTGGTCAGTGATGTGAAAAAAACACACTCCTGACAGACATAACTATGCCAGCCTAACCCCAAGTGTGGACACAGTTAAGTCCGCAGAAGAATGATAGAAGTCGGCTAACTAACTTAGTTCGAGGAGGTGTAGGCTGTTGGGAGGAGTTCAGAAAAAGTTCTTCTGTTGGTGTAGGTTGCATTTACACACTAGGGCGCTATGCTGGCACAGCTAAGCTAATGTAGCTATGCTAGTATAGTCTCTGTAGTGCAGACACCCTTGGCACCCTCCTCCTCTTCCCAGGGACCAAGGCTGTAAGTCAGGCCTACCTAAATCTTGAGAGAAATGCTAATCTTTGGTGTTTGTTATTTTAACCCTTTTTCTCTTTGTTTGATCTGTTCCTACAGATAAGTACATAATACTTTGTGTTGAACAAACTTTTCTCTGTCCTTTTTCATGCTGTTCTCAGTCCAGGAGGGAAGTCTGTAGCACAGCCAAAACAGTTGGACCTGCAGAGTAACCTGGGTGTTAAACAGGGATGCTGTAATGTGGAGACTCAGGCTCAGAATAGAGTAAATCATGGGGTTCCCCTACAGAGACAGAAGGGCAAGCATGAGCTTGTCACTCGAAAGAGGTGCCCACAGAGAGAATGAGTGAGGGATCAAAGACATAGGTTACCCTGGAACTGTGACATCACAAAAAAAAGTTTAGGGTAATCTTTCTCCATATAAAGACTGTGGACAGTCTTTTTCATTTTAAAAAAAATCCATTTATAAAAACAAAATATACACTAGCAAGGTTATTTTATTAAAATTCTGTTGGGATTTAAAAATAAAAACCAATTTTGCTAAACCATTTCTCTTCTTCTAAATGCCCTTTAAGGTGGTTGATCTTCCCTTGTAGGAAGCTATTGGAGAACCAAATTTAAACTGTGCACTTTTTTCTTTGTGTTAAATCAGACTCACATTCTGAATAATACACCTATTCTTAATTTATTGTTAAGATTTATTTTAATAACACAATTATCATAGACAGGTTACTGGGTTTCTACTTTGCAGTGCATATAATTGAAACTTCTTGTCCTAAGTTTCAAGGCCTTGATGGACAATCTCTGCTGACCCCTTTAACTTGGTCTCCTTTCATGTCCCTTACACAGACAGGTGTACACACATGCCCCTTTTCCACATTTCACAAACATGAGTGAATTAGGAATCCCCAGTCTCATGTGGTAATATCATTTTACAAGTGGAGAAAATGAGACACTTAGATGACTTGAGAGTAAAACATGGGATGATAAAGAACACAGGCCTGAGAGTCATCTCAATGCTCTATGCTTTAACCATCAGACCATTTTCATTATGATAACCACAGTAGTCCAGGACTGGTATGTTCCTCATCTGCTGTTTGAATATTTAACTGAAGCAATATTTGCATATTGGGTACCAATATATTTTATAATGAAGTATAAAACTTACAATGGTATTATAGCTCCTCCTTTAAAGATAGTACAAACATTGCGTTCAAATTTTTGCAATGACTACTTCACTGATATATGGCTGATCAACTCATGGGTATAGTCACTGTAACTCATGAAAATAAAACATGCCTCTCTCCTCTTAAGCATCCTTTCATTCTTTTTATTTTAAGTGAATAAATGTGTATATCTAATACATCTGTTTCACTCTGCCAGTTCCAAGCTCACTTTTGTGGTTTAAACTTACTTTTTCCAGTACTCCAAAATTTTGATTGCAAATAGAGTTTCTCGACCTCTTTTTTGCAAGGAGTATTCGCACAGAACCACTCATTGACTATTCTGACCAATGGAAGGCAGTCTCTGATTTACTTGATGCCTCTCTCAGATGTTCAGAAGGAGTCAATTTAGACTCTGATCACTTGTACAATAGTTGATAAATGCAACTGTATTTATTTTTAACAGATTAATGCTAATCCTACAAAGATTTACCCATATGCCTAATTTTATGTACATGAATAGTCGCATTGAAATGAAAGCGTATAAACTTCACCAGTAAAATTTAATCCATGCATAAATCTTTGCAGGATTGAGGCCATAATCTCAAAGAAGGCTCAGACAATACAGCAAGAACAGTTTAAATAATTGCAGGGTGGAGATTTTTCCCTGGGCTTTTTTAACTAGGTGTAGTTACAGGCTGTAAAAATAAGATGTATGTAAAACAAAATTTCTTAAGTGAAAGTAACAGCATCTTGTGATGTGATCCTTAGGGCAGATACAAAGCTATCCCATATCACTCCCTTGATGCTCTCTTGCTAGCAGAGTCTCAAAGCTCTTAACACCTAAAACATATTGCCTGCTTACTGACATTTTACTGCTGCTAATAGTTTTCCATTTCTAACTTCCTGCCTCAGAAAAGTAACTTTCTTTCACAGGAGCCGTATGAAAATATTTTTAATTAGACCAAATGAGGGTTTTGTTTAATCAAACATGCACCCAGCTAAAGACTTTGCCCAGATGAATAAACATCTTGGCCTAATTCTGGTCTTAGTTATATCCCAATAGTGACTCTCTTGAAGTGTAAAATTACTGTGACAGTGATCAAAACTAGGCCCCAGGTGAAGGTTCATTATTGGGTATTAACACTCCCATTAATGGATGGCTGATTCTTCACATCAACAGCTATAATGTTGCTTTATAAACATATCTGATGTTATAGCTAGATAATTCCTTTGTTTTTAACATACTGGCAGTGCCGCTACTAATGGCACTATAACACAACTTCGGAAATTAAGACACAATCTTTTCTGCATATGTAACTCTGTTGCAGCAAACCCTTAAGAATAATTTATCCAGGCCAGACTCTGTCTATCGCCACCATCCGGATCAAACCAGTTCAAAATGAGAAAACAATTCCCTGTTGGCTTAAATTCCCCCTTTTTTTCCTACTTCATCATTTTCTGTTGTGCTGATTGTTTTATTTGGAATTTATGCCAGTAGCAAACAAGACTTCATAGAGGGTGTCACAGTTTAGGGCAACTGTATCCCCCCCCTGTGATCCAGCAAGTGCTTCCACTTTAGACTCCCAGCTCTCTAGCTGTCATCTCTATTGAGCAGATACACATGTCTCTCTCCCTCTTGACCACGATATTTCCAGGTTGTAGAGTTCTCCGTTTACTCTGTGAATTCCTCAGCAAGAAAGCTTGCCTCAGCTGGCCTGCTTTGTCTTCATTCCTCAGAGGCAATATACAGCATGACTGCCCAGAGTTATATTTCCATACAAATATTTCTAAGCAAGCACATCTATTCTTAAGATGAAAACATTACAGAAAAAAAAGTATTGAGAACAATAGAAGAACCTACATACATGTTAATAAGCTTACCAAAAATCACCCCAGCTCCAGCAAGGCCTCTGCCAGGTGAACAGCTCTTCAACCTTCCTTTCCCCTCTCCTCACTCCCCTGTTGTTTTTTCCTCCCCTGTGGCTACAAGTTCATAACTACCTTAGCTCAGAACAAGCCCCACCGTGAATCCGAGTCACTGCTTTAAACAGTTTGGGTCTTTGATCTGTCGTCCTGTAACAGGTGATCAGCAGACAAAAGGTTCAGGGCTCCAGAAGGATCCTCAAGGCAAAGCTTCAAAAGGCTGAGTTCTTTGTAACCAAAGCGTTTACATTTGCATACATCTTCCTCTGAAAATTTCCTGGGAAACCCACTTAACTTTAAAAGTTCACATTGTTTCAACTGGTCCCTTTTGACGCTCATAATACTTCTACTCTTGGGGGAATTCTGTGCCACTGCACAATGCAGAATTAGCACAGAAATTATTGTTCTGTGCAGAATTTCCTTCCACCAACCTCTCCTCCCCACCCCCCAAAAAATGGGCTGCAGAGCTGCTGCACGTGGCAGAGCCCAGCTCACAAATAGAAGAGACTGCTTGGGGAAGGGGGGGGGAGCTGGAGGGTTCTGGGCATCTGTGCTTCCCTGCTATGCCCTGAAGGAAGGAGGCAGTGTGCAGGAAACTCCACACAAGCCTGGGACCCACCATCAGGCTGTTTTTTCCCTCTGGATTCCTGGGCTCTGGAAAGGTAGGGAGTGCAAGTGTCTGAGCTGGGGGGGCCTACAGCTGGGCTCTGGAGGGCAGGGGTGCTGGTGTTTGGGCTTCGGGGGCCCTGCTGCTGGGCTCTGGCGGGGAAGGGGTATTAGTATTTGGACTGGGGTTGCCCCGCTGCTGGGCTCTGGTGAGGATAGAGAGGGTCTGGGTGCCTGGCCTGGGGGGTGCCCTGCAGCTGGGCCCTGGGGGTAGAGGGTGCAGGTGTCTGTGCTGGGGGGTCCCTGCAACTGGGCTCTGAGGGGAAGGAGGTGTGGGTGTCTGGCTCCCCCATCTGGCGGGAGGGGACAAAGAAACAGGAACTGTGTTGTCATAGGAGTTTCTTTAACTTCTACTCCTGGGAGAATTTTTTTTTGTCTCTATTGTTACAGGCATAGTTGCTAACAGATATTTTAAAATAAATTACCAAAATAATTGAAACTGGAGTGATTATATAGTGTTATTTTGACAAATAAAATATGCAGGATTTTGCAGAATTTTAAAATATTGTGTGCAGAATTTTTATAAACCCCAGGAGTACGCTTTCCAGGGTTTAGGTTAATCAGATCTCCTTAGAGAAGTTACATAAAATCCCACAATAATACATAAACATTTTCATTTTTAATATAGTGAACTCCTAAGATACTTAAACTTAATTTAATTAATTCAATAAGGTTTGTCCAGGATATAGCAATATAGAAATTGCCATATCTGTCACAGAAGGTTCATGCCACTAATCCCCTCTTTGGTTGTGTCCAAGTCCCTCCTTCAGTATTCCTTGCAGGAGCTGCAAAAAGTGATGAGATGTTACTGTGAACTTCAATTACCTAGGGAGGAAAAATGGGCTAGAAAGCCATAGAAGCTTTTCTCAAAATTCCAGAATGACCACACAATCCCAGACCTTCACTACACAAAGTTCTGTTTGAATTCTTAGCCTGTTTAGGTGTGTTGAGGAGTGTCTGAAAATAAATACAATTCCATGTGCACAGAGGAATATATACCCTCACACATCTGTCTGTGTGCATGCATGATTCTTTGAAAATGTGTATTTATATGATTGCTTTATAGCTCCTAGAATCATAAAATATGATCATTTCAAGTGAAACACAGGATGCTATGGCTATGTTGATCAAAATAATTATAGTGATATTCTTTTGAATAATATCTGTAAAATGTTCTCATTCATATCTTTTTACTGTGATCCTAGTGTATGGAGTGCTGCCATCTGTTTAGGCATTAAATCTAATTTATTTCCTTTAGAAGTGCAACAATAGTATAATGACAAGAGATTAATTGCATTTGGGTACAATATCAATGGTAATTGGATTGTAGACTTTTCTAGGTTTATTCCACTGCAAGGTCAGACAGGAACTAGCTAATGTATTCCTGCAGGTCAATTTGCCTTCTGAGATATTGCCTCCTGAATTGATGGGCCCTGCTGCTAATCCCACGTTCATTCATCTCTATTTATTTGACCTGTATAGTTTTTTTATGGCCTGATCCAGTGTTCACTGAAGCCAATGGAATGCCATTGACTTTAAAGAAGGAAGATACAACATCATCAGACATAAAAAAAATAGGAGCAGATAGCCCAGAAAAAGACATTTTACTAAATAAAACTGTCATGGTAAAATGGAATATCACGCATCTAGATTGAGAACTTAAACACAGTCTGTTTTGTTTTATAAATTGAAATACTTTTTCATTTTTAATATGTAACTATTTGTCAGCTTTGGAATGTAGCAGGGTCAGCCCTAAGATGCTGCACATCTCTATATCCGTTATTCCTCTTCCTCTTTTCTGTGATAGTTGCCTTGTGGTTGATCTGGCTAGAAGATGAGAATTCTAATTTATGACAGTCTTGTCGAGGCTTGAGTCTGAGGAAGAAAAAGAACAATAAAGTATATCTAGGTGAATATCCATCACTCTGTTTGCACATTATTCTAAGTGCTTCAAGCTCTTTTCCCTATCGTGAAGGATAAATAATATACATTGCTACTGTATTTACCCTTAGTTTAATTACATATACATCATTGTGACTGCATACGTTATTTTCAGGTATTTTGAGGTAAAGCCTTGGGTTGCATCTTAATGCTTGATGTTATACCAATAGAATAAAAGCCAGCAGGATCTTATTAAGAGGGATAAGGCAAAGATGCCACATTTATTGTAAATATACTGATAAAGCAAAAGATAAAAGTAAACAACGTTGTTTGACTACTTATTTCTTATATATATATATATAGACACAGAGAGGTTCATTCACACAATCATTCATTCAAGTTCTGTATAGGTGTTATAGTTACCAGCCTAGAAGTTGCTCACGCCAAGTTACTGGCTAGGTATCTTGGTCATGAGGATGGAGCCGAGTCTGTGTCAGGTGTACCTGATGCTCCTGGAGGTTGGCAGCAGAACCAGAGACTCAAAGTCATCAGTCTTGAGAGTCCATTCTTATAGGAATTAATTCCTATGTTAGTCTATGGGAACTGTTTCATCCTGCTGTTGCTGACTCAATCAGCAGATGGCACATTCCTGTCCAAAGTGGCACATTCCTGGTGGCTCCACACTGTCCAAAGTTTGTGTTTCTCATCCTTCCAGGTGATGGGGTGGATCCCAGTTTACCCTCAGGGGGTTGTCTGGTGGTCCTACTCAACACGTTCTTCGGCCGATGGATACTCCCTTTCTAGGCTGGCACCTCCCTAACCATCCATATATATCAAGCATTCATCAGCATACATTCCATACCTTAACCATATTTTAATATACTGGCCTGGTCCCCACTAACCCCCCACTTCGGACTAAGGTACGCAAATTCAGCTACGTTAATAACATAGCTGAATTCAAAGTACCTTAGTCCGAACTTACCGCGGGTCCAGACGTGGCAGGGAGGCTCCCCTGTCGATGCCGCGTACTCCTCTCGCCGAGCTGGAGTTCCGGCGTCAATGGCGAGCACTTCCGGGATCGATTTATCACGTCTAAACCAGACGCGATAAATCGATCCCAGAACATCAATTGCCTGCCGCCGGACCCAGAGGTAAATGTAGACATACCCACTGTCTCCACCACT
This sequence comes from Malaclemys terrapin pileata, assembly GCF_027887155.1. NCBI lineage: Eukaryota > Metazoa > Chordata > Testudines > Emydidae > Malaclemys > Malaclemys terrapin. The sequence goes on from NC_071507.1 coordinate 169,352,060, forward strand.
TTCAGGGTGTGTGCTAATTCATTTGAGACTCCCGGCCCTTTAATCACAGAGGGTGGGGGTCTGTCCTAGGAGCCCTTGAATGAAGTGAAAATCACGTAACAGCTTATAGTGTTTGTTTACATTGTATCAGTTACTTCAAGAACAAAGTCAATTAACTTGTTTGTAAGTTTTACATAGTAATAAAGTATCTTTCACAGGATAGATATAATCAATGGTTTCTACAGACAATAGCTTACAAGTTTTAACAGAAGACCCAAGAGATTTTTGTACTTGGTGAAACTGTTGGATTTTAAAGTGTGGGGGACAAATTATGAGGAGGTCACTGTCACTTGGGGGAATCACTGTTAGCACCTTCTTTAATATCCCTACATTATCCCCCTTTTGACACTAGGATATTTATATAATCGTTATTGTCACTTTCTTTTTAACCTGTTTAAGAGAAGGTACTGTGAGGCAACATGTGTTTGTGATTCCAATTTAGCGTACGTTCTTTTTATCTGAACATACATGCCATGCATACCAATTATACAAATGCAATTTAATATCAAGACTACCATCAAAGGGTGTAGCATTACTGATAGGATGCCAGTGGTAGTCGAGGACCATCCAGAGAAAATATCATACCAGTGGTAGATTGTAATTTGTTTCTCTGCGGTGGCAATCGTAACATGTCCCCACTGGCATGTATAATAGGACTAATCCGATTTCCTACTTGGTCATCTGTCTGTTCTAAAATTTGGTCACTTCTTTGCTTTTAATGAGGCTATCAGTAAGGTCTTGCCATCTAATTCCAAGGTCAATTGAGAAGTCGGCCAGCTCAGCTGTTGGTGTTAGCTGGGACTTCTTTTGGCCACGGTAAATAGTAAGTGTGATTTCTAGTAAAAACAGTACTGACATTGCATTTACATTCATCTACTGGGGGGTTGCTAACACTCCTATCCTCCCAAAATACTTCCTTCCACGAGTGGATACATACACATTGTCCATTGTACAATACTTTGGTATCATTATCCAATTCATCCCACATACATGATCCCAATGAAACATCTTTACTACAAGGCTCTAGGGCAACAGGTAAGGTGAGGCATACCCACTTTTGAGGAGTCCATTTGGTACAACCTCTGGTGTCCAATAGTTTTCCTCCCTCCCCGGCCCACTGTCTCGAGGTCCGAGGCAGCCAGAATGATCCCATGTGTAATATGGGGAGTGGACTAACCTTCCACACCTTTTCCTCCAGAGACTGTTGGTGTGCTATTTTTACAATTATTTCCCCAATTAACAAGTCTGATTTCAGAGTGCTGGAAACATACTGCATCCCGTCATATTGGTAAGTATCAAACAGAGATCATTTCCTTTGTTTTAACAAATGCATTAAAAGCTTAATATTACCCAAAACATTTTGTGTTCCAAAGTAGATAGGGCAAGTATCTGCATTTCAGTGCATCCCATAGCTATAGCCGTTTGCATACAGATCACTGCTGCTCCTACAACACTCCGCCCCTTGATCTATGATCATTACAGTACAGTAGTTGTTGTCATTGTAGGGCACAGGTGATCTGTTGTAAATAAAACCAAACAATTATAAGCAGGTGAGTATAACTAAAATCATTACAATTGACTAAACACCAGATATAATATAAACAGAAATGCAAACAATTATAATAATTGGGAATACAGTAAAACCTAAAACTATTACAATAATTAGGTACATTGACAAATAAAATGAGGCCCAAGTTTGATGCTGCAATAGACATCAAACAATAAAAGTTACTGAGATTAGGACCTTTTTAATGCAGAATCCCCTATTTCTAACAGTTGTTCTTAAGAGGTTGCCTGAGACCTGAAAGATGGGGCCGTGCAATCATGGGCTAAGGTTTTACAGGTTATGAGGGCCCAAGAACTACCCTTCAGGGCTTGGGGAAGTAGAATACAGAGTGCATAGAGGAAAGTGTGGAATTAACAGTACAAGCAAATGTAACTAACAATACAAATGTATCAATAACAAAAATTAACAACAAAATGACTATTAGAGAATCTAACAAAAAATAAACTTGATGTACTGGGGACCAAAGTCTTTTGGACACAAGTGGTCATTGATAAGTTGGATGGATATGGGGGAAGTAGAGAGAAGAAAAGACATTTGTCCTGTCTAGTGTAGTATCCCCTCTTTCTCTGGACCCAATGCTAGCACAGGACACCACTAGAGACAGACACAGAATATGCAACACAATACAGAACATGCAACACAGAACTCTGAACACAGACTTTGTCGCGACACTTTAACCATGGTATTTTATAACTCTTCAGCTGGTACCAGCTCTCCTGATGTTCTGGTTCAGATCCTGAAAGATAGAAGCTTGGAAACAAATTAGCACAGTGCTCCCACCATGGCAGAACCTGATTAGTCTCTACCACAGTGTGTTCGGTACTTGGGGCTGCACAAATGCTAATTAAGTGGTGCATTTCTTTGTGAGTTAAATTTTTTTTTCTTTCCATTTTAAAATCCCCAGCCACTTTGCCATGGCCTGGAGGTCTGAGGCAGAAGCAGGCACTGTTGGTACTGTTGCAAGGGCATTCTGGCCCTGGGAGGAGGAATTTACCCAAATATCTCCCTTCCTAATCTCCAGAGGGGTCCCAAAAATCTGTCCCTTCTGGGGTCTTAAATGTTCCTTCTTCTGATGTTGCTGTTGCTATAAGATTTGAGAGTGCTGTTTTAACTCTCTGTACCCAACCTTAAGGACATCTAACTAGATTTGGGTACTAATGGACATACATTTTATTTCTCTGCTTTTGCAGCAGAGGCTTGTAAATCTTGGTGCAGTTTTTCATTTTTGCATGTAGCCAATTGAAGGAATTTGCCTTGTTACAGGTCTTCCATAGAAGCCAAACTGCAGCTGCTTCCTTTTGTTTTCACAGAGTTTTCATGTACCCTCGTCAAAATGACAGTCTGATTACACGGAGCCATCTTAAGGCTCTGTTTCTAGCAGTGCTTCTTTTTGTTTTGTGCACCTTACCCCTGGTGTTGCTTCAGAGAGCACTGTTAATTTCTTATTCTTTTACAATAGCTCTCATCTGCTATTTTGTTACACATTAGAAACAAAACAAAACTAATTTATCTTAAACCTACAAAACAGGAGTTTTACAAATCAGATGTGTTGGTTTAGGTTCTTAGAACCTTACATATTTCCACAAATAGATACATACACATTTTCTTTTCCTTAACATCTCTTCTATATTGCTGTTTTTACATAGCTGTACATAGATTATATTCCCTTCATACATTTGGGTCAGTTAAGTTCCAATAGAATCCCCTCATGTTTTTAACAAATTTGACTAAATTGTCCATAGTCAAATTATTTCAAATACCTGGATTATTTACAGACATTCCTTTGGAAAAGGGCCCATTTTTCCTTCAGAATGGCTGCAAAGAAACCAAGAATTCCTTTTCTCTTTAACATGGTACTTTTTAACATTTTCACAAAGTTTAACTGCTTAATTCTCTTCAGCCTCTGTAGAGTTAACTTTTCAGGGTCTTTCCTTAAATTACTGTTTATCTCCCAAAATGACACCTTTATCAATTAGATTTTACCATTTTAAGTATTGTTTCAGGGATTCATGTCTGCACTTACTGCTTTCTTACTCTTCCACTATGCCCTTTAAGGCTTCCAACCAATTTTCCAATTTCTCTATTTGTTGCTTGCCTGCTTGTCTGGGCCTGATCCTGCTTTTTCCAATGAACCTTTCCTTTCCATGGGCACAAGCTTTGTTCCACTACCAATTTAGCAAGGCGGGTGGGCTTCTCAACCAGCCCCCACCCTTCCTGGTCCCTTTCCTTAAACATTTATTTCAAAATTGTGAAATGACCACAATATCACTCACACACAAAAAACAAACCAAAACAAACAAACAAAAACCACACTACATTGCCCAAACTCCTATATTCTTCAGAGTTTGGTTTAACAGAACGAGATTTGTATCTTATGATTTTAACCCACTCTGGGCCAGAGGGAGAGACGCTAAGCTTCCCTCTGTATTACTCGGGCTTCTACCACCGAGGGTTCATACACCAAATATAAAAATCCTTCCCAGGATCAGAGCGAGAAACACTAAGTTTTCCTCTTTACAGGCTGTTAGGTGGAGGTAGCTGTCATTACAAGCCTCCCACAGCAGCCAGATCCCTGCAGCGTCTCTTTTTGCTGCATTTGGGGGTTTACATATGAGGATATATTGGGCCAATATAATCCTCTAGATCTGAAATAGAGCAAGCATCTGCAAGGGCTTGTTCAGTCCAAGGACTGTGCCCGTATCTCTAAAGGATTTGTTTAAAGGGTGTTATTTCTTTTACAAAAGGTGAGGTTGGAGCTCCTTCAAACTCCATTCCTCCCCCTGAGACTGTTCTCCCTTGTCTTTTCTTAAACATTTTTAACACATGTATAGTTTCCTTTGTCACCCCTGAACCCTTGCAGCGAGTGACACAGCCTAAATTATCTTATCCTGCTACCCCTGATCTCGTTCAGCGAGCAGCTTTACCTATAGGCTCTTGTTACCCCTGATTTCTCAGTGAACACTTTGGATAAGATTAATTGTAGCTTAAAGTTTCTATGAGCTCTTTTATGAAGCCTCTACCCTCCGGAGGTCAGTAGGCTTTGGTTATCCAAAAATAGAACCGCTCTCTATAGAGCCGGCTGTGTGCACACCAATGTTTACAATAACTGAGGCATTTTACCAATATTCCCCCTTTCGCAATTCTCCACCAAAAAGTTGTTTACTTTTATCTTTTGCTTTATCAGTATATTTACAATAAATGTGGCATCTTTGCCTTATCCCTCTTAATAAGATCCTGCTGGTTTTTATTCTATTGGTATAACATTAATACTTGTTTTGTACAGTTCCAATACATATTACAGGATTGTTTGAAGATGACTGGGCTCCGCTGTTGGGTTCCTTCTATAAAAGATCTTGCGGGGAGGAGGGAGAGTTGTTTTGTTTTTCCATGTAGGTGCTTGTCAAAAACTGTGTTTTCTTTCAAGAGAAACATGCAACATAGACTCAACAAATACTCTTAAGATTAGGATCTGAGAGAAGCTTTGTGACACTGAGAGTCATACCACTTGGCTTCTAGGCTCCTAGAAAATCACTAATTCACAGAGCCTGATTTAGGTGCCTAGGCTCCTATACAATGAAAGGGGATAGTTAGGCACCTTATACTGTGATTCACAAAAAAACAATATGCTAGAGAGGGAGCCGTCTAAGCTAGCAACTGGGAGATGCCAATGCGATGGATGTGTGATCAGACCCACCACTCTCAGACAGAGGCAACTATTGCTGCTAGCAATTCATAGATGGGGAGGAGGTTGACTTCCCTCATCGCTTGTAGCTTGGTAGTTAGAGTACTCATTGGGATGTGGAATACTCCTGGGTTCAAGTCCCCCATCCCCATGAGGGGGAGAAGGGATTTGAACCCAGGAGTATTCCACATCCCACGTGAGTACCCTAGTCTCCAGGCTAAAAGTTCTGAGGGAGCTCCTTTTCCTCAGCTGTCTTCTGAGAACTCGCCTGAGGGGCCCAATGAGTCAGCCTCTGAGCACAATGGAGGCAGCCGAAAGCCTGTCTACCCTAGTTCATTAACTTCTCTAGGGCTTAAGTGAGAGGTAGGCATCCAGATGCCTAGAGAGAGGCAGCAACTTGCATGCTCAGAGGCACAAACGTTGGTGCCCAAGGAACTTTTACTCAAAAACTTTTTGGGGCCAAGTGAGTTTAAACACCTTCAGAATTTGGCTGGAGTTTTGTGTATCACGGTGGTCCTGAAAGTGGGACTAAGGCACCTAACATAGGGACTTCATTTTGTGCACATATTGAGATATTTGCAGGAATTGGGCCGTAGTGATTTAAAGCCTGATCAGTCTCGTTTGATGCATTATAGGGTTTTAAACAGAAGAAGGAATAGAATAAAAGGAAAAATGCAGAGTTCTTACTTTCTCTTACAAATATTTCTCTGTATTCACTTTGATATTACATATTTTTAAACTCATGTAGCTAACTTTCTTTTAGCACTAGACTTAATGCTTTCTGACAAGGGCATTAACACAAACTTCAATGTTGAAGCTATAGATAAGCTATCATCCATCAAATTCTGGTAGCTAAGTCAATATCTTCATAGCTTCAAGCTCTTTAATTTTGATCTCTGACTGCCAATTTTTTTCCATATTATCTCTCTACTTAAATATACTTCTCCAGGATAAGCCCCTTGCGATGCACCATCTTGTTTATAAGGGCATTCTGAATGAAAGTAGAGCAATGAGAAGTTACGTTATCGTGTATTCACTTACTCTGACTTGGTACGCAGCATTAGCTGAACATTTTTTTTAAGCTAATGAACTAGAGTTGAACTGCAGACTTTTTATTTTTTATTTCAAGGTAGGTTAAACAATAATGCTATACCATGCAAAAAAATGTTAACTGTTTTTGTTTATTTAACTCCCTCTCCTCAAAAAACTAACCCTTAAAAGGAGCAGTTGCTCCAATATGTTCAGTAATGCTCTCCATGAGAGCCTGTCTGTCATAAGCAATAATAGCGTATAACATATAAAGTAACTTTATCATGCTTGATGTGAAGCACAGGGATCTACTCTCTCTGTGAAGTGCATTCATATTATGTTTATTTTTTGTGTAGTGCCCCAAAGTGTGTTAGGTGTTTTCCAGGATGCAGGGTAGAACAGATCCCTGTGCCAGAGATCTTGTAGTCTAAAAAGACAGTATGCAACCAAAAGAATAGGGGAACCTAGATCAGCAGATAAAGAAAGCAGCAGGTTTTTTTCTTCCTTACTTGGTCACCCCTGTTTTATTCCTGCCCCAATCTCAGTTATGTATTTCCTGTTTTTTAAACTGTAGTGTTGTGTATGTAATATACTATTACTGCCAACGTGGTGATGAGCTACATAATCTCAAGTGAGATAAGACCATATACCATTCTTTCAGTGTAGGAGAGTAGGGCCAGATTGCACTTGGCCTTTCCGCTCACATAAGGCCCACCCCCGTATGGTCTCTCCAGACTAAGTCCAAATACAAAGGAGATAGTAAGTTCTGCATTTCCCCCACTGTAAGCAGGTGGACAGAAAGCACGCTGGGAGTGGAGCGACGAGGCGTTGCAAACTCCCCATCCTCTGCCCGCTACCCTCCCATCCTCCCATTTTAGCGTTTGGGGGTGAAGGGAGAAGAGGAGGAGGAATGGGTAGGAAGCATTGCACCATCATTTGGGAAGGCTGTGCAGGGGTATGACAGGGGGGGAGGGATAGCTGTGGTTTGAGCATTGGCCTGCTAAACCCAGCGTTGTGAGTTCAATCCTTGAGGGGGCCACTTGGGGATCTGGGGCAAAATCAGTACTTGGTCCTGCTAGTGAAGGCAGGGGGCTGGACTTGATGACCTTTCAAGGTCCCTTCCAGTTCTAGGAGATGGGATATCTCCATTATTTTATTTTATTTTTTTTTTACTTCCTGCTATGTCCCTGTGCAGACGCATAAGCTGGTCCATCATCTAGCCCAAATCTCAGACTACACACTGCCTCTTTTACTGGGCAGGTTGCAAAAGTACAATATAGCCTTACATAAGTACACTGTTCCAGATTTCCTTCCTGATAAACTGGGGCAACTAAGCTTCTTGGTAATAGAGCTGAGCTTTGAGCTTCATGAAGGAGAATCTCATCTTGTGATTTTACTTTTTTTTTAAGTATAGTTCTGTTTAAAAAAAAAAAAAAAAAAGTTTTTTGAAAGTAAGAACGGCCATACTGGGTCAGACCAATGGTTCATCTAGCCCAGTATCCTGTCTTCCAACAGTGGCCAATGCCAGGTGCTTTAGAGGGAATGAAAATATAAATGAAAGTGACTACTGGAGATGAAAAATAACCCAGTACTTCTGCACCAGGAGGCTGGGGCAGAGAGGGAGAACATAAAGATGTCCCTCATCATACTTTTTACATACAGTAGAACCTGAGAGTTACGAACACCTTGGGAATGGAGTTTGTTTGTAACTTGGTAATGTTTGTGACTGAAGAAAATGTTATGGTTATTCTTTCAAAAGTTTACCACTGAACTTTGACTTCATACAGCTTTGAAACTTTATATGCAGAAGAAAAATGCTGTTTTCCCTTTTTTAATAGTTTGTTTAACACAGTACTGTACTGTATTTGCCTTTTTTTTTTTTTTTTTTTTTTTTTTGGGTCTTTGCCGCTGCCAGATTGTGTGCATCTGGTTCCAAATGAGGGGTGTGGTTGACCGGTCACTTCATAACTCTGGTGTTTGTAACTTTGAGGTTCTACTGTAAATAAGTCAGTTAAATATAGGGATTTATCCCAAAGAATTCTTAGGGCAGTAATTTGATCATGTTAGACTAGAATTTTTTATATTTCAGGGAATGGTGATTGTTTCACAGGTCTCCCCAAAAATATAAGTCAGTTCTATTTGTAAAACATTCAGCCCTCATTGAAATTGGGTTTTTGCTGCCCATGGCTTACTCAGGCAGCTGCTGCTTCTTGTGCATCTATTAGGGTTGATTTGTTAAAGAAGATCTGGTGCAGGCATGCGAGGAAGGCTTAATAATATAAAAATCTGTTGTTGTTGAGGCGATTCATATTTGACTCATGCTTGGCCACTTGCTCACTAGATTTATTAAAACTTGGAGTGAGTGTACAGAACCAGTGCACCCCACACCTGTAGGAAGGAAGAGGGTTAGCCTTACAAGGCAACAACAAGCCTGTTTGATTGATCAGTAGCAGTGTTTGAGTACAAATGACTATTGCAGCAATATGGAGTTTATGCAGAAACCAGGAGGGAAAAGAACTAAGGGGAATTGACAAAAAACTTCATGAAGGTACATGAAGTTGGACTCTTACTACTCCTCCCTCTACCCTCTTTGTCTCATATTTGTATTTTTTGTCCCTACCTTCTCTTTAATGCTGTCTAATGTAAACTAGACTGTGCAAGCTATCGTCTACTTTGTGACCTTGAACAAGTCATTTAATCTTTCTGGCCCGGTTTCAGCAAAGCATTTGAGCATGTGCTTAAGTCTTATTGAAGTCAATGAAACTTACAAATGTGCCTAAAGTTCAGTGCTTTGTTAAACTGGGGCCTCTGTGTTTCAGATTCCCACATGTAACATGGCTATCAGAATACTTGTCCGCTTTTGAGAAGCACTTTGAGATCTATGGTTAAGAAACATTCTCCAAGTGTGTGATTATTTACTACAGTAACCTGAGATGACCTTATGGAAGAACAGATTGGTCAAAATCCAGAATTATAGTTTGTTTTTAAAAGTATAATTTGAGAGCCTCTTGGAATCTTGACTCAACCACTGTTACTTTTGCTTTCAGTTAATTTAAAATAACTTTAAAAATTTCTGAACAGTTCTTTGCTTATCCATCATTAACAAGCTCTGTGAGTAACTTATTAAACACATTAGAATCACACCATATAATTCGGTCATGACAGTGCCAATAATATAATATATTATTCAGTAAATCATAGAGTTAATTATAATATTTCCACTCTTGGATACTCTCTCTTTGTCAACATTTATTGTCCCTGAGAGTTTGAGATTAGTATTCTTTTATCTATTTCTCTCTCTCTCGTGTGTGTGTGTGTACATGGCAGATCTTAAAAGATGTAATACTAGAGACAGAGGCCGGAGCCCCAGGCCCTTGAAATCACCGCCAGAGCTGAGGGAAGATGACCCCTGAGGCCCCGCCCCTTCTGCCCAAAGCCTCGCTCCTTCCAGAATTATGAACATCTTGGGAATGGAGGTTGTTCGTAACTCTTAACAAAACATTATAGTTGTTCTTTCAAAAGTTTACAACTGAACATTGACTTTAATACAGCTTTGAAACTTTACTATGCAGAAGAAAAATGCTGCTTTTAACGATCTTAATTTACATGAGCAAAGCCCAGAAACAATTTCCTTTCCTTGTCAAATCTTTTTTAAACTTTCCCTTTATTTTTTAGTAGTTTACATTTAACACAGTACTGTACTGTATTTGCCCTTTTTTTTTTTTTTTTTTTTTTTTTTTTGTCTCTCTGTCTCTATTGCTGCCCGATTGCATGCTTCCAGTTCCAAATGAGGTGTGTGGTTGACCAATCGGTTCATAACTCTGAGGTTTTCCTGTATAACTTCCTTCCTCATCACAGAATCCAGATGTTTTTTACCCTTAGAAAGAAAAAAAAAAAGGCATATACTTTTAAAGGGAACCTACAAACAAAATCACATTTAATTTAGGATTGTATTGAGAATGTCCTCAGTAGTAAGGGTAAGAGGGGCATTCAGAGTTTTATTTGACTTAAATTTAACATAATATTGTAGTCTGTTTTTTGAAGCCCATGATGTGTCCAGACTCACTAATTTCTGCTCCATGGAATGGCAGTAGGCAGGCGATATCCAGTTTACCACAGATTTCTTTGCGATTGCAACTGGTTTATAAGGGACAGGGATTTTCTCATCTCACACCCCTTCTTTTTTAACCTTTTTTTTTTTTTTTTAAATCTTTTTACACTCTATCAGCTTGATTCCACAAATGCCTAGTTACAGGAGTTGTTCCTTCTCATGAGGCTATTATGGATTTGTAAGATGGGGACCTTATTTAGTTTTTTTTTTAAGTAAGTAATACTTTTTTAAAAACAAAACTGGAATTTGACATACCCTGCGTGTCCAATAGCTCAACGAGCAAGTAACAGTGATAAATGGTGGCTGTGGCTTTCCTGGGACATTGAGAGGTTGGGGAGAAAATGGTAAATGTTGTGTTTGAATAATGTGCTTGATATTCCAGCTCCCGGGTTATTTTGGAACATTCAGCCTGTAATTCTCACCATATTCAAATAATTAAAAAAAAATTTATCACCTTGTAATCAAGAAATCAATAATTTTTGCTTATTGTAAAACTCTAGGTGTTTGGACCTGACTCACAGTCGGGATCTTTCTTGTAGAAATTAATATATGGCTAATGTTTTATAATTAGCAATTACTTCAAAACTGTCAAGACCTCTTGTGTTTGCCATCCTGGGAATGCAAACTAGGGCAACAAGGATACTTATATTGAGGCCCTTAATACAAGCCTCCCCTGGATGCTGATGATGTATTTAGATTCATCAATAGCTACAGAAGGCTTGGTGTTTATGTGGTTAGCGACTTTCTCCTGTATAGTCAGTTTCTTTTGTTTAAGTGTACTTGACATTTTGTAATTAGTTGCAGAATAAGGAGCATCACTAACTGCTACAAATGTTAGATAACTTGGAAGAATTGTCTGAGAAATTTGGGCTTTCAAAGTGTCTCTCCTTGAAGATCCTTGTTAGTTAACTCTTTTTTTATGCAATTGCTCAAGCTTCTTCCTTTTGCAATACTGTACCTTTTCCCACATATATCATACTAATGGATGCAATCACTGCTATCATTTTTAGATGAAATGTTAATCAGGCAGCTTTATTTAAAGAGTTCAAATAAATACCCAGTGTTTGATTAGTCTTTCTTACTACATTTTGTCTTGAGTTCATGAGAAACTCAAGGTCTGATGGTGATCACACACTGTTGTAAATCAGGAGCAGCATCATTTAAATCAGTGGGATTACTCTAGTTTCATGGTGTTGAGTGAGATCTGAATCAAGTACTCTGCTTGGTTTAAAGTTATCTGGGTGGTGGTGAACTTGTCTTTACTAGTCACTTCCCAGTTGTGCTAAATTTGGAAAAGGTAAAGATATATAGGGATCAGTTTTTAAAACTTATTAATATGAGGCCTGACTCGACCACCTTTTATTAAGGCTCCAATGCAGCAACTTTAAGTATGTTCATTTCAAGTGGATTAATCAATGCTTGTATTTAGATACGTGCTTATGTACCTTGCTGAAGTAGAGCCTAGATGAGTAGTACTCGTGGGCTACTCCAGGCGAAAAAGGGCATCACTCTGTCATAATCAAGCTTGTGAACATTTCCAGACTGACATATATCTACTGAACCCAGTAAAACTTTGCCTCACTATCCAGCCAATGTACTATAACTTTGACATGCTAGTATAATGGCGATTTTTGGTGATGCGTATAGCTGTCCACTAGGACCTTAAAACAGACTCTTATTTCAAATGAAAGCAAGCCTAAATCTCATGTAGATGAGTATGAAACTCATTGAGGAATTGTGCCATCCACTGAGGAAGTATTCAAGATTGTTAAACGGAGCTTAGTTTTTATTAAATTGTATTTATATTCATTTCCCCCCTCAAAGTGTAAGTTTATGTGTAACAGAAGTACCATTCCTTCCATAGCCCTCACCATCTGTATTTCTGTTTATTTCCCAAATGCCAGCATCTCCACAACCACATGTATCATGGTAAGAAGTCTTGAGCTTCTACATACTATTGACTTTTTAAGCTGCTATTCCAAGTGGCGTTAGACATTGTTCTTACAGCAACTATAAATACAGTAGGCCTTTTCAGGAACCTAGAAAGACAGGATTTCTACCTAGAGAGCTAGCTGTGATGTCAGTTAAAGACCATATACATTAGGGTGGGGATGTGGTAAGGAAAGGCAAAGATTACAGCAATGTTATCATACAGTGATTTAGTTTAGGCTTGGGCATAAATTAATGGTTCAATGGAGATTTTAAAATTATATTTATACACTACTGGTTCACTTTGTGTATGCATTGGAGAAGAGTGAGTCTTGAAGATTTGAATGACACAGAGTAGGTTATAAAGTATTTGGAGCCAGGACTATGAATGTCAAGAGATGGAGAGAAACACCACCCACACATGTAGTGAAGAGACATTTAAATGCTGTTTATGGCATTTACATTGTTTTATTTAGCTCTGTATAATATATTCCTCCCTTCGCCATCTTTTTGCCTTCCTGAATTAAATTCTTAGTTTCTCAAAGGACCTGACTGGCCTGTCTCTCTTACACTCCTGTAAATCAGGAGTAGCATGAAGTCAGTGGATCTACATGGGTGTCAGACTGGGGTAAGTGGGAGGAGAATTGGGGCCTTTGGCTGACTGTTTCCAGTGTTTCCAAGCTTGTTTGGTTAGACATTCCCCCTCCTCCCCCCCATGACAGGTTGTGCCTATCAGCCACTTTGTGCTTTCACACCATGCCATGGTTCAATGGCAGTGTCTCACCAATTTTTTTCTCCCTTTCCTGGTTGTTTTCTCATTCTTTCCTCTATCTTATACTTTTTATTTCCTGCCCCCGCCCACCCAGTCTCTTTTCCTCTCTAGACTGCTGCTATATGTTCTCTTTCTTCCCCTGCAGCTGTGCTGCAGGCTTCCTGTTGTCATAGTGATAGCAGGCAACTTGCAGGAAGGGGAAAGGAAGAAAACATGCAGCTTCTGTCTGGTTGCAGGGACCTACAGAGGAGGACAGGCACGCAGACCTGCCTCAAGGTCCACCTCATTCAAACCCCTAATGCTGCTAGGAACTCTAAAGGTGTTAGAACATACCAATTAACCCTTTCCTCATTAATGCACAATTTCCTTCTGAACCTGTACTTCTGTATTAAAATTGGCCTACAGCAGCATGATACAGTGAATAGGGCCCTGGACTGGGAGTCAGAAATCCTTAGTTTTGTTTGTGGTGCTGACTCACTGTGACTGACTTTGAGTAGTTTGCTTCACCTTTCTCCGCCTCAGTATCTTCGCCTGTAATATGGAAATAATTATCCTAACCCTCCTTTTATAGATCTCAAAGAACTTTACAGATTATTATTCATACACAGTATTCTGATTTTGGCATCAGTTGCGTGGTTGACAGCATATAAAACTATAATCCCCAATAGCGCCCCCTCTATCTACTAACCTTCCAATATCACCACTGAATGGTATATTGTTTCTCTTACTCACCTAGGCCCACGTGTCCACTGGTGCACATCTAATTATGCTCTCTGTTTTGCACACACCAGGCTCAAGCATATGACCCTGAGCCACTGCTACCCCAAAAATATACATGTGCAAGATGAGGTTGTGCTGGGTCATGTAGGTTTACACATACATTTGGAAGCTTGTGCACCTATGACAGGTGCAATCACTTAAGTGCACATCTACTTGAAACTGGCTCTTACTCTCCAACCTAACTTATTCCAATGGACTTGATTCAGTTCTCTCTCATCATTAAAAAAGGGGGAGGAAGCATTGTGAGTGAATTTTCTACTAAAGGCTCCAATCAAGATCAGTGGCCCATTGTGCTAGAAATTTTACCAAGACAGATGAAGAAACTCTCCCTGACCTGAAGAGCTTACAGTCAGCTTAAGGCATGATTCAACAAGTCCATGTAACAATCTGTCTGAATAATATGGGGAAGGAAGATGAGGGCAACAGGAAAAAGAATGTATGTTACATCATAAGTTAGAGAAAACAATGCTGAGGCAGTCTCCATAGGAATGCTCACAGACCTCTTCTAGAAGATAGAATCATGCCAGTCCAGTGATTTCCTTGTTATGGTTGTCTCATTCTACTTGCTGATATAACAATAATGGCCCTTTGTAGGGTCATGGCCACAGGTTGTTACCGCTTTTAGGGTACTGGTTCAATTCTGTCTCAGGTTAGGAAATTTAATGGCTCAAAGGATGGTGCTTTAAATGTCTACGTTACTGACTTCTACCAGCACAGATTAGCAGTGACTGAAAGTCATTAAGTTGCTAGTGGACAGTTATATTCAGTAAGCATTAAGGCTTTAAAGTTGACTTAATCAGCACTTTGTAGCAGTGTTGTCGCTCTGTTGGTCCCAGGATATTAGAGAGTCAAGGTAGGTGAAGTAATATCTTTTACTAGACTAACTTCTGTTGATGTAAAAGGAAAGCTTTCAAGCTATGTAGACCTCTTCTGGTCTGTGTAGCTCAAAAGCTTGTCTCTTTCACCAACAGAAGTTCATCCAACAAAAGATACTAATCAGCATCATTGTAGGTCATGGGTTTTTGTTTGTTTGTTGTTTTTTGGTTTGGTTTGAGATACTCAGATGCAGTGGAAAATGCCAGGGTTAAATGGACATAAAAACTCACTTTTATGAATTATCTATCTGGAGCAGGGTTGAAGTTACATTTGAGTGGGGTGGTGTATTCCAAAAAGTTACACTTAGTTGCTGTATGTATTATACTTGTTCTCTAAATAAATAATATCTATACCCTGATTATCTCTCATCCTGCTGTTGTAATGTACTCCTATCCTGCTCTCCATGACCAATATGGTACTATTCAAAATGAATCTGCTGAAATTCTTTCTTTCCCATGGATCAAATCACATCATGTCCTTCTTCAAATTCCTTCACTAGCTTTCCCTTTGGACGCGGTACCAAGTTTGAACTGCCTGCAATGCCTTGCGCAACTCTGCTCTGACCAATGTCTTGGATCTTGTTTATCATGTTGCTAACTCCAATTATGTCAGCCTTCCCACCCCATTAATTTATTTTTCTTGTTCATATTTCCTTGTTGCTTTCAGTGCTTGTGGCCTCAGAATTTGCAGATTTTTTTTTAATTGAACAACCTCCTGGTCTTGTACACCACACAACTTTATGAGCATAAAAAACTCCAATTTTTCTAACTGCTATGCTTTATAGGTTTGTAAATTTCATGTCCATTGTTGTAAAAGCTGAAAATGGTTTACACCATGGTCAGGTGTATTTGGGATAGAACTACTAGTAACTTGGGGCCAGATCATGGCCTGTTGTGGGAATGTAATGGAGTACGTTACTCCGCAGCAGAGCTCTGGTAACATGCCAGTCAGTGCCAGGGAGTACACACCTCATCAGGTATAGAGTGGGTGCCATACATATATATCACCTATTTCCCAGGTTCAGCGGGGAACCAGGAGGCAGATTATGACTAAGCATCAATCTGCTTCTAGGCTGCTTTGACAGTATGCAGCCACATACACAGGCCTTTTATGGCACAGTCACAATTTAGCCCTTGATAAAGAAAGCCAATAACTTAAGTGACTGGACACATAGTTCACAAGCTGCAGCAAGATACTTAGTTGCTTGGACCCAGTGTGGTGATGCTATATTTCAAAAACTCCTCTGCAAGAAATCTGGAAGTTCTGATTGGTTCAAACATGTTGCTGCCTATGGGCCATATACTCAGCTAGTGTAATCAGCATAGCTTCATTGAAGCAAATGGTGAAACGCCAGTGTTCGCCAGCTGGGAATCTAGCTGTGTGTGTCTGCAGTGGTGAAATCAGCCTTTTCCCACCTGTGAATCGTTGCCAATATCCAACTGTTCCCTTCCTTTGTTGATGCAGAGACTTTGATCCATGCCTTTGTGGTGTCCTCTTGGATCAATTATTATAATGCTTCACTTGGCATTCTAACCCATTTGTTTAATAGGTTTCAATTTAGCTTAGATTTTGAGTAGTTCTAGGAAGTTCAAATTTGAGTCTGTCTTAGCTCAATTGAACTAATGACCTAGTTAAGTCTTTCATTAATTCTAACTAGCTTTGCTCGTATACCTTATAAATAAGGATCAAGTTACCTTCCTGAGTAACTCCTTACTTTCCCACTTGGTTGATGGTTGTTGGCAAGAGCTTCCTTGCAGTTTCACCTGGAAAAATGTTTCTCTATCTGATTTTGTTGAGGGCATGTGAGAAATACAGTAGAACCTCAGAGTTACGAACATAGAATCATAGAATATCAGGGTTGGAAGGGACTTTAGGAGGTCATCTAGTCCAACCCCCTGCTCAAAGCAGGACCAATTCCCAACTAAATCATCCCAGCCAGGGCTTTGTCAAGCCTGACCTTAAAAACCTGTAAGGAAGGAGATTCCACCACCTCCCTAGGTAACCCATTCCAGTGCTTCACCACCCTCCTAGTGAAAAAGTTTTTCCTAATATCCAACCTATACCTCCCCCACTGCAACTTGAGACCAATACTCCTTGTACACCAAAGTTACAATCTGACCAGTCAACCATACACCTCATTTGGAACCAGAAATACACAATCAGGCAGCAGCAGAGACCAAAAAAGATAAAAAGGAAATACAATACAGTACTGTGTTAAATGTAAACTATTAAAAATAAAGGGAAAGTTTAAAAAAAAAAGATTTGACATGGTAAGGAAACTGTTTCTATATGTGTTTCATTTACATTAAGATGGTTAAAAGCAGCATTTTTCTTCTGCATAGTAAAGTTTCAAAGCTGCATTAAGTCAATGTTCAGTTGTAAACTTTTGAAAGAACAACCATAATGTTTTGTTCAGAGTTAGGAACATTTCAGAATTACGAACAACCGCCATTTCCAAGGTATTCGTAACTGTGAGATTCTACTGTATGTTGCTTTTCTAGCCATTATGAACCTGCTTTGTGGAACTAGTTGCTTTCTTAGGGCAGATGTGCCAGGCCTCCACCAAAATAATACTAGAGGATTGAAGTTTCCCAGAAATATTTCATTAGTGGGTATTTATTAAAAAGCTGCATGTGTGACACTTTAATAGGGAAGGAGAGTGGAGGTGGCGTAGGTTTGAGAAAGTTCAGGTGGAACACTGTATCAGGTATCAGTGTTCCTGTACAGCATGTTTAATCCTTAGTACACAGAAATTACTGTGTATTGTTGTTCTGTTGTATTTCTGACAGATAACGATTACACTGTCACCATGTCAGATATAAAATTAAGCAAAGATTTTCATACTAGTGCTTGAGCAATAGAGTGATAATATAGCAAAGGTACAAGTAGTTTCTATGAACATCTAATGATTTGTACCTTTTGTCATGTAGTCTGTAGTGGCTCAAAACTGTGAGTGCCTATTTCAGAGCAGACTGTCAAAGAACAAGGACCGACATCCCAAATGATAGATTTATTAACTAAGAAAAGGAAATTAGAGTTATTGAGAGGTTAAAGCAGGTAAACTGTATGCACAGGTGAGTCACAGTTTGTAACTCCAAATGATGGCAGTGATATAATAAACTGACAGTTTTCCAAAAATCTTTCAGGGCTACCCAGAATAATTCTGGGGATCTCCATCTTCTCGATCACTTATTCTGCCCTGTTAGAATCTAAACAGTGCAGAGATACAGGATTTTCCTTTGAATCCATATTTATATCTTCATAAGAATGGCCATACTGGGTCAGACCAAAGGTCCATCAATCCCAGTATCCTGGCTTCCGACAGTGGCCAATGCCAGGTGCCCCAAAGGGTATGAACAGAACAGGTAACCATCAAGTGATCCATCTCCTGTAACCCATTCTCAGCTTCTGGCAAACAGAGGCTAGGGACACAGAAGACAAGCTGACAGTCTGTCTACACATGTGGCTTTTTCCTTTGATAACAGTGAGTGAGGAAGGCAAATAGAATTTTGATCTTGGACCATATGCATAATGGCCACTTGCTGTGAAGTTAGCATTTTCTTTTAAAGTGGTAAGTTCTTCATTAGCATTTCACAAGATTTATTTGATGGGTAATTTAGTTAAATGTTTATTACATTATGACAGGAACACATAAGTGAAAACAATGCATGTAACATCCCATTAGTTTTATGAAATTTAAACACCCAAAACACCTACACATTTACAATCTGGCTGATCTAATACACGAGTGAATTGACCTGTATACACTCTAGCATGACCTGGTCAGCCAGCATTGCACCTTTTTAATAAGCACTTCATAAATATGTATTTCTATCCATCCCAAATATATCATGAGTTAGGGCAGTTAGCCAAATACATTTCATGACATTGTCTCAAACAACTGAGGCAGCTTCAAATCTAGCCTTGCAATGTTTTATGTATCATCTGTTTGTATTCATAGAGTTTAAGGCCTGAAGGTACTATTAGCTCATTTAATCTGACCTCCCATATGACATAGGACATTAAATTTCATCTGATTACCCTTCTGCCGAGTGCAGACTTGTGTTCAGCTTAGAGCTGGAGGTGAAAAGGTTTTCCCATCCTATACAAATATTTGTGATGTCAACATCTCTGTCTATGTGAGTGTGAGAGAGACTCCTTTTCTCCTCAATACTCCAGTGGTTATATAGGCACCTCGGATGTGGGGGACTCAGTTTCAAGTCCCTCTTTTGCCTGAATTGGAACAAGGACTTGAACATGTGTCTCCCAGATGAGTGCCCTGACCACTTGGCCATTATGGGGTGTATGTCTCTTTCTCGGATTTTGACCAGAAATTTCATCCTGGGCCTGAGAAACTTTCCTGACAAAAATGTTGTCTAAATTGATACATTTCAGGTAAGAGTTTTGGTTCTTCTATTCTGTGATAAAAAACTGTTTTGTCAGGAAATTCCCGACCAGCTCTAGTTTAGCTACAGCATGTCTTCTAGAAGAGCATCCAGTTTTGATTTGAAGACATCATCTGATGAAGAATCCACCACTTCTCTTGGTAGTTTGTTCCAATGATTAATCACCCTCACTGTTTAAAAATTTTAGCCTTATTTCTAATTTGAATTGGTGTACTTCAGCATTCAGCCATTGGATCTTGTTATACCTTTCTCCACTAGACTAAAGATCCCTATCGTATCCGCTAGTATTTGGACAGAGAGTTGAGGTACAGAAATTGGAACAGTATAATGATAAAGCAGTACAGAGAGGCAGACAGCAATTGTTGCTGCCTACATTATTAATCATAAATAAAGCCTATTTCTTATGTAGCACTTTTAATGAGTAGATCTTAAAGCTCTTCCTTATCTTTTAATGTATTTATCCTCACAGCACTTCTGTGAGGTCGGGAAGTAATATTATCCCCATTTTACAGATGGGGAACTGAGACATAAAGAAGCTAAAGGTAGGTCTACACTTACCCGGTAGTTCGGCGGCGAGCAATCGAACTTCTGGGTTCGACTTATCACGTCTTGTCTGGACGAGATAAGTCGAACCTGGAAGTGCTCACCGTCCACTGCGGTACTCCAGCTAGACGAGAGGAGTACCGCGGAGTCTACGGGGGAGCCTGCCTGCCGCGTGTGGACCGAGGTAAGTTCGAACTAAGGTACTTCGAACTTCAGCTATGTTATTCACGTAGCTGAAGTTGCGTACCTTAGTTCGAATTAGGGGGTGAGTGTAGACCTGGCCTAAGTGACTTACCTAAAGAGACATAGGAAGTCCATGGTAGAGCAGAGAATTGAACCAAGGTCCCCTACAAACTGGCCACTCCCCTAACTACTGGACCATCCTTCCTCTCTAGCTTTTCCTCTTCCTTCATGTCTGAGTTGGGACACAACTGTGCGTAGCTGGTGCCTTGAAGATGGACTTGTCCTAGTGAAGCTTTGCTTTTATTTTTGTACAAAGTATACAAGAACTAGTGTCATTATCATCATCATGTTCCCATTATGCCTCTGGTGTTTTAGGGCAGCAACAAAGCTCTTCCACTCCTGTCTGTTTCTGGCAAGTTTCAGTGGTTCCCCGGCTGTGCCCCAGGTTTTTCAACTCTGCTTCCACAGCTCTTTGCCATGTTTTTGGGCGGTCTCATTTTCGCTTGCCTTCAGGTGTCCCATCTTATTGCTACTCTGGTAATGGAATCCGTTTCCATCCAAAGCACATGGCTAATCCATCTCCAGCGCCTCCTGGCAATGATGGTGCTCATACCCTCTTGGTTCTATTGTGTCAGTAGATCTTGGTTTGAGATTGTTCTGAACCAAGAGATATGGAGGATTTTTCTGAGGCAGGTTGTATGGAATGAAGACAGTTTGGACATCATACTTTCTCATTCCCCAGCATTCTGCACTGTAAAGTAATGTTGAAAGTACGCAGATCTGATAAATCTTGAGTTTGGTTTTGGTATTGTATTTTGATGATTTCTGGACTGTATTTAAGCTCCTGAAGGTGTTCCTGGCTTTAATGATTTTGTTCCTGATGTCCTGGCTTGTTCTACCGTCCTGGCTGATGGTGCTGCCCAAGTATATGAATTTTTCTACATTGGTGAGAACATAATCCTCTATCCGTACTAGTGATGGTGAGGCAATATTAAATGTCATGATATCTGTCTTATTGAGATTGATTTTCAGTACAATTTGCTGGCTGAATGCATTGAGTCGAGTTGTTTTTTCTTGTATATGGTGTTGGGTATGTGATAGGAGAGACAAGCGAGATCATCTGCGAAGTCCATGTCTTCAAGGGATAAGAAGGGTGTCCATTTAATGCCTCTTCGCATGTCTTCTGTTGTACGCTGCATTACCCAGTCAATGGCAATGTTGAAGAGGATTGCAGACATGTCACACCCCTGACATACTCCTGTTTTGACTTCAAAACTGAGCTCCCTGTGATCAACACTGCATATAAAGTTGAAATAAAAGCTTGTGATGATGTTGATTATATGGGGAGGGCTTCCATATGCCCACAGAATGCACCATAGGCTGGTCCTGTGAATGCTGTCAAAAGCCTTCTCAAAGTCTATGAAGGTTATATAGAGCTGCTGTTGCCATTCTAAGCATTGTTCTATTATACACAGCTTCATTCTAAGCATTATATATCTTTAATAACTAAAATACTTCTCCATATGTTAATCTAAGCAAAGCTTTAATGTATAACTGACTTGAATATGCAATAGTGTGACTGATAACAGTTCTGTTCCTCTAGCTCCATAGCTACTGTATTTTTGTGCCTTTTAAAATTCTTTTTTAGCACTAGTTTAATTATGCGCTTATCAAAATGAAAGTCCTTGCTGAAATATCATGGGTTGTGTAAACTTTCAGTGTATTGTGTGTCTTTTTAGCTCAAATATATAGAAATTCTGTAATACACTTTCCTTCTTTTAAAGGTACAATACATGCTATACAGGAAAACAAAGTTACAATGAAACTGTGCAATTCCACAATGTGTAATTCTGTTGGTGAACCTGTGCTGTTGGTTTCTGTGCAGTTATATAGCTTGTTAATGCAATGGAAGCCCTCTTTTAGCAGCGAGAGTGCAAGATGATGAAAAAGGGACAGTTGCTTGCCTGTTGTCATGAGTAGCATGTCTTTCTTTCACTGATTGAGAGAAGTTGAGCGCTATAATTTACAACCTCCTTTGTTCTTGTCTAGTGCCAGCTGCATAGCCAACCTAGGGAAAAGCATATCCGCTTCTTCTCTCTATCAACTGGCCCTCATTCTCAGTCATGGCCTTACTATGGGAAATGATATTGCTGCTGTCTCCAGGGAGCTCACAGCCACACACTGCAGTGAATCACTCAGGTCACTTGCTTGCAGGATTTTTCAGGATGTACATACATTCCAGCATGCAACACAGACCCATAGGCACAGACCCTGACAAACTCAAATCTCTCCCCACCAAAGCTCTGAAGTGTGTGTGCCTCTGAACATATTGGTGAATCTCATGCCCACCACGTACACATTTCAAGCTGGCTCAGCTGATGTGGAGAGAGTATTTTCAAAATTCGGCTACATCCTGGGAGAATGAAAAGATTGCTGTGAGCCTACACTACGCAGGACTTTTGGCAATTGCACTGAAAGACTTCACATAAGCCAGTGAACATTTATAAATATTTTAAAATATTGGGCCCAATTATTAAATATAAATATTTATAGGCTAATAGTTTTAAATCTACAAAAGTAAACTGTTCATTCAAATGAAAAGTTTTATTTGGGGATTAGAGATATGTTTTCTTAATTTCTTAAACTGTTTTGAGTTCTCTTTTAGTTCTGCAGCAAACCACGTTGAATTCCATGCATCAAAGCATTAATTTACTGCATACTTTTTCCCCCTATCCTTCCATCCACCAAAATAAACCCCAGTATTTACCCAGAAAAATTAATAGTGTTTTGAACCAATTTTCAGCTGTTTTTGTTGTTGTAGTAATAAACATTGATAAATTCCTGGGGGGAAATTAAATAAAATAAAAACCAAAAACAAAGGGTCCTATTAATATTGTACTTTTGTTTTAAAAAAAATCACTCCTTTTATTTATTAAAAATATATACATCCAGTGGTCTGGCTGTATATCCTCATATATAAAATTTAAACAAAAAATAGGTGAATATCACAAGAAACTGAATCCTTTCCACCTCCTGAGTCTCTACAAAAATTTAAAACTGAAAAAAGGAAACAATTGTTTATCCCTGGCATAATTTACCTTTAAAACCACTGTTACAGCTGTTTTTGAGGCAAGAGTTTAGTAGAATTAAAAACATGATTAGATGTGTGGATGGGAACATCCACAATTACAAGATATGAATAAAACGTATAAGGTATATAAAACTTCATTACAGAAGCACCTTGGGCTGGGTTCCATCAGAGCAAGGATACTGAGCTAGATGGACCACTGGTCTGATCTGCTATAACAGTTCTAAGGTTAAAAAAGTCTACAATAAATCAACAACAGAAGTGAATTCTAGTGAAAGACCGCTTCAGTGATAATACCATGGGGCAGCTCTTCATCTGGTGTAAAATGGTCATAGTTTCTTTGACTTCAATGGAGTTATGACCGTTTATACCAGCTGAAGATCTGTCCCCATGTCTCCGGCTCCTCACAACTAAACTAAGAGCCTCAGGTTGTGCCATCTGCCCCCTGTATTACAGCGGAAGAGAATTAGGCTCTGCGGTCACCAGAAACCCACCTATGCAAGGCTCCCTTTCCATGTAAACAGTAAGGTAAGGTGGTACAAATACTGTCTTGTTTGTAAAGCCTTCTGTACAGATGCTTCACTACTGCATGTCTACAGACGTTGGTTCTTAAAAACTTCCTAAGATCTGGCTGCCCTAAATTATGTCAGATTTGAGTTGTGCAATTTAAGCACAGTGTGAATTAACACTTTCTCAAAAACAGATGTCAGTCAAATCAGAGAGACAAGAGCGTGTAAGTGGAGTCACAAGGCGTAAAAAACTTTGTTCTCTAAGAAGATCCAAGGCTCTGGAAATTGTCAGATTAAAATGTTTGGCAGAAAGCCATTGCAGATACCACAGCACATCAGTAATGTGATTTGTAACCCTAGCACAACTCTGAACATGTGTAGCTTCATTGAAAATCAAATTAGAGATGCCTTACTTGAGTTGTAATGAAGTCCTGACAGTTCTGAATATCATGCTACTGGAGAAATTCTGAAAGTCTTCATATTTTCTGGAAATGAGGAAACCGTACTTTTCACTCTAGTGTTGAAAGAATAATGTCAAATGATAAACAAGAAGGAAAAAGGACTCCAAGATGTTTGGACAGGGATAGCATAACAGACACCTCCTAAAATGTGTTTAAATTGGGGTGGTGACAGACTTCCTGACAGTGAGTCTTGGGGGGTTTTTAAATGTTTTAACAATATTGATCATCAGCTTATTTGTAACCTCCCATACTTCTACAAGCCACTGGAACAGTAAAACAGTAATAGTTGCTAGATGTAGCTGGGTGTCATCAGCAAAAAATGCCCACGCTTATTTTAATGGTGAATAATGAATGATAGAGACAGCATATAAATGTTAACAAACTTGTATAGCAAAGGGGAATTCCAAATCTAGTAACAGAGATGGATGAGAAGCTACCCATAGATGCTAACAAATCTATAAGCAGATATGATGAGAAGGAGGTCAGAACAGTGCCAACCAAATTTACTTGCCGTCACAATCACTACATCAGTCTGTTGTGGTACACCATATTAAACATTGCTGAAAGGTCAGGAAGGATGAAAGAGAGAGAGTTCCCTTCTCGCTATGTTAAGTAATGCACTTGTAAGATGCCACAAGGCAATCTTGACACTGGGTGCAGATCTCCAGCCACCTAACTACATTCTGCATTTTTGTACCTGATGTAGATAACAGGCTGCTTATTAATGATTCACCAATTTAGATAATGAAACCTTCATCCATTTCTCAGTTTGGCATTTAGGACAATAAAGGTGTAAAACACATGAAGACTGTGCCTCGTTTCCCATTCTTGTCCTTATATGTTGATAGTGTACAATAAACGATGCAAGGTAAAGATTTTATATCTTCTAATCTAAATAATGGGTTTTGGCAGTTGTAATTTGAGACCAATCAAATACTGTAATCCACCATAATCCAAAAGGATTGATGGGGTAAATGCTAGAAGAAACACTCTAGCCTGCTGTCTTGGTGTATCAAGATCAAATAATCTTTCAGTTTTCGGCTGTCTTTGACCATTTTCCATTTCTCATTTTCAGATTGGAAGAAATCTGACTAAAATTAAACCAGAGGAATTGTGAGTTCCTCTGAAGCTTGTGTTCTTCCCTGTCACTAAAGAAGTCTTTACTATTAACTGCATACTGAAGGGTACATACAATGAGAGAATCAGATCTAGCTCAAGGTACTCCCTACAAAATGCATGTTTCCCAAGCTACACACATACATATAGTAATACATTTAAGAAAGTTAGATCCTTGTTTCTTTGGTATCAAATCTCTTCACATATCAGTGTCTGCTACCCCAAATCTCCAGTTCTGTGTGTGCAAATATGGAGAGGAAGAATGCCCTTGTCCTTAAGAGACTGGACTGAGACTTGGGAGGGCTGGGTTCCATTACCAGCTCTACCCCTGACTTCCTGTCTGATCTTGAGCAAGTCAATCAGGGTTTGATCATATGCCCGTTGATGTTAATGACAAACCTGCCATTGGCTTCAGTGGTGAAAGATCAAGGGCCACATTCACAAAGATACTTAGGCAATGAGTCCATTCTCAAAGCCACTGCTCAGCTGTTGCCTAAGTTTCTGCTGGTAGGCATGCACAAAGCTGCCTAAGTCCTGACACTGACCCACAGGCAACAAGCAGCTCAGAGCTCTGGAAAAACCAGGCTGTGACGCAGGATTCTTAAATTAGTCATTAGTCACCTGTCCATTTTGTCTGTGGGGTCTGATTCCCTCCTAATGGGAATAACAATATTTCCCTAAATCGTGAGCCAGCTGGGAGAATCAATTAATTCATTAAAACTTGTGAAGTATTCAGATATTTCAGTAATCGGCACTTTATAAATACCTATGTAGACAGAGTATCAGAAAAGTGAAAAGAATTACTGTGCATGCTTGTAAAAATTATATAGACACTGATAGTTGAAATAGTATGAAGTGAAAAAGATGACACATTTTCAGTCTATAAAGATGCTGGGCAGTGCTCCAGTAAATAATAAAAGCAATAGCATCACCACTAATCTTGGTTTGTGGTGTTAAATATGTAACGTGAAAAGCTTTATTTTGGATGCAGATGCCATATTTTTAGGCTTATATGAAGTATAATGTCAAGCGCAGAGAGGTTTGTGTATTTTCCCTTATTACAGCAGGGATCTTATTTCACTGATGGTGCCATATCACTGAACTGAGATAATAAAGTCCATCTCCTTGGTGTTTAAAGGAAGAGGTGCTAAGCAACCCCGGCTCCCACTGAAGTAAATGGGAGCTAAGGGGCACTGCACGTGGCAGAATCAAGACCCACACATCAACACTTCCAAGAATCTGCTAAGTTTAGGTGCCTCTGTGTTTGGGTGCCCAACATGAGACACCTTGGGACTGATTTTTCAAAGTACTGAACACTCCCAACTCCAGATCACCACAGTAGCATTTTACACAGGATATTTGTTATATCCCTGACTAGAATCCACATATTTGTTAAAATAAGTTTAGTTGTTTAAAAAAATTATGTGTACATTTCATAACAAATTTAAATCAGTGGGGAAGATTCTTGAGCCAGATCCTCAGTTGCTTGTAAATCGACATAGATCTGTTGACGTAAATTGGTGCTATGCCAGTTTACACCACTGGAGGACCTGGTCCATGATGTTCTTCATTCCATTTCTCAGAATATACCTGGGGTGTAGTTAATGTAGCATTGTGCCTCCTCACCCATGTCTTATTGCTTACATTAAGAAGTTTCTAACTTAATTGTACATTTTAAGCTATTTAATAAATGAAATGAACTTTGAATAGCCAGTGTTAGGAAATAGCTGGCCCTGCACCTTGACGCATGCCTGTTTTCATCCACTATTTTATATGTTTACAAATTTTAATCCAAATCTGAATGAATAGCACAAAATAACCCTTCTGGAGGAGATACTGCAAAATAAAAATACTCCAAAGCTTTGCATTCCTTATAATACTTCATTATACTTCATTCTCCACTCTTTTAAAAATGGTTATATTGGCAGCTAAAAATTACTAATTGTAGCCTTAGGAACTACATCATAAACAAGGTTACACCATAACTAACAATCAGGCATGCTGTCAGAAATTAAAAAATCAGTAGAGTTTAGTACAATGCAATAAATTAATTAAAGCAGAATTTAAAATATTTAAATATCTGATAAGCACATTAACTAAAATTGATAAATTAGGGCAGAGTTTTAGTGTTCAACTATATCATTTTGGTCTTTCAGAAGTCATTTTCAAATTGGAACTAAATTTCTGTCCTTCATACTATTAATTATCAGGAATTAAAATAAATATCACACTTTTCCACATTAAATCACTTGTCATTTAATAGTCTGTAGTCCACTAGTCCAAATTAGGCCTTATATCCTACATCAGTGTATCCTGACTAACTGAACATGCAAATTTTAAATGCTGCTCAAGTGTTTTAATAGTCTGGCTTTTCTCATAATTTCAGTTTTATTTTTCTGAGGAAATGGGAACTCTTTGGGTTCTTTAAACTTACAATTCATTGAAGACCAAATCTGAAAAAATGATTGTAAAGAAGACTCTTTGAAATGTTAATCTGTGGCCTACAAAACTAGAAGAAAATCAGATTGATTTTATTGCAATTACCTGTGCTTTGAAATGTTTAAATGTCTTCAGTTTTATTAATATAAATGATTTGGGGGGAAGACCTAGCAAGCACACAAACTTGATGATACTTTCAGTTCAAATACAAAATCATAATCTTATTAAGAAAAGATTCTCCCTATTTAGCAGCAATTAGGCTCTGCAGCTGCTAAGTTGTAAAAGTTCTGTGCGCACCCACAGCTTGGTACCTTTACAGCATTTCTGATTCAGTAGCCCTAAAAAAAGGATAATGATTGTCATAGAAACCTGGCTTTAACCTTCATTGCCACTTCTCCCCAGATTGTCAATCTTTAGATCTGCCTACTTTTTTTGCTCGAAAAGTCTGTCTTCACCACAAATTAAGGTGTAATTGTAACATGGGTAGGCAAATCCATGCTATCTTTAATCTAGTTAGCAAGGATAATAATAGCAGTAAAGACGTGGCGGCACAGCAAAGACTAGCAACCCAAATATGTATTCAGGATCTTCGGTAGGCTTCTACTGGGGCTGCTAGCCTGTGCTGAAATCTGTGCCACCATGTCTTCAGTACTGTCGTTACATGTGCTAGCTACATGAAAGCTAGCACAAGTATGCCAACCCATGCTACAATTACACCTTCAACTTGCAGTGTAAACATTCCTTTTGTGTCAAAAGTCATTACAAATGGTGTTGTAGAACACCATTGAGAAAACGTAGGAAGTGCTGGTTAGGGTCTAAATGTGAAGGTGGCTGATTGAAAGGTCCTGGTTGGAAGTCAGTCAAGAAAAGCCAAAATGCATAAAATGGAATTTAAAATAAAAATTGATAGAGATCATTAAGCATTCAAGTTACTTATGTTCAAAAACCAAGCCATTGAGTTGTCATAGCTCCAAGAGGCAGATTCATTCCTATTTTTTAAAATGTATTATTTGTATTATTGTAGCACCTAAGAGCTCTAATCATGCACTAGGATTCCATTGTGCATATAAGCACAGAGCAAAAAGACAGCCTTCTCCCCCCCCAAAAAAAGCGCTTACAATCTAAGCGTAAGCCAAGAGATAACAGATGGAGACAGACTGACAGGAGACTACAAGGGTACAGTGAGGCCGGCATTGGTCAGCATGATAGGCTGTCGTCTCTGCACGCCAGCAGCCTAACTGTTGTCAGATTTTTGTAGGCATCATGGCAAAAGAGAGTTTTGAAGGAAGATAATGAATTCGCTTTGTGGATGTATAGGGAGCTCCTCCCAAACGTGAGAGGCAACATGGGAGAAAGCATGAAGGTGCTTGTTTGAAAATGTAACAAGTGGGTTGTCATAACTATAAAGGGCAGGGTAACAGCCCTCCTGTGTACAATACTATAAAATCCCTCCTGGCCAGAGACTCCAAAATCCTTTTACCTGTAAAGGGTTAAGAAGCTCAGGTAACCTGGCGGACACCTGACCCAAAGAACCAATAAGGGGACATGATACTTTCAAATCTTGGTGGGGGAAGGCTTTTGTTTCTGCTCTTTGTTTTGGGGGAGTTCGCTCTTGGGACTAAGAGGGACCAGACATCAATCCAGGCTCTCCAAATCTTTCTGAACAAGTCTCTCATATTTCAAACTTGTAAGTAAACAGCCAGGCAAGGCGTGTTAGTTTTATCTTTGTTTTCTCAACTTGTAAATGTACCTTTTACTAGGGTGTTTACCTTTGTTTGCTGTAACTTTGAACCTAAGGCTAGAGGGTGGTCCTCTGGGCTCTTTAAGTTGATTACCCTGTAAAGTTATTTCCCATCCTGATTTTACAGAGATGATTTTTACCTGTTTCTTTAATTTAAAGCCTTCTTTTTAAGAACCTGATTGATTTTTCCTTGTTTTTAGATCCAAGGAGGTTGGATCTTGATCCACCAGGAGTTGGTGGGAGAAAGCAGGGGGGATGGGTAATTTCTCCTTGTTTTAAGATCCAAGGGGTTTGGATCTGTATTCACCAGAGAATTGAAGTCTCTCTCAAGGCTACCCAGGGCAGGGAATTAGCACATTGGGAGTGGTGGCAGCGGACCAGATCTAAGCTGGTAGTTAAGCTTAGAAGTTTTCATGCAGGCCCCCACATCTGTACCCTAAAGTTCAGAGTGGGGAAGAAGCCTTGACATGGGTGATAGAGGCTCGCATCCTGGGCTGATTGGAGATGGGAATCAACATCTCAATAGCAAATGAGCAATGATAGGTAGAGTGGGGAATGGGGATAGCCTATGACGGGCTTTAGAAAGTAAGATAAGCAGTTTATGTTTGATGCAATGGAGAAGGGGGAGCTTGTGGAGAGTTGTAAAAAGAGGGGCAACATGGTCAAAGTGACAGGTTAGGAAAAAGATCTTTGCAGCAGCATTTTGAACGGATCTGAGCAGGTCAAGATTGCATGTGTGAAGGTCAGAGAAAAGGATGTGTAGTAATCAAATATTGAGGTAATCGGATCTTGGATGCAAGTTTTAGCGGTGTGGATGGTTAAAGAAAGGCCATATCTTAGAGATGTTATTCAGAAAGAATCTGCAAGATTTAGATGTAGCCTGGATATGAGGACCTAGAGCAGTGTTTCTCAAATGCAGCCACCAGCAGATTTTTTGAGGGCCATGACAGCCTCCAAAGTATGGGCAGAGATTGGGGGGGGAGGGGCAAAGTAGCAATCCTTCCCTGCAGCGCCCAGCTGTTGCTCCTGAATAGCTGTTACCAAGGGCCCCCGCCTTGGTGTTTGTGCTGACGCCACCAGTGGGGATCAGTGCCCTGCACTGTGCAGCCTCTTCAGGGGCTCCAGGCATTGCCTCTGGAGACACACAGGGATGACGTGCAAGGTATCGGAGGCAGCTCTCATCAGTGGAGGCAGCTGCAGTGTTCAGTCAGCGGGGCACTCCCTTGGGCGGCTCCCCCGCTCCGACCCGGCCAGGGCACAGGGAGCCTGAGACTCCGCAGTCAGCTGGTGAATTCCTGATCCACCTTCCCTGGGGTGGGCTCTTGCTGAAGGACCACAGGAGGCAGGGACAGAGAGATGGGTTTGTCAGAGCAGCCCCCAGTAAACGTTGGTGGCCACACTCTGAGGCCACCAAAAAAATTGTTGTGCGAACCTCTAACGTAGAGAGAGATCCAAGTTCAAGATGGCACCCATATTCTAGATCTGGCAGACAAGCAGGGTGGTGGTGTAACCACAGGTCCCTATGTAACATACCAGCACTCCTGATCACAAATCTATTGAAGTCAGTGGCATTCTTTTAAGTGACTTCAAGATGCTTTGGATTGGGGCTTTCATGTATTGGGTATAGATATTACTAGGGAAAACAAATTCATTACTAGGAGCTCTTTGCAACCTGTGGATTAGTGCAGCCCACGTTTGCCTGAAGTAAGAACATATAACATGAACCAAGCTGAAACTAGACAAATTCAAATTAGAAATAAGACACAGTTTTAGCAGTGAGGATGATTAACCATTCGAAGAAACTAGCAAGGGAAGTTGTCAATTCTCTATCTCTTGATGTCTTCATATCAAGATGGAATGCCGTTCTGAATATATGCTTTAATCAAACATACAAATTATTGGGCTCAATACCAGGGTAACTGGGTGAAATTTAGTGGCCTGTGATATACAGGAGTTGAAACTAGATGATCTACTGGTCCCTTTTGGCCTTCAACTCCATAAAACTGTGAAGAAGGTGTCTGGTGCAGGCCTACTCAACCTTGTGGGATGAAAAAGTGAGTTTATCATAGAGAGTAGAGATTTTTACTTTATTGTTGTTCATTTTTTTTACAGTAGTGCTAAGATATAATGGTCCTTGCCTTGTAGAGCTGATAATCTTTTGTTGTCTTCTTCAGCACCAACAAAATTACATAAGAGTAAAATCATTACAACTGCATTTTCTGTGTTTCAGAAAATCAAGAGACTGAAAATACCAATTTCTAGTGCTATGCTCTTGAGATCTTTTCAGAATTGTTATCATTTCCCATGCACCATAAGTCTTAATGCATTTGCTAACCATTGTTTTTCTCTCTTGGACAAGTTACAGCCTGCTGATAATTTAAGTTACACCAAATATAGCGTATTTTTTCTCTCTCAAACAACCTAAACCAAAATGTAATTCATCTTCAGTTACTGCTTGGTGCACCATGGAAAAATATGTAATGACAGGGAAGGAAAAAACAGCTTAAAACAGATGGAAAATAGGGAGACACAACTGATTTCATTTGAGCAAAAGAAGATGAATGCTGTTCTCTGAATATAAATAGCACAGACATCTTCCAAAAAGCCCATTGTGTGAATTAGAAAGTCCCTGAGCAAATATGGTAAAGTTGACTGCTACAGTTGCCCTATCTGTCACTAACAATGCATTTTAAAATAATCTTTTCATAAACCTGTTATGTACAAGAACTATATTTCATCAGACATTACACTTGACTTTTTATCTTTCCCCATCTCTACTTTTTTTGTACATAGCTATCTTTTTGGGGGATAAGTAGTAAGAAAAATCACAGTGCCCTCTTGAGTTTGTGCTGAACCATGTCCAGCTTTGTCTTCCTTGTCATAGTTTTCTATGCACGTGTTACCACCATGTTGTACTATTATAATGCATACTACTTTGAAAACCACTAGGACGCTTCAGCTAGTGAAGAACACTGCAACCTTCCTGCTTTCGATTGTGTCAACATTAGCACACTGTAGGGGAGATTTTCAAATGCACATAGGATTTCCATGTACCTATTCTTTGTGCCTTTAAAAATCTCCCTCAAAATCTGTGCTCTGTGCACTGCACTGTCTTTCTATCAGTTTGGGGTGCTATTGACTCTAATCTTCAAAGGTCTGCCTGCCTGATTTTCAGAAGTGGTGAGCACCCGCAACTTGAATTAAAGTTAGTAGGAGCTGCGGATGCTCAGTGCCCTAAAAATCTGTCCCTATGTGGTGTAGGACCCTCTACCTTAGGCACCACCTCTCCCTATCATTCCTTTATTTCATATATTTTTATCATTGCCTCTCTTATTCATCTGGGCTGTAATTTAAATAGTCCCACTCTCTTCAGTCTCTCGTTATATGGTAGTTTTTCCATTCTCTTAATCATTTTCGTTGCTATTTCCTAACTCCCCTCTGTTCTGCTATATTTAGAGGGCTTTCCCTTCACCCTCTCCCCTGGTTCTTGTCATGCGGACAGAAAGCAGAAGGCTGAAGTGTAGACAATGCAATGTTTGCTGGGGTTAGTTTCCAGCAAATGTGTTCCATAACTCTGATGCTGCAAAGCCTTGTTTCCCAGTGTCTCATCTCCCCCCCCCCCCCCCCCCCCCGGAGGCATAATTATACCAGAAATGCTTGCCCACAGTCCCAGCCCTTACAACTTAGGGTCATGTTCCATTTTGGGTCTGGGGTCTTCATCCCACCTCTTTTGTATCCTATGGCAGGGGTAAGGAGTGAGGTTGTGCTCAGGGACAGGCATTTCTTTGGTCTGTTAGTGTTTTATACCTTCCCCCCAAACCCCTTTGCCCCTCCCGACCGCTTGCTTGATTTTGCCTTAAGATGGGGTTGAGGCGGTCTTAAAGTGTGCTCTGAGTAACACTTTAACTGCTCTTATCTATTCCCATTGTACTAACAAATCCATCTGACTAGGCAGAAGCAACATCACAGTGTCTTTGTCCTTTATTTACACATATTCGTATCAGAGTATCGAAAAGTCAAACTCAAAATTCTATCCCAGGCTAACAAATAGACCAGTATACTAACAATTATCTATCCCATTTCTTATCCATCTTAACATTTTTGTTTATTTTTTTGGTCAGCGATGCACATTGAGCAAAGATCTTCATTGTGCTGTCCACACTGATGACCAGGTCTTTTTCCTGCATTGATACAGTTCATTGAGAACCTAGTATTGAGTTTTTCAAATTATTCCCTCCTGCTGTGTGCATTACTTTGCATTTATCAACACTGAATTGTTTTTGCCATTGAGCGTCATATCGGTGATACAGTATCTGAGGCTGCACTTACTGATTGGCCAGCAGGGAGTGCCATGGAGTAATCAAGCAAAGTGGCAAGTTCACTTTTTTGGACTATAATACCAGAAAAATGTAGAAACACTGGAAGATGTTCAGAAAAGGCCCACAAGAAATGACTAGAGGACAGGAAGTTTAACTTAAGAAAGTTGAAGAGAACTAAGTACACCTTATAAAAATGCTGGGTCTGATTCTGCTCTAACTTACACTGGTTTAAATCAGGTGTGACTCCATTGAAATCAATGGAAGTACACCATTGGGGAGCCAGTATACATGAGAGAAGAATCAGTTCATTCTGCCTCCTCACCCCGCTGTCTCCAGACCTCCTCCTGTCCTGAGCTACAAAGGATAGGAAAACCTTTGGACTTAACTCAAAATTTCTATTATCTTAAGCCCTTTCCTCCCTTTTGAGACCTTTACATGGCGGTTTCAAGCCTTTTGGGGGTGCCTTGCTCCACCGTATGAAATTGCTGCCCTGAGCCTTAATGGTCTCAGGCTACCTTAAAAATGTCTTGGAGCATTTGGCAGCTGAAACAGGTTACAGCTGCTTTCATGATCCAAAATTGATGTGCTTATGTAAACAGGGTTAAGTAATTTCAGAGAAGAAAAGTTATCAAATTTTACCATAAGATTTACTTATTATTACAAAGTGAATCCAGTCAAGGCCAAAGTAGATCTTAAAATGCAACTTCGGTGCTTTGCTTATATTTTCTTCCCCCATTCATCCCTGCCTTTAGCTCTCATATTTTACTCCTCCAGGGCTACACAGACGGTATTTTTCCTACATCCCATATGTCCAAATCCTACATAAAGATGTTTAGCTCAAATGTCATGCATGTGAAATGCTCCACAGCCTCCTTCATAGAAAGTATCAAAAACGTCTTTGCAGTGAGTCATCCATAGCTAAAGAGGAACTGAGGGTCTTGTAGTAATATTAAAAGAGAGAAAGTGGCTCAGAGCTAATAGAGTTTGAGACAGAAGAGGAAGCACAAATGCTTCCCAACTATTGAGAAAATAGAGGCCATGATTGGAGGATCAGATCAGTTGTGGATGTCAAAGGCAAGTGGACAAAGTGTGCAGAGCAACCAAGAGTGTGGACCTGATTCACTAGCATAACACTGGTGTAATGAAGTAGAGAAACTCCTTTGACTTCAGCAGAGTAACACTGGTGTAAAACTAGCTTACAGAGAACCAGGGCCTGTGTTTTCAATTGAATACAGAATGCGAAAATAAAGGATAATAAGGGTTAAATGGTCTTGCTTTCTGAAGTGAGACAGTAGAATGGCAGCAGTGTTCAGGGCCCCCTGAAGTTTAAGGGAGTAAGGATGTCATTAGACCATAAAAGAGAATTGCAGTTAATTAGACAGGAAATTATTTTAGGCATAAATAAGGATTTCAGCAGCAGCACAGTCAAAGTTAGGGTGGATTTTGGCAATCTTCTGTGAGTAGTGACAGGCAAGATTTGAATTCTGAGGTGATGTGTGGGAGAGGAGGTAAGTTCAGTGTTATGGATGACGTCAGAGTTTTGGCTTTGGGTGCAAAGATAAGCTCTGAATAAAGGAGCATGAAAGCAGAAAGAGGGACTTCATCCCCTTGACATTTCAGCCTTTTAAAAAATGAAGCAGTAGGGAAGTTAGTGTTATAGCCAGGGAATGACAGTCAAGAGAGGCAGTTAGAGAGATCAGCAATTGTGAGTCAAGGACATTGTTACCTTAAATGTCTTTCCCCATAAAGGTGATGTCCAAGGCTAGAGCTATCAGTGGTGTCAATGGAGAAGAGGAAAGAGCCAAAGACTGAGAACTAAATTGTGCCTTTAAGTTGGGGCATACAGGAGCTCCATCAATTGTTTGTAGGATATTGCACACAATGTTCTTCTGTGCTTGGTCAGCTCCACTAGCTGGTGTTCGGACGGGTGGGGTCTTGGCTCTGTTATCAGCCACCAGTAGTAGCCTAGCAGAAGCTCCACCCTCATTATGTTGTGCCCCCATGCGTGGTGAAGGAGGGATGCTCTTTTGTCCTCTTCCCTATGTAAGGCCATACGTAATATGGCCATGAGTCTTGAGGCCTTTCATACCAATGGGATGAAAAGAAGTAAAGTCTCCATCAGCAATGGAAGTGGAGAGACACTGGCCTTCCTGTCTGATGCATTCAAGAAGATGTTTGCAGTGTTGTTGTAGCTGTGTTAATTCCAGGATATTAGAAAGACAAAGTGGGTGAGGTAATTTATTTTTCTGGACCAATTGGACTCAAGAAGTGTCGTTGATAGGTAGTACTGAAAGCCACACTGAGGAAAGAGAGTAAGATTAGGGTTACCTAGATATGTCAGAATTGGGCGGGAGAAGTGGTTAATATGCCTCTTTTAAATCTACAGAGGAGGATTCTCATGGACAACCCAAGAGAAGGCGCATTCGAAGGAAGAAACGAAAGAACACTGTTGGAAATCCTGATAATTTACATGGCGAACAAACAGAATCTGGGAAGCATGAGACTCTGTTTCAAGATAATTTACAGCTGCAGCAGACAGACGGCACAAAAGTTAGCAAAAACAAAAAGAGGAAAATGAAAAAGAAACGACAAAAAGAAAAGATGAAAGCAGCTGGCATGCTAACAAAAACCACTGGTGTGGATTTTACATATCAGCCTGAGAAGGACAACAGTGAAAGAGCAGACTTTAAAGACATATATGAAAAAGCAGATGGCGTTCTGGACTTCTTGCAGGCAACACAAGAAATCTATTTTGCTGACAGTATGTACCAACTTTTTTTTTCCCCCAGTAACAATAACAGTTTGAAATTAGGGAAAAATATGCTTATTATTTCTATATAAAATGGGCTATATCCATTGCTAGTATAACTGCATTGAAGTCAGTAAGGGCTGCAAGTGCATAGCACTTCTAAAACTCAGTTCCCCTTTTTAGGTCTCTAAATATGCAAATAGGTACCCCGATGTAAAAGATGAGATCTCTGGTTCCCCATCTTTACAATGTGTATAATATTTTATAATGCATTTTGTGAACCTTGGATAAAAAGTGCTAAATCATCCAATTTTTTTTTTTCTTCTGTGAATGAACATCTAGATGAATTGCTTGATGTCAGAAACATTCAAATTAGAGAAGTAATTTCTGTTCTAATCTGAGTTTTCTTGTCCTTATCTTCCAACCTATTTTTCTGGAAGCCTCCCCCTTCTCCAGTGTCTGATTCATTTGTGATGTACAGGGAGAGCTACAATGACCTTCCAACTCACCAGTCACCCAGAGGAAATGGGGAAGCACAGTAGGAGCTTTACTGGAGGGCCTAAGGATCTTGTGGATGGGATGCATAGCTGAGGTTTTAGTAACCTGTGGTCATTAAAGATGCTGTAGCACCCTTCAAAAGACTATCAAGGTGTTAGATCTGATGTCCTATTATATTCTAATTCAGGTGACTGGGATCAGGCAGATCCCTATTGTTTCAAGTGGATACAATATTCTTACTTTGTCCTCCTACTAAAGTATTGTTCTATGGCACTTCTGTCATGAATCCACTTCAGAAGTGACTAGTGATGAGTGAAGTGACTTAATTATGGGTGAAGTGATTCCCTGTGCATATTCTAAAGCAATTTAGTATAATGAAGAATGGAACATGCTTTGTAAGTCCAAAATACTGTTGTTTACATTGTTGGGATCCAGAACATATCTTTAAAACTGGGACATGTAATGTCACCTTTTCACAACTCACAGCTTTGACATTCCCGGTGAAACTATGTGGAGAATTTTAAATAGTTTGCCTGCATATAAAATGTCCATCATAAGCCAAAGCTGTCAGACCCCAGTCTCATAAAATTCACCTTTAAGGTATAGAGCTTTTTTGAAAATGACTGTAAAAATGGCATTTTGGGAATTCATATTTATTTTTTCCTCAATGATTTTCAGATAAAATTTGTTCAGTTTACACGTAAAAAGATGTCTACTCTATCTCAGGTCTGTATACTAAGGGCATGTCTTCACTAGTAACATTATAGCGCTGCTGCCACAGTGCTTTAACATGACTGTGTAATCACCGCACCAGCGCTGGGAGAGAGCTCTCCTAGTGTTG
Source organism: Malaclemys terrapin pileata (assembly GCF_027887155.1). NCBI lineage: Eukaryota > Metazoa > Chordata > Testudines > Emydidae > Malaclemys > Malaclemys terrapin. The sequence continues at coordinate 169,389,738 of NC_071507.1, forward strand.
TAAAAAAACCACCTCCACAAGGGGAATAGCTACCAGCACTGGGAGCGCAGCTGCCAGCGCTTGTGCACTGCCTACACTGCCACTTTACAGCGCTGAAACTTGCTGTGCTCAGGGGGGTGTTTTTTCACACTCCTGAGAGAGAAAGTTGCAGCGGTGTAGACAAGGCCTAAGCCTGTTATATGAAAGCCAAACACAGTTTTTTCAGGCTCATATGTTGTCATCAGTAATAAAGATTTTGCAATTAGAATTTATGACTAAATTACGCTCTTGTTTAAATCGGTGTAAATCCAAAGTAACTCAAGTGGCCTTAACAGAGTTACTCCTAATTACACTGTTGTAATTCTAGAGTATGTCTAAATTTGAGCTGGGAGTTGTGATTCAGACCTGTGTACCCACCCAGACACCTTAGACACATACTCAGGCAGCTAGCCCAAGCTGCTGCCTATGCTACCCCACTTACACTGTTATTTTCATCATGCTAGCTCGAACAGAGCTAGTGCAGCTATATCTACGCAAGCTGAGACACTCACCTCCCAGCTCAAATGTACCCTGAGAGTAGAATTTGACTCTTAGTTAACAATTCATTGAGCCAGAATGGAATCCTGTTCACTTTTCCATAGCTGTGTTGGCTGCACAGTTCTAACAAAAAGTATTCAGACTGTCAGTTTCCAAAATAGGCAAAGCTAAATTCTGTCAGTGATTGACAGATTGGCCCTAACTCCAAAGCTGCAGAGCAGACAGTAAACCCAACATGGACCTGGTTATTCACAAAAGAGAAATTGTCAGGCAAAAGCAAATCTATGTTTTGGATTATATGTCACATCTACATATCAAGGTATGACTAACTTGCCTGTTAGGCAAACAGAGTTTTATATATAGATCTGAAATTATGCTGTTTGTTTTTATCACAAACTTTCTCATTGGGTACCTTACCACCCCACTTCCCTCCCCATTTTAGATAACATTGGAAGTCACTGCTTTCAGCATCATTTACCAATGGCCACATTGCATTATACCTTTATATTTCTGTTAGAAAGATTAATGAGGAGGAATCTAAACACATTGCTAACAATTGTTTTTATTAGAAAAGCTAACTTTAAAGAAAGCCTGTCTAGAGAGGGTTTATAGGGACAAACCATTCAAAGGTACTGGAATTGGAGAAGTTAGGAGAAGCAATGGCACAGTATGAAAAATCATAGTCTCCTTTTGAGTTTTATTGCATGCTATAATATATATTTTAAAGCATAAATATTAATACGCAGGAATAAGATAACCAGTTGTCTCCCAAAATGCTTTACAGCAGACCCTCTCTATATATATGTATATCTATAAAAATATGTTTGTGTACTCTACACAGACACGTGCTTTGACTATAGTACAGTTTTTTCCTTAGTCCTTCCTACTTTATCATAAATCACAATTGTTTTTATTAGAAAAGCTAGGTGGTGAGTTTAGATTTCTCACAACTCATTGGTAGTCCTATTGGCGTATTCTTTACTTTTCATATTCAGCGTCTTCCTGCCTATCATGTTATTTTAATATCTAAGAAGAAATAAGCTGCATGTCAGTACAGCATAGTATTGGTTTTAAGGAAGTGTAAATAAAAAGGAAGGAAATATATTTTAAAAGTAAAGGTAATTAACAAATTTTCAATAAAAATGGAGAAAGTTCCTACATTTATTTGGTGTTCTTTGTTCAGATAAATCAAAATGCACAGATTCACCTATGAGTTCAGCAACCGTCCAAGAGATTTTACAACATCTTGAATCTCACAGCATGGCTTCCTCAGATGTGACACTTCTACATCAGATGAAATCCCTTGTACTTTTGCAGGATACTGAGAGATTGAAGGGCATTTTGGAACAATTCCAAGAACATTCCATGATGCTGCCTGGTATGTACAATTTACTCCTCATACTGCTGATGTTCTTCTCAACATTTAGAAATGTTCAAATATTCAAATTTGTCATGATTCTCATACAGAGATAAAACAGTAACTAAATAACTACACAATGGTGAAAGTAAGAGTATTACAAGATTATGAAAGCATCATTCTTCACAAGGAAGACATTAATTTGCCTTTGGGGGAGGAGGGGTTATGATTGATATGAAACCACAGCAGAGGCCAGTACTGCAAGGTGCTGAGTGTCCTCAGCTCCCAAAGAAGTTAGTGAGAGGTGAAGGCTCTCAGAATTGCATAGGAAGAGATCAACTATTTGAATAGGTTTAGTTCCTGTTTCTTCTCAATGCTTAGAATAAGAAACCAGCATTGTGAACTATACCTATACCATTGTATATAGTGTTTTAAAGTGTCTTGAAAAGTAATGAATAAGATAGTGGTAGTTGTGACCTATCAAGATACAATTCAAACTAATAAATAGTTGTGTCATCCCTGCCATTTAATCTGGGGTGCCCTTTCCAGTGTCTTGCTGCTGTAGTGGCTAACCTGGACTGCTCACAAACAGCCTCCAGCATGGAAGTCAATCCCAGATATAAGAACAGGAGTACTTGTGGCACCTTAGAGACTAACAAATTTATTAGAGCATAAGCTTTCGTGGACTACAGCCCACTTCTTCGGATGCATATAGAATGGAACATATATTGAGGAGATATATATACACACATACAGAGAGCATAAACAGATGGGAGTTGTCAACTCTCTGTATGTGTGTATATATATCTCCTCAATATATGTTCCATTCTATATGCATCCGAAGAAGTGGGCTGTAGTCCACGAAAGCTTATGCTCTAATAAATTTGTTAGTCTCTAAGGTGCCACAAGTACTCCTGTTCTTTTTGCGAATACAGACTAACACGGCTGCTACTCTGAATCCCAGCTATATCTATGTGAGCTGCAGACAGCCAGCCACACCTTGATTCTTACCAGACTTAAAAATTACCACAGGGTGACCCCAACACAGTCCTAGTCCCACATTTCCCCCCAGAAACGTGTCCTGTACTGCCCAGCCCTCTCCTGGACAATACAAATATATTAAGTCCATTATTCGTTTTAGGAAATAATATGCATACAACTTGTTACCCCAAATGGAGTTACCCAGATGCTTCAGCTTGAACACACTGGATGAGATAAAACAATAAAACAAGTTTATGTAACTACCTCTTTCTTTGTAGCTAAACAAAAATAGAGATAAAAAGCTTACTGGTACCTAACTTAACAAACTATATTAGATTCAAAGCAAAGTTTTTTCACTACATGCTTCAGCAGTCTTACTGGCCAAACTCTTTAGGTCAGGACCCCTCTCCCAGACTCCAATGGCTGCTTCCTTTGTCTTTTCAGATGTAGTGAATGTGATGGTCTAGTAGAGAGAGGGGTCCCTTGTACTGTTTTTCCCTCCCTTTTTTAGTTTCATTTCCAGCTGAGACGCAGGAGACAAAGGGTCTATGTGGAAAGATATTCCTCGCTGGGTTTTTTTTTTCCACCTGTTTGAACTTCCTTTGTTTTCCCTCCCTGTTTGATGACTCTATTCACTGCTTAAATGCAATTTAAGGCAAGCATACAGGACCAATCCACATAAGCAGTCCATTTCCTGGACACTACTGTGCTAATAAGTGATGGTCACATAAACACCACCCTATGCCGGAAACCTACTGACCGCTATACTTACCTACCTGCTTCCAGCTTCCATCCAGGATGCACCACACGATCCATTGTCTACAGCCAAGCTCTAAGATACAACCGCATTTGCTCCAATCCCTCAGACAGAGACAAACACTTACAAGATCTCTCTCAAGCATTCTTAAAACTACAATACCCACCTGCTGAAGTGTAAAAAACAGATTGACAGAGCCAGAAGAGTACCCAGAAGTCACCTACTACAGGACAAGCCCAACAAAAAAGATAACAGAATGTCACTAGCCATCATCTTCAGCCCCCAACTAAAACCTCTCCAGTGCATCATCAAAGATCTGCAACCTATCCTGAAAGACGATCCCTCACTCTCACAGATCTTGGGAGACAGACCTATCCTCGCTTACAGACAGCCCCCAAACCTGAAGCAAATATTTACCAGCAACCACACACCACAGAACAAAAACACTAACCCAGGAACCAATCCTTGCAACAAAGCCCGATGCCAACTCTGTCCACATATCTATTCAAGTGACACCATCTTAGGACCTAATCACATCAGCCACGCCATCAGGGGCTCATTCACCTGCACATTTACCAATGTGATATGTGCCAGCAATGCCCCTCTGCCATGTACATTGGCCAAACCGGATAGTCTCTACGCAAAAGAATAAATGGACACAAATCTGACATAAAAACCAGTAGGAAAACACTTCAACCTCTCTGGTAACTCAGTAACAGACTTAAAGGTGGCAATTTTGCAACAGAAAAGCTTTAAAAACAGACTCCAATGAGAAACTGCTGAACTGGAATTAATTTGCAAACTAGATACCATTAGCTTGGGCTTGAATAGAGACTGGGAGTGGCTGGGTTATTACACAAATTGAATCTATTTCACCAGGTTAAGTATCCTCACACCTTCTTGTCAACTGTCTGAAATGGGCCATCTTGATTATCACTACAAAAGTTTTTTTTCTCCTGCTGATAATAGCTCATCTTAATTAATTAGCCTCTTACAGTTGGTATGGCAACTTCCACCTTTTCATGTTCTCTGTATGTATACATGTCTTCTTACTATATGTTCCATTCTATGCATCTGAAGAAGTGGGCTGTAGCCCATGAAAGCTTATGCTCAAATAAATTTGTTAGTCTCTAAGGTGCCACAAGTACTCCTATTCCTTCCTTTGTTTATGAACTGACTTCTGCCTGGGCAGGGCTGTGGGGTTTGGAACAAGTGTTAACAACATCATATAGGGGAATCTTATAACTTCACATACAATGTTGCCACACATATTTTACCAGGACAGAACTGACCAGCAAATTATTTTTCGAATGATACTTTACAAGCATACTTTGTACAAAGATTATTACAATAGAGCAGAGGTTCTCAACCTATTTATCATTGTGGGTCACATATGCAGCTCTTTCTGTTATGTGGGCCACATCCACACCATATAAAAATACTACCTTTATGGCCCTGAGGATGTCATATGGGCCACAGCTGTGTGCTGATTGGGCCACAGTTGGCCCATAGGCTGCAGGTTGAGAACCATTGCAATAAAGTTTAGGGTGTGAATACAAGGGTGTATTCTGTCCTAGTAGTGCAGTAACCGAGTAAGCGAAAACAGTAGTCATTGGATACCTGACAGTAATTCTCATAAAGGACTGGGCATTAGAACCTACTATAATTGTATATGATTGTAACACACAAGCCCCCAGTAGGGTTTGGAGCATCATTGTCCTGCCCTGAAGGGTTTACAGTCTGAGGCTATTAACCAGAACTCAGCTATTATTCCCTAATCTTTCAAAAAGTAAATTTGAAATGTTTCAATATTTGAAGACCTGGTGGGTTGACAGTGCATCTGCATGTGGAATAAAATGCATGTCTACAATAAATGTAAAGAATCATCCTTCACTCTGATCACAGGTGAACTGCCTAAAGTTGCAGCTGGAATTTTAGGGCCAGATTCTGCCACCCTTAAGTACATTGTGTTATCCCACTGATTTCAGAGTAAATACTCACAAAGGAAAATACAACTCGGCATTAATAGGGTTAACAGAATTGGGCCTTTAATAAAAGGCCTAATTCAGCATCCATTAAGTCAATGAGAAGTGAGAGTTGAGTCATGTGCAAAGTCATTTTAGTCACTGGGCGTATGACCCAGAACCCATTGAAGTTAATTATCAGAGGGGTAGCCATGTTAGTCTGAATCTGTAAAAAGTAACAGAGGGTCCTGTGGCACCTTTAAGACTAACAGAAATATTGGGAGCATAAGATTTCGTGGGTAAGAACCTCACTTCTTCAGATGCAGCTGAAGAAGTGAGGTTCTTACCCACAAAAGCTTTTGCTCCTGATACTTCTGTTAGTCTTAAAGGTGCCACAGGACCCTCTGTTACTTTTTATTGAAGTTAATGGAAATCTTTCTACTGGCTTCAGTGGGCTTTTGGATTAGGCTCACCTTTTCTCTCTTGGTAAAACAGGACTGTTGAACAGAATAAGGAAAAGAAAACAAATTAATTTGGAAATTTGTCCACTCAGAAAATGTAAAATAAGCATTCACAGCAGAGGTACCCTTTGAAATAAGTATTTTTCCTCTTTTAGAAGACTGAAAACATCCCTGCTGGTGTACAGCCTTATTTATTCTTCCAGTTGATTTTCTCCTCATGTATTTAGTCATTCCTAGTTCAGTTCTACTGTCACTCACACCTATTTTCCACTGGTCAATACAGTCAAATTTCTATTCCTCATGTACACCAGTGTAAGAGAAGAACCAGCCTTCTGTATTTTAAGTGTTATTTAAAGGCCTGCTCTATACTAACTTCGTAATCACTTTTCAACTTTATTTTTTGAAATCTCAAAGAGCTACAATGTAATGGTAAAAATTACTTCTGACATAAGGTTTTTAATTATGCATTTATTTTTATAACTTTTTAATGAATAAACTTTTTCTTTCACAGTCCAAAAAACCCCAGATTTAATCTACAATAGACAGCTGATAAAAGCAGAGAACCTTCCTTGTAGCTATTACAGAAGTTTGCTGCCTCAGCAAACTCCAGCTGCTCATTACAGAAACGCTATTCAGGAAGATAAAACATGAGTACTTCTTAGTAACCCCAATATTTCCCAAACATGATATCTAAATTCCATCAGGACTTCCTCATATGATTCTCTTGCCTTTGTTTCTGGTGTGTGTGTTTGTTTTTTTACTGGGCCATGATGCCCTAGAATAAAGGGTCATTCCTCATTAACTTCTTGAAAGGAGAACAGTTTTTATTAGTATTAGCATAGCAGGGAGGCTTATTTTTGCAAAACAAACCAATTCTTTTTCCTGTTTCAAGAAACAATATGTTAACAAAAGAACCCCTTTTTCCTGTGGTTATGATTCAGCGTAAGACACCTGGGTCAAATGGCTAATAATTTGTGTGGGTATTTTTTCTTTAATGAAGGATGTTGCAGTGGGGAGTCATGAAGAATGAATAAGTCTTTAAGCAGACCCTCTCCTTATACATAATAATGTATCTTCCTCATCTCTGAACTTTATAATGGTGTTATTGCTTTACCCTGTTATTGAAAAGATAATTGAATAAAGCATTCATGTGGAATTCTCTTCACACCTCCCAGAACATTACTGTGATTGGGAGGTATTGTTCAGTAGACAGAAGGAAGAAAAAAGAAAAGAAGAAAAAGGAAATGTACATTTTATTTTAAGTTCTTAGTTCCTATTCTTTGGCAGAGCATGGAATGGTGGTGGTAGAGATGCCAGGAAGAGGAGAGGTGGGAAACACCTCAGAGTTGCAGGGAGATGACATGGCAGAGACTTCTTAGGACAGTGAAACTGTAGAGATGCGCACTTCAAGCTGTCATTCTCTCTCTGGCCCTTAGACCTTCATACCAAGTGAGGAAACATACCTGAAAAGAGAAGGGGAAATCCAGGATGCCTATGATTATGTGGTGCACTCTAACCAATCTAGAGGTGGTCCCCTAGATCACTCCAGAACCAGAAGAAGGGGATTGGGTGGACAGACTGATGGTGAGCAGACTGATTGCAACGTGAAACTGCAGAACTGGAATTAATTTGCAAACTGGACACCATCAGATTAGGCCTGAATAAAGATTGGGAGTGGTTGGGTCATTATAAAACCTAAACCTAATTTCTCCAATACTAATTTCCCCCTGCTGTTACTCATACCTTCTTGTTAACTGTCTGAAATGGGCCACTCTCATTACCACTTCAAAAATTATTTTTCCTCCCTTGGTATCCTGCTGTTAATTGAATTGTCTCGTTAGACTGACCTCACACTCGGTAAGGCAACTCCTATCCTTTCATGTATTTATACCTGTTCCTGTATTTTCCACTACATGCATCAGATGAAGTGGGTTCTAGTCCATGAAAGCTTATGCCCAAATAAATTTGTTAGTCTCTAAGGTGCCACAAAGATTCCTCGTTGTTTTTGCTGATACAGACTCACATGGCTACCACTCTGAAACCCAAAGTTAGAGGTGATAAAAAATTTTCATTTTAAAAATAAGATTAAAAAATGGCTATTTTTCTAAAAATATTTTTGTTCATTTTCAAAATTTAAAAAATTGTGAAAATGTTTGCAAGGAAAACCTAACATTTTTCAATTCTTTTGAAATTTTTTCACAAAAAATGTGTACCATTCTCTAGCCCTCTCCACCCAGAGTCTTCCATACACCTGAAGAGGGTAGGGATAGGGGTCAAATATAAAGGAATCTCTCATAGTAGAAGCTTCACTCACCTCTTCCAGAAAATGTGGGAAACAGAATGCTGCTTGTGAGTCTACTTTGGAGGGGAGGTTGGGCTGCTTCATGTCACCTTATTGTGCATCAGACAAAAAATGGTCTGTGACTAGAAGATAAAGCTTTTATATGCTGTTGGGAATTGCAAATTTTAGAATGAGCGATTCTTAGTCCTAATCCTGACAGTGTGTTAAGAGCATAGGTAATTATCCAATAGAAAAATAATGTCATTATTCCCTGATATGACCTCATTCAGTTTCTACTCATTAGCCCTCTTCACTTGTCTGTTAACATTTTCTCTTTGTTGGCGAGTATCAAGTCTAAAATAGACTCCTCTCTTGTTGCCTAGGAAATTATCACTCTCTAAAGAGCTGAAAGCTACTTTTTGCTGGTTTTCTTGGAGAGATGTCCCCTAAAAATATTTCGTTTGTGTTTTGCAGGCCAGGAAAAGTAATAGTTATGCTGCGCCTACGTACAGTACATATGCCTTCACAGTGTTCAAAATAACATTTTTTGCAGAGTATTCATACAAAAGGAAATAAAATAGGAAAGCTGCGTTAAAATGACTTTATAGAGCAGTCTTAAATGTGATAGAACAGCAATAAGTACCGTAGATATACCTATCAAAATAGAGTTAAATAAATGGGAATCTCTGTGTTAAGGCTGAAGCTCTGGCCATACTGTGCTTTTAGGTAGCTGCACATTGCTTAGCACAAGCTCAGGTGGGGCTCTGAGTGCTGCTATAATACAAATAATAATAAATAAAGGATAGGTGAAATCACTCTCCATTCAGAGAATACCTAAGGAAATGGTGCAGATCACAGACTGTTTCAGCCTCAACTATACACTTGCGGTTGTGTCATTTTAATCCACTTTTCATCGTTGATTAAGAAATAATTCAGTGGTTGCACTGAACAGTATAAGGCCAGAGTCAGCCCTGGTACAAGCAAATAATCGCCTATGAAGAGCTGCGCTTGCTTATTCCGGGAATGAATTAGGTCTGTTGTCTTCAAATTTATATTGGTGTCTCAAGCTCCAAGGGTTATTTTGTTTTTCTTAAATGCTAATGTCAGATGAAAACAGATGTTTATACGGCTTTTCTTTAACCTTCATCTATTTGATTGCTGAAAAATACCACAAAAATATTTCAGGAAGAATTTGTTTTTTCTTTTCAGATCATGCCAAGATAATCTCTTCTCTGTTCCACTACTGGATTACAGATATCCTTCCCGTGAAGAACAGGAAATAAAGCATGTGTGTGTGTCCATCTGTGCAGAGTTAAAATTTAATGTACAAACTGTAAGCTGAATAGCGAATGTTCAGAAATAGCAGTGTACATGCTGTATATTCAGCAAGGTAAATGAGGTATTTTTCATATCATTGACTTCCTCCAAAAGACAATGGGCAATATAAAAGTACTTTGATTTTGTATTTTGGTTGGTTGGGAACATCTTACATATGAGCATGCATCAACCAAATCATTTAACATAGACCCTGTGCAAACAGATGCAGCTTTTTGCCGGATTAGGGACATATAGGATGGTTTCTGGTGCTCAAACCCTTTTGATTCAAGAAAAAAGAACAGGAGTACTTGTGGCACCTTAGAGACTAAGGCCTTGTCTACACTACGAGAGTAGTTCGATTTTACTTAAATCGAATTTTTGGAATCGATATTGCAAAGTCGAACGTGTGTGTCCACACTAAGGACAGTAATTCGACTTTGTGAGTCCACACTAACGGGGAAAGCGTCAACATTGGAAGTGGTGCACTGTGGTCAGCTATCCCACAGTTCCCGGAGTCCCCGCTGCCCATTGGAATTCTGGGTGGAGCCGCAAATGCCTTCTGGGTAAAAAAAATGTGTCCAGGGTGCTTTTGGGTAACTGTCGTCATCCGTCCATCACTCCCGCCCTCCCTCCCTGAAAGCGCCGGCGGGAAATCAGTTCGCGCACTTTTCTAGTCAGTGACAGCGCGGACGCCACAGCACTGCGAGCATGGAGCCTGCTGCAACCATCACTGCAGTTGTGGCCGCTCTCAACGCCTCGCAACTTATCATACACCTTTCCCTGAGGCAGATGCAGAAAAGTCAGGCGAGGAGGCTACGTCAACGCGGTGATGGCCTGAAGTCTGAGAGTAGCACAGACCTCTCAGAAAGCAGGGGACCCAGCGCCGAGAACATCACGGTGGCAATGGGTCATGTTGATGCCGTGGAACGGCGATTCTGGGCACGGGAAACAAGCACTGAGTGGTGGGACCGCATAGTGCTGCAGGTCTGGGATGAATCCCAGTGGCTGCGAAACTTTCGCATGCGGAAGGGAACTTTCCTGGAACTTTGTGAGTTGCTGTCCCCTGCCCTGAAGCGCAATGACACCCGGATGCGAGCAGCCCTGACTGTCCAGAAGCGAGTGGCCATAGCCCTGTGGAAGCTTGCAACGCCAGACAGCTACCGGTCAGTCGCGAACCAGTTTGGGGTGGGCAAATCTACCGTGGGGGTTGTTGTGATGCAAGTAGCCAAGGCAATCGTTGATGTACTGCTGCCAAAGGTAGTCACCCTGGGAAACGTGGAGGCGATCATAGATGGCTTCGCAGCGATGGGATTCCCAAACTGCGGTGGGGCCATAGATGGAACTCACATCCCTATCCTGGCACCGGAACACCAGGCCAGCCAGTACATTAACAGAAAGGGCTACTTTTCCATGGTGCTGCAAGCACTGGTGGACCACAGGGGACGTTTTACCAACATCTACGTGGGATGGCCGGGAAAGGTTCATGACGCTCGTGTTTTCAGGAACTCTGGTCTGTTTAGACGGCTGCAGCAAGGTATTTACTTCCCGGACCACAAAATAACTCTTGGGGATGTGGAGATGCCTATAGTCATCCTCGGGGACCCAGCCTACCCGCTAATGCCCTGGCTCATGAAGCCCTATACTGGCGCCCTGGACACTGAAAAAGAACTCTTCAACTACCGGCTGAGCAAGTGCAGAATGGTGGTGGAGTGTGCTTTTGGATGTCTCAAGGGGAGATGGAGAAGCTTACTGACTCGCTGTGATCTCAGCGAAACCAATATCCCCATTGTTATTGCAGCTTGCTGTGTGCTCCACAATCTCTGTGAGAGCAAGGGGGAGACCTTTATGGCGGGGTGGGAGGTTGAGGAAAATAGCCTGGCTGCTGATTACTCACAGCCAGACAGCCGGGCGATTAGAAGAGACCAGCGGGAAGCGCTGTGCATCCGGAAGGCTTTGAAAGCAAAGTTCCTGAGTGAGCAGGGTAACCTGTGACTTTAAAGTTTGTGTATTGAGAAGCTAAACCTGCCCCCGTTTCTTTACCCAGTTAATGTTGACTATCCTATCCAGTTACATACCCCCTTCACCCCACTTCCAACACACGTTTCAAAATAAAAATAGTTCTACTTTGTTAAAGCACACCGTTTTCTTTAATACTGTATTCGCGGGAATTTTTTAAAACTGGGACGCAGACTGTGGTGCGGAGCGGGTGTACTGTAGTGGCGCGAATGCAGCTTCTAAACTCAAGGATTGACAGGCTCCGCTGCGGTGGGATGGTTGTTTCAACGGAGCCTGTCACCCCTCCTGATAGGGACTGTGTGTATGGGGGGGTCTATGTGACTTTGTGGCAGGGGGAGGACGGTTACAGATCCCCTGCTGTGTGGCTCTGTGATCCTGCCTAAGGACCGCCGCTTAAGATCTGTAACTGCCCTCCCCTGCCACAAAGTCACAGAGCAACCCACCCCCCACCACATAACATGAAAACAACCTCCCAGACTAACCAGGGTAACTAGTCACTGCATCACTGCACTATGTATGTGCCCTGCTGCTGTGCCTGCCCCCGACTATATACCCTGCCAAAGGTGACTGTCCTGTCGAATTACCAACCCCCTATCCCCCCCTCCTCCAAAAGAACATGATGGAAACAGTAGTTAACAGAAACGTATTTTTTATTATCAACCAAACATGGAACTGGGAAAGTGAAACTTGGACGGGGGCTTGTGTCAGGCGGGAAGGAAAGAACTTGTCAAATTTTGGGGAATGAGAGCCTTCTGCTGCTCGAGCTCTCTGCAGGGGTGGAGTGAGAGTTAGCAGGGACTCTGCCGCCTCTCCTTCTGTGCACTTTGGGTGAGGGGAGTATGGGACTTGGTGGCGGGGGAGGGCGGTTAGAGATGGACTGCAGCGGGGCTCTGTCCTCCTGCCTCCGTTCCTGCAGAACATCCACAAGGCGCCGGAGCGTGTCCGTTTGCTCCCTCATTAGTCCAAGCAGGGTTTGAGTCGCCTGCTGGTCTTCCTGACGCCACCTCTCCTCCCGATCCATGTTGGCTTGGTGCATTCGGGTCAAGTTCTCCCGCCACTGGGTCTGCTGTGCTGCCTGGGCTCTGGAGCAGGCTATAAGCTCCGAGAACATGTCCTCCCGTGTCCTCTTCTTCTTATGCCTAATCCGCGCTAGCCTCTGGGAGTGTGATGACAGGCTAGGTTGTGAGACAGTCGCAGATGGGGCTGTGGGAATGGGAAAAAGGGAGTGAATTCCTCAGAAAGATAAATGTAGTTGTGAACAAAGAACATAGTCTTTCTCTGTTAACAAGACCATGCACAGCACCTATCACATGCGCACTCAGCACAAGGTCAAATTCTCGGCCTTCGCATTCAGTGCCTGGGGTCTTCTACAGCACATTTGAGAAGCCTCTCAGGAGAACGGAATTTCTGTTGCAGGCAGACATGGTAAGCCGTAGACTTGTGGCAGCTTTAAACTTTAATATTAGCAATGGCCTCATTTCACATTGAAATCAATGTCGGTCCCTGCTGCCAGCAATTCGGCAAGCAGGAAGTCTGCTCCTGTCCCACACCCTCGCGGCTGTCCCCGGGAACGATCCCTTTTGGCTGCCCCTCTCCCGCCTCCACCGCGTGGCTGCAAACCAGCGGTTACAGTTCTGTAAAGGAACGGCAAAGCAGTCCCAACACTAACATTCCCCTACCTCATTCAAAGCAGGTCATCATGAGCGACATCACCCTCATGAGGATCTCTGACAGCGAGAAAGAGAGAATGCTCCGGGAAAGCCTGCAAAGACCAGGGCCGTATGCCGCCATGCTGTGCAGAGCAATGATTCCAGAGTACTTGATAGTCTCGTGGCGTGGCAACGTGTCCTACTACGGAGGACCCAATAAGGCCGCTCTCCCCAAGAACCTAATGCAGCGGATTTCCAATTACCTCCAGGAGAGCTTCCTCGAGATGTCACAGGAGGATTTCTGCTCCATCCCCGGACATATAGACCGCATTTTACTGTAGCTGCTGTAGCAGTGACTAACCAGTAGAGCGGCTTGGGCAGGACAATCATGCAAAACCGGACATTGCTAGATTTTTTTTCAATAGTTGCACTGCCCATGACTGAACCGTTAAGCTAATCAAACTAATCATGAGAAACCCATTTTTTAAATTGTTAATATTCCTGTTCTGTTACAAATAAATGTTTAGATTTTTACAACACTTACTGGCTGATCCTTCCCCAGATTCTGTGTCCGGGGTAACGGCTGGGGAGGGTTGGTAGGGGATCTCTGTAAGGGTGATGAAGAGATCCTGGCTGTCGGGGAAATCAGCGTTGTGAGCGCTGTCGACTGCCTCGTCCTCCTCATCTCCTTCCTCATCTTCCCCGTCCGCTAACATGTCCGAGGATCCAGCCGTGGACACTATCCCATCCTCAGAGTCCACGGTCACTGGTGGGGTAGTGGTGGCGGCCGCACCGAGGATGGAATGCAGTGCCTCGTAGAAACGGGATGTCTGGGATGGGATCCGGAGCGTCCGTTTGCCTCTTTGGTCTTCTGGTAGCCTTGTCTCAGCTCCTTGATTTTCACGCGGCACTGCGTTACATCCCGGCTGTATCCTCTCTCTGCCATGTCTTTAGAGATCTTCTCGTAGATCTTTGCATTCCGTCTTTTGGATCGCAGCTCGGAAAGCACGGACTCATCGCCCCACACAGCGATGAGATCCAAGACTTCCCGATCAGTCCATGCTGGGGCCCTCTTTCTATTCTGAGATTGCACGGCCATCACTGCTGGAGAGCTCTGCATCGTTGCCAGTGCTGCTGAGCTCGCCACGATGTCCAGACAGGAAATGAGATTCAAACTGGCCAGACAGGAAAAGGAATTCAAATTCAAATTTTCCCGGGGCTTTTCCTGTGTGGCAGTTCAGAGCATCCGAGCTCGTACTGCTGTCCAGAGCGTCAACAGAGTGGTGCACTGTGGGATAGCTCCCGGAGCTATTAGCGTCGATTTCCATCCACACCTAGCCTAATTCGACATGGCCATGTCGAATTTAGCGCTACTCCCCTCGTCGGGGAGGAGTACAGAAGTCGAATTAAAGAGACCTCTATGTCGAACTAAATACCTTCGCGGTGTGGACGGGTGCAGGGTTAATTCGATGTAACGGCGCTAACTTCGACATAAACGCCTAGTGTAGACCAGGCCTAACAAATGTATTGGAGCATAAGCTTTAGTCCACGAAAGCTTATGCTCCAATAAATTTGTTAGTCTCTAAGGTGCCACAAGTACTCCTGTTCTTTTTGCGGATACAGACTAACACGGCTTCTACTCTGAAACCTTTGATTCAAGAGTTACATTAAACTGAAATGTTTATTGGTAATTTCTTTCTAGAAAGTGTGGTTCTTAGCTATTATTGTTTACAGAGTGTCAGAATGTATTCTAGGTGGAATTTATAACACCACCTATTGGTAAGGTAGCCCAACACTTCCTATATAAGACCCTTTTTTTAGTTGTGTTTAATTTTGCCAAACTTTAATAATTTGAGCTGAAATTTTCCGTGCTGAGTGACTGCCGCAGGCTGACTTTTTTGGAAAGTTCAGCCACAACAGTTCCGCTGTTTTTGAGAAAGACAAAAAGGAAAATAAAGTTGTTTTTAAAACTTTGAGAAATCTCTTTTCTAACTATGCTGTTTTATTAAAAAATTAAATAATTTAAAATTGCATATATAATTATAAATGTATTTAAAAAAAAAATTCTGATGATCTTTTCTTTAGAAAGCTCTAGTAAGTTCCTCCATGCACTGTAGCAGGGACTTGAAATTTAGCAAGGGCTGGCATTTGTGTCAGGGATGTGTCTCTTGTGGTCATTGTGAAAATCTGTCCAAATCTGGCAAAGGTATAAATCTTTGAAATATTGCAGTTCGCACATGCTCAGTAGAGATTTTCTAGAGTTTAATAGCTACCATCTCCAAAGATTCCATCTCCTCACAGTTCCTGTGTGTGACTGGTCTGTGCCTGCTCCCTCCAGCCCAGAACTACAGGGTGAAGTCTGACTTTCCCTGTAATGGCTATTCTGGGCAAGAGTGGAGCTGGGTACCAGAAGTGAGCGCAGGGAACCTCTCTCTCCTGTGCCCTTAATAACCCCCATATTGGCACACAGGCTGGGAATGAAGAGGGAGACTGGGACCCAACATAAGGAATATGAAGGGATGGGACTAGGACTTACCAGTGCAACTTTCATTCAGCCCCCTTATGCATATACATTATGATAGTCTTTAATTACATGATCACATACTGTTTTTTCCACAGGATCCCACCTCATTCAGTGCACGGGATGGACCCCTCTGGGGATCAATCAAGGTGGTTTTGCGGAAGTGGGAAGATGTGCAGTGAAGGAAGCAGGGTATTGTTTAAAGAGAAAGGATTGCCTCCTGGTTAAGGCAGCTGAATGCTGCCTTGGAGAACTGGATTTTTTACTGCCTCTGCCAGAGAGTTCTTATGCTAGGCAAGTCACTTAAATCAAACTTTTCACAGGTGATCACTAATTTCGTTCTTCATTTTCTGTTTACCTGACTTGAGAGGCTGGGGTCTGTTTTGCAGAAATGTTGAGTACTCACAGCTGCAAACATCCGCAGAGCTACTTCATTGTCCTTCAAATCCCTCCATAAAACTCTTCTTTCCTGTGAGGCCTACAAACTTGACAGTTTAATTATGCTGACCAAAATTATCTAATTGTTTCCTTGTACTCCCCTGTCGGTCTGTCTGCTCCATTGATTAACTCTTGTTGTATACTTACATTGTAAGCTCTTTTGGGCAGGGACTTTCTTTTCTGTGTTTGCACAGTGCCCGGCACAATGAAGTTCAAGTCCATGACGAGCTCCTAAGCACTACTGCAATACATATAATGATGGTGATAAGTGAATGTATAAAGTGCTATACAATGCTAAGCACCTGGAAAAGTCAGGTACTGGGTATCTCAGATTGGGCACCCAAAACCAGTTGACACTTCTGACCTTGATCTCCTGTGCCTCAGTTCCCCACACCTTCACATCACAAGGGTGTTGTGAACATTCGTGAATGTTTGTGAAGTAGTTGGATGCTATAGTGAGAAGCACCATAGAAAAGGAAATTAATAATTATTTTTTCAGAGCAGGGTTTGAATAGTGCGCAGCAAATAAGGCCGGTATTGCACCACACATTGAAAAACGAGGAGAAGACAAAATATTGAATAGCTGCTCATTAAGTGAGCACTGTCCATCCTGTGCACTGAATGAGGCAGGGGTACTAAGCACAATATACTTCGTGTTCATGTAATTAAAAACTATATAATAAAGAACATAGGAGCCAAATTAAGGTTGCATGAGCAAGCAGCTTTAATTTGACTGCTTGCACTTTGGCAGCACAAAGGAAAGGAGAATTAGTCAGTGCTGCTGGGAGCACACCCCAGGCATGTTGGGACTGGATGGGGTGTGGTCCATGGTTCCTATCCATTTACTAACATTCTGTTGCTGGCAAGACAGGCCCGTTACAGTGTAAGAGGGTGGAGATCACTAAGTGATTGGAAGGGGTTGAGATGTATAATAGAAATAGTTTCATATCCATTCCTCCCAGTGCTGGGACCTATTTTATTGTATTGTTCCAGATGGAAGAACGTTGTATTAATAATGGTAGAACATTGATTAATGTAGTTGATCTTCCACAAACATCTTCTCTGTACTGTAATATTCATTTTTAATTACCGTATATACTCGTTCATAAGCCAAATTTATTTTAGTAAAAAGGGAAGCACCAGAGAAGGGGGTCGGCTTATGAACGAGTATAGAGAGGGAGAGGTGGGACACAGCCCCTCCCCCCAACAGGGGGAGCAAGGAGAGGCAGCAGAGCCAGAAGGAAAGAGGCGGAGCCAGAGTCTCTCCGCTTCTGGCCACGCTGCTCTACCGCCAGCCTCTGAAGCAGCTGCAGCTCCGGGGCTGGCAGGCTACAGCCGTGCCACTCATCCCGCTGCCCAGGGCAGGCTGTGGCCGCACTGCCCGGCCCGCCGGATCACGCTGCAGCCATGCCGCCCGGCCCAGCCCACTGGAACATGCTGCGGCTGTGCCACCCGGTCTGGCCTGCCGGAGCATGCTGCAGCCGCGCTACCCAGCCTGCCAGAGCAGCTGCAGCCAGATAAGGTGGGAAAGGATGGGATGGGGGGAGTGTGGGGGTCCCGGGCTAGGGGTGGGGTCATGTGGGGGGTAGTCACAGGGGTTACTCCCCTGACCCCCAGCTTCTCCCCCCCAAAAAATGTCCCCACCAGTTGCTGTCCTGGCCCATCAGGGTAAGCAGCTGACACACCGGGACAGTTTGTTTCCTTAAGTTACCTCCATGCCTGCGGACGCTCGAGGTAAACAAACCATCTCAGCCCACCAGCGGCTTATCCTGATGGCCCGGGAGCCAAAGATGGCTGACCCCTGAATTATAGGGTCAGCTTATGAACGGGTCATAAAAAATTTCCATTTTTACTTACCCATCTTGGGGGCGGGAGGGGTCGGCTTATAAATAAACTGGCTTATGATCGAGTATATACGGTAATTAATCAATGTTTTGGTGGATTAGACAATTTTGTCCTCTATGTAGTTAGGATTGGAATGGAAAAGGTGCTGTCCAAGTAGGAAATGACTCTAAGAAAACGAGCCAATAGTGAAAGGCTGTGTTCAGTATGATAGAATTCTATAGTTGGAAACTCTAAACCATGTCTTGTAATAATATTTCCATTTTAATGCTTGGACTGTTCCCTCACCATACAAAGGATTTGATCATGTGCAGTATTTATTTAAAACAGTGCAACTCAATTTTAAGTTGCTACATACATATTGGCCAGATTCTGATACCCTCACTCACAAGGAAGAACATTTTACTCCATGTGTAATCCCAATGACTTCTGTGGAACTACTCGCAGAGTAAATTGCTACTCAATATGAACTAGGCTATCAGAAGTTCGGCCAATAAAAGATATTACCTCATCTGCCTTGTCTCTCTTCTTCTTGTTTGACAGTTTGAATTCTAATCCCTAATCCAGAGGTCCGCAAACTGTGGGATGCAGCTGGGGCCCAAGCCAGCCCCCACAAGGGGTAGGGAGGGAGCACCACCCAGCTCTACTCCTGGCCCCGGCCCTGCACCCTGGGTTCCAGCTGCCAGCCCCACACCCAAGACCCCAGCTGCTGGCCAAGGCTCCACTCCCAGCCCTACCCCTGCCTCCAGCTATGGCCCCAGCCTCAGACCCCTTACCCTGTCCGAGTCCCCCCCCTCCCGGAGCCACATCCCCGCTCCTGTTCCTGACCTGGGGGGGGACGGGACGCAGACTGGGGTAAGGAGGGGCACAAGGTAAAAAGTTTGGGGACCACTGCCTTAATCCATTTTAACTAACTGAGTTGCTAGTTTGATGTTTTGTCTTTTTCAGCCATAACAAGTTCCACTTAGATATTGACATATTAGGGTAGAATTAAGACACAGGGAATATTTCACTCCTCTCCCCAATTTTTGTAAATACTCATTAATTAATAAGATTCATTACCTGGTTATCCCTTGTAGTAAAATGCCTTATGCTCCATTCCTCCTCTTCACTTCCAGAAATTCCCAAATGTTTGCTGATTGCTTCTTCAAAAGGCTCCAAATTTACCATACACCGTGATGGTGATAGTGGACAGCACTAATCCTTCTGTCTTTTTTTTTTTTTTTTAAGGGACTGATTATTAGAAAGTGGAAAGTTCTTGTGTCCTGTTCTTGTACTCCTGTTCTTCTTTTTGCGGATACAGACTAACACGGCTGCTATTCTGAAACCACTTTTTAAAGACTGTTATGTTGGCATAGCAGAAATTACTTTGTGAGCATCTTCACTTTTGTCATTTGTCATGAATAATTTCATGCAGTAGGGAAGAATTTCTATGTAAAGGAAAACACAAATGATTATGAGATTGTTAAGGAAATAGTGTCAACTGAGAGATGGTATATCACTTGAGGATTTTGTTAGGATTGAATAAGGACTGGGAATGGCTGAGCCATTACAAACATTGACTCTATCTCCCCTTGTAAGTATTCTCACACTTCTTATCAAACTGTCTGTTCTGGGCTAGCTTGATTATCACTTCAAAAGTTTTTTTTTTTCTCTTACTTAATTGGCCTCTCAGAGTTGGTAAGACAACTCCCACCTGTTCATGCTCTCTGTATGTGTGTATATATATATCTCCTCAATATATGTTCCATTCTATATGCATCCGAAGAAGTGGACTGTAGCCCACGAAAGCTTATGCTCTAATAAATTTGTTAGTCTCTAAGGTGCCACAAGTACTCCTGTTCTTTTTGCGGATACAGACTAACACAGCTGCTACTCTGAAACCTATTCATAGTTTGTTATTCTTATGTTCAATTTGTAATAGTATTTTAAAGCCATTTATTTAAAAATTGAAATGTACCTTCTGGGTTACACGCTATTATATAGGGATATTGTCTCGTAAACCATCTAGTCCCAAGAATCATGAAAAGAAATTCCTCACTCAAAAAAAAAGTAATATGAATTAGAAGTGGAGAGAAGGGTTGTTTTTAATCTCTTAATTTGTTTTCACTGTAGCCACTTTAAAATCCATAAAAAGAAGAACAGGAGTACTTGTGGCACCTTAGAGACTAACAAATTTATTAAGGTGCCACAAGTACTCCTGTTCTTCTTTTTGCGGATACAGACTAACACGGCTGTTACTCTGAAATTTAAAATCCATGCATTTTGTGCAAAAAAGTCAAGTACTGCAAACAAAACAAGCCTAAGAAACATTTAATGGTTTAGCTGTTTGATATCTTTATAAATGATGTGCAATATGAGATAAATTGTATGCTAATCAAACCTGCTGCTCTGAAACTAACTAGGGTTATAAACGCAGTTGAGGATAAAATAAATCTGCAGGAGATTTTGGAGAGTTATTAAATTTGGGCCAGTTTCAATCAGATAAAGTTCTCTGTGGATAAATGCAAGGTTATAAGTGTGTGTTTGTGTATGAGTGTATATAGTAATGCCATACTAAAATATAAGATGGAAGAAAGCTGTTTTAAGAGCAGTGTTACAGAACGACACTTTTGAGTAATAAATGTAAGTGCACAGACAGACCATGTGGATAAATAAAGCAAACCCTGTTTTTTTAGTAATATCACAGGGGTAACTAATATAATTGTCATTTTCTTCATAGTTTCCATTCTAACATCCTGTTTTTAGTTCTCAAAACTTACCAAAATTTTGACCTTTCAGGCTGAAATTTCCCAGGCTTGTGGTCACTGCCTAATTTAATTTAATTAAAAAGCTAGAAATTCAAAACGAATAAAAGGAGTACTTTTTTCACACATTAAACAGATTAAACTGTGGAACTCCCTGCTACAGGAAATTACTGATGCCAAGAACCTAACATGATTCAAAAAGGGATTGGACATTTATATAAATAACAAGAATATGCAAAGTTATCATTATTAATGGTAAATTTTGGATGAGATATTAAACCTTATGCTCTGTTACAGTTTAGCATAAGGGGGGCAGATTACCCCATCTCTGCCTGTGTTAGGGTTTTTAGGTTTCTTCCTGTGAAGCATCTGGCCACTGTCAGAGACAGAATACTAGATTAGTATTGGGTCTGGTCCCGAATGACAATTTCTGTGTTTTTTGTATTTAAGTTTTAGCAAAAAGAGTTTAGCTGTATAGAATTCTGAGGAGAGTTGAGGGGTATACTCTCACCATTATTTTAAATACATCAAAAATCCTGGAACAAAGTTATTGAAACAGCCTTATAACCAACATTGCTGAGTTATGAAAACTGAAAATTGGAATAATAATAGTCCCCACTAAGCAGAAGTGCCTCGTATTGGTTACGTTCTGAATTAATTGAATCATGACCCTTTCAAAGATGCATGCTGTGCATGTGCAGTACATTTTACATTGGACTTTCTTGCTAAGTTGGTAAGGAGCACAGGTGGGAGCCTAGAAATCATGCACCTTATAAGCTGTTCAGCTCCTATTGAGTATAAGACAGAGATTTTCACCTCTGGTATGCAAGAGAGGGACAGTGTCCTAACATATGGAGGAAAGAGGTGTTCCAGCATCTTCGAGCCTGATAGTTTCAAACTGTGAAGTATACATTTTCTATTATCAATTTTTTGCAAACCACCAGAACTTCAAAGCCTGGAAGAGGTAAGGTTTTTTTTTTTTTTTCTCTTAAACCCCCTCCTAGGAAATGCCAAACAAAAACCTAAATCAAGAGAACATTAAGGACCAAATAGTGAGTGGCCCACACCTGGCTGTGCAGGATCTTCAAGGTGTGCAAGAAGGGCTGTTCACAATTAGAGCTGGTTCGAACATTTTCAGCAAAATTTCAGTTAGCCAAAATATACTATTTTGTCAAAGCTGAAATGTTTTATGGAGACATATCAGTTTGAAAAAGTTTTCATGGGGAAAAGGAGAAGAGAGACTCATGATGTATAGACTGATGATTATGGCACTGGTCTGGAATGTGGGAGAATCAAGTTCAAATCCTTGCTCTGAGTGATCTGGGATGAAAAACTCTGCTTTTAATCAGACAGAGCAAGCTCTTAAATCGAGTGCCCTAACCACCAGGCCACATACCAGCCTTTCCACCTTTATCAAATCAAAAAGCCCAGGTGGTTCTTCCAGTAGTGTCCGTATGGGTGCTCCACTGTAGGTGTATTCACATCCCTGCACCTCAGATCGGAGATTTTAGATAGCTGTGTCTGTTTGACTCACACATGCGCTCTCCTAGTCTCTTGCTCTACCTTGCTGCTATATAGCACTGTGTGGGAAAACTGCCCTCAGTTCCTTTTCAGCCGCCCTTGGCCTGAGAGAGCCTTAACAGATCCCGTTAACAGAGTTTCTTAGTTTTCTTGTTTGTTTCCTTCAGTATATAGATTAGATTAACAGGGGTCAGGCTGGAGACTCTTGCCTATATGCTCGGGGTCTTACTGATCGCCATATTTGGGGTCGGGAAGGAATTTTCCTCCAGGGCAGATTGGCTGAGCCTCTGGAGGTTTTTCGCCTTCCTCCGCAGCATGGGGCAGGGATCACTAGCAGGAGGGTCTCTGCCGATTGAAGTCACTAAAAACAGGATGGGGGACTTCAACAGCAGAGTCCAGGGAAGGGGTAGGGACGGTTTTATGGCCTGCAGCATGCAGGGGGTCAGACCAGATGATCATAATGGTCCCTTCTGACCTTAAAGTCTATGAGTCTATGAGTAATAGAGCTTCCGTTAATTAGTCTTAATACTGCCTTCTTTGCATTTCTCTCCACCCCCCCCCCAAAAAAAATATTACTTCGCTTGTAGAATAGTTATCGTCCTAGCGTAAGTTAGTTCTCCTTAGTTTCTTCCCATTCAGGATATGAACCCTAAAAGGGTATGCCCAACTCCCTCGGATTTAAATGCTGCCTCTCCTGTGAAGAAGCCTTTCCTATCAGCGATGGCCATTTCCACTGCATTCATTGCCTCGGAGAGTCACTCATGCCTCAGAAGTGCACATTTTGCCTCAAACTAAAATCGAGAGTTAGAAAGAACCACGAGCGAAAATTAAGCCTGCTCATGACGGAAAGCTCACTCCGACCAGCCTTCAACCCTGGACTCAGTACCCCGCAGTACAGTGATCCCCGACAAGGCCAATCTTGTCAACATTGTGGGCTAAGTACTCTCTAGGGACTTCAAAGAGGATTTGGATTTCTCTCAAAAAGTCTCAAACGTGCGACTAGTCCCCGGAATAAGGAATCAGCCAAGAGAAAGAGACCCCTTCAACCTCCTTCTGGAGCTCAAACTCCCTCTGCAAGATCTTTCTCCATTTCCATAGCTTTCCTCAATAACATTCTGATCACAGAAATATGCAGAGCAGTGATTTGGGCATCTACTCATACATTTGCTGAACATAATGCAGTCACCCATGACTCAGCTCGACCGTACTATCTTCAATATTGGACTCAACTCCAAAGCCCCACCCCTCCATTAGAGGTACTGTTGTAGAGTCACCTAGAGTGAAGCATCCATAGGGACATTATTTGAAGTAACCTCATCTTGTGCAGTAACTGGTTCTTTGAGATGTGTGTCCTTGTGGGTGCTCCACTACCGCCCTCCTCGCCTCTGCTTCGGAGCTCTTATCGATGAGCTGTGCGGTAGAGAAGGACCTGAGGGTGGTTTGCCTGCACGGCAATATATAATAGCAAGTCAGAGCACGCTACAGAAAGAGCAAATGTGCAGGCCGAACAGACACTGCTACCTAAAAATCTCTGATCTGAGGTGCAGGGACATGGATACATCTACAGTGGAACACCCATAGGGACACACATCTCTCTATATTATATACACTATACTAAACCTTGAGGACAGTGGAAACTACTATAAATTTTAAAAGTGTGGAAAATTGTATAAGATGTTATATATATATATGTGTGTGTGTGTGTGTGTCTAAAGTTACAGAAAAAATGTGTGATGAATTCTATTTGAGAAATAGTATGTGATCATGTAATGCAATAGCATTTTAATGAATATACTCAAGGTGTCAGAGTCAGGATCATACATATAACTTTAAACATTGGCATTTCATGACTTTAGTGCTTAAATGTGTTACCTTAATATTCTCATTTCAGTGTTTTTGTATGGAATCTATACTTTTTGTAAGACCAATCAAGTAACAATTTCTCTTTTACTCAGCCTTACTAAGAACACATTATATAACTACAGCACTGCATATGAATTATATGAATAAGCATTGGTTGCTTGGAGTCAAAATAAAGGCTACAAAAATAAAGGTTGTAGGACATGAATGTGAGACTGAAGGAACCACACGCAGCAACAGGAAGTGTCAACTATTTTGTTCCTTCATGAATCACAGCCCGGGTTCCATCGCAGATGCCTTCCTTCTCCTGTGGGGGGACCGTCTGCTTTACGCGTTCCCACCGATACCACTGGTCCACAAGGTGTTCCTCAAGGTCCACAGGGACCAAGACCGGGTCATATTGATAGCTCCAGCATGGCCACGCCAGCACTGGTTCACACAGCTCCTGGAAATGTCTGTGGTGACCCCGCTCACCTTACAGACCTAATCCCAGACCTAATCACGCAGGACCACGACCTAGAGTCGCTTCACCTCACAGCCTGGATGCTCCATGGCTAAATGCTATGGAACTGTCCTGTTCTGATCAAGTCAGACAAGTTCTCCTTGGCAGTAGGAAACCCTCGACAAGGGCAACGTACCTTGCCAAGTGGAAGAGATTCTCTCTCTGGTCAGAGCAGCACCATCAGTTGCTGATGCTCACCCCAATCCCATTCATACTGGATTACCTCCTCCATCTTAAACAATGGGACCTGTCCTTGTCATCGATAAGGGTCCACTTGGCTGCCATCTCCACATTCCATCCAGGTGTAGACGGCTTCTTGGTTTTCGCGAACCCTATGGTCAGCCGTTTTCTCAAAGGTCCTTGCCAGGCTTATGGGCCCTCCATCTGAGCCGCTGGTGACGTGCTCCCTGCTCTATCTCTCTTACAAGGTGGCCTTCCTGGTGGTGATAACCTCAGCTAGAAGAGTGTCGGAGCTCAGGGCCCTTACATCTGAGCCCCCTTGCACAGTATTTCATAAGGGAAAAAGTTCAGCTCAGGCCACACCTGGCTTTTCTCCCTAAAGTTGTCTCCCAGTTTCATATGAGCCAGGACATCTTCCTCCCAGTGTTTTATCCCAAGCCACATTCCTGCTACAGGGAGCGAAGGCTTCACTCTGGATGTCTGCACAGTGCTGACCTTCTGTATACAGAGAACTAAGCCATTCCGAAAGTCCATCCAATTATTCGTAGCAGTGGCGGACAGAATGAACGCCTCCCTGTCTCATTCTAACACATCTCGTTGTGGATCACATCATGCATTCGGGAGTGTTACGGCCTGGCGAAGGTGCCCGCTCCGCCGATCACTGCTCACTCCACCAGGGCTCAGGCCTCCTCAACTGCATTCCTGGTGCAGGTTCCCACCCAGGAAATCTGCAGAGTGGCAACGTGGTCCCCGATACACACGTTTACGATGCACTACGCGATCACACAACAGGCCAGAGACAATGCGGCCTTTGGACGAGCCATGCTCTAATCAGTGGATGACTCCAGTCCCACCTCCTGAACTTTAGCTTGTGAGTCACCTGGTTGGAATGGACATGAACAAGCACTCGAAGAAGAAAAAACAGTTACTCACCTTCTTGTAACTGTTATTCTTCGAGATGTGTTGTTCATGTCCATTCCAATACCCACCCTCCTATCCCTCTGTTGGAGTAGCCGGCAAGAAGGAACTGAGGGGGTGAGGGGTCGGAAGGGCGCAATATTGGGCACCATGAAGGTGTGTCTCCAGGGGGTGCCCAGGTCGACCCTACGGATGCTGCTAAGGGAAGAATCTTCCGGCAGGTGTGCACGCAGCGCGCACACACCTGGTTGGAATGGACATGAATAACACATCTTGACGAACAACAGTTACGAGAAAGTGAGTAACCGTTTTTTTCGTTATGCAGAGACTCATGTTATGCAACGCTGATCAGTTAGAACTCAGACTCTGAATTAAGCATGCCTTTGTCAGACTCTCTGGCTCTGAATGTTTACCGAATGCCACATAGTACCAGAAATAAAATTAATTAAGAAAATACCCTAAGTAGAATGAATGGACCAATTTAAAAGCCCCTCCAGAGCTGAAACTCTCTGAAAATATGGAAGACAATTGGAGAAGGTTTAAACCATGCTTCACTCTTTATCTGCAAGCAATGGATGCCATCAGAAAGGAAGACAGTCTAAAGGTAGTCTTGTTTCTGACAAAGGTGATTCTGAAGCACTTAATGTGTTTTATTGTTTTCATTTAACTCAGGCAGAAGAGACTAATTATGAAATTTTATTATAGAAATTTGAGTACTGCACTCAACATAAAAATGAAACATGAGATTTTTTTAAAACTGAGTACAAAAAGAATGTAAACCTATAAAAGGGTTTGTGACTGATCCAAGTCTGAAGATATAATCTTGCAATTGTGAGGGGTTAACAGAATTCCTGATAGGAGACCAGTTTGTGATGGGGATCTGAGACAAACAACTCAGAGAGAGAAACTATTGGAAGACCCAGAACTAACCATTGACAAAACAATTACAATTTGCCAAGCAAAAGAAGTCCCCTAGTCCAGATTGAAGCTTGAGGAGGGTGGATAGTGCCCTGACAATGTAGAGATGATAGGTAATCCAAAACCACACAAGAGAGACATGAAGTAGAAAAGCATGCAAAGCTCAAAGTCGGAGTCCATCAAAAACAGCACATGGAGTTGCACATGATGCAGCAAAGAGCACAAGCCAAGAAGATGCCCTGCATATGAGAAAAGATTCAAGAACTACAATAGATTACATCATTTTGCAACAGTTTGCAAGCACCAACAGACTGTGCACAGCATGGACATAGAGGCTGACCACAGCACCTTTGGCTGAGAGGAATTCTTCATAGGAGCACAAGATGATTGGACTACCAATCTGAAAGCAAATTTTAAGTTGGACATAGATGTACAAGCCACTGTGGTGTCAGAACAGTGGTATTATCACTGAAAGAAAAGCCATAGTGGAAGGTAAACAGGTAGAACTCAGGGCTGCCTGTCATGTATGTATGGGTAAATAACATATTGGAAAAGATACAATTTGTAATATTACCAGCAGAAAGAGAATCCGCTATTGGATTAAAAACATATCAAGCCCTTGGTCTCGTCAAGAAGGTGCACTCATTGGAAGGCAGGGGACCAAAACAACTGAGGAAGTGTTTGAGCTCTCAATATAGAATAGAACTGAAAGAGCCCAAGTGCCCCACAATTCACATCCCTAGGAAAGGGAAAGTTCCCCTTGCCCTAAGGCAGAGGCTAAAAGAGGAGCTGATTCAGCTCATTGCTCTGAGAATCATAGAGAGGGTATCAGAGGGGTAGCTGTGTTAGTCTGGATCTGTAAAAAGCAACAGAGTCTCCTGTGGCACCTTTAAGACTAACAGATGTATTGGAGCATAAGAAAGCTTATGCTCCAATACATCTGTTAGTCTTAAAGGTGCCACAGGACTCAGAGAGAGGGTAGAAAAGCCAAGAGAATGGTATACTTGTTGGTCATTGTAGAGGGAAAAAATATGTTCTTCTTATGTATAGATCCAAAATAATTAAATAAATATGTTAAAAGGGAACATTTTTCACTGCCTACAAGGGGAGAAAGTTTCGGAGAGATAGCTGATGCCAAATGATTTTGTATGTTTGATGCATCCTCCCATGAAGGAGTGACCAATTCCCTTCAGGCAGATGCATGACAGATATGAATATCCAATAACTGATCACGGACCAACTGATGGCATCTCTTAGGTGGCATGATGGGGTAGGTAGTGGTGCAGCTACCTGTATAAAATGCACATAGACCCTTTGAAAATGGATGTCAAAGCCAATAAACTTCTCCTTAAAGTCAGGCTTTCCGGGGCAAGTGGGGTTTCGAAGTCTTGGTAGGCAGCTCACTTAGAAGGCAAACTCCGATTTTAAACCAAGGGTATGAGGCTTGGACAGCCAACTTGTGAAGCTTGGACAGTCAATATACTTGTGAACTGATATCCATGTCATTGTACCTCAGAGGGCTAAGACGTTCCCTGCAAGCAATGTACAACAGCCTTGCCTAACTGTTGTAACTGGGCACAGGCTGCTAAAGTAGGAAGCGAGTGATTAAGTGGAGTAAGCAGTGATGTGCAAGTTGTAATGTAGTAATGCTGACTGGAAGAAGCTTGGAGCGATGTGAGGGCATAAAGAGGAGAAGAGTAAATATGGCATGTGTACAGGACACTAAATGAAAAGGTTGTAAAGCTAAGATACTGGTAGGGGGTTACAAAATCTACTATTCAGGCAGTAGTGTTGGAGTTATTCTGAATGAAACCATGGAGTGGCATGTGTTTGAGGTTACCAGAAGATCAGAGCGACTGATAAGTGTTAAACTGTGTTGGGAAGAGATAACTATCCATACAGTAAGTGGGTATGCATCACAGCTAGGAGAGGATCAAAAGGTAAAAGAGGAGTTTTCCCATACCTTATTGGAAACATACCACCCAATGAGAAGATAATTATCAGAGCAGATCATGCACATGTTGCAATTTTAAAGGCTGGATATGAAACATTCCACAGAGGATACGACATTGGAACCAGAAACCCAGAGGGGTAAACATTCCTACAGAGTTATCTGGCACTAGACTTGGTCATTACAAATGCACACTTTCAAAAGAGGTAAAGCCTTCTCATAACTTATGCCAGTGGAGGACGCAAGTCCAAAATTGATTTCTTTTTAACAAGAAGTAATAGATCACGAATAATCAATTGAAAGATAATACCTGGTAAGTGCAGCATGAACCAGCACAGACTTGTTGTGGACTTCAAAATGCAGAGAACTCGGAAACATCTGAACCTTTGCCATTGGAAATGCCTAAGTGGTAGAAACACAAAGATGGAAATGAAAAAATCTTTAAACAAGAAGTAATGCACAACTTCCTTCCTAAACGCAGTGATGTGTGGAGGTTAACTGGCATAAACCGAAGTTAACATTGCTGGAAATGGCACATGGAATCCTAGGAGTGATTAAACCAGTGCCAAAAAGAATAAGGAGGGAGACTTGGTGGTGGAATCCTGAAGTTAAAGAATCTTTTGAGAAGAGAAAGATAACTTTTTTTAAAAATGGCAGGCCAGTGGCATATAAGATTATAAAATGGCATATATGGAGGCAAAAAAGAAGTGTTGCAATAGCTAAAAATTTGGCCTTTGAATGAACAGCTATATAACTGACTGGGAGGATATAAGGGAGAAAAGATCATCTACAAACTCACCTAGGAAAGAGAGAAAACAACGAGGGATGTTCATGTTAGAAATGAACATATTATAAACAAATAGTGAATCAATCAATAAAGTCTGGAGTGATTATTTTGAAAGAGTGATGAATGAGGAAAACCCAAGAGAGGAACTAAGAACATGTAAACCAAACCAGGGTGTGATAGATAGCATGCAAGAGGAAAACATTGTACAGGCACTTAAGGAAAATGAAAAAGGAGAAAGCACAGGGCTAGATGAAGTACTGGTGGATGTGCTGAAGTCATTACGAAGGGGAACCATTGAACATTTTACAAGTCTGTTTAATTATATTGTTAAGAAAGAGAAAATATGAGATGAATAGCATAAAAGCTTTATGGCGTTCATTTTTAAACATAAAGGAGATATCACACTGATTGTAATTATCAGCCAATTAAGGTGATGTCACATGCTATGAATGTATGTAAGATTATTGAAAAGCATCTGCGTGGAAGAGGTGAAATTTGGAAGGGTCAGTACAGATCTATGCCAGGAAGAAGTACAATTGACACCATATTTGCTGTACAATTCCCCATGGAGAAGTTCAGAGAAAAGAGCTGGCAACAGGGCATGATTTTTGTGGACTTGGAGAAGGCTTACAATCATGTACCAAGAGAATGAGTTTGATGGCGCTTGCGATGGAAAAGTGTGCCGGAAGGATATGTCTGTCTTATCCAGGATATATATGTTGGAGTGACTACCGTAGTCAAAACTAAATGGGGCTACACAGAGAATTTCCAGTAAACATTGGCCTACATGAGGGGGTCAACGTTCAGCCCTTTTTTGTTTTTCATTTGTCTTGATAAGTAAGAATCTATGAAAGGAACTGCCTTGGAATATGCTGTTCACTGTTGATGTAGTTATATGGATGGAACATTGTGAGACCCTGCAAACCAACTTTAAACAGTGGCAACACAGTGTTGAGCAGGTGGAACTTAGAGTGAATGTTGATAAGACTGAGGCTATAATAACTGAGGGAGGAGGATCCACCATAAAGGATAACACAGAAAGAGAACTTAGAAGAGTGAAAGAATTTAAGTACCTTGGATTAATGGTTGCTGACAATAGTGTTCTCCTGAGCGATTCCTGGCATTGTACCAAAGGTACTTAGTGCAAATGACCCCATTTCTCTGTGATAAAAATATGCTAATAAAGTTAAAAGGTAGAGTATATAAAACTATACTTTGACCCATCCTAATGTACAGAACAGAGACATGGCAAGCCATAAGAAAATAAATCAACATGCTCTCCACCATGAAAATGAAGATTTTGAGATGGGCAAATGGTTGGACACTCCATGACAGGAAATTAAATGAGGTTGTGAGGGGCCTAATGCTAGGTGCCCCAGTTGAAGACAAGTTGAAGAAGGCTAAGCTATGTTAGTATGGACATGTCCAGAGGAGACCCAAGAGTTATATTGGTTGGATGGCTGTTACAATGATCGTGGATGGAAGATGAACAAAGGGAAGACCAAAAACTCAATACATGGACTGGATATCAGTGAACCTTAGAAAGACCAATTTGCACAACACCCAGGTTTATAATCTTGAGTTTTAGAAGAAGGCGGCTATAAAAGTAGCCAACCCTGATTAGATAAGTGGCAGGAAAGAAGAAGCTTAATACATCAGCAGGATTCTGGCAGATGCCATTAGAAAACAGTGCACATGTTTGTGCATATTCAACAGCTTCTCCAGATTCCAGAAGGGAGGGAGATAAGTAGGGCCCTACCAAATTCACGGTCCATTTTGGTCAATTTCAGTCATAGGATTTTTAAAATAGTAAATTTCATGATTTCAGCAATTTAAATCTGAAATTTCATGGTGTTGTAATTGTAGGGGTCTTGACCCAAAAAGAACTTGGGGCAGGGGGATCGCAAGGTTATTGTAGGGGGGAGGTTGCGGTACTGCTACCCTTACTTCTGCACAGCCGCTGGCAGTGGTCCCGCCTTCAAAGCTGGGCAGCTAGAGAGCGGCGGCTGCTGTCTGGGAGCCCAGCTCTAAAGGCAGAGCCGCCACCAGTAGCAGCGCAGAAGTAAAGATGGCATGGATGGTATTGCCACCCTTACTTCTGTGCTGCTGCCTGCAGAGCTGGGCCCGCAGTCAGCAGCTGCCGCTCTCCAGCCACCCAGCTCTGAAGGAAGCGCAGATGTAAGGGTGGCAATACTGTGATACACACGCCCCTAAAATAACATTGGGGCCCCCCCTGCAACTCCCTTTTGGATCAGAACCCCGAGTTTGAGAAACGCTGATCTCCCCCGTGAAATCTGTATTGTATAGGGTAAAAGCACACAAATGACCAGTTTTCACGGCCCGTGACGTGTTTTTTCATGGCCGTAAATTTGGTAGGGCCGTAGAGATAAGGGTCCCTGAATTGGCCATCTTTCCCAACAAGGTCTTAGACAGGGGTGAGACAGCTGAGCCTCTGGATAAGGAACAACCAGAAGTAATGGACTTACTGAGAACAGTGGTGCTGATATCTCCGGGGTGCCTTGTAGGTGTATAAAACAATGATGCAAGGCACCTCAGAGACTAACTGAATATTCCTAGTTAGTTTAGTTAGCAGGTTGGTTATAAGTATTTCACATAATGCTGATCAGTTAGAACTCAGACATTAAATGCAGCAGAACTCTGTCAGACTCCATGGTTTTGAGTGATCAGTGGACACCACATCATTGTTTTCTTGTATCCTTTCATCTGTCATTTCTTACCTTATTCTTAGATTGTAAACTCTCTTCTGTGTTTGTACAGCACTTAGCACAATGGTGTCCTGGTCCGTAACTGAGTGCTACGATGATGATGATAATAATTAAAAAGTATATGCCAAAACATATGTTCACTAAGGCTGTTTTATGACTACAAATGAAATAATATTTTTATATTAACCCTACAATTAATGTATAGAATCAAGGGACCAGATTTTGCCTGATAGGTGCTAGTTGCTTGGGGGACAATACCCAGCTGCACCTTATCAGGGAGAGCTTCAAGCCAGAATGTGCCTCCCCGTGATTCAAAGCAATGAGGGGGAGCATGCCCACTGCACCAACCCTTAAGATGGTGCTGCATGCTCTCCCTGTGTTACTGGTAAGATCTACTGATGAGGGTTGAGTCCATGGGCCCACCTCCTCCTTCCCCCTTTCTGCCCCCTTTTGGATAACTAGTATCCCAGGGGGAGCTAAGAGGAAGTAGTCCAGTCTCAGGAGAGTGCAAGGGCTGCAATTATTCCTATTCCTGGCCCAGAAGATGCAAGAAGAAGTGCTTCTTTGTGCCCTTCTCCTCAGTTCTTCTCTGTGCATGGGGCAAACACAATCTGGCTCCAACTGTTTATCAAACGGCTTCAATAATAGACTGCTGTCTGATTTATGCCCTTTCCCGGTGACAATAATAAAATGGAAGTGAATACAAATGCACACCCAGGAAGTAGCCATCACTAGAAATATTTAACTGATTACCCTTTATTTGAGTTTAGAAAGTGAATCGATAAGTGAATATATAATTGAATAACAGAGGTTGTCACCAAATTCTACAGACATAATGATAGCTGTTTGATCTATATCTGAGCATGTTGAAGGTCATAAAATGAAGGTCATGTTCAAATCCAATTGCAATTCAGGAAAAGTATCCTGGCTTATTAGCATTAGTGTAGTGCTAGATTCTGTTTACACTGGTAAACAGATTAAAATACTTGACATGTTATTCAATTAAATGTGAGATTGCTAACTGACAGACCAAAGTGTATTGATTTTTCCAGCCACATTAAACTAAATACATGGCACAGTGTTTCATTAGCTTTTGTGCTTAACCCTTTCACATTAACCCAGTTACCCAGTGTAACATGTATGTGCATCAAATAAAATAGTCTTAAACTTCTAAATTGGCAGTCATTGGAAAAAATGGATTCTTCTTGAGGGATTCTGATATATTCTTATCACTGGATGTGTTTCGTCTTTGCCATGAGTCAGTGTTCTCTAAATGTCCAAAGACATGCAAAAAGACTCTCACTCCATGTTCATTCAGCAAGTGCATAGATTCATAGAGTTTAAGGCCAAAAAGGACCAATAGATCATCTAGTTTGGCCTCCATTAAATGTCATCCATTTACTCCTGTACTGAGCCCAATACCTTGTGTTTGGCTAATGGATATCTTCCAGAAAGGCATCCAGTCTTGATTTGAAGACATCAAGAAATGGAGAATCCACCACTTCCCTTGGTAGTTTGTTCCAATGGCTAATCATCCTAATTGTTAAAAAATATGCCTAATTTCATAGATTCTCAGGCCATAAGGGACCATTGTGATCATCTAGTCTGGGGTTCTATAGAACTTCACCAAAATGATTCCTAGAGCAGATCTTTTAGAAAAACATCCAATCTTGATTTAAAAAGTCAGTGATGGAGAATCCACCATGATCCTTGGTAAACTGTGTCAATGGTTAATTAGCCCCACTGTTAAAAACGTACACCTTATTTCCAGTCTGAATTTGTCTAGCTTCAACTTCCAGCCATTTGATCGAGTTATACCTTTCTCTGCTAGATGGAAGACTCTGTTATTAAATATTTGTTCCCCATATAGGTATAGACTGTAATCAAATCACCTCTTATCCTTCTCTTTGTTAAGCTAAATAGATTGAGCTCCTTGAATCTATCACTAGAAGCCATGTTTTCTAATCCTTTAATCATTCTCATGGCTCTTCTCTGAATCATCTCCAATTTATCAACAACCTTCTTGAATTGAGAACACCAGAT
Organism: Malaclemys terrapin pileata; assembly: GCF_027887155.1. Classification (NCBI taxonomy): domain Eukaryota; kingdom Metazoa; phylum Chordata; order Testudines; family Emydidae; genus Malaclemys; species Malaclemys terrapin. Next base: position 169,423,991 of record NC_071507.1, read on the forward strand.
TTGGATACAGTATTCCAGCAGTGGTTACACCGGTGCCAAATACAGAGGTAAAATAACCACTCTGCTACTCAAGATTCCCCTATTTATGAATCCCAGGATGACATTAGCTCTTTTGGCCACTGTGTCACACTGGGAGCTCATGTTCAACTGATTGATTATCCATCATGACCCCCAAATCTTTTTCAGAGTCACTGCTTCTCAGGGTAGAGCCCCCCATTCTGTAAGTATGGCCTACATTCTTCATTCCCAGATGTATACATTTACATTTAGCTTAATTAAAACTCATATTGTTTGCTTGTGCCCAGTTTACCACGTGATCCAGATCTCTCTGAATCAGTGACCTGTTCTCTTCATTATTTACCACTTTTCCAGTTTTTGTGTCATCTGCAAACTTTATCAGTAATAACTAGGTTTTCTTCCAACTCATTGATAAAGATGTTAAATGGCATAGGACCAAAAACCAATTCCTGCAGGACCCCACTGGAAACATACCCACTCAATGACCATTCCCTGTTTACAGTTACATTTTCAGACCTATCAGTTAGAATTAGTTTCTAATTTGAGTTTTTCTGGCTTCAACTTCCAGCTGCTGCTTCTTATAATGCCTTCCTCAGCTAGATTACAGAGCCCCTTAGTATCCAGTATTTTCTCACTGTGAAGGTAGTGACACACTGTAATCAAGTCACCATGCAATCTTCTTTTTGGTAAACTAAATAGATTGAGCTCTTTAAGGTCTCACTGTGAGTCTCCAGCCCTTGAATCATTTTTGTGGCTCTTTTGTGCACCCTAACAATTTTTCAATATCCTTTTCAAAATGTGGACACCATTACTGTGTGCAGTATCCCAGTACTGTTTCACCATTGTCATATACTCCCTGTTTATACATCCAAAGATTGCATTAACATTTTTTGGCACAGCATTGCACTGGAAGCTCATAATGGTATGCTTGTCCACTATGACCACTATATCCTTTTTAGTCACTGCTTTTCAGGAGACAGTCTCCCACTCTGTAGGTATGGCCTATATTCTTTGTCCGGGGATGTTCAACTTGCATTTGGCTGTATTAAAATGCATTTTGTTTCAGTGGGCCCAGCCTACCAAGCAATCCAGATTGCTCTGTATGACTGCCTTGTCGTCGTCATTATTTGCCATTCTGCCAATCTGTGTGTCATCTCCAAATTTATATTTATACACTAAATTTATATTTACTTCCAGATCATCGATGAACATATTAAATAGCATCACGCTTAACATCAATCTCTGTGGAATCCTCCTAGAAACACCTTCATTTGATGATGATTTTCTATTGATACATTTTTTTTTAGATCTGTTAATCAGTTCTTAATCCGTTTAACCTGTTCTTTATTGATATTATATAGTGTCATATTTTTAATTGGAATGTCAAGTGTGTTACTAAGTCAAATACCTTACAAAAGTCTAAGAACTAGCCCATATTGATGGTCATAGTATACTACTATCCATAATATTTTCTATGAGTGGGACATATTTTAAAAATGCAGTTACAGGGAAAGAAGATAGGGTTTCCATACGTCCGGTTTTTCCCGGACATGTCCGGCTTTTTGGTAATCAAACCCCCATCCGGGGGGAATTGCCAAAAAGCCGAACATGTCCGGGAAAAATACCGCCGGCCAGGCACTTCCCCTCCTGGGCTCTGGCTGCTGTGCTCCTCCCCTGACTCTTCAGCTCTGTTTAAGAGCCGAACTGCCCGAGTGCTACTGGCTTTGGGCAGCCCCCATGCCTCTGGACCCTGAGCTGCCGGCCGGGCACTTCCCCTCCCTGGCTCAGGGGGCTCAGGGTCTGGAGGCAAGGGGGCTGCCCGAAGCCGGTAGCGCTCGGGCAGCTCGGCTCTTAAAAAGAGCCGAAGAATCAGGGGAGGAGCACAGCAGCCAGAGCCCGAGAGGGGAAGTGCCCGGCCGGGGCGCAGGGTCCGGAGGCTGCCATAGTCCAGAGGGGAACACAGGCAGATTCCTAGGAGGATTTTTAAGACAGACAGAATTCAGTGCCTCCTCACCCAACCAACTCCCCACACTACAGGCTGCATCACAATCTGGAGCTTCACTATGAAAAACAAAGGAAAAACAGTTGCATAGTAGCACAGTAACAAACACAATCACAGCAGGACCAATTAAAACAGGAACTATACATGAAAGGAAAAGGAATTGAAAACAAACTGTAACTTGAAGTATCCCATCCTTCCTACTGTAAGGGCCACAATTAGATTTGTTTAGTTTTAAGGGGGAAGGGAGAATTGAAATGTTTCGTACCATACACAATAAAATAAAGGAAACAGAGGGACATGATTTTTACAGCTACTCGATGTGAATGATGACCATGAGCCAGTTTCTACTGCTCTCAAAAGTCTCATTGACATAACATAACAGAATTACATTAGAATTTGGCCTATTGTGGTCTCTGTGTAAATGACCCACATGTAAAGATAGGAAAGAATGAGTTCCCCCAATGCTGATCCTCACGAAGGGATCTGAGGGATTCTAACCGTCTCTTTGGCTCAGGCCTCCATTGGAAGGCTAAAAAAAAAAAGTCTGCCGGTATGGCCTGGGAGGGTTCCTTCCTGTCTTCAAATCTGGTTAGCTACTTAGCTTGTACACATAAGCCAAACTAAGTTAATCCTCTAACCCTCTTTTTAATCAGAGGTATCCTAGCTACCCTAGAAATTGCCTTTTTACTTAAATCCTATGGAAAGGGATAGGGCCCTGACTCATCTCATTGGGGAGGAGGGCTTTTTAAACTCTTCAAGAGCATTTTCTTTGCTTGGAGCTAATCAGAAAATAAACTATAAAACCTATAAGCCTACAAAAGCTATAAGCTGTAACAAACCCAAATCAAGTCAACCTTTGTCATTCTTCCTTTTTGGAGAACTGAGAGAGAAACATTTTGAATGAAAAATGTGCATGATCAAGCAGACTACCCAAAAGCCTGCTGGAGAAAGGCATCTTAGGGTATGTCTACACTACGGGATTAATCCGAATTTATATAATTCGAATTTTGTAAACAGATTGTATAAAGTCAAATGTATGCGGCCCCACTAAGCACATTAATTCAGTGGTGTGCGTCCATGTACCGGGGCTAGCGTCGATTTCCGGAGCGTTGCACTGTGGGTAGCTATCCCATAGTTCCCGCAGTCTCCCCCGCCCATTGGAATTCTGGGTTGAGATCACAGTGCCTGATGGGGCCAAAAACATTGTTACAGGTGGTTCTGGGTACAGCCTCACCCCTCCCTCCATGAAAACAACGGCAGACAACCATTTTGTGCCTTTTTTCCTGGGTGAACACAGCAGACTCCATACCACGGCAAGCATGGAGCCCGCTCAGCTCAAGACAGCAGTCATGAACATTGTAAACACCTCTCACATTCTCGTGCAGTTTATGCTGAGCCAGGACCAGAAAAACGAGGCGAGGAGGCGGCGGCGACGGCAGCGCAGCGACAAGCGTGATGAGGACATGGACATGGACACAGAATTCTCTCAAACCGCGGGCCCCGGTGCTTTGGAGATCATGTTGTTAATGGGGCAGGTTCTATCCATGGAACGCTGATTCTGGGCGCGGGAAACAAGCACAGACTGGTGGGACCGCATAGTGTTGCAGGTGTGGGATGATTCCCAGTGGCTGTGAAACTTTCGCATGCATAAGGGCACTTTCATGGAACTTTGTGACTTGCTGTCCCCTGCCCTGAAACACCAGAATACCAAGATGAGAGCAGCCCTCACAGTTGAGAAGCGAGTGGCGATAGCCCTGTGGAAGCTTGCAATGCCAGACAGCTACTGGTCAGTCGGGAATCATTTTGGAGTGGGCAAATCTGCTGTGGGGGCTGCTGTGATGCAAGTAGCCAAAGCAATCACTGAGGTGCTGCTATGAAAGGTAGTGACTCTGGGAAATGTGCAGGTCATAGTGGATGGCTTTGCTGCAGTGGGATTCCCTAACTCTGGTGGGGCAATAAATGGAACCCATATCCCTATCTTGGCACTGGAGCACCAGGGTACCCACTACATAAACCGCAAGGGGTACTTTTCAATGGTGCTGCAAGCACTTGTGGATCACAAGGGACGTTTCACCAACATCAACGTGGGCTGGCCGGGAAGGGTTCATGATGCTCGCGTCTTCAGGAACACTACTCTGTTTAAACGGCTGCAGCAAGGGACTTACTTCCCGGACCATAAAATAACCGTTGGGGATGTTGAAATGCCAATAGTTATTCTTGGGGACCCAGCCTACCCCTTAATGCCATGGCTCATGAAGCCATACACAGGCAGCCTGGACAGGAGTCAGGAGCTGTTCAACTACAGGCTGAGCAAGTGCAGAATGGTGGTGGAATGTGCATTTGGCCGTTTAAAAGGTGGCTGGCGATCGTTACTGACTCGCTCAGACCTCAGCCAAACCTATATCCCCATTGTTATTTCTGCTTGCTTTGTGCTCCACAATCTCTGTGAAAGTAAGGGGGAGACCTTTATGGTGGGGTGGGAGGCTGAGGCAAATTGCCTGGCCGCTGATTACGTGCAGCCAGACACCAGGGCGATTAGAAGAGCACACCAGGAAGCACTGTGCATCAGAGAAGCTTTGAAAACCAGTTCCATGACTGGCCAGGCTACAGTGTGAAATTTCTGTTTGTTTCTCCTTCATGAAAACCCGCCCCCTTTATTGACTCATTCTCTGTAAGGAACCCACCCTCCCCCTTCCCCCAGCTTGCTTTCAAAGGAAATAAAGTCACTATCATTTAAAAATCATTTATTCTTTATTAATTGATTATAAAAAGAGGGAGAGAACCCGGGTGGGGTTTGGGAGGAGGATCGGCGGGAAGGAAAAGGCCATTAAAAAGTTAAAAAAAGACAGTCTTTTGCTTGGGCTGTCCACTGGGGTGGAATGGGAGGGTGTACGGAGCCTCCCCCCCCGCATTCTTATACGTCTGGGTGAGGAGGCTATGGAACATGGTGAGGGGGGGTGGGGGGTTATACAGGGGCTGTTGCGGCACTCTGTTATCCTGCTGCCATTCCTGAAGCTCCACCAGACGCCGGAGCATGTCTGTTTGCTCACGCAGCAGCCCCAGCGTTGCATCCTGCCTTCTCTGATCTTCCTGCCGCCACCTCTCATCTCGAGCGTCTCTCCTCTCCTCACATTGGTCCCTCATGTCCTCACGTTGGTCCCTCCTGTCCTCACGTTCACTGGCTTCTTTCCTATACTTTGAAACCGTGTCCTTCCACTCATTCAGATGAGCTCTTTCACTGCGGGTGGATTCCATGATTTCTGCGAACATCTCGTCTGGCGTCTTCTTTTTCCGACGCCTTATCTGAGATAGCCTTCGGGACGGAGGAGGGAGGCTTGAAGAATTTGCAGCTGCTGGAGGGAGGGAAAAAAGGAGAGAATTTTTTAAAAAGATACATTTTGCAGAACAATGCTTATACTCTTTCACGGTGACCAACACTATTCACATTACATAGCACATGTGATTTCTATGCAAGGTCGCATTTTGCCTCTTAATATTGAGTGCGTGTGGCTTTGCTGCTAGAGATCACAGACGCAGGTCCGGGCAACAGAATTCGGCTTGCATGCGGCCATGGTAAGCCATTGTCTTTCGGCTTCTGTGCCCTCCTTTCCCACATACCAAGCAAAGCCCGTTGAGTGCTGCGGTTTTCCTGTTAACCTTCAGCAGCAGAAACTAACCCCCCCCCATCCAATTCTCTGGATGATCGCTTTATCCCTCCCCCCACCACGTGGCTGGTATCAGAGAAGATCTCTGCAGGAACCAAACTAACACCCCCCGACCCCGCCATGAATTCTCTGGGATGTTCACTTTATCCCTCCCCCCACCGCGTGGCTGGTATCAGGGAAGATCCCTGCTAGCCAAACGCGAAAAGCTCTGGGCCAATTCCCATCCCCTCCCCCCGCACTTGGCTAATTGCAGGGAAGGATTTCTTTTCAGCCACAGGCAAACAGCCCAGTAAGAACGGCCATCTCTGTCCCCTTAATTAAATTCCCGTATTTCAACCAGGTTACCATGAGTGATATCACTCTCCTGAGGATTACACAGTGAGATAAAGAACGGATGTTGCTTGAATGCCAGCAAACACCGGGACCATACGCTGCCAGGCTTTGTCATGCAATGATACCAGATTACTTGCTGCAAGCATGGCACAGTCAAGTGTCCTACCATGGAGGACGGAATAAGGCTGCACTGCCCAGAAACCTTGTGGCAAGGCTTTTGGAGTACCTCCAGGAGAGCTTCATGGAGATGTCCCTGGAGGATTTCCGCTCCATCCCCAGACATGTTAACAGACTTTTCCAGTAGCTGTACTGGCCGCGAATGCATCCCAAGTCCTCAGGGCAAAGTAATCATTAAATAACGCTTGCTTTTAAAACAAGTTTTATATTTTAAAAGGTAAACTCACCTGAGGTCCCTTCCATGGGGTCGTGGTCTTGGATACTGGGTTGGGAGGGTACTTCAGTCAGACTGAGAAAAAGATCCTGGCTGTTGGGGAGAACGGAGTGCTGGATGCTCTCCGCAAACTCATCCTCCTCCTCCTCCTCTTCCCCGTCCGCAGAATCCTCAGGTGTGGCTGATGAAATTATTCCCGCCTTGGAATCCATGGTCAGAGGTGGGGTAGTGGTGGCGGCCCCCCCTAGAACTGCATGCAGCTCGGCGTAGAAGTGGCATGTCTGCGGCTCTGACCCGGAGCGACCGTTTGCCTCCTTTGTTTTTTGATAGGCTTGTCTGAGCTCCTTGACTTTCACGCGGCACTGATCTGAGTCCCTATTGTGGCCTCTCTCCATCATGCCCTTGGAGATTTTTTCAAAAGTTTTGGCATTTCGTCTTTTCGAACAAAGTTCTGCTAGCACTGAATCCTCTCCCCATATAGCGATCAGATCCAGTACCTCCCATACAGTCCATGCTGGTGCTCTTTTTCGATTATTGGCCTGCATGGTTACCTGTGCTGATGAGCTATCTGTGGTCACCTGTGCTCTCCACGCTGGGCAAACAGGAAATAAAATTCAAATGTTCGCGGGGCTTTTCCTGTCTACCTGGCCAGTGCATCCAAGTTCAGATTGCTGTCCAGAACGGTCACAATGGTGCACTGTGGGATAGCTCCCGGAGGCCAGTACCATCGAATTGCGGCCACACTAACCCTAATTCTGCACCAAGTGAACCTTCCATTTCTAGTGCCCTATGTGTTTGTTGCTGTGCCTTGCTTTTCTATGACAATTAGCAACAGTGTGGTAAGGTGGCCTATGCACCTGTTTCACAGTACCACATTCAGATTAGTGGCCCGGTAGGTCTGTATTGCTGCCACTCTCGGTTGGGTTAACCTTTGTCTGGATATGGTGCTTCATCTTGTATGGTGCCAAACAAACTCAGGGAAATTTCAATAGCTTCCTGAAAATGTGCACTTACTTTCAGCTCAGCAACTGAATTACCTCTGTAGGATAAAGGCTTTTAGTACTGCAGATGATGTTAGAAATAAATTGATCTGTACACTACATCATGGAAAGTGTAAGGAATGAAACTTTTGTAAAAACTGAACTGCTAGCAGGTTAATGAAGGGCAACTTTGGTCCAACAGTTATTTCAGCACTTTTCCTCCCATCTTGGCCCATGGCTTCATCTTGACTCCATGAAGCTGCATGAGCCAAGGAACAATATCAGGAATCACACAGTGGCTTAATGTCTATCTTTGGCTCAGATGGGAAGAAACTCATGCTTCTCGGGTCTGACTGGATTTCAGAGCTGGCTTGAGCTGAACTGGTTGATCAAATCATCAGAAAGCATCAGTGCCCAGTCGGTTTTTATAGTTACTGCACTGCAACAAAAATAAAAATCCATATGTGAAATGCAAAATTGAAACATGCAGTTGAAACCATGCTTGGCTAAAAGCATTGTCCATCTGTCAACAGTGAAGCAGGTACCTTGATTGACATTGAAATTATTGTGATTAGACTGGAAAGTTAACGGTCTTTTAAAAGGAATGCGAGTGTGAAATTCTCTGAAGGAAGAGACTGTGCAGTGCAGGCCCCATGCAGTATCCCTGCAGTGCAGTCTTAAAGCATTGAGGTGGAGGGGAGTCTAGATCACAATTTTAGGTTCCCACTCTGCATGAAACTCACCAAGCAGTGCCTATGCTTGGGAGTTAGTGAAGATCCGAGACCATAGCTACGTACTCCGGTGGCTAGCCCCTCCCACAGCTAATGCCACCGTGGCTACATTTCTATTTTTAGCATGTTGTATCTTTGCAAATTGGAATTTACACCTCCAGTGCAAACATGTATTTACAGTGCTTTTTTGCTGTTTGGGTTATTCAGCACTAGCTGTTCCACACCAACTATTTTGGGCTTTTTCCACCTTGCGAACAAGTCCTAAATAAGGGGTGAATAAAGGGGAAATCATGAATGAAGAGTGAAAATAGAGGGATAAAGAGAGGAGAGAGTGGTTGAGTTTAGGGGAGAAAGTGGGAGCGGAGGAAAGTGAATGTGAGTGAAGGTCACAAGGACTGCATTTACCACTGTCACATTTGTGCTTAGTCTGGTTGTCATTCTTGCACACAAGAAAAATGAAAATGGGTCCCCATGATGGTTTTTAGCCATGTCTGAAGTCATTTGACACGGCAAAATGATAGAACAAAATGGCATCTCTACAATCAAAAGGGCTAGAAACTTTTTTTAGGCCTTTATTCTGGAGAATACAGCAAAATCTTAGGAGAAATCCCAAATCCCCACATCCTACGGCTGTCAGAAGTGTAGATTTTCACTGTTCCTCCTCTTGTGTTACACTTTCACTCCACTAAGGTATTTAAATTCTTAATATCCTTTCCACCTCACCTCACCTCACAGTCAGGAGGCCTCAGCAGTGAATCAGAATAAAGGCCGCCTAATCAAAAAATAAACGTTGTACAAATGTTTCACTTTTTAATTAAAATATTTTCTATGATTTAGTTACCTGATAGGTTCTTTTACCCTGTGTTTAAGTTAATGTGAGAATCTTCCAGTGATAGTGTGTACAGCATAATTAATGTACCTTTACTTGAGATTATACCTAAGAATACCTATCTAATCAAGTTAAATAGCCAACAACTGTGCTGGCACAATGCCATTCCAAAAATAATAGATGTCTTGTTAAGGGATTAGGACATTTAAATAAGAACACAGATAGGAAAAGATAAGAACCATACATAATCTACAATGTAAGGCAATTACAAGAGAACAGAAACAGCAGTGAATGTGTCCAAAAGGGTGCAAGAATAGAAATTCAGCTGGCAAATTCCTCACCAAAACTCTTTAATTTAATTTAAAGCTTTGAATCATTTTCTATCACACTAAGAAGGCTACAGTAATTTATCTCGTGGTATGTTGTTGGAATGCACTTTCTGTAGTTTAGAGACAGCAAGCGAATTCTCTGACATTTTATATTTATTATTGGCCCGATTCACTAATGTATTACAATGGAGTTAAATTGGCATAAAACTGGAGTAGCACAGTGGTGATTCAGGCCCATGAATGTTTCCCAGGGTAGATACAAGCATGTACAATTTCTAAATTAGGAAGTATTTGTGGATTCTGAAAATCTCCTTATCAATTATTGTTGAATTTAAACAAATAACTTTCTTAGAAGATTATTTAGATAGAGGGTAATTTAGGGTTTTTGCTCCTTGTTCCAGTACACTTTTCTGAAGCTGTAATAATTAAACATGTCAATATTTTCCACTTTAATATTAATCCATTGATTAATTTTGACCTAAGTCACATACAAAATATTGTCCAGCCCTGCCCACCCCCCAAAAAAAATATTAAAGAAAGAGGTTTCTACAGCTTTGCTGATCAGATATTTTGGAGGTGACATCTAAAAATGTATTACTAGGTTAAAAAAAAAAAACTAGGATTCATGACTCACAACTTCTAAAAAAAACCCACATAGAATACATTAACCCACACAATCGGTGTTGGTTTGATAAAAATCTGAATGTTTGGTTTGCGGGGAAAAGTGACATGTAGGTTCTAAGAATGACTGGAATTATGTATTTCTGGTATAAACCTGTGCTGTGGAATTACAGCTAAATGATGGCTATTCTACTTCATCAACCTGCTGTGTGCTCTTAAAACAGCCACTGTGTTCCACCTGAAACATTTCAGCATTGAGCGAAGTGAATTATATACCACTTGGTAAAGCCTTAAAAATAGAATTTATGTGGTGTTTAGACCTTGTGTCGGCCCTCTGCATTAGGGGTCAGTTCATCTTAAAGGCATATAGTCCCGCATCTTCACAAAGGCCTATCATCACAAGAGGAGCTGAATAAAAAAAATCCACCACCTTAGATCTTTAGTGAGCACCGAACAAGATCCTTATTTGTACGATTGCATCGTAGCAGTGAATGGAGTTGAAGCCGCATTACTGCTGGCAGTCCTCTATCCCAAAGTAGGGCTAAGAATTGGGCTGGCCAGAAAACAGCAATTCCACTTTGTGAACAATTTCGAGGTTTCAAAAAAGGAAAGAAAATGAGACCTTTTGATTTTTTTCTTTTGTGTTTAAAAAAAAAAAACCCTGAGCAAGACCTAAGCCAGAATAGTCAATAGCTGCTGATTAGGGCACTTGTCTGGGAAGTGGGAGACCAGGTTCAAGTCCCTGTTCTGTCTGATTTGAAGCAAGGACTTGTACCTTGGTCTCCTACAGGTAAGTGCCCTAACCACCAGGTTATTGGCTGTTGGGAGGTCTCTCTCTGGCTTTCATTTTGACCTGAGAAATTTTTGTCAAACCCAGTACATTTCCGTGAAATATTTAGATTTTGACAAAACAGCATTTTTAATAGAAAACGGTTTCTTGAAAATTTTTCAACCAGCTCTGTCTATGAATGACCCATTTTTCCAGACCCTGCACTGTCTGAACGTTGGAAGCAGATAAAAAATTGAGAAAATCATCATATGTTTTCTGCAGCAGTGCAACAGGTCCCTTGAGAGTTCCAAGAGCAGTGAAGCTTGTCTCTCTCACCAACAGAAGTTGGCCCAATAAAAGATATTACCTCACCCACCTTGTTCCTCTAAAAGCAGTGAAGTTAACAGAAGGTAAATGACATAGTCAGAGCCAGGTTTTCTGGAGTGGCATTTATGGCTGCAGCTAGAGTCTCTCAGTAAAATGTTGTACTGTAAGGCAACATTACAATGTAAAGTGTAGTAAGGTTGAACTACTTTATTGCCAAAGTGCTGTGCTATGCTAAGAAGACAAACACTGATTTTTGCTGGAACATTTTTGTACTGTCACATAACTGCAGTATCCATCCCAGTCACTAAATAAAAGTAGGATTGGAAAAAAAAATCCACCTCCTGTCATATGATCCTTAAAATGCATGAAATTTAAAGCTCTGCTAATAATGGGCCAACTGCTGAAGATCTTTGCTGTTTTTATACAGGCTTTCCTTAGGGAAGACTCCTGTTAACTTGATACTTTATTTTTAAAGTAGCAGTCACATTATACAAAGTGAAAGAGTGACAGGCAAGGAGTCATTATCAGACCTAAAAAAATTGATATTTTTGCTAAAATAAGATTAGTCAAATAGGATTTATATATATATATTTATATATTTTTCAGTGCAAGACAGAAGTATATGCACAGTATACATCTAAACTCTGTATACTATGCGTATACTTCTGTCTTGCAGTGAGAAATATCAGAAGGGTCAGAATGGCAGTCATCATTAAATTCAGGTCCCTTGGGCCATCCCGCACCGGAGCCACTCCCCATGGTGACAATAACTTGCATTTGTAGCTTTGAACTTAATCCCTAAAACTATCTACATACAGCACCAAAATACAGCTACTTGGCAGTCACCATGACGACCTGATGCCGCACTGCAATGCAGGAGTAAGTTTGACCAAAGACAGCTTGGCTGCATCCCAGTCTTTGAGATAGTGCCAGGAGACCTTTCTTGTTCTCAGAGAGCAGATGGGACCTCAGATTTTTCAGTTCAGCCTTTCTTGTACACAGAGAGCAGACGAGACCTCAGATTTTTCAATCCAACCTGAAATCATGGATCTCAGTTTATCTGCTTTGAAGGGCATGCAAAAATATCTGCTGTAAGAAATGGAACAATAAACAATGATGACTTTCAGCAAAGTTTGAAAAGTATTTACATGTTTTGTTGAATATCTTAACTGATATAATTGATAGCTGTTAGTGTTTAAGACTGCCTCTCATGTATATACATCTGCTTTGCCCTTTTCTGGGTTTATGCTGAAGCTTCTCGTACAAACATTTAATAATTTCAGGTTGTCTAATCACATCTTATTGTTTGTTTTTAAGTGTCATATTTTCTCACTGGTGTCTTGCTATAGAGTGAAAGCTGTGTCAAGTTTATAGGAATATCCTGCTAAAAATACTGGACCTGAGTCTGCTTTCAATGTTTGGTGTAAATCAGGGATAACACCACTGAAGTCAATGAGGATATATTGATTGTATGTCAGTGCAAAGTGAGGTGAGAATCAGGCTCACTTTAAAAAAGAAGGCTGATGGACTGAGCCTCTGTTGCTGAACTTCAAACCCATGGCTCTAGGGAATCTAGGATTTAGTGAAGGAATCTGCCGATGCAGTGGCCAGGAAGAAAGAGAAGAGAGATCATTGCTGTTTTTAACTCAGATATATGGAGGTGAAGGCCCCCTTTAATCCAGGAGCACAGGAGAAGCCATCAGTGCCAGTTTTCCTACCCAAGGATTGCCTTCTTGAAATATGTGAGTGGATTAGAGACTGCAACTAATTAATATTCTCACATAAAACAGCATGGTGGCCAAAACTCTAGTGAAGGCATCCATTGAAATGAATGAGTACTAGTTTATATTCTCTTTATTTTAATTCCTTCACGCTGCCAATTTGAATTCTTTCTCTAGAGGATGGTGTTGGTGTCCTTGTCTTTCCTCATGTCCAAAGAAGGCTTAGAAGGAGGCTTGTTTAAGAAACAAAACACAGAGGAAAAAGGGATGGGTAAACTGCTGCAAGCTAGAGGGAGGTGGCGCCAAAGGCTTCCAGTACTCTCATTTTTGCATTCCTAGCGCAAGAAATCATTTTTATCCAAACACTCGTGACATTTTGATCTGAAATAATGATATATAATATAGTATATAATATAATAAAGTACCATAAACCATGTAAACAATGTACAGTAAGTGCTAAGTCAAGTTATTTTTGAGGAAAAAATCTTAAAGATAATGAACTTTTCTTAAAATATTGTTATGCTGGGGGTTGCATGAAACCTTGGAGCTAGCAGGCCTAAAAGTTGCCCTTCATTCAGGATAAATGTGAAAAGCAATTAAGCTTCTTTATGGACTAGATAGCTGCCAGTAGGAGCCACTATCCAAAACACAGATGGCATGCAAGACTGGAGTAGAAGTGAGCCATGAGGTCTGAGGGGGTTTTCCCTGGAATCTTACTGCAAACACAGGGAGGTGGGTATTTGAGGGAGCTGCGTGTGAGAGAGAAGTGCCAGAAACACTACAGAAGCACCCAGAGACGGCAACAAGGAAGCCCTGATTCTGAGAAAATGAAGAGACAGCTTTTTGGGTAGAATGTTGGCCAAAAAGAGGCTTAGAACTATGAGCAGAGACAGTAAGGAGTACAAAAATATCGCACAAGCCTGTAGGCAAAAAATTAGGCTACAGTACAAAATGAGTTACACCTAGACAGGGACATAAAAGGAAAGAAGAAATTCTTTAAATACATTAGGAGCAAGAGAAAAACAAAGGAAACTATAGGTCCACTATTTAGCAGATAAGGAGATCTAATAACTGATTACGTCAAGAAGGCTGAGGTGTTTAATGCCTATTTTGCTCTGGTCTTCACTAAAAAAGTTGAGGGTGCTCATATTAACAACAAGAGGAAAGGTATGCAAGCCAAAATAAGGAAAGAATGGCTTAGAGAATATTTAGATAAGTTAGACATATTCAAGTCAGCAGTGCCTGATGGAATTCATCCTACTGTATTTAAGGAACTAGCTGAAGCAATCTTGGAGCCATTAGCAATTATCTTTGAGAACTCATGGAGGAGATATGATGTCCCAGAGGACTGGAGAAGGGCAAACACAGTATCTATTTTTGAAAAGGGGAATGAAGAGGGCTCGGGGAATTATAGACCAATCAGCATAACTGGAAAGACACTGGAACAAATTATTAAACAATCCATTTGTAAGCAGTTATAAGGAATAGCCATCATGGATTTGTCAAGGACAAATCATGCCAAATCAACCTAATTTTCTTCTTCAACAGGGTTACTGACCTAGTGGATGGGAGGAAGCAGTATACATGATATATCTTGATGTTAGTAATGCTTTTGACACATTCCCACATGATATTCTCATAAGCAAGCTAGAGAAATGTGGTCCAGATGAAATTACTATAAGGTGGGTGCAAAACAGGTTGAAAGAATGTACTAAAAGAGTCGTTATCAATTGTTTGCTGTTAAACAGGGAGGGTGTGTCCAGTGGGATCCCACAGGGATCAGTCCAGTACTGTGATGGGAAAAAATCACGTTTGCAACTAGATACACTTGGTACCTGTTAGAAAATGGTACCTACACCAAATGGTGAAGCCATGTTTGGATCGATCAGATGATCCAGACTCTGTTCTAAAGTTAGGGCCCCCAGTTTTTCCCCAGGAGGTCTGCTGCTTGTGGAGTCTCTGTTCCAGCACCAACTCTCTGGTCTTTCCCCCATGGGCATTTTGGGGAAGTCACATTGTTATCTCTGCACCATTTCTGGCTACTCCAGTAGGTAGGATCCTGTGTTCACATAGGCTAGGATTTTCAGAGGACCCTAAGGGAGTTCGGTGCCCAAAATCCCATTGGCATTCACTGGAAGTTGGTCACTTAACTGGCTTAGGCTCCTTTGAAAATCCCAACTATAATCAATAATGATTTTAAATATCCATGGTATCCCAAAGGAAGTTTGGAGATAAGGCAACCACTCTGTCATCATCTTGTCTTGCAAAATATTCAAACTGCCTTTTAAACTCACACCTGCAAACTTTGTATGTGCACACTGTCCACCCCAGTGAGGAAGTTAGGTGTGCTGTTTCCTACAATACATATTAAATATCTTGCAGATTTAGGTTTGGTGCTTGAAAATGGTTGTGCATGTAAAGTAGTCGTGGTTCATGAGGAACACTGGCTCAAATTCATCCCTGCTGTAACTCCATTGACTTCAATAAAGTTAGGGATGAATCTACCCCATTGTGTACAGATGCTACAGCCAGGGCCGGTGCAACCACTAGGCGAACTAGGTGGGCACCTAGTGGTTGAGGGCACCTAAAAGCCCACTCAGGCGAGGAGCTGGAGTGGAGGTGAGCTGGGGCGGAGTCGGGGGGGCACGGGGAGGGCCGCCCGCAGTAACAGGCAGGGGCACACAGGGGAACCACTCCCCGCCCCAGATCACCTCCACTCTGCCTCCTCCACTGAGCACACAGCCCCCGCTCTAATTCTCCTCCAATCAGCACTGCAAGCCTGGGAGGGGAGGAGAATTAGAGTGGTGCTGGCGTGCTCAGCGGAGGAGGCGGAGCGGAGCTCCCTGGGCAGGGTTAGCTTCTGCGCGGTGGGGGGCTCCCCAGGCAGGGTTAGCCGCCACGGGGAGGGGGTTAGCTCCCGTGGAGGAGGGCTCCCCGGGTGGGGTTAGCTGCAGAGGGGAGGTAGCTGCTGCGGGGGGGCTCCCCGGGTGGGGGGGGTTGCAGGCTGGGTTAGCTGCTGCGGCGGGTGGGTTTAGCTGCCACTGGGGGGGGGGCTCCTCTGGTACGGGGGGCGGGTGGGCGTGGTTAGCTGCCGTGGGGGGCAGGGTTAGCTGGATGGGGGGGATGTAGGCCTGGCTACAGCTATGGAGGAATGGTGTATGAAATACGTGCTAGAGTACAGACGCCCAGCAAAGCAAATTTAAATATAGAACTACTGTCTAAATTTTGAATTTTCTCACTTTCAGATTATGTAACTGCCTCAAAATTATTGGGTCAAATTCTGCTCTAAATTACATACATGGGAGCAGAATTTATCATGCTTAAATGTGTTTTTTCACATGAATTTCAGTCTGGTTTTTATTTTAAGGAAAAAAGACAAATATATTGGGAAATTGTGCAGCTGCTGTTGTACAATGCTGGCCCTTCTGGAGTTATGTAAATCTGACATATAAATACATATTTCTGCTTTTTGAAAAAATGTATTTACCTAATAGATTACTAGCAGTTTTGGTTAATCTCTGTTTTTATACAAGTAATAATTTTGAAAATGTGTGCTGTTAATCTAGATTTGACATGTTCCAAAAGTAGATTTTGTCAAAAGAAGCCATTTGCAGAGCTCTCACAATGTAAGGAATATTTTCACTATAATATAGACTGTGGTAATGCCCTATGTGTAAATACATTTCTACAATTTAACTGTCACTGTTGTCCAAGAAGCTATTTTTAAGGAGAGCTGAAGTACTCAGGAAATACCGATTTCCTTTCCTTTTCTTTTTGAATCCAAGTATTATAGAGCTTGCACAGAGTGATTTAAAAATTCACCATTTCTGAATGCAGTACACAATCAGCTGTTTTCTGATCATCTATGTCAACACCACAAAAAAGTTACATTTTCAAAGTGGAATATAAGGAATTGCACACAAAATCCTGTTATCAGTAATGAAATTTGTGCAGGTACTGTAATTCCTCTAGCACAGCTCTTAAGCTCTAGTTCTCCAAGTATGTGCGTGCATCCACATCTATATGTGTATCTACTCAGACCCATCCATTTGAGACCTGATACTGCTCCAGCTGAAGTCAATGGGAAAATCCACATTGATTTGAATGGGAGCAAGACTGGACTCCAAAGAAAAATTCTGTTTACTTCCAAAGGGATGCAGTTCTTCTGTCTGATGATTTAGTATGCAAGCTTTTTTGTGCAGGGATCATGGCTTCTTTTGTGTTTGTACAGCAGGTAGCACATTGTATGCTGCCAGAACCAATTATTAATAATAAGAAAGGAGGCTACCCTTGCTGTTTTTATAATACATCTCCGTGTGTTCAGTGACTTTAGAGATGCATTCCATTTCAGTTGGTTTTTCCACTTATAATGGGAAGACCGGCCTGATCCAAAGTCCACTGATATCAACGGGAGTCTTTCCATTCACTTCAGTGCCCTTGGATCAGTGCCCTGAATGTTTTCCAGTAATATATATGGGTAAAATGAGTCTCATGGGGCTGTATTCACAAAGGAACGTAGGCGTTGTGATTGCCAGGCATCACAGTGCCCAGCTTTTAGGTGCCCAGAAAGTCACTGAGATTCACAAAGCCTGAATTAGCCTAGACTCCCTGTACAATAAATGGGGAGAGATAGGTGCCTAAGAATGAGATTCACATAAGCCAGCATGTTAGGTGTCTCCTTGCCAAAGCTAGCCAAAGGGGGATGCCACGGCAAGGGGTGTGTACTAAGTCCCACCCCTTAGAGAGTTCAAAGAGCCTAAGCGTGGGCTGCAGGGAAGAACTGGTACAAGAACTAGGGGTCACCAAATGAAATTAATAGGCAGCAGGTTTAAAACAAATAAAAGAAAGTTCTTCACACAGCGCACAGTCAACTTGTGGAATTCCTTACCTGAGGAGGTTGTAAAGGCTAGGACTATAACAGCATTTAAAAGAGAACTGGATAAATTCATGAAGGTTAAGTCCATTAATGGCTATTAGCCAGGATGGGTAAGGAATGGTGTCCCTATACTCTGTTTGTCAGAGGGTGGAGATGGATGGCAGGAGAGAGATCACTTGATCATTACCTGTTAGGTTCACTCCCTCTGGGGCGCCTGGTATTGGCCACTGTCGGTAGACAGGATACTGGGCTAGATGGACCTTTGGTCTGACCCAGTACGGCCGTTCTTATGTTCTTCTTATGTCTCCCTCTGGCTGGGATTCTTCGCTGCAAACCCTCTCTTGGCATTGGGTGCCTATGCTGTTTTGCAAGAAACTGGGGAGGGGGAGGCCCTTCCTCATAATTTCTAGCCCATTGGTTAGGGTGTTTACCTGGGATGTGGGAAACCCCTGCTTCAGGTGTCCTCTCCACCTGAGAAGGAGAAGGGATTTGACCAGAGATGATGTGCCCCCTCGTAGGGGCTTGCCCTAACCACTGGGCTCTAGGATACTCTGGTTTGTTGCAGGGGAGGCTGCTCCACTGTGGATAAATAATGAAAGAATCATTGGGCCAAACAGAGATCATGAGAATGACTCGGCACTCACCTGGGATGTGGGAGCCCCAGAATCCAGTCACCCTGCTCCAATAACTTTTGTCTTAATTATTTAGCCACAGTGAATGAGGAGAGACAGGCCTATCTCCATGAGAGGGGTGGGGCTGAGCACCCACCTCTTAGCTTTGGCATCTCCCATTGACTAGCTTAGGAGAAGCATCGTCTAGCCTGCTAGCTTTTGTGTATCCCATTCGTAGGTGCCTGTCGCTCCTCATTCATTCTATAGGTGCCTAACGCAGACTTTGTGAATCCCGGTGATTTTCAAGGTGCCTAAATATTAGGCTTATCTAAGATCATGCTCTTACATGGGGCTAGGAATACTGTGGGCTCCCAGTCTCCCAGCTGTAAGGAATATAGCAGACACCCTGGATCTGATTCTGTCCTCAGTTACATTTTTATAAATCAAAAGTAACTCCACGGAAGTCAATGAAGTTAAACTGGTGTAAAATTGTTGTGAATGTGTTTTGTGGGCCATATCATCAGCTAGCGATCCTCCTTTATAGAAGTCTGGGGGCTTGTCTACACAGAGCAGCAATGTGCACTACAGGGGTTTACTTTCTGAAGCACACTAATGTGTTGCACATTCATCATCATCATCGGCAGTCCCTCGATTTGAGGATGATCTCTACCACAGATTTACATATGGATCCTGAGATGACTCAGAAGTCTGATCCTGGAACTACAGATCCGCCCAGAGTAGATACAGAGATTTCTTGGTGGGTCAGCTGCCTGCTGAGAGAAAGTTCTCTCTTTTTCTTTCCTTCTCTCTCTCTTTTCAGCTTCGAGGGCAAGGTGCTTCTCCTTGAAGTGGGCAGGGGCGGCTCTATGTATTTTGCCGCCCCAAGCACGGCAGTCAGGCAGCCTTCAGCAGCATGCCTGCGGGCGGTCCGCTGGTAACGCGGATTCGGCGGCATGCCTGTGGGAGGTCTGCCGGACCCGCGCTTTCGGCATACCCGCCACCGCTTACTGTGCTGGTGCCTGGAGCCGCCCCTGGAAGTGGGCCACTGGATGGTGATTTGTGGTCAGGTCATGTGCAAAGCCTGAGGCAGGCTGATGGAGCACTTTAGTCTTCTCAATATTGAGTGAGGATCCTAGGCTTTGGTAAGCTTGTGCAAAAAAACCCAGTGTGGCCTGTATCCTCTTAAACCAATTACTTCCCTTTGCTGAGGAAATATTGCTGGAATCTCAGTGCAGTTTTAGACCATCCCGCAGGATAACTGCCAAATCCAGGAAAAGTCTTGGGAGCAAAATCAAGATCTGTATATGGCCTTCATCGATTTGACAAACTCCATCAATCGTGAAGCCCAATGGAAGGTGCTGGCCAGATTTGGCTGCCCTCTAAAATATATTAAGGTCCTAAGGCTTCTTTATGATCAGATGACTGCCACCGTTTTCTGTGATGGCCCGGAGACGGACCCTTTCATCATCAAAACTTGGATTAAGCAAGGATGCATTATTGCCCCAACACTGTTCTCCATTTTTAAGCAGTCATTTTTGTCCTCGTTAAAAATCACCTCCCCAATGGAGTTGACATTCAATACAGAATGGATAGGCAGCTTTTTAATCTTCTACGTCTCCGCTCAAAGTCTGAAGTCCTCAGGGCATCCATTAGTGATCTTCAGTATGCTGATGACTGTGCCATCCTCACGCACACTGAGAATATTGCACTCTAGCTGTCTTCTGGTGTGAACTAAAGGTTCCCTCAATTGCTTATGCAATTGACTTGGGCTTTATGCTGTTTCAATCAGTACTGCCTTAAAGTGCACCGGGGAACGTCCAGTGTGCACCAGCAGAGCCTACACGGACCAATTAGTGTGCAACACATTAGTGCACTTTAGAAATCACAATCCTTAGTGCACATTGCTCCTCTGTATAGACATGCCCTTAATTAAGCATCTGCTGAAAAGTAAATGAATCATGATAATTCTTGATAATTGCTGTCATGCTGGAATACCTAATGCAGAATAGTTGGAAGGAGATGCATTTCATCTTTTTGCTGTATTTAAGTGATGAATATTTCTTCACTAAGCATAAGATTTCAATATTCAAGGACAGATTGTGCTAAGATAGAGAGATCCTCAGCTGTTGTAAATCAGCCTAGTTCCATGGAGTATTTCACATCCTTAGTTGGTGTAAATTTGTGTAGCTTCATTGTGTTCACTGGAGCTATGCTGATTTGTGCCAGCTGAGGATCTGGCACTGACTCTGTGTGTGTGTGTGTGTGTGTATATATATATATATATATATATATATATATATATATATATATATATATATATATATATATATATATAAATGAATATAAAAATATTTGGGAGTAAATTCTGCCTTGCCCTTATTCATGGGGGCACAAATTAATGTAAGGGATCTTCCCCATATTTACCACAGTCTAGCCCTGAATATTTCTATTTACAGAAAGGGAAATGAATGATAAAAGACCAGATTCTGCCACCCTTATTCACACAGAGTAACACCTTACCCCATGCGTAAGAAGGGCAGCATTGGGACCAAAGTCACTACGGTAGATGGCATCCACAGTTAAGAGAAAATGTATTTGTATTATTATTATTAATTTGCATTTGTCTTTTAAAATTAATTGAAAATGTTCAGCCAAGTGATGGGGACCCAATTCCATGAGTTAAGGATGTAGCAGTAGAAAAAGGGACCATACCTGTGATGCATACAGAATATAATAGACTACACATAGAAAAGAAACAGCCTACTTCTCAGTGTCTACTCAAATTTATATAACCCTAATATAGTACATCCTTTTAAGTTGGATCATGGCTCAATTAAACTGACTACATAGTAAATTGGCATTCAGATGCAAATATATGTACGTAAGATATTAAATCAGTAGAATCCAATTTGCTCTGTCACTGCACAATGCTTCAATGACCTCCTTCTTTATCTCAAATACTATGTATTACATAGGCTTAGGGCCTTTTGTTCTAAAGCAGGGCAACTGTTCCTTTCTTTTCCTAATGAGCTTCGGACATATCTAAAGAGTTTTCCAATATTGCAGACATACCTAGCCCCAGGCATGATAGTTAAGGCCTTCTGCCAACACCTAAGCTTTACAGATGGATCACATGTGACAGCTTATGCAATTGACTTGGGCTTTATATACTAGTAGGACACTGTCATGTAAAGGGCTTATGGAAAGAACTGCACCAGGTCAGGAAAAATGTACTCATTCTTCTAATATTGCTTCTCAAAGTGCTTTGGCATTATAACAAACGAAATTTGATTTAATCTTTTATTTCATTAAGATGTCGTCTTGTAAAGAAACCCCCAGAGTTTAGTAACACTGTGTTCTAAAATTTTAGGAACTGAAACTCCACAAAAACTCTGGTAAAATGGTTATTCGTCTGCGGTGGATCACTCCTGGGTATATAAGATTATTGCAGGTATGAAAATTCTCTCTTCTTCCCGTCTCTTTTAATTAGAACTTTGAAATACTGATATCTGTCTTGCTCAAAGGGATTCCAGTTCATAACATCATGTGACCAACCCAAGAGAACATTGGCTTCTGCTGGGTTAACTTTCAGAAGAATTCATAGAAGTCTTAATTAAACATCTGCTGAAAAGTAAATGAGTTACAATAATGCTTGATAATTGGTGTCATTCTGGAATACCTAATGCAGAATATTTGGAAGAAGATACATTTTAAGTTTTTAATGTATTTAAATGATGAATATTTCTGAGTGAAGCTTTAGATTGCAATAACTTAGTGTATTTGAGACAGTAGGGAAATGCTAACAACAAAGAGAATGGCAGCATTCCAAAACAGCTAAAACAGATCATTAATTAAACATACCTACCTAGTTTGGTGATTTGGATGAAGAAATCTGGAACAATTATGAGCTCCGGAAGTAAAGTACATGAAGAAATAATTCTGCTAATATATAAAATGCCTTTAAATAAGTTTAATACTTTGGAATTAAATATCAATATAAAGGAGATTGTGACTAAAGGCTGTTGGGGCATCCTCCTTAACTCAGTTCATATCTTGGTATTTGCAAAACTTATAATTTTTTCATCAGTGGGTCCAACAGCTGTAGGCAATATAACACACATACCCGAAAGCATGAAGTATTGTAGCTTACAGACAGTATGGTTGAGCTTAGGATGCTGTTGCGATCTTAACACAGAATTTCCTTCCTGTTTGCCTCTGACTTGCGATATCTTTATATAGTAATTTTTTGTGTCGAAATCTTTCTTTTTACATGTTAAAGCATCCTGTTGTCTACGACATTTATCAGGATTAGAGCAGCAAACTCTCATTCACCTATCCATACAATAACTATGGTCTGGGAGCAAAATCCTGGCTCCACTGAATGAGGGTTTTGCCACTAATTTCAATGGGGCCAGGATTTCGCCCTGGGTGAACAGGGAAAAGAGTAAAAGAAATAATCCCTGAACGGTGCTTAAACAATATTTAATGTTACAAATGCTGCCACTGGAAAGATACGCAGTACATTGTAATTAATGATTGATGTTCCAAGGACTTAATTAATTAATTTCCATGCATTCATTTCTTTGATTCTTAAGAAGACGTATGTACCAGTCAACACCAGTCAGCTATAGTCTCCATTCCTTATTCAGACTTTCAGTAAAGAATTAATGTCTAACATTCAAGAAAGTGAGATTGCAATCATAGCTGGCTTGTAGAAGGCAAGAAATCTTAATATTTCTCAGTACAAGGAGGTTTTGCCTGATATTTTTCAGCAGAAAGCAAAGTCGTGCCATATTAAATAATGTGAAATAGGGGGAAGGGTGCGGGGGGGAGGGGGGCGGACTGTCTTGGAAGTTGTAATGAGCTACCTTAGTATCAAACTCAGCAGAATTGGCATGTAACTTGTCCTGGTTTTCCCATAGACTCAAGCTGCTGGAAAAATTGTTATCAACACAACAGACATATTGATGCAACGTACAGCTTTGCTCCTAGGAATGTTTGGGATCAGTATATCTGGTTATAGCACACGCCAGCTAACTCAAGAGAAGAGACTCCCCTTGACCCTTTAAACTGATGGAACATGATCCAAGAAATAAAAGTTTATGTCAATAGAGCTGATGAATTATTTGTCTCTCCATCAGCTTGGAGGTCATGAGACACTTTTCAATCTTGATTTTCAAATGCAAGCTGGAAAAGACGGAAGAAGGGTTGTAGATCTCGCCGGCAAAAAAATAAAATAAAATAAAAAAAGACTAATGATTTGGGGAAGCATTAGATTTGCAAGCAAGATGGAGTATTTGTAAATGTGATGGATTTCTGTCAATATGCAGTATGTACATTGAGAAAAATGTAAATGTATGAAATACAATTAAAATCAGAATAAGTGCAAACAGATTGATGGGGGGTGCTATGCTCAATTAGGGTCACCTTGTTACTGCTTCTGCAAATCATCTACAATACAAAGCCTTGTTTTGAAAGGGAGGTTGGAAGCAATATATTTTTCATGACAAGCAAATAGCAAAACACATCCCATGGACTGTTGGCACTGTTTTATATATATAGCTATGTGTATTACAGAATGTGCAGGATCTACCATCTAATATCACATGTTACAGCTACAATCCTTTGGTTACCTTTGTCTGGAAATGTTTATACAAAAATATATTCAGATATTCCAGTGTAATAAACAAAAAAATGCTGCAGATTATATACTGTGCATATGGTAGGAGAAAGGAAGGATAATGCCAAAGCAAATATATAAATGTCTTTATTGGTGTTTTATGTCTTAATATGATTTTTTTAAGTCTGGTTTGATTTTGTGTATGTGGCTGTGTAGCTTTTGAAATTTTCTATTCTAGAAGGGAACAGTACAAATAAAGAATTGTCTCTTGTGCAGAGTTCAACCTGTCTGATCACATTCCTCTGCTTAGCCTGTTGATCCCACAACACATATTCTGATTAAAATAGAATTGGAGTTTGTGCTTTTCCCTTCCCCCATTTGTGTTTCTGTGCAATTTTATTTAATGAGCATTTTACTCAGGCAAGCTCTATAACTATTATTCATTTTGTTTTAACTGTTTCAGAGATTTTGTGCAAACATAGCTTTGTAGGCACTTTTCTGTATGGATGTAGTTAGTATTTAAACTCTTGTGTTCTAACCTAATAACCAAACGTAATACTATTTCTTCTGTCAACAATATTTATAGTCTGCCACTAAGGGGCATCCTACACAGCTGAATATTTTCAGGTCTCAAGATTGTTCACTGAAACATTCTAAATCACAGAGAGATTCAGATTTAAACCCTGCTGTGCTATTTTTTGTTTGTTTGTTTGTTTTCCAGTAACATTAAATTCAAGCAAATTAGAAAATGAGTTTTTAGCGGGTCGTTTTCCGACAAATTACCTAGCATCTGCTATCATTTTGTTTCTACTTAAAATATAAAATGGTGTGGTGGAATAGTCTATCTTTTGCCTTCACTTGTGAGGCAGTAGAGAAAACATCAATCTTTAGGCAAAAATAAAAGTAATAATGCGTTTGGAAAATATTTAATCATGTCAGACCTCTCATCTATCGCGGAGGGATTCAGTACATAGATTGTTACACAAAATGTCTGTATTTCTTACAACTTTCTAATCAATGTACATTACATTGATCAGCTGTATTTTTGTACTATATCCAGTTTGCCATTCATTCAGCTCGTGTGCAAAGGTGAATATAAGATAACTGGATTTTACCACTTCCACTAACTGTGTTAAAATAAAAGCTTTTGCCTCGATAAGTGTATCATGTATTGGACCTGCTTTTAAGTAGAATAAACACAACAAAATAAGATGCTCAGTAGATATACTACAACTGTATACAATGGCTGAAATGCAGCTATAATTTCAAAGTTATGAAAGTCATGAGGAATGTGTGTTCTTTTTCTCAACATTTGCTTTTAATAATTTTACCAGATTTATTTGGTGCTGATAAAAGTGATGGATTGACTGCATTGGTGATAGGCAAGGATAGTGTGGGGATGTTTGACATAAGCATATGTCTCTAGAACATCAACAATATCCAGCCATAGGCAACTTATGTGACCACAAAGTTAATTTTACTATAATCCAAAGTTTCTAGCAGTGAAAAATTAGGGTTGTAGGCAGGCTTAATTTTCAGCATGTTCTTAGGTCCCAATGAGGTAAAAGGGATTTAAGCATATGCTAAAGTGCCTTGCTGAATCAGGTATTAATGTGCTGATCTCCTTGCCTCTCCTTGGACCTCCAAAGAGAAATATTTGTATTTTCGACATCTTCACCTTTTTAGTGTATATGACTTTAAATTTGAAAATCTTGGTGATTCAGTGATTCATCAGCAATTTAACACAGAGCAAAAGTGTTGAGTGCTTGTAAGTTAAATCTGCTTACTTAATACTGTAAAGCTTTTTAGAAACACCAGAGATGTATTTAATTTGGCACATAATTTGTTAGTTTTGAGACATTATACGCCAAGAATTACTTTTTATCTTCCCTCGCTGTGTGAAAATATTTAAATAGCAGCGCTGTATGAGTAAACACTAGGCCTTGCTCACTAATGTGTGTTAAAAGCTGCTTCACAGAATTTATCTCTTGTTTTTATTAACTCTCAAAGTCAGGCACATCTAAATGAATGTCTCTTGATGCCAAACAAACTTTAAACTAATCCACTTTGGTCAGCAATAACTTCTCAAGTCTGCATTACAGCTTGATGGTTCAAGTTAATTATTATATTCTACCAGCAGCAACCTCAGAAGATTTTGTAGCTGTTTAGTTTGCATGCGTAAGTGTATCTCTTAAAGTCAAATGAAATGAAAATGTTAAATAGTAAATCAAATATTTTCATTATTCTTCTCATCAGCCAGAGATACTGAGTTTGGTAAGGGATCCTGTGGAGAAATACACTGGGATTGGTTTTGAGCTATTTGAGATAAATGCTGTAGCCCATGTATATCAAAGAATGTCCAGAAGTCCAGTATAGAGACTTGAATAATGTGTTTTACTAATGACTTATGTTTATATATGGATTTACTGAATATATCTCCTAACATAATGATTCTCAAACTCCTCCATATCTGGACCACCCCAAAACCACCACCTCATCCCAGCTAGCTGGGATCTAGCTCTCCTTTGGCAATATGGAAAGGGCTGTATGGTTGCAACTCCCCCGGGGTCACAACCTCAAGGTTGAGAATCCCGGCACTAAAATAATGCCTATCTGTAGAGACGCTTGGATATAACAGTAGCTATGCTAGTACTTTTCCTTGGAAAATATGGGGTGGTAGAATCATAGAATATTAGGTTTGGAAGAGACCTCAGGAGGTCATCTAGTCCAATCCCCTGCTCAAAGCAGGACCGCCCCAACTAAATCATCCCAGCCAAGCCTTTGTCAAGCCGGGCCTTAAAAACCTCTAAGGATGGAGATTCCACCACCTCCCTAGGTAACCCATTCCAGTGCTTCACCACCCTCCTGGTGAAATAGTGTTTCCTAATATCCAACCTAGACCTCCCCCATTGCAACTTGAGACCATTACTCCTTGTTCTGTGATCTGCCACCACTGAGAACAGCCTGGCTCCATCCTCTTTGGAACCCACCTTCAGGAAGTTGAAGGCTGCTATCAAATCTCCCCTCACTCTTCTCTTCTGCAGACTAAATAAGCCCAGTTTCCTCAGCCTCGCCTTATAAGTCATGTGCCCCAACCCCCTAATCATTTTCGTTGCCCTCTGGTGGACTCTCTCCAATTTGTCCACATCCCTTTTGTACTGGGATGACCAAAACTGGACACAGTACTCCAGGTGTGGCCTCACCAGTGCTGAATAGAGGGGAATGATCACTTTCCTTGATCTGCTGGCAATGCTCCTACTAATACAGCCCAATATGTCGTTGGCCTTCTTGGCAACAAGGGCACACTGCTGACTCATATTCAGCTTCTCATCCACCGTAATCCCCAGGTCCTTTTCTGCAGAACTGCTGCTTAGCCAGTCAGTCCCCAGCCTGTAGTGGTGCATGAGATTCTTCCTTCCTAAGTGGAGGACTCTGCACTTGTCCTTATTGAACCTCATCAGATTTCTTTTGGCCCAATCCTGCAATTTGTCTGGTACGTCAAAAGATTGCTGTGGTTGTGTATCTGTGGCAAACAAAGTTGTGAAAGATTTGATCTTGCTTCTATTGAAGTATTTGTATTACTTTAATGGGAGGAAGATTGGGCCCCAAGTATCCAGAGTTTGGCTAGGGGACTACATAGAGACTGAGGGAAAAAGCAATGGAGGTTTTGGAGTCACAGGATATAATTTATGTAAACAGCTTGTTAAAATGAATGCACCGTAGAACAAATATGCTGAAAACTCAGGAAAGGTAATAAAAAAGATTACTTCAAAGGGGCTCCGTGTGGGCTCAGGGGCCTAACTCTGTGGAACAATTTGCCTAAATGACCTAAATGATGAACAAATGTGGGAAGAGAACTCAGAAAAAGTATTTCCTGAACTATGAATCCATTGAAAACAAATTCACGGTATTCACAACGTCTGTAGCTATGATTGTTTAAGTTAGACTCCACAGTACTCAAATAATAATCCTCATAAAGCTTAAATGGCAACGTGCATGTTTCCTTCCCTGAATTATGTATATGTTTTCACTATGGAGAAGAGGTGCTGCAGTTTGAATAATCAAATCACTTTTCTAAGATATTTTCTGCCCTCCAAACATTGTAGGATTTTAGACTCTGTAAAATTGCTATCAAGTTTCTAATTAAAAAATGAAAAGCCACGAGGGAGATTTTTATCTCTATGTCAGATGCTTCACTTTTGTAACTGTATTGATAACACTACAGTTGCCCCAGGGATGATGATGACCCAGAGAGTCCACACGGTTAGTAAACAGGGAGGCAGTATTGTCTAGTAGATAAGGCATTGGCCTAGGGGTCAGGAGAGCTGCATTCTAATTCCAGTTCTGCCAGTGATCTGTGATGTGGCCTTGAGCAAGTCACTTCACCTCTCTGTTTCGTCTCCCTCTTTTTTTCTTGTCTGTATAGTCTATAAATTTTTCAGGGCAGGGATTTATCTCTCGCTGTGTGTTTATTCAGTGCCTAGCATAGTAGAACTCTTATCTTGGTTGGGGCCTATAAGGTGTAACTGAAATGCTGTTATTACTACTACTACTACTACTACTAATAAAAAGGATGCCCAGGTTAATACAGACTTATTCTGTGCAGAAGCTTCCCTTAAAAGATACACCTTTCCATGTCATCATCTGCACTGTTAGATGAATAGACTACATCTAAATTGCAGACTACCTTTTTATGCTTATACAGGTGTTTGCTTTCAGAAGAGTCCTTTGAAATGTTATACAGGTTACAGTGATTGCAGGTTTTTTTACATTGTTTTTGATACTAGTGCTCATCATTTCATGGCCTTTACCCTTTGGTTTAAAAATAGTGCAACAGCACTAACAAATAGAATAAGTGGATACATTTGTCTGTTCTTTTCTATATGACTCTCGTGTTACTGTTCTACAAATGCAGTAGTTTAATCACGTTGCTGAAAGTTTAATCAAATAGTAGTGTATCAAGGTTCAAGGAGCTCCATTCACTTCAGCTTTTAACTGAGCATCTAATCACTTACTTCCGCAGTAATCAAGAGCCATATTGTGCCATTGATTTGTAAACAGTGCTTCCCACTGCTTCTAATGGAGAATTCTGTTTAAAAACCCATGACACAATGTGGCCTGAAAGAGATGTTTCTTCACTTTCATATCGGAATGTTATGTATACACACATCATTCTTGCCTAAAAGCTGTTACCCAGTAAGTTATGTGAGTGATTTTACTTCAGTCACTCTTGTGATCTTACAAAATACAAGCATTTTAATCTCCATCTTCAATAATAATAATAAGCATTTGTCAACTTAAAATAAATTCTATGATCAACAACACCCCCAGAATGCAGGTGGGTAATACTGATAGCCCTATTTTACAGATGAGGGAAACTAAGGCAAGAGGTTAAATTATGTGACAAGTGTCACAGAGGAGACCCAAAGTTAGAGCCACAGAATTAGATCTCAGAAGTTCATGGAACTCCTTTCTGTTTACAAAGCACTAGTCCATGTTTCCCTTGTCTGATGGAATGTGAATGTTCTTACTATACATGTAAATGTTCCTTTTTTTTTCTTTTAATCATGCTGATCTCTTGTTTATAAAAGTAGAGGAAGAACAACCTTGCTGCTAAGGACTTTGGCAACTTAAAAAAGGTATCAGAGTAAACAAGAGAATTGTTTGTCCTCTAATGTGTGTTATACACTAAGGAATTTACTGATCTGAAATTGCACACTGGAGAAGTGGTGATGGTGCATAGCTGGGCAATGCACAGAACCTTGAGCATAGCCCCCTCACTACTGGTTGTGAATAATTCAGAGAGTATAGCTCATGCTTATACTTGAGTTATACCTAAGTTACTATAGTAAATTCTTTCTCAGGTGTCTGACTGACATACTCAGGGTCTAACTAATCACCATATTTGGCATCAGGAAGAAATTTTCCCCCAGGTCAGATTGCCAGAGATCCTGGGGCTTTTTCACCTTGCTCTGCATCATGGAACATGGGTCACTTGCAGGTTTAAACTAGTGTAAATGGTGGATTCTCTGTAACTTGAAGTCTTTAAATCATTATTTGAGGACTTCAGTAACTCAGCGAGACGTTATGGGTCTATTACAGGAGTGGATGGGCAGGCGAAGTTCTGTGGCCTGTGATGTAAATAAGATGAAATTCAGTGAGGGCAAATGCAAAGTGCTCCACTAAGGAAGGAACTATCAGTTGCACACATACAAAATGAGAAATGACTGCCTAGGGAGGAGTACTGCAGAAAGGAATCTGGGGATTATAGTGGACCATAAGCTAAATATGAGTCAATAGTGTAACACTGTTGTAAAAAAAGCAAACGTCATTCTGGAATGTATTAGCAGGAGTGTTATAAGCAAAACATGAGAAGTAATTCTTCTGCTCTACTTCACGCTGATTAGGCCTCAACTGAATTATTGTGTCCAGTTCTGGGCACCACATTTCAGGAAAGATGTGGACAAACTGGAGAAAGTCCAGAGAAGAGCAACAAAAACAATTAAAGGTCTAGAAAACATGACCTATGAGGGAAGATTGAAAAAATTGGGTTTGTTTAGTCTGGAAAAGAGAAGACTGAGAGGGGACATAACAGTTTCAAGTACATAAAAGGTTGTTACAAGGATGAGGGGGAAAATTGTTCTTAACCTCTAAGGATAGGACAATGGGCTTAAATTGCAGCAAGGGAGGTTTAAGTTGGACATTAGGAAAAGCCTCCTAACTGTCAGAGTGATTAAGCACTGGAACAAATTGCCTAGAGAGATTATGGAATCTCCATCATTGGAGATTTTTAAGAGCAGGTTAGACAAACACCTGTCAGGGATGGTCTAATACTTAGTCCTGCCATGACTGCAGGGGACTGGAGTAGATGACCTCTTGAGGTCCCTTCCAGTCCTATGATTCTATGTGCGAGAGGTCAGACTACATGATCACGATGGTCCCTGCTGACCATAAAGTCTATGAGTCTATGGTCTGGATTTCTTTCAAAAAGATAGTAAGAATTCCATCTATTAAAAACTAGTGCATATGATTGTGCTATACTCTCTGAGCCAGACCTGCAGCAACA
Organism: Malaclemys terrapin pileata; assembly: GCF_027887155.1. Classification (NCBI taxonomy): domain Eukaryota; kingdom Metazoa; phylum Chordata; order Testudines; family Emydidae; genus Malaclemys; species Malaclemys terrapin. The sequence continues at coordinate 169,454,880 of NC_071507.1, forward strand.
CGAGAGCTCTGCTTGACACAGATGGAGAGAAGGGGAGAGGAATGGTGCCTTAAGACTGTCTTTGCACTACCTTGCTCCCTAGGCTTGCCAGGTGCCATTCAACCCCTTGCATAATTTAAAGGAGCCTCAGAGCTCTTCTAATGTCTCCTGGGTTGTAACAGCCCCCTAAGGATTAGGGTTTCCTAAGTATTATGTGCTCTGGCTGCACATCAAGATACACCAGGGGGATTGGCACAGAGCTGGCAATGGAAGCTCTACACTAGCAGGGATTCACCATACTGACTCCATGTCATCATTCCCCATATCAGCTGTCCTGTTAGAGCAGCTTTCTGGCCCCTTTGTGCTACAGGTTTAGAAAGAGAGATTGAGAGAGAGCATTCAAGGGCAAGGACAGAGCTCTGATACTCAAATTACAGAAGAGCTTAATAATGAAGAGGTGTGAAGAAGAATGCCATTATATAACCTACTCTTTGTGCAAATCCTTGACCCTTACCTATCTAGAAAACTATAGCCTTCCTTGGTTCTGAGTTTCTGTCTGTAGCGTAGATCTGGTAAGAATCTGATCTTTCATCAGACAACTCCGATTCTTTTTATCCTTCCATTTCATTCATTAAGGGATTACACACTGTGTTTCAGACCTTGAGCTTGCCTTGGTATTATTTTCACCTTTTGCCTCTTACTGGAATTTGATAATATCAAGTTTCAAGAGGAGGTGTCTGAATAGAAGCTTTAAGAAACTGCAGGGGTATTTTCCATATGTAAAATAAAAAGGGTCATTTCCCCCCATAATTTGTAAATCATTTTTCTTCATTGTTGTTGATAACATTTTGGAACATATTTAAATCTCCTCCCTCCCCCGCTCCTTTCCACCCTTTCTGTGTGTGTCCCTGTGTCTCTTTCCTTTGCCATATAAAAAAGCACAAAGGCCTCAACTGACACTATCTTGCAAAAAGGAGTGAAAGGAAAGGAGATGACCATAACACTGTGAAGAATATGGGAAGCACAACGTGCACCCACCTGTCTAGCTGAGATGAGCTCAGATAATCATATGCAGAGGGCTTTGGGATGAGTTTGACTATCTAGTGCTGTAAACACAGCAGTTCGGCCAAGTGAGGGAAATGGACCAAAGCACCACATTCAAAATGTGTATTGTATCAGGCCATTGTGGATAGAAAGTATTAGGTGAGAATATACCTTTGATTTATATAATGGCATTATAATATTTTCTTTATAACTTGTTATCCCTCCTTAACACAGCCCAGCTTCTGCTTTGTTGACTGCCATTGTGTATTAAGCAAACATTTTCACTGAGCAGTCTATCAAGATGCCCTGGGAGACAAAAACTCAACATCCTTGTGTCTGCAAAATGCTGACTAGCTAGAGATGTTCCAGATGGTGGATCAATTTAGTGCATTCTCCCAGATGAACACATCCTGCTGTGTAGGGCACTCCGTTTGTTTTTCAGAAAAGGTCAGCTGAGTTTCAGACTCTTTCCAATGAGTCTGAGGAACTGGAATCGGAGCAGTGGCCAGCAAACCCAACTTCTTCTTTGATAGAGGCTGCCCAAATCTCAAAACCAAAGGTTGTCAAGGCAAGAACAAAAATCTGTGCATATGAAATAGAACTATGACTTTCATGATTGATGAATGCTAATGAGGAGTGCCTGGCCTGAAGCCACTGCTAACTTAGACTACAAATGCCCTTTTCAGAAATGACAGCCTTCCAACCATTCTGAAAATTTCAATAGTCCAATCACACCTCAGGAATCCACAACTCAGCACATACAATCTCATCAACTACTGCCTTATACTTTAGCTCCCCTTCCTGGACAAAGTTATCAACTGACCCTAACACCTGATCTTACCATATCCTGATCTGAATTCCTCCCAGTCAGGATTCATACCAGGATACGGTATGGAGAAGACATTGTTTACTCTTGAGCTTCTTTCACTTATAGAGAGAAGGCAAACATCCATCTTAGTAGTGTTAGATCTAGTGACAGCTTTCAATGCTATTCATCATGAGATGGTCCTGACTCATTTATGAGTCCTGGCAGAGGTGGCTGGAATTGCATTAAGCTGGTTTCCTTCACACCTTCATTGCCAACAATATGCTGATAACACTTATCGCTACATCTCTTTCACATTAACTGCAGGCATTGCCATTGGCCAACTGTTTTAGTGCCAGAGAGAAGTAAGTGACTGCCTGAAAAGCAGCGGGCTCCAGCTGAATGCACGTAGGACTGAAATAATGTAGGTACAAATGGAGTAGCAGTAAGCTGTCTTTGCTCATTCTTATTGGATAAATCCCAGAAAGTTATGATGAGTAATTGCTCATTTTGACTTTCAAGAGCTCTCACCTTTATGTTAAACCATTAACAGAAATAGTGCGATGCTGTGAGCTTTGATGCCAGGCATACACTGACAATACCCAGCTGTACATAAATCTAGCAGAGACAGTGCCATCATCAAGCATCACAGTTCCTGGGAAAAATAAATATCTGGATGAAAAGCAGCTGACTCAAGTTCAACTCAGGTAAATCAGATGTGATGCTCACAAAATGGAGGAAGCAGGTTGAGAAACTGGCTGGGGGTCTGCCATCATTGTTCATTGAGATCATTTGCTTTCTGATTGTCAAGAGGGTGAACAATGTTGGATCTAGAATGATCTCCAGATCTGGACAGAAGCTCCCAAAATGTTGACCTTCTAAGCAGATGGAATCCTGGAGTCATGTTGTTCAGAACATTAACAGCAATAAGGCACTTTGAGAGGTTTTTGTGTACCAAGAAAGGCAGCTTGGAGTAAACCACTTTGTCCTCCTGGAATCCATGAGCTACTGGATGGCCATTCTCAAAGTGTGTGAGGCACAGATTGTGATAACAATCTTAGTGTCCCCAGTTTGAATGATTGTTTAACAGCCCTTTCTACATTCCAGGCCAGAGTGGTTATGAAGAAAGTTAAGGTTTTTGTCCTGTGGAAGACCAAGTATCCCCACTGTTCCAGCATGATCTCCTAAGGTTTTCTGAGGTGTTTGGCGGGGAGGGGAAGGGATTGTGCTAAAATGCATGGGTCCCGCTTTGATTCTAGTTCACCCTCTGGATGACACTGTCTGAGCGAGGGAAGCAATAAAGGACAAGGATTTTGTTGCTTTAGGGGTGGAGAAGAGGTACCTTCAGACAAAGCAGAATGGCCCATTTAACTGCTCACTAAGCATGGGGAGCTCTCCTGGGAAGCCTCTTTTGGAGGGGAGGAGAAAAGAGCCATTGTGCGAGAGAGCTGGAGCCAGCAAAGGCCCTTTGTATCTGAGCTATGGATCTTGGATGAAAGGCCTCCCTTGTGCTGATGGTAAGATAGGGCCCTCAGACTAGATATCCTGAGAGCCCCCCCATCTGAGATGTAGACCTCCTGAAGATCCCTTTCTTTGGTGTTGGAACAAGGGGGACTTTAAAGTAGTCTTATGGGTATTGAGTCCTAGGATGAGGACTGAATTCAGACATGTTCATTAGATTTAGAACCATCATGTTTTGTATGAGACTGTGGTGAGCAATCTCAGAAACCACCTCTCTTTGTGTGGCCAACTATATCAGCTATACTCTACTGGGGCTTTACTACCACTGAGGGTCCCCAAAGTGAAACTATCAGGGGCTAGGCATTCTCCCTCAGGCCCTCAGCTATTCTCTACCACAGAAGATCAAGCTGAACTTGAGTCCTGCCAACTTCAGGGCAAATGTAGGACACATCCATTTGTATTAGCCTTCCCTAAATCATGATGCCATGCTCCTTGTCAGACAGAAACAATGCTATTATAATGTATATCCATGGCACTTTGATATGATAAGGATACATTTGATAGATTAACAGATACTTGTATTGACTGTGTAGAAATTCATCTGCCATTGGGCTGCATTGTTTGTGTGTTTTGTGACCATTCCAAAACGGAATTAAGAAGGGAATTGTGCTGCACAGCTGATATTTTTGGTTTCTTAAAACTAGACTTATACATACCTTTTTATAGCCTAGTAACCTTTTTAATTGAATATTAATATGGCAATACCTTTATTGTTTAATTCTTTCTGTAAACGAAGTGTTTGCTATATAGGGGTTGTTACTTATTATTATGTTGTTCAGCCATGGGTAATGTTGAAGGATTGTATATAAATATTTTTTTCATTTATTTTCAGTACATGCATCTGTGTGTACATAGTTGTGTAATAGCTCTGTGGGTGATTACCCGTAGATCCATGGTGTACTGTAAATAATGTGCTGTGAGAGTTCACAAGATGCCAACGACCTGCAGTCACCCACTTTACTAAGGGAGAGAGAAATGGAGACATGGGCTATGGTGAGTAAAATTCAAACTTTATATTTACCTCTGATCATGGAGATTATTCTTCGCCTCCCTTCCTCATTTGTAAAATGTGGATAATAAAACTTCCTTTCTTCTACTCTTTGTCTGTCTCACCAACTTGGTTTCTAATTTCTTTGTGTCAGGAACCAACTTTTCATGATACGTCTGTACAGTGCCTATCACAGTGAGGCCCTGATCCTTGATGGGGGCCGCTAGGTTCTACTTTCATTCAAAAAATAAATCATTTTAATTATAAGTTCTTCAAGGCAGAGTCTCTTAATATCTGTTTGTACTGTGACTAGCACAATTATAGAATCATAGAAATGTAGGGCTAGAAGAGACCTTCAGAGGTCATTTGGTCCAGCCCCTTGTGCTGAGGTAGGATCAAGAACACCTAGACCATCCCTGACAGGTGTTTGTTCCACCTGTTCTTAAAAACCTCCAATGATGGGGATTCCATGACCTTCCTTGGAAGCCTATTACAGAGCTGAACTACCCTTATAGTTAGAAATATTTTCCTAATATTGAATCTTAATTTCCCTTGCTGCAGATTAAGTCCATTACTTCCTGTCCTATCTTCAGTAGACATGGAGAACAATTTATCACCATCCTCTTTATATCATCCCTTAATGTATTTGAAGACTGTTATCAGGTCCCACTTCACTCTTCTTTTCTCAAGACTAAATATGCCTAGGTTTTGGGGTGTTCAACCCACACTGGAAAGAGAGGGTTTAAAAGCAGCCTAGGGAAGCTGTGCAGGGAGCAGCCAATTGGCAAGAGGCTGCATGGGGCAACCAATCAGGGCCCAGCAGAAAAGAGCTGCAGGGCCAGAGACAGTCAGTAGTTGCTGCCTGGAGTTCAAGGAGGGAGGCCTGGGCTCCTAGAAGGTGGATAGAAGCAAGCACCTTGGACAGAGCAGCTGTTGGCAGGCAGGGACTGAAGGAGCAAGAGGGATCTCCTGAATGGCTGCTCGGACATGCTGTCTGGAGTCTCTGAGAAGAGGGGGAAGAAGATGCTGGGACTGCAGGGAAGTGGCCCAGGGAATTGAAGAGCACTGGCGGAGAATTAAGGAGAGGCAGCAGGAGGCTGTTCTCTACAGGGTCCCTGGGCCAGGAACCAGAGTAATGGGTGGGCCTGGGTTTCCCCCACTTGCTGCTGGGGAAGTGGCTGGACAATAGGATGGGAATACTCACCCCTGCAAGGGGGAAACCTGGATGATGACACAGTAAAGGGCTGAGTCGTGAAGAGCTCGCTGCAGTTCTGGAAGCTGAGAGAGGGGCTGTAGGCAGAAGCAGAGACGGAGTGATGGTGTGCAGATTGTCAATGGGGGTTTTGGCCTCGAGCTAATCCCCAGAGCAACCAGGAGGATGTGCCAGTCTGGTGGTAAGAGGTGCACCTCATGACAGTCAGGTTTTCTAAAGCTTTTATCATTTTTGTTGCTCTCCTCTGGACTCTCTTCAATTTGTCTACATCTTTCTTAAAATGTGATGCCCAGAACTGGACACAGTACTCCAGCTGAGGCCTCATCAGTGCCAAGTAGAGTGGGATAATTACCTCTTCTGTCTTTCATATGATGGTCTTGTTAATACAGCCCAGGATTATATTAGCCTTTTTCACAACTGCATCACATTATTGACTCATATTCAATTTGTGATTCACCCTAAACCCCAGATCCTTTTCAGCAGTACTATCACCCAGTTATTCCCCCTTTTGTAGCCGTGCACTTGATTTTTCCTTCCTAAGTGAAGCACTTTCTATTTGTCTTTATTGAATTTCATCTTGTTGATTTCAGACCAATTCTCTAATTTGTCAAGGTCATTTTGAATTCCAATAGTGGCCTCCAAAGTGCTCGCAACCCCTCCCAGTTGGGTGTCATCCACAAATTTTAGAAGCATACTCTCCATTCGATTATCCAAGTCATTAATGAAAATACTGAATGGACCAGATCCAGGACTGACCCCATGGGACTGCATTAGATTTGTCCTAGTTTGGCAGTGAGCCCTGATCTTAGTTAGGGTGCATAAAAGTTACTGTAATACAAAAATGTGTAAAACTAAAACTGTAAAAACAATTGCCTTTGACAATTTTCTTTCTTAAAATCTGTTAATTAGAACTGTGACCTTCTGGACACCTGCAGTCCTAGCTATCACAAGAGTCCCCCGCTTCCCCCGCCATTCCATCTGACACCTCCCTATATTCCATATCTTTCTTTATTAGTTTCTATATTTTCCCCTCCCCAGCTGTTTATGCTGTGTGGTAGGTGTTTTACAGGGAGCGATGGTAGCAGCCTATAACAAATTAATTATTATTTATTTATTATTTGTATTCCAGCAGTTCCTGGAGTCCCCAGCTGAGCTCAGGGCCTTATTGTGCTAGGTCCTGTACAAATGTTGGTAAGAAACAGTTCCTTCCCCTAAGAGTGTAAAAACTAAACAGACAAGAAAAACAAGGGGTGGAAGAAAGAGAGACGATATCCAAGCAGAGTTTAACAAATTCCAAGGTATTAGCTCAGATGAGCACTTCAATGGTTGAAATGTGAAAGGACAAACTAGTGATCTCTGGTATTCTTTGCTGGAAAAGTCAAAGTTGAATGTTGGGATTTGTTTTTTCCTCCTGTACTCAGTGCCTCAGAATGACCGAGTGTACCAAACATCAATACTCCAGTTCAACAGGAACTCAATCAGTCACCTTGTTGCAAATATCTGCATTATATAAGAAAATGTTGAAATGGAGATGTTGTACCAAGAATCCTGGGATGCTGTACAATTACTGAAGCTGAAACTGGCAGGTTATTTCCTAGCTATGGAATTCTTTGAACGCTGGTTATCTAATAGATATAATCACTATATGATTATTTTCTAGAATGAGAATCCATTTACTTGGATGAGCTGCATGCCATTATTACCAGAGTGCATGCATTTCCCTGTACCATTATTTCTCTATAACTACTGTTTTACAAATCTCTTTACTCTGATGGGCTACTATAATCCCTCGGATCTGACTGGCTTAGATTTTTAATCTGTTTGACTGCAACAAAAACTGTCCTCTTATATCTTGTTACCCTCAGAGAGACTCTTAAACTGATATGGAATGGAAAACAATACAAACAAGCAAAGAAAACAGGGCTGTGAAACTCATGAAAGGGGAATAGGATGAATTAACATGTTAAAAATCCGTGGACTCATTTCACTCCTTACTTCTGTTTCTCTCTGGTCTCTTCCCCTTCAGGACAGTTCTTATCTCTTTAATAGCTGCTCTATCTTGCTGTTTGGTTTAGTTCGTGACTTACATCAATGGTTTATATTGTTCACAACACAACTCCTGCCTCCCAATTAAATTTTTAAACAAATATAACTAAAAATACACCCAGAACAAGCAATTCCTTACCCACATGAGTAATCTTTATTCACTGGAGTAATCTCGTTGATTTATTGGGCTACTTCTTCACGGAAAGATTGAACACATGAATAAGGTTCTGGAAGATTAGTTCCATCTAGTGAAGCTGATCTACTTTGTATGAGACCTGTAAATTCATTGGTACAGAGACAAAGTGGGAATGACTTGATAGCTTAGTGCACTCTCCTGGGAGACCCAGATTCCAGTCCCTGCTCCAATTCATGTTTAAGTATTTCATACCAAGAGGAACAGATTCAGCAGGAGAGATTAGCTACCTTCCCCCGTGTGTTTAGCATACTCATGTCAGAGGGAAGAGATATGGGTTCAAGTCCCTGCTCTGAATCCAGCAGAGGCGGTGATTTGAACTTCAGTCTGCCTACTTGTAGGCGAGAGTTCTGACCACTGGGTTATTGGGAGGGAGGTGAGTTATCACCCCCTCTCTGTTTTGTACAAGGCCCAGTCCAATAGGTGATCTTTTACGTGGCATCTGAGCATGCCAACTGGATCAGGCCCCACAGGTGAGATAGGCAAGGAAACTCCTAGCTTACAAATCCCACTGAGGCTTAGGCATGAGTTAGGTGACATGCTGCTTGGCAGTGTCAGGTCTTAGGTGGCTGTGCATATGTCCAGCAGCAGAAATTTAGGCACCTCACCAACTTTACTGCTGAAAATGTAGCCATCTAGGGACCTTCAGTGCCTGCAGGGTTAGGTGGCAGCTGATCGGCAGTTCTGTGGATGCCAATGGTGCCTAAATGTTGGACTGAGGTGCCTGATGTGCCAGTTAGGCACCTGAGTCTCTCTTGTGAATCTAGCCCTTAGCCTCTCAGTGACTCAGTTACCTATCTGTAAAGTGGGGATAATAGCACTTCCTTGCCTCAAAGGGGAGTTGTAGAGATAAATACATTAAAGATTGGGAAGTGCTCATATACTATGTTAATAGAGGCCATATAAGTACCTTAGATGGATAGATGCCTCTCCAACTCATGCTAAAGTTGTTCTCTAAAGCAATGGTATTCAACCTGTGGTCAGCAGACTATGTCTAAGGGGTCCATGGATGGTGACTATGAAAATACGGTTTCAGATCCCAGTAAAGGCATTCCGTTTTTCTGATCAATCAAAATTATGTGAAGATCCCCCACCTCCAGGTCAAAACCCAGCAGAGTTGTCATTACCATAGAAACCCACAGTTCAGTGCCCTTTCTCATGCTGCATCAAATGCCGTGCTGAGCACGTGCAACATTTATAGTTGAATTCTGTTCAGTCTAAGAATCCATTTTGCTTCCTCCAGGCCATATTGTGATACCTTACTCCAATTTAGTAGCACTTACTTATTGGTGTCAATAGGTCTACCCATGGAGGAAGGTACTATTCAGTGTGAGTTAGGGGATCAGAATCTGTTCTCTTTTCATTGGGGAGATGTTTTTAAAGGCTTTATGCATTTTATTGAATCTCATATTCATTATAAATGCTCCAGGACTGGAACAGTGTTCTGTATAATGCTGACTAGATTGTCGTTGCAAATAATAAGTAATAGTAATGATCTCTGATGAAATATACATCTCCAAATAAATATTATGCAATACTGTAGTACTCAGCACACCTGCAGCACTACACATATCATTTTTCAGAAAAATAGTAAGAGAAAATATTTCGTCACCCATTAGTAGTGCTCTCCAAGGGAGGATGCACTGATGAGGAGTTGAAGTGGCATATCTGAATTTTACTTTTAACTTTTGTGTTGGCCACAGGTAAGTTGCCAAAGAATTGCTTGGAGTGGAAGTGAAATCCTGGGCTTGCCTGAGGAGTGAACTGAAAGGCCTGAAGTGTTATCTTTCACTCTCAGGGAGTGAGCAGCAGGCCAACTGGCAGGGTTGAGACATTGGATAGCTGACATCATCCATTTTCAAAGCAGAAACATAGATAGCTGGTTGTGATGACTGGGAGAACTGTATGGTGACTTGCCTGCCTGGTGCGAAGGTTGCGGATCTCTCGAGGCATCTGGATAGACTTATGTGTAGTGCTGGAGAGGAGCCGGTGGTCATGGTACATGTAGGTACCAATGACATAGGGAAGGGCAGGAGAGACATCCTGGAGGCCAAATTTAGGCTGCTAGGGAAGAGACTGAAATCCAGGACCTCTATGGTGGCATTCTCAGAAATGCTCCCAGTTCCACGCGCAGGGCCAGGTAGGCAGGCAGAGCTTCAGAGTCTCAACGCGTAGATGAGACGATGGTGTAGAGAGGAGGGGTTTAGATTCATTAGGAACTGAGGAAACTTTTGGGATGGGGGGAGCCTATACAGGAGAGATGGGCGCCACCTAAACCAAAGTGGAACCAGACTGCTGGCACTTAACATGAAAAAGGTTGTAGAGCAGTTTTTAAACTAGGAAATGGGGGAAAGCCGACTGCTGCAGAGGAGCATGTGGGTCAGACAGAGACTTCTCTTAGAGGAGAGTCTATTGATCGAGATTCTCTAGGTTATAATCAGGAGCAGAGAATGGAAGAGGATAATGTAAGAGCCAGATCAGATGAGAAACATTCACATAAAAAATCGGACACATCAGAAAAGGGCAGACAAATAAACAGTGATAAGTTTTTAAAGTGCTTGTACACAAATGCTAGAAGTCTAAATAATAAGATGGGTGAACTAGAGTGCCTTGTGATAAAGGAGGATATTGATATAATAGGCATCACAGAAACCTGGTGGACTGACAGCAATCAATGGGACACAATCATTCCGGGGTACAAAATATATCGGAAGGACAGAACAGGTCGTGTCGGGGGGGGAGTGGGCACTATATGTGAAAGAAAATGTAGAATCAAATGAAGTAAAAATCTTAAGTGAATCCACATGTTCCATAGAATCTCTATGGATAGTAATTTCATGCTCTAATAAGAATATAACATTAGGGATCTATTATCGACCACCTGACCAGGACAGTGATAGTGATGATGAAATGCTAAGGGAAATTAGAGAGGCTATCAAAATTAAGAACTCAATAATAGTGGGGGATTTCAATTATCCCCATATTGACTGGGAACATGTCACCTCAGGACGAAATGCAGAGACAAAATTTCTCTATACTTTAAATGACTGCTTCTTGGAGCAGCTGGTATGGAAACAAAGGGAGAGGCAACTCTCGGATTTAGTCCTGAGTGGAGCACAGGAGCTGGTCCAAGAGGTAACTATAACAGGACCGCTTGGAAATAATGACCATAATATTTAACATTTAACATCCCTGTGGTGGGAAGAACATCTCAACAGCCCAACATTGTGGCATTTAATTTCAAAAAGGGGAACTATGCAAAAATGAGGGGGTTAGTTAAACAGAGATTAAAAGGTACAGTGACTAAAGTGAAATCCCTGCAAGCTGCATGGACACTTTTTAAAGACACCATAATAGAGGCCCAACTTCAATGTATACCCCAAATTAAGAAACACAGTAAAAAAACTAAAAAAGAGCCACCATGGCTTAACAACCATGTAAAAGAAGCAGTGAGAGATAAAAAGGCATCTTTTAAAAAGTGGAAGTTAAATCCTAGTGAGGTAAATAGAAAGGAGCATAAACACTGCCAAATTTACTGTAAAAATGTAATAAGAAAAGCCAAAGAGGAGTTTGAAGAACGGCTAGCCAAAAACTCAAAAGGTAATAACAAAATGTTTTTAAGTACATCAGAAGCAGGAAGCCTGCTAAAAAACCTGGATGATCGAGATACAAAAGGAGCGCTTAAAGACGATAAAGTCATTGCGGAGAAATTAAACCAATTCTTTGCTTCAGTCTTCACGGCTGAGGATGTTAGGGAGATTCCCAAACCTGAGCCGGCTTTTGTAGGTGACAAATCTGAGGAACTGTCACAGATTGAAGTGTCACTAGAGGAAGTTTTGGAATTAATTGATAAATTTAACATTAACAAGTCACCAGGACCAGATGGCATTCACCTAAGAGTTCTGAAAGAACTCAAATGTGAAGTTGCGGAACTATTAAATAGGGTTTGTAACCTGGCCTTTAAATCGGCTTCTGTACCCAATGACTGGAAGATAACTAATGTAACACCAATATTTAAAAAGGGCTCTAGAGGTGATCCCGGAAATTACAGACCGGTAAGTCTAACGTCGGTACCGGGCAAATTAGTTGAAACTATAGTAAAGAACAAAATTGTCAGACACCTAGAAGAACATAAATTGTTGGGCAAAAGTCAAGATGGTTTCTGTAAAGGGAAATTGTGTCTTACTAATCTATTAGAGTTCCTTGAAGGGGTCAACAAACATGTGGACAAGGGGGATCCAGTGGACATAGTGTACTTAGATTTCCAGAAAGCCTTTGACAAGGTCCCTCACCAAAGGCTCTTACATAAATTAAGATGTCATGGGATAAAAGGGAAGGTCCTTTCATAGATTGAGAACTGGTTAAAAGACAGGGAACAAAGGGTAGGAATAAATGGTAAATTCTCAGAATGGAGAGGGGTAACTAGTGGTATTCCCCAAGGGTCTGTCCTGGGACCAATCCTATTCAACTTATTCATAAATGAGCTGGAGAAAGGGGTAAAAAGTGAGGTGGCAAAGTTTGCAGATGATACTAAACTGCTCAAGATAGTTAGGACCAAAGCAGACTGTGAAGAACTTCAAAAAGATCTCACAAAACTAAGTGATTGGGCAACAAAATGGCAAATGAAATTTAATGTGGATAAATGTAAAGTAATGTAAATTGGAAAAAATAACCCCAACTATACATACAATATGATGGGGGCTAATTTAGCTACAACAAATCAGGAAAAAAATCTTGGAGTCATCGTGTATAGTTCTCTGAAGACGTTTATGCAGTGTGCAGAGGCGGTCAAAAAGCAAACAGGATGTTAGGAATCATTAAAAAGGGGATAGAGAATAAGATGGAGAATATATTAGTGCCCTTATATAAATCGATGGTATGCCCACCTCTTGAATACTGCATACAGATGTGGTCTCCTCATCTCAAAAAGATATACTGGCACTAGAAAAGGTTCAGAGAAGGACAACTAAAATGATTAAGGGTTTGGAACGGGTCCCATATGAGGAGAGATTAAAGAGGCTAGGACTTTTCAGCTTGGAAAAGAGGAGACTAAGGGGGGATATGATAGAGATATATAAAATCATGAGTGATGTGGAGAAAGTAGATAAGGAAAAGTTATTTACTCATTCCCATAATACGAGAACTAGGGGCCACCAAATGAAATTAATGGGCAGCAGGTTTAAAACAAATAAAAGGAAGTTCTTCTTCACACAGTGCACAGTCAACTTGTGGAACTCCTTGCCTGAGGAGGTTGTGAAGGCTAGGACTATAACAGCTTTTAAAAGAAAACTGGATAAATTCATGGAGGTTAAGTCCATTAATGGCTGTTAGCCAGGATGGGTAAGGAATGGTGTCCCTAGCCTCTGTCTGTCAGAGGGTGGAGATGGATGGCAGGAGAGAGATCACTTGATCACTACCTGTTAAGTTCACTCCCTCTGGGGCACCTGGCATTGGCCACTGTCGGTTGCCCCAGATACTGGGCTAGATGGACCTTTGGTCTGACCCAGTACGGCCATTCTTATGTTCTTACGTAGAAACTGAGAAGAGAAGCCTAATTTAGAGCTTGATGGGGTGTTGTTGCTGCTTGGAATTCAACCTAAAATTTTAGTTTGTTTTCCCCAAAATATATGTAAATATTTGTTCTTTTAACAATATATCATATTGTTATCCTTTCAAGCATGCTTCAGTTCCTTTACTCTTTCTGTGTATCTGTATATTACCCAATACCTAGTGTTAGACTCTCAGAGAAAATCGGATCCCATTTTTTTTCTGGATATACCACCTTATGAGATAATAGAATTATAGAATGGAGGAAAAGTAATCTAATGTGACTTCTTTTAAGGAACACTACTCATTATTATAGAGGGATCAGGGAAACTGCCCTTAGCCCCAAATATATTTAAACAATTCAAAGAGTGTTAATGGGTATCAACAAACTTGTAATTTATTTTCCCTGAGTTGAAATGGTCCATTGAATTGCGTTGCACAGATAGTTGATCATCTAGGGACTGGAACTCATCACAACCACTTTGTTTGTTCTTAATTCTGTATGGTGCTTAGATACCACAGTGATGGGAGCACTAGAGAACCAGAAAAGAAGAGAAGAGAGTTCTCCTGTAGAAAATAAGAAGTCAGCAGAGCTGGTCAAAATTGGCAAAAATGTTCAGTGAAAAGATTCCGATTTTTTGGTCTTTCCTTGGATTTTTAAAAATCTTTTGGCAATCTCTAAAACTAGACAAAATATTGTGGGGGACCCGGGAGGTATTTAAGTCAACATGTTGATCAGCCTTCATAGTGAGGTCAGGCAAAGCAGCTTTCATTTTAACTGCTACTGCCAAGATTGGCCCCATTTTGTTGTAGTAGCAAACGTCAGTGGAACACCCTTGCCATGAAGAGGGTGATTACATCACTGTAAATCCCAACTGAAATGTCAAGTCACTATAAATAAGCCTTCTGAATTAGCATAACATTCCAGCAGATTGCAAATCTCAGGAATGAAGTGCATTTCACAGCTCAGTGGGCCTAAGGAGTCTTATTGAACACAGCTCTTTGATTTGTTGTACAGCATTTTGCAATATTGCCTGTTAAGGCTGTTCTATAAAAATAATCCAATGTGTTCCATCTTAAGTTAGCTCTGATGCCTAACCCATCTATAATGCCAAATAACTCCAGTTGAATACTCACCTTGAGAAACCACTGCTATGCATAAAGGGGCAGCAGATTTCCAAACAAGTCTCCTAAATTATGCCCGTAAAATATGTGCATGCAATAGTCCACATGTAAAAATTTCTGTATTTGTAAATGTAAATGGGCAGGTTTTGTTTTCATTCACATTTTACTTTCAAAATAAATTGCACAAGGAAGGCACAGCAACATGTGGTGATGTAGTGAATTCCTTCCACATCTATTTACAAAATAAAAGAAGAGGCAGAGAAGAAGGAAAAGCCACAAAAGAATAAAAACAACTCCTCACCCAAAGTGAAATTATTATTTCAAATGATGTGTAAACCATCCTATTGGCATGAAAATACACCATATCACATGGTTTGAGATGAGAATTAAAAACAGAAAGAAAGAACATAATTTCCTTCCTTGTTGGGGGGGGGTGCATGTGGGTAGATGGAGCCATTAAAAGATATTACCTCACCCACCTTGTCTCTCTGGCTCTTTAAACAGCAGACGAAGATGAAATGAAATCTAATGGCTGGAAGCTGACACTAGATAAATTCAGACTAGAAATCTGATTAAAACTGAGGGTGATTAACCATTGGAATAGTTTACCTGGGGATGTGGTGAATTCTCTGTCACTCCAATTCTTTCAATCAAGATTGGTATTTTTCTAGAAGATATGCTTTAACCCAGTCCGAAGCTGTGGGCTTGAGGCAAAAGTCACTGGGTGATTCTGCCCATTGTTATACAGGAGGTCAGACCCCATGATCATAATCGTCCCTTCTGGCTATGTATCTCTGAAAAGCATGCAATAAAATGTGCAGTATTATTAAGGGAGCGAAGGGGTGGTGTGGATGGAGAAGAATTTTCAAAAGCACTCAGCGGTGGCCTACCTCAGTGAAGTAAATGGTGAAAATTTCATTGACTTCAGTGGGAGCGGAGTTAGGCCAATGCTAAGCTCTTTTTGAAATCCCACCCATGTGTTGATCTTACAGCTCAAGGAATCAAGGCCTCTTCCATGCTATGTTTGTTAAGTGGGGTTCTCTGTAGAAAACATGTCATGTCAAGCACCTCTGCATGCAAACAGATTTCACTTAGGCAGCTCCTTGAAAAATCTGACCCATAAACTTGCCATTTTAGATATTTAGATTTATTGGGCCAAATTCACTTTTGGGGTAAGTAGGCACAAATGTGATTTCAGTGGGGTGTGTCCACTGATGCAAGCAATATAGTCGGTTTGTCATCTTAAGACTTACACTTTTCCAATAATTTGGCCATTTCCCCCTGTAAAACCCCAAACTGAAACTTAGGTCTCCTGAAGTACCTCCATTCTTCTCTGGGAAGAATGGGCTTGGACTAACAAAATACTGTCTGACCAAAGGTCTGCCC
The DNA here is from genome assembly GCF_027887155.1 of Malaclemys terrapin pileata. Classification (NCBI taxonomy): domain Eukaryota; kingdom Metazoa; phylum Chordata; order Testudines; family Emydidae; genus Malaclemys; species Malaclemys terrapin. Next base: position 169,470,727 of record NC_071507.1, read on the forward strand.
TGGTTTTCCCATTGCTTCCTCTGCCCTTAGAAGCAACTGTTTTTTTTGTCCGAAGAATTTCTTCCATAGTCAGTGTGACTGAGGTCTGAGGTACTCTGGTGACACTGAAAGCAGAGAGTTGACACTAGAATAGTCAATAGGACGTTAGTGTGCTGAGCCAGCATAAGCCCCATTATAAGATATTGATTGGGTATAAAATGCTGTTCTCCATTTTATGCTTTTTACAGCTAGATAGGCAACAGAAATGCAGAAAGGCATATCTCATGCTATAAAAGCCACATACATGCACATTGCAACCATATCATCTCGAGGCCAAGAAAAAGAGCCTACTGGTGAAATATAGACATATGACTGGGATTTGGTTATAAGATGGATTCATGGTGACAAATTCTTAAGAGAAAACCATTAACAAGATTTCCTATATTAAGGACATCTAGGGACAAGATGATCAATAATGAATTTCTGCTTTTTAGTAGCTATGAGCCTCCTTCCTTTATTCACTAACACCCTTTAACCTCCTCTACTCCAGCTTCTCTTGATAGGTTTATGTATTTTTTTTATTAGTGTGGCTTTTTTAGCCTGTGTTTCAGGTTCTATCACTACCTAATTTTATTTATTTCTCATAACATAACCAATACAGATCTTTCCAGCTGTTGCCATATGGAACCTAAAACTTGTTGCAGTGTTTGTGGAAAATGGCTGTTTTGTCTGAGGCAGTTTGGTAAACAGACACTTCGACGTCAGTGCTGCTGGATGAGAAATGGTACTTGTTTGAACATCGGGTTTTTTTTACTAAATATGCCACTGTCTCGTTATCAGAGCATGTTAAAATTGTTGAAATGTGCCCCTTGTAAGGAAAAAGAACCTCATGATTTTTTTAAAATGTCAATTTCTAAATAGACCCAGCATTGACTTAAGTCAGTTTGTATGAGTCCAGATTCTGACACTCTTACTCACATTTGGTTGTTACACTTCCAGGAGCCTTATTGACGTCAGTGAAACTACTTGGTGTTACTCATTGTGAGGGGGGTGTCAAAATCTGGTCCATAGTGTACATAATCTGTACAAATGTCACCTCCTGACGGTTTTTCCCTTTGACCTTGAGAAAGCTGTGCAAATGGCCCTTACTTACAGTCAATGGGAAGAATCTTTCCTCTTAATTTTTCCTACCCTTATTCATGTATTGATATAAAGAAGGGCAAGCAGGCTTTTGTCTCCCAGATCTTACAACTGTAATGAGAGAGATGCAGGAGTTGGAATAGTCAGGGTACGTCTCCACTGGCAAGTTTCTGTGCCACAAGTTATACCACTTTTATTAAAATGGTGGAATTAAACCGCTGTTGCGTGTCCACACTGTGCTCCTTGTGATGCTGGAGTGAATCCACATTAGCAGCTCTTGCAATGGCAAAGACAGCAGTGCATTGTGGAAGCTATCCCACTGTGCAACTGGCTGCAGGGTGCTTTGGGAAGTGTTTGCAATGCCTCATGGGGCAGGCACAGCATCCCATGATGCAGGTTTCCCAATCCCATTATTCCATGGGCATCCTACTCCATTGCCAGCTGCTTTTCAACTGAAGTGGAGGGCGGGAGGGCGGAGAGTGTGTGGCAGGGAGAGTGTGTGTGTTTGGAGGGCAGGAACGAGACAGTGTGTTTTGGGGGACAGAGAGTGTGTCAGCATGCTCTCTTGTGTGTCAGCGGCAGGAAGCAACCAGTCCTGAGGCAGGGGGAGGGGGAAACCCCAACATCAGCCCCCGCCTCCTCCCTGGGCTCTCTGCACAGCAGTGTCTCTCTCTCTCTCACACACACACACACCTGCCTCTGTGTTCAACAACACGAGCATTCCACGCAACGGCTGTCAGAAATGGTGCTTTGAAAGGGGAGGGGCGCATGTCTCCAGGGCAGCCGAGTTCAAAACAATGAGCAGAGCAGTCACTTGAGGCATTATGGGACAGCTCCGGAGGCCAATTACAGTGCAGAAAGCAATCAAGTGTCTACACTGGCAACAGAGCGCTAGAGCCTCTGTGAAGATAGCCTTAGGACTCTCGTCAAGGTGGTTTTTTTGAAGTGCTGCAACTGAGGAGTTTCTGTGCACAAAGTGACTTGGCAGTGTGTACACATCTGCAGTTTGAGTGCAAAAAGCTGCTTTACTGTGCAGTAACTTGCCAGTGTAGACAAGTCCTTAGTAGTCAAACTCATTGATCTACAAGAGTAACAGTATATGGGCCTGATCTAAAGTTCATTGAAGTCAAGGACAGTCCTTCAGTTGCCTTCAATAGGCTTTGGATTTGGACTTAAGTGCATTCTACACTGCTGTCAAGGAAACATTACAAAAATGTAGCCAGTCCTGTGTGTTGAGGCCCCTAGGCCGATTTGAGAAAAAGAGAAAAGTTTGAGATGTTTCTAGAAATCAGGGAGGAGGAAACTATTTCATGTATTGATGTTTTTATATAAAAATATTGCTACTGTAAAAGTAGTAAGAAAAATATCAACGTAGTCTCTTAAGTAGAGACATCTATCTTTTTCAATTAATAAACTGTAGGCTCATTAATAATAAATAAAGGCCAGATTTGGAGAACCATAGAGGACAACTTTAGAAAACAAAACAAAAAAATATCACTGGTCTGATCAGCTAAGTGTCAGTGTGGTTGGAAAACAGCAAAATGCTCATTCTTTTTGGCAAACTGGAAATTTGTTCCCGGGTTTGGTTGATGGAGGCTATTTCTGAAAATTCCAACCTGTGAAGTATTGGTCTTCTAGAAAAATCTTTAGGAGAATACATATCCTTCCTTTTTCAGGGTCTTCTGAATATTCTGTTTTATCAATTAGAGAATCCCAGTGTCTGGCATTAGTGTCTGGAAGTTTAAAAAGCACATTTATTCTGAGATTTTTTTTTAACCCCTCTAACTACTCAGTCTAATCAGCTCTTCATTTACTTTAGTAAAGTGTCTTCGTGATTATGACAAATAGCAAAGTGAACAGTGCATATTACTTTTCTTAGGCTGTGAATCTTATATCTCCCTAGGAAATATAATAAAATCCACGTTCTCAGTAAAAGAGCCACCTTTAGAAATCTTCGCTTGGTATTTAATCTTAGTCCACATTATTGCTTAGGAATTTAAAGTATTCCCCAAAGAAAAAATAAACATGGAGACAGAAATGTCAAGGTCAGTGATTCGCAGCAGGATGTCATTAAAAGAAATGGAAGCTTTGTGCTTTCATATCCACTGTTATTTCCTTAATAACAGTATCTTGCGTAACATCTTTAACATATAACTGAAAAACCAGCCAGGAAAAAGAACTAGACACCACAGTATTATTTCTCAAAATAAAAATTAACGGTGCTCTGCAAATGCTCATATAATAATACCTCTGCTCCCCCATTCTCCTGCATGAAGAACTTGATCCTACACCCATTTGAGTCAGTCGCAAAACTCCCATTGATTTCAGTGGTTCACAATCCAGGCCTAAGGCTTTATTTGTATACTTCACTGACTCTTGTCTTTATGCCTTGTTTCATACTGCCATTAAAGCTTAGTGCTATATGCCCCATCTAACAGCAATGTAATATCTTACTCTGGCATCTTTATTATATTTGCATAGCCTCTGATGATCATGGTGCCAAAAAATGCATAAGGCCTGATATGTTTGCAGTGCAGTAACTCCTCTGACCAGATCCTCAGGTGTGCTAGAATTCTACTGAGGAGAGGGAATTGAACAAGTGGCTTTAAGCATCTTTCTGCTTTCCTGATCCCTAGGGCTTCCAGAAGCCAGGTCAGCCCCCTGTGTAAATTAGAGCAGCCCCAGGGCAGCATGTAACTAATAAATTAGAATTTGGTCAAGATGGCAAAATGGACACATTTACTCCTGCCAAAAGTGGGATATGAAATGACTGCAAATGGTCAGGAACTCCAGCTTTTCATCTCATCTGAACCATGGGACTCCCAGCAGCACAGTGCTCTTGGCCCTCACACCATGTTAGGACTTCAGTTCAGTTCCAATGAAGCAGGAAAAGTGATACCTACTGAGTCACTAAGATCTACAGCAACATGGGGTTTCCTGGGAAGTCCATCATCGAAGTACTAACAAGGCTCAAGCCTGTTTATCTTGGGAGAGTTGTTCAGCCTGAGACAGTAAGGCTGCAGGCTAAAGAAAGGAGCTAGCCTGAAGGCTAAGGCTTGCCTTATATTTTCCCCACTATTATCTGGTACTGCAAAGTTAAAAAAATATATATGTTATACATTTTAAGTTAAGAAATAAATATATAAGAAGCATTTTCAACAGTATACAATAGATTTGTTTAAAGGTACTTATCTTACTTCATAGTAAGACCATGCTCCAACAAGCTTCCATTGTAAAGGTAGAATTACTAGCATTCTGCATGTTGGCATGTCTCGTAGAGGTAAGGTTTACATTATGAATATGCCAAATGTCCATTTTAGGGTTTGTATTTGGAGCATAATGCGAAAGTTGGCAGATTGACAAACTGGCAGCAGAGTTTGTTTAATCAGGTTTATTGAGACATGCAAAATCATTTAAATCTCTTTTTTTAAATAAAGAGAACATTTTCCCACAGAACCAGAATTAAGCACACATGTAAAGTTCTCATTGGATTACATTTCTTCATCCATGAGTGAGAGTACCCTTGCATTTTCATGGTAAGATTGTCCTCCAGAGGCTTGTCCTCTGGAGAGCACAGTATACCTCAGATTGGCAATTTTGTAATCAGCTTATCATGATTATGTGCTTGCTGCTATACATAAACAAAGGAAGAGCCAACTAAAATATCAACAAACCAATTCAGACCAACAAAGTACCACATGACCAGGAGATGGATCTATCACAAAGCAAAGCTGAAAACAATATACATGACAGCATAAGATTGATTAAAGATTGTACTCTAGGTTCCATGGAAAAAATGTGTTTCAAGAAGAGATCTGGATGAAAAGAGGGAGGCTATCTGGTGTACCCAGAGAGGAAGAAATAAGGGGCAGTGTGAAAAAAGGTGAGAAGAGAAAAGTGGGTGATGGATCCAAAGGAAACAGAAATACAGACATGGCAGAGCAGAAGGGGTGAGTTAAAAAGCAGAAATAGATTAGAGCAGATATAGACAGGCACAGAATTGTGCAGATCACTAAAGGTGATGACAAGATGTTTGTGCTTGATGTGGAAGACAATGAGATTTCTTGTAACCTCCTCATTGCATTCTGCAACTGGATCTCAGCTGCACAGCACAGCAGGTGAGATACACATGAAAATGAAGATTTTTCTATATCTGGCTGTGGCAAAGTAAATTATTGCTCTGTTTTATACCTGATCACCAATTTTCCTCTTCTGCTGCACTGAACCAGTATCTCTGAAATGAGCAAAGAAAAGAAAGCCTTGAGTCTGAAGCTTCTGAGATTCATAGCGATGCTCTTGAAAGAGGGATCGGCAACTGCCAGTAGTAGAATGTTATTTGGTAGGGGAGGCAGGGGAGGGCGCCGAGCCCGGCTGTGGGCCCACTCTCCCCGGTGGCCAGAGCGCCGGGGGGAGGGCAGAGAGCCCCCGGCGGCCAGAGCGCTGGGGGGAGGGCGGCGAGCCCAGACGGGGCCCCGCTCTCCCCGACCGGATGGAGCACCGTGGGGAGGGCGGCAAGCCCAGCCGCGGCCCCGCTCTCGGGCCAGAGCGCCCCGCTGCGCCGCCCCCCTCCAGGCACCGCCCCAAGCAGATGCTTGGTAGGCTGGTGCCTGGAGCCGGCCCTGGGTCTCTCAAGCTGTGTCCTTTACTCAGAAGGCAAATATCATGCCTGTCAGTATGTTGATGGATATCATTATTGTCGATCCTTGGGCCTAGTGGCTACCCAATATTTGGGGTGTTGCTGGGTAGAGACAAAACATTGATGATAGTCAAATACTTCTTTGGTGCAATCCTGTTTATTTGTGAGGAATATACACAAGGTCCTCTTTCCCTGAACACATTGGGAACAAATAGGAGGCAGTTTTGTTGTTCAGAAATCCAGCCCTGTGCCCCAAAGAGCTCAGTCGCCGCTTCCTCTCAGGACCATCCCACCAGTGCGTCTTTAGCTTTCTCCCAGCTTTCCAATTTCTTTCTGCTTCTGACACTCACAGACACAAAGAGCTGCCAATCAATGCCCCAGCCTCTACATTTTCAGTCAGTGCCAGTGAAGCCCCTACTGTTCTCCCTGAGTTTCTTCATGCTTAGGCCTTCCCGTGTGGTCTAGTGTTTTGGGCACTGGTTTCTATTGTTTCAGCTATCTTAGGCCATAAATACGTTTAATTGCTTCTTCATTTATCCTGAATGAAAGCTGGCTGGCATGCACATCAGCTTCAGTGAGGTCCATGATAGCCTGTAGATCAAAGCCGCTCCCACGGGCAGCCTTTAACATATTATTTGCATTATAATAAATAAGATAACAAAATGGCTGTTCCACTTGCTATACTAGTATAAAAGAATGATTATTTACCTTATAGTGATGTTTTCATCCATGCGCATCCCACTGTAAGTTCACATGAACCTCCATGCATGCAAGATCCAACTCATTTGAAAAGTAGTGTCCATTGGGCTGCACCTGCCCTCTGCATGACCCTCATTACCCTCTCTCAACCCCCAAAGGCAAAAAGGGCAGAGCAGCCACAACGAACCCTCAGTTTCCTGGATAATTCAGAATTCCAGATAATAAGGACTCTAAAAAGCAAGGATGGTGGCCGGATCATGGATCCACTATAAAGTACATAAGTGTTCTCTCTTCAAGTATGTGTCTGTGTGGTTCCCATTCTGAGTAACTGATATCCAGTGCCCAAGCTGGAAGGTAAGATTGAGTAGTCCTGACGCTAACTAAAAAGTTATTGCAGCACTACCCTCCTGAAATTAGCATCTGATCTTGCTTCCGGTCAAGAGCATAGTGCTTAACAAAAGCCAGTGGGTTATTCCATGTAGCTGCCTTGCAAATTTCAGATATGGGGATAGTTCTGAAGCATGCAGAGGGAGCTTTTGCTCTAATGAAGTGCACTTTAACATTGAGGGGAGAGGTATATTAGCCATGTGGTATGCTGTGCATAGCCTGTTTTGATATTCTCTGAGAGGAGATGGCTCGACTCTTTGAAGCACCAGAGATGGCAGTGAAGAGATGGAAAGAGAATCTAAAGGACTTTGTCCTGTCAAGGTATATACTAAGTCTAAGGTGTGGATTTTTTTCTCTCCTAGAAGAGAGAAATGGGAGGGTTAATGAGGGCCTGTGGAGCCAATGGACCATGCACCACTACACCTGCACTAGGTGTCAGACATGGAGAGGGGGATTAAAGGGAGGAGATCTAGCCTAGTTCAGGGCTGTACAGGAAGGAAAGTAGAGTTCTGCAACTCCTAATGTGAGAGAAGCCGGGTTGCAGCCCAGAGACTGAGCTGGCTTACTGGCAGGGCTGGCTCCAGATTTTTTGCCGCCCCAAGTGGCGAAGCGGGGGGAAAAAAAAGGGTAAAGCCGCGATTGGCGGCACTTCGGCGGCAGCACTACTGCGCCGCTTCATTCTTCGGCGGCAATTCGGCGGCAGGTCTTTTCCTCTGAGAGGGACTGAGGGACCTGCTGCCGAATTGCCGCAGAAGACCCGGACCTGCCACCCCTTTCCATTGGCTGCCTCAAGTACCTGCTTCATTCGCTGGTGCCTGGAGCCGGCCCTGCTTACCAGATGGACAAGCCTCCTGCTAGAAGCTTGGCTGAAGTATGGCCTATGTGAAGACAAGCTCTGAACAGAAGGGGGGAGTCCCACTGATGGTTCATTGGATGAACCTCTTTTTGAGTTGTGGGGTTTGGGGTTTTTTTTTTTTTTTTTTTGGTTTTGTTCCCAATTTCTTTAAAACTATAGCACCCTGGAAGGGTAGGACTGAAGTGTGCCTTGGCCAGGGAGCCAAAGCACTGCTACCTCAGACTTCCCAGAGACAGCACTCTACCAGTGAAGACTCATGGCTAGGTGATGCATGGCCTTACAGCAGGATGCAGGTGTGGAGTGACCAACTGTTGAGGAAGATCGTGGTGTTCTTTGAGAGTATATAGGCTTTTCCCTGGGAGGATAATTGGAGGATCTGTTCTGATGCTGGGTAGATGTGTTTTGTACGCACTGCCCTTGGTACTTGAAGGGCTTATAGTGCAGGGCTGAGGTGCATATGCCCAAAGAATAGAATACAGCCTTGGAATTTTTGAGAGAAAGCAGTGCATTGTCCATACACACGCTGAGTAGTTCTCTTCCCTCAACTGGCAAGTCCCTTGGTAATGCCTTGCACTTCTTTTGGAATGCAAGAGGCTTGGAGCCATGAATCTCTGCACATGATCACAGTGGTGGCTATGGATCTAGCTGCTATATCCAAAGCATCCATGGAAGCTTGTAGTGATATTTTTTGCTACTAAATAGCCGCCTAAGATAATATCCTTTAGCTCTTCTCTGGCATCTTGTGGGTGCTTAGAAATGAAGGGAGATACGCTCACCCATTTTGAAAATAAGACCTGATAATCATAGAATCATAGAATATCAGGGTTGGAAGGGACCTCAAGAGGTCATCTAGTCCAACCCCCTGCTCAAAGCAGGACCAATTCCCAACTAAATCATCCCAGCCAGGGCTTTGTCAAGCCGGGCCTTAAAAACCTCCAAGGAAGGAGACTCCACCACCTCCCTAGGTAACGCATTCCAGTGTTTCACCACCCTCCTAGTGAAATAGTTTTTCCTGATATCCAACCTGGACCTCCCCCACTGCAACTTGAGACCATTGCTCCTTGTTCTGTCATCTGCCACCACTGAGAACAGCCGAGCTCCATCCTCTTTGGAACCCCCCTTCAGGTAGTTGAAGACTGCTATCAAATCCCCCCTCATTCTTCTCTTCTGGAGACTAAACAATCCCAGTTCCCTCAGCCTCTCCTCATAAATCATGTGCTCCAGACCCCTAATCATTTTTGTTGCCCTCCGTTGGACTTTTTCTAATTTTTCCACATCCTTCTTGTAGTGTGGGGCCCAAAACTGGACACAGTATTCCAGATGAGGCCTCACCAATGTCGAATAAAGGGGAACGATCACGTTCCTCGATCTGCTGGCAATGCCCCTACTTATACAGCCCAAAATGCCGTTAGCCTTCTTGGCAACAAGAGCACACTGTTGACTCATATCCAGCTTCTTGTCCTCTGTGACCCCTAGGTCCTTTTCTGCAGAACTGCTACCTAGCCATTCGGTCCCTAGTCTGTAGCAGTGCATGGGATTCTTCTGTCCTAAGTGCAGGACTCTGCACTTGTCCTTGTTGAACCTCATCAGGTTTTTTTTGGCCCAATCCTCTAATTTGTCTAGGTCCCTCTGTATCCGATCCCTACCCTCTAGTGTATCTACCATGCCTCCTAGTTTAGTGTCATCTGCAAACTTGCTGAGAGTGCAATCCACACCATCCTCCAGATCATTAATAAAGATATTAAACAAAACCGGCCCCAGGACCGACCCTTGGGGCACTCCGCTTGAAACCGGCTGCCAACTAGACATGGAGCCATTGATCACTACCCGTTGAGCCCGACGATCTAGCCAGCTTTCTATCCACCTTACAGTCCATTCATCCAGCCCATACTTCTTTAACTTGGCGGCAAGAATACTGTGGGAGACAGTATCAAAAGCTTTGCTAAAGTCAAGGAATAACACATCCACTGCTTTCCCCTCATCCACAGAGCCAGTTATCTCATCATAGAAGGCAATTAGGTTAGTCAGGCACGACTTCCCCTTCGTGAATCCATGCTGACTGTTCCTGATCACTTTCCTCTTCTCTAAATGTTTCATAATTGATTCCTTGAGGACCTGCTCCATGATTTTTCCAGGGACTGAGGTGAGGCTGACTGGCCTGTAGTTCCCCGGATCCTCCTTCTTCCCTTTTTTAAGGATGGGCACTACATTAGCCTTTTTCTAGTCATCTGGGACCTCCCCCGATCGCCATGAGTTTTAAAAAATAATGGCTAATGGCTCTGCAATCTCACCCGCCAACTCCTTTAGCACCCTCGGATGCAGCGCATCCGGCCCCATGGACTTGTGCACGTCCAGTTTTTCTAAATAGTCCCGAACCACTTCTTTCTCCACAGAGGGCTGGTCACCTTCTCCCCATACTGTACTGCCCAGTGCAGCAATCTGGGAGCTGACCTTGTTCGTGAAGACAGAGGCAAAAAAATCATTGAGTACATTAGCTTTTTCCACATCCTCGGTCACTAGGTTGCCTCCCTCATTCAGTAAGGGGCCCACACTTTCCTTGATTTTCTTCTTGTTGCTAACATACCTGAAGAAACCCTTCTTGTTACTCTTAACAAGAATTACCTGTTACTCTTAACAATAATAAGACGTGATTCGTAACTGTAATCATGATGAATAGGCTTTTCTCCCAATTGATGGCTCTTAGACTGGTGCTTGGTGAAAGTATGCATTTTTAAATAATCTTTGATTCCAAGTTGATAGGCACCTTGTAAATACCTAATATAGACTACAGTAGACCAGATTTACCTGACAGACCAGAAAAGGGGAATCCATCTGGTGTTTAGAGCAGAGGTCAGGGAGCTGTGACAAATGGGTCATACTTCTTGTTTCAGCTGCTACCTTCTTGTGTGTCCTTGAGCAAATCACCTCTCTCTCTGTGATTCAGTTTACCCATCTAACCTTCACAGGGGTGTTATAAGAAGTTAGTTGATGTGTAAATTACTTTCAGGTCCTTGGATGATGTGCAAAGTATTGGTATTCATAACAAAATAGCTTGCAAATTTCAAACTCTAAGAGTTTTTTCAGGGTTATACTGAAATAGTATGGTTTCAATCAATCAAAGCAGAGGAATTCTGTAGAGTTACAGACCACCCTACACAGTTATTTCTAATAAAGCAGTTCTTTGCACTCTGATTGACTGAAGGGTTCTGATTTGCATAGTTATTATATAACTAATAATTAATAGCTATGTTATTATTAGTATTTTTCACTGTCCAAAAATGTGAGGTGCTTTTGGGTGCTGAAAATACAATGAACAACCATTATTTTTCACTAACTATACATCATGCAGATCCCTGTACTATGAATAACTGAGGCCTTTTATTAGCCAAACTGAGCAGAAGGATTTGTATAATCACATGACAGTTATCTTTTGGGCGTGTAACAGTAACCAATGGAGTCTGTGGATGCTGACTTCTGCCATGTAGCACGTGTATTAACCTTTTCTAAACTAGACCCAGATGATGTGTCTGGGACCAAGAAATAAAGTTGAGTCTTCTCAGCATTCCTGGGACTCATACCTTTTATAACAGGCCTCTTAACTTGCTTTCTGCAAACACCTTGGACTTCCATCTTTAAACTGTATGAAACTGAGTATTACAGTCTATAGGAAAACATACCAGTTACATAGTACTTACTGGGATATGAACAACACTTGAAACATATGTACTGTATATGATCTGTCCTATCCTCTGGTCTGACAGAACTCCAGATTCAGGGCTGCTCTAATTTGTAGCTGGCTGCAGAAGCCACAAGAGGTAATTCCGGCAGCTGGAAATCACTGGAGTAAAGCAAGAGAACTCCAGGTGCAAATTCTCCATTGGCCATGCTCCTTATGTTTAGGAAGGGAGGGGGCATAGAACCAATTACATCTACTTTGTACCACCAGAGGATTCCCTAAAGTTAGTTAAACTGGCTTTATAGTCCCTTTCAGTGACAAGGCCCAGTATCTGTCCCTGTAACTATAATGAAAAACCTCAGTAACAATGCAAGAGAAATGAACCAATGCATCATTTCAGTATTCTAAACAGCATTTCCTTTCCTTGCCATTAGATACAAGTGAATCATCTTTCCCTATTTAAGATTAAAGCAACTCAATGAGTAATACAGTGATGCAATACAAGCTAAAATTCTGGTTTCACTTCTTCAAGCTCCAAAAATAAAGTGCAGTGCCTATTGACTGATCATTTGTCACAACAGCTGCAGATAACATTTTTAAAGATTTTTCATTTATCTTGTAAGACTCTTTGGCAAAAGGATTTTCCTTTCCCAGAAAAGTACAGGTTGCAGAATGCTAAGAGTTTGTCTACACTTGGCAATTTACCAAAAAAGCTATTCTACTTATTATTCTGGAATAGTTATTTCATTATAAGCCCCCAGGTGGATACTCTTTTTCTGATTTTGCTTTGAAAGCGTGTTAAGCTAAATTGGAAAGAAACACACTTATTCTGGAATAAGAGTATCCACATGGGGGCTTATACTGAAATAATATTCTGGAAAAATTATTCTGGAATAGTATCAGAGGGGTAGCCATGTTAGTCTGAATCAGTAAAAAGCAACAGAGGGTCCTGTGGCACCTTTGAGACTAACAGAAGTATTGGGAGCATAAGCTTTCATGGGTAAGAACCTCACTTCTTCAGATGCAAGACTTGCATCTGAAGAAGTGAGGTTCTTACCCACAAAAGCTTATGCTCCCAATACTTCTGTTAGTCTCAAAGGTGCCACAGGACCCTCTGTTGCTTTATTCTGGAATAGTTATTTCAGTAAGTTTCCAACTCAGACAAGCCCATAGAGAAGGTGATCCAAGAACTTCTTCCACTGGAGCAGGAGATGCCAAGTACTGCATTGTGGTGCTAAGAAGCTGCTCTGCACTGTGTATCATCATACCAAAGGCTGAGTCAAAGATACAGACATAAGGGTATATTTTTATCTATAGCAGTAGCAGAAGCCAGAAGAAAGTTAAGAGCTGTAGAAGGCACAATATAAAAGGAAAGAAAGTTGATACTTGTATTTGTTAATATTTCCATAGGACCAGATTATAAGTCAATATAACGTGGCTGGCACTGCGGAGTAAGATGCCCTCTCCTCCTCCTCACCATACACAGGGATGGTAACACTCCCCACATCACAGCTTCAGTAGGTGAGCATGGAATGGGTGGAGTCATGGTTCTGCCTTCCAATGCCTTGAGCCAGCAGTGGTCAGACAGCACAAGGGAGGAAGAAAGACAGGAGTGAGAAGAAGCAGAGAAGGAGCTATGAGTCAGGGGATATGTCTACACAATAGCTGGGAGGTGATCCCCAATCTGAGTAGATGTACATGCACTCTGCTTGACCTAGTGAAGCAAAAATAGCAATGTAGCCACAGTGGCGTGGGCGATGGCTCAGGCTCGCTGCCCGAATCTCATACAGGGTTGTTCTCAAGCAGAGCTAGAGCATGTACGTCTACCTGAGCTGCGAGCCAAACCTCCTTCACAGGGCTCCTTGTGGGAGGTGCCGCAACTGTGCAATGACCTTTACACAGGGCTGAGCCTAACGTCTCTATCTGGGCCACTGCATCTTCCATCCTGAGCAGCCTTGAAAACTTAATTGCAGATGTCCAGTTTCTAAAATGCATTTCCTCATTTTTGAACTGGTGTGTATCTAGATTAATAACTTGTAAGTCAGTGTCCACATCTTCCAGTAACACACTGCAAATATTTTAACAAAATGTTTCCCCTGTAGCCTACAATAAAACTCTATGTACCGGGGCCATATCATGACCAATTCAAAGCCAAGCCACCTTCACCCACCCCCCAAAAGCTCCCTATTTTCTGGAAAAAGAACAGGAGGAGTCCACACAGGATCCTTCTTTTTGTAGTGCTGGTAGGGAGGACTCTGTGGGTTAGTATGTTGTTCAAGGCAGCGGCACTGCTATGGGTACCCACATGGCCCCACAGTATGCCAACATTTTTATGGCTGACTTAAAACAACGCTTCCTTAGCTCTCATCCCCTAACGCCCCTCCTCTACTTGCGCTACATTGATGACATCTTCACCCATGGAAAAGAAGCTCTTGAGGAATTCCACCATGATTTCAACAATTTCCATCCCACCATCTACCTCAGCCTAGACCAATCCACACAAGCGGTCCATTTCCTTGACACTACTGTTCTAATAAGCGATGGTCACATAAACACCACCCTCTACCAGAAACCTACTGACCACTATACTTACCTACATGCCTCCAGCTTCCATCCAGGACACACCACACGATCCATTGTCCTCAGCCAAGCTCTAAGATACAACTGCATTTGCTCCAATCCCTTAGACGGAGACAAACACCTACAAGATCTCTATCAAGCATTCTTAAAACTACAATACCCACCTGCTGAAGTGAAAAAACAGATTGACAGAGCCAGAAGAGTACCCAGAAGTCACCTAATACAAGACAGGGCCAACAAAGAAAATAACAGAACGCCACTCTCCGTCACCTTCAGCCCCCAACTAAAACCTCTCCAGCGTATCATCAAAGATCTACAACCTATCCTGAAAGATGATCCCTCACTCTCACAGATCTTGAGAGACAGACCTGTCCTTGCTTACAGACAGCCCCCCAACCTGAAGCAAATACTCACCAGCAAACACACACCACAGAATAAAGACACTAACCCAGAAACCAATTCTTGCAACAAAGCCCGATGCCAACTCTGTCCACATATCTATTCAAGTGACACCATCATAGGACCTAATCAGCCATGCCATCAGGGGCTCGTTCACCTGCACATCTACCAATGTGAGTGATATATGCCATCATTTGCCAGCAATGCCCCTCTCCCATGTACAGTGGCGAAACCAGTCTCTATGCAAAAAGAATAAATGGACATAAATCTGACATCAGGAATCATAACATTAAAAAACCATTAGGAGAACACTTCAAGCTCTCTGGCCACTCAGTAACAGATTTAAAGGTGGCAATTTTGCAACAGAAAAGCTTCAAAAAGAAACTCCAAGGAGAAACTGCTGAACTTGAATTAATATGCAAACTAGATACTATCAATTTAGGCTTAAATAGAGACTGGGAATGGCTGAGCCATTACACACATTGAATCTATTTCCCCATGTTAAGTATCCTCACACCTTCTTGTCAAACTGTCTTAAATGGGCTATCTTGATTATCACTACAAAAGTTTTTTTTCTCCTGCTGACAATAGCTCATCTTAATTAATTAACCTCTTAGAGTTGGTAGTGGAACTCCCACCTTTTTATGTTCTCTGTATGTATATATATCTCCTCACTATATATTCCATTCTATGCATCCGATGAAGTGGGCTGTAGCACACGAAAGCTTATGCTCAAATAAATTTGTTAAAGTGCTACAAGTACTCCTGTTCTTTTTGCGGATACAGACTAATACGGCTGTGACTCTGAAACCTATTTTTCTGGATCGCTCATTACAGGGCCTAAAATTCAGGGTGTGAGCTTTTCATCACCACTTGCCCCAAGCTTCTTTACCCTAGTTTCTGGGTGTGGAAGGGGAAGGCAACAGCGAATGTACCCATAAATAGTGTGTTTCTAAAAAAGAGTTCTGAGAACAGGGGAGAAATACTTTTATTTAAAAGGAAAAAAGGGAGAACCCCATGAGCCCCAGCCAGAGCAAAAGCAGACGTCATAATTCTGTAAGGTGGCTTAAGTGAGCTCGGTCAGCTCAAAATAGCTTGCAGCTCCGCACCATGTAGCACTGGAATATGATCAGGAAAAGAAAGCATATTAGCCTGTCCTCTGTGAGGTAAAGCTTGCATGACCTGAAGAGCCCTCTTTGGGTGCAGGTTTGGCATCATTGGCTGACCAGCCCTGTGGCATATGCTTTCAGAGGGGAAGACTGAGAGATTGGAGAACCTAACAGTTTCCCATTTAAACAAAAAACAGTGTAAGTGTCCTTTTACAGGAAAAGGTTATACGTTGTTCCTGACAAACGTACTAAAGATAGTGTTTAATTGAGCTCATCTCAAAAAATCTGAAGTCAAGAGAAGGGATGAAGGTATTTAAGCGGAATATGGGGGGAAACTTTGTTGAGGACTTTTTTAAAAAAAATTCAGCTCCTGTTGCAATCTAGTTCCATTCAAAGAGAAATGTTTGCTTCAGAGTACTCCTGAGTCTGAACAATAAGTCATTTCCAGTAAGGGTGAACTAAGGGTATGTACGGAACTTTATCAGAGGCAGGGAAATCAGACCAATTTTTCCGTCAAAATGATGCTACAACTTTAACGAAGTGGCCCCTATGAGACAGCTCCAACACATCAGTGGCTTTATCTTTATTGTAGCATTAATTATAATGTTACTTTAAAAAAGAAAGGCAAACCCCACTGTGTTTGATATACCAACCAATATAAATTTTAAATAATAAAAAAAAGCCATTCGTGTTTTCCTTCAAAGGTTATGCTCACATTCTCAGTCCACCCCGTCTGTTCATGAAATCTGCTGAGATTAAAAATAGTAAGGAAGATAAATATATCATTGCCCTAAGCAATTTGAATGGGAGCACCCAAGAAATGATGATAGCTCAGTTGTGGACAGTAAGGAGGAAGTATTACCATAATCTCCTTATTTTGCCAAGTTGTGGCTACTGCTCTTATTCTGCCTCATCCTCCAGACTATGCAGTTCCTGCTCATACCCACAAATCAGAGGATTTGACATAATCCACATAATCTTCTTGTAACATATCTATCTTGCAAAAATCAAGAGAGTAGCATAATCAGGGGATGGTCGTTAACTTTCACTCAACTGTAGTTACAGAAATACAGACATATGGTGACACAAATAAGAACTTAGCTAATGTGGCTGTAAATTATTGAGTATGTAGAGGAGGCAGAGAGGCCCTCTAACAGACCCATACTGTCTGAAGATGAAAATAAAGCCAATATCACATCATGCAATCTCTCTTGAAGGAGAAGAAACTGAGGAACTGACAGCTGTTTGCTTTATAAGTTTCCACTCCCAGAAGAAGGAAATCTATATCTGCTTTGTCAAATATGCAACTGATATTTTTTGAGACTGTTGTAGAAGAGAAACTCCTGCATGTCTTCCCAAAACAAAAATTCTTGGCATGGGGGTGATTACCAGATGACAAGCTTGGGGGTTGTTTTCACTACAGTTGGTTGGAATATTTTTATAATATTAATTTTGATAAAAAAAAAAACAGAAAATGGGGAAAATGCAAAATGTTTTTCCATTTTCTGAGTAGCTTTAGCTTTAAACTTGTTCTCTGTAGTGAGCAATACATAGTTTTATAGTAGGAATTAAAAACAATGCTCATTTCTCTGTAAGTCTCCTTCCATATCTGATTTTTATCTTCCCCATGAATCATATAGAGATATACACCTACCTATCTCATAGAACTGGAAGGGACCCTGAAAGGTTATTGAGTTCAGCCCCCTACCTTCACTAGCAGGAACAAGTACTGATTTTGCTTCAGATCCCTAAATGGCCCCCTTAAGGATTAAACTCACAACCCTGGGTTTAATTTCCATTACTTGCATCTGAAGAAGTGAGGTTCTTACCCACGAAAGCTTATGCTCCCAATTCTTCTGTTAGTCTCAAAGGTGCCACAGGACCCTCTGTTGCTTTTTACAGATTCAGACTAACACGGCTACCCCTCTGATACTTGGAACCTTGGGTTTAGCAGTCCAGTGCTCAAACCACTGAGCTATCCCTCCCCTACTTATACTATAATGTTGTCTGTTTTCTATATTTTTCTAGTATTTACTCTTATATTGTTGGATGAATTTTTCATATTTTGTACCCTTTCTATGTGAAATAGTTGCACACCTCCTGAATTTAGTTAGAATTTTCTACCATGTTTATGCTAATACACTGGCAATGAAGATGGATTTTTTTTGTGTGTGTTTCCAAGTGTAGGCTTATTTAATAAGTTTCGTCTCCATTAGAGAGCTTGAAGGAGCCAAGAAATGAATAATCAAAAGAAGCATCCTTCTTTCATGTATAAAAATTAACAATCAGAAGTTACAGGCTGAACTAATGACCGAGTATTCATATAGGAATATATTCTGTTTAGTAAACTAAATGTTAATATATGATTAAAATGGCTGCTGTCTATATGGTGTTATAGAATTTAAGGTCATATCTACACTAGAAACTTTTGCCAGTATAATAATGTTGGTTAGTTGTGTGATTTTTAATACTAGCACAAGCCCTAGTGTTGATGCAGTTATACTGGCAAAAAAAGCATTTTCACCAGAGTCATTTATTTAATTTGGAGAACTAGTATAAACCATACTGGCAAAAATCACATTTTTTTCCCATAGAAGTTGCATCTACACTGGGAGGGTTTGCCAGTACAGGTATACAGGTATAGCCACACTAGCAATCCACTTGCGGATGGCAGCAGGTGACAGCATCATGGTCTGTTGCCAGAAGAGACTTGTAATGAGCGGGAGGGTATAGTGGATCAAACCGAATGAGTCAACAATGTGATGTGTTGTGAAAAGGCACGTGTTATTCTGAGATGTATTAACAGGAGTGTCATGTAAGCCACATGAAGTAATTATTCTACTCAGAACTGGTGAGGCCTCAGCTGGAGAACACTGTGTCCAGTTTTGGGTACCCCACATAAAGAAAGATGTAGACAAACAAGAGAGAGTCCAGAGAAGAACAAAAAATTATATTAGAAAAATTATTTAGAAAACCTGACCTATGAGGAAAGGTTGAAAGAACTAGGCATGTTTAGTCTAGAGAAGAGAAACGAGAGAGAGGACCTGATAACAGTCTTCAAATATGTTAAGGGCTGTTATAAAGAGTACTGCAATCTATTGTTCTCCATATCCACCAATGGTAGGAGAAGTAAATTAAGCCTATTACTACAACAAGAGACTTAGAAAGATTCCATGATGTCAAACCTAACTATGAGGATAATTTACCTGTTCCAGTGCTTATCATGGGAGGTTGTGGATTCCTTGTCATTTGTGATTTTTAAGAACAAGTTAGATAAACATCTGTCAGGGATGGTCTAGCTATAGTTCATCCTGTGTTGGCATTGGGGGTTGGACTAGATGATCACTTAAGGTTCCTTCTAGTGCTGCATGATTCTAAGATGTTCCTCACCCACAGTAGACATGCCAGTTATAATGCATCTTTCTTAGAAATAGCTGGGTTACTAAGTACAACGGGCCTAATTTTTAAAGATCCTGAGTATTCCCAGATCCCACCTAAGACAATAGCAGCTGGAGCTATTGAAAGATAGCTAAATGGAATGAACATAAGTATGGATTTAGAAACTTATGTTTAAGTACCTACATTGGAAAATATTGGCCTTCTTTCCTAGTCATTCCTTCTCCTTTTTTAGTATCTGAACCTTACATTAAATCTTATGGCTAAATCCCACCTTCCTCATTCAGTCAAAATTCCTTTTGCCTGTGGTCTACAGAATTTGATTAAAGTGGATCATCACAATTCTTTTCATAGTAACAGACTGACAGTATAAATATGATTATAACTTCAATTAACAGTATAATACTTACTAATACTTTGCACTTCTACAAGGCCTTTCATTCAAGGATCTCAAAAGGCTTCAAACTTTGAGCCCAATTCAATGCAGGGATGAATTTGACCCATTCATTTATATTCAAAACACCTCTGTGAGGTACATAATATCACTGCTGGATCATGGGCAGTCAGAGATTAGAGCTCACTGTCACACGACAGGAGGTCAGCTGGGTCAGCAAACTGGGGATCAGAAAACAATGCAGGAACCAGGAAACAAATTAGCAGTCAGGAAAAACAAGTCAGATGCCAGGAATCAAGGCCCATTGGAATGCCAGGTGATCAAGCCAGGGAAGCAGCAAGCACAAATCACACAGTCCAGAGGAGTGGGAAGTTCGGTTTTTCAGACAGCTTCCTGGGTTTGCTCTTGGCTTAAGTAGGCCAGCAAGCCAGTCAGTCTGCCAATTGGACCTTGGGCCACAGCTTCACATTGGGGCTGGGGTTCCTGGGTCTCACGATATGCTCTTCCTGGCAGGCTGCCAGGTGGAAGACTGGAGCGTGGCTTCTCCCAGGAACCATAACAGCCTGGGTTTGAAACCTGCATAACATAACAGTTAAGTATTATACCAACTTTACAAATGACTCTAACACACAACAAGAAATACTAGAACAGAAACAAAATCTGGATGGTTGATAAATATCTTTAAGAATAAAAAGGACATACAGAAATTTGTAGCCAAAAAAGTGCTTTTTGTAGGTGTTCTCTTTTCCTGGGCAACATATTAGATCCCCGCCTTCCCCACACTACATAATTTTTACCTTCCTTCTCCCCCTTAAAGACCCAATCTCAGAGCATCCTGTCTTTCCACACAATGAGGGTTGGACATAGTTTCTTCTGCCGTTCCTGGTTTGACAGGTAGGGTTGCTTGAGAATGATATGAGGTACTCCCTATGATCTGAACTTGCTGCTTTTGCTATGGTTCCAGCCTAAATTGACCTGGATAGTGAAGAATGAGCTAGAACCAGGTCTCTTTTGTGGCAGCCCAGAGGCATTTCTCACAACCTTAATATCATTTAAGTTTGTTTTATATGTTAATCATAGAATCATAGGACTGGAAGGGACCTCAAGAGGTCATCTAGTCCAGTCCCCTGCAGTCATGGCAGGACTAAGTATTATCTAGACCAGTGGTTTTCAAACCTTTTTTTTTGTGGATCACTTGAAAAATTGCTGAGGGTCTTGGCAGACCACGTAATGATCTTTCCAAATGTTTGTACCGTTATAAAAAAAACCTTAATAATAATTAACATTTTTGGTTTTACAAATAAAAGCACACATCTCATATTTTAATATCAGTAGTCTTTCCTTTCTAATGCGATGGATGTGCCCTCTCTCCCACACCACGGCAGCCCTTGAGCTGGGGCTCTGGAAGGAGGGTCGTCTCTCCCTGGCAGCTGCAGCCCTTGAGCTGGAGAAAGTCGCCTCTTTCTCTTGCCGCTGCAGCTCTGCATGTCTCAAATTCCCTCCACCCTCTCTTCTCACCCCACTGCCCCCTCCCACCTATCCTCTATTTCCCCCAAGGCCACTACCTCACCTTACGTGTGCATCTTCTCCAGGGGCCAGGCCCCTAATTAGTGGAGCCACGCCTGCGCAGCTCCACTAATTAGGTGGGTGGCCCTTCATTCTCTCGTGTGCAGCCACCCAGGTGTGCAACTTAGAGGGAACTATCCGTGGACCACCCGAATGGAGCTTGCGGACCACTGGTGGTCCGTGGACCACAGTTTGAGAAACTCTGATCTAGACCATTCCTGACAGATGTTTGTCTAACCTGCTCTTAAAAATCTCCAATGATGGAGATTCCACAACCTTCCTAGGCAATTTATTCCAGTGCTTAATCACTCTGACAGTTATGAAGTTTTTCCTAATGTTCAACCTAAATGCCCTTGCTGCAATTTAAGCCCATTGCTTCTTGTCCTATCCTCAGAGGTTAAGAAGAACAATTTTTCTCCCTCCTCCTTGTAACAACCTTTTATGTACTTGAAAACTATCATGTCCCCTCTCAGTCTTCTCTTTTCCAAACTAAACAGACCAAATTTTTTCAATCTTCCCTCATAGGTCATAAATATATGATTATGTGTTAATATAGCAATTGTGTTAAACTATGATAAACTGACATCTTTTCAGCAATTGAAGTTCCATCAGAAAAGCACTCGTCTCCAAAGCAGTTTTCATTCAGAGCTTATGAGACTCAGAACTTAATTTGCAAGCCTCCCTTAAATACTTTAAAATGTTATATTGCAGATACTTGGTAACATCCCAATGACTGTTTCAAATTGGCAGTGCTAAGTATTAACTGCTTTAGAATTATGTACAGTATTTTAAAATAAAGTAGCTGGTGTAATTTTCAAGAGAAATAAACTTTTATTTTATTACAGGCTCATATTTTATAATATAATTTTCACCAAGCAAAAATTGACTAGCTGAAAAGCAACCGAAAAAAGGGGACTTTTTCTGCTTGGGTTTTTAATTTTAATTACACTGCACTGTAACTTCAGCTTCTTTGTTGGGAAATAAAGGAAAAGATACCTTGAAATGTTCTCTTGCACTGCATTATAAATTTCAACAAAGTAGCATTGTTGGTCAGTTATAAAGTGAGAAATGTCACCAAGAAAGCAGTTTCTTTCAGAAATGCTCACCACTGTCTTACATTTGTATTAGTAGATTGATGTTATTTGCAGGCTGTGAGTGACTGCAATCTGGTTGGGTATTTTATAGAAATTGTAACTAATTTTCTTTGCAAAAGTAAGAAACAGTCCTTCCCTTCTGCTGGGAGGCAGTACATAATCTTGTCAAAACATACAATATGATATATACTTTGTATGATAAGGTTACATAAATAGTTTATAAAGTATTAATAAATTGTTAATAGATGTTTTAAGTATTTATAGATGCCAATAATATGTTATAGATTATTTGTAACATTGGCAAGCACCCCTCATGACCGAAGGTCATTCTATGGCTAGGGCCCTACCAAATTCACGATCCATTTTGGTCAATTTCACGGTCATAGAATTTTTTAAATTGTGCATTTCATGATTTCACCTATTTAAATCTGAAATTTCATGGTGTTGTAATTGTAGGAGTCCTGACCCAAAAAGGAGTTGTGTGGGAGTTGCAAGGCTATTGCCCAGCTCTGAAGGCACCACAGAAGTAAGGGTGGCAAATACTGCCTAAAATAACCTTCTGATCCCCCTGCAACGCCCTTTTGGGTCAGGACTCCCAATTTCAGAAACACTGGTCTCCATCATGAAATCCATATAGTATAGGGTAAAAGCACACAAAAGACCAGATTTCATGGGGGGAAATCAGATTTCATGGTCCGTGACGCATTTTTTCATGGCCATGAATTTGGTAGGGCCCTATCTATGGCACCTTGCCTCTGTATTCCCCCTCTTCTTGGCCCTTTAAGGACTCACAGTCCACAGGTAATTCTAGTAATCCCCACAAGGGGTTGCATTTATTTAGTCCTCTTCAAACAAACTGGCCCGCCAGGCCCCCAAACTAGGTCAGTATATCGGTATAACTATAGCTGTATAATTACACAGCTATATAAAATTATAGTTATGGAAGTAAATTTCCCCATGTAAACAATCCCTTATGTTAAAATATAGATATGCAGGCCTGCCTGTAAAGGTCTATACTTTAAGAACTTAGGTGTATTTTTATCACTTATCTAGTTATAGAGGTATAAAAACAAAGAATCAAAATCACAAGTCTGCCTGTGTATGGGCCTTTTCTCACTAGGATAGTCTAAGGCCTGGTTCTTAGGCTAAGGCCTTCTGGCTGCCTCTGCTGCTTAGCCGAAGCTGGGAAGCATATGGTCACATCCTCACGTTCCAAACCAGTCACATTGAAATAAGGTGGCATTGGGCTGTTAGGAATACAATCCTGTCCTGGTAGTGCCCATCGCTACCAGATAAAGAAACAGATCTTAAGATGGTTAAAGAAAACTTAGTTTGATAGCATCCTGTCTGGCAAGAAATCACTTATCAATGGTTGTGGTTGTGAAACCCTCATTTCTGTAGTGTTTTATCTTTATGGCCCCCACTTTTCTATTGTCAATCTGTCTGGTTCTCTAATTGTTTCTGTCTGCAGTATAATTAATTTTGCTAGGTGTAAGTTAATTAGGGTAGTGGGATATAATTGGTTAGAGAATTATGTTACAATATGTTAGGATTGGTTAGTTAAATTTCAGTAAAATGATTGGATCAGGTAGAGCTGAGAATATTATTATATAAACTGGGGTCAAACAGGAAGTGGAGGAAAGGAAAATTGGAATCATGTTTGCTAAGGGGTGGGAACGGGAATGGGAATGATGAACAGGGACACGGGCAAGGCTCTGCGGTATCAGAGCTGGGAAGGGGGACACGGGGTAAACGCTCTGTGGCGTCAGAGCTGGGAAGGGGGACAGGAGGTAAATGCTCTGCGGCGTCAGAGCTGGGAAGGAGGACACGGGGTAAACGCTCTGCGGCGTCAGAGCTGGGAACGGAACACTGGGGAACAGACTCTATGGGCGTATAGAGATAAGCCTGACTGGTGTGAAGGGCTTTGGAATATGTTTGCCTGGAAACTAACCCCAATAAACATTCATTGTCTGCACTTCGGACTTCTGGTCTTTTGCTGTTTGCTGTCTGTGTGACAAGAACCAGGGAAGT
This sequence comes from Malaclemys terrapin pileata, assembly GCF_027887155.1. NCBI lineage: Eukaryota > Metazoa > Chordata > Testudines > Emydidae > Malaclemys > Malaclemys terrapin. Next base: position 169,494,669 of record NC_071507.1, read on the forward strand.
GGGAGGGTTGAGGGAAAACCCTCTAACATCTTATTAGACTATACACTTATGCGGGGGAGTAAGAACCCTCATCCACTCCTCTATGCCCTACTCAGATTTTGGGTCCAGATGCACAATTTCCCTCGCAAAGCACATGCATGGCGAGCATGCTTAATATAAGCTCCTTCCAAAATACAGTTGCAGAATTTACATATGAGGAGGTCATAATTTGCTGATAGAGTCTGGAACCAAATTACTAATCCTCCTAGCTCCAAAAGGGGGAAACAAGGAGGGATTTCTGCCTCAGAGGGCTATCTGTGAGGCACCAGGAATCCTGGAGCTACTCCCGTAGTGGTGTAATTTACATAATAAACTTTGTTCAGGTTGTACCTTTGTTCAGGTTGCACATCTAGCCCCGGATTCCTGGTGCCTCACAGATAGACCTCTGATGCACAATTCTCTTCCTGTATATCTTGATAATGGAGTATATATAATGGAGTTTCTTTAAATTTAGTTTAAAGTCAGTCATTGTATTGTTTCCCAGTAATTCATGTACATGTACCCAGATGTAATGTAATCAAATCAAAGAATAAAATTAAAATAAATATTTCTAATGAGTGTTTCAGAACACTAAAATCAAACCACCTGAGCAAAGGATGTAAGTTTTTATACATTGTAGTAACTTTAGCTGCCCAAGGGGGAAATCCACCCCAATCTTCCAAAGGTATGCAAGACCTGAGATGCAGTGGAACTGCTAGGAGGCTACAGGGGGAAATGTGTCTCTACTAGTGTGCCCTGGAGGTGACGGTTCAGGGGAGGAGTAGGTGCGTCCAGTGGGTCTGTGCACTAAACCACCTGATCACTGATCACATACGCTGCAGTAAAGTCTGGAGTGAGTGCCTGGTGATTGGTTTGTTGAAGGAGCACTTATGCAGGTCACCTACACAAGTCCTGTTTTATTGAGCACTGCATGGGTGACAAAGGTTTCCCCCTAAGTTACTAATTATTTTTATGTACCATATTATATACATAACCCCTGAGATATATTGCCTCTGGCTCCTGATGAGTGTATGGGAAAGGCACAAGGAGCATCTTCCCCTTGTGTGCCCTGTGTAAGGACCAGCGACAGTTGCAGTTCATACGTTTGCAGAAACACAATGACAGCTTCCTCTATGCACCTTTAGGGGCAAGCATCACCAAAAAAGCCTTCAGGGAGAGGTGGGAAAGGAGCAGGGACATCCCTCCTTCCTCTACCACAGTGGCTCTCAACCTTTCCAGACTACTGTATCCTTTGAGGAGTCTGATTTGTCTTGCATATCCCCAAGTTTCACCTCACTTAAAAACTACTTGCTTACAAAATCAGACATAAAAATACAAAAGTGTCACAGCATACACTATTACTAAAAATGGCTTACTTTCTCATTTTTATCATATAATTATAAAATAAATCAACCGGAATGTAAATATTGTACTTACATTTTAGTATATAGTATATAGAGCAGTATAAACAAGTCATTGTCTATGTGAAATTTTAGTTTGTACTGACTTTGCTAGTGATTTTTATATAGCCTGCTGTAAAACTAGACAAATATCTAGATGAGTCGATGTACCTCCTGGAAGACCTTTGCGTACCCCCAGGCATACCTGTACCTCTTGTTGAGAACCACTGCCCTGCCACACTGGCCCACTGAGGAAGTTGGACATGTAGTATCCCAAAGTGTGGTGCAACCTGCACAATGGCCCTCCACCTCCTCACACACAATTGAGCTCAAAGAGATTGTGCCTCCTTAAGGGACAATCTCTCCCTGAACTCCCCAACACAGGGTTTCATTTTATAGGTACAAGTGCATCTCTTGAGTTTTGAAATGTTATATATAAAATCTAATATTTTAAAGTTATAATTAAAATGAGAGCACTATTGGATTTTCATTGTCTTATACAAAAAAGACATGATGTAATATAACATTTGGTATCCAAGCCTTGTTTTCTAAAGAAAAATACTTTCTTCTCAGTACTGTAGTGTTAAGATCTGTTGTATTTAAGTTGCTTCTTAGGGGGGTTGATGGCTGAGCTCACCTATACCATCTGAAGCACTCTTGAATATTTGCCATTAAAGGCAATGGGAGAACTGCTCAGCTGCTTCTTTGCCACTGATCATAGCCAAAAAAGTTTCACAATATGATTATAGCAGATGTTCTTTGCTTTTTAAGTCCATTGGCATTTTACATACTAGATGTTTGAGGGCAAATGGTAGCATGGATGAGATTACAAAAAAAAAAAAATCAGTTTAACTTCAGGATCAACACACTGGTAGCCTAACATGAAGATCTGAACATATATTTACAAAAACAGGTTTTAACAATTATAACCCTATGTTATAGCATTATAAGTAATATATAATTATTTGTGATGGCAACTCTTAAAAGTTTAAAGGTTTGAGCTTACTTCAGATTTGGTTCCAAAAGTTTTGATGCATATGCGCAAAAGAATAAATGGACACAAATCAGACCTCAAGAATTATAACATTCAAAAACCAGTCGGAGAACACTTCAACCTCCCTGGTCACTCGATTACAGACCTCAAAGTCACAATACTCCAACAAAAAAACTTCAAAAACAGATTCCAACGAGAAACTGCAGAATTGGAATTAATTTGCAAACTTGACACCATTAAATTAGGCTTGAATAAAGACTGGGAGTGGATGAGTCACAAGTAAAACCTATTTTCCCATGCTAATTTCCCCGCCCCTACCGTTACTCACACCTTCTTGTCAACTGTTGGAAATGGGCCATCTGGATTATCACTACAAAAGTTTTTTTTCTGCTGCTGATAATAGCCAACCTTAACTGATGGATCCCGTTATAGTTAGTATGGCAACACCCATTTTTTCATGTCCTCTGTGTGTGTATATATAGCTTCCTACTGTATTTTCCACTGCATGCATTCGATGAAGTGGGTTTTAGCCCATGAAAGCTTATGCTCAAATAAATTTGTTAGTCTCTAAGGTGCCACAAGTACTCCTCCTTCTTTTTGCTGATACAGACGAACACGGCTACCACTCTGAAACCTGCATAGAATAAGGAAGCCTCATATTAAAAACTTCTTTCCCAATCCATCTATGCAAAAGCATTCTTCCTACCAAACCCAGTAGTAAACCTCCTCAAGCATCTGAGTGAGTTAAATGGATGGACCTAAAGATTTGTCTTCATGAAGAGTTTTCTCTCCTAGAATCATAGACTATTAGGGTTGGAAGAGACCTCAGGAGGTCATCTAGTCCAATCCCCTGCTCAAAGCAGGACCAACACCAACTAAATCATCCCAGCCAGGGCTTTGTCAAGCTGGGCCTTAAAAGCCTCTAAGGATGGAGATTCCACCACCTCCCTAGGTAAGCCATTCCAGTGCTTCACCACCCACCTAGTGAAATAGTTTTTCCTAATATCCAACCTAGACCTCCCCCACAGCAACTTGAGACCATTGCTTCTTGTTCTGTCATCTGCCACCACTGAGAACAGCCGAGCTCCATCCTCTTTGGAACCCCCTTCAGGTAGTTGAAGGCTGCTATCAAATCCCCTCTCACTCGTTTCTCTTCTGCAGACTAAATAACCCCAGTTCCCTCAACCTCTCCTCGTAAGTCATGTGCCACAGACACCTAATCATTTTCGTTGCCCTTCGCTTGACTCTCTCCAATTTGTCCACATCACTTCTGTAGTGGGGGGACAAAAACTGGACGCAGTACTCCAGGTGTGGCCTCACCAGTGCTGAATAGAGGGGAATAATCACTTCCCTTGATCTGCTGGCAATGCTCCTACTAATACAGCCCAATATGCCATTGGCCTTCTTGGCAACAAGGGCATACTGCTGACTCATATCCAGCTTCTCATCCACTGTAATCCCCAGGTCCTTTTCTGCAGAACTGCTGCTTAGCCAGTTGGTCCCCAGCCTGTAGTGGTGCATGGGATTCTTCTTTTTTTTGCGACCAGGGGCTGCTAACAGGGAGTTTTGCAAGCGTGTTCTCCAGGTGAAGGAGGAGCAAATACAGGACCCTTGGGGTAAGTGATTGTCTGTAGTGTGTGTTTGTTTGTGTTTGGGGGTTACTTGCTGTGTGCTGAGCTTGTGTTTGTCAGTCTGTTTGTTTGTTTGGTTGTTTGAAGGACCATGTACTATGGCTGGCAGTTGGAAGCTGTGAGCTTCAAAGGAACGTCTGAAGGCTAGAAGCCTCTGGTAATTGGCTGAGCCTTAATCAGTGGGTGGGGCATTTATAAAGCAGCGCACAAGCGACCAGGGAGCTTTTGCGACCAGGGGCTGCTAACAGGGAGTTTCGCAAGGGAGTTGGGAAGGGGAGCAGGAAGGGGGCGCGGGTCCCTTGCCGGTTCTATCTTATACCCTTTATTCCCCTTAAAACCTATAGCCCAAACTACATTCAAAACTTCTTTCTTTAAACAACCCCTTCATTAACTAGGAGACAATGCAGGCAGAAGCCCAGCTGCAGAGTGGGGGCTATCCAGTTTATTGCACTGAGTGTAGCATGTATGATTACCTGCCCTGTGGGCGTGTGGCGTATGTGTGCATTCGGTGCAAGGAGCTCCTGGACCTCGGAGACCACGTATGGACTCTGGAGGCAAGGGTGGCGGAACTGGAGGAGCTAAGGGAGGCAGAGAGGTATGTTGATGAGGCTTTCCGGGACACTGTAGAATTGTCCCACCTCCGGTCAGACAGCCCCTGTGCTGTTGAGGAGGATGAAAGGCCCAGGGAAGCAGAGCAGTCAACGGGAGCAGAGGGAAACCTTCCCATAGTTGGTACCCTCCTTCCAGACAGTGCTGGGGTTGCCTCTCGCACTGAGGTTACCTCTCCAGGGGAGGGAACTCCAGTTGCTAGGAAAAGGCAGGTATTAGTATTGGGAGATTCGATCATTAGAAACATAGATAGCTGGGATTGTGATGACCGGGAGAACCGTATGGTGACTTGCCTGCCTGGTGCGAAGGTTGTGGATCTCTCGAGGCATCTAGACAGACTTATGTGTAGTGCTGGGGAGGAGCCGCTGGTCATGGTACATGTAGGTACCAATGACATAGGGAAGGGTAGGAGAGATGTCCTGGAGGCCAAATTTAGGCTGCTAGGAAAGAGACTGAAATCCAGGACCTCTATGGTGGCATTCTCAGAAATGCTCCCAGTTCCACGCGCAGGGCCAGGTAGGCAGGCAGAGCTTCAGAGTCTCAATGCGTGGATGAGACGATGGTGTAGAGAGGAGGGGTTTACATTCATTAGGAACTGGGGAAACTTCTGGAATGGGGGGAGCCTATACAGGAAGGATGGGATCCACCTAAACCAAAGTGGAACCAAACTGCTGGCACTAAACATTAAAAAGGTTGTAGAGCAGTTTTTAAACTAGGAGATGGGGGAAAGCCAACTGCTGCACAGGAGCATATGGATCGGACAGAGACTTCTCTTAGGGGAGAGTCTAATGATAGAGAATCTCCAGGTTATAGTCAGGAGCAGAGGATGGAAGAGGATAAAGTAGGGGCCAGATCAGATGATAAACATTCACATAAAAAAGAATCTGATACATCAGAAAAGGGCAGACAAATAAGCAGTGACAAGTTTTTAAAGTGCTTGTACACAAATGCTAGAAGTCTAAATAATAAGATGGGTGAACTAGAGTGCCTTGTGATAAAGGAGGATATTGATATAATAGGCATCACAGAAACCTGGTGGACTGACAGCAATCAATGGGACACAATCATTCCGGGGTACAAAATATATCGGAAGGACAGAACAGGTCATGCGGGGGGGGAGGGGGAGGAGTGGCACTATATGTGAAAGAAAATGTACAATCAAATGAAGTAAAAATCTTAAGCAAATCCGCATGTTCCATAGAATCTCTATGGATAGAAATTTCATGCTCTAATAAAAATATAACATTAGGGATCTATTATCGACCACCTGCAAGTAATCCCATCATCCAGAGCATTAATAAATATGTTGAACAAAATCGGTCCCAGGACCGATCCCTGGGGCACTCCGCTTGATACCGGCTGCCAACTGGACATTGAGCTATTGATCACTACCCGACAATCTAACCAGCTTTCTTTCCACCTTAAAGTCCATTCATCCAATCCATATTTCTTTAACTTGCTGGCAGGAATACTGTGGGAGACTGTATCAAAAGCTTTGCTAAAGTCAAGATATATTACATCCACCGCTTTCCCCATATCCACAGAGCCAGTTATCTCATCATAAAAGGCAATCAGGTTGGTCAGACATGACTTGCTCCTGGTGAATCCATGTTGACTGTTCCTGATCACCTTCCTCTCCTCCAAGTGCTTCAAAATGGATTCCTTGAGGACCTGCTCCATGATTTTGCTGGGGACTGAAGTGAGGCTGACCGGTCTGTCTAGGATGACCAGATAGCAAGTGTGAAAAATCGGGACAGGGGGCTGGGAGTAATAGGTACCTATATAAGAAAAAGCCCCCAAAATCGGGACTGGCCCTATAAAATCAGGACATCTGGTCACCCTAAGTCTGTAGTTCCCCGGGTTCTCTTTCTTCCCTTTTTTAAATAGGGGCACTATATTTGCCTTTTTCTAATCATCCGGGACCTACCCCAATCACCACGAATTTTCAAAGATAATGGCCAGTGGCTCTGCAATCACATCAGCCAACTCCTTCAGCACTCCTGTCCAAATCAAGATATTTTTGGGGTGAAATTCTGACCCCAGTGAAGCAATGAAAGTTTTGTCATTGACTCCAATGAGGCCAGGAATTCAACCTGTCTCTCTAATAATGGAACTTTAAAAAGTCTGTCATTTACAATAAAAAGAAATTCTGATTGAGACAGTCATATTCCAGTGAATCACTAGAAGAAATGAGGAAAAAAATTAACAGGAGTGCTACATTCTCTAGGAAAATATAGGGGTATACCACTGCTATCCTGTACACATTTACTAGAAAATTAGTTTATAATCCTAACTATGCAAAGAATTTTGTAAACCTATATATAGTTCTCTTCCCTCTCCCTCCCACTGACTCAGGATTCTGCTCTTATCAAAGGCTGTAGCACTACTGCATTGTCTCTGATCACCTTCCTGGACTTCTGTGTCACTCACTGTACAGTATTTCTAAGTAATTATATGGGCACATTTTATGGGCCTTAACTCTGTACTCTATCTGTTGTCTCCCGATTGATCCAGCTCATTCTCTATTTTCCTCAGTTCAGCCCAGTCAATGTCAGATGGAAATTATATTGAAACTGAAATGTTTCCTTAATTTCTCCATCTAGATGGCATGGCGTAATGTTTTTCAATTCTCTATAGAATTCTCATTTCTCAATGCACTTGGTAGTGACTTTTTATTTATTTAAGGGCAGGTCTACACGTAAAACACGGGAGTGGCAGAGTTGCACCAGTGCAGCTGCAGCTCTTCAGTGAAGATGCTACCTATGCCAATGGGAGGGCTTCTCCTGTCAGAGTAAGAACTCCACCTCCCCAAGAGACAGTAGCTATGTATATGGGAGGAGCCTTCCCGTTGACATAGTGCTGTCTACACTGTGGGTTAGGATTTTTTACACCCCTGAGTGAGGCTCATTAAAAAAATGTGTTAATTAAATTTGTGACTGAACTCCTTGGGGGAGAATGCAACAGAGGGTCCTGTGGCACCTTTAAGACTAACAGAAGTATTGGGAGCATAAGCTTTCGTGGGTAAGAACCTCACTTCTTCAGATGCAAGCATCTGCAAGCATCTAAAGAAGTGAGGTTCTTACCCACGAAAGCTTATGCTCCCAATACTTCTGTTAGTCTTAAAGGTGCCACAGGACTCTCTGTTGCTTTTTACAGATTCAGACTAACACGGCTACCCCTCTGATACTTGGGGGAGAATGAATGTCTCCTGCTCTGTTTTACACACATTCTGCCATATATTTCGTGTGATAGCAGTCTCGGATGAGGACTCAGCACATGTTCGTTTTAAGAACACTTTCACAGCAGATTTGACAAAACACAAAGAAGGTACCAATGTGAGATATCTAAGGATAGATACAGCACTCATCCCAAGGTTTAAGAATCTGAAGTGCCTTCCAAAATCTGAGAGGGATGAGGTGTGGAGCATGCTTTCAGATGTCTTAAAAGAGCAACACTCTAATGCAGAAACTATAGAACCCTAATCACCAAAAAAGAAAATCAACCTTCTGCTGGTGGTATCTGACTCAGATGATGAAAACGAACATGCATCTGTCCGCTTTGCTTTGGATCGTTATTGAGCAGAACCCGTCATCAGCATGGACATGTCTTCTGGAATGGTGACTAAAGCATGAAGGGACATATGAATCTTTAGCGCATCTGGCACGTAAAAATCTTGTGATGCCGGCTACAACAGTGCCATATGAAAGCCTGTTCTCACTTTCAGGTGACATTGTAAACAACACGTGGGCAACATTATCTCCTGAAAATTGTAACCAAACTTGTTTGTCTGAGCAATTGGCTGAAGTAGGACTGAGTGGACTTGTAGGGTCTAAAGTTTTACATTGTTTTATTTTTGAATGCGGTTATTTTTTGTACATAATTCTTCATTTGTAAGTTCAACTTTCATGATAAAGAGATTGCACTACAGAACTTGTATTAGGTTGTAATAAAAATAAATATAAAATGAGCACTGTACACTTTGTATTCTATGTTCTAATTGAAATCAATATATTTGAAAATGTAGAAAACATCCAAATATATTTCAATAAATGGTATTCTATTATTGCTTAACAGTGTGATTAATCACACAATTAATTTTTTTATCACGCGATTAATTGTGATTAATTTTTTTAATCGCTTGACAGCCCTATTTTTAAGACCTGCCAGTATGAGAAGCAAGTAACGAGCTCCACTGAGGAGCTGGAAATCTCCCCTTTTTAAGGAATAAAGTGCTTGTTTGTAATGAGACAAGGCAGTGAGATATAAGATTTTAAGTCATAACATCTTTATGTATAGAAAAACTGTTTCTGCTTCAGGAGTAAATCTTGCTCAGCCTTAAGCCAATGTAGTTTTTTAGTGGAAAAGCAAAAACATTTTCCTAATAAGCTGCTTTTTTAGAATTCGAGCTGTTTGAAGAGCCATTTTAATATCATGTCTGTGCAAGACTTCAGTCAGTCAGAAGTGTGAACAGGTGTGATACCTGACTAACATAGCTACACTGGCAGACGTCCTTAGTGTAGACACAGATATACTGGCAAAGCTGCCTTTTTATCAGTATAGCATGTTTCACTTGTGGGAGATGGTTTTACTATACTGGTACAAACCTGGATTTACAAGAAAAGAGTCACAAATAAAAAATTGTAAAACTCTCTAAATCATTTATAAATTAGCTTCTCTGAAACAAATATGACAAACAGAACATGATGGTGTGATGTAATATAAAGTTTTTATTAGTATGAGTTCAGAGTTTGGGAGACTTATATAACTTGTGTACTGTTGCCATCCAAAACCTGTTATTGTCCTGCTTATCACCCATGATCCTAGATTTTCTCATGAGGTGGACATCATGGGAAAATGTCGAGACCCCTGCAGGGGACTGGAGTAGATGACCTATCAAAGTCCCTTCCAGTCCTACATTTTGATGATTTCTTTGATTACTGCCATGAGATTGGGAAGAAATTTTCATTTATTATAGCAGTTTATTGTGCAGAAGCCTGTATTCTATGTTGCCCAAGGCAACAAAAGTCCAACTCAGCTTATTATACCATATTGTATAGAAGGGTAAGAAGAAGTTGGAGACAGAACGACTGGTACGAACTAGATTGTTTAAGTTAAAAGAAAGATGAGGGGTCTTTAAAGCTCCTGACAGACTCGTGTTTGAGTGGGTTTTGAGTGGTTAATTTTAATTGGATGAAGTTGCCACCCCTTTTTGGACATTGCTTATTTGGGGGTCCCTGAAAGAGAACAATGGGATGAGTGGATTGGAAGGAAAGAGTTTTGCCATAATGGCTGCAACTCTCCCCGCCCCCTCCCAGAAATCTCTTGGCATCCTGGGCTCTACCGTAACACCATTGGGCCTTTTTTGTCCTGATTCAGACAGAGGTCCTGACCACACTAATCAGAGAGAAAAAAGGAGGACATCACCACCTCTACCGGCTTCAGCTAAATCCTGAAAAACCCTGGGATGTGAGCCTTAGGCCTGGTCCCCACTAAGCCCCCACTTCGGACTAAGGTACGCAAATTCAGCTACGTTAATAACGTAGCTGAATTCGAAGTACCTTAGTCAGAACTTACCGCGGGTCCAGACGCGGCAGGAAGGCTCCCCCGTCGATGCCGCGTACTCCTCTCGGCGAGCTGGAGTACCGGCGTCGACGGCGAGCACTTCCGGGATCGATCCCAGAACATCAATTTCCTGCCGCCGGACCCTCCGGTAAGTGAAGACGTACCCTTAGCTTCTGACTGTCATCATCTTCCTAGTTTGGCATTTTCCTTCCTCTACCCTAATTGTCTTCTTTCTTATCCTGCTCATTTTGCCTTCTATCTAATAAGAATCTGGATTAGTCAGCAAAAGCAACCTCACTTTTTGCAACACTGCTGAGAGCCTGTGTTGAAAAAGCCAAGGTCAAAGTACTGCTTTAAACAGCCTGAGGCTGGTAAAAAGTATGCAGGCTCTCATTGTGGTATATACGACCCTGTACTCTGCCTTCACTTTCCCAGCAGCTAGTATGCAAGTAAAAGTAAGGACCAGAGACAGAAGCTTCATTTTCTGTGTTTGTTGTTCTTTTTTGGTCCCATTTGGCATATGTTTTTCTTAAAGGAAACAGGATTGAATTTCAAAAATAATAACAGCTCAAGACCATATAAATGAATGCTGTCTCTCTTCTTCCAAAAAGAACTTTTAATACAATCTATAATGCTGTCTAAGTTTTTCCGTATGGAGACTTTGCACATCTAAAGGGAATAAGGAAAATTGTTAAAATGAAAGCTTTCCTTAATTCTTAGTCTTGAAATGCTTTAAAGATTTTGTTTATTTTTCTGTGAGTTTAATAATGGGTTAAAGAGATTTTAACTGGTGGTTGTTACAATGGCCATAAGCCAGCAATAACTTGGCATGAAACCCTGAATCATACTTAACCATTTAATGTTGCAACAGTAAATGATATTTTTTAACATCTTATCCCTTGCTGGACCTGGGACACAGCCTATTCAATACAATAGGTATTGACACTGATTTGTTAATTTTTTAAGAAGTTAAAGTTAAGAAGTATTTCCTTTTTATAATGGTTGCACTTACTACTTTATTTTCCACCTGTGACAAAAGCTTTGCCCTAGTTGGAGCCATATTACTAATGTGGGTGGATCAGATCATTTGGTATTTTATAGCAGGGCTTGATAAAATTTTATTTATTTTTTTTTATAATTTCAACTGATATTGATATTTATCTTTAAACTTTTTTAGATTTGTATTGATTTACATTTTCACAGTTGTGTACAAATATGAATTTTAAGCATTTTATTCTGAATTTTATTGATTTAAATTTTCAGTTGTGAGAAACTATGGGGTGTCAGAAAATAATTATTTAATGACAATAGATGTTGACGTTCAAAAAGTTAAAACTTTATAAACATTAACGCACAAACTGTCAACATCAAATTTCAAAATATACAAAGTACATAGCCTTAAATCAAACTCTAAGAAGTTTTCAAACAACAATTTTCTGACTTTGCCTATCTGTAAATTTTGATTATTCGTAGATGAAAATATTTTTGAATTAGTTTGTGTGTATGGTGAAATTGGTTTTTATTAATGTTTACTGATAAAAATCTAATATTTCCAAGTCTGTTTATAATCACTATTGCCACTTCTCTTCTCATCAGTTGTGGACCTAGGTTTTTACTTCCAGGAAGACATCACTGATGTTGGGGAGAGTGGTGATTCGCTTTAATAATTAGATAAGAGCTTCTCCTTTTCTGAGGTGTGGAAATGATTTGGGAAGTTGGGTTTTTATATATTATTGGTAGGGGACACTCACTATGGAAGGGGTATATTTTTAATATTTTTTTCTTGAGTTAATATTTGAGGCATAATTGGTTATGTCTTGGTGGGATTTCTCCAGACACAATCTTCCTACATTATAAAGCCAATGCATTCTAGGAAATAAGTCACACTGCTAGAGTGACCGGATGTCCTGATATTATCAGGACCATCCTGATATTAGGGTCTTTGTCTTATATAGGCAACTTTCCCCCCTGCCACCTGAAAAAAATGTCCCAGTTTCTCACACTTCCTATCATGCTGCTGATAGCCACCACCGAATCAGTTTTTAGACGATGCTGTAGCAGGATAAAAGATAAAACATTGGAACTGAGTGCATCCCTTAGGAGTCTGGCCTCCCCTTCACACCAGGCAAGCCTAGTTTATGGGATGCACTTTCTAATCTGAAGGACAGAGGAAAAATTTTGATATTTTTATATAATTAGTTTTTAAAAGAGGATGAAAAACCCAAAGGTTTCTAAACTTCAGAAGTCTGTAAAGTAACTGAATTGTTTAAAGAAACAGGATTATGAAATATTGATACTGCCCAAGAGTGTGCTAGGCATCTCAGAACAAACAGAAAGGCAAGGGGTGAAATCCTGACTCCACTGAAGTCAATATAAGTCTTTCCATTAACTTCAATGAGACCAGGATTTAACTCAAGGTTCCTGCCCCTGAAGAGTTTGCACTCTAAGGCCCTAATCCTGAAAACATACACATGTGATTAATTTTAGTCATGTGACTAGTCCAGTGGGTCCACTCATGAGAGCAAAATTAAGCATGTGCATAAGTATTTTCAGGGTTAGAACCTAATGTTAGACATGATGTTTCAAGTTAGGGTAACAAACAACAGTGAGGGGAAAGGGTGAAGAAAGACAGAAGGTTGAAACTGTAGGATCATGTATTCATAACTATTTATTTATATAGTAACTAACATGATCAAATGAAAACTAAATTAAACAACGTAAGAATCATTATCTACTATTTTAATATGAGAAAATATAATTAAATGTAAATTAAACATGTTAGAGATTGTCTCTTGCACTTGATTAATCTTTGAGTTTTAGATATGAATGAGGAGTAAGAGGCTAAAAAACTAGTTACAAAGCAGCTTGCTCTTTTAAAGGGAACTTTCATGCTAAATATGATCTGTCTTTAATAATTGAAAACGTGCTTTGTCTTTCAGCCTCTCAAGTTTCAGTTACTATTAATGGAGGATGTGGAAAGGAATTTTACCATACACTGTTAATAGATTTTAGTTCTATGGGAGATGGGATAAAAAAGAAAATAAAGCAGACTTGGATGGAAAACCTATTATAACATGTAAGGCCCCAGTTCCACAAACACTTATGCATTTTAAACTTAACACAAATGAATGCCATTGAACTCAATGGAATGCCTCAGGTGCATTTTCCAAGGTGGGGCCTAAAACGGTATTGCTGTAGATTGTATGACTGCAGGTTCAAGGGAAGTGCATGCATGTGTGCGCATGTTTAAATTATACATTATAATTAACTAGAAAAATCAGAAACCCTATCTTCATTCAGAATAGACCGGTGCTATGGTTAGAATGATGATACATCTAAGATTTCAGTTCATGTTATTCAGACATTGTTTTATGACACAAAATGTGATACTGTTATATTGAACCTGCAACCTTTGACTCAGTGTGGGATCAGAATCCACTAGCATTGAGGTAAACTAACTCTCCTTTTGTAAGTACAACATGTTGAGTAACAGGCCTTGAGGACTCAGCATTCCATCTTAAATATGCCCACTTTTCCTGACAGGCAGGTAGGAGTGCATTGCAGCCCAAAGGGCCCTAAGCAAAACACTGCTATATGTGCTTATAATTGGTTCAGAAGAGCAGAGCAAGTAGGCTACAGATATACTCACTGAGGCCTTGCTGCTGCAAGTCCTTGTATGGTGCACAATAGGGAGTGCAACATTGTCACTCTCCATTGTGAGTAAATGTGCTGGATATGTAAGGATAAGCAATTCATAGTCTCAAATGGTATCAGTCAGCTTCCAAGAGCACTGTGACAGATCTCTGGACATCTATCCCTAATTCATAATTCATGACAATGAAAAATGAGTGCATGTGTGGGAATTTCTATTGAAGAAAATACCAATCTGTCTATTTGAAAAAGACAAAACAGAAACTGGCTGGGACAGACATGCAGATTAGTTTGTGAGTAATGGTATCTAAGCTTGATTGTTCAACCTTTGAAAGGTGAATATTAATTTACATGAAGGGTCTTTGTATCCACAGGGATCATCTCTTGGAGAAAGCAGCAGTTCCAAACCTTATTTCATGCAGATGTCTCTGGAGAAAAGAGAACCCTGTAACTTTCAAGGAGAGGTACTGGAGGTTAAAGAGTTTCTAGAACTTACACCAGCCTCTCAGCCTTGCTGAACAGGTATAGACAGAGATGTTCTCTCCTCAAGAGGTGTGCTGCAAAAGGCTATGGCTGGTAGTACACAGGGGATTTAATCTTTTAGTGTCTCAGTTTCCCTATGTGTAAAATAAGTATTAGAATAAATAATAATAATGATTCCACCTTTCCAAAATTCAGGGAAGACTGATGAGTGACCTAGATTCTCCTACATACTTGTCCCAAGGTTTAATTAACATTTGTAAATTGTATAATTACTCAGATCTTTAAATTTAATTTTGATTTGAAATGTTAAGTAGATATTTTTGGTGAAATTTGAATGAATACCTAAAGAAAAACTTTTATTTACTGTTACATGTTGTTATTACTGTTGAAGGAAAACTCACTGCTCTTTTGCTCAATGGCAAACTCCTGTTTCTGTCACTAACCAGCAATGATAAATAGACACCACTTCATTACAGTCCATTTCATAGTATGCTCTTAAACTTTTCCATTAACTTTTTTCCCTGACAGCATGAGCTAAAGTTTAAAGATATTTGCCTGCTTATTTTTTACCTATAAAATATTAAAAATATCAAATCTGGTATTTCCAGGTTGAACATACAGAGAAATGCCATTGAGTTGAGTGTAAGATCTCACTTTGCTCAGCTAATTAGAGATTTCAGTCTTTTCTCTCTTGGAAATCTTTATGGATGGTTGAAGAACTAGTGGGATGAGAGGGAGGTAACTGCATGTGTGGGGACACTGGGTGGAGTGCAGTCTCTGCATGAGTGAGGAGGCTACTTTGTGTAGAAGGTGATGTTTGTGGGGTGAATTGTGATGACTGGGTGCTGACTGTGTAGTGGTGACTGTGGAGGTGGGAGGGCACTTTTAGGGATGCTGTGTGTGTGCAATGAGTGAGAGGTGATTGTGTGTAGAGTACTGTGGGAATTTGTTCTCGGGGTTGTCTGTGTGGGGGTTATTGTATGGGTGGTGGGTGATCAGTGGGAAGTGACAGTGTACAGATAATGTGGCAGAGTACTGTCCGTGTGGGAGTAGTGACTGTGTGGGTTGCTGTATGTGTATGTATGGAATGCTGTGGGGGATACTGTCGTATGTGAGGTACTGTCTATGGGAAAGTATTTGTGTGCAGTGGCATACTAATATTATAATAATAAAATAATGATACTGATATTGGTCTATAGTACTTTTCATCAATAGATCTCAAAGCACTTTACAAAGGAGGCAAGGGGCACTGACTGTGTAGCATGCTATGTGTGGAGACTGTACTGGGTGCTGTCTCTGTGAATGGTTTGTAAGGGGTGCCATCTCTGTGTTTGGGGGGAAGTGATGGGTGGGGTGCTGTGTGTGTGGAGGCTATTGTGAGAAATTCTCTCTGTGTAGATTGCTTTGTGTGTGGAGTGCTATGAAAAGTTGGGGTGTGTTGTAAGGTGCTGTGTGGGGGTAGTGAGAAGTACTCTTGGTGTGGGGGGCCTTGGGAGTTGCTGTCTGGGGGGTGATGGGTGGGGTGCTCTCTGTGCATGGGGTGCTATGAAATGATGAGGTGCTCTCTGTGTGTAGGGTAGCCCAGAGATCTTGTCTGTGTGGCGAGTAATGTGCAGTTGCTCTCTGTGTGGGTGTTGTTATGGGGTGGATTGGTGGGTGGGGTTGCTCTCTGTGTGGGTGGTGTGAGGAGTGGTGTGTAGCCTGCTCACTATGTGCAGTGCTCTGTGTGGAGGTGCTGTGAAGAGGTGGCATGCTGCTGTCTATGCGTGGGAGGTCTGTGTGGGATGCTGTCTGTGTTTGAGGTGATGTGACGAGGTAGGGTGCTCTCTGTGCAGGGTGCTCTATGCATGGGGGTGCTGGAAAGGGGTGAGATCATTGAATCACAGAAGATTAGGGTTGGAAGAGACCTCAGGAGGTCATCTAGTCCAACCCCCTGCTCAAAGCAGGACCAACACCAACTAAATCATCCCAGCCAGGGCTTTGTCAAGCTGGGCCTTAAAAACCTCTAAGGGTGAAGATTCCACCTCCCCCCTAGGTAACTCATTCCAGTGCTTCACCACCCTCCTAGTGAAATAATTTTCCACTGTCTGTGCCAGGTGTTTTCTGTGTTGAGGCTGGTCTAAGGGTGCTTTGAAAGGGTGGGGTCCTCTCTGCAAGGGTGCTGTCAAGGGGTGAGGTGCTGGCTGTGTGGGGGTGGTCTGAGGGTGCTGTGAAAGGGTGTTGCCTGCATGTGGGTACTGTGATGGGGTGGGGTGCTCTGTGCGGCGTGCTGAGTGTGGGATGCTGTGAAGGGGAGGGGTGCTGTCTCTGTGTGTGTGGGGGTGTGTGGTCTGAGGGTATGTGAAGGGGTATGATGCTGTCTGTACAGGGCTCTATCTGTGGGGGTGCTGTGAAAGAGTGTGGTGCTGTTAAGGGCTGGGGTGCTCTCTGGGCAGGGGTGGGGTGCTGGCTGTGTGGGGGTGGTCTGAGGGTGCTGTGAAGGAGTGGGGTGCTGGCTGCGTGCGGCACTCTCTGTATGGGATAGTGTAAAGGGACGGGAGGCTCAATGTGTGGGGGGCACTGGAAAGGGGGCGCTCTCTGTGTGGATGCTCTGGGGCAGCGCGCGCTCGGCAGCGGGCACGTAGAGGGCCGCCCCCCCGGTAGGCCCCGGCGGGATGTCGGAGGCCGGACGGAGCCGCGCTGGTTGCCGTGGTGACCGGAAAGCCCGTGCTCCCCCCGCCCTCTCCCCGCAGCCACTCGCAAACATGGCAGCGGCCGCTCGGCGGCTCCGGGCCGCGGCTCCGGTGGGGGAAGGTCACAGGTGAGAAGGGGACAGAGAGTCGGCGGCATTTCCCTCCCCCTGCCACCGCCTTCCGGCCCCGTCCGCCCCGCGCTCGGACCGCTCCACCGGCCGGGGGCGGGACCTTCCCGGCCGAGCTCCTCGCAGCCGCTGCGACGAGGGGACAGAGCGGCCGGCGGGAGGGGCCCGGGAAGGCGCAGCCCCCTGGTAC
Source organism: Malaclemys terrapin pileata (assembly GCF_027887155.1). Taxonomy (NCBI): domain Eukaryota; kingdom Metazoa; phylum Chordata; order Testudines; family Emydidae; genus Malaclemys; species Malaclemys terrapin. The sequence goes on from NC_071507.1 coordinate 169,512,007, forward strand.
GGAGCCGGGCACTGGGGCCGCGGAGTCACTCCCTTCCCCCCGTCCCAGGGCTGAGTGAGGCGGAACCCCCACGCCCCAGCATGTGGAAACTCAACAAGAGCAGCAAAGTTCTCCTGGACGATTCTCCCGAGGAGGAAGAGACCCGGCTCCGAGACCCGCCGCCGCCACCTCAGCCAGCAGCCAGCGTCGCCGCCTCCGCCGCGCAGGTAACCGGAGTGGGGACTCGATTAATAACCAGAGTGCCCAGCATCTCGGCACCCCCGTGCGCTCTGGGGGACCCACTCCCCCCGGTCACTTGTCTGTACCCGTTGGGTGGCGAGGCTTGGCGTGACTCGGGAACGACGAGGCATTTGTAGAGTGGGTATAAATTGCTGCTGTTTGCTGGGATTCTGGGTTTCCCTCCTTAAAAACGGTCCTCTAGCAGTGCTGGGACCTGCCACCCTTCATTCCCACGACTTCATACTACAAGATACTTTCTTTCTCCCACCCCAGGCACAGGCACTGCAACTAGTCCATTAAACACAATAAACAAATGATCCCCAAAGGCATAATCCCCATTACATATAAAAGGGGGGTGGAGGGGACTGCGGTTATAGCTGGAGTGTTTTTATACTTAAAGAGAGGCAGCTGTTACTATTATTAAAGTAGACACAATGTTGTTTCAAGACTTTTCGCTGTCAGATATCCCTCAGCACACAAAAGATTGTATAAATACTATAAAGATACATTTACAGGCTGGAGTAAAAGCTGTGTTTGGGTAAGGGAGAGGTATCCGTCAAATGTCAAACAGAACAACTAAAATAGTTACTGATTACATTAGTAATTGTGAGTCTAATGGCTTACCTCTGTTATCAGTTTTGATAAATTCTTTTTTTGCAAGTGCCTTGTAATTATAGCCTTTGATTGAAGTTTAATTTTACTGGATGGGTGTGCCAGCACAGGAGTATACCGAGTTATTCATTCCATAACGCTTGATGTCTTACCATTAGTGTGTAGTCAGAAATTCTTTACCGATATAAATATATAAATTATAATATATGTTATATTAGTGCAGTAATTATAGAGATGTCTGTAAATCAAAATAAGCTATAATTGCCTTTGTTGAAATCAAAACAACTTTGATTGTAGTAAAATATTAAATGTAGTGTAAAACATTTGTTTAGTTAACAAGGATTTCCTTTATTTAAACCTTTTATTATGAGAGAGAGGGAGAAAATGAAATGTCAGAGTATATGTTAATGTTTAAAAATATGGCCAAGGCTGTTTTGGATAAAAAGAATGAGGAGTACTTGTGGCACCTTAGAGACTAACAAATTTATTTGGGCATAAGCTTTCATGGTCTAAAACCCACTTCGTCGGATGCATGCAGTGGAAAGATATATACACACACAAACAGAGAACATGGAAAAAAATGGATGTTGCCATATCAACTCTAATGAGACTAATCAATTAAGGTGGGCTATTTGTCAACTGTTTGAAATGGGCCATCCTGATTATCACTACAAAAGTTTTTTTTCTCCTGCTGATAATATTCCACCTTAATTGAGTAGTCTTGTTAGAGTTGGTATGGCAACACCCATTTTTTCATGTTCTCTGTGTATATATATCTTCCTACTGTATTTTCCACTGCATGCATCCAATGAAGTGGGATTTAGCCCACGAAAGCTTATGCCCAAATAAATTTGTTAGTCTCTAAGGTGCCACAAGTACTGCTGTTCTTTTTGCTGATACAGACTAACATGGTTACTACTCTGAAAGCTGTTTTGGATTAATCTATTTTAATTCTAATGAACTATCTGGATAGAACATCACTCAAAACAAAGATGCTGTATTTTTACAACTCAGTATTTAGATAAGTCTTAAGGAGGATGTATAACATAAGGAAATAAGGTTGTACAACCAATTAGATCGGAGTTGATATGGTTTAGGGCCTGATCATGCACCATTGAGATAAATGCATTTTGCCACTAATTTCTCTAGGACCAGGATCATGCTTCTAACATATAGCTGTGGAGTTGGTTCTGCTTCGGCTATGAATTCTGCTTGAGAGTGATTCAAGCCTCACCCACTAATACTGTGTACCTCCTCACTGCACAGCCTGGCTAATCATGCTGTACATAGCATAAATATTTGGCCCCGATCAAAGAGTTAGCTCAACAAGAACTAGGAGCCAGGATCTCTTCAATTATCTGAATGTATGTATCTGAATGTATCACAAAACTAATATTTGTTTGCATGCTTGTAAGTAAATGAGAGAGCTCAGTATTGTTTTTTGGCATAGACTTACTTTTCATGGGACAAAATAGATCCCCTTAATGTGATCATTATTCCTTTTCCTTGAATGTACATTTTCTTTTGCTAATCTTCTAGTTTCTTAAGAGAAAATCAATAATTTCAGGTTGTGTTATGAGAACATTTCAATCTCACTTTGAATTTGTGATATATTGTCTTCCCCAAGCATTAAAATCAGATATCTATATTTTTATAAGTCAAGTCTAATAGGATTTTCAAAGACTTCTGGCATACAGTTTACATAATTAGTGTTAAAACATTTATAACTATTATAGTTTCTTACTTTTAAAAATAATTTGAAATAACATCTATGTTGTCAGAGATAGAGCTGGTCAGAACATTTTTAGACCAAATGAAATCTTGTAAAAATATGCTTTTTGCTGAAGCCGAAATATTTTGCAAATATATATCACTTTTTCAAAAGAGATATATATTTGCATTTTGGGGAGAGAGCTCAAGCTTTTGCTGTATAGACTGGTGGTTGTGGGAGATTGGGAATCAGAGTTCTTACTCTGCTTGCTTCAGAGTGATCTGAAACTGCTTTGAATCATCCAGAGCAGGGTCTTGAATCTGGGTCTCCTACACCACTGGTTAGTGCCCTAACTGCCATACTATAGCAGCTAAAAGGTATGATTCCCTGTTTGCTTGTACATACATGCATTTTCTTTGCTAACCTTCTGACTATGTACATAGGGAGTCTGGTGGGTGTAGTTAGATGGCTGGCCTGAGCCGTCTTCCATGCTGCCACAGCCACACTGCAATTTTATCCTGCTATCTTGAGCAGAGCTAGCATGTGCCCCTGAATTGGAACCGTAGCTTCTGTGTAGACATACCCTTAACAGACACCAACCTAACCCTATCTTCCCAAGTCAAAAGGCTCAGGTTTTGATCAGAAAATGGACATTTTGACACCATTTTCACAAAAATGTTGAAAAGATTTTCATTCCAATGCAATTTCAAAAGTTTTCTAAAACAGAATCATCATCCTTGAGCTACCTGAAGATGGAAGCGTCTGCATAACACAAAGGTGGGTTTGGTTGTTGACGCTGTTTAAAACTGTTTCCTGAGAGTGAAACGACAGACAAACTCTGAAAGATTAGTCAGACAATAAATTTGACTTCATGTACTTTTTACTAGACAATTTTTCCTTAAATCACAAAAATGCCTTTAATTATGTGTATAAACCCCTTTGCGCACAAAATGTACTTTGTTGGCTAAAGTAAGAATTAATGCACGAGTAGATTTTAAATAAAACTAAAGAGCACAAGTATTTAGTAAAATCTAATGTACGTTCCTTAACTTTTTACTGTGTTTTCAAAGAGCTTTTCAACTTTGCATGATGAATATAAATTTACTTTGTAAGATACTCATTGTGATTCAAGTTGTCAATTGTCTGTACTTGAAAATATGTTTTGTACTTTTGTAGGACTTAATGCGTTGGCATTCATATTGAGTAAGTGCTCATTGACTTAAGTTCTTATGTATGTTTAATATTTTTAAAAGTATAGTATATATCAAATGAAACTTTAAGAAGTCAGTGATGTGTCAATATGATATGCAACTCTATACATGAGATGTTGTTGACTGTTTTAGTAAGATAGCTGATTACATATTGGCGGGAGGGAGAATTGAACTAAATTTTCATTCTTAAATTAAAGGAAGAAAATAAAGACAATATAAAATACTGGAGTTCCTCTTCCTTGACCTGTTCTCATTTGATCTTAATTTCTATTATATTCAAATAGAAAGAAATGCAGAGACTTGTTTCATGTTAATTACAGTTTAGACCTGCTCACTGAACATTTCAAAGCTGGGCTCTACAGAAATGTAGTTATCTTTTTAATTAATGTGTTTAAAAGTCTTTGGTACAGTTTTGACACAAGCTTTCATGTTAAATTAATAAAACTCAGACAGGCCCTGAAGGAGTGGATAAGAAATCAGTAAAGCTTTCAGATGTATATTAGTGAAATAAATCAAATAAGGGCAATGACATCAGTTTTTGATGTTAAGGATCAAGAAACAGTAAAGCTCCGTGAACAGCTTGGCTAAGTTGACTGAATTGGAGAATGAGGTCTTGGTCTTTTCGCTTCAGAGAAGAGATTCTGCTAACAGGCACATTCTGATTTGGACTGTAAGCCAGACATATTTCTACTTTAATTTCATTCCTGGTTCTTCATTTAGAGATTTGGGATACCCTACTAAAAGTCAGAAATGGACTAAAGTATTAGTATTTCAATTTTGTTTATAATTAAATCAAATTATTTTTGTTAAGTGAAAGCAGTAAATGTTCATCCAACTAGCTTCTCCCCTTCACTTTCCATTTCCTCAAATTATGTCGCTTACAACGTTGCCTCTTTCCTGTCTTTGCAATTGCATCGTGGGTCTCCTCCATTCTAGCTTCAGTCTTCTCCACTTCAGCAAAACTTCTCTTGACAAGTTCTTCAATAACCTTTTCCTGGCCAAAATCGAAGTCTTCTATTCCATCCTTATCATTCTTGAACTCTACTGGTTTTGACTCTGTCAGTTGTACATATTTTCTTGAAACATTGTTTTTCCTTGGCTTTCATGACTGTCCTTTCATGGTTCTCCTCCTACTTCTCTGATCCCTCCTTCAGCAACTCTTTAAGTCCTCCTTCTTACTCCAGCTCCCCACAAAGGTCCTACAGAGTTCTTTTTCTGTCCCGTTCTCTCCTCCTTTTACACCTTCTGTCTGGATGACCCTATTTGCTCATATTGTTTCTATTACCATCTTTACATTGATGACTTGTAGGTCAGGAAAAGAGAGGTAGATCAGTCTACTTCTGTCCAATCCTGCCTATTATTCTTTCTCTTTGAAATCACTGCCAAAAACAAACAAAAAAACCTCTTTCTCTGTATCCCCAAACCTCTACTTTCTGCTTTCTCCCACAGTAGTCAATATCACTGTCCTTACTGTCCTCTGTTGTATTTGACTTCTTCCTTTCTTTACACTGCACAGTTCATCTGTGTCCAAATCTTGTTGCGTCTTACTCCGTAACATCTCTAAACTCTGCCTTTTTCTTTTTGTCCAAACAACTGAAACTCTTCTGCAGGCCCTTATCTCCCATCCTGATTACTGTAACCACCCCCTCTCTGGCCTCCCTAATGCCTACATTGCTCCCCTCTAGTCCATAAAAATCACAGCTATTGACAATGAGGCCATATCTACACTACAAAGTTTTGCTGACACTAGTTATGTTGGCATGCAGCCGCCAAAGTTAGTATATTGCTTGTGCACAGGCATACTTGACTCCTTTCGTTGGCATTGTGCATACCCACCAGGAGTGCTGTGTTGATGCAGAGTGTGGTGCACCATGGATAGGTATCCCAGTGTGAAACTATTCAGTGCAATGTCTTTTGAGTAGTTTTGGCAATGCATGGTGGGACAGAACTGAGTCACACAGGGGTGACTGGGAGCGAAGGGTCAACTTCCTATAATGCAGTGTTCTTCATCCCATAATATCTCTGTTCCATAATATTTGTGCCTATTTTCAAATTCCTATGAATCTGCGCAAGACTTGTCGCTGCCTGCCATCTCTGGTAGAAGCATGTAGCCTGCACAAATCTGCACTATTGTCATGAGCATTGCAAGCACAGGATGTACGATTCTCTGGTATTTGCAGAGCTTCAAGAAGAACTGCAGGGAACATGATGGCAGTTGTTTTGTTTTGCTGTGGGACCTGGTGAGAATTATTTCAAGGTTATTGGTGTCAAGTATCAGAGGGGTAGCCGTGTTAGTCTGAATCTGTAAAAAGCAACAGAGGGTCCTGTGGCACCTTTGAGACTAACAGAAGTATTGGGAGCATAAGCTTTCATGGGTAAGAACCTCACTTCTTCAGATGCAAGGCTATTGGTGGCGTTCATGGAGCAGCTGGAAATGGTGGAGTGCTTCTTCTGGGCCCAAGAAACGAACACTGACTGGTGGAATCTCATCATAGTGCAGGTTTGGGATGATGAGTAGTGGCTGCAGAATTTTCGGATGCTCAAGGCCACATTCCTGGATCAGTGTACTGAGCTCACCCCAGCCATCCAATGCAGGGACACCAAACTGAGAGCTGCATTGACAGTGGAGAAATGAGTAGCAATCACACTAGGGAAACTTGCAATGCCAGATTGCTACTTGTTCATGGAAAGTCATTTTGGAGTGGGCAAATCCACCGGGGGGCTTGTCATGCAAGTGTGTAGAGCCATTAATTATCTCCTGCTATGCAGGACTGTGATTCTCAGCAATGTGCTGGATGTAGTGGATGGCTTTGTATCTATGGGGTTCCTGAACTGTGGTGGAGCAGTTGATAGCATACACATCCCTTTTTTGGCCCCAGAGCATCTTGCCATAGAGTTCCTCAACAGAAAGGGCTACTTTTTCATAGTTATGCAAGTGTTGGTGGCTCACTGTGCATGCTTCACTGACATTAGCGTTCACTAGTCAGACAATGTACATGATGCTCATGTCTTTAACAACACAGGCCTGTTCAGAAAGCTACAAACAGGGACTTTTCCCCCCAACCTGTGGATTACCACTGGCAATGTTAGAATGCCAAAAGCGATCCTGCGGGTTCAGCCTACCCCTCACTCTTCTAGCTCATGAAGCTGTACACCGGCCATTTCAACAGGACTGAGGAAAGATTCAGCTACTGGTTCAGCAGGTGCAGAATGACAATTGAATGTGCTTTTGGTAGATTGAAAGGGCACTGGTGTTGTTTACTCACCAGATTGGATCTCAGTGTGAGAAATATCCCAATGATTATAGCTGCCTGTTGTGTCTTGCTTAATATCTATGAAGCGAAGGGGGAAAGGTTGCCGCAGGGTGGAGGGCAGAGGTGGACTGGCTGTCGGCTGTGTTTGAACAGCCAGACACAAGGGCTATTAGAAGAACTTAGCACAGAGCTATGTTGCTCAGAGAGACTTTGAAGGAGAGCTTTAACAGTAAGCCACATTAATGTGCTGCAGTGTACTGTGCTCAACCTGGTGCTGCAGTTTGGGGGCCTGCTAGGAATTGTGTGGTGCTAGATGCCTATCTGTGCATCTATCACTAACAGTGGACCTATTAATATTGGGGTGCTTGCTGTGTGTTTATAATGTCTGCACTGTTTGGCACTAATATTATGGATTGTGAGTGTACAAGACCACAACTGTCACTGCAAGCAGGATTTATATACCATGTGTTGTAAACTAACAATGATGAATAACTTTCAAAACAAAAAAGTTGTATTTACTTACAAAAAACAGCTCCAAAAATACCCGAAGAACTTGCAAGTAAACACATTTTAATTTAAAAAAATTGAACCTTAATAAATGAAAAGAGGAAGGAATACTGATCTCCACTATAGCTACACATACATCAACTGTGGTTCTAACAGATCAGTATAGTGAAGTGGTGGTTGTCCATGTTTGCCCAGGTGTAGAGTGGTAGGGGTAGGCATGCGGGCGCTGAGGCCATGTGGAATGCTGAGGTGGCATGTAGGGAGGTACTATGCTGCAGTTCTTCACAGACTGCAATGGGAGTCGAGCCCAGGATTGTTGAACTTGAATGTCCACAAGAGTCTGCAGCATCTTAGGGTATGTCTACACTACGAAATTAGTTCGAATTTATAGAAGCCGGTTTTATTGAAATCGGTTGTATACAGCCGATTGTGTGTGTCCACACAATAAAATGCTCTAGGTGCTCCAGTCGGCGGACCGCGTCCACAGTACAAGTCTAGCGTCGACTTCCGGAGCATTGCACTATGGGTAGCTATCCCACAGCTATCCCACAGTTCCTGCAGTCTCCGCCGCCCCTTTGAATTCTGGGTTGAGATCCCAATGCCCGGATGATGCAAAACAGTGTCACGGGCGGTTCTGGGTACATGTCGTCAGGCCCCTCCCTCCCCCGTCACAGCAACGGCAGACAATAGATTCGCGCCTTTTTACCTGGGTTACCTGGGTTACCTGTGCAGACAACATGGAGCCCGCTCAGCTCAGCTGAGCTCACCGTCACCATATGTCCTCTGGGTGCCGGCAGACGTGGGACTGCATTGCTACACAGCAGCAGCTGCTAACTGCCTTTTGGCGGTAGACGGTGCAGTAGACTGGTAGCCTTCATCGGCGATCTGGGTGCTGGCAGCCGTGGGGCTTGCCTTTTGGCAGTAAATGGTGTATTACGACTGTTAGCTGTCCTATTGCAAGTCGGGTCATCGTACGTTAGCAGAGTCTTTCCTGAGCAGCCGATTGTGCAATAGGCCTGAAGACCATCGTCATACACCGCCCCGTATTTGCTGCCAAGCACCCAGAAAGATGCCGAGGGCTATCAATCACGCTGCACCGTCGTCTTAAGATGTAAAAAATAGATTTGCTCTGTATTCATTTGCTTCCCCCTCCCTCCATCAAATCAACGGCCTGCTAAACCCAGGGTTTTCAGTTTAATCTTTGGGGGGGACCATTCTGTGACAGTTGTTTGTGTCTCTCCCTGATGCACAGCCACCGTTCTTGATTTTAATTCCCTGTGCCTGTACGCCATGTCGTCACTCGGCCCCCCTCCCTCCTTCCCCTAGTCCGTCAGATACTACGTTTGCGCCACAGCTCAGAGAGCCGAGAAGCGGTTCGCGCCTTTTCTTTGAATTCTGGGTTGAGATCCCAATGCCCGGATGATGCAAAACAGTGTCGCGGGCGGTTCTGGGTACATGTCGTCAGGCCCCTCCCCCCTCGTCACAGCAACGGCAGACAATAGATTCGCGCCTTTTTACCTGGGTTACCTGTGCAGACAACATACCACGGCAAGCATGGAGCCCGCTCAGCTCAGCTGAGCTCACCGTCACCATATGTCCTCTGGGTGCCGGCAGACGTGGGACTGCATTGCTACACAGCAGCAGCTGCTAACTGCCTTTTGGCGGTAGACGGTGTAGCATGAGTGATAGTCGTGGGGCTGGCAGCCGTAGGGCTGCATTGCACCAGCCCCTTGCAGGAGATGGTATATTATGACTGGTACCCATCATCGTCATACTGGTATGGCTGTCAATCATGGCCACCTGGGCAGACATGCTACTGTTTTGATGATGATGGTTACCAGTCGTAATATACTATTTTCTGCCAATTGCCCAGTATTGTCTGCTAAGCACCCAGAAGAGGCCGAGGGCGATGCTGGGTGCTGGCGGACGTGGGGCTGGCAGACGTGGGGCTTTTTGCAGATGATGGTATATTATGATTGGTACCCATCGTCATCATACTGGAGAGGCTATCACTCATGCTGCACCGTCGGCTGCCACCTTAAGATGTAAAAAATAGATTTGTTCTGTATTCATTTGCTTCCCCTTCCTCCGTGAAATCAATGGCCTGCTAAGCCCAGGGTTTCCAGTTTAATCTTTGGGGGGACCATTCTGTGTGACAGTTGTTTGTGTTTCTCCCTGTTCCTGTACCTGTACGCCATGTCGTCACTCGGCCCTCCCTCCCGCCCTCCCGCCCTCCCTCCTTCTCCTGGTCCATCAGATACTACTTTCGCGCCTTTTTTCTGACCAGGCGCCATAGCTAGCACTGGGATCATGGAGCCCGCTCAGATCACCGCGGCAATTATGAGCACTATGAACACCACGCGCATTGTCCTGGAGTATATGCAGAGCCAGGACATGCCAAGGCGAAACCCGGACCAGGCGAGGAGGCGATTGCAGCGCGGCGACGAGAGTGATGAGGAAATTGACATGGACATAGACCTCTCACAAGGCACAGGCCCCAGCAATGTGGAAATCATGGTGTCACTGGGGCAGGTTGATGCCGTGGAACGCTGATTCTGGGCCCGGGAAACAAGCACAGACTGGTGGGACCGCATCGTGCTGCAGGTATGGGACAATTCCCAGTGGCTGCGAAACTTTCGCATGCGTAAGGGCACTTTCATGGAACTTTGTGACTTGCTTTCCCCTGCCCTGAAACGCCAGGATACCAAGATGAGAGCAGCCCTCACAGTTGAGAAGCGAGTGGCGATAGCCCTGTGGAAGCTTGCAACGCCAGACAGCTACCGGTCAGTCGGGAATCAATTTGGAGTGGGCAAATCTACGGTGGGGGCTGCTGTGATCCAATTTGCCAGGGCAATGAAAGACCTGGTGATAGCAAGAGTAGTGACTCTGGGCAACGTGCAGTCAATAGTGGATGGTTTTGCTGAAATGGGATTCCCAAACTGTGGCGGGGCCATAGACGGAACCCATATCCCTATCTTGTCACCGGAGCACCAAGCCACCGACTACGTAAACCGCAAGGGGTACTTTTCAATGCTGCTGCAAGCCCTGGTGGATCACAAGGGACGTTTCACCAACATCAACGTGGGATGGCCGGGAAAGGTACATGATGCTTGCGTCTTCAGGAACTCTGCTCTGTTTCAAAAGCTGGAGGAAGGGACTTTCTTCCCGGACCAGAAAGTGACCGTTGGGGATGTTGAAATGCCTATCGTGATCCTTGGGGACCCAGCCTACCCCTTAATGCCATGGCTCATGAAGCCATACACAGGCAGCCTGGACAGGAGTCAGGACCTGTTCAACTACAGGCTGAGCAAGTGCCGAATGGTGGTGGAATGTGCATTTGGCCGTTTAAAAGCAAGCTGGCGCAGCTTACTGACTCGCTCAGACCTCAGCGAAAAGAATATCCCCATTGTTATTGCTGCTTGCTGTGCGCTCCACAATATCTGTGAGAGTAAGGGGGAGACCTTTATGGCGGGGTGGGAGGTTGAGGCAACTCGCCTGGCCACTGATTACGCGCAGCCAGACACCAGGGCGGTTAGAGGAGCACAGCAGGGCGCGGTGCGCATCAGAGAAGCTTTGAAAACGAGTTTTGTGACTGGCCAGGCTACTGTGTGAAACTTCTGTTTGTTTCTCCTTGATGAACCCTCCAACACCCCCCCCCCGACCCGGTTCACTCTACTTCCCTGTAAACCAACCACCCCACCCCACCCTCCCCTCCCGCTTGCAGAGGCAATAAAGTCATTGTTTTTTCACATTCATGCATTCTTTATTAGTTCCTTACAGAGGTAGGGGGATAATTGCCAAGGTAGCCTGGGATGGGTGGGGGAGGAGGGATGGAAAAGGACACACTGTATTTTAAAACTTTAACTCTTATTGAAGGCCAGCCTTCTGATGCTTGGGTGATCATCTGGGGTGGAGTGACTGGGTGGACGGAGGCCCCCCCACCGTGTTCTTGGGCGTCTTGGTGAGGAGGCTATGGAACTTGGGGAGGAGGGCTGTTGGTTACACAGGGGCTGTAGTGGCGGTCTCTGCTCCTGCTGCCTTTCCTGCAGCTCAACCATACGCTGGAGCATATCAGTTTGATGCTCCAGCAGACGGAGCATTGCCTCTTGCCGTCTGTCTGCAAGCTGACGCCACCTATCGTCTTCAGCCCGCCACTTGCTCTGTTCATCCCGCGATTCAGCCCGCCACCTCTCCTCTCGTTCATATTGGGCTTTTCTCATCTCCGACATTGACTGCCTCCACGCATTCTGCTGTGCTCTATCAGCGTGGGCGGACATCTGCAGCTCCGTGAACATATCGTCCCTCGTCCTACGTTTTCTCTTTCTAATGTTCACGAGCCTCTGCGAAGGAGAAACATTTGCAGCTGGTGGAGGAGAAGGGAGAGGTGGTTAAAAAAGACACATTTTAGAGAACAATGGGTACACTCTTTCATTACAAGGTCGCATATTTTGGCTTGCAGGCAGCCATCGTAGGCCACAGTGTTTTGGCTTTTTTAACCTTCTTAACATGCGGGAAAGGTTGCAAACAGCAGCGCATTTCCCATATCAAGGATGAATTGGGTTGTCCATTTAAAATGGGGTTTCAATGTAAAAGGAGGGGGCTGCGGTTTCCCGGTTAACATGAGGCACAAACACAAGTAACCCCCCCCCCCCCCCCCCACACACACACGATTCTCTGGGATGATCACTTCACCCCTCCCCCCACCGCGTGGTTAACAGCGGGGAACATTTCTGGTCAGAAGAGCAGGAACGGGCGCCTCTGAATGTCCCCTTAATAAAATCACCCCATTACAACCAGGAGAGCTTTCTGGAGATGTCCCTGGAGGATTTCCGCTCCATCCCCATACACGTTAACAGACTTTTCCAGTAGATGTACTGGCCGCGATTGCCAGGGCAAAGTAATCATTAAACACGCTTGCTTTTTTTTTTTGTAATGTTTACAAATATTTACAAAGTTACACTCACCAGAGGTCTCCTGTGTGACCTGAGGGTCTTGGGTGAGTTCGGGGGTTACTGGTTCCAGGTCCAGGGTCACAAACATATCCTGGCTGTTGGGGAAACCGGTTTCTCCGCTTCCTTGCTGCTGTGAGCTACCTACAGTACCTCCATCGTCATCTTCCTCGTTCCCCGAACCGTCTTCCCTGTGTGTTTCTCCAGTGAGAGAGTCATAGCACACGGTTGGGGTAGTGGTGGCTGCACCCCCTAGGATCGCATGCAGCTCCGTGTAGTAGCGGCAAGTTTGCGGCTCTGCCCCGGACCTTCCGTTTGCTTCTCTGGCTTTGTGGTAAGCTTGCCGTAGCTCCTTAATTTTCACGCGGTACTGCTGTGTGTCCCTGTTATGGCCTCGGTCCTTCATGGCCTTGGAGATCTTTTCTAATACTTTTCCATTTCTTTTACTGCTACGGAGTTCAGCTATCACTGCTTCATCTCCCCATATGGCGAGCAGATCTCGTACCTCCCGTTCGGTCCATGCTGGAGCTCTTTTGCGATCCTGGGAGGACTCCATCACGGTTACCTGTGCTGATGAGCTCTGCGTGGTCACCTGTGCTCTCCACGCTGGGCAAACAGGAAATGAAATTCAAACCTTCGCGGGTCTTTTCCTGTCTACCTGGTCAGTGCATCTGAGTTGAGAGTGCTGTCCAGAGCGGTCACAATGAAGCACTGTGGGATAGCTCCCGGAGGCCAATAACATCGAATTCCGTCCACACTACCCCAATTCCGACCCGCAAAGGCCGGTTTTATCGCTAATCCCCTCGTCGGAGGTGGTGTAAAGAAACCGGTTTAAAGGACCCTTTAAATCGAAAGAAAGGGCTTCGTTGTGTGGACGTGTCCAGGCTTAATTCGGTTTAACGCTCCTAAAGTCGACCTAAACCCGTAGTGTAGACCAGGTCTGAGTTTGTTGATGGAGAAGCTCCATTATGTCTCAGTGAATCTCTCTTCCTCCTGTGCCCCACATCCCTCTTATCTGGGTCAGTCATTCCACTGGTGTGGAGAGGTACCCCTCAAGGCCTCACTGGCCACAGCTGGCTTCCCCTGCTTCATTACATTAAGTTCAAGGCCCCTCATAACTCTGCTCCTCCATACTGGTTAGCTCTTGTCTCTTGTCATGTCATTTCGTGTGCCACCTCTGCTCTGCTCCCAGGCATGCCAATGTCAGCTTTTCACAGAAATACTTCCACACTGGCCTTTATGCATGGAATGCTCTCTGTTAACTGATCCATAAAGCCACTATCCTCTTCTCCTTCAGTTCTCTCCTCAAGATCCCCCTCCGCTATTCTGCCCATAAGAAATCAGGTAATTAATGTCTTTCTGTATGTTTGAACAGTGCATATTGTTTGGGGCCTCTTGGTGCTATTGTAATACATATACAATAATGACTTAGAGGAGGTAAATTAAAATATCCAGTTTATGAAAGAGAATTAAGCTTTTTCATCTGGGTTAAACTTTTAATCATTTGAGGATTCAGTAGAAGAAGATGGTTTAAAATAAAAAATGAAGTTAGTAAAAGAGTAAAAACCTTTTGCCAATAATTGCACACTCAAGTTACAGATTCCCTTATGGAGACTAATTAAACAAAACTAGTGAATGAATTCTGCAGCAAATAAATAGCGTCTGATCTTCTGGTCCTTACTTAGATAAAACTCCCAAAGAGTTCAATGGGAGCTTTGCCTGAGAAAGGACTACAGTATTAGGCCTAATACAGAAGTACAGTACAAATAGGCCTATGTTAACACCAAAATTGGTATTAAAAGCAACATACCATACATACCTTTATTATTTGATAATAAAGTAAATGCTAAATCTCCAAAACAGTGTGTTCAGCTTCAACATTTGAAAACTTCTTTTCAGATGCTAAACTGGCATATGTTGCCAGAACTGATGGGGGAGAACTTTTGAGTTTTCAGATGTAGTGTTTATGTCCTGTCAAAATGCCTCTGGGTGCTTATAAATATAGGCGTCAAATACTGTGTTCTTTCAAAATGGTGTGACTGCATTCTCAGTTTTGGAGGGCTTATTTTCTGGATCAGGAGGCATGTAACAAATATGCACTTTACTGTGTGGGTGAGATGTCACCTTTTAGGTAGAGCATGGCTAAAAAATGTGGATGAAACCGTATTCCCTCAAAAATGTTGTTTGGTAAATCAAAATGTTTCAGAATTTCCATTCCGCAAAATATTTTTATATTTTTACTTTTTATCCTAATTTGAAATGTCAGAATTTCCAGCATCGTGGACATTCCTTTTTCTGACCAGCTATACTTTTAGGTTTGTATGGTTCAATGGTGTTCCTTTTTAAAAAACATTCTATAATGAGAAAAGTCTAAATAACATGATCTTTTGGACCTAACTCCACTTAAGAAGGTTGAGGTGGCTCAGTATGGAGGTACACAAAATAATGGGAAGAATTAAAATATTTAATAAAAAGAAACACCTCATGTTGGTGGAAAAAGTCTGTCAAATGATATCACAACCAATGTTGGCATTCAGGTAAAACGTTCACAATATTTCACATAAAGTATTAAACCTGTGGAATTAGTGCCCAAATAAGGGCATTTAAGCAAATAGTTTCAACGAATTTGAGACTCCTAGATGCTTTTGTTAAGAAAGAGTGAACCAAAGGATTCAGCAACCAAGCAGGAAAATGCAGAAGAGATATCCTTAAAGGAATTGTATATTCCAATTCAGTAGTTCTCAACTTGTGGTCCTTGAAGCATTTTCTGATCACAACGTGCTGCTCCTCTCTTGTTTGCATCTGCTAAACAGCATTTGAAAAGTTTTTAAAATACATTAAATACTTCTTACAGTTAATATTCTTACTTGTGGTAATGACAATAAAGTTACACAATTGTGAATGGGAAAGGAGGTGGTTCGTGCAATCTGGAATGAAAGAGGTGGTAGTCCATGAAACGCTCTCTATTAAAATGTGGTCAACATATGAAAGAGTTTTTGTGAGCATCTGTGCTCGATCACCTTTTCCCCCTCCAACAGTCCTTTCGCGGTTTTTCCTCACAGTAAGGTGATAAAGTAATCCTTGAAGATGAAACATCAATCTCATTGTCAGCAATGAAACAATAACAGTAATGTGATGGTCTGGGGATTGGAAGATGTTTGCAGTTGTGTTGTCTGGTGCTATGTTGTCCTGTGTATCTGCACACTTATGTACTGCATGAGTGGTGGAGGTGGAGAATGGAAATTGAAAATGCAGAAAATTATTATTTGAACTCTTGGTCTAATAATACTTTCACATATCTATTGTCTTTCATCCAACAATCTAGAGACACTTCACAAAGGTAGACAAGTAATAATTCCATTTGATAGATGTAGAAAACTGAAATGCAGATACGCTGAGCCTCTTGCACAAGAACACACAGTAAGCAAGTGGAAGAGTCAGGAACTGAGCTGTTGTATCCTTATTCTAAGTCTTCTTTTCTAACTTCAAGCAAACAATGCTGCTTCCCATTCAAAGATGAAAACACGTAAGGGAAAAATGATGTGCAAACACAATGTAACTTAAGATTATTTGAATATGATCAGAAGTGGCAACAAACAACTATACTGGGGCTCTGCTACTTGAGCCTCATCTGCATCAGGGAATTTCTGCAAAAATTGCCCATCAGTGCCATCACAGACTTTTTTGTAAAAATTCCATACAGTAAACAAGATTTTCATAACTAGATCAAGGTAAGACTTTGATTACTACTTTTCAGGCTGGTAGAGATCTAACTGTGATGACTTTCCATAGGCCAGTCTTCTGAACATAGTCACATTTAAGTATGGTTTTAAAACATGCTTATTACCCAGTTGCTTTACAGTAGTTTCTTTTATGCTCTTTATGGACAGAAAAAAAGTTGTTTTAATCTAGATATTTACCTGTGTGTTTCTTTCCTTTGTGGGCAGAACAAAGCATAATATAACATGTTTTATTCACAATCACGTTTAAAGATGGTTTATTTTGTAGTGTAGATACGTTTTAGGTTTGATGATGAATAGCTTTGGGGGTGAAAAAGTATTATTTTTTTTGTATAAGAAAACAGTGGTTGACCCCTAATTCATATCTTGAATCTGCTCTTCCTCTGAAATAATCTAGTTAATACTTTTCACCATTGATAGTATTGGGAAGTCTGAAGTTGTATAATCTGTCCAAATTGATTTTAGCTACTTTGCCAAGATTTTAGGCTTCGTTTTGTGAGATTCGTTTGCCTATTTTCAGAGCAATCTTATAATTAACCTGTTCTAGTTCCCATCCACTGTTTCTAGCACAAGGATCTTTGATTTATGAATTTTTGAAAGGCTGGCACCTTACAAGGTGAATTTTTGAAAGGCAGCACCTTTAGTAGTCAACATTGGATATACAGCCAAATCATTGCATGGTACTTGAACATGTAGCCTTATGTCCTAGAGGTAAAAAATTATTGCTGAGTAATATTGACAAACAACCCTTCTTAATTTCTTCTTCTGAAATGTGCAGATTTAGTTTTTCTAACATCTGCATGCTCAGTCATGTGACAGCACTCATCTCCGACCCAAGTTTATTTTATTTCAGGTAGTTGTCGTAATATTAAATGAAATATGTCACTAAAGCTTTTACTATGTCCGTTCTTTCTGTGTTCATTTAAACATGATCACTCATCTTCTAATGTTGACATGACTGTAAATATGTATATCTTCCTGCACAGTCCCTTTTCCAGATATATTCATGCACAACGAACAAAATGGAGCATAATACTAATGTCACTCCAGTCCCTCTTGTTGCTTCCTTCGTACCTGAAGCTGTTGACATTTACCATTGTCTTTTGTCCTTGAAGCCAATTCTTAATTCAGACAAGAAGAAATTTTGCCTTAATAATATACTTAGCCCTGTGTATCTTTTTTGACACAGTCCCAAAGCCACCTTGAACTCCAGTAAACTATCTACTACTTTGCAACAGCTCTCATTGTCACTTCTTCGAAGAAGTTAATCAGGTGGCATGACTACCTCTTCTAAATCTGCGCTGACTGTCTCTGATCAGCCTATATAGTTGTTCTACTGTTTGATCTGTAATCTGTGACTCAGGAATCTTTCCAACTATTGAGGCTAATTTGCAGGTTTGTAGTTTCCTGGGTGATTTTCATATCCCTTTTTCAAAGCATGTTTTCAGGCATGGAGGGAGGCTGGGAATATCCTTTGATCTTTTCCCTGAGAAATTAAATATCTCAAGTTTTTAACCTAGCCTAAATTTGTAATCACTACAATATAGACATTTTAAAATTACAATGCCTAACTCCTTGATCAATTGCGGGGAAGGGGGGGGGAGGGGATTAAGAAAGGTGAGCAGCAAAGCAACAATTTACATTTAAGGATTTACCGTAAAAGTGATCATTACCCAAATCTGTCTT
Organism: Malaclemys terrapin pileata; assembly: GCF_027887155.1. NCBI lineage: Eukaryota > Metazoa > Chordata > Testudines > Emydidae > Malaclemys > Malaclemys terrapin. The sequence goes on from NC_071507.1 coordinate 169,529,896, forward strand.
ACAGATGATTTATTTTTGCTATCAACTGTTCACTTTTTTCATGCTTTTGATTTTTGACATCCAGACTTACTTAGTATGAGGTTGACGCACTGATTGGAAATAATTAATAATTTGCCGTTTATGTAGTAGGGCAGCTCTTGTCCTGTATGGCCCCTTTTGATACATTCTTTATTATTAACGTGAATGATCAAAAGAGACTAGTTTATTACTTAACCACAAGAGAAACTGAGGAAAAGTGGATCAACAGTATAATCTTTGTATAAAAAAGTTTGTTGCTTATTGAATTAATCCCTTGAGTACTTTATGATTTACAGTATGTCCAACAAAAGGACACTTGTGTTTCCTTGTGGAAACATTGTGTGTACTGACATTCTATTGCCAAACCGGGAAAGTTGTTTTTGATCAGAGTTTCCCAAATGCATGGAACATCCCTACCAAACTGGGAGGGATTGCAACTACTTTGGAGGACAGGGTCATAATTCAAAATGATCTGGACAAATTGGAGAAATGGTCTGAGTTAAACAGGATGAAGTTTAACAAAGACAAATGCAAAGTGCTCCACTTAGGAAGGAAAAATCAATTTCACACATACAGAATGGGAAAAGACTGTCTAGGAAGGAGTACGGCAGAAAGGGATCTAGGGTTTATAGTGGACCACAAGCTAAATATGAGTCAACAGTGTGATGCTGTTGCAAAAAAAGCAAACATGATTCTGGGATGCATTAACAGGTGTGTTGTGAGCAAGACACGAGAAGTCATTCTTCCGCTCTACTCTGCTCTGGTTAGGCCTCAGCTGGAGTATTGTGTCCAGTTCTGGGCGCCGCATTTTAAAAAAGATGTGGAGAAACTGGAAAGGGTCCAAAGAAGAGCAACAAGAATGATTAAAGGTCTTGAGAACATGACCTATGAAGGAAGGCTGAAAGAATTGGGTTTGTTTAGTTTGGAAAAGAGAAGACTGAGAGGGGACATGATAGCAGTTTTCAGGTATATAAAAGGGTGTCATAAGGAGGAGGGAGAGAACTTGTTCACCTTAGCCTCTAAGGATAGAACCAGAAACAATGGGTTTAAACTGCAGCAAGGGAGGTCTAGATTGGACATTAGGAAAAAGTTCCTAACTGTCAGGGTGGTTAAACACTGGAACAAATTGCCTAGGGAGGTTGTGGAATCTCCGTCTCTGGAGATATTTAAGAGTAGGTTAGATAAATGTCTATTAGGGATGGTCTAGGCAGTATTTGGTCCTGCCATGCGGGCAGGGGACTGGACTCGATGACCTCTCGAGGTCCCTTCCAGTCCTAGAATCTATGAATCTATGAATTAGCATTTAGTTACCTGTTCAGCAACAGAAGACTGTAGCCCTAAGAGTTCAACATGGAAGCAAAAAGAAATAGTGTAATATTATACATTATCTAAACCTAAATTACAGTGAATAATTCTGAAATAATCAGAACATCAAATGTTATTATGTAGGAAAAATTGGCATGGTAAAGGAAACTGAGCATGAAATATGCGGGTAGAGAAATTCTAGAATAACACCTTTTTTTTTAAAAAAAACCCCTCTAATCTCTCCCCACCTATAATAATAGGAGTAATAAATATATACTGTTATTTATCAATCACAAAAGCATTTAGTAATGTGTGGTGTTGAGAGAAAAAAAGCAGGGAATGTAGTTTCATTAATAGTAATAATTGTCATCTTGAAATCACTGTGTTCAAAATATATATTTATAAAGATATAATAAGTGTGGAGGGAAATGTTTAACTGGCTTTTTCCTCATCTGTTTCTTTCCTGGGGGTTTCACTGAGCTAATTTGAATTTGTTTAATTAACTCTGTGGTGTTTCCCTACCCTGCTCACATCTCCATTACACAAGCATATTTGTATGTGTGAACACATACAAAGAATCTTACTTCTCAGACTGCAACAAAAGATCAGCAGAGTTTTGGACTAATGTTGGTATTAATTGTGTGCCAAACCCTTAGTTAAAATACTAGTAGGCCACACATTGTTGCTTGTGTAGGCCAAGCTCATTGCAAACAGCAAGGGTACCTTGCATTCTTTCACTCTCCTGTGTCAATCTCCCTTGCCTCTTTATTTAATAGACTCCCTGCAGATCCCCACCCCATGCCAGGAGCTCCCTCCCTTCCCCTTCCCCATTCTTTTTCTGTCTAAATTGTAGTGGGAGGATGGGCTGAGCTGAAATGAGGAGTATTGGTATGATGGACTGTGTTTACTGGCTGCTATCAACTGGTTCTTTGCTCTATAGACAATGAAAGAGGTGTTTGAACCTGGTAGTTCTGCTAACCAGATGCCAGGTGCTCTGTGTGTCCCCCATGTCCTCCTTTTATTTTTTTTACTTTTTACCAACATGAGTAAGTTTCTCCCCATTGATGCCTAGAACATGCTCAGAAATTTTGAATTGATTGGATGCAGCAATGAACACATTATATCTAAACATCAAAAAAGAGAAGTGCCATCAAGTAGAGCGTAAGGTCTTGTAAGCTGGGCCAACTCTTTTAGAGCTGACACAGGAGTGAGCTGAAAATGAGGGGTGGAGGATGACTTTATTTTTAATATAGCTCCTTTTCAAAGCCTCAACATTTTTTAAAAGAAAAGTATTAACCATTTAATAATACTTAGAATTTGTATAACACTTTTTCATCGTTAAAGTATTGTATAAGCCGTAACTCTTTAATCCTTTCAACTCCCATCTGTGATAGTATTCTCCCATTTTAAATATAGCTAACCAAAATGCAGAGGTTAACTGACTTGCCAAAAGCCCCAGCAAGTAACTTTTTTAGTTTTTTTCTGATCCCAGGAGGTCCTGACATTGTCCTGTACTCTAACAACTAGGCCTGCTGCTGCTAATGTAGAGATCACTATACTTATCTCCAAAATGCAGCTTTCTCTGGGATGTAACAACCAGTGTAATGGTTCCAGAAACACTACACCACATTTAGTGACAGGAACTGAAGTAGGAGACTATAGCCCATGGTGGGGAATTTGGGTAAGCAGAATAAAATTTGGGTAGGATGTTAAGGAAGACATGCATAGAGTCTCTAATTATCACAAGTGATTAGGATCTTACTTTGTCTCATTTTGAAGACTGCACCTGTGGCAGCATGGTGTACTAGTGCCTCAGTAGGATAATAGTTTTAGCTCCGAGTTGGAGAGAAATGTGCTACTACTTCCCGCAGTACTTTGGTTTTCCTTGGAAGTCTCCAGTCTATATAATGAGCAGGCTTGACCTGTTGAGAAGGCTTCATCTTGCTTAACTCGTGAGAACTAGTAAGATTACATCCAAGGAAAAAAAATAGCTCTATACATGAGATAGTAATAAAACATGGTCATCGAAATGAGACTTCAAATATAGTTCAAAACGACATCAGTAGAATGTTGAGGTAAAGATAATCCCTGGTGGAAGTTTATTTCTTTACTTTTATATATTGCGATGGTTTGTCTATTTATAACTTTTGAAACACAACTTGGCATTGATCTGAATGAGGTTTTGTTTACATCTTTCATTTTTCATTAGGTTTTATAAACATTTGAGTTGCATATTATATCTTCATAATTTACCGATGAGATGAGTAAAATAAAGACACGTGAATATTCTGAAACAAGTATTACTTACTGTTCAACTGTAACTGACTGTAGTATTTCCTTTTCTCTGCCTCTCCCCCGTCCCTCCCCCTCCCCAAGAATAAGGACCAGTTTCCTCATGATGAAGTTACATCTTCTGTGTCACAACTTGCAACAAAGGTAAATATTTGTTCCTTTGGTAATGATACTTGTTTCATGTTATGCATTTTTCTGTTAATGCATGTTAGGAAAATCCTTATTTCTTTTCTGCACCCTGACTTGAGTTTTTATTAGCTATGGCTTTGTACTAATTCTTTTTTTTTTTTTTTTTTTTTTTTTAAAGAAAAACATTTTTAACATCTGTTCAAGTCTTTTACTATTTTTTTTCTCAAAAGTTGGAGTACTATTAAAATAAAATTAAAAAAGCAAGGAACCACAGGAATAACTGAAGTAGAGGGCTAAGAAAATTTTCAAAGGGTATGTATAACAGGCTATAAAAGATAAAAAGTCAAATGGATGTATCTTTCCACGTTTGACTTGCCCTCTGACCACAAGTGGTTTGGGACTCTGCTTTTGCTTAACATGTAAAACAAATTAAAACAATTTGTGCAGCCAGTAAAATTTATTACTTTAAACCTCCCCAGAACAAACACTCTTTTAAAAATGCATGAGTTGAAGGTTAAAGGATCAGAAGTTGAGCTTAATTATTGCAAGTAAGAACTTGTTTTGAAATTCCAAATGAATTGAGCAAAGTGATTTAACTATAGTTTAATTAGTGTAAAAGGATACTTTCTATTAATAATGTATGAAAGTTACTTCTTTGCCTCATCTTTGTTAGATCAGTGGTTTTCAAACCGTGGGTCGCAACCCAGAACTGGGTCCTGGAATGGAAGGGACAGGGCAGCGGCTCTGGTCAGCACTGCCGACCAGGCCATTAAAAGTCCCATGGGTGGTGCTACCCAGCTAAGGCCGGCTAGTCCCTACCTGTTCTGACACTGCGCTGTGCCCTAGAAGTGGTCCGCAGCAGGTCTGGCTCCTAGGCGGGGATTGCCCCCACCCTGAGCTCTGCACTCCCATTGGATGATTCCTGGCAGGGGCGCGGGAGAGGGGAGGCCCAGAGTTGTCCACGGTGCCAGGACAGGCAATAAGCCTGCCTCTGCACCCCCGCTGCGCTGCTGCCTGAGAGCTGCCTGAGGTAAGCCCACACCCCAGTCCCCTGCCCCAGCCCTGAGCCCCCCCAAACCCAGAGCCCCTTCCTAGACCCCAAACCTCTCATCCCCAGCCCCACCCCAGAGCCTGCAACCCCAGCCCAGAGCCCTGACCCCCTCCCGCACCCCAACCTCCTGCCCCAGCCCAGAACCCCCTCCCACACCCTGAACTCCTCATTCCTGGCCCCACCCTGGAGCCCTCACCCCTGCACCCCAACCCTTGACACCAACCCGGAGCCTCTCCCACACTCCAAACCCCTCATCCCCGGCTCCACTGGGTCGTGGGCATCAACAATTTTCTTCAACTGGGTCACCAGAAAAAAAGTTTGAAAACCACTGTGTTAGATGATGGTTTTTACTGAAATTATAAGATCAAAGTGCACTATAATTTTCCTGGATTTTTTTTTTTTGCTTCATGTAAAATATGGTAGTGGAAAAAATTGACTCCATGTATGAAAGATAAATTTAAATAGATTTCAGGCCAGATGTTGGAAATTCAAAACAATGAAAAAGAATTCTTTAAAATTGTTTCTATTTTGGGACTTTTTGTAGACTTTCTTAATCATTTGTAAAGACTTGTAACCCTTGTTTTGGTTTCAAGGAAACATTTCACCAGCTAAATCAGTGAGCTGTCATTATCATACAAACTTCTGTTAAACAGATACATTAGAGAAATTTTTTGGCAGCTCTGCCTTTTCCCTTTATTGCCTTTTTCTCCAACTGTTAGTGTCTGTGGAATCATTTCAGTTCTTTATTTGGGTAATCTAAACTTTTAAAAACTGTGATGCAGTGAGGTTCTTTGGAACATTTAATCTCTGATAAAGAATTACACATGTTGGGAGGCCATTCATGTACTTCATGGCTATAACAGAATCCCTGTACTGAATCAATATAACTAAGGACAATAAAGCACAGCTGGAAGTTTTCTGTGGTTGGAGAGGGAATCTGGTGACTCTCACAGTGACTAACAAGACAGTTTTGGAAAAGATGGAATGGAGCTGGTTTGTGGGGAAGTAATTCACTTTTTACCATGTGTATTGGAAATTGTAGGTGGATATGAAGGCAGCTTAGGCGCTGGAGCTGCAGCCTATTCAAACCACAGAGCAGAGTGGCCTTTTGTCAGCAATTGAGCCCAGAAACAGTTTTTCTTGTCTTTTGGTATTTGGGGACAAGTTCCAGATTGGATAAGAGATTTATTTGATATTATATTTAAATTCATACATGCAATAAAGCCTAATGTATTTATTATAGATAGTGGAGTTAGCAACACTTGTAGTTAAGGTTGCCTGACACTTTCCATTATAAGACCTTGTTTTCAGTTGCTTATAACTTTGCCAAACTTCAACCATTTGGAGCAAAAATGTCCATGTCAGGTATCTGTATGAGGCTGAACTTTTTTGGAAACATTCCTGTGCAAACAGTTCACTCATTTCTCAGATCATAGTTAGTAGAAAATACATTATTTTGCCCAGGTGAAATAAATTCTTACAAATCTTTGCTGAAAAGCTCTAGTGCATCCATGCGTTGGGGAATGGGCCTGAAATTTGGCAAAGGGATTGACCTAGTGTCAGAAATGTGCCTTAAGCTATCCTGGTGAAAATATGGCCAAACTGGGTCAAGTTATGAAAAACTCAGTTCACAAATGCTAAGTAGAGACTTGTTAAGAGTTTGGTAGCTAAATTCTCTGAAGATTCCATCTGCACAGCATATTCTCCATTGTATGGCTGTGGGAGCTGAGCAAGACTTTTCTCCAATTGCTACTCTTGGAAGCCAGGGACTGCTGTGGCACCAGAACTGAGAGCAGGGAGACCCTCTCTTGTTTTCTTAAAGCTCCCCCCACTTAGAGTCCATGTAATCAGGAGGAAGAGGAAAATGTCTGGGTGGAATGCAGTCAAATTTATAACCAGTGTTTACTTTAGAAAGGAATTATTTTTTTGTAGTAAACCCAAGAGCCCAAACATATTTTACTCTCCTATTTTGACACCATCTGTGTCACACCTGTACAATCTTATCTCCAGATGTCTAACTTCACTGTCTAACTCTTACTGAATTTTGTGATTTCTCAAGATAAGGTATTCTGTATGTTTTAATAACTGCCATCCTACCTTCAGGTACATTTACAATAGTCTCTCATTTTTATTTTTGTTTAAATTTAATTTAATTTAATTTTTTTAGTGGAGGTTCATCATGTACTTAATGTGTCAGACTTCTAGATAATGTTTTGCAATTTCCTTTTTAATACTGTCAGAATTCCTGCTCTGTTTCCTTTTAACTGTGACTCTCATTCTTATAGCTTCCAGTTCTTCATGCCCATTCTAGCCCTCTGGCACAGTTTTAATGATGAATTATGTACCTTTGGCAGTAAAATTAACTTAAAAGGGACTCTTCAGTGATGATTTACTTCTTCTCAGAAGGATCTTATGTTGTGTCATTTCTTGTTTATTGGCTAACAAAGGTGCCTGCCTAGTATAGAAATCTAGCATAATATGCACTGTCATGCTACATTGAGTAAATATTAGTATAGTTGTGGAGAGTTATTTATTTCTAGTAACACTCACTAAGTGGGCTTTCTAAATGCATAAGAAGGACGGCCCCTCATCTGAGAAGCTCATAATCTAAGGGCAAACTGTAGATCCAAACAAGTAGACAGAGCGGTCTGAGGAAAAGGAGTAACAGTAGGCAATCTATACGCAATTTATATAGAAGTCAACTTGAATCATTATAGTCAACATGACAGAAGGTATTTTAAAAAGGACTTAAAGGAGGACAGAATAGGGGCCTGTGGATGAGTTCAGGGAGATTGTATTGTGCAGAGGATGCTGTAAGAAAGAGGGAACAGAAGACACTGAGAATCTAACAGATAGGTGATGAGTTTGGAAACATTGGTGGAGTGGAGGAAACAAAACTAAACTATGGAGTAGTAGATTGCATCCTGTTGTGGAAGTGACTATGCAAGATCCCACTTTCAGCTATGCCAATTAAAGGCAGCTTTTTCATGGTACAGAAAGTAGAGTACTGCTGGAGCTGGAGTTTTAGCCAGCTGAAGTGGAGGAATTTGCTCTGAGGGCATCAGATCCTTAGAAACCTGTAAAGAGAAGATGGTTTCCCTGATGCTAGTTGATTGATCTTTAATCATTAGTCCTATTGACCTTGAATGGTACTGAAGGAGGGTTGTGTGGGACACTGCATTACAGCAGCCCAGTCCTTTAATCACCTAAAATGTCAGATAGGATAAGAAAGGGGGTTCTTGCAGTGGCTGGCTTTTCTCTGAAGGGAACACTCCTTGCTTTCATGAGTCCAGCCAACATAGGTCAGACCTTCATATACCTCCAGTTCTATTGGTGAGTATTGGACTTCAAAGGGATGCTCCTTCATTAGTTTCTGTTTTGTTTCTCAGAGACACTATGAGAACAGTTGACTGCAATCTGTAAGATGGATTCTGGCCCCTCATGGGTCTACTTTAAAGTTACATTTCTAAAAGGCTAATATCACAGGCAAATATAGTTTTTAATAGTATTCTATTTTCTTGTCAGACAAGAGATTTTAGTTGAATTATAGCTTTGTTAAATTACATCTCTTTAATTTTAAAGGTCAATGTTTGAATATATAACTGAGTTTGGGCTAATGATACCAATAAACTGTGGAAATTAGATTGTTTCCTGTTCATCAGAGATGTGAAACAACACTCAAAGAGATTGGGGATCTACAAATCATCCAATTACCCTTCAATGGATTTTTCCCTCTAAATACTTTATGGAAAAGAGACTTCTAGAGATGGGAGTACCCACTCCTGCCCTTTACATTGACAGTGGAGACTTGCAAACTAACTATGAAATCATTGGTCATAACTTCATAGGTAAGGTTGAGTGAGAATTTTTCAGTTTAACTGGAGCTTGAAACCTTTATTTTGTAATAATGTCATTACGATGACAAAAAATTAACAAAGTAAATTTTTACTACTATGACTTTTTCATTGTGGTTTGAAAATTGGGTTTCTACGGAGAAAATTATAAGGTTTGCAAAATGACCTTTTTAAAATTTTCACTGGATGTCTTACCTCTTTTCAGACACCCTTTGGAAATCTAAATACTCTGGGGTTTGTGCTTTTCTTCATGAGCTGCTCTTCATGTTCTGGTTATACAATATCAGTTATATGTTAGGTAATCTGGGTCATGATTTTTCACTTTCTTTCCATAACTGAAAAGAAATGAACCAAGTCAAACCTATCAGATTTATCAGTAGGCTTGGAAGGATTAGTTTTTATTGGTAAATGTCAGTAAACATTGATTTCACAGTATACATACAAACCTACTACAAATTATTTCCAGCGATGATCATTGAAATTTACAGATAGGCAAAGTAAGAAAAATGCTGATTTAGAAATTAGAGTTTGATTTAAGAGTATTTAATTTGTATTTTTTGACATGTGATATTGACAGTTTGTATTTTAAAGCTTTATAAAACTGTTAACTTTTTGAATCTCCTGTATGGTCATTACATCATTATTGTCTGATCCCTCCCATAATTTCCCTCACTGTGAAAATTTCAATTGATAAAAATAGTAAAAAAACAAAAAAACAAAACAAAACAAAAAAAAAGCTTAAAAATAAACATTAATATTATATATCAAAATTGCAACAACAACAAAATCAAATTCTACCAAGCCTTTTATCAGTAACAACATAACATGACACGTCTACGGAGGTGGGGGGAGACAGTGACACTCCCCCAGTAGTTTAGGGGAAAGTTTGAAAGAGGAGTTCATGAGTTTAAATCTTACGACTGATGGGAAAACAACATTTCTGTTTCACAAAAAATGTTGATGTTTTGACATTTGTTTTCCTCCCTCATTGGAGGAATGATACCTTTGGAATGTTGGGCGTGCGTGTGTGTGTGTGTATGTGTGTGTGTGTGTGTGTAAAATCATAAGAGCAACCCACTGCAGAATAGTCAATTGCCCAATAGTTGGGGCATTCACCTGGGATGTGGGAGATGCAGATTAATGTCCCTGCTCTGAATCGGACAGGTGAGGTGAGTGTCCTGGCTATTCTGGAGGGATCTCTTTGTCTCAGACCAGACATTCCATCCTTGACCTGAGAAACCTTTCCAACAAAATTTTAGCTGAAACCAAAATGTTTCCACAAAATATTTTGGTTTTGATCGGCAAAATGTTTCATACATTTTTTTTTTTTTTTACCAGCTCTAGCTTTTATTCCCATGCACTTAACTGCTCGAGAAAGCTGTCACGTATGAGCTGCCTACCTATTCAACAAATAAATTATAGTGGTTACATCAGGTCACTGCAGATAAACAACCCAGGACTTTAATGTGATAGACTCAAATCCTAGCTATCCAGCTGCAGTTGAATACATTTTGTTGTTCTGACTCTAACTGCTAAACCACACTCTTCTCCTGGTACTGAACTAAGAATTTCTGACTTTCAGTATACTACTGTTGTCTAGAAAATAGATGTATTGGGAAAGTGTGCGTAAAATCATGTGCTAGTGGCTGAACTAATTAGAGACTTGCAATTACTCTTGTAGGTCAAATGGTAGATTTCTGGTCTGATGGTTCAAATCCTGCTATTGACCTATGTGAAAGGGTGTTATGGTTGTACGTGACAAATGTTGTTTATAAAGTTTTCTTTTTAAAAACAACTGATTTATTTAATTCACACAATGAGAAAACACCCTGTAACACAAATTTGTAGTTTTAAGAACTATTATGTATAAATTGTGGCTTTGACACATTAAAATGAAGGTGTCTTCACATTTCAGTCATTTGTCAACTCTTCCTCTCACCTCCCTGACCCTGGAGAACTATCTACTAAGAACTATCATCAACCCTGTGCAAGTGTATGAATGAATGTGTGTCTTATATATAAAACACTAAGAAATAAACATACACCATCTTCATTTAGTGACAGTTAAGGTTGCATTAGGACACAGCCCATGAACTCAAAACCTGAAAACCATGGAAATAATGTGACAGATGAAAAGCCTTGTAGATTCCTTGTATTTCTACTTCCAAGAGATATGAAAAGCAATATGTGTTCCAATTTAGTCATAATCTGATGGTAGTGTACCACTCTAACGATGATCTCAGCAAAGTTAAGGTAGAATAACTTCCCAAATAATGGAATGTGTGATGATACAATTATGAATCATGTTTATTATTACAGTAGTCTCCAGGTCCAATTGAGAACAGGCTCCCAGAGTAATAGGCACTGTACAGACACAGAACAAGAGACAGTCCTGCCTCAAAGCACTTACAATGTAATTAGAAAAGTCATACATAGAGTAGGAGAAAGTAGTAGAACTTTCAAGCAGAATACACAATGAATTGATTGCAAATGTCATGTTAGTTCCACAACTTTTTGGTTTGTTATTTCAATGCTTCCAGTGAGGTTATGTTAGAAAGAAATTAGCTAGACAGAGAAACAATGGAAAGGAGAGGGAGGAAGAGCATGAAGGAAGGGCGGGAAGGGCTTGGAGAAAACAGTCAGTCAGCACATGGGGGAGAGCACATCAGTGCAGCAGCATTTGAAGTCACTGTTAAGGTACTGCGCTAGAGTGCGAGTTTGAGGAAGTTCAAGTATGCATTGTTTTTTGGTTTCTGTTGGAGTTGAAAGTGAAGGAGGGGTGGGGAATTTTACTGAGCGAGAGGTAGACAATGTGAAAATGGCAAGGAACACAGGAGACTTTACCGTTAACTTATTTCCATACTTTTCAGGTTTTGAGTTGGTGAGATGTGTCCTGATTCAAATTTAACAGTCATTAAATGAAGTGTGTGTGTGTGTGTGTGTGAAACTTTTTAATAATAATGGCTTTTAAGGATTCCTCTTTTACTCACACTATTATTATTATTAATTTGTATTATCGTTGCACCTAGGAACCCTAGAATCCCATTTTGCTAGGATCTGTTCAGACACACAAGAAAAAGACTCTTCCTGCTCCAAGAAGCTTACAAAGCCAAGACAAGAAAGAAACAGATGGATACAGATGTACCTATTGGGGGGGAGGGGGATACGAGGAAACCATAAGACACTGTTGGTCAGCATGATAGACTGTGGTCTCAGTGCACGAGCAGCCTAACTGTTGTCAAGTCTTTTGTAGGCATCATGGCAAAGGAGAGTTTTGAGGAGGTTTTTTAAGGAGAATCATGAGTTAGTATTGCAGATTCATAGATTCATAGATTCTAGGACTGGAAGGGACCTCGAGAGGTCATCGAGTCCAGTCCCCTGCCCGCATGGCAGGACCAAATACTGCCTAGACCATCCCTAGTAGACATTTATCTAACCTACCCTTAAATATCTCCAGAGACGGAGATTCCACAACCTCCCTAGGCAATTTGTTCCAGTGTTTAACCACCCTGACAGTTAGGAACTTTTTCCTAATGTCCAATCTAGACCTCCCTTGCTGCAGTTTAAACCCATTGTTTCTGGTTCTATCCTTAGAGGCTAAGGTGAACAAGTTCTCTCCCTCCTCCTTATGACACCCTTTTATATACCTGAAAACTGCTATCATGTCCCCTCTCAGTCTTCTCTTTTCCAAACTAAACAAACCCAATTCTTTCAGCCTTCCTTCATAGGTCATGTTCTCAAGACCTTTAATCATTCTTGTTGCTCTTCTTTGGACCCTTTCCAGTTTCTCCACATCTTTTTTAAAATGCGGCGCCCAGAACTGGACACAATACTCCAGCTGAGGCCTAACCAGAGCAGAGTAGAGCGGAAGAATGACTTCTCGTGTCTTGCTCACAACACACCTGTTGATGCATCCCAGAATCATGTTTGCTTTTTTTGCAACAGCATCACACTGTTGACTCATATTTAGCTTGTGGTCCACTATAACCCCTAGATCCCTTTCTGCCGTACTCCTTCCTAGACAGTCTTTTCCCATTCTGTATGTGTGAAATTGATTTTTCCTTCCTAAGTGGAGCACTTTGCATTTGTCTTTGTTAAACTTCATCCTGTTTAACTCAGACCATTTCTCCAATTTGTCCAGATCATTTTGAATTATGACCCTGTCCTCCAAAGTAGTTGCAATCCCTCCCAGTTTGGTATCATCCGCAAACTTAATAAGCGTACTTTCTATGCCAATATCTAAGTCGTTGATGAAGATATTGAACAGAGCCGGTCCCAAAACAGACCCCTGCAGTACCCCACTCGTTACGCCTTTCCAGCAGGATTGGGAACCATTAATAACAACTCTCTGAGTACGATTATCCAGCCAGTTATGCACCCACCTTATAGTAGCCCCATCTAATTTGTATTTGCCTAGTTTATCGATAAGAATATCATGCGAGACCGTATCAAATGCCTTACTAAAGTCCAGGTATACCACATCCACCGCTTCACCCTTATCCACAAGGCTCGTTATCCTATCAAAGAAAGCTATCAGATTGGTTTGACATGATTTGTTCTTCACAAATCCATGCTGGCTATTCCCTATCACCTTACCACCTTCCAAGTGTTGGCAGATGATTTCCTTAATTACTTGCTCCATTATCTTCCCTGGCACAGAAGTTAAACTAACTGGTCTGTAGTTACCTGGGTTGTTTTTAGTTCCCTTTTTATAGATGGGCACTATATTTGCCCTTTTCCAGTCTTCTGGAATCTCTCCCGTCTCCCATGACTTTCCAAAGATAATAGCTAGAGGCTCAGATACCTCCTCTATTAGCTCCTTGAGTATTCTAGGATGCATTTCATCAGGCCCGGGTGACTTGCAGGCATCTAACTTTTCTAAGTGATTTTTAACTTGTTCTTTTTTTATTTTATCCGCTAAACCTACCCCCTTCCCATTAGCATTCACTATGTTAGGCATTCCTTCAGACTTCTCGGTGAAGACCGAAACAAAGAAGTCATTAAGCATCTCTGCCATTTCCAAGTTTCCTGTTACTGTTTCTCCCTCTTCACTAAGCAGTGGGCCTACCCTGTCTTTGGTCTTCCTCTTGCTTCTAATGTATTGATAAAAAGTCTTCTTGTTTCCTTTTATTCCCGTAGCTAGTTTGAGCTCATTTTGTGCCTTTGCCTTTCTAATCTTGCCCCTGCATTCCTGTGTTGTTTGCCTATATTCATCCTTTGTAATCTGTCCTAGTTTCCATTTTTTATATGACTCCTTTTTATTTTTTAGATCGTGCAAGATCTCGTGGTTAAGCCAAGGTGGTCTTTTGCCACATTTTCTATCTTTCCTAACCAGCGGAATAGCTTGCTTTTGGGCCCTTAATAGTGTCCCTTTGAAAAACTGCCAACTCTCCTCAGTTGTTTTTCCCCTCAGTCTTGATTCCCATGGGACCTTACCTATCAGCTCTCTGAGCTTCCCAAAATCTGCCTTCCTGAAATCCATTGTCTCTATTTTGCTGTTCTCCCTTCTACCCTTCCTTAGAATTGCAAAGTCTATGATTTCATGATCACTTTCACCCAGGCTGCCTTCTACTTTCACATTCTCAACGAGTTCCTCCCTATTTGTTAAAATCAAGTCTAGAACAGCTTCCCCCCTAGTAGCTTTTTCAACCTTCTGAAATAAAAAGTTGTCTCCAATGCAGTCCAAGAATTTGTTGGATAGTCTGTTCCCCGCTGTGTTATTTTCCCAACATATATCCGGATAGTTGAAGTCCCCCATCACCACCAAGTCTTGGGCTTTGGATGATTTTGTTAGTTGCTTGAAAAAAGCCTCATCCACCTCTTCCACCTGGTTAGGTGGCCTGTAGTAGACGCCTAGCATGACATCTCCCTTGTTTTTTGCCCCTTTAAGCCTAACCCAGAGACTCTCAACACTTCCGTCTCCTATGTCCATCTCTACCTCTGTCCAAGTGTGTACATTTTTAATATATAAGGCAACACCTCCTCCCTTTTTCCCCTGTCTATCCTTCCTGAGCAAGCTGTACCCATCCACACCAACATTCCAATCATGTGTATTATCCCACCAAGTTTCAGTGATGCCAACAATGTCATAGTTGTATTTATTTATTAGCACTTCCAGTTCTTCCTGCTTATTCCCCATACTTCTCGCATTTGTATATAGGCATCTAAAATACTGGTTTGATCTTTCCTCCCAGTTTTTTCCTGACTCTCCTTTCTCTCTGCCAATATAGCCCACACTCCCTCTTGTTTCCGACTCATTTCCCCGGTCTCCATGTTCCCCACTTACCTGTGGGCTTTGCTCACCTGTCCCCGTCGAACCTAGTTTAAAGCCCTCCTCACTAGGTTAGCCAGTCTGTGTCCGAATAGGGTCTTCCCTCTCCTCGAAAGGTGAACGCCATCTCTGCCTAGCAGTCCTTCCTCGAATAGCATCCCGTGGTCTAGGAAGCCAAAGCCCTCCTGGTGACACCATCTTCGCAGCCAGGCATTCACCTCCATGATGCATCTGTCTCTGCCCGGGCCCCTACCTTTAACAGGAAGAATTGAAGAGAATACCACCTGTGCTCCAAACTCCTTCACCCGTGCTCCCAGAGCCCTGTAGTCACTCTTGATCCGCTCAGTGTCACACCGCGCAGTATCATTTGTGCCCACATGGATGAGTAGCATGGGGTAGTAGTCAGAGGGCCGGATAATCCTCGACAATGCCTCCGTAACGTCTCGGATACGGGCCCCCGGCAGGCAGCATACCTCTCGAGATGAAATGTCAGGGCGACAGATGGGCGCCTCCGTCCCCCTCAGCAGAGAGTCTCCGACCACCACTACCCTACGTTTCCTATTCGCAGTGGTGGCAGCAGACTCTCCAGCCTTAGGGGTACGAGGCTTCTCCTCCTTTACTGTAGGGAGTGATTCCTTCTTTCCTGTATCAAGAAGAGCATAACGGTTACCTATAACCACGGCAGGAGGGTTCGGAGCAAGGGTGGAGCACTGCCTGCTGCCAGAAGTAACCAGCTGCCAGCGTCCACCCTGAGCCATCTCCTCCTCCACCAGTGGTGTATCAGCAGTCCTGTGTACTGGGACAGCTACCTCAGCTGTCTCCACATGGACACTGTCGAGGAATTGCTCGTGGATACGGATGCTCCTCAACCTAGCCACCTCCTCCTGTAGCTCTCTCACCTGCTGCCTGAGAGATTCCACCAGCAGGCACCTTTCACATTGGATGGTCCCCCCAGCCTGGATATCCGTAAGTGGAAATTGCAAGTTACAGTCTTTGCAAAACCACACCAGGATCTGGGTAGAGGCATCCATGCTTAGGCACTCTGTCTGGCTACAGGCACAGGTGGAGGAGACAGCAGCAGTGCTGGCACAGGTGTTGCGGGTCTTCCTAACCATCGTAAGCCTCCCTCTGTCAAACTCCCGTCTGCAGCCCCCTGTCAGCTGAAAGGGTTGTTTAAGCAAACAGTTAGAATGTAGTTGCTTTATAGGTATTAAGGGGAATCAAGAGAAAACAGATGGAACCGGCAAGGGACCCTCGCCCCCTTCCTGCTCCCCTTCCAAACTCCCTTGCGAAACTCCCTGTTAGCAGCCCCTGTTCGCAAAGCTCCCTGGTCGCTTGTGCGCTGCTTTATAAAGCCCTGGCCTGTATGAATGCCCCGCCCACTGATTAAGGCTCAGCCACTTACCAGAGGCTTCTAGCTTTCAAACCTTCCTTTGAAGCTCACAGCTTCCAACTGCCAGCCACAGCACACGGTCCTTCAAACAACCAAAACAAACAAACAGACTGACAAACACAAGCTCAGCACACAGCAAGTAACCCTCAAACACAAACAAACACACACTACAGACAGTCACTTACCCCAAAAGGTTGCTGTATTGCTCCTCCTTCACCTGGAGAACTCCCTTGCGAAACTCCCTGTTAGCAGCCCCTGTTCGCAAAGCTCCCTGGTCGCTTGTGCGCTGCTTTATAAAGCCCTGGCCTGTATGAATGCCCCGCCCACTGATTAAGGCTCAGCCACTTACCAGAGGCTTCTAGCTTTCAAACCTTCCTTTGAAGCTCACAGCTTCCAACTGCCAGCCACAGCACACGGTCCTTCAAACAACCAAAACAAACAAACAGACTGACAAACACAAGCTCAGCACACAGCAAGTAACCCTCAAACACAAACAAACACACACTACAGACAGTCACTTACCCCAAAAGGTTGCTGTATTGCTCCTCCTTCACCTGGAGAACTCCCTTGCGAAACTCCCTGTTAGCAGCCCCTGTTCGCAAAGCTCTGCTCTGCCTCTCCCACCGTCAAGGTTCCTTCCCCACTCTGAACTCTAGGGTATAGATGTGAGGACCTGCATGAGAACCTCTAAGCTTAACTACCAGCTTAGATCTGGTTTTGCTGCCACCACCCAAATTATTTATGAGTTATTTGGGAAACTCTGTCTACCTCCCCCCCAGAATATCTCCCTCCCAAGTACTCCCAAAAAAGATGTTTACTGGGAATAGGGTTGCCACCCAGACAGTCCAGTTTTTGGCTTCTGTGTCCAGGTGCCATTTAGAGTTTTTGACTGGAAAGTCCAGTCAAAAAGGGGACCTGGAAACCTTAAATGGAATTCGAACCAAAAGTCTTGTTACCATGGAGTGGGGGGAGGCGCTGGGTCATTAACCCATGCCAGCTCAGCTGGGGCTGCCTCCTGCCTGCAGGCAGGCTCCTTGAGACAATCCATTGGGGTGGGCAGAGAGGAGTGAGCAATGGGGATGGGGCCCTGGGGGGTGTCATAACTATAAAGGGAAGGGTAACAGCCCTCCTGTGTACAATACTATAAAATTCCTCCTGGCCAGAGACACCCAAATCCTTTTACCTGTAAAGCTTTAAGAAGCTCAGGTAACCTGGCTGACACCTGACCCAAAGGACCAATAAGGGGACAAGATACTTTCAAATCTTGGTGGGGGGAAGGCTTTTGTTTGTGCTCTTTGGTTTGGGGGTTGTTCGCTCTTGGGACTAAGAGGGACCAGACATCAATCCATGCTCTCCAAATCTTTCTGAACAAGTCTCTCATATTTCAGACTTGTAAGTAACAGCCAGGCAAGGCGTGTTAGTTCTATCTTTGTGTCCTCAACTTATAAATGTTCCTTTTGCTAGAGGGTTTACCTCTGTTTGCTGTGACTTTGAACGTAAGGCTAGAGGGGGTTCCTCTGGGCTCTTTGAATCTGATTATCCTGTAAAGTTATTTTCCATCCTGATTTTACAGAGATGATTTTTACCTTTCTTTCTTTAATTAAAAGCCTTCTTTTTAAGAACCTGATTGATTTTTCCTTGTTTTAAGATCCAAGGGGGTTGGATCTGGACTCACCAGGAATTGGTGGGGGGGGGGAGAAAGGGGGAATGGTTAATTTCTCTTTGTTTTAAGATCCAAGGGGTTGGATCGGTGTTCACCAGGAAATTGGTGGAGAAGCCTCTCAGGGCTACCCAGGAAAGGGTTATAGTACTTGGGAGGGAGATATTCTGGGGGGGAGGTAGACAGAGTTTCCCAAATAACTCATAAATAATTTGGGTGGTGGCAGCAAAACCAGATCTAAGCTGGTAGTTAAGCTTAGAGGTTCTCATGCAGGTCCTCACATCTATACCCTAGAGTTCAGAGTGGGGAAGGAACCTTGACGGTGGGAGAGGCAGAGCAGAGGCAGGGCTTTGGGGGAATAGGGTGAGAAGGGTGGAGTCTGGGGGAAGAGGTGGGGTGGGGCCTTGGGATGGGGCTCAGGGGTCCGGTTACCAGCAATTAGAAAGGTGGTAAATCTAACTGGGAGTTCCTCCCAAATATGAGGGTCAGTAAGGGAGAAAGTACAAAGGTGCTTCTAGAAAATTTAACAAGTGGGCAATAGAGGCTGAGATCATAACCCAATTGTAGGCGAAAGTTGTCTTCTATATAACAAATGAGAGATGATAGGTAGGGTGGGATAGGCTGGGAAGAGTCTTGCAAATGAAAGCAAACATCTTATGCTTGATGTGATAGCGGGTGGTGAAGGGGCAGTGGACTCTGGCAAAGAGAGAGGTGACCTGGTGAAAGCAATGGGCTAGGGAAATGATCTTTGCAGAAGTATTCTGAATGGATATGAGCTGGGCAAGGTTGTATTTGTGAAGGATGAGAGAAGGATGTTGCAGTAATTGAGATGTAAATAGTGAGAGCTTGAATGAGAGTTTTAGTTGTGTGCATAGGAAAGGATATATCTTAGAGATGATTAGCACATAAGAATGTCCATATTGGGTCAGACCAATGGTCCATCTAGCCCAGTAGCCTGTCTTCCAACAGTGATCAATGTCTGGTGCTTCAGAGGGAATGAACAGAACAGGCAATCATTGAGTGGTCCATCCCCTGTTGTCCACTTCCAGCTTCTGGTCTTGACAGCAGATGGATGACTCTGTCCCCCTTAGGAGCGAGTCCCCGACCACCCGTCTCCTCTTCTTGGGAGTGGTGGTGGTGGAACCCCCATCCTAGGACAATGCCTCCCATGCCTTCTGGTCGATGGGGTCTCTTTCTGATCCCTTCCCTCAGATGACTCTCCCAAACCATTTTCCGCCATAGTACCTGTGCAGAGAGCCTGAAAATGGTTTCTTACCTCTATCTTCATTGGGGGTAGATCTCGCTGTTTACTCCTTTTTCCAGATCATTTATGAATATGTTGAACAGTACTGGTCCTAGTACAGACCCCTGGGGGACACCACTCTTTCCCTCTCTCAATTCTGAAAACTGACCATTTATTCCTATCCTTTGTTTCCTATCATTTATCCAGTTACTGATCCATGAGAGGACCTTCCCTCTTATCCTAGGACTGCTTAGTTTGCTTAAGAGCCTTTAGTGAGGGACCTTGTTAAAGGCTTTCTGAAAGTTCAAGTACACCATATCCACTGGATCACCCTTGTCCACATGTTTGTTGACCCCCCTCAAAGAATTCTAGTAGATTGGTGAGGCATGATTTCCATGTTGATTCTTCCCCTTCTCTACCCCTACCCCCCCCCCCCAACAAATCGCGTTCATCTGTGTGTTTCATGATTTTATAGTTTACTATAGTTTCTACCAATTTGCCCGGGACTGAAGTTAGGCTTACCGGCCTGTAATTACGAGGATTGTCTTTGGAGCCTTTTTAAAATATTGGTGTCATATTAGCTATCCTCCAGTCATCTGGTAGAGAAATTGATTTAAGTGATAAGTAACATACCACACGTAGTAGTTCTGCAGTTGCATAGTTGAGTTCCTTCAGAACTCTTGGGTGAATCCCATCTGGTCCTGAGATAATACTGTTTAATTTATCAATTTGTTCCAAAACCTTCTCTATTGACACCTCAATCTAGGACAGTTCCTCAGATTTGTCACCTAAAAGAAATGACTCAGATGTGGGAATTTCCCTCCCACCCTCTGCAGTGTATACTGATGCAAAGAATTCATTTAGGTTCTCTGCAATGGCCTTTTCTTCTGTGAGATCTGCTTTAGCACCTCAAATGTGCCGTGCCCCCACTGATTATTTGGTAGGTCTCCTGCTTCTGATGTACTCTTTTATTTATATATATATATATAAAAGAAATAAATAAATTGCTGTTAGTTTTTGAATCTTTGGCTAGTTGCTCTTCAGATTCTTTTTTGGCCTTCCTAATTATACTTGTACACTTTACTTGCCAGAGTTTGTGCTTCTTTCTATTTTCCTCAGTAGGATTTTACTTCCAATTTTTAAAGGATGCCTTTTTGCCTCTAATCACTTCTTTTACTTCGTTGTTTAGCCATGGTCCTCTTACTATTGTTTTTTAATTTGGGGATATATATTTTGTTTGAGTCTCTATAATGATGTTTTTAAAACTTTTCCATGCAGCTTGCAGGCATTTCACTTTTGTGACTATCTTTTAATTTCTGTTTAGCTTGCTTCCTCATTTTTGTCTCCCTTCCTGAAGTTAAATGCTACTGTGGTTGGCTTCTTTGGCATCCCCTCCCACAAGAATGTTAAATTTAATTATATTATGGTTGCTATTACCAAATGGTTCAGATATATTCACCTCTTGAACCAGATCCTATGCCCCGCTTAGGAATAAATCAAGAATTGCCTCTCCCTTTGTGAGTTCCAGGACCAGTTTCTCCAAGAAATAGTCATTAATGGTGTCTAGAAATATTATCCCTGCATCCTGTCCTGAGGTGACATGTATCCAGTCAATATGGGGATAGTTGAAATCCCCTGTTATTATTGAGTTTTCAATTTTTATAGCCTCTCTAATCTCTTGGAGCATTTCATAGTCCCCATCACCATCCTGGTGTGGTGGTTGGTAGTATATTCCTACTGCTATATTCTTATTATTCAAATATGGAATTTCTATCCATTCTATCTGCGAGATTTAGACATAGCCTGGGTGCGAGGACCTAGAGAGGAGTCCTGGTCGAAGATGATGTACAGCATGTTTAACTTTCAGTAAAAGTTATATTCATGCTGTTTTGGATGTTAAGACCTTTCTATAAATTGAACTGGAAGTTTTAAATTTGGAAATTCTGAATAAGCTTTAGAAGTTTCCATTAAGGGGTAGGAAATATAGTAAATAATTTTTGAAAGACTTCTGGTACAGAACTATTACTATAGCTATATATCTGACAAGAGCATAGGCTTGTGTTGAAGGCACCCCTTTTTTTTGTGAATATGTAAATTGCTATGTATTGAAGGAATAGCTCTCTGAAGAGGATATTATATTCTTATTGAATAACATCATGACAGATAAGAGATTGGCTGTTCATTCTTTCTCTAAAGTGCATCTGCAGACCTATACATTTTATCGGTTTGGAGTACTAGACCTGTTAATTATTCCAAATATAGATCTTTAAATCGATATCAAGTTCAGTGAAATTAATTTAGATATTTTAAATTGAATATAAAACACAGAAGAGATTACCAGGCTTTCACTGGGAAAATTACAGCTTCGGAACATTTTGTTCTTTGGTCTCTGGGTTATCATGCTAGAGGCATTGCTGGAGGAGTTCTCAAAACAGTGCAAGGCAGGTTAGGGATGCAGAAGTTGCAGCTGCACATCTCAATTCTGAATTAAGGAATAGTGCTGATAAAAGGTGAGTTTGAAGCGAAGTCTGCAAAATTCTTGTTTTAATCCCTACACTTCCTCTTTAAGACACTTGTAATTTAGGCTGGATTGCATGATTTCTAATGGGTTAGACTGCCATTTGGCTAAGGAAAAATAAGTTATTTATAATTAGATCATATTATAAAAGATAAAAGGCTATTGTAATAATTTTCTTTCTCCCTTCTCCGACATTTTGTTCTCTACCTTGTGTGACGTGGGGTGCCTAGGGCAGCCCTCATTGGAAATGCCAAGGTCAGGGCAGGTCGCAAAAGGGAGGGCAAATACTCCCAAGACTGGTGGGTGACAGTGAAGTTATTCTCCTCAACCAGTCACAAACTCTGCTTCTCATTCCCCACACTGGTTATCAAGAAGCAAAAAAAGAAAGCACACAGACCCCTTTATTGTATTCCAGTTCTCTGGCTCCCAGTCAGCACATAGGTCCAGTAAAGTGAGAAGTTGTTTTAAAAACAACATCCTCACATATACATATGACCTCAAAGGGTCAGCCACATTACCAGGACAATATAGGTTTGGATCTTACCCCAAAATACCATGCTGCCAGCCAATCCTTTAGTGTCTAAAACTAAAGGTTTATTATAAAGAAAAAAGAAAGATAAAAAAGAGAGATGTTAAATGGTAAAACAGTCACATACATACAAAGACTTCAAAGTCCATATATCAGGTTCCTAGCAGTATTGGTGAGTTTGCTGGCTTGAAAGTCCCTCTGGAATACATTCACAGCTTGGATGGGTCATTCAGTCCTTTGTTCAGAGCTTCAGTTTGTAGCAAAGTTCCTCCAGAGGTAAGAAGCAGGATTGAAGACAAATGGAGAAGATGCAGCTGCCTTTTATAGTCTTTTGCCATGTGGCCTGTGCTTCCTTTGTTTCAAGCACAAGCTGCCCAGATGTAGCCTGAAAGCCTTAGAGTTCTGTCCATAGGCTTCCCCCTGCATGTTTTGCTGAGGGACCATTATGATTGTCCTGCACAACGCAGGCCACAGAATCTCACCCACCCACTCCTGTAATAAACCTCTAACCTATATCTGAGCTATTGAAGTCCTCAAATCATGGTTTAAAGACTTCAAGGTGCAGAGAATCCTCCTGCAAGTGACCCGTGCCACACGCTGCAAAGGAAGGTGAAAAAACCCCAGGGCTTCTGCCAATCTGCCTTGGAGGAAAATTCCTTCCTGACCGCAAATATGGTGATCAGCTAAACCCTGAGCATGTGGTCAAGACTCACCAGCCAGACACCCAGGAAAGAATTCTCTGTAGTAACTCAGATCCCACCCCATCTAACATCCCATCACAGGCTATTGGGCATATTTACTGCTAATAGTCAAAGATCAATTAATTGCCAAAATTAGGCTATACCATCATACTATCCCCTCCATAAACTTATCAAGCTTAGTCTTGAAGCCAGATATGTCTTTTGCCCCCACTGCTCCCCTTGGAAGGCTGTTCCAGAACTTCACTCCTCTGATGGTTAGAAACCTTCATCTAATTTCAAGTCTAAACTTCCTGATGGCCAATTTATATCCATTTGTTCTTGTGTTCATATTGGTACTGAGCTTAAATAACTCCTCTCCCTCCTTGGTATTTATCCCTCTGATATATTTATAGAGAGCAATCGTATCTCCCCTCAGCCTTCTTTTGGTTAGGCTAAACAAGCCAAGCTCTTTGAGTCTCCTTTCATAAGACAGGTTTTCCATTCCTTCGATCATCCTAGTAGCCCTTCTCTGTACCTGTTCCAGTTTGAATTCATCCTTCTTAAACATCGGAGACCAAAACTGCACATAGTATTCCAGATGAGGTCTCACCAGTGCCTTATATAATGGTACTAATACCTTCTTATCTCTACTGGAAATACCTCGCCTGATGCATCGCAAGACCATATTAGTTTTTTTCATGGTCATATCACATTGGCGGCTCATCGTCATCCTGTGATCACCAATGCTCTGAGGTCCTTCTCCTCCTCTGTTACCTCCAACTGATGAGTCCCCAGCTTATAACAAAAATTCTTGTTATTAATATCTAAATGCATGACCTTGCACTTTTCACTATTAAATTTCATCCTATTAATATTACTCCAGTTTACAAGGTCATCCAGATCTTCCTGTATGATATCCTGGTACTTCTCTGTATTGGCAATACTTCCCAGCTTTGTGTCATCCGCAAACTTTATTAGCACACTCCCACTTTTTGTGCCAAAGTCAGTAATAAAAAGATTAAATAAGATTGGTCCCAAAACTGATTCCTGAGGAACTCCACAAGTAACCTCTCTCCAGCCTGACAGTTCATCTTTCAGTATGACCCGTTGTGGTTTCCCGTTTAACCAGTTCCTTATCCACCTTTCAATTTTCATATTGATGCCTATCTTTTCCAATTTAACTAATAATTCCCCATGTGGAACCGTATCAAATGCCTTACTGAAATAGAGGTAAATTAGATCCACTGCATTTCCTTTGTCTAAAAAGTCTGTTACCTTCTCAAAGAAGGAGATCAGGTTGGTTTGGGATGATCTACCTTTTGTAAAACCATGTTGTATTTTGTTCCAATTACCATTGACCTCAATGTCCTTAACTACTTTGTCCTTCAAATTTTTGTCCCAATACCTTGTATACTACAGATGTCAAACTAACAGGCCTGTAGTTACCTGGACTACGTTTTTTCCCCTTTCTTAAAAATAGGAACTATGTTAGCAATTCTCCAGTCATACGGTACAACCCCTTAGTTTACAGATTTATTAAAAATTCTTGCTAATGGGCTTGCAATTTCATGTGCCAGTTCCTTTACTATTCTTGGATGATGATTATCTGGTCCCCCCGATTTAGTCCCATTAAGCTGTTCGAGTTTGGCTTCTACCTCGGATGTGGGAATATCTACCTCCATATCCTCATTCCCATTTGTCATCCTGCCATTATCCCTAAGCTCCTCATTAGCCTTATTAAAAACGGAGGCAAAGTATTTGTTTAGATATTGGGCCATGCCTGGATTATCCTTAACCTCCACTCCATCCTCAGTGTTTAGCGGTCCCACTTCTTCTTTCTTTGTTTTCTTCTTATTTATATGGCTATAGAACCTTTTACTATTGGTTTTAATTACCTTTGCAAGGTCCATGGCTACATGGCTTTTGGCCTTTCTCACATTAGCCCTATATGCTCTGACCTCAATAAGGTAGCTTTCCTTGCTGATCCCTCCCATCTTTCATTCCTTGTAGGCTTTCTGCTTTTTCTTAATCACCTCTCGGAGATGCTTGCTCATCCAGCTTGGTCTACAACTCCTGCCTATGAATTTTTTCCCCTTTCTTGGGATGCAGGCTTCTGATAGTTTCTGCAACTTTGACTTGAAGTAATTCCAGGCCTTCTCCGTGTTTAGATCCACAAGTTCTTCAGTCCAGTTTTATAGCTGATGGGCCTTAATGGGCCATTAAGCAGGCTAGGCAATGCTGATGCCAAACAGTCTGCAGGGTGTTACCCAGAAGCATAGTACAAGTTTGAAATACAGACATCTCTTTAACTCATAATACAAAGGTGATACAAACACACAAATTATATTATAATATTTGGCAAATTATAACATTTTTGCAGATACCTTATGTGGCCTATCTGGAATAACTCATTACAAATTTACAATATTGATATTCATAATATCCTCAAGCATCCCACAGATTCCATACAGCATCACACCTTGCTTCCTGTATTTTTCCCCTTCACCCACACTTATTCCAGTCTTTCTTACCCACCTCTTCACATTCATCTGTGTATCCTTGTGCACTCCCACATAGGACTGGAAGGTGTACTAAGTTTTTTGTAGCCAAAGGACTAAGTCTACTCCCGAAGACCAGTATGGAAAAATAGGAAGGTCCCAATGATGATATCTGGGAGAGATCCTTTTCATTCTTCTGAGAAAAAGGAGTGTGCCTGGACTCCTACTAGAGTGTTGTTCTTGGATTCTGTTTAGAGTTTCTTTTGTATCTACGTCTGACTAGTTAGCTGTGGACTAAATTTGAAGCTACCTCCAAATCCCCTCTGGCTACTGCAAGGTAAGAAGATTCTCTCTCTTCTTTCTTCCTCCTCCCCTCCCCCCCCCCCATAAACTTATAATCACAGAGTCTCCTGGCTTCTATGCACAGGGTGTCTTTGCTCCTCTACCTTGCTGCTTACATGACCTCTGTTTTTGTGCCTCCTCAGTGAATAACTCCAATGTCTTCCTCCATTGATGTTTAAGGGCTTTCCCAAACAGCCACTTCAGAGTGAAAATAACCTGATTCATGTCCATTTCATTGCTGGCCACAGGGTTTTAAAAAGTAGCAGTGAAAACTAAGAGGACTGGTCAGATTTTACTATATTCCAGCTCAGGAAAGCTCTGAATAGCGGCAGAGGTCCTGGAGCTGTCTGTCTGCAGACTTGGGAAGACTTCATTTTACACGGTGGTCATGTTTGGAAGATTATCTTCACAACCAAAGGGCTAAGAGCCATTCTTTGGTGTGTCTGTGCAGGACCACAGCACAGATGGAGAAAGGTTGACAGAGGTGGCTTTAAACTGTCTTTGCATTCCCCAAATCCTAAGGCCATGAGACTGCTGGGGTATGTCTCTGGCATAAAATAGCCTCAGGCCCCAAGAAAGGGGTCTGGTAGCTGTTTGAATGCCTGGATGTAGAGACACCCTAGCCACTCCTATTGTGCCAGAAAAAGAGAAGCGGGCTGGAGGTTGTGACGTTGCACTCCATATGTTTTATGGAAATATTCTTATGAATATGACATAACTGGAATATGCTTTACGCTAAAACCTCTTGTATGGTGTCATTAGAAAGGATGAACACACTTCGTAGATAACAAGCTATTTGTTTGCATGTATTATTTCTATATCTGGAGTTAGGAGAATAAGATATAAACTTGTATCACTGATGTAAACATATTAAGTGGAGGCCATTAAGGGTGCTCCAGAAACAATCAATTGTAAATGGCCTTAGTTATTTGCAAAAAGAAGAAAAGGAGTACTTGTGGCACCTTAGAGACTAACAAATTTTGCCACAAGTACTCCTTTTCTTCTTTTTGCGGATACAGACTAACACGGCTGTTACTCTGAAACTTAGTTATTTGAAAGCCTTCCTGTGTATGTGTGGGTCAACCCAGGAAGAATGGAGACTAGGGGGTCTTATAGTGACATGTGACCATGTCACCTGATAATGAAATCCATCTTAAATCTAGTACTTTTTCCATTTAGAAGGTGGGGTGGGGACCCAGAGAGACAAAAGATTCCCGCCTTGTGCCAAAGCTATAAAAGGGGGTGGAGCAGGACAAAATGGGCTGCCAGTCATGAGAAAACCCCTGCTTACCACCTGAAATATCTGCTGGAACTAACAAGGACTGTACCGGGGAAAGGATTGGGCCCAGACTAGGAAGGAGTCCAGTCTGTGAAAGAAGCTTATTGGAACATCTCTGAGGGTGAGATATTACCTGTAATCAGTTTCTTAATGTATTAGGCTTAAACTTGTGTGTTTTGTTTAATTTTGCTTGGTGACTTGCTTTGTTCTGTCTGTTATTACTTGAAACCTCTTAAATCCTACTTTTTATACTTCATATAATCACTTTTGTTTGTTAATAAACCCAGAGTAAGTGATTAATACCTGGGGGAGCAAACAGCTGTGCGTATCTCTCTATCACTGACATAAAGGGCATACAATTCATGAATTTACCCTGTATAAGCATTATACAGAGTAAAATGGATTTATTTGGGGTTTGGATCCCATTGGGAGCAGCGTGTCTGGGTGCTGGAGAAAGGTAACCTGCTGAGCTGTTTTTAGTTTGTCTGCAGCTTTGGGGGCATGGCCCACACCCTGGGTCTGTGTTGCAGCAGACTAGCATGCCTGGCTCAACAAGGCAGGGTTCTGGAGTCCCAAGCTGGCAGGGAAAACGGGCTCAGAGGTAATTTCAACACATTAAGTGACAGTCCCAAGGGGGATCTCTGTGACCGAATCTGTGTCACAGGGTCATAGAAGCCACTACTTTTGTCCTCACTGGCCAGCTCAGCTGGTTTTAAGGTGCAAAGTAGCTTTAATGGACCAGTGAATCTGGCCCAGGATATGTCTTTAAGAAATGCCTTTCTCTCAGAAGGATGATTGGGAGGTAGGGGGAAGGAGGAGAAAGAGATTCTGTGTAAGCTGATGGTAACTGCCTGGAAAAGATTTATTTATACTTGCCATAGAGGGTGGGCTTTTCAAGCGCTGGGAGTAAGTTTGTAATGCATTTTCATTGGTATTTTTACTACCTTGTGTAGGTTCAGAGTGCAGGTTTTCGGGGTTGGAAAGAAGTGACCTCTATGTTCAATAAAGACGATGAACAACAATTGCTAGCAGGATGCAAGGCTCCAAAATCAAAAGGGTAAGTCAAACTTAGTGGCAAATGAATTAGAAAATCAGCAAGCTGAGGATAATGGCTGCAGGATCACTGGAGTTAGTAAAGATAGGACCTAAAGAACCAATGTAGAAAAAAAATATTAATCTATTGAAAATTTCTGAAAGCTAAATGGTTTATATTTTTGAAACTATTAAATTTGCATTCTTCATATTTGATCTTTTATTTAAGCTTTGAACTTAAAATGTGTAGGACCTGCTCTACTAGGCTGGGTGATCTCCTATACATACTGGGGGACAGCCACAATAAATGTAGTTGGAATAACAGCCTTTTACTGTAGAATGAAGTTTTTTGAATTTTTTTCCCTCTTAGGTATAATTTGGCACTTTAAACTGTGATTAATGCTATATGCATAATATCTATTGCACTGCAATTCCTCCTCTGGTTCAACTAAATTTCATGTTGTAGAGAAAAAATCAGTCCAAAGCTTCTTTTAATACTTATGACTGATTTTTCTGTATTAATCAAAATTAAGTAACTGATTGGGGTG
The DNA here is from genome assembly GCF_027887155.1 of Malaclemys terrapin pileata. NCBI lineage: Eukaryota > Metazoa > Chordata > Testudines > Emydidae > Malaclemys > Malaclemys terrapin. Next base: position 169,558,538 of record NC_071507.1, read on the forward strand.
CAAGTGAAGTGCTGGATAACCAATAGCAGCACTCTGAAATTTTAAGCCAGTATTACTTTTTTTATTTAAAAAACACAAAAACAAAACAAAAACCCTCTCAAATAAGTCCTTAAAGTGTGATTGGATATTGAAAGGGGACAGCGTAAAGTAGTACTTTCTAATCCATCATATCTGTTCCTTGCATATAAAGATTTAGTTTAGCAACAAAAAAAAGTTTTGACTACTTTTATTCTTAATAACACTCCAGAACAAACATAGCTTAGAAAGAATCTAACTTTCTCTCGCTCTTCTGCTTCGTTTAGTATAGTTGTTTTCTAAGCTCCAGTGACAGGGCCAATCAAGTTACACCTGAAGACAATAGTTACACAGTCACTTTGAGGCCAGGTTACTTATGGAATGCTAATGTGAAAAGAAAAGAACCCAGTTTAAGTCCAGATTCTCAGGTTGAGTTTATAGAATTGCCAGTTGCATAATATCTTCTGACTTGTAAAGCTAGCACACATGATATGGAAATTGAGACTGTAAACATGATAAAACATTGTGGCACCTTAGAGACTAACAAATTTATTAGAGCATAAGCTTTCGTGGACTACAGCCCACTTCTTCGGATGCATATAGAATGGAACATATAATGAGGAGATATATATACACACATACAGAGAGCAAGGTGCCACAAGTACTCCTGTTCTTCTTTTTGCGGATACAGACTAACACGGCTGTTACTCTGAAACATGATAAAACATTGTCATTTTTAATCAGTTTTCAGAGTACAACTGCATTTTAAGGTTAATTTTGTTGTAAACAGCTCTTGATTTTTTTTTTTATTATTATTATTTTATAGAAAATGAAACTAAGTGATCTAGCGATGAAAAATGAGGAAATCACTGGGAAATCTAAGGCTGAGTCTAATTAGATTTGGGGTTGGAAAGGAATTTTCCATTGTATCAGATTGGCAGAGACCCTGAGGGTGTTTCACCTTCATCTGCAACATGGGGCACCGGTCACTTGCAGGTTTAAAGCACTGTAAATGGTGGATTGTCTGTAGCTTGAAATCTTTAAATAATGATTTGAGGACTTCAGTAACTCAGCGAGAGATGTTAGGGGTCTGTTACAGAAGTGAATGGGTGAGGTTCTGTGGACTGCAAGGTCCAGGAGGTCAGACTAGGGTGCTGGTCCCTTCTGACCTTAAAATCTATGAGCCTGTGAGATTAAAATAGCTCATGATGGTCCCTTCTGACCGTAAAAATCGATGAGTCTATGAGATTAAAATAGCCAAAACAGATTTTTGGTTTTAATAACAGAGGAAAGATTGCTTAAAGTACTGATATTCAGTCACTTCTGTTTAATTGGGATATTAACAATTTCCCTATTGCAGAGGTTGCAAGCTGAAATTGAAAACACTGTTTTCATCTTTAACCCCCTCTTCCACAACTACATTCAGTGGGTACTTTAACTGCAGTAAGGACATTTAACTGTGCATTATTAGTGGGTAATGGAAACTTTGAATCTGCTTCACTTCATAACTCACTGCACATCGAAGGTGATGTCTGTATCAGCACTAGTACCCGATCTTCTGTGGCTTACTAATTACTTATATACAAACTTACTTGTATAAACACTTGATATTTTGTGTTTTTAAATGCTGTACACTGTTTATTAAATGCTGTACATGTTTATTAACCTATACACAGCTGAAAATCTAAATTATTATTTCAAGTACCCTCTATAAAGTCTTTTTTTCTTTTAAAGGAGAAAGATAGCAGAGATTTCATAAGGTGATTTTTATGGCAATGCTTTGTGGCCAATATAGTACAAATCTTTTCAGGAAATCTGGTAACTATAAAAGCATTGCAATGCACATTAAATATTTTTGGACATAACCTGGCAGGGTGACAATTGATGTATGAAACTTAGCCCTATAGTTGCTAAATACTAAAGCTGGTTGGCAAATGATAAACATTTTCATAATTCAATTTCTTTTACCACTGGGGTAAATTTGCCTAATTGTCTTAATGTATGTTATAATGTTATTAAGCATAGTTCAAAAATAATGTAATAAAAAGATACAATTCAACCAGATCTTATGGTTTATAACACCTAATTTGTCTTGCGTTCACCCACATAGCTTGTTCTAGATTATCATATCACTGTACCTTGCTTGGGACCAGAAGTCTGGCGAGCTGCTCTTTCTGAAGCTGACAGTAGGGAAGCCTGGATATGTTAGCGTGGCATGGTCACCATCAGGGGCTGACACCTTAACCTTAGTGAATGTGTCTGCATGCTCAGTTTTGGATAAACTGCAAACATAATTTTAACATATAAGAATTACTGCATGACCTTGTTGTTATTTCTGGAGGACAAGACTATAACTTGGAATTGTAACCAATTACATTAGTATTATGAATGACCATTGTACACTTTGCTTAATTAGAGAAATGAAATTACATAACTTCATATGCATGTGTTAAGTCAAACAAAGTAGTTTAGATAATTGAACGTTTCTCTATGAACTGCTCAAAGAAAGCTGGAATAAATTATTTTTAGGATGCAATATATTCTTCAAAGTTGATGGTTATAAACACTCTTTAAAAAGTCTTTAGAACTTGGTTGCAAACAAAATTTAACTTCTCAAAACTTGGCTCCGTTTAAAAAAAAAACATACAAACTCTGGTTTAGTGCAAGGGTAAGTTAGGGCATTAAATACAAAGGGGGTACAGAGTATCAGGTTCAGTAGCACCTTACTTAACAAGTGATTCCACTAATTGCAGTGTGATCATTCATAGAGTAATGAATACTATTCCTTATGAATAAAGATAATGAAATATGGCACAAAATATTTCAAATGCTCATATTGATAGCTTTGTTGTTTTTTTTTGTCAGAGTATTTCTTTGGGAACTAGGAAAAAATCTCTTGTCTCTTTCCTCCTTTTCTCGTATCTAATTATTGTATTCCTCAGTCAGCCTGGAAAGTTTTTGTGGTTGTATGTGTTTGCTCTTTATTTTTAAAATTTTTATTCATGATCTCCCAGGGCACAGATCCTGCAAGTTGTTCATATTGGGAGACTCATGTGCACATCCATTGACTTCTTGGAAGCTTAACACAGACAGAGGGGCCAACTTGTGAAGAACAACTTGCAGGAACATCTTGCAGGGTTAATCTCTTCTTCAGTGTATAAAATCTTTCTATTGAAAAAATGTAGAGATTTGATTTGCTTGTGTGTTGTTAAAAATATTCTCCTTTTGTTCAAAAGAAAAAATGTGCAAGGATAACTTTGAATTTTCCACACTCTCAATCAAGGGTGTTGCAAACATATCCTTTTTGGTAGCTGGAGATGTGAAAATATAGTAGAGGAATGAAGTCCCATATAACAATTATAAATAATTTAATGATACAAGGATTTGTTACATATTTAGATATTTATTTTGTGGTAGCTTTGTATGAAACAGAGAGGATTTTTTAAAAAGCTATTCAGTTTTTAAAAAATCGTCTTACACTTAGGCAAATCTTTTGTTTTTGAGAGTTGCTTTGGCAGAACCAGTTTAGGAAAGTTTATCTTTTGCTATCTTGAATAAGTATGTGCGCTAAAGAGAGTTTGATGTTTTTAATGGGGAGAAACATCAATGTTTAAATAACACATTTTTGTTATTCTCCAGAACTAATTTAAAATTAAAAGAAGATGTGAAGTCAGAAAAGAAATCTGGATTTTGGGACAGTTTGGCAATAAAACAGAACACCCAAAGCAGGAAACCAGATCAGATTGAAGGTTGGGAACCACCACAGATTACTGCTGGAGACCCCATCAGTGATGCAGGAAATACTTTAAGTGACTATCCATCCTGGTCAGGCTGGGAAGATGAGACCAAAGGCTCCACAAAATACACAAACCTAGCCAGCTCAGGAAACAGTTCCAGGTGGAGTATCAAATCAGCGGGAAAGCTGGTTAGTATTAGAAGACAGAGCAAAGGTAACCTTACTGATAACTGGGAAGAACTAGAATGACATTGATAATGTGAAATACTTTACAAATAAGAATAGAAAAGTTCCATGATTTACATGTGTATTTAAACCAAAATTAAATCTGCTCAATATTGCACCTTTATACTGTACTTTGTTTTATTCAAATTGTTAGAGATTTTTTCTCACATTTTCTTATTACATTGTTGGATAGTTAGGTTTTCCACACTAAAAAGATGGAGAACCTATTTGTGCCTATATTTCATATTCAGACGCTGCAGTATGTTGGGCTGTTGGTTTTACCAAAAAGAAGAAAACAAGTAATTCCTTAGTGAATGTAAAACACAGGTTGTAAATTTTGACTGCCTTATGTAGGAACTTCCATGAGCCTGGGATCCCGGGTTTTCTGATTCTTAAGGGTCACTCAAGGTTTTATTTTTGATTCTGTCTCTTTAAGTAACAGTGCCGATCTGCAGCTTGCCACAACAATGCTTCCATTTGGTACACCCTTTTCCATATCTTCAGCGTGAGCCCATGCTTCTCCGGGAGTTTGTCCATACAAGATGCTAAATTTTCACAATGTGCTATGTATAGTACGTGAAATGTGAGAACACCAAATGAGTCTTCCAAAGTTTATACTGAATGGTCCTTATTGTTGTGAAAAGTTGGCAGTTTTTAAAAACAAATTTGTCACGCTAAAAATAAAATGTAAAAAAATGTATTAAACATCAGGAAAACAGACATTACAGTTGGATGTAAGGAGAATTCAATATTCAAAACCCTTACCCTTCAATCTAGGGATATATTGCTTCTCATGGAGGTGGTGAATGTTCTTGTTTTTTACAAAAGCTGGTCCTTGTTCTCCTTCAAATTGTTTAATCTTGGTCCTACGTTTACTTTTTGCTAAGAAAGGATCTGATGATGCCCTTTGGCATTTTCAGTATAGCTAAGCAATTGCAAGTACATTCACACAAGTTTTAATGCTTTTTTATTATAAGGCTCCATCTTATTAGCTACTGATACTTTTATTTTTAGTGAAAAGGGGCGAAGCATGAAACTTTACACTAGAGATATGAGATGTATATAAAACACTAGAAGTGCCTCTTTATAACATGCCATTATTTTAATGACATAATTAGCAGTATGTCCAACATCAGATCTAAAACCAGTTTCCATTTTGTTTTATATATACTGTATAAACACTACTTTAACACTTAGGGGTGAAAAAAACCTAATGTTTCATCAAATACAGATGTTAGGATTTTTCAATCCTGAATGTTAAACTGGTATTATAGTTACAAATTAGATAGAGTATAACATAACATATGTCATTTGTAACTCTTTCTATATTATATATTCTACAGCAATATGACTACCATGAGTAGGAAGATCAAATACCCATTTCAAACAAAATCAAAACCTTTATAAGAAATTAAAATGTACTGTTAATATGCTAAGCATGTCTTGTTATATAAATATTTTTCACAAGAAGTCTCTGCTAACCAAAAGGGATGCTTGCAATTTTCTTAAAACGTTTCTGCTGTTGCCTCTCTTTCCACTGCCACATTTGCCCCCCCAACACATACACATATGTATGTCCCCCTGGTTTGCAATATCCAAATGGATATTTTTTTGAAATCAGTGAAATCTCTGCTATATAGAGCTGTCTGTAGGGAAACAGTGTGTCAAAGCATGTCTTTTTTAAAAATAGAATGTTATGAGACACTATTTTAAAATTATATAAAGGAACATCAATGGTTGGCTGCTGCAAAACTGGGTCTCTTGGTTTGTAAATGTATTAATACAAAAATTAATAGGAGAGAAAAGGCTGAAGTTACGTTATGCTGTATACGAGTTAGGTATTATTATTATTTGACCCCATTGGGAAAAATACAAATTAACCTTAGGCAAGAAACAGGCTTATACTTCTGTCCTGGGCACGAGTATAGAAAATCCTTGCTAAAAGGATGCTCTGTTCTACAGTTTATGGAAAGCATTTGCAGAGCCGGAGCAAAAGTGTGGCATGTTGGCAGTTAGTGCTAACATAAAGGGATTGAAGCAAATCTACTGGGAACCCTCAATGTTTGACTGGGGGAGGAGAGTCAAGGATGCCATTTTTTCCTCCAGTGGAAGCTCCGTTTATACTGTTACCAGTAAAAGTTATGCCTTGCACATTATACTGTTAAGTGCCTGTATTTCACCTTGATGATGTATTTGTGATGCACAGCTTAACTGAGAAGTTAATTTTCATTTTTTGTTTTTAAATTTCCAATAAAGGATATAGTCTCAAGGCAGAAACTTATTATAAAAGAAAACTGTATCTAAATGGGAACTTGAGATATGTAAATGTAAGGTCTGACTTTCTTAGATATACAAATGTTTTTTAAAAAGTGGTTTCCTCAGACATAATTCTTTAATTATAAAGACAAATATTAAATTTAATATAATTTATTGTTATGCTTTGGTAACATTTCTGTTTTGAGAACACAGTGGTGTGACATTTTCTTTTGTAATGTTCATAGACTTTTTGTTAAATATCTATCCGGAGATTATGATTTTTTTACTTTTTAAATGTTTAACTAAACTATACATTCATGGATTTATACTATACATAACTCCATGTGTGGAACAGGAATAGAATATGCCCCTTAAAGTTTGTTTTGAAATTGCATTTCAGTCTATGTGAACTGATTTAGAAGAAGATAGCATCAAAATTGTATACTAAGATTGCACAATATGAATAAAATCTTGTTTATATTGCTTTTTCATTGCCAATCTGCATGATTGTTGTCTTGAATTTAATTGGAGTAAGATGCTCCATAGCTGTAACTAGTCACTTAACATTAAATAAAAGTTCTTTACTGGGTATTTTTATTTATTAGCATCACTTGCAAAAATATAGTATTTTCACATCTTAATAAAGAATCAATTTGAACTGAAATGCCTCATTCCATAATTTTTGTTCCATATTCATGCCTGTATATCTGATCTTATTTGCCATAAAGCTATGTGATTAGTGTTTGTATGTAACTCTCAGGTTCTTGAGTCATCTTAGAATTCATCCAAGGAAGTAATAGATATGTCTAAACAAATACATGTATATAATGATGCACGTTTGAATTCTCCTAGAAGTAGCAAATATCATAGCTATGAAGCATTGCCCAGGGTTCTTGTAGTGAGAGAATTTGATTGTCTTGACTGATATTCACTTTTTTATTAATAATTCCATAATTGTTGTGAAAGCAAGAGCAGAATGGTACCCTACTGAATTCTGAAGATTTCAAAGTTAGTAATATGTTATCTTTATGTAGGAAGGACATCTCAATATGCTGATTCCTCCTTGCTTGTTTACTGATTTTGTTGGGATTGTGATATATAACGAAGGCCTGAAAGATGTTTGGTGGGTTTTATTGTTGTATGTTTTGTTTTGTTTTGAGTTTTTTGCTTGGTTGTCCTTGCTGACTGTTTTTCCCAGCCACAACTAGTAGGATTGTAAGAGTGGTATCCTTTATCATTCCGTGCTGGATAATCAACAAATTGATAAAAAGCACAATGTTGAGAAACAAAGGATATTGAATGTAGTGTACATTTCACTTAACTTCAGATTTCTCTGTAGGAATAGGGCAATGAAGCATGTGGTGAAAAATCAGGCAAAAGGGACTAAAATACTTGTATACTCTTTAATCTCATGTAAACTCTGAGCTAGATTAACAGGGAAGGAGAAGAACTGCTTGTAAAGTAAATTACAAAGACTTGTCCGCTATCTCAAATGGAAGAGGATATTTGCTTTGGAATTTGGGAAGTCAGATGCATCAAATTTTAGCATTCACTGAAAGACACAAGAAAACAATTATATTGTCTTCCCTTTACCAGTTTATTAAACGGTTCAAGAACTTGTCTGTTTAAACTTTTATGCTGCTGAGAGCAGGGTGGATAAAAATGGATGATTTATAAAAATCAGATTTTTAATACACATATATTTTTCTTTTAAAAATCTATTTAAAAGTATTTTTTTTAAATCAATAACCTGTGTTACAGCCTAAATTTAATGTATTACATTAATTTAAATAAATAAAATTAAGCAGTACTTGTGTAACCCTTCTGCCAGGTGGTGCTGGCTGCAACCAGAGCCGGGTTCAATATCTAGGGGTTCCTTTCCTTTCCATTGATACAACACATAACCAGCTCAAGCCCCCCCCCCTCCCCACCCAGTAACCTGGGAAAGTTACACAGCAACCCTGGGCACCTCTGAGAGACAATACTTCCCGAGTCACAAGCACAGAATCTGAGAGTAGAAAAGAAACTTTTAATGAAAGGAGAGAAGTCACCTGACATTAATTAGGGAAAATGCTACAAGCAGGATTCATAATCATAAAACTGTGATAGGACACCCAACCCAGAGTACATGGGGCAGTGCGTTCTGCCTCATATTTTTGAGTTCTACAACCAAAAGTTCCTTTTCTGTGACCTTCTGCTCCCTCACCATATCCCACTCCCAGTGGTTATCCTTGGTCACCGAGGACCCAGGGTTCAGAGGCACATCTGTGTGAGTTCACCTCCCACCCAGGGAAGAAAGCACCTTGCTTGCTCTGAGCAATTATTCTTGCTGGCCACCCTGTCAGTCACTCGTTCTGCTCTGCTGGCTCCCTGCCAGCCGCTCACTCTGCTTGCTGCCCCCCTATTCCACTCACTGGTCACCTTCTGCCACCTGCCTCTCTGCTGTGACCTCTGCAAGTCAGCTCTTAGGCTGGGCAGAAACACTGACCCAGCACAAGTGATTGCCAGATCTTTGGAGCACCTAAAATAACAAAAGGCTCCTAAAGGAGCTTATTTAGCTCTATCTTTGAAAAGTGGGGGGGAACAGGTTAAACCAAACCGGGGACACTTGGAGAGAACCCACTCCTCCTGGCTCGCTGTCCCCACCCCTCTTACTTGCACAGGGGTCTAGTATTTGAGCCCCTGGCTCAATCACCCTTTCAACTGAAGACAACCCCCTCATTTGGGACAGGTTAAGCACAGTTCTGCTCCCCTTTATTTATATATTACAGACAATAACATTGATAAAATTTCACTACCCCTGCATTCAGTACTAAAGTGATTTGTAACCCAACACTAGCCAAACTTGATCACGTGGAGCCACACAGCTCCTGTCTGCTGGACACCTATGCAAAGTAGGTGTGTTCATGTAAATACAGTTTGCTCCTGAAGTCTCTCCTCCCAGATAGCTGTCAGGGGAGAACTCATTTAGACCTAGCTTACATCTGTTTGTTGCCAAAATTTTAAAGCAAGCCAAACTAATGAACAGGCTAAGCACATGAAATCTGGGTTTTGTGTGTGTGCTGTGTGTTTGTTTGCTTTTAAGTGCCAAACCAGCTTTTGATAACAATATCTTCATTTCACTTATTCAGGTAGTTAAGTTCATTTAAAGTTAAGAAACTGATTGGAAGTTGAAAAAGCAGGAAAGCTTGTTTTCCTCTTCCAGTGTATAAATAAAAACTAGTTGTGGGGATGAGATTTACAAGTTCTAAAGTCTTGAAGGACATGATGACCAGAAATAATCAGCTAGATTCACTACCTACAGGTAATACTTCTTTTGTTTAATAAATAAGTTAGCTTTAAATGCAAACCATTCTTTTGTATCCAGCACATTTAAGATAGTTTAACTATTAAAAGTTTTAAATGCTATTTTTATACATTTTTAATTGAACTCCAATTTCTATCCAAACAGAGCTTGACATAAATCACAAATAAAAAATTAATCATCTAATAAATAAGAAATGCATCATTTACCATATTTGTAACATAATACAAAGTTGTAAAAATTAAGACTCTCAATAAATGTATGTTAAGCTATATAATAGCTTAAATAAATTTGTATACATGGTATGTCATCCTGGTTAGCAGAAAGTACCAAGTTTAGTGTGTGTGTGTGTGTGTGTATATATATTTTGATGGTTACCAACCAACAAGAATCAACCTTTCTTTAGGAAAATTATTCAAACACACATGCAAAAAAAGATTTAAATTATTTATGTAAGAACAGCCATATTGGGTCAAACCAATGGTCCATCTAGCCCAGTATCCTGTGTTCCTACAGTGGCCAATGCCAGGTGCTTTGGAGGGAATGAACAGAACAGGTAATCATCAAGTAATCCATCCCCTGTTGCCCATTCACAGCTTCTGGCAAACAGAAGCTAGGGACAATTCAGAACATGGTTTTGCATCCCTGCTCATCCTGGCTAATAGCCATTGATGGACTTATCCTGCATGAACTTATCTAGTTCTTTTTTTAACCTTGTTTTCGTCTTGGCCTTCACAACATTCTCTGGCAAAGAGTTCCACAGGTTGTCTTTGCGCTGTGTGAAGAAATACTTCCTTGTGTTTGTTTTAAACCTGCTGCCTATTAATTTCATTTGGTGATCCCTAGTTCTTGTGTTATGAGAAGGAGTAAATAACACTTCCTTATTTACTTTCTCCACACCAGTCATGATTTTATAGACCTTTTCTAAACTGAAAAGTCCCAGTCGTCTTATTAATATATCCTCATAAATCAAAGATTTCCTGCTTGCTGATTTTAAATCAGGATTTAAATCACTTTGATTTAAATCAACCCATTCTGTCTGAGAGTAAAGAATACAGATGAAAATTAACTATTGTAATTTGAATATGGTTCTGAGGGCTTTGTTGGCCACCTTTAATGGAGGTCTCAGATTTCTCCAATTCTAAGGATACAAATATTCAACATGGTCCACTGCTCTCATTCTGGAAGCGTGACTACTGAAGGGTTCCAATGGCACTGTAGCAGTTCCCCACATTGGCTTACCAACAGAGCTGGTACCCAGCTCCTTGGACACAGGTTCAGCAACAGCAGGATCAACTGCGTTTGTCATAAGTATTAGAGGGATAGCCGTGTCAGTCTATATCCACAAAAACAATGAGGAGTCTGGTGGCACTTTAAAGACTAACAGATTTATTTGGGCATAAGCTTTCTTGGGTTGAGGCCATAAACTTAAGTGGGTTTTTTACCCACTAAAGCTTATGCCCAAATAAATGTTAGTCTTTAAGGTGCCACTAGACTCCTCGTTGTTGTTGTGGGTTGGTCATAGTGGAACTCATGGCCTCAGTATTCGTTTTCAGAATGGTCCTGTTCAACTCGGGAGGACTCCATCATCTTGCCCCCACAACCTTTGTCTGGTAGACATTCAGAAATGGGGTTAGATGATTAGCCCAACTCTGATGGTACCAGTGAATCCAGAGAGACTCCCTTCGTTGTCTCCAGATGCTGCAATGTCACCGAACCTTCCTCTCCACCAGACAACTACTCACAGTCTCAAGAGCTGCTATGGATGATAGCCAGTGCTCTAGAGATCCACTAGAAGAGGTGCAAGACAGTCAGCATCAGTCACTAGACATTCTGCATGCATTAGTACTGGCAAGGGTGACTCTGCCAATCAATGAGGCCATTCTTCAATCAGTGCACACTGTGTGGCATACCCCAGCCATGTGCGCGCCAACCTCAAACGGGGTCAAGAAAAATACTGTGTCCCCCCCATAAGGGGTCAGAATTTCTATTTTCACAATCTTCCACCTAACTCCTTGGTGGTACAGGCTGTGTCAGAGCAATCCAAACACCACCCACACTTTACCTCGGCAGACAGGTAGGATAAGAGACTACACCTCATGGGTTGAAAGGTCTTCTCCTTGGCTGGACTGCAGTTCCAGATCTCTAACTACTTGGCACTGATGGCCAAGTATGACTTTATAAACTATGGCTGGATGGAGGAATTTGCAGATAAGCTCTCTCTGTCAGATCGTACTAGATTCCAAACGATTTCACAAGAGGGCAAGTTGGTTGCCAGGTCTATACTTGAGGCTGCAGTTGATTCAGCAGACATGTTCTCGCGTGTATTGGTGAATGGAATTGTCATGAGGAGGGAATCCTGGTTACACTCCTCAGGTTTCCCTAGAGATGTGCAGAACACAATTGAGGATCTTTCCTTTGATGAATCACACCTCTTTGACCAGAAAACTGATGGTTCCTTTCACTCTCTAAAAGACTCCAGAGCCACCTTAGGCATATATATACCAGCACCAAGGAGAAAACTTTCACTCACCACCAGTCCAATGCTATAGAACTCCTCACTTCTACCACCAATGGGCCTATGAACCTCCTCAGAAGCACCCTCAGGTACACAGAGCCTGTCCGCCTGTTCTGGCAATGCAGACCTCTGCAGAACACACTTAGTCATTGCAAAAATGATGCATAGAGAGCTGTCAACCACTTTGTACACCAGTGCTTCTACCTGCCACACCTTTTGGAGGTCATCTCAAACTTTCTACCGGCTTGGAGAGCTATAACAATGGACAAGGGGGTCTTGGACGTTGTTCGATGTGGCTACACTAGAGGTTTATGACGAATCCTCCTCCACATATCCCATTCCAACCCTCTTCAGAGATCCCTCTCACAGCAGTATTCTTAACCTAGAGATAGACTCCCTTCTATAGAGAGGAACAGTAGAGCCAGTCCCTGAAGCCTTTCGGGGCATAGGGTTCTATTCCAACTTTTTCCTGGTACCCAAAAAGAAAGAGGGATGCAGACCAATCTTGGATCTCTGACACCTCAACTGCTCAATTAGCAAGCCGAAATTCTGTATGGTCATGCTTGCAGCCATCGTTCCCTCACTAGAAAAGGGCATGTGGTTTACAGCTCTTGACATGCAAGATGCCTACTTCCATATTGACACACATTCAACCCACAAAAAGTTCCTGAGGTTCAAAGTGGGGCATTGACACCTCCAATATAAGGTTCTCCCATTCGGCCTTACCACTGTCCCACGAGTTTTTACAAAGGTTTTCTCTATGGTAGCGATGCATCTATGACATCAGGGAATCCTTGTCTTCCCATACCTGGATGACTGGCTGCTGGCAGTCTGGCCCAAATAGGAAGCTCGAGCATCAATCTCCCAGCTTCTACTCCTCTCCTCCGTAGGAGTGAGCATCAATGTTGAAAAATCAACTTTGCACCTTACTCAGTCCCTGGAATTCAACCTCCCCACAAGCTTATCTGTCAAAGAACAGACTACTGGACCAAATAGGCTTGATAACCTCCAACCCTTTTGTCTCAGCCAGGACCTGACTCTCCATCCTAGGTCACGTGGCAGTGTGCACATTCATCATGCCCTTCGCCCACATATACCTTTGCTGTCTACAGCTATGACTGCAAAGAGTCTATTCCCTTATGTACCAGTCAATGGACATCATACTCAATATTCACCAGAGGTCATCTCTTCTCTTTGATGGTAGATCAAGTCTGCTCTGGGATGCCCTTCCTCTCATCCTTGCTGACCATGACAGTCATCATGAATGTGTCATTCTCAGGCTGGGGTGCTCACATTGGAGATCACATGACACAAGGCACCTGGACTACGCGAGAGGCCAGGATGCACATAAACATTCTTGAACTTTGGGCAGTACGCAAAGCATGCCACGTGTTCTTTCCAACTATCCTGTATCACCACATCCTTGTCATGTCAGCTACCACCAGCACAGTATACTACATAAACATACAAGGGGGCATGAGGTCCCCAGTGCTGTAATGGAGATGATTCACCTTTGGGAATGGTGCATCAAACAACATATCCTTTTGTCAGCAGCCTACCTGTCAGGCACCAAGAATGTGATTGCAGATTCTTTCAGCAGGAACTTTGCAAGCGACCACAAATGGGAGTTGCACAACACTATAATCATGGACATCTTTGGTCACTGGGGTACACCAATCAGAGATCTCTTTGCATCTTACAGCAACACCAAGTGCACCCAATATTGCTCCAGGGAAGGACTCGGTGCCCACTCATTGGGTGATGCTCTGGTTGTCGATTTAGTCAGACAGGACAAACTACACCTTCTCTCCCACCACCACTCCTACCCCATGCCCTCTATGAACTCCAGCAGGAGAAAATGACAGTCATTCTCATTCTGGTTTTCCCAAATTTGGTTCCCTCTTCTTCTTCACATGTTGAAACAACCTCCGCTCCTGCTGTAGCCATTTCCAGAGTTGCTGACACAACGCAATGGCAGACTATCATCCAGATCCATGGATGCTACACCGGACAGCATGGTTTTTGAATGGACAAGAGAATGTTCATTGGCGGTGCAAGACATCCTCTCCAGTAGCTGAAAGGACTCCACGAGGTGATCGTATCAGGCCAAATGAACATGGTTCACCTCCTGGGCATCCCCATGCTCTTAGATTATTTCCTCCATCTGAAAACTCCGGGACTTGCTCTCAGCTCTATCAGCACTTTCCATCCGCCAGTCGAAGGGAATTCAATTTCTGGAAGGGCCTTTTACATAAATATCCACCCATTCAGCCAAATGGGATCTCAACCTAGTCCTTACCTATTTAATGAATTCTCCCTTTGAACCCTGGCCTCCTGCCCTCTCTCTCGTCTCCATGAAGGTCCCTTTCTTATTGCCATTACCTCAGCGAGGAAGATTGGTGAGCTGGGAGCCATGGTGACAACCCTCCCCCCCCCGAATCCTTTCATCACGTTCCATATGGACAAGGTCTTTATGATTGAATCCCAAGTTTCTGGTAAAGATGGTTTCCCAATTCCATCTGAACCAACCCATACATCTGCCAACCTTCTTTCCAAAACCACATGCCTTGAATGAGGAACGGTGGCTTCATTTCCTCGATGTGCGTTGGGCCCTGGCCTTTTATCTACAAAGTACAAAGCCATTCTAGAAGTTTCCCAGGCTATTTATCACCATAGCGGAGAGAATTAAAGGACATGCCCTTTGCACCCAGAGAATCTCTAAGTGGGTCTTAGGGTGCATTACACGCTGCTATCAATTGTCAGGGCATTCCCCACCAGATGGGATATGAGCCCATTCCACAAGAGCACAAGCATCAACCATAGCTGTGCTCCACAACATGTCACTCGCGGACATACGCAAGGTGGCCACATGGAGTTTGGCACAGACCTTTCCCTCTCACTATGCTCTAGTATGTGATTCCCCAACAGATGCCTCGTTCAGCACAATGGTCCTCTGTTCTAAGGTTCCATCATTTTCCTCGCATCCTTGTATCTAGGTACTGCTTGTCAATCACCCTGAGTGGAATTGCAATAAGGACCATCACTTGAAGAAGAAGGAGAAGTTACTTACCTGCAACTGGAGATTCTTCGAGATGTGTGGTCCCTATGTGTATTCTGATACCATTTTCCTTCCCCTCTGCTGCGGATCTGATAGGTCTGTGATGGAGAAGGAACTGGAGATGCTGGTGGTTTGCCCTGCCCTTTATCGCCTCAAGAAACCATGAAGAAATATAAAAGGCGCATACATGGACCGCCGAATGATACTACTTTCAAAAGCTCTGGCTCTGGGTGCATGGCACATGCGCATAACTCTCAGTGGAATACAGAGAAAGTTCACACATCTAGAAGAACCTCTAGTTACCCATAAGTAACCTCCCCTTTCTGCAGATGGGCTTACATTTGGGTTGACTCCGGTAAACTGTTTACCTTTTAAACATTCAGACAATAACTTGCATTCCAGCATATGAGAGAGGCAAACAAAGGGAAACAAATCAAGTATCACTTCCCATTAGGAAGTAAACTGTTGTTTCATAGGATGAGGACCTTCATTTCCCTAAATTCTTAAAAGGATTATGAAATTCATACTACAGATCTAGTAAAACTTTACTGCAAAATAAATAGGATTTTTATATAAAACTGCAACATGTATCAAAATAGATGTAATTTGCTTGAAATTTAAGTATAAATTTCTGACTGAGGAGATTTGAAATTATCTTTGAATTGTCATAGAAGACAGGAGAGGTTATAGAGGACTGGAAAAGGGCAAATATAGTCCCCATCTATGAAAAGGGAAATAAGACAATCTTGAGAATTACAGACCAGTCAGTTTCAATTCAGTACCTGGAAAGATAATGGAGCAAATAATTAAGCAATCGGTTTGCAAACACCTAAATATAATAAGGTGATAAGTAACAGTAATCATGGATTTGTCAAGAACAAATCATGTCAAATCAGCCTAATAGGTTTGTTTGACAGAGTAACAAGCCTTGTGGATACAGGGTCAGTGATAGATGTGGTATATCTTTTGACATTGTCTCGCATGACTTTCTCATACACAAACTGGGGAAATACAGTCTGGATTGAGCTACTCTAAGGTGGGTGCATAACTGGTTAGAAAACCATTTCCAGAGAGTAGTGGTTCACAGTCAAGCTGGAAGGGCATATCTAGTGGGTTCCTACAGGGATCAGTTCTGGGTCTGGTTCTGTTCAATATCTTCATTAGTGATTTAGATAGTGGCATAAAGAGTACACTTATAAAGTTTGTGGACAATACCAAGAGAGAGGGGTTGCAAGTGCTTTGGAAGATGGGATTAAAATTCAAAATGATCTGGACAAACTGGAGAAATTTATATGAAGAAAATAGGATGAAATTCAATAAGGAAAAATGCAAAGTTCTCCACTTAGGAAGAAACAATCAGTTGCACACATATAAAATGAGAAATAATTGCCTAAGATGGAGCACTGTGGAAAGGGATCTAGGAATCACAGTGGATCACAAGCTAAATATGAGTCAACAGTGTAACACTGTTGCAAAAAAAGCTAGCATAATTCTGGGATGTATTAGCAGGAGTGTTGTAAGCAATACATGAGAAGTAATTCTTCCACTCTACTCTGTGCTGATTAGGCCTCAACTGGAGTATCATGTACAGTTCTGGGTGCCACATTTCAGGAAAGATGTGGACAAACTGGAGGGAGTCCAGAGAAGAGCAACAAAAATGATTAAAGGTCTAGAAAACATGACCTATGAAGGAAGATTTGAAAAGTTGGATTTGTTGAGGCTGGAGAAGAGAAGATTGAGGGGGGACATAACAGTTTTGAATATGTAAAAGGTTGTTACAGGGAGGAGGGAGGTAAATTGTTCTTGTTCATCTCTGAGGATAGAACAAGAAGCAATGGGCTTAAATTGAAAAGGGCAGTTTAGGTTGGACATTAGGAAAAGCCTCCTAACTGTCAAGGTAATCAAGCACTGGAATAAATTGCCCAGGGAGGTTGTGGAATCTCTGTCATTGGAGATTGTTAAGAACATGTTAGACAAATACCTGTCATGCACAGGCACTGGCTTCTAATTTTCCCTGGGGTGCTCAACCCCCGCTCAGCCCCAGGCTCCACCTCCACCCCTTCCCCCAAGGCCCCACCCCACCCCCACCCCGCCTCTTCCCTGCCTCTTTTTCCCCCCTCCCCCAAGCGTGCCTCATCCCTGCTCCTCCCCTTCCCCCCAAATGCCTCCTGCATACTGTGGAACAGCTGTTCCATGGTGTGCAGGAGGCACTGGGAGGGAGGGGGAGGAGTTGATTGGCAGGGGCCACGGGTGGGAGTGAGGGAGGAAAGCGGGGAGCTTGGCTGCCGGTGGGCACCTGTGATGTCAGGGATGGTCTAGATTAGGGGTTCTTAAACTGGGGGGTTGCAACCCCTCAGGGGGTCATGAGATAATTGCATGGGGGTTGCGAGTACATGCACGAAACAGAGCAACTGCTAGCAAGTCTGCTGCGAAGTCTGCACTAATAAATCTGTTGTGAAAAGTGATATTGACAACGTGTTTGTGGCCTTTGTAGTATTAAACACTAAGTAGTTAAAACTTTTCTGCTTATAACAATAATTGGATAGAAGTGTGTTTTAGTCTTAATTTAATAGCGGTCAGAGAAGATAAACTCATTTTAAACTATAGGGTTATAAATTTAGCATTTATAATAGCAATAACAATGTTTTTAATTTATAAGGGGGGTTGCACTCAGCGGCTTGCCATGTGAAAGGAGTCACCAATACAAAAAGTTTGAGAACCACTGGTCTAGATAATACGTAGTCCTGCCTTGAGTGCAGGGGACTGGACTAGAAGACCTTTCAAGGTCTCTTCCAGTCCTACGATTCTATGAAATTATTAAATCTAACTTACTAGAAGTGCTAACTGAAATGTGCATCTGCAGGATGTAAAAATATTGTTGCTATAACCTAGAATCTTCCCTCCAATGTTGCACTGTGAGGATGGAGAAGGGAACAGAGGGGAATGTTGGCGGAGGCAGAGGGATCAGTTCTTTGCTTTAAAACAAACTAAAAACAAAAAAGCAAACCCCACCATTCCTACTGAGCCATCGTTCTTTGCTCATCTCCTCAGCTCTGATAGTGTTCTCACGTAGGATGTGTTGCCATACTGCACCCAGCATGAATGGCACATTACATAGATTGTGCTGAATCAGGCCCATAGAAAGTGGGCGGCCTGATTTGACAGCTGATTTCAAATATTTGAGACTGGGGTGGAGGTCCTGAACTCATCACCCGTATAGTACTGTGGGAGCTAGGTGTGGAGGAAAAAAGGAATGTTAAGGACAAGTGATGGAGCGGATGTGCTGGCATAAGGAACGAATGAAGGATGGTGAGGAGTAAGGAAATGGGAGCAAGAGAGAATGTAAAATTGGAGATTGCTCTTTTTATGTTCTATTGATACAATGTCATCTTATATTAATTGTACTCCATTTCTCCATATTTCAGAAAGAGCTGTAATACAGGCTGAAACGCATATCCAAACAGGCTCTCTTACATGCCAAGTGAAATCATTTAACAGGGTAGTTTACCACCTTCTTCGAGTGTTTGCATGTGAATTCCACTGCAGGTTTGTGTGCACCTCATGCACAGTTGTAAGAGATTTTTCCTTCAGCAGTGTGAGCACCTTCTGATTTTCTCACCCCACTGCACACAGGTATAAAGGGCCATGCTTTCCATGCCTCCCTCAGTTCTTTCTTACCGCCAGTGATGTTTGTTGGACCCATGGTCTTTGCATTTGCAAGTTTTCCCTCCCTTCTTGTATCTATATAGTACCTGTCATGTTAGTTTAGCCTAGAGTAGTGGTTTTTGTACATGTTTAGTGACTAGAGTAAGTTTAGTTCATTTCTTAACTAAGCTCGGTCTCCAGTGCCTGTTTGGGTACTGGGTCTGGTTCCAGACTAATGCTGCTTTCTCCTGGCTTCCAGGCCTGTCACTCCTGTGGCAAACCTATGCCAGTGAGTGACCCTTACCCCAGCTGCCTTAAATGTCTGGGGGAGGCACATATAGGTGACAAATGTCACATTGGTAGAGGGTTGAAACCTTGTTCCAAAAAGGCTAAGGCTGCCAGGCTCAACTACTTCCTCCTGGAGCCTGTGTTCTGCCCTCCATCAGAACATTCCTGCTCAGAACATCTGATTCTGTCAGGCTAGTCTAGCTGAGTCTATAAGCAGGTCACCCTTACTGGTACTGAAGAAAATATTCGGTAAGTCTTTGAATGACTCCAGGCTGGGGCCTTTGAAATCTTCAGGCAAGGCACCGAGTTGTGGCAAGGATGCTGAAGGGCACTCGAAGAAGAGGCACGCCTAGGAAGGGTCTGTTGAGTCTGATCCCAGGACTGGCACAGCCCTAGTTACACCAATCAGTATTGGTAGCTGCTACTGTTAGTGTCTCGGTGGCTTCCATCAAGGGAAAAGCCTGCGATGGTCTCCCTGGCAGGGAGAGAGGATCAGTCCTAATACCATACATTTAACGTGAGGAAAAACAGCCAAGGTACAAAATGAGAGATATATCTAAACAGCAGCAAGCATCGTATTAAAACAAATTTGTTTTTCTTCTCTTTCCATGCTACTGCCACGATATTACTTTTTCATCTAGCCCACAACGTATTATATTGTTGCACGGCAGTTGTGTAATCCACTTTAGGAAGGGAGTGTACACAAAAGAGTCCGTGGTGTTAGTGGATCCCAGGAGGAAAAAGTCGGAGAATCACAGCCCCTGCCCCATGCTTGTCAGGATAAAGGGTATTAAAGCAAAGTAGAAAAAATGCTTTGTGAATGAGGAATTTTGATCCACAATCTGATCATTGTATGGGAACAGAGAAGTATGACTTTGGCAAATTAATTACATTTCTTCCATTATTACTTAGTTTTAAATAATATAGAAAAAGTGACCATTCAAGTGGAAAGAGACTATATAAAAATTAAATACGTCCAACTTTAAGTAAGCTCAGAATTAAGCAGTAACAGTTTGTGCGTGCCTCAGGGATTTTTACACAGCTTTAGAGCTGAAAGTTAAAATTACCCATAAAGTGCAATAATCCCTTAGAAATGGATGCCTGAGCAAGTTTTAATCATATTTTAAACAGAACTTATACAGAAACAAAATTGGGGAAAACATTCAAAGCCATTTGTTAGCTAAGTGTTATTAGCAGAATGACTGAAAGACAATTAGACAAGTATATGTGCTTCACAAGAGAAAGGACATGTATAGCCTGTGTAGGAGATACAGCATCGCCCAAGAGTTGGACTGCGAGCTGGGAGTTCTAGTTTACTGCCCCACCTCAATTACTAACTGGGTCAGTTTTCCCATCTTTAAAATAGGTATCATCCCCCTATGGCTACGCTTACACTGGCATGCATGCTTGGATACTTGATCGTATGCATGCTCACACATGTTCCCTTCCTCCTGCAGTTTGTCCACATATGTTGTGCTAGAAATGGGCATAACACTACATATATATGTATACCTGCATCCACACTGTCACTATTATTA
The DNA here is from genome assembly GCF_027887155.1 of Malaclemys terrapin pileata. Taxonomy (NCBI): domain Eukaryota; kingdom Metazoa; phylum Chordata; order Testudines; family Emydidae; genus Malaclemys; species Malaclemys terrapin. The sequence goes on from NC_071507.1 coordinate 169,579,121, forward strand.
TGTGACATCAGCACTACCATTTCAGGGATGGTATCCCAGGTTTTAGTGCATCACAGGGAGACACTCTAGGAACTTCTTTGCTTTGTGGTGTTGATACTGTCTCCCCCTCCCTCCCTCGACCTTTGCACACTTGCTTATGAGAGTTCCTGCTCATATGTCCCTCCTGCCAAACTGGGTGGAAGACATAGCAATTGGATAATGATCTGGTTTTGCTCCTGCTTCCTGTTGCGAGACAAATGTTTATGCAGTGGAGTAGGTGTACGGCAACATGCTAGCTGGAATTTCTGACACATCCAAGGAGGCTGACTTTGAGGGTGAATGACAATTCATCTGGTTCCCAAGGTAGATATGGTAAACGCTGGTAATTGCCCAGGGTGGACCGTTGCTTCTGGTGCAGAAGAACCAGCATGGTGTAGTGGGATCACATCATTTTGGAACCCTGCTGTTACAGAGTGGGAATTTTTTTGTAAATAATTTGTATGAATATTGTGTACCTCAGTTTCCCCTATATCCTGCATTTTTCACCTGAAGGGGTGGGAAAAGGCTGTTTACTCTCAGGCAAGCATAACTGATATCTGGCTGTCTTGAGTTTGAGGCCCATGTCATTGGAGAGTCCATGAAGACAGTGGCAAAGCCAACCTCCAGGACATTTGTTATCTAGCAACTAAAGACCATGGATGGTCCACCCCTCTGCAGGAAGCCTGCTGTGTTTGACCAGCTGGGAACAAAGGACTGAGGCGGGGACTGGCCTGGGAATTTGAACAAAGAAGACAGAGGGGGAGCCAAGGATGGACACCGCTTGGCTGAGACCCTTGGTAACCAGAATGGACCATGCTGTAACTTTTTTCTCTATGCTAACCAAGGACTTTCTAGGCTGTGTTCCAGACATCTAATAAACCCTACTGCTTTTACAGCACTGGCTGAGAGTCACTGCAGATGCTGAAGGCGGGGGGCATTGCTGCCTTTGAGTGTAGAAGTATCTCTCAGGTGCCCATCTGAGGTGGACTCACTGACAGGAGCTCACTGTGTGAAGCAGGGGTGATGAAGGTGTGGAGGTTCAGTCCAAGGAGATGATGAAGCCAAGTGGCTTACCCTAGTGAAAGAGTGAGATCCTAAGAGGGTCTGTCACACTGAAGGAATCCTCCCAGGGACTGTTCCAGAGCTGTTCCAGAGCACCGTCCCTGACCCCTGGAATGATCAGCAGTGGCATCAGAACTTCTGAATGAGGAACCAGACCTTCATGGAGCTGTGTGAGGGGCTTGCACCACGACTCTAGTGCAAATCACTTCAGGGTTGGAAATTTTGTTATCAGGGTCAGGATTGTGCAGGTTTGCAAGACTATTAACACTGATCTACCCATGGGTGGTTGCCATAAGCAGAGTTCCAGAACTAACAGCTCAATTACAGAGGATCAGGTTTCCAAACTCTGCCATCGATAGTGCTCACATCCCAATACTGTGCCCGCCAAAAGGGGCGAGTATGTGAACCTAAATGGTTACCATTCACTTACTCTGCAAGGATTAGTGGACCACAGAGGCAGATTCATCAGTTCCATCGTGGGAAACACTGGAAAGTTTCATGATGCCAGGGTGCTGAGGAGATCGGGATTGTACTTGAAGAAGGAACTTAACGTCTCACAAATGATATTGTTCTCTACGGCATGTCTGTGCCAACTGTTATTTTGGAGGAATCCTGCATACCTGCTCCTAATTTGGCTTGTAAAACCCCAAGATAACTGAATCTGGAAAAAGGGAATTTAGTTACAAACTCAATAGCTGCAGAATGATTGTGGAATATGAGTTTTGTAGGCTGAAATCTCAGTGGTGCTGTCCACACACGTCTGGATGCCAGCGTGGCCAATGACATTCATATAACTGTTGCCCCCTGCACTCTCCATAATGTTTGTGAAGGTAAAAGGAAGTACTTGCCTCTTGTGTAGGCACAGGACAAGTTGGGTTTACAAACTCTATACAGGAAGCTAGATCTCACCCACATGCATGCTGGTCCTGGGTCCCAGAAGTCAAGGGAAATCAGAGATGCCATATGTGCACATATCTTGGCACAGCAGGGAGGCAGAGGATGACGTTTACCTGTGCTGAGGAACAGTGTCACCCACTACACAGCTGCTGGAAAAGCACATGATGGAACATTGGCACATACTTGTGGGGCTACGTGGTTTTGTTCACTTGTAGCTGGAGATCATTAGCCCTTCGTTCCTGTGATAATTCACAAATCACAGACTATAAGAGGGCATCTCTACTGTGTTATCATCTTAGCGTTGTGTTAGTGGTGGGTGAGTTGTTCTGCAGTGATTGTGGAGAGCTTTCATCTTAACTTTTCACACTTATTTCCAAACCTCTGGTATCGGGAGCACTCAATCTCTCCTAATGACCTTCTCAACATTTGCTTTATGGGGATAGTGTGGTGTGGGCACCCAACCCTTTTTTAAACTATTCTTTACAGCAGTGCTACCTGCACTTAGTGGCTGTTATGGAGCACGAATCCCAGAACTGAAACAGCCCAGAGTTTGGAAGGCGGGGGAGAGAAGGGCTGTTTATCACAGGGTAATGGCAGAGGCCTGTATTGTTACTTGGACTGTGCTTTGTTTTCCTGCATATGAGGCAAGCCATAAAGATATTTCTCTACCTATTTTTAGTACTGTGAGTTCTGTTGATTTAAAACTAGCAGTGCTCTCTGTAAGCACATCACACTAACCAAACTTTTCCCATTCCGCCCCTGTATCCTTCAGACTGTGGCTATTTCCTAACCTAGGGGAGGAGCGGGCGGGAGTTGTCGGTGTGGGATGGACAAAATTGTGTTGCACTGTGATGGCACCAGACAGTTACACTATTCCAATTCACGTGCTGTGATTCAAGTGACCCAATCCAGAACCTGAAAACATCTTACATTCATCACAGTGAAGAAGGAGTTAACACAAGTGAAGAAAAGTATAACATCTATTAAAAGTACTATATGGAATGGGTAATTGAAATAGTTTTAAAAGGCAATGTAAACCAGCAAAACATAACAGGACTGACTCCATGAACAACAGCCAAATTTTAATGTCTCTGTACCTGTCTCTTTGCCCTTGCCCAACAAGGGGGGGATGACTGGGATCAAACAGAGACATCTCCTGTTTGGGGTTTGGGGGTTGGGCACTTGGTGGGGTTCAGGAAGTCCTTCTGGCTTATTGTTCTCCTCCTGGTTTAGGGGGCCAGTGGGGGATGTGATCCTGGAAATCCTGGAGGCTCCTCCTGGTTGCTCAGGGGTGGACTGGGAAGAGGTGGTGGTGGTGATTCATGGAGAGAGACAGTGGCCGTGGCAGCAAGTGGACCTCAAACGCATTAGGTCCCCAGGTCTATCAGTCTCTCCATTATGGCATGCTCCTGTTTCCTATGGTGTGCAACCTGATCTACGAACTGATGCATCAGTGTGTCTTCCTGCTGAAAAGCCTGAGCCTAGTTTCTCCTGTCCATGCCAATGAACAGGTCCTCCAAGCTTCTCCTCCCTCTGTGGTGCTGCTCCTGTCCACCTGGTGGAATGGTTTCCCTCTTGGGAGCCAGACATCCTGCCAGTCCAAAGACAAGGGTAGTATTATTTTTTGTCCTTTGGAAGAAGCCAAGAAATTCCCCCACGTAAGTTTGCTGTGGAAGGCCACAATCTTGATGCTTTTCAGCATTCCAGAGCTGTGGCTGTTAGACTACCCTGGATTTTCAGACTTTTGCAGCCCATGAGGAAGGAGCAGTGGCTACGAAGGGTAAGATACATGTACTAATGTTTTATGAAATTTCCATAGTGTCTCAAAGGGTGGGGTGGGGGTGACAGTTCCCTCCAAGTTACCAGTTTATGATTTCTTTTTTTAAAGGCTGGGCTACCTTTGGAGAACATAGAATGTTTTCAAGGTACCCAGGCTGAAAAGAGATGTGGCTTTTAACTTCTGTGGAGGAAACCTATGCCAGAGAGATGTTTCTGCTAAGGGGCAATGTTAAGAGGGCTTTCCCTTCACACTCTCCCCTGGTTCTTGTCACGCGGACAGAAAGCAGAAGGCCGAAGTGTAGACAATGCAGTGTTTATTGGGGTTAGTTTCCAGCAAACGTGTTCCATAACTCTGACGCTGCAGAGCCTTGTTTCCTAGTGACTCATCTCCCCTCCTGAGGAGGCATAACTATACCGGAAATGCAGGCCTACAGTCCCAGCCCTTACAACTTAGGGTCATGTTCCATTTTGGGTCTAGGGTCTTCATCCCACCTCTTTTGTACCCCATGGCAGGGGTAAGGAGTGAGGTTGTGCTCAGAGACAGGCATTTCTTTGGTCTTTTAGTGTTTTATACCTCCCCCCACCCCCGCCAAGTCCCTTTGCCCCTCCCGACTGGTTGCTTGATTTTGCTTTGAGATAGGGGTTGAGGCAATCTTAAAGTGTGCTCTGAGTAACACTTTAACTGCTCTTATCTATTCCCATTGTACTAACAAATCCATCTGACTAGGCAGAAGCATCATCGCTGTGTCTTTGTCCTTTGTTTACACATATTAGTATCAGAGTATCAAAATTCTATCCCAGGCTAACAAACAGACCTATATACCAACAAGCAACCTCTACATATTGCTGAAGGGAGGGGTTTGGTCACCTACAACAATGGACCAAAATGATTTGCACTTCCATTGAAGCTCAAGATGCAGCTGGAGTTTTTGCTACACCAAAAGTTTGCTGGAATATGCTTCCAGAACTTGGAGGCAAGTCAATTGGAAATAGACTATATTCTCAGCTAGCATACGGAGCATTGATGGAAAGGGAAATATGAACAATGCCCACCCCCTCTCATGCACCCTGGCATCCCCACAAAATCTTGCCCCTGTGCTGCCTAACAACGCTGAATTAAACAGAGAAAGAAAAAGACACAGTACAACTTTATTTTTGTTCCCTGACCTTTCAGGTCAGCACCAGGTCACTCTTGCCTCTCCACTGCAAAGGGACATCCTCTTGTGTTTATGCAACTGCCAGTTAGGATCCTGCTCTCAGTCCCATTTTGTGCAGCATGTCTCAGTGTGGGGTAATGACAGAAGACAACAGAATTTTTACCATTCCTGAGTCTAAGTGAGAAAGGACTGTTGTGACTAACTTTTCCTCAGACAACCAAAAAGTGTTCCCTTCTCCTTCCTGGGCCTACCCCCATCCACCACCTCAACCCCTGCCTCCATTCTTGGGTGGTTTCTGTTTGTAAGGGGACAGCATGATCAGGCGTGGCTGGGAGAGGAACTGAAACTGTATAATCTTCCAAGGGAAAAAAGACAGCTGTTCCTAACTTTAGACAAACTACTATGTTTTCTATAATGACCCATCCCCAACTGGGATTTTTCTAAACCCACTCCCTCTTCCTCTGAGCCACACAGAACCAAGACCATCACTGCCTGCATGTTGGCTGAAAAATGAACAGAGATTGTTAATCTGCTTTATTGCTTCTGCAAAATGCATAATAAGGGCTAACTGGCAATCAGTAAAATCATTAATTTATAGCTGGGTTTTGCTCAGGGACCCTGTAAAGATGGAAGTGGAGTGGGGAGTTGGATTTAAAATTAGGACTATAGCACCAGAGCAAGAGGGGATATTGGCAGGGAGGGTGAGGGAGTCCATTCTAACTCACCAGCCTTAGGTCCTGCTGTGGTTCAGGTTTGTCGGGGGCGGGGTGTGTGTGGATTTCGTCAACCAGCTTCTCTGGGTAGAGGGGGCAGAATCACATGCTCAATGTCCTGCAAGTCTTCAAGGACCTCCTCCACGGTCCCTGTTGCCACCTCATCCTGGTCTCCATTGGCATCCCAGCAATGAGGCTGGCAGGGTTGGGCAGCGGTGGGGGTGGAGGGTTGTGAGCAACTTCAGGCTCTGCACTGGCAGCCCTGGACGGCACCTGGTCCAGCTCATCATAGAAGGGGTATGAACGAGGAGCCTTCCCAGAGTGATTGCTGGAGTCTTTACTCTCCTGTGCAAGAGCCTCACATGCTTAATGTGTTCCCAGCACTGGGCCAGAGTCCACTGTTTGCCCACATCCACCAACTTTGCTCCAGGAGAAGTTGTGGAGGATGCTATACCCCAATCGCACTGATTGGGGGCCAGCTGGCTGCTCTCAGAACAGGCTCCATGTTCATGGGTACTGGTAAAAAGAGTGCAGTGGAGAACAGTTCTAGTGGGGTCAGCACAGTTTGCTCCTACTGGTGAAAATGGAGCAACAGGGATCTTTATGGATGGGGTAAGGGACAGACAGAAAAGAGTTCAGTGCATTGTGGGTATTGGAGGACTACTGAAATGCAGAACCAGGTACATGCCCATTGCCTCTATCCACCCAGCCCACCGGCAGATGTACAGGGCCATGCCACAGCCCACGATGGGTCCTTACATATACCCCTCAGGCATGGTAACTTATTCATGTGTACTTACGTGCAGTTGTGTGTTTCCAGGATTTAGCGGTGGAAAATAGTGGGCTTCTGGCACAACCACATGCATGAACATGTGTACAGTCACTAGTGATGATGTAACCTATGAGTGTGAGATTTATTTAATGTTTGTAATGCATGGGGCACCTCAGCTGACAGCACTAGACAAAGTAACCACCTAGCACGAGCTCAATCTGTGCAGTACTGTAGTAGGTCAAGTACAGTGAAGCAGTTAATAAATATTTACTGTGCAATGCTCCAGAGGCCAGAGCACACATTTGTTATAATTTATGCTAATGTGCAAATCCAGGGGTTCCCAAACTTGGTTCGCGGCTTGATCGGGGTAAGCCCCTAGTGCGCCCCGAGACACTTTGTTTACCTGAGCGTCCGCAGGTACAGCCGCTCACAGCTCCCAGTGGCCGCGGTTCGCCATTACTGGCCAATGGGAGCTGCAGGAAGTGTCACCGGTGCAGTGGAGTAATTGGAGCCCAAAGGTTATGTATGTATGGTGGTCTGTCCCGTAGAGGAGGTGGCAGCTGCATTCTGCACCAACTGGAGTCTCCGCCCAGTGTCACATTCAGCCCCGCGTACAGCAAGTTACAACAATCCATTCTGGAAGCGGTGAATGGATTGAGAATTTTAGGCAGATCCTGTCCTAGAGGGTGGAAGAAAGCATTTATCACCATGCTCCTTGATCCTTAAGCTTTAACAATAAGTCAAGCAGGACAGAGTTTGCAGCACTCTGGCAAATCGGAGCAGATGTCTTTGATAGAAGGAGAGAGAAGTGAACCTGAGTTCGATGTGTTTCCCTCTGCCAATCAGCATCACTTCAAGGTTGCCAGATGGAGTCTGAGCCAGTTACTGATCTCCTGTAGGTATTGAGGTATTTGTTGAAGAGCACTGGTTATACCACTACAAAATTAAATATGAAATAGGGTATGATTGGCAGCAGAGGCAGCCATGCCATCATCTGTCCAAGGGGGGACTGTAGATGTTGAAGTGAAGGTAGCCAGACCAACCCCTGATGAAAGAATCATTGGTTAATGGGTATAGCTGGGAGCAAGAGCTAATGCTTTATTATGGACATGTTGTATGTCCTTGGACAAGTCACTTAACCTCTCTCTGCCTACAGTTGACCCAATTGTAAAATGTGGGATAAGCTATGACTACATCCCCAGGACTGTGAAGCTTCAATAATGTGTGTAAAGAGCTTTGAGAGCCACTTACTACACTGACAACCCCAAGTGCTCACAAATCACGAGTGAGCCCCTGCCCTCCCCCCCCCACTCATGAGACTGGCTTACAAATCATGAGAGTTCTTTTTAAAATCTATTTGAGGACTCTTATTTGACCTCTGATGTTGAAACGTTTTGGGTCCCATTTTCAAGCTTTTTCTCCACAACTCTAAGAATAGAAACATAATTTTAATGAAAGCTGAGGTTCTAACACAAGTCACCTGACTCCAGAAGCTGGGACTTAGGAAAACATCACGTCACAAGACTTGCAATAAAATCAGTTAGCAATCAAGCAAATGCAAAAATAGTAAACCTTGCTTCTTTACCATCAGATTCAGTTTCTTTAACCTTTTACTTGGGATGCTTGGAATGTAAACTCAAAACAAAACACCAACACAACCCCAAAACCAACTGCATCAAGGAGGGAGTCTTATGAGCTCAACATCTGATTTTTATTTATTTAAGCTTTAGGGCAAAAAGGTTTGTGACCTTTCACATCTGCATTGATAAGGACAGGTCATCGGTATTAAATCCAGGGAAGAATAGTTCACTTATTGTGAAGAGCTAACTTCTTTTCAAGCACTTAAATATTCTCTCTTTCCTGCACAATCCACTAGTGCTAAAGTTCTGGCTCTGTTAAAATAAATTAAAAATGATATGGGAACAGTAGATATATACATTTTTCTTGTTCAGTTAGCAAATGCTAACCTGCATTGGTGATGGACACAGAAGCCAGTGCTATAAATTCAGACGGACTAATTTCTAAATGCAAAAGAAATTGCTAAAGAATAATAGGTAAAACATGATTTATTACATTGTATACAAAACTAGATTGAAAACAAGCAGTGTGATATATAATATGTTTTGTATTTTGTCTTTACATTACACAGTTGGTAAATGATCTCTCCAAAAAACTTTGTGAACAACTTAATTATTTTTTCCTATCTCTGGACAGCGCCCCCCCCCCCCCTTCTGTAAATTTACAAGGTATAAGAAGGTAGCTTCTTGCAGAATTCATGTCACTATGGGGTTAGTCAGCAGAAGGTGCTTCAGATCAACAAGCTGCCTTTTAGTGCAAAGAATTTCCAACTCAGAGCCTCCGTTACTAGAACAATGTAATACCACCACTATACTAGTGGCCTAGCAACACACTGTATTCATTTTCTGCATTAAAGCTCAGTAATGTGTCCTTTCTCGAGGATGTCTAAAAGTCCTTCTGCAATAGTTTAACACCTAATTTAAAATAAAAATTAAATAAAAATAAAAAAGACTGTGGCTACCATTGGAAAAACCCATCATTCTTCAGCAACCACTGAACAGCCTCCCATACTATTTAGGATGTCTTTAAAAACAGGTTTGATGTGGATAATAAAATACCTTTTAAGAAAAATAAATATTCTGCATAATGTATGTACAGAGGTTGGTTTCCTTCATAACAGGTTCAACAACAGATAATCACAACTCTATATTTTATTCACACACAAACTCACAATGATTAACGCCACCTTGGTAATTGACTTGATATTTATGAAGGAGTCCAAAAAGGAATCAGATGAATATTTATAAATGTGCAAATTGTATGTAAGTATTTGGAAAATGGTGGCATAAAAAGAGTGAAGGATTAAGACAAATTGCTTTTGGTCACTCCAAGAATAGCCCTTCCAACAACTCTCTCCCCCCAAGTCTCAATAGCCTTAATGAAATGTTAAATCAGTACAAAATGGACTTAAAGGCAGGACTAAAAATGTACTCTTTCTTGGATTCAAAAGAGCCTTTTGTAGACATCTCTACAGAATGCGTCTTCTTTGGAGATATTTATCCCTCTTCAGTTCATTTCTGCACACAAATAGCATTTGGAATACACCTCTCCAATTTCCCCCCTCCCTCCTAGACATCCCTTTTTACTATGAAGTACATTTAAAAAGATATTGCACACAAAGCATAATACATACTGCATGATTCTTCACAAAGATGATCAAAAACAAAAACAAGGCTATTGGACCTCTTAAAATTTGAAGAGATCAATGAAGTGCTGCGGAGAAACTGGCATGAAACAGGTGTCTGGATCATTGGCTGTGCAGGGATGCCCTGTATCCTAGTGAAATTAAAAGGAGGGGAAAAGGTTATTTTCTCCTTTAAAAAAAATACCCACAAAAACAAAAAGCTGCTGAGCATTGATTATAAAAGAAAAGAATTGCAAGAATTCACACCTCAGTTTTACATTTTAAAAAGACAAATTAAGTAGCTGGGCAACTGACTACACCAGTTTTTAAGTCACTGGCCTTTTGGGACTCTGGTTCAAAGCCTACAAGGCCCTCACAGAGAAAAAATTGCCAAGAACATACAGTTACTTAGATTGTAAGCTCTTTGGGACAATGACCGTCTCTTGTTATGTGTACACAGTGCCTATATAGCAACACAATGGGGCTCCAAGCCCTGATTGGGGTTCCTAGCCACTACAGCGATATAAACAAGAAATCATAACAGAACAAGCTTTTCCACATTCCCTCTCCCTTTGTCCCAAGGGCTTTTGGCCCTGTATAAAACAGACAGAGACAGCCTGTACTCCAGCAAACTTACAACCTAGAAAGCAGAGAAGATGCACTGGGTGGTGCAGAGGAAATAGTTACCGTAGATCTTTACTCTAATCTAATTTTGCCTGGCTTTAGGCCTTAAGGAAAATGTGGGCCTTTATGATGGATACGAATGGGGAAGGGGTGTGTGTGTGTGTGTGTGTGTGTACACGTACGTACGTACACACACACTGGAATAGGGATGACCCACCATGAGCAGGTGCAGCATGGAAAGTAGGGGTTTGCGAGGCTGGTGGCACTGGAAGAGAGAATGGGGAATACAGTAAGTGATTAGATCTCTAGGCAGACAGTTGTGTGGGACTCTGAAGGCAAGGTTGAGAGCTTTAATCTTGATATGGGGGCCAAGGCAAAGCCAGTGGTGTGCTTCAAAAAGGGAAATGATATGGTCTGATCAACCACCAAGGAGCATAATTTTGGCAATGACACTCTGAATGGCTTAGAAGAGAAAGAGAGAAGTGCTAAGGCAGTGGTGGTGATGGTGGGAGTCGCATTAAAGGTCAGAGATGGCATGGGTATGAATTAGTATTTTAGTGATATGCCTTAACTCACTTTTGGGCAGATCATTTATAGAGAGGAGAGAGTACACAAGTAAATGGGAGAAGAACTGTAATTAGAGCTTCGGTATTGGATACCATACATTACAATATTGGCTTTACACACACACACACACACACACACACACACACACGGTATGGTTAACACTCCTAAGGCAAAGTGACTGGGGAAAGGAAATGGAGAGAAAACTGTAGAGACAGCTAAATAAAAGTAGCAGCATTTACATTTTATCAATCCGAATGACCAATTGTTTATCAAACACGGCTGGTGGATCAATATGTTTTGGAGCAATATCATTCTTGGAGAATTGTACAGTAGCACAACTTGTGTTTCTTTTTTCTTCTTCCTCCCTATATAATTATTTTTCCTGTCTTCTCTCACTTTAGTGCTAGCTATGTGCTCAGCAAGACAATCCCTACAACAAACGTGGTTACACATGAAGAAACAGAAATACTGGAAACATCTGTTTCTTGTTTTCCCTTTTTTCCAAGCTGTTCCCCCCCCCTCCACCTTCCCCTTCTAGTATTTTTTTTTAAAGGAGTAAGCGCAGGAGCAATGTGGAACTTTACAAGTGGAAAATTCTGCAGAATCAGATTCTCCTTCTGCAATGGGCTCAAGTTCTAAAGAGCTTCAGTGCTACTTCCTTTCCTCTTCTGCAAGGGAGGAAGTGGTCAAGTCATTGAAAGCTACTTCAAATTGTTCCTCAGATCTGTTGGGAATCTACGGCAGGAAACCCAGGGCTCTTCCCCTCTACAAATACCATGGACTGGAAGGAACCAGTAACAACATAGTTCTTGTGTTGGAGCTAGCTGTATTTGTAGTGGGGAAAAGGCCCTTTCCTGTGCATGCCAGGAGGCTTAAAAAGCAGTGGGGATTGCCACATACATCCATTTGGGAGAAACTCTCAAGGGGTACATATTGTTTGTCATTTATAATTTCAATAGCATCACTTTTGAGTTTTAAAGATTTCACACTCTTAATGCTTAAGTGGTAAACTGTGGACAAAGAGCCGTGTGTGGCAGCATAAATTGTAACAGGAGACAGAGGTGAAAGCAGCTACTTTTATTGCTGATCCCTGTGCTGCTTCTAACTCATAGCCAACAAGCTATGCTCCATTAGTTTTTCCATTTCAACACTTCCTTTATCGTCTGAAAAGATTACTTTCAGGAGAAGGATGACAGAAAACTGAAAACAAAAACTGTCAAAATGTATTAGTTATATAAACTGGGCCACATCCTAATTTCCATGCTTTGAGCTGTAAGGAGACCAACATGCACACTTCTATGTAGTTTTTAAGAACTCCTTCCCTGCTATGGTTATTTTACTATTTTCTTATATTTCACGGTACCAACATAAAATGCAACCGCAGGGATCGGCAACCTTTGGCACACGGTCCTGGTGGGCCGGGCTGGTTTGTTTGCCTGCCGTGTCCACAGGTTCGGCCGATTGCGGCTCCCACTGGTGGCGGTTCACTGCTCCAGGCCAATGGGGGCGGCGGCAAGTAGCGGCCAGCACATCCCTCGGCCCGCGCCGCTTCCCGCAGTCCCCCTTGGCCTGGAGCAGCAAACTGCAGCCAGTGGGAACCGCGATCGGCTGAACCTGCGGACGCGGCAGGTAAACAAACTGGCTCGGCCTGCCAGGGTACTTACCCTGGCGGGCCGCATGCCAAAGGTTGCCGATCCCTGTACAACAGCATTCAGAAGGAACGTGAGACAGGGTGTGTTTTAAAGTTATGTGCATTCTGGTTAATATATCTTGCAAATACTCAACCATATACTAAGCATGCCTAAAATGCCAGTCATACCTTCAGTATTTTACCATGCATAATTCTTTTCAGTGATTAAATTCAACAAGTCTAAAAAATCCTATCAAAGGCTTGCCTAAATTTGGCACTTTAAAATGCAAGCTTTCATAACAGTGGAAAAATCATAGAAATTGGATCACTCCTCCTCACCCCCGCCACACACACATTTACTGTACTGTATTTAGTTATTGGGGAAGATACAAGGTTGATGTCTCATTTCCCCCATGCCCTCCCCCCCCCGAAACAAAACACCCCCCCACACACACACATATATACACAAAAGAAGGACCGCAACAGAGCAAGCTTCCTTGTTCTAGGCAGAATATTTGTAGTAGGGGTGAGGAGAGTGTAATTCACACCCAATTCTCAGTTTCTCAGATACAGTCAATTGTGACACTGGAGGAATGGCTGACAGAGCACCAGTTTGTTTTGCATATGGCATTTTCAGTCACTGACTTTTGATCAATACTGGACTGGTCAGGGTTTAAATTGGTGACTTCAAGTTGAAAGGCTCCGTCAATGCTATCCCACTGAGCCATCTGGTCCTGCTTTAAAACTGTTATTGAGAGCCTAGCCTCAGCATGAGGCTCTTGTATTGCTGAAAACTCAGGATTTGAGTTAATTTTATGATTAAATGCTAACATCTCTTTTGTAACCTATAATAACAATTACCAGAAGGAAATGCTATAGCTGCAGTAAGCACAAAGTCCTGAACAAGTCTGGATAGTGAGGTTAGTAAATATCTTAAAAGACAACGTTCATAAAGCTCATAAACACCTGCTTTTTAGTGTACTTGCTATATATAACCATAAATCCAGTGTGTTGAGCAGGGAAGTTCAAAGAAGGTAAAAACACGTTAAAGAAATCATACAGCCTCTACCATTAATGTTATGCACTACTGCTGTCGATGGAAGTATTCCACTGACATGTCAATGAGGAAAAAAAGAACTGTATTTCATAGAAAGCAAGAACTTTAAATGGGAGCTCTGAATTCAATTCCTTAAAACCTAGGTATGGAAGCACACATATGTAGGCACAATAGTACAAGCTAAGGATGAAGCATCCATTTTAAATGGGGGTCTAGATGCCATGGAACTTTTGAAAGTTATAAATAAATACCCTAATCTGGGTTTAAAGAAAAAAAGTGTTAAATGAGATTTTAAAATTAAGATCTATTTATGTTCCTTCTTTTGCTTACTGCATAAGGACAGAGTCTGAGAGCAGGGTGCTCTTTTAATGACAAGGGAAGCAGGGAGAAAGGCCGTTAAAAAAGCAAACATCTAACAATAAGGTCCCTAACTGAACTGCCTTCAGAGACAGGGAGAAGAGGAGATGCTGCAGTCAGCAGAGAAAGATGCCAAGGGCTTGGATCAGATGAAAACTGAACCTCACTTATTCTCTTGAGAAGGCCTCTTCTACAAACTGCAATGGCAGAGGAGTCTTTCTCCCTGAAAATCAGATACTGTAACTAGCCAACTAGCACCCCCCTTCTCCCCATTGCCACCAGAACTATTTCCCATCTTCTCCTCATTGTCACCAGAATTAGATTCTTGGAGAAGAGTTAGTTTTGTTTCCCTCGACAGTCTTTCTAAATGTAATTCTAAGGCATAGCCTGTCAGGTGTTGTCTGTTTTGCTCTTCACAACAGCATGAAAAACACCCTCACAAGTTCCTCCTTTCATTCAGGAAGAGAAGCTGAAGAACAATCTCAACTAAAATCCATTTTTGTTTTTTAAACCCAGATAGCAATTTTACTATGGAAGAGCCTATGGATTTGAAGAGCTATGTGCATGTTTTTTTATCAGAGGTAAGACATTGCATATCCACTGGTGATTTTGAATGCTTTTGCTTCTGAGAGTTATTTTAATTTAAAATCTTGCTCATGCATAATGATTCACTTCCAATCAAATTTCAATAAATCTATTTAACTAGATCAAAATAAATGTAAGTTGCATGAAAATGTGCACTGTCTACAAGGAGCACCAAATGACAAATATAATTGTTTTCTTCCCCAAATTTCAGCTTAATTGCAAATTATGAAGTTCCCATGACAACAATAGGCCTCTGTGTAATTCTTTTCTGTAAATTTCTCATTCAGAAAGCAATGTCATAATTTCCTTTTCCTCCAATCACAAGAGGTCTTCTTTAAAAAACTACTATTTGTAGAAGGCCTTTGAATAAAACAGGTTAAAGTGTAATTAAATTATTCAGTGGGGTAAAAGCAATTTCAGTACCTTTGTTTCATACTGCAGAGACAGAATTCTGTGATGTTGCCTTTACTGTTCTTAGATTTCAGTGCGGAACTAAATCCATTAGAATGTGGAAACAGCCATTAATGCCTACTTTGTGCAAAATTCATCCGTAGTGTAAAAGGGCGTAACTGTCTGAATTCAGTGACAGCTGCACCTGCTTACATCAGAGGCTGAATTTAGTCCCTTGAGTTGAAACAGTACAGTGAGGAACACTGCAATAAAAATAGCAATAACAACAACAAAAAGTGCAAAACTGAGGTTGGAAGATGAGAGTATCTAACATAGTGTCAACAGCTGCAGGAATAGCTTGTTCTTAGCCAGTCATGACAAACTGAAACATAAATTACAACTGAACATCTTGTTCACTTCAACATTACAGAACCAGCACAGATAAAAGCAGGGATGAAACACACATGAAATACCTTGAGTAACAAAGCAAGGTGGTAGTCCTTGGGGATCATGAAGGAAGAAGCAGGAAGGAGCGCAATAAAGTAAAAGAGAGGAAACATTAAGATTTATTGGACTGGCTGTCATTTAGAATAAGAATCTTAGTACATGATTTTGATTATTATTCACCACAAGAATATTCTGCACTAGATTATTTTAATCTGTTGGAAAACAAAGCCCACATACAAACTACCGCTAAAACTCTGAGAGGAGTAAGAACAGGTGTTAGATTGCATCATCTGCTTGAAATAGCTTTTAGTCACTGCGTAGTGCTTCAATGATCCGCCTACCGTTGAAAAAATTACCATTAAAGAAGGACAAATACTCCATCATTCTTGTCCATCTTTAGACCTGCTGAAACGTATCATCCAGTTACCAATGGAAGAAATTTACCCACATTGGTGACACCACATAATAATGTAGAAGAGTTATGATATAAACAAAAAGCGCTCACAAAAATGCATCACTTAATAGTACTAGATGCCAGCATTTTTACTCCACTGAGTAATTACATATTTAGTCTCTATTAAAAATGAACATCAGTCTTTTTTTGAAAAAATCACTTTTCAAAGTGTCATTTGAGGTGATGAGTGTGCGCTATATTCATTTTCTCTTTTAATATTAAAGAGTACAAGATATTCTTTTATATATTATCACACCTCCTATGAAGTAGGTAGTAATGGTTTCACTGCTGTATTTAAGATTTCTATGATCATTTGTTTTAAAGGAATGCCATCAATTAAAAAAAACCCTATACATTGCTGTCTGAAGGTTTTTTAAAACTATTATTGCTACAAATAACAGCTAAGATTACTAGAACTGAATGACTGAAAAACTGAAAAGTCACTGCTTCCATGTATAGTCAGACAGACATTCTCCTTTTTGTTTGTGTTTTTCACATAACAGGAGATAAAACAACTTTTTTTTTTTTAAAGATAGGAAAGCAACTGTAAAACAAAAACAACAAAAAAGCAAAGTCTACAAAATTACTTTGAACTTTTTAAAAATTGACCAGCTTTTGAATTATAGGCATTCAATTAAGAAAATATCTTCCTTTATTTTCTTCATAGTATGTACTGATAATATATAATTTAACGAAGTGTAAATGTCTCATCAGTTCCTCCCCACACACACAAAATGTAAAGTAACTAACTAGCGTTTTTCCTTTAAAAAAAATAAAGAAATCAAAACACATGGAAATTTTAAAGTTACAGAATAAATCAAACATTTAGAAAGTGTCCAAAGTATTGTAAAGGATCAAGTTTCAGTTTGGAAAAAATAGGTGTTAATTACAGATACTATAGTGATATTTGTCAATCACTGTACTGTGTATATTTTATTGACACCAAGTTAAAACCATGTACCACACTAAACCCTAACAGACGGTTTGTCACAACTAGGTTTACTACCATTAATATATTTAAACTGGTATACCTTTTTTTCCAGTTAAGATAGCTGTTTCCAAAGAGCACAAAGGCTCATCAGAGATGACAGGAGCAGAAGTTTCATTTCCCTTGGTTGATTTCTCTTTTTTTGCTTAAACAGCTTGTGAAAGGGTCAGAGCAAGGAGGCAATTCAGGCTCTATGCTGATCAAGCCTTTGGCATCTCTGCCAACAAGGGTGCCAGTTATAGTGCAGAAATCATCCATTTAGAAATGAAGTAACACCACTAATTATTTCAGCAGTGTCAAACATTTGTTAGATGGTATTGATGTGGTTCACATTCCAATGCTGTAGAGGAGATAAACCTCCATATCTCATCACTAATCCCAAAACACATCCATGCTTATTCTACAACAGAAGTCATAATCTTATCTGATATCACGATCAGTTGCTATGGAGGTGATTATGGTGTCACAAAGATTACTAAATTTGCATTTGGAGTAATGCGTTTATTAACTCTGCAGTCATACCACTTCTACTAGATCCCTCAAGTCAGCAGAATCAGGCATGGTCACAGTACTGGAATGGTAATTCAGTCTTCTCAGCATATGCACAACATGCCTCAGGTGACACGTGACTAGGATTCACCATCGAATTTGGTCCTCTGGTTGGATCATTAGTTTCTCCGGCTTGGGCTGGGTATTGACTGGGAATGCGACATGAATACTGATCCATGCTCCCCGGTAATTCAGTAAGTGGCCCTCTTTTCCCAGCTTTAGTGCTGAATCAATAACCCACAACAAAGTTGTGTGTGTGTGTTCGTTCTGCTCCAGCTACCATCTTTTGGATGATGTACACCAGAGATTCTGAGTCACTAGCAATCCTATAGCAATTCCTACAAGAAAGAGGTATTAGCCTGGGTACACTGGCCATACCCCTGGTTGGAGGAGTAATTAAAAAGGTACACAATACACAGAAGACACTCAACTTTACAGCACCTTCACATCAGACACAAACAACACATTCTTCCAACTACCCAACAGCTTGGCTTATATTAGCAACTGGAGGAAATGCAGCTGGCTGAAGCAGAATCCTGGAAAGACTGAAATGATGCTGGTGGAATGACAGAAACACTCCAAAGAACTCATCATTTTTACATCACCATCTTCCTTTGAGGGCATCTACTTTCAGATAGTTCTAGTTCATAGCCTCAGGGACCATTTGTCCTGTGGAGGCCAAAACTGCCACTGCTGCAAAAAGCTCCTTCTTCATTCACAGCTGGTGGGAAACCTATTCAGATTTAGCCACGGTGTCCAATGATTGGCATGTTCATCACCTCTAAACTTGACTATTGTAATTCTCTGCACCCAAGTACAAAACCATCAAAATAAATAATAATAATAAAAAGCTACTACTGGTTCAGAACACAGTAACTTCTCTGCTCAGCCACAATGGTGGCCCGGTGCTCTGCCTCCTGCTCTTGTTCCCCTTGGATTCAAGGTTTTCATCCTCCTCTTCAAATGTCTTGATGTGACTGTCACAAGTTACCAACAGGACCTCTCCATCCTGCATGATCATGACCTCCCATGAAACCTACATTCCAGTGGAACTGGAAACATCAAAGTGAAACATGCAGAAGATGCAGTTTTTTTGCCCATAGGCCCATGAATTTTGAACCTATTCCCTCATGAGATCAGGGTGCCAACAAACTTCAGTACCTTCAGAACCAAATGCAAATACCCCTTCTTTGACCTAGCCACCTTAAGATAACACAACAATAAAAAGTCCCACCAAAACAGAATTAGTAGCACTAAGCTGAGCTGTTAGACCACTTTGCATAGAGAAAGAATGAAGTTCCCCACTACTGGCAAACTTTAACAATTTATTTTAAAAGTTGAAGTTTTTTGTCACATTCCCATATCCGCTTTTTCTGAGAGCCTGAAAACTAAAGCCACTCCTTAATTTGAGAACAGTTTAAAAACGGTCTGAAAGAAGTTATGAAAATCCACAGTCAGCCCAATCAAACAACTCACTTCTGTATATGAAGTCTTGCAACAGCTATCACTAGTGCTAGTGCCACCAAGAAATTATTGTTACTCCTGCCTGGGAATTGATCTGTAGAGCAGCATTCATAACTCCTATCATAGGCGGAAGGAATCAATAAGTATACTTGCATGGAATACTCCACAATTCTTAGTACACCTCTACCCCGATATAACGCTGTCCTCAGGAGCCAAAAAATCTTACCGCGTTATAGGTGAAACCGCGTTAGATTGAACTTGCTTTGATCCGCCTGAGCGCGCAGCCCCGCCCCCTCAGAGCACTGCTTTACCACGTTATATCTGAATTCGTGTTATATCGGGTCGTGTTATATAGGGGTAGAGGTGTATCTAGCCATTCTATCCATGTACGTGGCATTTCTGCTTCCTCCTATACTCCTCCATGATCCTTCAACTTAAGTTCTAGACTCTTAAGAATACCATGAAACTGGTCATTCCCAGCATTAAATGCATGAAATACACTCTGAAGCACAACAGTTAGCAAACATTTGAATGGAGGCAAAATGTCAAATAGTATATGGTTATTCCCTTATACAGGAATACTCCAACAACAAAATCCTTTAGAAATTAGAAGGGAAACTAGTATACACAAGAACTAAAAAATCCAACTCTCTCATAACTGCATCGTTATGTCACCAGCGGCATTTTATCAAGGGAAAACTGTCTTCTACTGACTAGGCAGCAAGTTACAGGACAGAATCTACTGCAAAGGAAAGCTTTTATTCCCTAGCAAACCTTTATCAGAAGTGCAAGAACTATATATCAATAGGTTGTCTAGACTTTTTTAAAGTAGAAGGCTATACTGACTGTATGTTTTTGTACTGCTGATTTAATTATTAGTGTCTGCAGGTACAGACAAGATAACAAGGATATTCAAATTCAGAATGACATAATTCATACATTGCTATTGGCATACATGCTATTACTCCTCATTGGACAAATTATAAAGTCACACAGAGGACCCATCATCACACAAGAAGAATTATCTTCTTTGGGAGGAGAGGGAGGAAAGAGCAGAAAAGGAATCTTACACAGTCTTGCTTTCATGTAAATGTCTTTAGAATTTCAGAATAATGGAAAAAGAACAAAATATAATGTATAAAAGCAAAATGATTTCTCAGGAGAAGATTTTTCAAGGTTTCCAAGCAACTCTTGCTTCTTAATTTCCATTTGAAATCATAATCTACTGTAGTCTTTGGGTTGCAAATTGAAGTCAGTCAGAAAGAGGCATCTAATCCACTTTTCCAGCCATCAAATGTTAAACCAAAATAGGATTATTATGACTTCAGGTGAGAGTTAAGAAGCAGATTACCCTCGAGAAACAAAATCCTCCTTCAAGGCCAAATATACTTACTACCAAAGAGCAAGATAAGGGAAACACAAAATGCATGTTTAGAAAGATCATTTCTAACATGTTCTTCAGTGCTTTTCACAAGACACAGCTGGTTACTAAATCATGTAAAATATTACATCACTGCTGTGGAAATACTGTGGTAAAATGTTTTTACTATTGATCCTTTTTATTGGCTGCCATAATGTTGAAGTTAGTCCTCTGCCTGCTTCCTCCTCATCCCTGAGCATTTGTGCATTACAGCTGTCTAACAAAAAGGCTGCTGGAAGGTAGGGAGTAACACTCTTCCCTCCTTTCTTTATAAAAGCACAGAATATGAATTTCTGGTACAGATTTTAAAACTAAATATAGCACAGAACTGAACTTTTGATTTTTCATTTGGTCTGGAATCCTCTTTTGGAACAACACACCAAGCTCTGTAGGTGTGACTACTTTACTTAGTTTGATTTAAGGCCCAATTACTTTCCACCTGAGATGGCACACAATTATGCGACACTAACATTTTCCCTGTCAACTATATTTTTTTCAGTAGCTAATTCTCAAAGTATTTTCTAATGTTAATTTATACATTGCCAGTTCTTACCTTCCAAAATAGAATACTACAATGTCGACAAAAATGTAATGTGTCCCCATATTGTTCCTTTATTGGATAACACTTCTGAAGTGCAAAATACATCAGCTTCCAGTCAATGTGACCTTTTTCCGATAGGATCAAATGCCTACAGAACTGGACATAAAATTAATATTTTTCTTTAAATTGTTAGCAGAAAGTAATCAAGTCAATCAAAGACTTAAGTATAAAAGAATAGTTCAACATTAATTATTTTATAATGGGGGCTCTCTCAGGCTAATATTCTGACTCATATACACAACTTCATGGACTGTCAACTTGAAACTCTGAAGCACAGTTTTAGAGACCCATCCATATAAAGGTGATTTATGCCATATTCTGGTCCATACCCCTCTAAATATTTGAGACCTTCCCAATGAAACTAAATTAGGTAGAACAATAGAAAACAGAAAATACCGATTTGTTAAACTACATTGGGCCATACTCCTAATTGGGGCAACTCCACTGACTTGAAAGGGCCAAGTTAATAATTCTCTTGTTGCATACGAGTATTTTTTTAAGAGTTATATAGAAAAAATATTGCACTGAATATTTTCTTCACTTCTAAACTGATGAAAGATGATCATGTATTACAACTGGTGGCTTATTGTGAAGACCGCAGCTGTAAAACACTCCCCTGTAAAGTACAGACAAAGCAACCAAGGCTTTAGACTTTATAAACCTAGCCTTAGGCTACATATTTTTCACAATTAAGGTATTTTACACAACTATTATTAGAAACTTAAATAATGTTTTTCTTTTAATTTTAAATAAATGCATGCTAGTCTTACTTGCACATGCTTTGTATATCCTTTTTGGAAGCATGGGACATTGAAGCACATGGACAGCTGTACTGCCTAATTTTTCCAAGCAACAGTGCAAGAATCCTTCAAATCAATGTGGTTTCTACTAGCGTATTGAGAAGACAGCAGAAAACATTGGAACATGGTGAAGGTTAAGGTCATATTGCTGCTTGTAAAGGGACACATTTTTAACCTGAGGCAAATTACAGTTTAATAGCCCCCCCCAAAAAACCCTAAAGATTCAGTTATGTTATTAGTCCACTTACAAGCTGCTTGGAAACTCCATGTTAGAGTTCAGAAATACTTAAAAAAATAAATAAAAATTAAAAAAAAAAAGTATTTTTACACTAGTATGTAGAGATCCTGAATCTGACATGTTACACTGATGTGCTGGAGTGATTTTTATTTCTTATACTATCTTAAGAAAACAGCTTCCTCTCCAGCCATTGTGATCTTTGTTCAGAATCTTTCTCCCCTTCCCCTCTTCAAAATTCCCTGACTTTGTACATCAAATTCAAAATGCTCAACCCCACCCTGCCTACTTCTTAGCTATTGTTCTTCCTACGCCTGCTCTCATAGCCTACATTTCCCACAAATCACCCTCCTAAGCTCTCCTTTGGCATACTACTTCTATTCCCCTGCCTTTGCATCTTTTGCCAAGATGCCATGTCAGTTTGGGACTCCTTCCATCCCCCTCCTTGTGAAACAATCACCATTTATTTATTAGTTAAGATACATTTTGAGCTCAGTGCTATATAGTCAATAAAATAAAACCATTTTGCCCCAAGAAGTTTACAGTCTTAAAGACAGAGGAGACAGGATGGGATACGCTGGGCAACTCAGACGATGAAGGGACATTTAAAATCAACGTTTCTTGTGAGCATGTGGAATTAGCAAGTCTTTAGAACCACTGTCTCTATTCAAGCCCCAACTTAGAATGCCTCTATGAAGATATTCACATTAATATCACCTTGCTGGATTACAAACAAACAATCTCAAAATAGTACAGATTTTTTTTTATCATCAAAGATAATTTGTTGTGGCCAGTTTGTATAATTCACTGAATTTAGTATTTTTTGAGGTGGCATTGATGCCTTCTTTGATGCTTTGAATGGCAGAGAGCACACTGATGGCATTCAAAGAATACAGTAATACTAATGTGGGACTTTATCCTGAAAGAATAAAACATTGGTACAACTGGATTAGCTCAGCCCAATGATCAGAGAACAATTTCTGGTCAGCTCTTCTCCATGATGTTTGCAAGAGTGCCACCTGGAATACACCCCTCTCAAATCTTCACAAAACAGTGGCCATGCCTACCTCACGCTTGCAACTTCTTGAGAATCCCAGAATTTCCTGTAGTGGAATATTTACTATTCATCTGATCAGGCCTTCATTCTTGCCCTCTGTATCTCTTTATATCTATTTTCAGTGTGCACTGTATTTTGTACATATATTCAACATTAAGTAGTAATTTAGTTTATTACAACATTAAGTAGTAATTTAGCTCAGTGTTTGTATAAAGCCACGAATGGTCAGACATGAAGTTCTACACTATTCTCCTCTTTGACTATTAGGAGTGGAAGGAAGGTTAATTTTTCTAAGTTTGGTCTAAGGCCTTAGAGTTCACCCAATGTAACAGGAAGAGGCTATTCTGACTCACTTCCAGCCAGTACTGGAATTTCTTTGACAGTTGTTTGGAAAGCAGTTCTTAAACTCTTAGCCTTGTGTGTTAAAGGGCAAGGGTGCGTGACACACAAACACACACCACTAGTGGGGGTTTAAAGAATGGGTAGGTTAGCATAACAACATAAGAATGGCCATACTGCTTTAGATCAAAGGTCCATCCAGCCCAGTATCCTGTCTGCTGACAGTGGCCAACGCCAGGTGCCCCAGAGGGAGTGAACCTAACAGTAATGATCAAGTGATCTCTCTCCTGCCATCTATCTCCACCCTCTGACAAACAGAGGCTAGGGACACCATTCCTTACCCATCCTGGCTAATAGCCATTAATAGACTTAACCTCCATGAATTTATCTAGTTCTCTATTAAACCCTGTTATAGTCCTTCACAAACTCCTCAGACAAGGAGATCCACAGGTTGACTGTGTGCTGTGTGAAGAAGAACTTCCTTTTATTTGTTTTAAACCTGCTGCCCATTAATTTCATTTGGTGGCCCCTAGTTCTTATGGGAACAAGTAAATAACTTTTCCTTATTCACTTTCTCCACACCACTCATGATTTTATATATCTCTATCATATCCCCCCTTAGTCTCCTCTTTTCCAAGCTGAAAAGTTCTAGCCTCTTTAATCTCTCCTCATCTGGGACCCATTCCAAACCCCTAATCATTTTAGTTGCCCTTCTCTGAACCTTTTCTAATGCCAGTATATCTTTTTTGAGATGAGGAGACCACATCTGTATGCAGTATTCAAGATGTGGGCATGCCATCGATTTAAATAAGGGCAATAAGATATTCTCAGTGTTATTCTCTATCCCCTTTTTAATGATTTAACATCCTGTTTGCTTTTTTGACTGCCGCTGCAGACTGCGGGGACGTCTTCAGAGAACTATTCACAATGACTCCAAGATCTCTTTCCTGATTAGCTGTAGCTAAATTAGTCCCCATCAAATTGTATGTATAGTTGGGTTTATTTTTTCCAATGTGCATTACTTTACATTTATCCACAATAAATTTCATTTGCCATTTTGTTGCCCAATCACTTAGTTTTGTGAGATCTTTTTGAAGTTCTTCACAGTCTGCTTTGGTCTTAACTATCTTGAGCAGTTTAGTATCATCTGCAAACTTTGCCATCTCACTGTTTACCCCTTTCTCCAGCTCATTTATGAATAAGTTGAATAGGATTGGTCCCAGGACTGACCCTTGGGGAACACCACTAGTTACCCCTCTCCATTCTGAAAATTTACCATTTATTCCTACTCTTTGTTCCCCGTCTTTTAACCAGTTCTCAATCCATGAAAGGATCTTCCCTCTTATACCATGATAACTTAATTTACGTAAGAGCCTTTGGTGAGGGACCTTGTCAAAGTCTTTCTGGAAATCTAAGTACACTATATCCACTGGATCCTCCTCCAAATGTTTGCTGAGCCCTTCAAAGAACTCTAATAGATTAGCAAGACATGATTTCCCTTTACAGAAACCATCTTGACTTTTGCTCAACAATTTATGTTCCTCTACGTGTCTGACAATTTTATTCTTTACTATTGTTTCAATTAATTTGCCCGGTACTGACGTTAGACTTACCGGTCTGTAATTGCCGGGATCACCTCTAGAGCCCTTTTTAAATATTGGCGTTATATTAGCTATCTTCCGGTCATTGGGTACAGAAGCGGATTTAAAGGACAGATTACAAACCATAGTCAATAGTTGCACAATTTCACATTTTATATCTTTCAGAACTCTTAGGTCCCAGTGACTTGTTACTGTTAAGTTTATCAATTCATTCCAAAACCTCCTCTAATAACACTTCAATCTGTGACAATTCCTCAGGATTTGTCACCTACAAAGGACGGCTCAGGTTTGGGAATCTCCCTAACATCCTCAGCCGTGAAGACTGAAGCAAAGTTTATTTAGTTTCTCTGCAATGACTTTATCGTCTTTAAGTGCTCCTTTTGTATCTCAATCGTCCAGGGGCCCCACTGATTGTTTAACAGGCTTCCTGCTTCTGATGTACTTACAAAACATTTTGTTATTACCTTTTGAGTTTTTGGCTAGCTGTTCTTCAAACTCCTCTTTGGCTTTTCTTATTACATTTTTACATTTAATTTGGCAGTGTTTATGCTCCTTTCTATTTACCTCATTAGGATTGGACTTCCACTTTTTAAAAGATGCCTTTTTATCTCTCACTGCTTCTTTTATGTGGTTGTTAAGCCACGGTGGCTCTTTTTTAGTTCTTTTACTGTGTTTTTTAATTTGAGATATACATTTAAGTTGGGCCTCTATTATGGTGTCTTTGAAAAGTGTCCATACAGCTTGCAGGGATTTCACCCTAGTCACTGTAGCTTTTAATTTCTGTTTAAATAACCTCCTCATTTTTGCATAGTTCAACTTTCTGAAATTAAATGCCACGGTGTTGAGCTGCTGAGGTGTTCTTCCCACCACAGGAATGTTAAATGTTATTATATTATGGTCACTATTTCCAAAAAGTCTTGTTATAGTTACCTCTTGGACCAGATCCTGTGTTCCACTCAGGACTAAATCGAGAATTGTCTCTCCCCTTGTGAGTTCCCGTACCAGCTGCTCCAAGAAGCAGTCATTTAAAGTATTGAGAAATTTTGTCTCTGCATGTCGTCCTGAGGTGACATGTACCCAGTCAATATGGGGATAACTGAAATCCCCCACTATTGTTGAGTTCTTTATTTTGATAGCTTCTCTAATCTCCGTTAACATTTCATAGTCACTATCACTATCCTGGTCAGGTGGTTGATAATAGATTCCCTACTGTTATATTCTTACTAGAGCATGGAATTACTATCCATAGAGATTCTATGGAACACGTGAATTCATTTAAGATTTTTACTTCATTTGATTCTACATTTTCTTTCACATATAGTGCTACCCTCCCACCACACCCCGCACAACCTGTTCTGTCCTTCCGATATATTTTGTACCCTGGAATGATTGTGTCCCATTTATTGTCCTCACTCCACCAGGTTTTTGTGATGCCTATTATATCAATATCCTCCTTTATCACGAGGCACTCTAGTTCACCCATCTTATTATTTAGACTTCTAGCATTTGTGTACAAGCATTTTAAAAAACTTGTCCCTGTATATTTGTCTGCCCTTTTCTGATGTGTCAGATTCTTTTTTATGTGAATATTTCTCGTCTGATCTGGCCCATACTTTATCCTCATCCATCCTCTCCTCCTGACTAAAACCTAGAGAATCTCTATCAATAGACTCTCCTCTAAGAGAAGTCTCTGTCCGATCCACGTGCTCCTCTGCAGCAATTGGCTTTCCTCCATCTTTTAGTTTAAAAACTGCTCTGCAACCTTTTTAATGTTAAGTGCCAGCAGATTGGTTCCACTTTGGTTTAGGTGGAGCCCATCCTTCCTGGATAGGCTCCCCCTATCCCCAAAGTTTCCTCAGTTCCTACTAAATCTAAACCCCTCCTCCCTACACCATCGTCTCATCCACGCATTGAGACTCTGAAGCTCTGCCTGCCTACCTGGCGTGGAACTGGAAGCATTTCTGAGAATGCCACCATAGAGGTCCTGGATGTCAGTCTCTTTCCTAGCAGCCTAAATGTGGCCTCCACGACATCTCTCCGACCCTTCCCTATGTCATTAGTACCTACATGTAGCACTGGCTCCTCCCCAGTACTACACATAAGTCTATCTAGATGCCTCGAGGTTAAAGTCCAGATGGTCATGAATATCGATGTTATTAGGTGAACGCTGAGACTAATGCATGCATGGTAAAAGTTACGTGTATACAAGAAAATCTACTCATAATAGTCTAGGTAGAGAAATATAATCTAGAAGCTCATGGCTGACTGCTCAGATTTGTACAATTTATGAAAAATCTTAGCTTGAAGCACCTATTACCTTGGCATCTAAAATGCATATACTAAAGCTTTAAGAGTCCAATCTGCCACAGTTGACAGGAATGGTGGGAAAAATGGAGGAAAAAAAGCTTAGTGTAGACACTGCGTCTGGCCATTCAATGTCAGACCTGCGGGTGGCTATCTTACAACAGAAAAACTTTCAAAACAGACTCCAACGAGAGACTGCTGAGCTGGAATTGATATGCAAACTAGACACAATCAACTCAGGACTGAATAAGGACTGGGAATGGCTGAGCCATTACAAACATTGAATCTGTCTCCCCTTGTAAGTATTCTCACACTTCTTATCAAACTGTCTATACTGGGCTATCTCGATTATCGCTTCAAAAGTTTTTTTCTCTTACTTAATTGACCTCTCAGAGTTGGTAAGACAACTCCCACCTGTTCTGCTCTCTGTATGTGTGTATATATATCTCCTCAATATTTATTCCACTCTATATGCATCCGAAGAAGTGGGCTGTAGTCCACGAAAGCTTATGCTCTAATAAATTTGTTAGTCTCTAAGGTGCCACAAGTACTACTCCTGTTCTTCTTACTGCCTCCACTGTCCTCCCCACCACTGCACGGGGAACATCCGGATAAAGTCTCTTGGGTTGATGTAGAGAGCACATTTCTCACAGAAATCAATGGGAACTGAGGTTAGACACCACCTCTGAAAAAAACAGATCACTTTCCTGTTACCCACACTGCCATAGTTCAACGTGAAAGCAAGGGCAGATTCACTGAGGAATTCATACTGAGATCATCTTCATCCAGTATGACAGAAAACAGTATCAGATTTAACACACACACATAACTCTCTCTCTTGTTACCTGTTTTTCTGCAAAATGGTACTGGCAAAGTTTTTTCCACAACTGCCTGTCTTCGCTGAGCATGTACAGTGTTGGGGTCACTTGACCTAGCGTAATAATGTCCCAGCCATCTGAGAACCTGTATAAAATGTTGTTCAGCATATGCAGAGGGAGATCACTGAGCGTGAGACCATTGTTGACTTGCTGAAAAAAAAAAAGTTAACTTTTAACTGCATGGAGTTGTTAGTATAACATAAGTAGGGTTTCAAGTATCAGGGGGTAGCCATGTTAGTCTGTATCTACAAAAACAACAAGGAGTCTGGTGGCACCTTAAAGACTAGCAGATTTATTTGGGCATAAGCTTTCGTGGGTAAAAACCTAACTTCTTCAGATGCAAGAAGTAGGGTTTTCAATTTTAGGTTTAAACCAATAAAGCTACCTCCGTTTTTTTTATTTCACCTTTTAAAATTTAATATTTTTTATAATTATATATATATGTGTGTGTGTTTCCCTGAAAAAAATATGGACCAGGTTTTTTTTTTTTTTTTTTTTTTTTTTTTTTTTCCAGTTTGATATTTTGATCATTTGGTTTTCAACATTTGTTAGATTATTCTGCAAGTTTGTTATTGAAAATTAAATACCTCAAGGAACAGAAGTTGAAAATATGGTTTTGCAGCTCTTAGTTTTTCTGGTTTTAAGTGAATGAGAATTCTTAGAACCTAAAGTTATGCTTTGGATGAAAAAGCTTTTGGAAAGCAGTCTGAAAATTAGTTAAAAGTTGCACACAACACCAACTTTCAGAAAAATGCACACGTTAAAAACGTACTCATAGTTTCCCTGCACTATAGTCAATCCTGAACCTTATTATAGTTAATTGGACAATCAGAAATAAGAGAAACCATTATTAAAAAGCACTGACGTTTATGTTAATTACTCAACAGGATATGCAATAGATATGGAATGTAGGATTCGGAGGGAAGAGGCTAGGACAAATCCCACCTCTGCAGAGAGCCCCCAACAGATGAAATAGTGATTCTGCCACACTGATAGGAGAGCGAATATAGAGTGGGCGACCCAAAAGAGTATGTATCACTGACCAGAGTCCTCTTCTATGGGGGTCTCTGTGTAGCAGCACCTAGGGTGGGTACTAGAGAGGTTCTCTTCCTTGCAGCAGGGGCATGGGAGATGTAAAAAGTGCCTCGTCCTTTTCTCTATTTGAACCTACTGGAAGGGGCTGGGCACAATAAGAGACATTGTTAGGGACTATATAGAGCTAGCACTGCTGTCACTGTTTTGTGCGAGGGATGACAGTGGCCCCACCTAGTGGAACTGACCAGATGCAAAGGGAAGCATATGCATCATTCTCTTCAATCATATTACAGCAGTTGCACTCCCTAGGGTGGCTGGGTCCAATAGACAGCTCTAGCTTAATGCCACAATTTAGTTCTTTACACTTATTAGTCTTGCTTATAGAATATACTTTCTGTAGTGACATCTTGTGTATAGTTTTTCAGAGTACATCATGCTCAGGCATCTGTGAACATAATGACTCCAATCTTGCATTTGTAATACATAACTAAAGCAAAAGCACTCAGTGGAAGTTACTGATATAAAATAAAGGAAATAACAAGTCAAGCAACTATCTGTCAAGCAAGGATGGTGTTTTGGTTTGTTGGCCACATGACAAATATCTTCAAGGCTGAATTTCCCGGGTTTTTTTAGTGTGATCTATCTTCTATTTAAAAATTTATTGTGATTTATTCATGGCAGAATGATAAAGTAACAAGTCAGAGTAAATTCCTGATTCCATCCCCGCTACCCACCAAATAAGCAAAGTTGCATATTAGATAAGCAGTTATATTAGTTTATTTCTGCCAAGATCTTGTAACTTTGCTTCAGGGTGGATTGATTTAAATAATCTATTTTAATCATGTTTTGCACTGATACTTCTTTCTTTAGGAAAATAACTAAAGTCTATTCTCATTGGTTGGTGTCCATTAACACATGTTGATTTGCAGCTAAATATAGCTTTTACACTAAATTTGCTACTTCTTTTTGCTAACCAGGAGACACAATGTATCTATCCTCATTTATTTAAGCACTTAGATAGCTTAACATACATTTATTCATTCTTAATTTTTATAATGTTAGAAAATGGTGAATGATACACTTCTCATTTACTGGATGACTGTTTACTCGTGATTTGTGTCAAGCTCTATTTGGAAATTGGAATTGAATTAAAAATGCACAAAAACAGAATTTTAAAAGTGTTTTTGTTCATTAAATTAAACTACCTTAATTGTACTGGATACATATAAAAAAAGTTATCAAAACATGCTTTGCATTTAAAACTGACCGATTAAACAAAAGAAATATTATCTGTAGTTAGTGAATTAAACTCCCTGTTTCTAGTCACTATGTCCTTCAAGACTTTAGAACCAGTAGGTCTCATCCTCTCACACCTAGTTTCTCTTCCTAGACTTGAAGAGGAAAACAAGTTTTCCTGCTTTTTCAACTCCAAATTAGTTTCTTAACTTTGAATGAACTAGTCGTTGAACTGAAACTCAAATAAACTGAAATGAAGAAAATATTCCTTTTCCACCTCCAGAAGAGGCTAGTGCTGTCAAAAGCATCAACACACTCTGGTTCTAGGTGCTTCACCAGTGACTTCTACCAGTTTGGTGGTTTCACTTTCTTTAAAACTTCACTAGCAAATGTGTGCTGTTCAATATGATTTTAAGAGATTATAATAAATGTAGGCCTTAACATATGTAATCCATTTCAAATTTAGTTCTAAACGGGTTTATTTTTAAAAAGAAAAATGCATTTAATTTAAATCCGATTTAAACCAAAACAATGTGATTTAAATTTATTTTTTTTTAAATAAATGTGTATCCCCCATGATTATCACACAGACCCTTAGAAACTTCAGACATCTTATCTTATTTTCAAAAATTGCCATTGTACATGCTTAAAGTGATAGACACAGCATTGGGGTGGGTAGTGGAACTGGGTGAGATAGAGGGCTAGTAGGGGGGAGGGATAGCTCAGTGGTTTGAGCATTGGCCTGCTAAACTCAGGGTTGTGAGTTCAGTCCTTGAGGGGGCCACTTAGGAATCTGGGGCAAAATGGGTACTTGGTCCTGCTAGTGAAGGCAGGGGGCTGGACTCAATGACCTTTCAAGGTCCCTTCCAGTTCTAGGAGATATGATATCTCCATTAATTTTTTTAATTTATTCCACCCCTAGGTAAACTTGCGCACACCTCAGGGAGGAGGGGGCTGGAGGAGGCAAGAGCCCAGAAGCAGAGAGAAATACCTGGGACTCTCCTTCCCAGCCTGCAGCTGAGTGCCCTTCCTCCTACTCCCCCCACCGAGTCTCAGTACTTCCCTTTGCTGCCTCTCCTAACCCTCTGTTGCCCCCTACAGTATGCTTAAAAAGAAAAAAAAAGCTGTGACCCAGATCCAAACTTTGCTTCCAGAAGTGTTACCTAGTTTCATAGAAAAAAACACCCTGTTGGCTTGCATAGCTTTGGAATCTCTACTTCAATGCTTTATTCATGTTTTCTTGGTCCTTCTCTAATCTTGGATTTCAGGTCTGTGTCTCCTTAGTAAGGTAGAGTTATTGTATCTGTCTGACCAGTGAATAATTATCTCTAAATAGTCAGATTAAGGTCAACAGAGAGCTATCAGTTTTGAAATTTATGGTTGGGCTATCAGAAAATTAAGTCTGTGAACATCTGCCAGCAGTCATTTAATGCATGTTGCTAAAGTTTAAAGTTACTGTTGTTCTTTTCACAAAAAAAAGGATATTAAAATGCTTAGTGAGTGTAAAATAATTGAACTTTAATTTTATATCTTGATATCATCATTTGTGCAGAATAACTAATGAACTCAAGTAAAAATGGCTTTAGACATATTTAAAACTTTGCTTGTACAAAGATCAAAAGCCAGTATTCAAAAGCACTTTCTCCCTTTTTACCTCGTATTTCTGATTTAACAAATTTAATATACCTTGTTCATCTGAAGATTTTTTAGCTGTTGTTGCCATGTAAGGATAGTTTCTAATCGGCAAATCCAAATATTGATGTTCCCCACCAACACAGATTTCCCTACTCCCCTAATTAGTATACAGAGAGTAGAACTCAGATCCTGAAGAAGATCTTTGATTAAGCGTGGATTGTGTTGGTCTTCCAAAACTGGAAAAGAAGAATAAGAGGTACTCTTTTGGTTTGTTACATTTAACCCAAGTTATTGACATTTCCCTATCTAAACTAACTCAAACTGCAGTTGAGCAGTGGTTTCACTTCCAAACTAAATGCCCTGATCCCACAATGGAATTTGCTCTGGTAGGTCCCACAGGTGCAGGATTGATGCTTAAGACAATACTGCTATCAAGGCATCAGTGCAACATTTCATGCCATGTGTTAATAAAATTAATGCTGTATCTTAGTTATTCAAGTGGATTGCCTATTTTCAATAGATAGTATTAAATGTCTTCCATATACAGTGGTCACCTTTAAAAAAACCCAACATTTTCCAACATTAATATGCAAGAGCCCAGTTTTCTTATTATACACACTGGGAATAACTGCAGTTTCTTGCATACCTCTGTTGGGCAACTTGGCAAATTTGGACTAAAATGTTTTAGTTCACCATGCAAAGGAATTTAAAAAAAAAAGACATACACATGTATTCATGTTAATAAAAACAGGAATAGTTTTGTTCAGAACTAAGAAATTTTAGATTTGATAAAGAATACAGAATAGTAAAAGAGAAACCTTGAACTTCTGACCGTGAAGGATAATCTCGGATTTCACTTTATACATTTGTTTTAAATGATATTCTTCAATGTAAAGAAACTGGTTAAAAAGTATATTAGATTTCCACTAATTAAATATGCCATTACCTTTGTTTTGTGACATAAGCAGTACATATAAAAATAATGAAACTAATTGAAAGGTCAGAAAAGCAACTCAGTCAATGCTAATGAACCCTGAACATACCCTTTCGTACAATTTTGTCCAAAATATTAAAGTAGTTCTTCTGTGCTGCACCACTCAGTGACGTTAGCTGAGATTTTGCAATTAACTGCAACAACTAAAACAGAAAAAAATTAACATTAGAATGAAGTACTTCAAAATCAAACATGCTTTAAATAGATATTCTTCTATGAAAGATTGTAGCATCACAGTTATGGCTTATGAAAAAACTTTAGTAGCTACAGTGCTAGGGAGAGAAAAAAATAGGATATAAATTAAAGAAAACTGAAAGTATACAGAAGGTTCCCCTAACTATTTAAATAACCTCCCATTAGTAACTCATATTGCGACATACATTTTCATTGTACTGTACAAATATTAATTATATTTCTATAGTTCCAAATAGACTTCAGAAAAAAATCCACATAGTCTAAGATTAGTAAAATATAGTTACATTTCTTGCAGCTCATGGGGTAATTCCTCTCTTCACCTTAGTTCTTAGAAAAGCTACCATGTACAAGAAAAGCTACCATGTACAACTGCAAAGGGCACATAATTCAAAACTTGCTTTAAGTGTTAAGTTTTCTGACAGAGCATGTACACTGATGGTCATAATTTTTTCCCTTTTAAATCTTAACATTCTGATTTTATTTTAAATTGCTATGCCATATTCAAAATTCAAATTGAAGGACTGACTCTAAACAATGTTAACAGAAGCCATATATAGCTGTCTGAAAGGCGCTACTGCTGAGAATTCTCAGAAAGGGTAGCTGTGCATCTAAGGGCTTTCTGCAACTCCATGATCGCAGTATTCAATTGCTCATGAGATAAATTACATTTGCCTACTGAGGTCCACTGAACATCATGGAGTTGCATTACTTTAGATAGAATACACAGGCCAAAGGCATTAGCATAACTCAGTCACTATCCAACATTCAAATTGTGTATCAAACCCTGAACCTTGTTTAAAACTGAGACTTCAGCCTGCATAGTACCCTAGTAAAAAAAAAATTAAATCTACTTTAAAGTAGAGGAGAGGAAAAGTGATCAGGAACAGTCAGCATGGATTCACGAAGGGGAAGTCATGCCTGACTAACCTAATTACCTTCTATGATGAGATAACTGGCTCTGTGGATGAGGGGAAAGCAGTGGATTCCTTGACTTTAGCAAAGCTTTTGATACGGTCTTCCACAGTATTCTTGCCGCCAAGTTAAAGAAGCATGGGCTGGATGAATGGACTGTAAGGTGGATAGAAAGCTGGCTAGATCGTCGGGCTCAACAGGTAGTGATCAATGGCTCCATGTCTAGTTGGCAGCCAGTTTCAAGCGGAGTGCCCCAAGGGTCGGTCCTGGGGCCGGTTTTGTTTAATATCTTTATTAATGATCTGGAGGATGGTGTGGACTGCACTCTCAGCAAGTTTGCAGATGATAC
Source organism: Malaclemys terrapin pileata (assembly GCF_027887155.1). NCBI lineage: Eukaryota > Metazoa > Chordata > Testudines > Emydidae > Malaclemys > Malaclemys terrapin. Next base: position 169,613,424 of record NC_071507.1, read on the forward strand.
TAAACTAGGAGGCGTGGTAGATACACTAGAGGGTAGGGATCGGATACAGAGGGACCTAGACAAATTAGAGGATTGGGCCAAAAAAAACCTGATGAGGTTCAACAAGGACAAGTGCAGAGTCCTGCACTTAGGACGGAAGAATCCCATGCACTGCTACAGACTAGGGACCGAATGGCTAGGTAGCAGTTCTGCAGCAAAGGACCTAGGGGTCACAGTGGACGAGAAGCTGGATATGAGTCAACAGTGTGCTCTTGTTGCCAAGAAGGCTAACGGCATTTTGGGCTGTATAAGTAGGGGCATTGCCAGCAGATCGAGGAACGTGATCGTTCCCCTTTATTCAACATTGGTGAGGCCTCATCTGGAATACTGTGTCCAGTTTTGGTTCCCACACTACAAGAAGGATGTGGAAAAATTGGAAAGAGTCCAGCGGAGGGCAACAAAAATGATTAGCGGTCTGGAGCACATGACTTATGAGGAGAGGCTGAGGGAACTGGGATTGTTTAGTCTCCAGAAGAGAAGAATGAGGGGGGATTTGATAGCGGCTTTCAACTACCTGAAGGGGGGTTCCAAAGAGGATGGAGCTCGGCTGTTCTCAGTGGTGGCAGATGACAGAACAAGGAGCAATGGTCTCAAGTTGCAGTGGGGGAGGTCCAGGTTGGATATCAGGAAAAACTATTTCACTAGGAGGATGGTGAAACACTGGAATGCGTTACCTAGGGAGGTGGTGGAGTCTCCTTCCTTGGAGGTTTTTAAGGCCCGGCTTGACAAAGCCCTGGCTGGGATGATTTAGTTGGGAATTGGTCCTGCTTTGAGCAGGGGGTTGGACTAGATGACCTCTTGAGGTCCCTTCCAACTCTGATATTCTATGATAAACTTTTTACTGAAGTTATAGAAAAGAAGAAAAAACAGTTAAAGCATTTGAAATGTAGAGTATTACATAAGGCTTTCGTTTTAACAACTTCCCTTTCTCTTTAGCTACAGAAAGTTTTCAGAAGAAAAATATACCCTGTGTTCGACTGTCTTTTAGATGGTATCAAAGATGGCAATAACAATCCTTTCTGGTAGAGCCCTGAGCGGATATGAAATTTATATCCGCATCCGATCCGTGGATATCCACATCCCCGGATGTGGAGATCTGTGAATATAAGTGGATATCTGCAGATTTGCAAAGCTGTACTTTTTGGGAAAAGAAGTTAGTTGAGATGGGCTGAAGCTGTCATTGTTGCTCTTGGTGGTCCTTTCTCTAGACTTTAACAAGGAAAGAAAATGCAGCTTCTGTCTCTGAGATGACTCTCATTTGCAATCTCACTGCTGAAGAAACACATGCAGATCTCACAGTCTTATCACCATTCCGAGACATGCAAAACATATACCAGCATTAGACTCTTTAGGGCATTGCTCTTAGCTGCTCATTCCTGGTCACAGGCTTACAGCAATATTGCACAACAGAATCATGGAATCACAGAATATCAGAGTTGGGAGGGACCTCAGGAGGTCATCTAGTCCAACCCCCTGCTCGAAGCAGGACCAATTCCCAACTAAATCATCCCAGCCAGGGCTTTGTCAAGCCTGACCTTAAAAACCTCTAAGGATGGAGATTCCACCACCTTCCTAGGTAACCCATTCCAGTGCTTCACCACCCTCTTAGTGAAAATATTTTTCTTAATATCCGACCTAAACCTCCCACTCTGCAACTTGAGACCATTACTCCTTGTTCTGTCATCTGGTAACACTGAGAACAATCTATATCCATCCTCTTTGGAACCCCCTTTCAGGTACAGGGAAACCCCGCTATGACGCGCCCCGCGATAATGCGAATTCGGATATAGTGCAATCATAAGGTGGCTCCCGCTGCCCCAAGCGCGCAAAAAAAAAAAAAAAAAAAAAGCAATGTGCCTTCCCCACTGCCTCTTCCCCCTTACCCCTGCTTCTCCTTTTGGCAGGAAGAGCCATTCTCCTCCCCAGCTGCTCCTCACTCTTCCTCTGCCCCTTGCACATCTCCCCTGCTCTCTGCCCAAGAGAAATTGACCGGCTTGAAACTGACCGGCTTTAAATGGTAAACTTTTCGTTACCCCGCTATACTGCGACCCCGCATTTATCGCGATCGAATTTTTTGGACCCTAATCATCGCGTTATAGCTGGGTTTCACTGTAGTTTAAAGCAGCTATCAAATCCCCCCTCATTCTTCTCTTCTGCAGACTAAACAATCCCAGTTCCCTCAGCCTCTTCTCATAAGTAATGTGCCCCAGCCCCTCTCAATGATAGGTGGGTGGTGAGAAGAAGGTAGGGTGACCAGATGTCCCGATTTTATAGGGAAAGTCCCCATATTTGGGGCTTTTTCTTATATAGGCTCCTATTACCCCCCACCCTCTGTCCCGATTTTTCACACTTGTCATCTGGTCAGCTAGAAGAAGGGTTGGGACTGGCCTGAAAGGGGAAGCAGCCAGAGATGATCAAAGTCCTTCTGCACATGAATGTCCAGCTTTTAAAAAGTCAGGAGCGATTTTTCCCCTCTGTGTCCCCCCCCCCTTTCTTTCCTTCTTTCAAGTTGTACTTGTAGGCTTCCCTTGTTTTGAGGCTGAAGAGGGGGCTATCTCCTGGACAAATAGGCTGCTCTGAGCCCTTAAGTGGTGTAAAGGAGCTTCAATTGAAATGCATGGAAGGGAAATCCTGGTGCAAGAGACACCACTAAAACCCATTTCCACTGAGCTCTTTAGACAGTTCTGTTACAAAGACCAGAAGGCATGTCTAAGGGAAAAATATTGCTTTTTGTCACAATTAACATAAAATCACATTAAACGTAAGGTAGAAAATAAGAGAAGTTACATGTTGGGGCCTACATTAATGATAAATCAGAAGTTGGAGATGGAAATGAGACTATAGAATTTTGATATTGGCACAAATAATTTGTTTGCATAGTGAGACATCAGAACAAAAACAAAAACCTTATTCACAGCTGCAATCACTATATTAAAATACTTTTACATATCAGCTTTCTAGATGTGTTGATTGAATTCACACTCATCTCCTACCATACCACAATGGGAAAACTGGATAGTTTGCTACTCACACTACTGATTCTCAAAATTTCTCATAAATTTTCTGTATTCATAATAGAAGAGTTATATGCATAAAAAGAGCTTGTTTAGATAGACTTTTTCCTAAAGGAAAAAGGCAGAAGTTACAATTTCCAGCATTCACAAACTGACGTTTAACTAATGTGCACTAAGTGTGCTCAGCCTTTTTAATTTCATTACTTTAAAAAGGAGATCCAAGGTCAATTCTTTTTGACTACACTGTAGTTAAGTCACATTATGAGAGAGAACTTTTTGAACTTGGGACTGGACAATTTCAGCAAAGCTCAATTAATCATTTTACAGGATCTAACACTTCAAAGGTGGTATTCCCGATCCCTTGAAAAGCCGTACGGACAGTTTTATTCTATACTATAGTACCTTTCTAATTGGTGCTAATAAGTGGGAAGCCCATTGCCATTTTGAAGGTGAACAAATAAATGCATTAAAGCTTTTAAAGTACAATTAAAAATACATTTTATTGTTCTGGTCTATAGTAGTTGTTTTCTTACTGTATAATGTATTAAAGCATATTTTACAAATATAAGTGATGTCATAAGACTTTATTATAAACCCTCACTACAAAACTCTACTAAATACTTACTTGAGAAGTAGGGGGAACAGACTGCTAGGTTTGCTGGGGATTTTTAATACAGATTAGGACTGTAGTTTTTGTATGGGGCTTTCATTTATGCTCCTGAAATATTAATTTCTAGCTTCCTCTCAGAGAAGATAAATTCCTACCAAAGGAGAGATGCATTAGGTCATTAAGTAGGAATAAAAAAATAACAGAGATAGAGAATACCCTTCTGGCTCCTAAGGGGAAGAAAAAGGAGAAATAATGCCACTTCATGAAACACTAACTCAATTTAGATAAAATTGGAACTGTGAGCAACTGATAATTGGGAACTATTTTATTTCAAGCAAATCCACATGAAGCATTTGGACCTTGATGCAGCACAGGGATCGGCAACCATTGGCACATGGTTCACCAGGCTAAGCCCCCTGGCGGGCTGGGCCAGTTTGTTTACCTGCTGCCTCTGCAGGTTCGGCCGATCGTGGATCTCACTGGCCGCGGTTTGCCGCTCCAGGCCGATGGGGGCTGCGGGAAGTGGCGGCCAGCACATCCTTCGGCCTGCGCTGCTTCCCGCAGCCCCCATCGGCCTGGAGCGGCAAACCGTGGCCAGCGGGAGCCGCGTTCGGCTGAACCTGCGGAGGCGGAAGGTAAACAAACCGGCTTGGCCTGCCAGGGTGCTTACCCTAGCGGGCTGCATGCCAAAGGTTGCCAATCCCTGCTACAGCAAATGTGCAGGCAATTTGTAGTGACCAGCTAGGGAGATAAGAGAGTCAGCAAATCCTAGACCAAAACAACCACTGTCTGCTGAGCTAAGGGCTGACTGCTTCTCCCCTCTCTTCGACACTACTGAATGCAAATGCACAAGATGTGGCAGTTTTTAAGAATCCAAAAGCACAGAGCACAAGAGCTTAAAAGATGTATTTAGGATGAGATTTTAAAACATTTTCTAGACACGCCTATAAACTCCACTGCAGAATGATGCAGATAAGTGGAGGAAAATGAAACTCTAAGCTTTCCTACATAGTATGAGCTTCGTAATTGGTTGACCCTTTTCCAAATATTGCAGAGATTTGCCGACATCACTGACTGTTGGGGGATTCCAATGTTGTTACAATGGACCTAAGAAAGGAATGAAGTAGAAACTTGAAGCGTGATTGTGTTTTTATTGAGAGCCCTGAGACATCCAGAAAGGGGCTTTTACAATTTTTCAACAAAACAAGTGTCATTTCCCACACCATAAATAGGTTTGCCAACTGTCTAATCAAACAAACCCAAACACTCTTGCCTGCCCCACCCCTTCCTTGAGGTCCCACTCCTGCCCTGCCCCTTCTCCGAGGCCACGCTCTGCTCATTCCATCCCCCTTCCCTCTGTCACTTGCTTTCCCACACCCTCACTCACTTTCACCAGGCTGAGGCAGGGGATTGGGGTGCGAGCTCTGGGCTGGGGCCGAGGGGTTTGGAGTATGGAAGGGGGCTTGGGGCTGAGCCTGAGGCAGGGGGTGCGGGATGCAAGGAGGGGGTGCGGGCTCTGAGAGTGAGTTTGGGCACAGGAAGAGGCTCCAGGATGGGGTAGGAGTGCAGGAGGGGATGTGGGGTGCGGGCTCTGGGAGGGAGTTTGGGTGCAGGAGGGGCCTCCGAGCTGGGGCAGGGGGTTGGAGTGTGGAAGGGGATGAGGGGTGCAGGCTCCAGCCACGTGGCGCTTACCTCATGCTGCTCCCGGTCGGTGGTACAGCCTGCCCTGGCTCCATGCTGCTCCTGGAAGTGGCCGGCACATCCGGCAGTGGCTCCTAGCGGGAGGTGCGGCCGGGGGGGTCTCTGTGTACTGCCCCTGCCCTGAGCGCTGACTCTGCAGCTCACCTTGGCTGGGAACAGTGGCCAATGGGAGCTGTGACGGCGGCACTTGCGGGCACGCACAGTGTGTGGAGCTCCCTGCCACCCCCCCCCCCCCCCAAGGGCCGCAGGGATGTGCCAGCAGCTTCCGGGAGCGTCGCGGAGCCAGTGGGCCTGCCTTAGCCCCGCTGCACTGCCAGACTTTTGGTGGCCTAAAATCTCCCGGTTTGGCTTCAGTAGCCTCCGGGAGATAGAGCCCGATTCCGGGAGACTCCTGGTGAAACCGGGAAGGTTGGTAACCCTAACCATAAAGAATGATGTCTTCCCCTTCTGGCCAAACATTTTCATTGTACTGCACATACTGCTCACCATTCCCATGTCAGGACAAGAACTTTCCCCATATTAATTATTTTGGAAATAAAGTTTTAATTGAGAGAGCGGCAGCTCTGGTTGGAAAATGCTGTTTCTCACAAAGTCAGCTTTTCTGATTTTCTTACTAATTTGACAATAAAAAAGTCAGATGACTGTTCTGTGTTTGTTTACACTTTGCCATAATACAGGCACCTACATAGAGCTGGACTGGTGCCTCAGAAGAGTTACTTCGTTCCACATGACAATGGAAGAAATTCTTTAATTACATCACACTGCTTTAACTTGACACAGCAAACAGAAGTATGTTACAAACACACTGTATAAACATAGTCAGCATTAGGTCCATTGACAACTAAAGGTTACTCTTGGACACCAGAAGAAGACTGCAACATAGGAACTGTCCTACTGAATCAGAACTGAGGATCATCTAGTCCACTATTCTCTCTCCAAGAGAGGCCAACACCAGAAGCTTCAGTAGAAGATGTAAGAACTCTGCAACAGGAAGATGTGGGGTAATCTGCCCCCCTGCATTAGGTCTTTTTCTGATTTCCAATAGTTAAAAAAAGATAGGCTTAAACACTGAAGCATGAGGTATAATACCACTTCCAAAATTTATCATAAAATATCACTACTTTGGATATTATTGATATCCATATAAATATCCAATCCCATTTGAACCTTGATAAGTTCTTGGCCTCAACAACTTTCTGTGGTTAAGAGTTCCACAGCTTAATTACAGGTTATGTGAAAAAAAGTATTTCTTTTTATTGGTTATTTACTTCCCCAACTCTTACCTTAATTCAATGTTCCTTTGTTCTTATGTTATGAGACAGCAAAAGCCTAGGTTCCTAATTACTTTCTCTCTATTATTTATTTTAGATACTTTTACCTTGGGTCACAAAAGGACAGGATATCTCTGTGTTCACCTGCTACACACTACTGCAATGATATTTGTACAAAATATGCATTGTGAGGTATCATTTGAAAAATATTATCACAGTGGTCAATATCATCATATGTAAAGTTATGAATTCTCTCTGTGTGATGTTACTAGAACGTGTTTAAAACCAGGCGGTTTAGCCTGGGCAGAGGTAATAAACAGGTTTGTCCTAGACAAAGAAATGTGGGTTTACCTCAATTTACATATTAGCAGTAAACAAAGCCATCAAGCGAAACCAGCAGGGAATACCCTGAGACTGAACTCAAGAGATGGAGAATTAGCATGGCTCCTGCACCACAGAGAGAAATAGGAGACTGAATCTCTCGGAGACCTTCCTGACTTTCAAAACAAAAAACAATACTTTTGGGAATGTAAGGGACAGATAGAGACTCCATCTTTATCCTACCTCGCAGGGAAAAAGAAACCAAGCAGTTTGTGTTCCATGTGTTGGGTCCTGGCCAAAGAATGACTGGTGAGAAAACTACCTTGAGCAAAGTCTGTAGCTTTTTAAGGTAGGTCTTAGCCATTAGAAAGCGTATTTTAACTTTGGTTTGTTTGTAACTTGTCCTACCTCCAATATCTTCTACTTTGTATCACTTAACCCATGTCCTTTTGTTAATGAACTTGTTTTACTTTTAATCTAAACCAACCTAGTGCTGTATTTGAATTTAAGTGATTCTTAACTCCAGTTAAAGTGATAAGCTGTACTTTGGTCTCTTTAAAAGAGCATCGAACCTTATTATTTCTCTGCGTGTGCCAGAAGAGGGCTGGACACTTCAGGGCAGATGGTTGTGGGGAAATTTGGGACTGGGGGTGCACTGGAATCACCCTGCAAGTAGTAATGAAGACTGGTGAAGACCACGGGCTGCTGGGGTTGCACCAGGGCTGTACAGCATACAGACTCAGGGAAACTATCTACATGCTTCTCTGTTGGCTATTGGTATCCGGGCTGTGAGCCATAGCAGAAGACCATGGCAAGCAGTGACATAACCTCTCAATGGTCTGGGCTGAACCTCAAGATGTTACACCCCTCTTACTCATCTCTTTTCTAGAGTAAACAAACACAATCTTTTCACTCACTCTTGCTATGAAAATTTTTCCATGCCCTTGATTGTTCTTGGCATCTTTCTCTGAACCCTCTCTAGCTGTGCAATATTCTTTCTGAGATGGGGTGACTAGTACTGCACACAGTGTTTCAGAGGAAGCCACACCTGTTCTATATAGAGACATTTTAATATTTTTCATATTATTCACTGCAATCCTTATGCATCCAAGCTTTGAGATCTCTACAATGACACCCATGTCCCTTTCTTGATTTGATACTGCTAATTTAGAACCTTTTAAGGTGTGCACATTTAAATTTTTCCCTCCAATGTGCATTAGTTTGCATTCATCAACATTTAATTGTATATGCCATCATATTGCCATTCCTGCCTAACCTAAGTAACTTAGTAACTAGGGCTGTGGATTAATTGCAGTTAACTCATGCGATTAAGTTTTTAAATCACGATTAATCACAGTTTTGATCACATTGTTAAACAATAGAATACCAATTGAAATTTATTAAATATTTTGGATATTTTTCTACATTTTCAAATATATTGATTTCAGTTACAACACAGAATACAAAGCGTACAGTGCTCACTTTATAGTATTATTTTTTATTACAAATATTTGCACTGTGAAAATGATAAACAAAAGAAATAGTATTTTTCAATTCACCTCATACAAGTACTGTAGTGCAACCTCTTTATCATGAAAGTGCAACTTACAAAGGTAGATTTTTTTGGTTACATAACTGCACTCAAAAGCAAAACTTTAAAGCCTACAAGTCCAGTCAGTCCTACTTCTCATTCAGCCAATCACTAAGACAAACAAGTTTGTTTACGTTTACAGGAGATAATACTACCCACTTCTTATTTACAGTGTCACCAGAAAGTGAGAACAGGCGTTCGCATGGCACTTTTGTAGCTGGTATTTATGTGCCAGATATGCTAAACATTTGTATGCCCCTTCATGCTTTGGCCACCATTCCAGAGGACATGCTTCCATGCTGATGACGCTTGTTAAAATAATGTGTTAATTAAATTTGTGACTGAACTCCTTGGGGGAGAATTGTATGTCTCTGGCTCTATTTTACCTGCATTCTACCATAGATTTCATATTATAGTAGTGTCGGATGATGAGTCAGCACGTTGTTCATTTTAAGAACACTTTCGCTGCAGATTTGACAAAATGCAAAGAAGGTACTGATGTGAGATTTCTAAAGATAGCTACAGCACTCGACCCAGGGTTTAAGAATCTGAAGTGCCTTCCAAAATCTGAGAAGGATGAGGTGTGGAGCATGCTTTCAGAAGTCTTAAAAGAGCAACACTCTGATGCAGAAACTACAGAAACTGAACCACCAAAAGAGAAAATCAACCTTCTGCTGGTGGCATCTGACTCAGATGATGATAATGAACATGTGTCAGTCTGCACTGTTTTGGATTGTTATCAAGCAGAACCCATCATCAGCATGCATGAATGTCCTCTGGAATGGTGGTTGAAGCATGAAGGGTCATATGACTCTTTAGTGCATCTGGCATGTAAATATCTTGCGACGCCGGCTACAACAGTGCCATGAGAACACCTATTCTCACTTTCAGGTGACACTGTGAACAAGAAGCAGGGAGCATTATCTCCTCCAAATGTAAACAAACGTGTTTGAGTGATTGGCTGAACAAGAAATAGGACTGAGTGGATTTGTAGGCTCTAAAGTTTTACATTCTTTTATTTTTTGAATGCAGTTTTTTGTACATAAAGTCTACATTTGTAAGTTCAACTTTCATGATAAAGAGATTGCACTACAGTACTTGTATTAGGTGAATTGAAAAAATACTCTTGTTTTTTACAGTGCAAATATTTGTAATCAAAAACAAATATAAAGTGAGCACTGTACACTTTGTATTATGTTATAATTTAAATGAATATATTCAAAAATGTAGAAAACATCCATAAATATTTAAATAAATGGTATTCTATTACTGTTTACCAATGCAATTAATCGCGCAATTATTTTTTTTAATTGCGCGATTAATTGCCCGACAGCCCTATTAGTAACATTTGCAAATGTTACTCTCTCATTACTTGCTGCCATTTCCAGATAATTAATAAATGCATTAATCACAGAACCTAGAATGGAACCTTGAGATACCCTGCTGGGAACCTTTTGCCATGATGAAAATTAACCATTTAATTTTACTCTTTTAGTTTTCTGTCTCCCAGCTAGTTTTTAATCCATGGCAATATGTTGCCTGTCACCCTGTGACTACTTCACTTCTTTAGTAGCCTCTTGTTTGGGACCTTGTCAACTGCTTTTTGGAAATCTGAAGAAATGGTTATATACAAAAACTACATCAGAAATATTAAGGTTACAATCCAAGCACTCAGATTAAGAAATGCTGCAAATAAGGTTGACTGTGCCAACTTTTAATGTAATATTTTTGTGTATAGTTTCCTAGATTTTTAACAAAGAAAACTGAAAAAAAAAAGTATATCACATTGCATCATACTGATTCCAGCATGGGTCAGTAGCAGGATTGGAATCTTTAGATTCACAGCACAGACCTCTAACACTTGAGCTAATGGAGTAAATCAATAGTAGTAGGATGTCCTCCTGTGTAGTTGTGGCAGGGTGGACTAGGTCCAGAGGCCCCCTGCTGGAGGACTCATGGCCCTGCATCACCCTGTCCCAGAATAGAGCAGCGAGAAGTCCTCCAGGCAGCCTAGAATTGTGTTTGTAGGAACTATCGGCCAAAAAAAGGGGGCACGCACAAGAGGCAGGTGCTGACTCCGTTACATTATGGTACCAGAAGTGGGATCTTCAGACCAACCTTGTCTAAAGAGGGTTGGATCAGAATCTACTGGGGCAAGCTTTTAACTGTTTTATTGTGTGAGGCCAGAGGCAAAGTTCAAAGGAGGACCAGAGGCAGCCATGGAAAACAGGCAAGATTTTAATTATTTATGGGGTAGAGCCAGAGGCAGAGGCCGAAGGGAGGCAGAGGTAGCCCAAGCCGAGTACAACCTGACTAACGGGGCTTGAGAAAATACTGAGTGGAAGAACCACCACCCCAAGTCTGCCTCGTGGCCTGCATCACCCTGTCCCAGAATAGACCAGTGAGAAGTCCTCCAGGCAGTCTAGAGTGGCTGCAGAAGAGCGGCCAATCATAGGGGCTGCTGGAGTGACCAATAAGGGGCCAGAAGAGATAGATAAAAGGCAAGCAGCAGAGCAAAGCCTTCAGTTGTTGTGTGGAGCTTGATGAGGGAGGACCAGGTGCCTGGCTGGTTAGACAAGGGCAGCTCACTGCAGAGAGTTCACCAGGCAGAACTGAGCCCAGGATTGGTTGCCAAAGACCAGGTGCCTTGCTGGATGGACAGAGTAGCAGCAGGACCATAAAAAGGTCAGAGTGGGCAGGCTGAGACCAGGACCTGGCCAGACCAAATGAGAGTACTGAGATGGGCCCTGCTGGTCTCGTTGCAGACTGAGCCCAGAGAGGACTGCTGAAAAGGACACCAGCTGAGGGTACCGACATGGGCCCCAGCTGGGTGATTGAAGGAGGCAGTGCCTCTGAGGAGAAGCCTTAGAGCTACGACCCTATACCAGGGCCAAGAAAGAACTTGGAGCGTATACACCGGAAGGGGGTGACAGCGTGTGCAGCTCAGCTGGAGGGCTGACCTGCCAAAGACCAGCCAAGAGAAGGGATCGGTGCTCCTGAGAGGCAGGTGCCAGCTCATACCTAACCGAGAGAAAGGGGGCCATCCACAAGAGGTGGGTCCCCCCCACCCCCATGAAAAGAACTGTGTTTGCAGGTACTATCAGCCAGACAAAAAAGGGGCTATGCACGAGAGGCGAGTGCTGACCCAGTTACAGTAGTCCAGTACTATAGAAGAACTGGGACACACACTTTGCCAGGGGCTTTCACAGAGATTTGTTGACAGAGGAATGGTAATACTAAGGAATCTTGAGTTCCATTCCAGATTCTGGAGGGGAATGGGCGTACATGCCACTGTTCCACCTACCAAACCTGAACCCTCCTGAATCAGTCCCAGTCTTGTCTCTCCCCTTCAGCACACAGTTAAATTTTGGAAAAGCTAAAAGTCACTGAAAACAGGTTCTATAAATGGGAAGAATTATGTAACCTTAACTAATGCAGATCTGGTTGCACTGCTTATAATGCCAACTAGTTCTCCTTTATTTACTACTTTTGACATGTTCTTTGATTAGTTGTTTGCAAAGACCCAGATGCCTAGACTCTATTATATCATGATCTGCCATGTGCTTTGTTAATCTTTTGCTAAATTATTGTTTCAACCAATTGGAGAGGTACATATGTAAGGCTTACAGGACTGTAAATTCACTGGATCAACCTCTAGAGGTGGTGTTTTTTTTTGTTTTGTTTTGTTTTTTGTTTAAAGCTTGTTACCCTCCAATCCTCTGAACAATGGCTGTTTTTAATTATTGCATGTTTTTGTTAACAGCTCAGCTACTTCTGCTTAGACTTCTTCAGAACTCTCGATTTACCATTTGGGTCTGGTAACTTACTGCTTTTTAAATTAACAATTTGCTCCAACACCTATTCTGACACCTCTGAATATATCACATTTATTACAAGAAAAGAGCAGGTCCTGGATAAGAAGCTCTTCAGCATTCTCGGTGGTGAAGATTGATGCAAAGAAATGTCCTTATCGTCCTTAATTGCCCCCTTCAACTATTGATGATTTAGTGGACACATTGATTCTTCTGCAGGCTTCCTGCTTCCGATACTTAAAAAAAACCAAAACCCTTTTTTACCTTTAGCTGTTTGCTCTTTTAAATCAATTTTGGTCCTTCTAGTTCCATCTCTTATTGGCTGCTGTAATTTATGCCTGTTTATTGGTTTTACTATAGTCAGATTTTCAAGTTTCGAAGTATTTCTGTTTGCTCAAGTAGCCTCGAGTACTGTCATTTAGCCACATTCGTTTAAACACTCTTCGCTTTCTCGCAGTAAACATTTTCTGAGACTGTTACTGTTTTTAAGTGCCATCCCTGCATTCACCAAGGATTTAAATTCCTTTATTTTTAACTTCAGAGCCTTTTTGACTAACCTTCTCATTTGACTAAAACCTCATTTTCTCAAGTTTAATGTCACTGTCACTTTATAGTACACTACCTGCCCCTTGGCTTTTGAATCTAGATACAGTGTGTTGCTTAAAACTAAGTTAAGGCTAGCCTCTCTTGTTGGATGCTCTAGGACAAATTGTTCCAAGAAGCAATCACTAAAGGTGTTGAGAAATTGTTTCTCTTAAAAATTTTGCCTTGTTGTATCATTTGTGAAATAGATGAAGACAAACATGACAAGAACAGCTTCTCATTAAAGCCATTTTTGGAAGATGGACAGGCTAGAAGATTTTTTAAAATCTGGGTGCTGTTCCCAAAGTTTTAGAGGAAATAATAATAACTGGTATTCCCTTTCTACTATCTCACTAAGTACCTGCCACTTATAAAGCATGTGGAGCAGCAAAGATTGACAGAGGGGTGTAATGACACCCATAGCTAGGGTTGCCAACTTTCTAAATACAGAAAACTAAACACCCTTGCCCCACCCCATCCTGCTTCTTCTCCTGAGGCTCTGCTCACTCCTCATCCCCCTCCCTCAGTTGCTCGCTCTCCACCCCCCACTTTGCTCACTTCCCCCCTCACGGGACTCACCTGCTGCCTGCAGAGTCAGGCTGGGAGGAGCTGACATGGAACCTGCCCGTCTGCAAAATCAAGGCACAGCAGAGGTCGATCCCCGGAGCAAGAAGCTGGGGGGGGGTGTCAGTCCCCATAACGAGGGGTTAGGGTTGGGGCAATCAGGGAGTGTTGGGGCAGAAAGGGGGATGGACAGGATCCCCCCGGGTGGTGGGACCTACCTCTTGGAACCTGGTCCGGAAACAAGTCAACACTCTGTCAAGCAGCTGAGCAGAGAGCAAGCTCCTCTATCTAGGGTGACCAGATAGGGACAGTCCTGGTATTTGGGGCTTTTTCTTCTATAGGCGCCTATTACCCCCCACCCCCTGTCCTGATTCTTCACACTTGCTGTCCGGTCACCCTAAGCTCCCCTCCTCCCCCAGTGGCAGAGACCAGTTACTGCGGTCAAGTGGACTTTTAGCATCCGGTCAGCACTGGACATTCCTGTCAAAAACCAGACACCTGGAAACCCTACTCATAGCACTAACACTGCATTGTTTTCAGAAACAAATACGCTACAGAAAATGTACTAATTCATAATGCATTATCAAAAATTGTTAAAATTGCAATTGTGAAAATAAGTTAAACAAACATGATGTATTATAGTTTATTTTGCAGAATATTAATAGTGGGGTCTTAATTTGCTGTTTTATGAATTTTTTTTTTATAATGCAAAAAAGTAACTACTGAAGTTACCAATGTTTCTCTGAAAAGCCATCAGAAAAGAGTTATTGGCCTATTTTCTTCCTTCTGCAGTCTGAGGAGTTTCACAGTATAATAAATCAGTTTTCAACACACACAAAATCAAAGTTTACTCCAGAACTTGGATTTTATACATTTTAAATGCATATTTTTATGCAAACAGCTTATTTATGTAGTTGCAAATTGCCAGTGTATAATTATACCAGACAAACCAGCAAAACATTTATGAAATAAATATAAACAGCTTACTTTGACCACATAATTGAATCTTCTGATGTCCTGAATTGCACTTGAAAAATCTAAGCGATTAAAAGCTTCTCCCAATGTGCAATAGCCATGTCTCTTGAAAAAGAAGAAAACATACTTTTAGAGCAAACAAAGAAAAAACTGGTTCGGTTAATCATCACTAATGTTCTGATTCAAGAATGCACTTAAGCATGTACTTAAAGGTAAACATAAACCTAAGCACCCTTATGGAACAGGGATACTTTCCTAATCTAGGCCAAGCATTCATTTGATTTCTTAGGGTATGTCTACATTACGAGAGTAGTTCGATTTTACTTAAAGCGAATTTGTGGAACCGATATTACAAAGTCGAACGTGTGTATCCACATTAAGGACAGTAATTCGACTTTGTGAATCCACACTAATGGGGCAAGCGTCGACATTGGAAGCGGTGCACTGTGGGCAGCTATCCCACAGTTCCTGCAGTCCCCGCTGCCCATTGGAATTCTGGGTCGAGCCCTCAATGCCTGCTAGCACATTTTTTGTGTCAAGGGTGGTTTTGGGTAACTGTCGTCATTCAACCCTCACTCCCGCTCTCCCTCCGTGAAAGCACCGGCGGGCAATCAGTTCGCGCACTTTTCTGGTGATTGACAGCATGGACGCCACAGTACTGCGAGCATGGAGCTGCAGTTATGGCCATTGTCAACACCTCACACCTTATCATCCACCTTTTTCAGAGGCAGATGCTGAGAAATCGGGCGAGGAGGCTATGGCAGCGCGGTGAGGACATTAAGTCTGAGAGGGGCACAGACCTCTCACAAAGCACGGGATCCCGCACCGTGAACATCATGGTGGCAATGGGTCATGTTGATGCTGTGGAACGACGATTCTGGGCCCAGGAAACAAGCACGGACTGGTGGGACCACATAGTGCTGCAGGTCTGGGATGAATCACAGTGGTTGCGAAACTTTTGGATGCGGAAGGGAACTTTCCTTGAACTTTGTGAGTTGCTGTCCCCTGCCCTGAAGCGCAAGGACACCCGGGTGCGAGCAGCCCTGACTGTCCAGAAGCGAGTGGCCATAGCCCTCTGGAAGCTTGCAACGCCAGACAGCTACCGGTCAGTTGCAAACCAATTTGGAGTGGGCAAACCTACCGTGGGGGTTGCTGTGATGCAAGTAGCCAACGCAATCGTTGAGCTACTGCTCTCAAAGGTAGTGACCCTGGGAAACGTGCAGGTGATCATAGAGGGCTTCGCTGCGATGGGATTCCCAAACTGCGGTGGGGCTATAGATGGATCTCACATCCTTATCCTGGGACCGGACCACCAGGCCAGCCAGTACATTAACCGAAAGGGCTAATTTTCAATGGTGCTGCAAGCACTGGTGGACCATAGGGGATGTTTTACCAACATCAACGTTGGATGGCCGGGCAAGGTTCATGATGCTCGCGTTTTCAGGAACTCTGGTCTGTTTAGACGGCTGCAGGAAGGTATTTACTTCCCGGACCACAAAATAACTGCTGGGGATGTGGAGATGCCTATAGTAATCCTCGGGGACCCAGCCTACCCGCTAATGCCCTGGCTCATGAAGCCCTATACAGGCGCCATGGACAGTGAAAAGGAACTCTTCAACTACCGGCTGAGCAAGTGCAGAATGGTGGTGGGGGGTGCTTTTGGATGTCTGAAGGGGAGATGGAGAAGCTTATTGACTCGCTCTGATCTCAGTGAAACCAATATCCCCATTGTTATTGCAGCTTGCTGTGTGCTCCACAATCTCTGTGAGAGCAAGGGGGAGATGTTTATGGCGAGGTGGGAGGTTGAGGCAAATCGCCTGGCTGCTGATTATGCCCAGCCAGACAGCCGGGCGATTAGAAGAGCCCAGTGGGACGTGCTGTGCATCCGGGAAGCTTTGAAAGCTAGGTTCCAGAGTGAGCAGGGTAACCTGTGACTATTAAGTTTGTTTAAACAGAAGCTGAACCTGCCCCCGTTTCTTTACCCAGTTAATATTGACTATCCTCTCCAGTTACCAACCCCCTTCCCACACACCTTTAAAAATAAAATAAATGAAACTTTGTTCATTAACACAGTTTCCTTTATTAAGGATTTCGTGGTAAAGTGTTGAAACTGGGACGCAGACTGTGGTGGGGAGCGGGTGTAGTGATAGAAAGGATGCTTCTAGACTCGAGGAATGACAGGCTCCTGCTCCTAGAGCGGTCCAGAGTGGTGGACTGGTTGTTTCAACGGAGCCTGCCACCCCTCCTTTTTGGGACTCTGTGTGTGGGGGCTATGTGACTTTGTGGCGGGGGAGGGCAGTTACAGATCCCCTGCTGTGTGGCTCTGTCATCCAGGCTAAGGACTGCTGTATAAGATCTGTAACCGCCCTCCCGCACCACAAACTCACATAGCGCCCCCCCCCCCCCCCCCAGAACATGAAAACCACCTCCCAGACTGACCAGGGTGTCTAGTGACTGCGATGTGTGTGTGACCTACTACTGAACCTGCCCCCGTGTCTGTACCCTGGTAAAGGTGACTGTCCTCTCCAATTACCAACTCCCTTCAAACACACTCTCCTCTAAAAGAACATGACGGAAACAGTAATGAACAGAAACGCATTTTTTATTAACCACTACACAGTTAGGGGATGAAACTGGGACGGGGGCTTGGGTGAGGTGCTTTTGGGAATGAGAGCCTTCTGCTACTTGAGCAGTCTGCAGGGGTGGAGTGACTGTTTTCACGGACCCTGCCGCCCCTCCTTCTCGGGACTTTGGGTAAGAGGGGGGATGGGACTTTGTGGCGGGGGAGGCCGGTTAGAGATAGAATGCAGTGGGGCTCTGTCCTCCTGCCCTGCAGAACATCTACAAGGCGCCGGAGCATGTCCGTTTGCTCCCTCATTAGTCCAAGCAGCGTTTGAGTCGCCTGCTGGTCTTCCTGCCGCCACCTGTCCTCCAGTTCGCTGTGTGATCACTGGTATTGCGACATGTTCTCCCTCCACTGGGTCTGCTGTGCCACCTCGGCTCAGGAGCAGCCCATAAGTTCTGAAAACATCTCGTCCTGTGTCCTTTTCTTTCGTCACCTGATCTGCGCCAGCCTCTGGGAGGGGGATGCCGGGGTAGCTCGGGAGACACTCGCAGCTGTGGGATGGGAAAAAGGGAGTGAATTCCTCACAAAGATCATTTTTTGTGAACAATGAACATAGTCTTTTCTCTGTGAACAAGACCATGCACAGTACCTATCACATGCACACTCAGTACAAGGTCGAATTTTTGGCCTTCCCATTGAGTGCCTGGGGTCTTGCTGTACAGATCACACAAGCAGGGCCGGACAACAGAATTCGGCTAGCAGGCGGACATGGTAAGCTGTAGACTTTTCGCTGCTTAAAGCTTAATTTATAGTAGTGCCCTCCTTTCACGTTCCAAGCAATGCTCCTAGCGTTGGCCAGTTCCTGCTGCCGGCAATCCGGCCAGCATGAACTCTGCCCCATCCCACCCCCCTCGCAGCAGTCCCCGGGAAAGATCCCTGCATGCTGCCCCTGTCCCGCCTCCACCGCATGGCTGTAAACCACCGGTTACAGTTATGTAAAGGAACAGGCAATCAGTCCCAATACTAACATTCCCCTAATTCAAAGCAGGTCACCATGAGTGATATCACTCTGATGAGGATTTCGGAGACAGAGAAAGACCACATGCTGCGTGAATGCCAGCAAACACCAGAGCCGTATGCCACCATGCTTTGCGAGGCAATGATCCCGGAGTACTTGCTGCTAGCCTGGCGTGGAAAAGTTTCCTACCATGGAGGACGCAATAAGGCCACTCTCCCCAGGAACCTGATGCAAAGGCTTTCACAATACCTCCAGGAGAGCTTCGTGGAGATGTCCCAGGAGGATTTCTGCTCTATCCCTGGACATGTTGACAAATTTTTCCAGTAGCTGCACTGGCAAGGACTAAAAACTAAAGCGCCTAGGGCAAACTAATCATGAAAAACCCATTGTTAAGATACCATTCCTATTCAGTTCAAAATAAATGTTTAAAAAACACTTACCTACTGATCCTTCCCCTGATTCACGGTCCGGGTTACCGCCTTGGGAGGGTTGGCAGGGGATCTCCGTGAGGGTGATGAAGAGATCCTTGCTGTCGGGGAAATCACCGTTGAAAGCGCTGTTGACTGCCTCGTCCTCCTCATCTCCTTCCCTATCTTCCCCGTCCATGAACAGCTCTGAGGAAGCGGCCGTCGACAATACCCCATCGTCAGAGACCAGCGGTGGGATAGTGGTGGTGGCCGCACCTAGAATGGAATGCAGTGCCTCATAGAAACGGCATGTCTCGGGCTGGGATTCGAAGCGGCCGTCTGACTCTTTGGTCTTCTGGTACCCTTGTCTCAGCTCCTTGATTTTCACGCGGCACTGCGTTGCATCCCGGCTGTATCCTCTCTCCATCATGGCTTTTGAGATCGTCTCGTAGATCTTCGCATTCAGTTTTTTCGATCGCAGTTCCGAAAGCATGGACTCATCGCCCCACACAGCGATCAGATCCAAGACTTCCCGATCAGTCCATGCTGGGGCCCTCTTTCTATTCTGCGATTGCATGGTCACCTCTGCTGGAGAGCTCTGCATCGTTGCCAGTGCTGCTGAGCTCGCCACGATGTCCAAACAGGAAATGAGATTCAAACTGGCCAGACAGGAAAAGGAATTCAAATTTTCCCGGGGCTTTTCCTGTGTGGCTGGTCAGAGCATCCGAGCTCAGACTGCTGTCCAGAGCGTCAACAGAGTGGTGCACTGTGGGATAGCTCTCGGAGCTATTA
Organism: Malaclemys terrapin pileata; assembly: GCF_027887155.1. Classification (NCBI taxonomy): domain Eukaryota; kingdom Metazoa; phylum Chordata; order Testudines; family Emydidae; genus Malaclemys; species Malaclemys terrapin. Next base: position 169,632,687 of record NC_071507.1, read on the forward strand.
GCGTCGAATTCCATCCACACCTACCCTAATTCGACATGGCCATGTCAAATTTAGCGCTACTTCCTTCGTCTGGGAGGAGTACAGAAATTGATTTAAAGAGACCTCTATGTCGAAATAAATAGCTTCATTGTGTGGACGGGTGCAGGGTTAATTTGAGTTAATGCTGCTAAATTCGACATAACCTCGTAGTGTAGACCAGGCCTTAGAGAGCAGATGAGGAAACTACAACTGCTCCATTTTGAACTAAAAGATATCTAAGTGATGCCACACATTAGTAAGGCCTTATCTTCATTACAGGTGAATTCTCCTGGGACAATTCTGAACCAAAAATAAAAAATTCTGTGCACAATATTTTAAAATTCTGCATATTTTATTTGTCAAAATAACAATTTAATCATACCAGTTTCAATTATTTTGGCAATTTATTTCAAAAGACCTGTTAGCAAGTATGTCTGTAACAGAGACAACAAAAAAGATTCAGGAAATGTTTTTTTGACAAACAGATTCCTTACTAGGCATATTATTACAGAACTTGATGTATCTTTGTTGACTGTTATTTATTTCAGTGAAATTAAATATTTCATTTAAACAAAGTCATTATACAAACGTACTGTAATGACCTGGCGTAAGGGAGTGCTAGCATCCTTAAGGACTGTGTCTGTCTGTCACGTCCTGTCCAAGTTCAAACTTCTGTGTGTATTGTAAGGTTTTACGGTCACGCCACTGTAGCAGGAGGGGGGTTGGTGAGTTAGTGGTAGTTTAGTTGTAGGATAATGGTGGTTAGCATGGGGAAATGGAGAACCCAGGTAGAGTGTGTGTTGGGGTGATTGCGCACGTGTGTGTTTGTGTGGGCTGGGTCATGTACATGGTTCACCAGCCAACACCCTTTTGTCTCTGAAGGTGGTATGCATGCCCTGTGCCAGGCGTGGGCAGGACTGCTGGAGAGGTACAGTGATAAGTGGGAATGGAGGCGGTGGGTTCAGGCTCATGTGTGCGCAAAGACTTTACATTTATATATAACTAATACAACTGAAACACACAAAACTGGAAAATGGAAACAGTTTGGTGGAAATCGCAAATTCTGCATGAAAAATAAAATTCCACAAGGAACATTAATTCTGTGCAAATTCTGCATTTGCAATGGCGCACAATTTCATCAGGAACCATGGGGTAAGTAAACATGTGCTTGTAAGTGCGTGGTAGCCTACCCCACTACTACACAATTGTTGTAGGTATCAGTACACTGCTGTTACATCCTATGTCTGTACTGGCATTGTATGTGGCAGTGACAAGCAATACAGTTATCTTGGCTTGTATCTTAAGATTAATTGTGTCACTCTGTGCTTACATTTGCAGGGTGCTGTAGGACAACTTGTCTGTTCGCTCTTGGGATTGTGGGAGGAAATAGTCTAGGACCACAAAATTCACTTACTGGCAGTAACCAAGCTGATGTAGTAGTGTGCCGTTTGGCTACCTAATCACCAGGGCCAAGAACTACTCCTTTTTATTGATGCGATGTTTTGTTTTTGTGTCTCTGCACTAGCTGTTAGATGAGGGCAGGGACTTCAGAGGCTGTTTTGGGGCTAGAGGAGATTGAGGTAGCAGCTTGCAGCCAGAAGTAGCATCAAAGCAATTGAACAGGACTAAGTGGACATGGAGGCATAGACTAAGACTATGCTGTTTTTAAATGGCAGATAACCCCTACTTCGGGGTAGGAGCAGAGGCACACGCTGGTAGGAGCACATGATGATGGAAACATGGGATAACTAGTCATGAGTAAGCTGTGAGGCTGTCACAGAGGTCATGGAATCCATGACTTTCTGTAACTTCTGCAGCAGCCAGCAGCAGCAGTTTGGGTGTGTGGGAGGGGGTTCAGGGTTAGGGGCAGAGGGTGGGGGTGGGGCTCCCCAGCTCCCACTGGCATGGCCCTGCAGCTCCTAGGCGGAGAGATCAGGGGGCTCCGCGTGCTGCCCGCACCCACAGGACCTGCCCCCGCAGCTCCTATTGGCTGCGAGCTGCGCAGCCAGTGCTTGTGGTGGGAGCAGTGCGCTGATCCTCCTGTCCCCTCCACTGCCTCGGAGCTGCACGGACACGTGGAGCCGGGTAGGGAGCCTGCCAGCCCCACTAACCTTCCCCTCCCAGCATCGCGTGGCCTGGCCCCCTTCCACCCAACACCATGACTTCTCTAGTGCTGGACTATTGTAACAGGGTCAGCACCGTCCATGACTTACTAAAAATACCCATGACGAAAATGTAGCCTTAGCCATGAGGCCAGAACTTTCACAGACCATTGCTTCTGGGTAGGAACACAAGCACATTATGACGGAAACGTGGGATGACTAGCCATGACCCCAGAACTTTCACATGAAGAAACACACATTCATGGAACTGAGTAAGGTGCTTCCCTGGCGCTTAAGAGACAGACCACCCAGATGTGAGAACGAATAATGGTTTAGAAGTGCGTTTCTATTGCACTGTGTAAACTGCCAACTTCAGACTGCTGCAGATCTGTTGGCAATCAGACAAGATGCCGACTTCTCCCCTGCTTCTTCAGCGTGGATACCCTCTAACACACTGTGCTCTTCCCGGGATGTTTAAGGGAACAGCTCTTGTGAATTGGAGACAAACTTGTGGACCAGGCTAGAGCCATCCTCCTCTGCCTTTCCCTCTCCTTGCTGTCTGGGCTAGGTCACATCTCCATGGACATCCAAATTCTGAACCCACACGCCTCCTAGCTCCACAAATGAGTCCAGGCTGAAACGGGTCTACGTGCTCCTCACAGGGCTGCTCAGAGCACAGTCCATTTCATTGTAAAATGAACATGTTGCTGGGGCACTACCACACTTCTTATTCTTTTTCCTGGTCTTCCAATAGCTCACCTCGAGCCCCTTTATTCTCTCTCTGCACTGCTGTTTGGTCTGCTCAATCCTGTGATCAGCCTGCAGCTCCTCAGATATACCTTTTGTACAGTTTGACATTCCTCTTTGTACAGTTAAAGATGTGGGTTTACTTCAGTCCAAAGCTGCACCAAGAAGATTCTGGTGCGTTTGTAAGGCCAGGAGGCTGCATACCAATACACATGCTTCTTAGGGGCCACTGTTTCAAACACTGGGGATAGGATAGCTGGGGAAACCGCAAGCAGGGTGGGACTATGCACTTTCTTGAGAAGAAGGAAGTGAAGGTAGACCATTTCTGGTCAGGGCTCAGGGAGATGGCAAGATAGAACACATGAATATGTACCCAACGGGCTTATGGGAATTAATTGAAGGACCATCGTATCTCAATTGTTGAGCAGCTACAGACAGGGCGTCTCCAGGTACCAGCTGAGCAAGCAGGTGCTTGGGGCGGCACGTTGGGCTCTTCGGTGGCGGGTCCCTGTCCCTCTTGGAGGGAAGCACCTGCCGCCAAATTGCCACCGAAGAAGAAAGCGGGGCAGTGGAGCTGCTGCTGATCGCAATCGCGGCTTTTTTTTCTTTTTTGCCGCCGTTTGGGGTGGCAAAAACCCTGGAGCCGGTCCTGGCTACAGATACCCTTGTTTTAACTATGCTGACCTTGTGGTAGCAACGTGTTAAAAGCTATCTTGTGGTCTGCCCTATTGTTCCGAGTGTGATGGCTGCCCCACTGTAAGACTGTCTGAATGAATACCGTGTTGGGAGGGCCGGGGGGACGATGACCCAGGGTTGATCATGAGGTTAACATACAGTGAAGATAAAGCTTAAGATGTGTACTTAAACACCACTTGTAATCAGGCAGTAAATAAGGACTGCAAGACAGCTTAGAGCACTTACTTCTCTGGTGCTTTCTTTGTGAACATAGATCCATTTTTCACGATAAAAACCTAAAAACAAATAAATTAATGTAACAATTTTAACTTTCAGCACATTGGGTAATAATTATTACATAAGTTACACAAATGTATCATTCTTGATAAAACTCTGCAAATGAGAGGTTTTTTTAAGATATTAAGATGAAGGCTACTTACAAAAGTTTGAAACAGCTGATGGATAAACAGTTCCAAAAGTACCTAAGTGACTTAGGCACTTACAAAAATTTTATACCATGTAGTAAATTACACATATAAAAAAACTAAACAAAAAGAAAATTATTTAGGTTGCAAAGCCAAGCATTCAAAAGTAAGGAAACTCCAGATTTTAGGCGGCACCAGCAAGCTATATTCTGCCCTCTTGTGAGTATATTTTAGGATACAGTTTTAATTACATGATCTCATATTTTACACAGGGCCCCACCCTCATTCTGTGCACATACTCTGCTGTCTCCCCAGGAATAGTCTTTGTCCCAGGGTTCCTCAACCCCAAACAATTTGTGCCCCCCCTCCAGTGTTCTGTATGCCCCTTTCTGTCCCTCCATGCTCTGTGTCTTTAAGGATTGTGGATCACTGTATCCCCCAGGTTTTTTTAAAAATCATTAAGTACCCTAGATGCTGTGATTAAAAGTAAAGGGGGGGGGGGGGGGGAAATCCATAAAAATTCATTTTTCCAAGAGCTGTTTCACTACCGACAACTTGAATTAAAATTACATACAAGATTAGCACATGCTTATAAAGGCAGTAACTAAAAAGTAAGCTTACGTATTCAGAAGAACCTCAGTTTAAAGTAAAATTCCCCCAGAAAAAGAAAATAAAAGCAGCGTCAGTAGACTTTGATTATTAAAGTGATTTCACAATTCACAAATGTAATTTCATGGGATCATCAAGATCTTATGCTCACTGATAATGATAGAGTAGTTTAGAAAAGCTGTATCATTTATGTATGCATTATTAATACTGAGTTTTTGTAAACGTAGTACTAATAAGGATTAGCGAATTATGCCCTTATGAGTAAGCTTAAAGAGAAATATTTAAGTACTTCAAAGTTATAAAACATCGTCCAAACTAGAACTAAAAGCAATCTAGTCTTACATTGTGATTTTGTGTTATTCCGAAAATGGTCTTTTTTCCTTTTCTTGGCTGCAAATTCACAATCTTCAGTTCTGTAGATTTCTTCATCATCATCAGTTAAGATGCTGAAATAAAACACACATTTAACTAAAGAACTGTCTAATGATAAGTATTTAACTATAGAGGGCTTGCACCTCACTCTGCCAATTGGAAATTAACAATTTAAAGAGAATATTATGTCAGGGACCTTAGCAGAGAAATTGTCATGTTCAGCACCTCCTCTCTCATTTTCATAATTGTGTAGTATCCTTGTTTCAAATATATAATAGCTTCCATAGGAAATTCATATTACGGACATATTTAAAACCTTAAAAAGTGTAATTTAGGAGGTGGAACTAATGAGGAGCCAGCACTATATGATCAAACACCTTTCTTCAAACTGCTATTGTGTGTGCATAGATCACCACTGGCTGATGGACTACAGTCTGGAAACCACTGCAGTATATCAAGGTTCTCAGATTCCAAGGCCAGAAAGGACCACTGTGATCATCTAGTTTGCCCTCCTGTGTAACACAGCCCATAGAAATTCCCAAAGTAATTCATAGAGCATCCAGTCTTGATTTAAAAATTGTTTGTGATGGAGAACACCTCACGACTCCTGGGAAATTGCTTCAATGATTACTCACTCTCACTGTTAAAAATGTATAGCTCATATCCAGTCTGAATTTGTCTAGTTTCAACTTCCGGCCATTAAAATGAGGTCATACCTTTCTCTGTTAGACTGAAGAGCCCATTATTAAATATTTGTTCCCCATGTAGGTACTTATAAACTGTAATCAAGTTACCCCTTCTCATTCTCTTTGTTAAGCTACATAGATTGAGCTTCTTCGGTCTATCGCTATAAAGCATGTTTTCTAATCCTTTAATCTTTCTTGTGGCTTTTCTTTGAAATCTCTCCAATTTATCAACATCTTTCTTGAATTGTGGATACCTGAACTGGACACAGTATTCCAGCAGTGGTTGTACCAATGCTAAACAGAGAGGTAAAATAACTTCTCTACTCCTATTTGAGATACCCATTTATGGATCCAATGATTGCATTAGCCATAGCATTGCACTGGGAGTTCATGTTCAGCTGATTATCCACCATGACCTCCAAATCTTTTTCAGAGTCGCTCCCTTCCCAGGATAGAGTCCCCTGTCCTGAATGCATGGCCTACATTCTTTGTTTCTAGATGTAGGCATTTACTTATAGCCATATTAAAACACATTGTTTTATTGCACCCAGCTTACCAAGTGATCCAGATTGCTCTGTGTAGGGTACCTGTCATCTTCATTATTTGCCACTCCCACAATTTGAGTCATCTGCAAACTTTATCAATGATGATTTAATGTTTTCTTCCAGGTCATTAATAAAAATGTTAAGCAGCATATAGTAAAGAACCAATCTCAACACCCTTAACACCACACCATTTAAAGATGATTCGCCATTTAAAACTACGTTGTGACACTTATGAGTTAGTCAGTTTTTAATCCATTTAATGTGTGCCAAGTTAATTTTATATCATTCTAGCTTTTTCAATCACAATATCATGCGATACCAAATCAAATGACGTACAGAAATTGAAGTATATTACAATTAACACACTATTTCCTTTATCAACCAAGCTTGTAAGATCATCAAAAAAAAAAAAAAAAAAAAAGGTAATGAGTTAGTTTGACAGAATCTGTTTTTTCATAAACCCATGCTGATTGGCATGAATTATATTATTCTCCTTTATTTCTTAACTGAGTCTGACATCAGCCACCTCATTATCTTGATTGGGATCGATGTCATACTGACAGGCTTATAATTACCCAGGTCATCCTATTTACCCTTTTTAAACATTAGCACAATATTAGCTTCCTTCCTGTCTTCTGGAACTTCCCTGATGTTCCAAGACTTAGTGAAAGCAACTTTAAGGTCCAGTAAGCTCCTCAGCCCGCTCTTTTAAAACTCTTGGGACACAAGTTATCAGACTTGCTGATTTAAAAAGTCTAACTTTGGTAGCTGCTGTTTAACGTCCTGCTGAGATACTAGTGGAATGGAAAGAGTGATATCAGTTACCCCCTCCCCCCCAAATACAGAAGAGACATATTTATTGACCCTTTCAGCCTTTTCTGCATTATTATTGATTTTGTCAGAATGCGCAGTTCCTTGAATCTAAATGCTTTGTCCAATTTACCCAATTTCATCCGAATTTATTTTTGGACGGAAACCGAGTTCCAACAATGTCAGAGTGTCCCGTTTTGACACTTTCTGAATGAAACATTTTGATATTTTTTGTTTTGAAACAACTTTTTGATTTTGAATTTTTTTACTTTATATACTATAATTCAACAAAGCATTTTAAAAGTCAAAACCAAAACTTTTCAATCTTGTCCAAACAAAACATTTTGATCAACCCAAAATGATTTCTTTCTGAGTTTTCCTTCAGGGAGAATTTCTAAGTTTTGGGTTTTCATTCTGATGGAGAATAAAGCCATATTTCAAAAACTTGAAATTCTCCACGAAACAGAATTTCTGTCCTCCATACAGTTCTACTCCTATGGTATTTACAAACATTGTTCTGCCATAGTGCTCAAATGGAGGCAAGTGGATTTCTTCAGGGTTGGCTTCTTTTTAAAAGGATTTGCAGTCAATATTGTCAGTTGCCATCACTGGGGACTAATAACCACCAGCACTAGGAACAAGTTGTTGATAGTTTATTGTCTATAGCTGGTTTATGACCTACAGCTGATTTTAATGATATTGTGTTATCTGTATTGTATAAACATTATACATCATAAACCCGCCAACGTGGACTTGGCTATATGTTAGTTTAATTCCCTTCCAACCTTGAACAAGCAGCTCAAAGTTCAGCTGAGGTATAAGGAAGTAATGGCCTGTCTTTCAGGGAGCACATTCCTGAGCAAAGGAGTCAAGCAGCAGAATCAGAAGAAAAGATTTCTTGGGCTTGAATTTCCCCTGTGGAACATGCTCTTAGAGGTTAATAGTGCTCTACCTAAGAGTCCAGCTTCTCTCTGGAATCCAGCCCTGTCACTCACAAGCACAGCAGAGTACTTGACATTGGTTCTTTGGCTCCATTATATCCTCATTGACAAACACTTCTCAAGAGAGAAGAAAATCCACCTTAATTGTACGACTGTGACACAGCTCAATTCCTACCACGTATGTTTGTCTTTTTTTACTCTAGATTTAGCATTCTCGTCAGATGATTGGGCCGAAGTTTGATTCTCATGTAAGAGTAGGGTCACCAGACAGCAAGTGTGAAAAATCGGGACAGAGATGGGGGGGGGGGGGGGAATAGGAGCCTATATAAGAAAAAGACCCAAAAATCGGGACTGTCCCTATAAAAGCGGGACATCTGGTCACCCTATGTAAGAGAAGGAGAAATAATGCTCCCTAAAGCCAGGCAAAAATGGTGCAGACCTTTCTACAACACAGCTCTGTCAAAGCACCTTATTCCTGATCTGCATGCAGCTCCACCTGCTTCCCTAGTCCTCAGCCCCACACAACTTTGCCAGTGCACCTCAAACAGCTGGTCTGCAGTTCCTATAATTATGATATAACATAACGTTAGTGTCTTCGATACAAAAGTACACCTCTACCCTGATATAACACGACCCGATATAACATGAATTCGAATATAACACGGTAAAGCAGTGCTCCGGAAGGGGCGGGGCTGCGCACTCTGGTGGATCAAATCAAGTTCGCTATAACATGGTTTCACCTATAACGCGTTAAATTTTTTGGCTCCCGAGGACTGCGTTATATCGGGGTAGAGGTGTATTTCAAAATGCTTTACCAAAGTTAAACAACAGCCAAGGAAGAGAAAAATGCAGGGGCAAAGGTAAGGGAGAAAACAATGGTTTGTAGAGGAGATTGAAATTCAGATTATTCTGTTATTTTTAAAGAGACTAAAGCTATGCTAAACTCTGAACAGAGACAAAAAGGACAAGGGAACCTGCCCCAACACATTTACAGTCTGCATTTAGCAGTGATGCAATGGGTAATAAACTGCAAGGTGGGTTTGGAGTGAAGTGGAGTATGGCAAGGATAATAGATCACCTTGTGATTACATTACTATCTACTCTATTGCAGTTCTATTCAAATTCTTCTAACATGTCAGCAAAATAGTAATTAAAGGGAGAACAAGTCAATATAGGTTATCTGGACTTTCAAAAAGCCTTTGGCAAAGTCCCCCACATGACTATTAAGGAAACTAAGTCGTGGAGTGGAAGGTAAAGCACTGTGTGAATTAAAGAGGAGTTAAGAAAAAGAAGACAAAAAATAGAAATAAATGGCCAATTTGTAGCATGGCAAAAGATAAACAGTGGGGCAACTTAAGATTTTATTATTAATGATCCTGAAGAGGAGGTGTGCATTCAAGTAGCAAAATTTGCAAATGACATAAAATTATTTAGGTTAGTCAAGGCCAGAAAAGACATGATCATCAGAGGGACCTCGGAAAGCTAGAAAAATGGGCCATATGATGGCAGATAAAATTCAGGCATATAATCACAGCAATGTAGGGATGGGAGGAAACTCAAGAGGTCATCTAGTCCACCCCCCTGCACTGAGGCAGGACCAAGTATACATAGACCATCCCTGACAGATGCTTGTCTAATCTCTTCTTTAAAACGTCTAATGATTGGGATTCCCCAACCTCCCTAAGTAGCCTGTTTCAGTGCTTAAGCTTAACTATCCTTATACGTAAAAAGTTTTTCCTAATATACAGCCTAAATCTTAATATACAGCTTAAGTCTCCCTTGCTGCAAACAAAGCCAATTCTTGTTCTATCATTGGTGGACATGGAGAACAACTGATCACTGTCCTCTTTACAACAACTTTTTACATATGTGAAGACTTAGCTCACCCGAGCCTTCTTTCCTTTGGACTAAACATGCCCAGTTCTTTCAATCTTTCCTCATAAGTCATGTTTTCCAACCTCCTACTTTTGTTGCTCTATTCTGGACTCTCTCAAATTTGTCCACATCTTTCTTAAAGCGTGGTGCCCAGAATTGGACATAATACTCCATGAGGCCTTACCAGTGCACAGTAAAGTGGGACAATTACCTCCCATGTCTTACATATGACTGCCCTGATAATACATCCCCAGAATTACATTTCCCTTTTTCACAACAGCATTGCATTGTTGACTCATATTCAATTTGTGATTCACCTTAATTCCCAGATCCTTTTCTACAGTGCTGCTGCCCCGCCAGTTATTCCCAATCTGGTTTTGTGCATTTGATTTTCCTATCTAAGTGTAGTATTTTGCACTTTCCTTTATTGAATTTTATCCTACTGATTTTAGGCCAATTCTCCAGTTTATCAAGGTAATTTTGACTTTTAATTCTGTCCTCCAAAGTGCTTGCAACCCCTCCCAGAGTGGTGTGATCCACAAATATTGTAAGTGTACTTCCACTCTATCATCCGGGACAGACCTCTTGTACCTTCCCGATTCTGCCCTCTGTTCTTTCCCCTTGTTAATATTAATTGTGTGAAGCATCTGGCCACAATTTACCTTTTTAGCGATGAATGAAGCAAAAGTGGCATTAAATACTTATTTTGTCAGTGTTCACAAATACAAGGTACTGTACAATAAGAAATAATTTGATGTATTCATAGACGTTGAATTCTAAATTAACTGTAACTAAAAAAAAAAAAAAAAAAAAAAAAAGACCAGGGCAAGAGTATCTCAAGCACTTTGGTAAGAGTCAACTAGAAGGCTAAGCATGGGGGATGGGCAGAAGAGAAGCATGTCAAGGAAGGGATAGACCATGGCATATTTGAGAGAGTTACACAAATTACTAGCAAAGACGCATGTCCACCTCATGCAGTAGGTGGTGAGAACAGGGAGCAAAGGGCAGAGAAAATAGGGTCAAGCCATAGGAAAGGAAGTCAAGAGAAGAAGTTGTTTTCTTAAGGGGTGGATGTCAGAAATGCCCAGGGATGACAAGAGAATTAGAATTAAATGGAGAGGGAGGCATCTGGCTCTGAGGCAAGTGTGAGCAGAGTAGGTAGAAATGAGAGTGGAAGTTTCCAGCATCTTTGGAAATGTGGGGGGAGTAGGAAGTACACTTTGGAAAGCAGGGCTTTGGAGCTTTGCTCCGGCTCCGCTCCAGCTCCAGGCAAAAAACCTGTGCTCCACTGCTCCGCGCTCTGGCATCCGCTCCAAAGCCTTGTTGGAAAGAACCCTCTGTTGTTACAGTCAGGTCATACACTGCTCTGTCAGTGCCCTTCAGTCCTCCCCTGAAACACTCCCTTCTATTCCAGTCCTGGGCAGGGGCCACTCTATAGGCAAACAAAGCAGCTGCCTAGGCTGTAAGGATAAGGCCTTTGTCTGCAGCCATATTGTAAGGCCTAAAGCTGAAGGCCTTCGTCTGCAGCCAGATTAAAAGACAGCCAAGCAGCAGCCATTAGCTAAGAAGCAGGAAGTCACATCCTCACATTCCATCTAAATTATGTAAAAACAATGGAATATCCGGCTGTTTAGAAGGAGACCCCGTCCTAATGGCACCCACTATCGCCAGATAAAGAAAGAAACAGATCTTAAGATGGTTAAAGAAAACTTAGTTTGATAGCATTCTATCTCTCAAGAAATCACTTATCAATAGCTGTAGCTGTGAAATCCTCATTTCTTTATTGTTTTGTCATTATGGTCCCCACTTTCCTATTTTTTATCTGTAAGATCTCTGTCTGGTTCTTTAATTCTTTCTCTCCGTTACATAATTAATTTTGCTAGGTGTAAATTAATTAAGGTGGTGGGGTAGGACTGGTTAAAGAATTGTGTGACACTATGTTGGGATTGGTTAATAAAATTTTAGTATAAGGATTGCTTAAAGTATAACTAAAAAGGATTCAAATTTCACTATATAAACTGGGGTCCAAAAGGGAAGTTCTTTGGCACCAACTCCAGGACACAACCCCAAAGACCAGAGCTGCCAGACCTCAGCACTCTGCCAATGACACTGTGCAGAAACTGGAGTCCCCCAGATGGACCTGATCCTGACTGGTCATCAAGAAAAGTTCATCTGCCTTATTGGGAGTGGTGAGCAGTGTACGTATAGCATGTGCATTCTGTTTTTTGGTGATTGTTAATAGAGGTTAAGGATATTAGTGTGTAAGGCTCTTTCACTGGTAAAAGGTCCTGCACGCCTGCAGAAGCAGTATACAACCGGAGCCCTAGGTATTGGGAAAGGTTGTGAGTAAATTGTCCAGGTTAGTTACACCCTGAGCCCTACGAATTGGGTAAGAGTAGATGCTTTTCACCTGGAGCCCTACAAATTGGGAAAAGGTGGGGGTGCCTAAATTAACTGGGTTAGGCCTGAAGCCCTACGGTCTGGGAAAAGGTGGGGTGCCCTAATGTGTGCAGGTAACAAAGCAGCAGATTCTGCCTAGGGCAGCAGGGCCAAACCTGAGTGGTCCTATGACCACATGCACCAGGTTGCAATGCCACCCACTCAAATTTCACCCAGCCGTCCTCCCATCATGAGGTGGTGGCCAGGCCAAACCTGAGTGAGTGGCACTGCGACCTGGTGCGTGGGCCCTCCACTTCTGCCATAACCATTGAACCATCAGAAGGCTCACTGCACCCCCATAGAAAGTCCTTGTCCTCTTGGCTGAGAACCTCTGTTCTAGGGTGTAGGATGCAGAGTGGCACACCGAAGTTTCGCCTAGGGTCGTACACTGTCTTGAGTGGCCTCAATCACTCTGCTAAAGCCCCTCTATCCTACCCATAACCAACTAAGATCCAATAATCAAACCCGTGTATCTTCAGTTAATGAGCTCCTTGCTCATACTAATCTAATGAAGCACCCAGAGCACCAACCTCTCCATAAGAACACAAATGATAAGCACCCTCACAAAGTGACCCCCAAATCAAGTACATGCCCCTTAATATGCTTAAAATATTGCAAATATAGGTAGATATGAGTGGCCAATGGAAACCCAGTGACTTGTCAGTCAAAAGAACATTCAGGAGATGGGAAAAACAACTCTGGATCCACAAGGGCCAGTGAGAATGTTCTCAAAGTGGGCCTAATCTGATCTGAAATAAATGGAAAGATTTCCATCCACTCTAACAGACACTAAAATAGTGCAGTGTTTTTCATGTGCACTGGCCCCTACTTTCTAGCATTTCCCTTCTCTAACCTTCCCAGTCTCCCATTAGATTTGTTTCAGGCTCTGTGTACAATGTGTGACATCCACTTTCATCATCTATCACTCTGAATCATTTCTGAAGATAAAACTCTGCCTTTTTCATTTCCTCCTTTTGGGTCAGGGCTGTCTCCATGCCTGCTGCCACAGCCTCCTCACACTAGCTGCTCTCATGGCCCTTCTTACTTCCTGCATCACCAGTGAGACTGTCCTTGAATTTCCCTGCAAGTCACAATCACAGCATCTCTAATCAGCCCAAGAATCTCTCAGGTTTAGTAACAAAACCACCATTGACTGATTACACAGCAGAGTTGTGCTGTTAATCCAGCATTAAAGCCACAGGGAAACGGGGTTTTCTTTCTGATACGTAGCCTGACCCAGCTACTAAATGGCTACAAAATTCTGTAGGCAACAGTGCTGTCAAACGATATGGGTCATAAACCAGGGCCCTAGCTACTGAGACAGACATCTCAATAAAGGATCAACTAATCAGTCTCTTGAATTTCCCTAAAGGCCTCAAGAAGTATCAGCTTCTGACCCTCCTGGGATATGCTCTAACCAGGGGGATGTCTCAGTCCAGAGAGAGTAGTGATCATTAACTGTCAGTAATTAACAGTTCTTAAAACAAAGGCTGAAGAATATGCCTGCCTCCAAAACTGGCCCACAACCAAAGGGTCTGGGTGGGGATGGGAAGTGGGGGAAAACAACAACAAAAACTGAAGAAAGAGTCCGCTAAATCCAAATCTCATCCACAGTCTTGATCCACGTCAAACTCTAGATCAGAGTCCTAGATTAATCCCAAACACCCTGATGTCTAAGCAGGGCCGGCTTTAGGAAGTGTGGGGCCCGATTCCAACAGTTTTGACGGGGCCCCGACAGGGATGACTAAAAAAAACAACACACGTAAAAAAACACGTGGGGTTTGTACTCACCGGGTGGCGCTCCTAGTCTTTGGCAGCGGGTCCTTCACTCGCTCCGGGTCTTCGGCGGCACTGAAGGACCTGCCGCCAAAGTGCCGCCAAAGACCCAGGGCGCTGCCAGGTGAGTAAAAATTAAAAAGGTGCCTCTAGCCAGGGAAGGGATTCTCTGCCACTTGCCCCCCACTCTGGGCGGCCCTGCCACTGGGCGCAGGGCCCTCTTAGGCACGGGGTCCGATTCGGGGGAATTGGCCTAAAGCCGGCCCTGTGTCTAAGTGTGCAAGTCTGTTGATTTTAAACATATAGTTTGCTTACACACAATTGCACTGGCAGGAACGTCAGCTGTATGGACTAGGAATTGTTATCCGTCCCCTGTCTCTCTGGCAGGTAATTGTTATTAAGATAACAAAGTTGAGAAGCTTAAAAAACCCAAAGTCAGCTAACACAGATTCTCACAGTCACCTTTAAACTGTGATCAGAAAAGTGACTATGTAAAAACAGGCTCTTCTTACTCACCATCTCCACTCCCTATATGTCACTGAGTCATATTGGCTGACTACAATGACACAAACAAATTTTTACTCCTATCAGGCCTGAAGCTGTTAAGAATAACAGAGTGCCAGAAATGTGCCCAACACTTTATTAAACAAATACTAAGACAATATCCCTCCCTGGAGAGCCTGAATTGAAGCACAAAAACAGTCGTGGACCAAAAGTTGGGCACAAGAGCATATGGAACCATAGTTATTGAGATGGGTGAAGGAAGAAAAGGGGTCTAAGCAGAGTGAGGAGGATTGGTGACAGGTGGTGGGCAGAAGGTGCCTTCGATTTTGTCTCACACAGCATTGACAGAATCAACAGCTATATTCTTGTTTGAGAGGCAGTAAAAGCCCAGCTGGAGTCTCAGCTCTCAGATGGAGTTTGCAGAATCAGCAGAGAGAGAAACTGTCTTCTGACATGTAACTTGAGCATACTGGATCCAGAAGGAATAAATATGCAACTGCTTTCCTCTCCCCAACCAACTCTCCCTACCCGAACCAAACCAACCCCCCTAACATTCACATATGCAAATCAACAGAGGAAGTATACAAATCAATCCAAAGTCAGCCCCACCCAAGGAAAACACACCTGACAAAAAGTACCAATGTATCAAATTGTTTGGGTTAATTTTTCTCCTTCCTTACCCAGAAATGAAATGACCAGAAATAATAACTTACACTGTGGGATAATTTAAGTTTAAAGTAAGAACTAAAAGACCAACAAAAGGGAGGAGAAAGAGAAAAAAGGTTGTGAACAGCTAAGCGGAAGGGTTGCTACAAACCCCTAGAAAATTTCCTGTGGGGGCCAAACCTGTGCTAGCCCTGGTAGATGGACCAGAGGGGACTTAACAGGCCTTCTCCTATCTATATTACAAGTTGTTTCATTGCATGATCATGCAACAACTGTGTACAGTTGTGCAACATTCCAGAGTCTGTACATGCATCTATGGCCAGAGTAAGAGATGCAGCTTATTAATTATTCCTTGTTAAGCACTGACCATAGGCTCAGCTCTGTAAATACACAGAAGATATGGTCTCTGCTCTGAGGCACTCAGACCTTCGCTACTTGGGAAAGTTTTATCAGCATATCCCACCACTGTGTAAACACCCTTATACTAGAATAAGAACATCCACAATGGAGGGGTGTGTGCGTGTGATACTGGGAGAACTTTATCTGTTTAAAATCACACCTTAGTTCATACCGAAAAACAACTTTCCTGGGTAGACCAGGACTGAGGCCTGGTCTCTAAACAGGTTATGCACGAGTAAAACTAGGTCAATCAGGGGTGTGATTTTTTACAAAACAATTACATCTATACCTTTATTGGTTTCAATTAATACCGTAAGTTAGAGCAGTGCAACTCTCTCCTGGGGACAAACCCCTAGCCCCAAAGTTGCACAGTTACAGTGGTACAACCCCTCCAGTGTGGACACAGGTACATCGATATTAAGATGTCTTACCCCACTATTGCTTATTTCCCTTTCCTTGTGGGAATAAAAACTTTTCTGGTATAAACCCCTTTATACCTGTGTAACTGCGTCCACACTAGAGAACTTGTACCCCTTCAGCTATACCAGCCCTGCCAGTGTTTGATCCATGACAATACTGTATCTGCTCTGCTAAATGCAAAGAATAAAATGCTAATGCAAAGTAATGAGGTTTGTAACACAATGCACATTTTTATGCCTTGATCTAAGTGCTTCATCCACTACTTGAATACATTTTAACACAAATTACAACATATCTATTGTGCTAAATTGTGATTTATTTTAAAGCAAAGGTGTTACAATTATGTCTAAGATACAGAAAACTTAGCAAGACAGTGATACAATTCTCCCAAAACAAAGATTTAGAGAGTTATTTTGCAGAAGGGAAATTTCTGACTGAAGGGTAGTTTTTACACAACTACTGCTTAAGAAAAAACAGTAGTTGTTTTTACCTTTTAAGGTAGTAAATCCTTCTTGGAGAGTGATCAAATGAGAGACGCGATACAGATCAGATAACTTTAAAAGCAGCAATTCTGACCAAGGGCAGATTTTATTGCCTGATTTATTTAATTACCCACTGATTTTACAGCCAATAATATTGAACAGTAAACCACATGAGACTGTTTCAGCCAGTCATTCAAGACAAGAAACTGGAAATGTAATATTATACATTAATGTCAAAACACAAATAAAAAACCCCTTAGTTTAAGTTATACAAGTAAGGGAGTAAAGGCATTTACAAATAAACAGATTTAATAAAATATCTGCCTTATTGATAAAAATTTAATACCTGTCACTGATTTGGCTGAGCTCCTCCAGCTGGACACTTGCCAGACTGCTGTGAGGAGATCCAATCCTGAATCCCATCTGCCCCTAGCTTGATGGTGTTAGGCAGAGCTTAGGCACTGTCCCAGGCTTTGCGCCTCTAGGCACGCACTCCAGGTAGCAGACCTCATGTCCGACACTACTTTTTGTAGTGGAAATCCTGCAGTCCAATTGCCTAAGGCCCTGCAACTAGTGATGTCTTCCCATTGCCTCCTGCAGCAGTTTCTGAGTGTTCCTCAGAATCTCACTAAAGCTGGGAACCTTCTGTTTGCAGTTCAACTCTTAGGGGTACAAAATATTGAAAGCAAACAGAGAGACAGACTTTGTACAAGATTATCAAATATCATCACTCTTCACTTATGTAGCACAAGAAATATATAGATCTATATTTAAAAAAACAAAAACAAACAAACAAAAAAACAACAACAATGACCACACCTGTGTGCTTTTCCCTACTTCAGGTTCCTTGCCATTCTGAAGATTTCTTTGGGCTTGGCCAGAGCTTTCTGCAGTGTCTGGGATCCTTCTCCTGCAGCTCATGGGTCTCTTCAAAATCATGGTGCATTCCTAGGTTGGCTAGCTTTCTCTGCCTTGACTGGTTCCGCAAACACACACAACCCTCCCACAAAAGCATGCCAATTTCTTCCCATCTCCTGCCCAAAGTTTCCTGTCTCAATTAATCTCTTGAGTTTATATGTCCCACCAACAGCACCTGGTTCCTTTGTTGTAATTGCTGGGAATTTTCTTCTTTCCACTTCTCCAACCCCCTGCAGAGAGACACAGTTGAACTGGTTCTCCTGGGCTTCAGCCAACCCATTGTGCCAAAGTGCTTCCACCTGACTAGGTGACCATTACAAGACTAACAATCCATCACTGTATGTAGTCTGGGAGAGACATGCTACAGCTGTCACCAAATGGTGTATTTCACATCAGCATAGAGGCATTTAATAGTACAACATCTTCATAACTACCACCACAATTCACAAGTTCTACATAAACAGATTCCCCAAATTTGTCACAACTTTAAATGACGTGTATATATAGTCCAGAGGGTGACCCAAGAAGATTATCTGTAGAACTATATTAGATGCTGTGATCATGCTGTTTTGCAATGGTTTTATATACTTAAAATATTCTTGAGAAGCAAAAAATTAGAGTCCTTCCTGCTCCCATTCCTCTTTTTATCACATTTATTTAAAACAAAGAAAAAAACTACTCACCTGTACATTAAAAACTTTTTTTTTTTTAAAAGCTTGGAAAAAACTCCATAGCACAGCATAAAGTCAATGCAGTTTCTTAAAGTAAGGCTTTGCTTTCCAGGTCGGAAGATAACTAGAGGAAACTGCAACGCTAACCATACAAAGACATAAAGATAAGCATGAGTCTTTACTTTTCAAAACACTGATAACTAAGATTGTCTTCACTGTGAAGGCAGCCAACCTTGTGTAGATAAGCAGAATCGCTAAAGCTATAGGACACTGAAGCTCAATAATAAGTAAAATTGCTTTTATTTCCCCAGCATCATTCTTTGATAGAAAAAGTGTATACAAGCCTTATACCACTCATGAGTATTCACTTTTATTAAAACAGCTGAGTTTGCCATATGAATCTATTTTTCATTGTCAGTGTAGATTTAAGAAATGTCAGCAATAGCCTAGATGTTGTAAATCACCTGCGCAAGTAAAAGCGCATTTGAAAACAACCCATGCCTAGGCATTAAATGGCAAACATTAAATTACATCAATCCATGGCTATTTGTTGATACTAGTTAAATCCAGGATTGAGCGTTAAACTACTTTTTATCAAAGTGACATAACTCAGGGTACCAAAAGCTTTAAGAGGAAGATCTTTTTCACACCAGAAATATTGTCCTATTCAGCAAAAACTATGTTTAGCTTTTGCCCTGCAGAAATTCAAGTCACAGAAACAGACTCTTTTAGACTTTCAGAGCTGAACTAAGTATCAGAGGGGTAGCCGTGTTAGTCTGAATCTGTAAAAAGCAACAGAGGGTCCTGTGGCACCTTTAAGACTAACAGAAGTATTGGAGCCCATTACTTGCCTCTGATGAAGTGGGCATTCACCCACGAAAGCTTATGCTCTAATACTTCTGTTAGAGAAGAGCTAAGAGTCCAATTTAAACAGAAAACGAGATTTTGGACTCTAATCCTGCAATGTGCTCTGGCAGACAAACCCCTGTGCTTCTGAAAATTTTACTTCTTCAAATTTTAAGTAGAAAGTACAAATGAATTTCTTGGTAAAGTGGGGAGCCCATAAACCTACAAATAGTGTAGCATATAAAAATGCCAGACGATGGGCTTCCTTCACAGAGTCATAATATAGTAACAGTGCTCTCATAAGGACTTTGCGTAAAGCCGTGTTAAGAAGTAATTTAAACATTAGAAATACTTGACAGGACCATCCAAAACCACATAAATCACTCCACTAGTGAAACATGCTTCTTTCAGCACACAGTGACAACCAGCAAATGGTCTGTAAGTGAGTGAACCAAAACCCACTAAGAGCTTGTTAGCTGCAACTGAACACAATATGAGAGAATGGTATGTTAACTGCAACACACAGACTAGAGATACCTCACAAAGAGAGAGTGCTTGTTACAGCAAATTTATTTCATGCCCCTGTAGTATTAACTGAGACTAGGACCAAATCTACAGATGCCTCTCTAATACCACAGCCCTTCTTTTGTTGACAAAACACCTAACTAATGGCAAACTATTTCCTGCAGAGCAAAAACCAATGCTTTTTTTTTTTTTTTTTAAATGGCCTAACCGGTAAGATGCTTTGTCAAGGCTGATTCCCCACTCTGACACTTTGAGTGCAGAAGGTGGGGGCCCACAAGGATTCTAAAAATTAATACTGGCCACTCCAGGCTGGTATTAAACTCCCAAGGTCACTGCTTCTCTCTGACCTTGGATGGGTAGATGCTGCCACCACCCAAGAGCAAAAAAAAAAAAAAAAAAAAAACCCCTTTGGACCCAGGAAGGCGCACTTGGGAATTCCTCCCTGTGGGGTACCCTCAAGCCCTTTCACCCCCAATCCAGGGAAGGGTTGAGAAAGAAAACAATGGAAATCAGCTGTTGCCACCAGCTAATTAAACAACATATGCACAAACCCCTTAGGACACACACACAAAAAAAAAACAATCTTGTTCTTAAAAAAGGTAAATGTTATTAAAAACAAAAAGAAAGAAAATACATCTGGAACTTAGGCTATTTCTAGATTTTAAAAGAGCAAATATAATAATCAACTATCAAGAATGGTTTTCTTGAGGTCCAGCTTAATGGTTACAAGCAAAACAAAAGCATTTGGAGGTTAGCACAGAGAAGTCCATAAGCCTTACAGAAATAAAAGAGAGAAACCTATTCACGTCTTTCTAGACATTTCCTGAGCTACTTACATATCTGGGGGGTTCAAATTGAGTAGTTCTAGGTATGATCTGGTGATTTTCATACCTGGTTTACAGCTTTTTACAGCATAGATTCAGCCCTGTTTCTGCTTTGTCCCCTCTCTCCAGAGAACAACAAATAGACAGATAAAGGGAAAGTTCTTTCCCAATTTTAAAAACTTCAAGCCCTCCCATTAGCTCGTTTGGTCAGGTGCCCACTCTCTTCCTTTTACCTATGATTTTTTTTTAACCCTTTACAAGTAAAGCAAGTAGAGAATAGCTACTAACAGATTTTTGTAGCTAACTGGCTGGCTAGGTGTCCATAAAAGGGAGCTCTCCCCTCCACTCCCCCTTCATTTATCACAGGCTCTAAGTAACAAAGGAGGAAACCCTTTCTTTATTAGCCCATCTCTACTGACTTAAAACATACCAGCCCTTTTTTTTTTTTTTTTTTTTACCTGTAAGACATATGTAAGAGTTGCACTCAATGTAGTGGTAAAGTAAAGTTCTATCTGGGAGATATTCACACACAGCTCCCACTTTTCAGCCATTCTGCACTGTTCACAGGACTGCATGGTTTTCTCCAAAATTCCTCTTCCAGGAAAAAAAAAAATATTCTCAAGGGAATGATATGCCTTTAGGAGGAATTTGCAGAGACAAACTGCAAGAGATATGTCAATGTTCAGCCAACAGCTAGTTTTATATCTAATGTTTAAGTGCATTTTATAAGCTCAAGGTGCCTCATTCTGGCTGCTAAGCAAAACATGCGCCTAGTCATTTCTTTCTCAGAATGAAGTCTTTCCAACCTACAATAGTGTTTTCTGAGGAAAGACAGCAAAGCACAATCTGAAAGACTATCCCCATGAAAGACAGTCACCTGCATCAACTGTAGAAGAAGTGCTTGAATGGTTCCCTGCAATTTCTTCACTGCTAGAAAATTAATCTCTGCACTGTATGACTCTGGGCTCCAAGATTAATAGGCTTTAGGATAGAATAGGTGAGCATTTCTTTCTGTGGATATTCCAGTCATGTGGCAGGGACGTTTCACTCCTGGCTGTATGAAGAGAAACTTCCCTAGAAAGTTGAAACTTTGGCCGAGAAGATCATCTAAACTGGAACTTCAGACTTTTCACAGTATGGACCAGATTTTAGTAAAGAGTGCCTGCATTTGGTCTTATGTAAACCCTGTGGCAACTATAGCAGTCAGTCAGGCGGAAGAGTATTTCTGTGATTTTCACTATTATTTTACAGAAAAAAGTTTTGTCACTAAGGGCTTGTCTATACTTACCGCGCTGGTTCGGCGGCAGGCAATCGAACTTCTGGGTTCGATTTATCGCGTCTAGTCTGGACGCGATAAATCGAACTCAGAAGTGCTCCCCGTCGACTCCGGTAATCCTGCTCGCCGCGAGGAGTACGCGGAGTCGACGGGGGAGCCTGCCTGCCGCGTCTGGACGGCGGTAAGTTCGAACTAAGGTATGTCGACTTCAGCTACATTATTCATGTAGCTGAAGTTGCGTACCTTAGTTCGATTTGGGGGTTTAGTGTAGACCAAGCCTAATTTCCATCCTTAACAGTAGTACCCTGTTCATCAAACTAAAGTGGTATTGCCTCCATCAGCACACTCGTTTCTAAATACTTCAGTGTCTTGGACATGATGGGTACAATTTTACGCCCCTTACTCACACCAACCAGCAAAAGGGCTTCAAAATTGGAGTCTCTATTTTTCCATCCCAGTTTCCATAAATGTATTTAAATTATATCCAACAACTTAAGGGTTTAGGAAACAACTCAAATTGTTTCTGCATAATGCTGTTTATTTACAGTTAAATGGCTGTTTGCTCCAGACTATAGTTTTCATTAGGTACTGGTTTTTAGCCAGTTTACAACTGAATTACCTGAGGCAAGAGATGTTTAACCGAGCCACTGACCAGTCCCTCAGTTTCCAAGAGAACCCCATGCTCTAACCATTAGATAATTATTCTCCTTTAATTGAAGATTATGAATAAGTGCCAAAAGTGTCCCAAATTATTTACAAAGACAGGATCAAATAAAAGACAAAACTGAATATTTTCCCCAAATTAAGAACAGAAGGATGGCCTCCTGGATCATACCAATGGTCCATCTAGCCCAGTATCCTGTCTTCTGACAGTGGCTGGTGCCAGATAATTCAGAGGGAATGAACAGAACAGGGTAATTATTGAGTGATCCATCCTTTATTGTCAAGCCCTAGCTTCTGGCAGTCAGAAGTAAAGAAACTTATTCGTTCATAAATTTTTATAATAAAAAAGCATTGTGTTTAACTTCCTCAGGGGCATTAAAAAACTCTGAATCAAAAGTATCAATGCCTACATCTACCCCTTACCTCAAATATAACAAGAATACCAGCAACAGTAAACAGTACAACAATTTTCAGTCAGTTAAATTCAAGCTCTCTCTATATAATAAACAAAACTGAACTGAACGTGAAAAATGAATAAACCTAATACACTTTCTCAAACTTCACAAAGCAAGTTAAGCAACGTCACTCAACCCATTCACTTCCATTCCTCTCCCAATGATGGGATTTTAGAGAGAGGGAAATAGCATCACAATTACCTTATATTGCAATTTAAACCTAAGGAAATAATCCATTACCATTACATAGTAACTGTCTTTGAAAGACTGTTTGAATTTTATATATAAAAGCCAACAAAAGTTCTCATTTGAAAGTGATGTTCCCCAATGCCAGCAAACATCCAAGTACTATCATTAGCATTACTGCAATTTTTTTTTTTTGGGGGGGGTAAATCCACTTTTGGAGAATAGACTTGTTAGAAATCTGTGTAAAATGAGTTTAGCTCTTGTCTACCCACTTTCACAGACTGCAAGGGAACAGTCAGACCACTAAGCACAGTAGTCCCTTTATAAAGAAAGCACACAACACATCCGAAGAAGTGGGCTGTAGTCCACAAAAGCTTATGCTCTAATAAATTTGTTAGTCTCTAAGGTGCCACAAGTACTCCTGTTCTTTTAACACATTCACGGATGCAGTAAAATATACTGCTACTCAAGGACCACTTACAACATGCTACTTCTATTAGCTGGAATTAACTGTCCCACATTTAATCAAGCTTTATTCTTCCTCATTTAGTGTTACATTCCATTTTCAAAAGTAAAAAGAGGGGTTGATGGGATTAGTTGTCCTTCAATTTCTGTATTTGGTGGGTTTTTTTTGTTTGTTTCAAAGGAGCTTAAAGTGCTATTGTAGAATCAGCAAGCAAAATTGGATGTATTGTTTCATGTTGCATAAATAACTACATATATGGTGTTTAACAGTGAAAATGGAATTCTATAGATGGACATTCAAGTTTAAAGGGAATTCAACAAATTATTACAGGACAGATGCAAAGTCCACAGTAACTCTAAGTATTTCATATGCAATCACTTGGAAGGGTATGAGTGCTCCACTGCATCTGTCTAGAACTTTAAAAACTTACAATCATCCTTCTACAAATATATCTAGTTTCATGTTAAGATTAACAGATACTTAAGGAAAAAAATCTTTTAAATAGCAGCAGATTAGTTCCTTTGAAAAGAAAGCTATAGGATTTCAAGATCAATAGACTTTTAAGAGATCAAGCTGGACCATTTCCTAATTGTGAAGAGGAGACGTAAGTACAAAAAAAGAAATTAAGGATTTTTTTTTAGTCAACACTGGAAACAAATATGAGATATGAAGATACAAGCAGAATAAAGTCCTTGACAATTTAAATGTTTGCTTACAAGAACACAAAGATATAATTCATATCATACGTACAATTCCAGGAAACTTCCATTAAGTTAACACAAAGATATTCTCTACAAGTATTACGTAACGTCATATATAGTGTCTTCCACAAAATGCTTGAGTTAAGCCTCCTGTTTCCATTTTTCAACTGCAACTATTATTTAAGGGATACAGGCAAAGGAGAAAGGATCTGTTTCAGAAGATATCTGAAGGCAAGAGTCGATAAGATGAAAGGATAACTGAATACTGTTCCAGACAACAAGAGCAACTACAGAAAAGGAGCCTTTCACACTCATGTTAGCAAACTGTCTGAAAAACCAGAAAGGTCTGTGATAGATAAGCACAGATAGAAGGATGGTATGTAGAAAGCAGCAAGGTCTGAGATGTAAGCAAGTCTCAAGACAGGTTTAAAAGAGACGGGCACATCACTCGCTCTTTGGTCACTCAGCAATTTAGGATTGCATTTTGCACATGACCAGTTGAGGCATTTTTAGAGCACCGGGTGCAAATATACGCAAGGTTTTCCATGTTTGCTAATAAATTCTCTTTTCAGTTAATTTTTTCCACACCCAAATCAATTAACATACTGTTCTCATTTGTACATTAATTGCAGTTCTCAATGAACTAACAACTTGAACACTATCTGCTCCCTTTCCTCAGGATGGTAAACTGGTTACACTGGAGGTCCTAACCAAGAGCACTGTCCTCTGGCTAATTTTTGGGGAAAGGAACTAATATAAATTCAGCAAGAACAGAACTACAGAAAGATCATTTATTCCATAAAAGTTTACTAAAATTTGCAATATATATTATTCCACTCTCAAATTAGCTAACATATTAAACAGGCTTATTTCTCAATAGATCCGAAGAGTCAAATGGATTCTTGACTCATTGCAGAGAATTTTCATTAACATCAATGAAGTTTGCATATGGGTTAAAGGCACTATGTGGCAGCTTTAAATTAGGGTCTGATCAAATGCCAATTAAAGTTAACAGAAAGTCTTCCAGCTCCCATTGAAGTTGGTGGACCAGGGTTTTAATGCCTAACATTTGAATCCTGAAAATGCTATCAATGCTGTCTGAGGATGACTTTGGCAAGTAAGTCAGATATAACCAATGGTGGCTAAAAACAGGCTTAATGTGGGCAAGAGTTCTGAAAGCTTCATACAGCACTATTAAAGCATCTTAATCTGTAGTGCTCCTACTTAGAATAAATTTCAATGACTGTCCTAAGAGAAGAAGACTGTAGTTGTAGCCATGTCAGTCCCAGGATATTAGAGAGACAAGCTGGGTGAGGTAATATCTTTTATTGGACCAATTTCTGTTGGTGAGAGAGAGACAAGCTTCAGGTCTGAAGAAGAGCTCTCTGTAGCTCAAAAGCTTGTCTCTCTCACCAACAGAAGTTGGTTCAATAAAAGATATTATCTCAACCACGTTGTCTCTCTAAGAGAAGACTGCCATTCATGACATATTGCATGGTAGTTGTGATCTGGGCAACATTCCAATAAGGACTAATATGAGGCCATCAACTTTCACTTGTAACAGTGGCTAAATTTGACCCCAGTTTTCAAGAGATGATAAACTAACACACTATTCCACCTTGTCCTGACACATGAAAATACTAGAAGTACTGCAAAAGTTGTATACCTTTTACTTGTAATATACTATTAGGTCTGTACATTATCCAAGTTTACTAAGATATCTAGAGCAGCCATTTGGCAAATGGACATCATCCCATGGTGGACAGATGTTATTTAAAAATAAATAAATAAATAAATTTTACCAACTACCTTGTATTATTGCTACACTCTAAACAATCACATGATCTTCATTAAAATATTGATTAAAAGTTGTTGTAATGTTTTCCCATTATTCAAGGAGACTATAAGTTTTGAATATATAAATTAATCACATATCAAGTGAGCTCCGCACAGTTGGAGTTTCAAATAATTTCCTTTCATCAAAATGCTGATTGACATTCCCTGCCCAAGGTGCTTATGATTACAGCTCTGTATTGCTAATGAGTGCAGATGCAAAGAATGTGTGGAACACAAAAAATGTCTGATTTTGAATAAGACACGCCCTGTTATAGCAAACTTTAAACTGTGAGCACAATCCCTCCTACTTCCTGGTAGGATTCTATTAATCTTTGTTCTGAAACTTACACAGCGTGACTGATGTTGTTATTAAGCTGGCTGTTCTCATCCTCAAGTTCTGGACTGAAGGACTCGCATCTTTTCCAACCATCTTCTGTTTTAATCCATCTCCATCCTGGAGATCTCCAGTCTTGGCCCAAAAATGGCATGGTTTCCCTATAAGCAATAAGTAGTTTATTCACGACAGGTATGATATTTAATTTAAATATTCCTGAAAATGTTTCAGAACCTCCCTCATATTTCCTAATTCATTACTTCACCTTCCCTCATTTTAAACGGAGCAATCAAGTTTCAGAAAAATTAGGTTTCTACAGTTAATGGTGTCTGGCAAAGAAAAAGCTGTTCCCTTTTCTCCTTCGTGATACATAAAAGGATGACCTGAAATTTTATAAAATAAACTTTTTACTGCATTAGAAATTCAGGAGTCATGTACCTTTCTCTCCCCTAGAATTCTGAAAGAGATGGAGAACTATTTAAGTTAGACAAAGATACTGAAAGCTGATTAAATTGAGAAAGGAAGTGATTTTTATTCGGATAATTTAAGAGCTGTTTTGTTAACATGTATTTAACGCAAACAAGTCAAAAAGATGAAAGAAAAACCTGTTAAAGATTCAAAAGCTCCTTTCATTAAGGAGTTAGTGAATTTCCAATCCACAATTCTTGATTTTCCAAGTTCTCTCTCCAGAAAACAGGCAAGATTAAACATGGCATTCGTGATATTTCTAAGGCACAAATGCAGCACATATGTTTGAAAATTGTGGGGGACTTTTAAAACTCAGTTATCTAATAAATCAGCAAAAGGGCACACACACACCTCTCACACATGAGGCTGATAATGGGTTATATTCATTTTATATTTTTGAAATTCTACAATCTGTTGTAGAGATCTGGTAAAAAATTGAAAAATAATGTTGAGATATGTTAAAAATTTCCCCATTTCATAGGATTTCCAATGGAATAATTTATTTTTTCCAAAACTTTTAAACAAAATACTTTTGGGGAAAAAAATGAATTTTCTAAATATTGGACTTGTTTCTCTTTCTTTGACAGAGTGTCAAATTTACTCTGTTTCGTTTTTCCTTTTGCCACTAACTCCTCCAACTTTGGAAA
The DNA here is from genome assembly GCF_027887155.1 of Malaclemys terrapin pileata. NCBI lineage: Eukaryota > Metazoa > Chordata > Testudines > Emydidae > Malaclemys > Malaclemys terrapin. Next base: position 169,659,994 of record NC_071507.1, read on the forward strand.
AGGTTTGAAAATTTACAAAATGTCAAAAGGAAAAAAGTCTAGATTTCATTTTATTGTTTGGAGTAACAAGGAAAACAAAAAGAAAAGTGAGAAATGGAAAAGACAAAGTCCAAAACTCTTAAAAAAATTTTTTAAAAAAATCTGATTTTCAAAACCTGAAAACCAAACAAAAAATTTCAATTTGAAGCGAAAAATTTCCATTTTGATGTTTCCTGATTTTTGCAGGGGAACATACACCTCAAATTTGTTTGATAAAACCCCCTTCATTTTTCTAATGGGCAAATGTTTGGTTGAAAATATTAAACAGTTCTAGTGAGGGAGGTGTTACCCATATTTTCCTCCATGAGTTTTAAATAGTGTGCTGAACAACTACATAGTATAGGTTGTGCCAATGGCATAAGCTGCAGTTATATTTTCCTGGACTCCTTAATGGCAATATTCTGTAGGGTTTTTGTTTTTTGTTTTCTTTTTAGGAGAGAGAGAGAGAAAGTCAATTATGGCTGCCAATTTTGGTTGGAGGTTCCTGAAGGTTTCATCACATGACATAACCTTTAATTAAAAGATTAATCTTTAATTTTTGGAGACTCCAGAACAATTCTGGAGGGCTGGCAACCCTAAAATCAATAGCATTAAATAGTAGCATGGGAAGCCTTAATCAGGACGCGTCTCATGTTCAAACCATCTCGTACTAACATCAATGTTCCTACTTTTAGTTCTGCCTTTAATTTCTCCTGTTTCTTCACTTCTTTTAGGTGAATTTCCATTTTAAATCTGTCCGCATGAGTGCACGTCTCTCCAAGGCAGAGTTTTTCAATAATTTCTTTAAACTGCATACATTGTGCTGCACTGAAGGCAATGTTGTTCCTATAAAAGGCTGTTTTACCTTTCTTATCGAATATCTGGCATTCAGGTGTTTGTGACAGTCACCATCTGAGCTATGCTATTAGAGTGTAAAAGAAAAAAAATAGATCCTGCTACATTAAGTCAATGTGTTAAGTGCTGCAGAAAGAACTGGAACATAGACAAAGTAATCACCAGTTAATGTTTGATTTTGGACATCTCCTTCCAGGTTGTCAGTATCTTTCTGGTAATGAATTCAGAGCATCCTACATCATTAGAGACTGGATGGAATGCATGTGAATAGTCCCACTAAAGTTATTAAGAACATGAATGGGAACATTAAGGCAGCGAAGAAATTCAATACAGAGAGGAGCAACAGAGGGTCCTATGGCACCTTTGAGACTAACAGAAGTATTGGGAGCATAAGCTTTCGTGGGTAAGAACCTCACTTCTTCAGATACAAGGCTTGCATCTGAAGAAGTGAGGTTCTTACCCACGAAAGCTTATGCTCCCAATACTTCTGTTAGTCTCAAAGGTGCCACAGGACCCTCTGTTGCTTTTTACAGATTCAACTAACACGGCTACCCCTCTGATACAATACAGAGAGGTTCAGGTATTGCTTTGTGATCTTGTGTAGGGCTTGATTATAGTTACTACTAGCATCAAATTGTTTTAAAAAAGAAGAAATCGAACTTTCTTTTAATGTCTTGAACCTAGAATACTTATTTACTTCACTGGTAGCAGAAGTACTGATATTAAAGATTCTAAAGATGACAAAGAGCTACATTGGCTTCTGGGATTACCATAGTTTTCTCCACAAATAAACGTAAAGCCCATATCAAGCAATGGGCTTCCTCATATCCATAAAGGTAAGCAGGTGTGCAAGTATGGGTAAGACTGGAACCTAAAACTGTGTCATTCAAATTTTACATCAAACAGGAAAGATATAAAGTGGAAAAACTGATTATCAGTGAAACCCTAGTAAAACAGTGAATAAATTCAATTCTTTTAAAAAAAAGTTAAATTTGTTTTTTTAAGCTCTTGAACTTTGAGAACTTCCAGCAGTCAAACTGAGTCAGTACAATTATGCATAAACGCTCCTATAAAAGTCGTGTCTGTTTCAAAACAACATGCCTTAGTATACATGGTCAATAAACTCTTGATTACTTTATAGCCTTAAAGATGACCTGCAAACCAATGGGACTGAAATGAAAGTCTTCATTAGGAAATATAAATTCAGAAAATGTTTTCTCTACCCCTACAAAACTGATAACTGGATTAAAGGTTTTAAAAATACTAATGGAAGTGGCAGCCACATGCACACGTCAACAGACAATACTTGTGCTGCTCCTACATAAACTTTAGAAACTTGTATCTAGAATCTGGATCACGTAGGGCTTTCTTTCTTGCCCTAAACATGGGAGTCATAAAAGTATAAGTAAGCACATTTATACTTCAGGGGTGGAAAAACAAAAACAAAAAATCACTAGGAAACCACCAATTTAATTAGCAATAAAACCCTTGTTGAGAAAGCCATAGTGAGAGACAGCCACAGAAAGTCAATATCTCCATGTGAGATTAGCACATGATGACCTGAATTTTCTATTAGAAAAAGAGAACAAAAATACTTCCATCTTGTGCAATATTAGAACTATCTGTCTAGTTCTGGCTAAAAATTCTGCAACATGCTTCTCACCCATCTTTAGTTGAGATACATAGACCATGGAGACTACAACCTGCTATGCAGTGATCTGCTTTTGTGGGACATGGCTTCTCTCCTTGAGCATTTCAGGCTCAAAACTCTTACAGACATTTCAGAAAACAAGAGAACCTGCATTTAAGGAAATCAGAGCCAATGGGGCTCTACATTAAAAAGTGGTACAGTTGCAGAATTGGGGCTTAGCTTTGATCCTCATCATCTCCTGGAAAATTACTAACATAGCCCTCAACTGAACAAAGTTTGGCCATTCCTGAACTCACCAGTTTAAAGAGCTGCCAGCCCACATGAACTTTATGCGATTTTACATACCTCTTACATAGAGTGAGATTTTTATTATCTCATTACCTCATGCAGAGAAAACTCCTTTGCACTACCACAGCAAGAATAGAGTTCTCTAGACTTCTGAATTATGTTTTTGTTTTCCTCACATCTCTTTCACTAAAAAAAACTTATCCTCCAACTTCACATAACAGATAACTTACAATAAACTTGGTTATTTGATTTGCAGCTATTGGCACTACAAAACAGATATTGTTTAGCTTCTTGGTTTCCAACCACTGGAAGCACAAATGAGAGTTAATTTATTGGGTTTTTTTTGGGGTCTCCCACCCTTTCCTCAAAAGAAATGGAAAATCTTGACAGGCTAAACAATTTGAAGGCATTTCTGAGATTGTTCTGCTTTTGGTGGGGTGGATAAAGCATCAAACATGACAGCACGTGAAGTCCCATTCAGAACAGAAAATCCCTCATCAGACAAAGTTAGGAAAATGTGATCCTACGCTACTCCATCCTCCCCGTTCAGCACTCTGGACTCTGCACCATGAGGACTTCCCTGCTGAAAAGCCATCTCCACATTTTCCTTCACCAGCCCTGCTCACTCCCCGGCTCCTTCTCAGCAACCAAGGAATATGGCATCCTCCCTTGAATCCTCCCATCCCAAGTCTCCCATACCTCCTCATCACAGACAGCTGCCTTGCTCAAACCCAGAAACCCATCTGCCACTCTCTACCCTGGACCACTAGGCCTATGCCTCTAATTCACCACTTCCCCATCTACTCCATTTCCCTAATCTGCAGACTCCTAAATGTACCCTGTTTCTAACTCCAGCAACTCCTGCCCCCAACAACCTGGGGTAAAAATCTGTTCCCCCAACTGCCTTCACGCCTCACATTGCCCAACCATACAGCCCACTGCTATCCTATTCCTTGCTCCTCTAGACATCCCCAGCCTAGTGCAGCCCCAGCCCCTTGGTCCCAGGAACCCCCTCCCCATGTTCAGCTCCACCCGAACAACACATTGCCCGCTCCTGTCACAGTCCAGCCCTCCCGATCCTTGCCCCGCCCCCAAACCCCTGTCCCAGCCCTCTCGATCCCTGTCCCTCCTGTCATACCCCCCAAATCCCTGTCCCAGCCCCTACCCCCTCCTGCCCCAACCCCTGCTCCCTTCCCTCTATCCCTGTCCTCTCCTCTTCCAGCCGCGCCCCCCTGCCTCCTCTTGCCCCAGCTCCCCAACCCCTGCCCCAGCCCCCTCCTGCTCCGGTTCCAACCCGCCCAGGCCCCCACCCCATTCAGCGCCAGCCCCGCCCTCAGCAGCCCCACCCCGCAAACCCCAGCCTGGCTCCCGCTGCCCCTCTCGGCTCCTCCAGCTGCCCTGGCCCTGCGGCGGGCCCGCGGAAGCGCAGCGCTCACCTGACGGAACCCAGACGGCTACAGGGCTGTTGACGGAACTAACATTGAGACTGAAATCCCCACCCTCCCGCTCCCGCTGATTGGCCGCTTACCGCGGCGCTTGTTGCTACCCAGCAGCATGATTTTCGATTGGTTACGGCCTTTGTGTCGTCACGGACTTTCTAAGCCGCCCGCGTCACGTGACTGAGGAGAGCCAGAAGCACATGTCAATGTTTTGGTTGGCGGGGGAGAGGCCCGGCCCCGCTGTGGGCGGGCTGGGCGGGGCAGGGGGCGTGTCCCAGGGTCTGAGGCTGTTGGAACCTGGTCACCGCTCGCGCACAGCTGGAAGAGTCTGTTCTCCAGGGGCCCATTGTGATGTCACCAGATCTGCCCCCTGCCCTAGAGTCGCGAGCTGGAGCTCGGCCCCGCTCCTGGGTGACTTGGGTGAGGCAGCGGCTCCCATTGAGCCCCCTAGGAGAGTGGCTGGGGCGGTAACAGACCAGCCTGGGTGCAAGAGCCTTTCTGCTCGGGCTCGTTTCTGCCCCGCACGTGACTTGGTGCCTGAGCGGCATGTGACCTGCGTGGCTCTTGGCTCCTGCGGGGGCAGCTGGGCGCGCAGAGGAGTGGTTGGGTTTGGACTATCCACGTTGCTGTGTACTTATGGTAGAGAAGGTCTGGGCAAAGCAATATGCTTGGAGCAAGAGGTGGTGAGGGCTTAGTTCCTGGGGTGGTAAGTTCCACGGTCTCAAACCTGCCCTAAAAGGTGTGTCTGCACTGCAATCAAAAACCCACCGCTGGCCCATGGCAGCTGACTAGACCTCCAGGCACTAGGCACCATTTCAGATTGGGGGAGGAGAGCAACTTTAACTGGGATTCCAAAGGCTGCTTGGGCACCTGAAAATTTTCTTGTTTTTTACAGATAGCAACTTAGATACAGTGCGCCTGTTAGATAATAATTTCTAATTCTTATATAAAGAAAGAAAATTAAATAAATATTAGACCGACTCCGCTCTAATACTAACATGTTTTGACATCTTGTGTCAGTTCACTTAAGTGACCTTGGTTAGGTTTAAAAAATTAATATATTCTTACTTACAATTTAAACAATTGTAGAAAAAACCTAGATTACTTTCTATCACTTTTTTGCAGTTCATCAAGCTTGGAGTAGATCATTTAACTTTTGGAGACATCCTATTAGGGCAAGGCCCTGTGAGGTTTATATTGCACTTGCCTGGGCTCTAGGGGTGTTACCCCACTACAAATAATAGACTAGAAAATGACTTTAAAAAGGAGTGAAACTGACACTTTCAAGTAACTTTCATAGTATTGCCAACCCCAAATGTTCAAAAATTAAGAATCAGGCTCACCAAAAACCACGAAGTTGGCTTTAAAATAATGAGATTATGTAAAATTAATAGATTTGGTGTTCTTTTTATTTACATTCTGCTTTTTGAGCATTTAAGGTGCACTGGGGTCACATTTTGAAGCTTTCTCCACAGCCGCAAGGGCTAGAAACTTCATTTTTCTTTAAGAATGAAGGCTGAAATCATCACATATCACTTGACTCCAGCAGCTGGGGCTTTAAGGAAAACAATAATTATGAGACTCCTGACAAAATCATGAGAGTTGGCAACACTGCTTTCTTTTTAAAGGCTAGTTACTTTCTAGAAAGGTCTTAAACACAACACTACAGTGATTGAGTTGCAGTTTTTACAGGAGAATATTTTAAATCAAACACCAAGAAAATTCAACGTTTTAAAGTTGCGGAAAAAATTGAGACGTCTGAGGTATATCAGGGCCACTGCAGGCAGGAAAGGAAAATAAACAGGCACAAGAGCTCTGGGCAGCTCTTCCTCTTAAAAGAAAGTTGGAGGGTCAAATCTTCTAGTCCTTAATCAAGTAAAACTTCTATTGCCATCGGTGCCTCCACTCATAGATATAAACATCACAGTGACCATGTGATAACATGTGTAGTCAATAACTATACACTTCATACTTAAATATCAGAGCCATCTTATCCAGAGTTACGCATCTTGTATGCATTGGCTCAGGAACTACATTTTCTGGCGTATTCTGAACAGTGCTGAGCACACAGATTGTGCCCAGTGAGTAACACAAATCATGACAGTAATGGTCGACTTTATAGACTCTGAGGGTGCAATTTCTGTTCTTTGGCCTGGATACAGCTGAAACCCTAAGAATTTGATGTATAATCACATCTGATACTCATGACACTTTCTCGTTCCTTCCTTTTCTCAAACTCAGAACAAAAAAAGACAAAACAAAATGGTTTTCAGTCAAAATCTAAAATTGCACAGCAGGCATTGCTGTACAACTCAGCCTGGGGCAGAATCTGCCACTCATTGGCAGTTAAGTGCTCTCCTCTCATCTGACTCTCATTCTCTTTCTTTCTTCATCCTTCCTGATCTCTGTGCTGCTTTTGATACTGTCAACTATGACATCGTTCCGAATCATCTGGGACCATGTGCTGGAGTCTTAGAGAACTGGCCTTCTAGGTTTTGCTCCTATCCATCAGAGGCCTCTTTTTTGCAGCATGCAGCAGAGAGAAAGGCTGGTCCAGAGGATAGGGAGCTAGCCCTGAGGGACCTGCTTTCCCCTCCCCCCCATGGACTTCCTATATGACCTCAGGTCAGTGCCTTAGGGACTTTTGAAAATCCCACTAGATGCCTAAATACCTTTGAAAATCTGGCTGTTAGTCTCTCTGTGCCTCAGTGCCCCACATGTACAGTGGGGATAACAGCACTGCTACCTCACTAAGGTGCTGAGATGTGAGGCGCTCAGGTACTATGGTGATGGGGCCACAGAAGTATCTGAGCGGAGTGGGAACTTCTCTATACCACTGCTATCCCTTCCCTGGGTTTTGGCCCCTTCTTTTCACCTACGCCCCTCACATCGTCCTCTTTTCTGAATGTAACGTTGGCTCAGAAAGCTTGGCTGTATTTCTTCTGAGTCCCCTGTGTCCCCTCTTCAACTCCCCTCCCCCCTCCACCCCCAGAGGGATTCCTGTTTTACAGGTTCATCTAAGGACTTCCAGATCCTTAATTTAATTATAGTATCAGCCTTTTCTTATTTTAATCACCCTGCCTCTGTTTGTAAACAAAACACTGACTCCCCGCTCCAGGGACACAAGCTGGGAGAAGCGTCTCTCTGTAGAACTCACATTCCACACTAATACTGAGCAGTTAAGAGCTCTGCCTGGGAGCACACTTCCAGTATGAAACAGCCCTCCTCTGCCGTACCTGCATGGCACCCTTGCTGGCGCTTGGACTGTGGGTAGGGTTACCAGCTAGGGTGACCAGACGTCCCGATTTTATCGGGACTGTCCCGATATTTGCTTCTTTGTCCCGCGTCCCGACCAATGTTTGGTCGGGACACTGGCCAAAGAAGAAATTTTCCCTTCCGCTCTGGCGCTCGGGCCCCCCTCACCCCAGCTCTGCCCCTCCTTCCCCCATTGGCTCCCTCCCCAAATCCCCGCCCTGGCCCCGCCTCTTCCCCAGCATTCCTCCTCCCTCCCATGCTTGCAGCATGGCGGCGCAAGCCTGGAGGGAGGGGGTGGCGGTGGTGCCTGGATCCTGGAGCTGGTGAATCAGCTCCAGCACCCGGGCACCAGGCGGGCAAAGGGGGGCTGGCAAGGGAGGGAGACAGGGGGGCTCAGCTGTGAGCCCCCCGCCGCGCCAGAGGGCTTCTGCCCGGGCTGCTGCACCCAGGGCTGGGAGCACAGCCTGGAGGCTGCTCCAGCCCTGCAGCCTGTGGGGCAGCGCGGTGGGTCCGGTCGGGGGCAGCGCGGAGCGGGCAGGGGCCAGGTGGGCGGCGCGGGGGCCTGGGCCGAATCCCTGCTGCTGCCGGGGAGCCCCGCGCCTCTCCCTCCCGCTCGCGGCTGCGGCTCCTTCCCGGCGGGACGCGCCCCCCGGCCTGCGGCACGCGTCCAGCTGCTCCTTCCCGCCGGGAGGGAGACTAGGCGCGGGGGACGTGCGCCGCATGTGCCCGGGGCAGCGGGAGGCATGTCCCGCCGGGAAGGAGCCACAGCCGCGAGCGGAAGGGAGAGGCGCGGGGCTCCCTGGCAGCAGCGAGGATTCGGCCCCTGCCGACTCCCCCGGCTCCTGCCCGCTCCGCGCTGCCCCCGCCCAGACCCATTGCACCCCGCATATGCCCGTGGCGGGCCACGGGGCGGGAGGCTCCGCGGGGAGGGCAGCGCGCGGGGCCTGCTAATGCCCCAGGCCCTTAAAACTTTTTTTTTTTGCTCCGCCCCCCCCTTTTTTGGCTCCGCCCCGTCCCGATATTTTATGCTGGTAATCTGGTCACCCTATTACCAGCTGGCCAGTATTTGACTGGCCTGGCTGTTTTTTTATGGAGTTGCCAGAAAAATAATTTAAGCTGCCTTTTCTTTTCCCATGTGTCTAAAGATTTGCATTATCATTACAATACACTGAGTTTTAGCTAATGTAAAAAGTTTAGGTATGCAACTAAAGATGCTGCAGTGCTCCCACTTCTGTAGTTTAAGACAGTGATAGATCAAAACTGTTAAAAACACAGCAGCTGTTTGCCCACCAACACGCAAGCGCACTGAGTGTGCCTGTGAGAGGATTTGAGTCATGGGAGAGTGAGGATATGTGCGACGTTCACCTGGATCACCTGGATCGATTGGTCTTCAGCTGTCATTAAGACTGTGCCTATCACAACACATCCGCCGTTCTTCTCACGTTCTTGCCTTTCTTCTCCATGTTCGTCCGAAATGTTTAGCAATGTCATCTTCCCATCTTCCAGTATAGTAGGCCCCAATCCTGCCTGCCACTAGCTCCCAAAGGAAGTATCCCTGAATTTTCATGAAGCCCCATTAAAATACAGAACTGTAGCCATAGGTGAAAGTAAGCCGTTCTGGTCCGGTCCGGTCCGGCATACCGGCAAGAGCCAGTACACCGTGCCGGACTGCACCAGCTTCCGTGGCGGGGATTTAAAGGGCTCTGAGCTCCCCGCAGCGTCAGGAGCTCTGGACCCTTTAAATCCCGGCCCCAGCCCAGCAGCCGGGCTCGGGCGGGGATTCAAAAGGCCCGGAGCTCCCGCAGCAGCAGGGAGCCCCAAGCCCTTTAAATCCCGGCCCCAGCCTGGCAAGGCTCGGGGCTCCCCGCAGCCGCAGGAGCTCCGGGCCCTTTAAATCCACGCCCAAGTCCTAGCCACAGCCGGTGCCCCAGGGCCTTTAAATCTTGAGAGGCCCCACCTCTTCCGGTTGAGGCCTTGCCTCTTCTGGATGAGGCCACGCCCCCCTCAGGACTCCAGCAGTACCAGTAAGTCCTGTAAGTTACTTTCACCCCAGCTGTAGCTCACAGTCTTGCAATGAGCTCCACAGGGGTATAGAAGTCTGCCTGCGCAGAGCTCATTGCAGGATCAGGACTTTAGTGTATGGCTATACTTGAAGCTGGGGTGTTATTCCTAGCTTGAGGAGACATATTTGTGTTAGTTCTGATTAAGCTAACATGCTAAAAATGGAATGTAGCCCTGGCAGCACAGAAGGGGCTAGCCACCCTGAGTATGTACCTCGTTTCTTTGACAAGCACTCACTTAGGGCGGTTAGGCCCTCCCAGGGACAGCTCTAACTTTTTTGCTGCTCCAGGCAAAAAAGAAGAGCGCCGCCCCGCCATAACACCCCCCCCCCCCAGCGCCGTGCCGCCGAACCCTCCCCTCCCCCCCAATGCCCAAACCCCCGGAGCGCCGGGCCGCTCAAACCCCTGCCCCCTGAGGGGTTTGAGGGCCGCTGACCCCCGCTCCCCCCGAGCACCGCGCTACGCCGCCCAAACCCCCACCTCTCCCGGAGCGCCGCGCCGCCCAAACCCCCGCCCCCCCCCGGGCCACCCAAACCCCCCCGAGCACCGCACTGGGCCGCCCAAACCCCCGAGCGCCGCGCCTCGCCGGGCCGGCCAAACCCCTTGAGCGCCTCGCAGGGGTGGCTAAGCACCACGCTGCGCCTCGCCAGGCCGGCCAAACCCCCGGAGTGCTGGGCCACTCAAACCCCCGAGCACCGCGCCGCCCCAACCCCCGCGCCGCGTCGTCCAAACCCCCGGAGCGCCGGGCCGCGCCGCCAAATCGCCCCCCCCCAACGTCAAGCCCCGCCCCGCTGAACAACAACAAAAAAACCACCGCTAGTGCCCCCCGCCACCCCAACATTGGCCGCCCCTTCTAAGGTGCCGCCCCAAGCACGTGCTTGGTCGGCTGGTGCCTGAAGCCGGCCCTGGGCCCTCCTGCTGGTTGGGCTGCTGCAGCTACATTATGTTTTTAGCATGCTATCTCAATCAAAGCTAGTGTGAGTACCGATATGTCTCCTTGAGCTGGGTATCACAGCCTTAACGTATATGGTCCGTCTCACTGTGTAGAGACCTGATCTTGCAATCTCTCGTGTAAATAGGTCTCTGTAAGCCAGGATTTGCAGGATCTGTTCCTCATCATGACAGTTTTATTACGTACTTGAATGTTTGATGGGATACTTCAATTATCTGTGAAAATACTGTTCAACTGAGTAAAGTAGTAAAAGTTACAAAGATAGCATGTTAATATTTTTAAAGGATCGATGTTAATGCTGTTTTGCTGTGGCTTTTTCCACAGGGTGCATTATGCATAACATAGCGGAGGAATTCTTTAATTTGTATGTATTTGTTCATTTTTGTCTGATCATAAATTCATGGATTTTAAGGCCAGAAGAGACTGTAATGATAATCTAGTGACCAGTGGTTCTCAACCTATTTACCATCGTGGGCCGCATCCAGTACTACCTGTATGGTCCTGAGGATGTCATGAGGGCTGCAGATGTGTGCTGATTGGACCCAGGGCCGGCTCCAGGTTTTTTGCCCCCACACGCAAAAAAAAATAAAGCTGGAGTGCTGCCACCAAAGCAAAAAAAAAAAAAAAGTCGGAGTGCTGCCCCAAAGAGCCGGAATGCCGCCCCTTGGAAAGTGCTGCCCCAAGCACGTCCTTGGAACGCTGGTGCCTAGAGCCGGCCCTGATTGGGCCACAGGTTGAGCACCACTGATTCTAGTCTGACCTCCTGCATCACACGGGCCACAGTACCTCCCCCAGTAATGGCTGCAGTGGAAGAAATTATTCTTTCCTGCTTTGTAAATTTTATGTAAATTGTAATTATTGTATTAAATTGTTTATAAATTCAGTGAAATATTTTGTAAAAATTGTAAATCTTATGATTTTTAAGAATAATAATTTGAAAAATCCAGTCCAGAGGTGATCCTTGTCAAAAGTGATAGAAAGCTGTTGCTCTTTGGTGGCTGATGTGAAACAGTTTGATGATTTCACTCTTAGTTCCTGGTGGACTAGCATCAAAACCACCCTCATATTTGATGTAATGGTGGATGCCTCAACAGAGAAGCCAGTGATTAAGTGGCCATTATTAATATTTAGTCTTCAGAACTATAATTCCCTTGGATATTATGGGCGATGAAGGGGAAGAGATGGGATGCAGAGGATAGAAACTGTCTTATTACAGAGGGTATTGTTATTACAGAAAGTAAAGGAACTGATTGTGTTCTCACTTATCTTGGTGTAATTCAGAAGTGACTCCACTGACTTACACACTGGTGTAAGTGAAATTAGCACCAGTCCCATTTCAGAGATTCAGAGATTTTTAAGGCTGGAAGGGACAATTATGATCATCTAGTCTGATCTCCTGTATATCACAGTCCATAGAACTTCCCCAAAATGATGCTTAGAGCATAGCTTTTAGAAAAACATCCTATTTTGATTTTTAAAATGTCAGTGAGTAACCATGGTTAATTATTCTCACCATTAAAAACTTACTCCTTATTTCCAGTCTGAATTGGTCCACCTTCAACTTCCAGCTATTGGATTCTATTATACCTTTCTCTGCTAGATTGATGAATCCATTATTAAATATTTGTTCCCCATGTAGGTACTTATAGACTGTAATCAAGTCACCCATTAATCTTCTCTTTGTTAAGTGAAATAGAGTGAGCTCCTTGAGTCTATCACTACAGTAATTGCAATCCTTCAGTCATTCTTGTGACTCTTTTCTGAACCCTTTCCAATTTATCAACATCATTCTTAAATTGTGGACACCAGAACTGGACACAGTAGTCTAGCACTGGTTGGATCAGTGCCACATACAGAGGCGAAATAATCTCTCTACTCCTACTTGAAATTCCCCTGTTTATGCATCCCAGGATTGCATTAGCTCTTTTGGCCATACTATCACACTGAGAGCTGATGTTCAACTGATTATGCACCACGACCCCCAAATCTTTTTCAGAGTCACTGCTTCTCAGAATAGAGTCCCCATCCTGTACCTATGGGCTACATTCTTTGTTCCTAGATGTATCCATTTATATTAGCTGTATTGAAATGCATGTTGTTTGCTTGCATCCAGTTTACCAAGCGATCCAAATTGCTCTGTATCAGTCATCTGTCCTCTCCATTATTTCACCACTCCCCAATTTTTGTGTCATCTGCAAACTTTATCACTGATGATTTTTATGTTTTTGTCCAAAAATGTTAAATGGCACAGGACCAAAAACCAATCCCTGTGGTATCTCACCGAAACATATCTGCGCTCAATGACGATTCCTTGTTTACAGTTATAGTTTGAGACCTAATAGTTAGCCAGTTTTTAATCCATGTAAAATGTGGCATGTTAATTTTATATCATTTTAGTTTTTTAATCAAAATGCGGTTTGGTACCAAGTCAAATGCCTTAGAGAAGTCTAAATATAGTATGTCAACACTGTAACCTTTATCAACCAATCTTATAATCTCATCAAAAAATATATCAAGTTAGTTTGACAGGATCTGTTTTCCATAAACAATGTAAATTAACATTGAATTACATTACCCTCATTTAGTTCTTTATTAATTGAGTCTCATATCAGTCACTCCATTATCTTGCTCAGGATGAATGTCAGGCTGAGAGGCCTATAATTACCCAGGTCAGCTCGTTTACCCTTTTAAAAAAGTTTGCACAACTTTAGCTTTCTTCCAGTCTTCTGGAACTTCCCATTGCTCCAGTTCTTATTAAAAAGCAATATTAATGGTCAAGTGAGCTCCTCAGCCATCTCTTTTAAGACTCTTGAATGCAAGTTATCTGCACCTGGTGATTTAAAAATGTCTAACTTCAGTAACTTCTGTTTAAGATCCTCCAGAGATACTAGTGGAATGGAAAGAGTTTTATCACCATATGATGAGACTATATCATCTGTTTTTTCCCCAAATGCAGAGCAGAAATTTATTGAACACTTCTACCGTTCCTGCATTATTATTGATAATTCTACTATTTCCATTTAGTAAGGGATGAATACCATTGTCAGGATTCTTTTTGATCCTAATATATTAAAAAACCTCCTTATTTTCCTTAACACTTCTGGCCATTGAGTTCGCCTGGTGTTCCTTGGCTTCCCTTATCAATTTACTATAATTAATAACTTCTGATTTAATTACTATCAGCTTCTCCTTTCTTCCATTTGTTATATATATGTTTTTTGTTTTTTACACCTGCCTTCTCTTTCCTTCTAAACCAGGTCAGTTTTTTAACCAGCACAACCTTCTTCCTTGATTCTGGGATTGTGGATTTTTGGGCTTCTAGTAAAGTGTTCTTAAACATTTCCCAATTATCATTCAAATTTTTCTGATTAAATTCTTCTTCCCAGCTGATTTAGCTCATAATTGTTTTCAGCTTTGTTCAGTTGGCCCTATTAAAGCCAATTATATATATATATAAATATATCTATTACTGGTCTGGATTTTATTCTGCTTGCACATCATAAATGTGATCGAGTCATGATCTCTTGTATGTAAGTGTGACATCCCCGAGGGTACAATCTGCACTGTTGAACTGCTGTGTCCCTTTAACACTCCAGCCCAGGGTGCCTTTTACATTGCTTTGCTAGTGAAAAGCAGACCTCTTTCCAGGCTCTGATCACTCACAGCCATCATGTAAAGTCAGTCCCAGCTAAGTTACACGAATGCTGTCCCAGCCACTCATGAACTACATATAGAGTGACCCCTGCAAATTCTTATGCCCAGCCATTCAGCCCCAAAATGTACATCTTGTACTGTCCAGCACACCACTGAACAATGCAAGCTCATTAATAGTCCATCATTTCATCAAAGGAAATGATTATGCACCAGCCTTTTAACCTGAGTAGTGATTCCTCAAACACTTCAATCAAACACACTAGTTTAGATAAAACAATAGAACAAGTTTATTAATTAGAGAGAGAATTTAAGTGATTAAAGTGTTAAGGCATAAAAGTTAGAGTTGGTTACAAAGTAAATAAAACGATAAAACCGTAATTTAATTCCTAAACTTTACCAAGCTAAGTAAGATTTGAACGCAAAAAGGTTTCTCTCACCCAAAAATCTTCAGCTGTCCATACTAACTGGAAAGCCTTTCAGCTAAGACCACTCCCCCCAGTTCAAAGATGCTCCTATTGTCTTTCAAGCGATCTTGCTGCCATGAGTAGAGATGGGGGAGGAGAGGTGGCCAGAGGCCTTTTTTTCCTCCCTTCTTCTATTCTGACCCTTTGTACTGGAAAAGTCTTTGCTGGGTCATGGAGTCAGTAGTTCCATTGCGTATGTGCACTACCAGCCGTCCTTCAGGTGAATTGTAAATACTTCCTTTATAACGCCCTGATTAAATTGTTAATGGCCTTTTATCACCCAGCTGATGTGCCAGTGTGCCTTTGTCTTTGAGAAAATGGTCTGAGGGCATTACCCAGAACTACAGCATATTTCAGTAACAGTCATAAGTAAAACCTCATAGCTCCACATAGTGTTAATACACACTTTTTAACAGGACAATGATGTTCAGTAGATTATGCATTTTACATGATACCTCACAAGGCATAGTTTTGCACAAAATATATCAAAATCATATAACGGGGTAAACATGGGGTGCAGGGTGTCACAGTAAGCTACCATGATTTTAGTAGAAATTTTGTGTCCAGAAGAATCTTTTGACTAGATATAATGCAAATGAAAACTTTGAGAAACTGCTAAAATCAAACCTTTTCTAGTCAGACTTCCCAGTCATAACCAAATAAACAAATACCCCAAATAACTGGTAAGGTGAAAGGTAGATGTTTGCACCTTTTATAGCAGGGATCGGCAGCCTTTGGCACACGGCCCATCAGGGAAAGCCGCTGGCAGGCCAGGACAGTTTGTTTACCTGCAGCGTCCAAAGGTTTGGCCGATCGCAGCTCCCACTGGCCTCGGTTCACCGTTCCAAGCCAATGGGAGCTGCGGGAAGTGGCATGGACTGAGGGATGTGCTGGCCACTGCTTCCTGCAGCCCCATTGGCCTGGAACGGTGAACCGCAGCCAGTGGGAGCTGCGATCGGCCAAACCCACGGATGCTGCAGGTAAACAAACTGGCCTGCCAGCAGATTTCCCTGACGGACTGCGTGTCAAAGGTTGCCGATCCCTGCTTTATAGTTTTATGCTTCATCCAATAACTGTGAAGAAAGCAGGAATATAATATTCTTGCACACATTGTATGCTACCTTTTAAATTATCTGGAACAGGCTATTACTTAATTGTATCTTTGTTATAATCTTGGTAGAACTGTGAGGGACCCAAGTGAATAATATGTTTGACATTTGAATATAAGCAGGCAAATTGTTTATAGGATAATATGCTTTATGCTTTCATTTTTTCCTTTGACAGTTGTTGAATGAATATGTTTGTGGCTGCTACTAATTGTTGACTTGCTGGAGTGACACATATGTGCCAACTCCCTTCCTCCTTGATTGTAGACAATAATTAAGAGGTTTGACTTGGTGCCAACTATTACAGTATTTTTCCCTTGTCTTCAGCCTTTTTACCCTAGTTATACATTTGTGGGAATTATAACAACGTGCCTCTTTTGGTAATTATATTTGTTCTAGCACAAGAATGTTAGTTGTTTGGGACAGTAACTTTAACCTTTTGTGTGTCCAGCATTTTAATCCAAATGGATCAAAAACTTTTACCGAATAAATGTACTTATTATAGAATGACTGTTGCCAACACCATAGTTAGTGTTGAGACATCCTTTCCATTTTAAGGATAATTTTGGCAGTCTTTGTACCCCAATAAAAGTCCTTTCGGCTTCAAATTTGGCATGTTTGTTCTATGACCATCTGACAATATTTTGACTAAATTTGACATTCTTCAGAAAAGTCATTTTTGAGAGATAGGACATAGAAAAAATAAGTGATAATCATGTTCATGTTTGAAATTCTAATACTTTTTTGCCAACTCCTAGCTACAAAACAATTTGTCTGAGAGTCTTCAAATAAAATGTATTTGAAAGATCTTGGCAAGATGTAGAACAATGCCTGGGATGTAGAAAAGCAAATTTAATAAGTCATTCATTTTCAGTTTGGGAGCATAAGAATAGTCTATTTAATTTGAGAAATTATTAAGAGGGCTCCAATCAGCGTTAGGAAATTTGCCTGATTCCTTATAATATTTGCCAATCCTTTGTCTTAGATATAGTGTCCCTCCTAAAATCCATATGAGAGCTAGGTTGGGGCAGGTGAGCATGGGATACTGGATAGCCCTAAGGAGTCAGATAATACAGAAATTTCGGTCATGCTGGAGGAAGGAATCATCCTGGAGCTCCTAACTCCAAAGGAGCAAGTGCTCTGAGACTTAGTGACTATTCTTCCATTGAGGTTCAGTCGCATGTATTCTCCTTCTGTGAGCCATTTAAGGTCCGCAGGTGTGGGTCTAACCTCCAGGAGTCCCCTGCTCCATGGAAGAAAGACTTCGCTTCTGCAAACCTCCACAAGTTCTCAGAAATGGGATGGCCTCCAGTGGACTTTCTGTTGTCTGCAGAAGTGTAGCAATCCTACTATAGACTTACAAAAGTTTTCAGGACGCAGGGCTTTGGAGCTGTGCTCTGGCTCCGCTCCAGCTCCGGGCTCCGCTCCAAAGCCCTGCAGGAATGGGGATCCCTCTGAAGGCTTTCTGCTCACTTTAGGAGCTCCACAGTATGCTGGAACTGGGGAATAGCCTTTGGCCCCTGTCCTCACTTTGATCAGTTTCCTGACTTCAATGACTGCTGCTCCAGCCTCTTCTTGGCTCTCCTCCTCCTCCTCTTTCCCCTTTGATCCAATACCATAGCAGTGAGCATGTGTAGGCTTACTGGAGCCCTAGGCATAACTAACAGTGTGAAGCTGTGAACCAGAGTAGGCCTGGTTTTGGCAAAATAACAAGACACTAGGTATTGGCTAACCAAATAAGCACATTCCTGACCAGAGAGGACGGTACAAGAACACCCAGAGTTCCCAAGTAACTAAGTAAACACATTCTTAAGACATGGTACAGGAGCACAGCGACCTCTTGTAAGATAAGGATGGGATGACAGGATAATGGATAAGGATGTTTTATTTGAACTAGCAGAGATGCAAGGTGTAGGATTGGTAACTAATCAGATAAGGAATGTAACTTGTTTGTATCGATGTATAAAAGGAGACGTCTTACAAAGGACACTGTTGGCCAGCATAGGGGACAGCATCCTGGTGTGCTGACTGAGCTGGTACTGTTGTCGCAGGCAAATGTGTTAGTTAGGGTTACCATATTTCAACAATCAAAAAAGAGGACGGGAGGAGCCCCGCCCCCGTCCTGCCTTAGCCCTGCCCCTACCCCTTCCACTCCCTCCCACTTCCCGCCCCTTCAGAACTCCCAACCCTCCCCCCCACTCCTTGTCCCCTGACTGCCCCCTCCTGGGACCCCTACCCCTAACTGTCCCCCAGGACTCCCCCCCAACCTAAGCCTCCCTGCTCCTTGTCCCCTGACTGCCCCCTCCTGAGACCTTCTCCACATCCTAACTGGCCTCCTAGGACCCTACCCCCTACCTGTCCCCTGACTGCCCCAACCCTTATCCACACCCCCACCCCCAGACAGCCCCCCCCAGAACTCCTGACCCATCTAAACCCCTCTGCTCCCTGTCCCCTGACTGCTCCGATCCCTCTCCCCACCCCTGCCCCCTGGCAGGCCCCCCCAAGAACTCCCAAACACACACCCCCCTTGTCCCCTGACTGCCCCCTCCTGGGACCCCTGCTCCTAACTGCCCTCCAGAACCCCACCCCCTACCTAAGCCTCCCTGTGCCTTGTCCCCTAACTGCCCCCTCCTGAGACCCCCACACCTGTACTCTGACTGCCCAAAACCTTACACCCCCAACCCCCAGACAGCCCCCCCTGAACTCCTGACCCATCCAACCCTCCCCCTGCTCCCTGTCTCTTGACTACCCCCCCGAACCTCCCTGCCGCTTCTCTGGCCCCCATACCGTGCTGCAGAGCGGCGCGCTCGACAGCGGGGGAGGGGAGCAGGGTCAGAGCTCCAGACTGCCCGAGGCGAACGGCCGGCCAGCGATCTGCGAATGCAGGGAGGGAGGGGGAGGGAGAGAGAGGAGGGGAGTGGTGTCAAGTTGCAGGGGAGAGGAGGGGGAAGTGGAGGAAGGGCTCAGGCTGCCGGAGCCCCGTGCGAGTGGCTCAATCCAGCCGGCTGCCCTGTAAGCCGCGCACGCTCTGCATGGGGGGAAATCCGGACATTGACAAATTTCCCCCGGACGCTATTTTTAACTCAAAAAAGCCGGACATGTCCGGGGGAATCCGGACGAATGGTAACCCTATGTTAGTGTACCTGTAGCTCGTATAGGGCACGAATACTGTGCTTTGTCGACAATAAACCTGGCCGAGTGCCTTTGCCATTGAACTGATCCCGTGGCCTTTCTTCTGAATAACATTGAGGTCTGCTGAATTACCATGCTGCACTGTCTGCTAGTGCAGCTGACATCAGTGCTCCAAGAACAGTAACAGTGCTGCAGCAGCAACAACATTCCTTAGCACTTAACAACAGCATGAAGCTCCTAAGGTATGCTGAAGGAATTTAGGAATTTGACAGTATTGGAGAAGGTATGGAAAGACTCTGACCCTCTTTCAACCACTACTTCCCAAGTCCCTGGATGGCCATCACATTTGTGCCAACCTCCACTGTTCAGCCCCCCACTCTTGCGGTTTCTCCTGGTACCCATCACATTTGATCAAATCCTAAAGCATTTTGGGACTACAGTTTCCCCGAGTGCTCATTGCTTATAGAGGGGAATGCTGAGTCAATAGATCTGTTAGTGCAGGGATCGGCAACCTTTGGCATGCGGCCCACTAGGGTAAGCACCCTCGTGGGCCGGGCCGGTTTGTTTACCTGCTGTGTCCGCAGGTTCGGCCGATTGCGTCTCCCACTGGCCGCAGTTTGCCACTCCAGGCCAATGGGGGCTGCAGGAAGCAGTGGCCAGCACGTCCCTTGGCCCGCGCCGCTTCCCGCAGCCCCCATTGGCCTGGAGCGGCAAACTGCAGCCAATGGGAGCTGCGATCGGCTGAACCTGCGGACGCAGCAGGTAAACAAACCGGCCCGGCCCGCCAGGGTCCTTACCCTAGTGGGCCATGTGCCAAAGGTTGCCAATCCCTGTGTTAGTGCAAGAGCCTTTGGTTTTGCTGGGTCAGAGAAGACTGTAGGATTACATTAAAATCAGGCTGACTGCTGATTTATTGGGATGGATAGTCACCCTGATTTTCTGACCAGCCTTCTGAGAATGAGGTCTATGGTGATTGCCCCTAGGACATTTCTAACTGAGCCTCACTGCTTTTGAGACAGTCACCTCTGATATTATAAGAATTCTGTTGATTCACCTATGTTTATATTTAAATAAGGGGAGAAACTGCAGAAAATAACATGAACTGATTTGGTTACTTAGCAACTGGACTAAATCCAGACCCCAAGGGATTGATGAAGACATCACAAAGACGTGTGATGCTTATAGTTGGTGAGAAACAAGGAAGTGATGGAGCAGCAAGAAAACAGGAAACAGCAGCAGAGAGTCCATGGCAGTTATAAAGACAGATATCTTAGGGTTTCCTAGAAAAGTTGGAAAAGGATTGCTAATTCAGGAAGTTTTCACTATTCCAAGGAATTGAAGATTTGCTGGCACAGGTGTTTATTTTTTTCAGGAAAAATCTCAAACTAGTACAAGAACAAAGCTTGGACAAAAGCCTTATTTGTCCTGAAGATTATTTATTGTATTTTTTCCAACCTATCACACCAGCTCCTCAGAACTTTTCTTCACTGCTGGCATCAACTTTTCCAAACACTTCCCATCAGCATCATCTACCTAGGGTCATCTTGCCACTGTTTCGTCATTGTCAGAACATGCTATATTACCATTCTGCCAAAATTACGATAGCATAATATTTCTGGGTCACACAGATTAAGAAAACAATAAGGGTGACAATGGCCCTTTAAGAGAGAAGAGGCTAGTGTACCTGTGACTGGTCAGCTGACTGCCAACTGGGCTTCAAAGGGACATATGAGCCTTAGAGGGGAGAGATTGGAACTGCCAGAGATCAGGAGTCATAGAGTTTAAGACCAAAAGGGATCACTAGATCATTCAGTCTGACCTCCTCTCACAGGCCACCAACACCACCCAGCACCCGCACACTAAATCTGACACCAAAATGAGACCAAAATATTACAACCCACAGGAGACTAAACTGTTACATGCCAGGCAGAGAATAGGAGGTGCCTGCATCCTTGATAATGGCAAGGAAATGATTAAGTGAGATGTATACAGATAATCCTGGTAAGTAACATGCACTCACACATTTCAGAGGAAGGTGAAAAGCTCACAAGGTCACTGCCAATCTGACCTTTGGGAAAAATCCTTCCCAATCTCACATACAGTGATCAGCTAAACCCTGAGCATGTGAGCAAGTACCAGCCAGCCAAGCACCTGAGAGAAGAAATGCTCAGTGCCACCTCAGAGCCCTGGCCCACCCTGTCCAGTGTCCCATTTCCAGCCATGGCCATCCTGATGCTTCAGAGAAAGGAGATAAAAAAACCTGCCCAGAATATATGGGGTGAGGGGAGAGAATCCCTTCCTGATCCCAGTAGTTGGCTGGCTGAAACCCTGAAGCATGAGCTTTAGGAACATAAGGTGAGCTAATTCTCCTTGACTTTTAGCAATTCTCACTTTATTCCTATATTTCCTAATCTCCACAATGCAGCTTTCTTTGCTGACTGACCCCTTTTTCCCATTCCAAACAGGCTCTCTGCCTACTCCTAATAACCTCTTGGGGGTGCTTATTCATCCAGCTGGGTCTGGAGCCTTTCCCTACAAATTTTTTTCCCATGCTTGAGAAGCAAATTTCATATAGTTTTTGTATAGCTGATTTGAAGAAATTCAAAACTTCCTGCACATTTAAGTCCTTGAGGTCTTCAGTCCAGCTGGCTTCTTTATCTAATTCCTTTAATATCCCAAACTCTGCCCTTTTGAAATGAAAAGGAGTCTGTAGGAGGGCTCTGAAGGAAGCTGTAGGTGGTTCTGGGGAGAGGTTGAAGACCAAAGAGCAGCAAAGGGAGTTACCTGCTGATTTCTAAGATGGAGAGGGCTGAAGGAAGGGGATCAGCAGAGGGGATTACCTGCTGATGCTCCATTCTGGTGCCAGAGGGGTAGAGAGGTCTGAGGACCAGCGGGAGTGAGGGATGCTCCCCTGGTGAAGATGAACTCACAGATGAGAGGCTGTGGAGAGTACCTATTGGAAAGAGCGAGTTTGCAGTCCAGCTGGAAGGGCTGGAGTGGCTGTTCTTTAAAAAGGACAGGAGAGGACTGAAGAAGAGTCTAGGTGTGGTGGAAGATGCAGGAGTGTGGTTATGCTATGTTCATGGACTAGAGCACTGGTGGGCAACCTGTGGCCCATGGGCTGCATGCGGCCCATCAGAGTAATCTGCTGGCGGGCCGCCAGACAGTTTGTTTACATTTGCACGGCCGCCAGCAGCTCCCAGTGGCCGCAGTTCGCTGTTTCCGGCCAACGGGAGCTGCGAGAAGTGGCAGCCAGCAAATCCCTGCAGCCTGTGCTGCTTCCTACAGTTCCCATTGACTGGGAACAGTGAACCGCGGCCATTGGGAGCTGCGGACAAACTGTCTGGCAGCCCGCGTGCCTCAGGTTGCCCACCACTGGACCAGAGGATGTGGAGTTTTAAGGACGATATACTCTGGGTGTGAGAAATGGACTATGTTTGGAACTTTTATTATGGATTATTTGAACTATATTTTGGTAATAAACTGGCTCCAAAGAGGGGTATTATTAAGACAAGAAAGCCTGTGTGTAGGTCCTGAGGAAACTGAGGCAGACATGCACCTGTTCTGTCTCTGAAGGGTGCTCAGGGCAGAGCTGCCCCATGATACTCTGCCAGGATTGTTAGCAATGTCCTCTATCCCTTCTTGGGTAAGACCCTTGACGCACCTTTTTTCTATATAATTCAGAGGAAAAGTCATATGTTAACATTTCAAAATGAAATAATGAGCAAAGAAACAATATACAACTATGTTGATTATCCTAGTCAGTTTCAACTTTCCTCTTTCTAAATGTTTATGGTCAAGTTTTTCTTTGCTAATTGAAATATTCTGCGGATTCACACACACATAACTAAAACTTTGCCTAGCCTAAAGTTTGTCCCCATATCTAATATGTCCCAAGAAATCCAAGTTTACCCATAATGCATTGGTCAAATATTGTCACCACTCTGCCCATAGATTTTCTGTTGAATTCAGTTAGAGTTCTATGAAAGAAGCAGCAACAAAACAGGGCACTTAAATGGTGAAAAAAGGAGTTTTCCATAAATTTCTAATCTCTGAAAATATCTGTGCTGCAATTCTAAGAGTTGTAAACGGAGAGGGAAATGGGGTATCCAGGGAATTCTAAACTTTATATAAAATTTTTGCAAAAAAATTTTCTAGGATAAAAAAATTACTTAAAGAAAAGAGAAACTGCTGTCTAAGAGGAAAATAAGTAACAGCAAACATACCAAAGAAAGCAACATCTCAGAAAATTAGAGCTTTGTAGGCTTTTTTGTTTGTTTTTGGTTTTAAATCCTAATAAACATTTTGTCCTGAGGGACACTAAGAGTTATCAAAAGATGCAAGTATTTTTGGTAACGATGCATAAACAAAAGTATTGTAGGTAGGATTTAGTATAAAAGGAGGTTTATTAGAAATAACTTATGGCTGGATGTTGACTTGTCCTGGTGGGAAAAATTAGAGGTAAGTATTGGGCAAAGATTTTTGAGAACTGATGATTGTTCTGAGAGTAAATTGGCAACAATTTGCAAGGGAAATAGTAGTAAAGGTGAAGCAGAGTGAGTCCAGTAATGCATTAGAAACCCTGGTTCTTCCCTGAGAGGCAGGGCTTAAATTCAGCCAGAGCTGTCCGGAGTGGAGCTCTGGTAAATATTTTCAACCCCACTGGAAAATAATCTATGAGAATTTAAGCCATGCTGAGAGGAATATTGATAGTAAAACACTGGAGAAAATGTTAAGTACAGTGAGTATTTATCTGGAGAGACATATTAAAATGAAAGTACTGGGAAATTAACAGAAATTGCACTGGTTGATAAAAGGCAGGATGCATGGTAACACTGGTTAATACAAAGTAGGAAAAAATGGGATGTGAGGAAAGATTTAGAGCAGAAATTTTAAACTTTTCAAATTAATGTCTGTACTGATGCTGTAATGAAATAACTGTGTTTTAAGAGCAGTAATACATTCTTCTAGAAAATTGCTATGCTGGGTGGATTGTGGCTGGATTCAGTGGAGAAATCAATGGGAGTCAAGTTACTAAGAGAACCAGATTCATGGTTTTGGCGCTTATGAAGCATAGCGGGAGCTTCCCTGGTGACCTACATAAAGTACAATATTGTCTTCTCTCAAGATACCAATAAAGAGTCTTAGAGCTACAGTATCTGATTGGATTTGACTACTTCCTCCAGATTTTTACACATTTGATTCTAAAAATTCATCCTGTGAACCAATAAATCTATTTTATGGTCAAAGACTTAAAATGTGTTTCTAAAGCATTAACAGCTGGTAAAATTGTGTCAAATGTTGCTTTAGATTACAAGATGGAGGGGTGGAATGATAAGAGGCCAATTTATCAGCAGTGGGAACACCATTTAAAGCTGCTTGGCAAGAGGGGAATGTGATTGTGATGGGAGAATGAGGGCAGTGTTCAATTTTATCCCATTACTTTTGGGCATTGCAGGGTCTGAAACTACAGATTTTCTCTTTGGGAGGCTGGGAAATTGTTTCTTCCTTTTTGGAGATGATGTTAATGAGGAAGCAGGGTTAAAAGCTTTCCCTTTCTGTAATTTGTCTGTTTAAATATTATGATTTCCTGAGGGGTCTTTACTGAAATAAATTATATCAGTTTTGGCAGCAGCAGGGCCTACATTGGACAATAGATTTTAGTGGTGTGGTGAGTGTTCCTATATTGTGTCAGGTTGTGCTTAAAATACAATATTTTATCTTCTCTCTCTCCCGCTCCTTTCCTATCTGACATCTCTCTGTCTTTAAAGAGACAATTAAAAACAAAAAAGTAGTATGTAACAAAGACAGTGCACTATAATTAAGATTTCCTTGAATCACTTCAACTTCCTACAGTCATACACTTTTAATTCCTGCGTTCCAGCCCCTGCAAGAGGTACTATTTTAATTTATTTCCATTCATACTGTATTACTTTCTATATCTAGCCATAATTAAAGTATCTAACCATATCACGTTTATCTCCTATCTAGCAATCTCTCTTCTAAAATAATCATTGCTTAATGGAATAATGTAAAACCAAACTGGATAAGTATTGTTATGAGTGATGCTATCAATGTCTCAAAGGTTGTAACCATATCTGTTACAATAGAATCATTCTCTGGATAAACAGGATCAGACAGGAAGCAAATTGACCACAATGGAAAAATACATTTGTAACTGTAATCAGGGGCTGAATGAGCTCTTCCCTGACATCTGTTGGTAAACTGTGGGAAAAGACCACAGGAGCAGACCATATAGGCGATCAGCTGATAGACCTGCTTTGTTAAAGTGATCAATTTTGGCTGATTTGGGTTAAAATTCAATTTAGTCGTGGATGTAGGGGTAATGAAATGTTATCCTTATTGTATGACTAAGGGCAATAGAGCTTCATACTTAATATGCTCTAACTTGAGGAGGTAATTTTAAATGTAACCTCACTCACTAAGCGTGTGGTAGTCATGCAAATCCAATTGAAAGTCAGAGAGAGAGATGTTCCCAGTGCTTAATTTGTAATGAAAGAGGTGCTGGGACTCAAGCACTTAGGTACCAGAGCTCAACCAATTTTTTTTTACGTTCATAACTGATGCAGCAAGCCCAGAGGTGCTGGGGCTATGAACTGCCAAGCCTAGAGGTGCCGGGGGTCAGCTCTGGCATAAATTAAGCACTGGGTGTTCCTACCTGGCAGTGTAAACTCAGTTTGAGTACCATCCTTGCCCCATTTGTCTACACTCCCCTTCCAGTCTTTAAAGAAAGAGCTGATCAGAGTCAATTTAGACTTCTGGCTTCTGCTCAGGTATAACTGGAGGTGAAATCACTGATGAACAAGTCTAGGGGGCTGAACCTTAGGGCTTGTCTACACTTACATTTTATAGTGCTCTAACTTGCTGGCTCAGAGCTAATCCCCTTGTGGAGATGGAATACCAGGAGTGCTGGGAGAGCTCTCTCCCACCCCTCACGCGCTACCACATGCACACTTCAAAGCGCTGCCGCAGGAGCGTTCCTGCGGCAGCGCTTTGAAGTTTCCAGTGTAGACATATCCTTAGACTTGGTGTTGGGAGTGTTGCAGTGAAAGACATCGCAGAGGCTGCAGTAGCAGTGAGGTTACCCACTACCTGCTGAAATCACCTAAGAGCTAGGCTAAGTGGTGGAACCTCAGAATATGGCATTGTAGCAGGCAGCATGAGCAGTAGAGGCATTGCTTGACACTCCCCCACCCTGTAAATGCACTCTTGAATTCTGGGATTTTGCTGACCTTAGACAACAAAGCATGAGTGGGATGCTGCAGAGGGAAAAGGGAAGTGGTGTGTTAAGGGGACAGTCACACACAAGATGGGAAACTGAGGCAAAGGATACTGCTCCAGATAATGTGGGGCCGGTGTTTTACTTATTGTTACTTTATTATTGTTTACTTACTTTTGAGTTATTGTTTAGTGTTTTCCCAAATTAACACAGTGTTTCCTTCTGTAACAGGGTTCAGAACCCACCCCTCTTCCTGGGGCCTGCTTGCTGCCCCAATAAGGCTCAGAGAGGCTTCAGGGTTGTGCAACACCCATGTCTTTATTTACCTACAGTTATCCCACCACTAGTGTCTTAACTATTTACAAGCTTTACAGGATTATTCGCCCTCTTTTACAGGCAGAGTCAGCCTTCAACTAGGAGGCAGTTAGTTAGTTCATTCCCTCACTTCTTTCTGGTGCCCTCCCTCCCAGCCTTTATAGCCCTTGGCTTGTCAGGCCAGCAGGTGTTGCCAATCCTCAGGCCGGCATCAGGCCTTTTCCAGTCCCAATCTGCTTCCCTTGATTGGAGCTGACTGGGAAGGGGCTAATTAGGCGCTTTTGCACCAGCACCCCGCTACATCTTCTATTTTTAGTAAGTGCTTGCAAGTGGGGAATTATTGCCTCTTAGAGGCACTCTGGGGTGGTGTTTAGTTTTCCAAGATTTCTGGGTGGGGGTTTGAGCCAGTTTTATTTTGGATTGTTAAGAGGCCTGAATTTGGCCCTTGTTGCTGCCAGTGCTACATAGCAGGAGGGACACATGATTATGAGCCTTTTACTGCTTTCACTTCCACTGATGTAGCTCCATTGACTTCAGTGGAGTTATTCCTGACTTACATCAGATCTGTGGGAATAGAATCAGGTACTATGGCTTATCCCTAAGGTTTATGACAACAAATTCACAGATTTTCGATGATGACTTGTTCTAGTTAGGGTTGGGTGGAAAGTCCTGTTTGTAATCTGTTAATTAAAATAGGTTTACTAACCCATGTCAAAACATCATCCGTTTTCCCAGTCTAGACATGGGGTCAATTACAGCAATACAGCCCCACTGATGTTAATGAAATGTAGCCCTAGTTCTCTAAGTGTTCCCCTTCAAATGTCCTTTAATGTAAGTAAACAATGGGCATGGAGCAAGAAAGAGGAAGGGAAGGGAGAGAGACTGTATAATAAAAGCCTGATCCAATGCCCATTTAAGTCAATGAGAGTCTTTCCATTGACTTCAGGGGATTTTGGATTAGATCCTAAATGAATTAATCTATTTTCTTATTATTTCATCTCCCTCTTCAATCTCACACCCAAATGATTGATCAGAATTGGTAAATTTTCTACCATTCTTTATAAATGAGAAATTTTGGATGTGCAATTTAATGGATACAGGTGGTATGTGGAGACATGCATTTTACCCCTCCTCTTTCTTGGCTATAATTTCTTTAGTTCTTGGTAGTTTCTTTTGTTCTTTTTGCAGTTCTGTCACTATAAATGTGGGTAATACCTTTGATGGAAATTAGTGGTAGAGTTAGGTTTTTGATGGTCAGACCTTTGGAGTACTCTAATGCATTTTATATTATGCTGCTGAATGTATGTACTACATGGGCTCCAGACTTGTGCTGCTGATCATTTTTATTTTATTGGAAAGGTAACAAATACCCTTAGTTATATTTATTACCTTAAAATTTAAAAAAATCAGATTGAGTGACTTTGTGACAACCCCTTATGCAATTGACATTTCAATGGAAAGGGAGCAGTGAGTGCTGGTGCTGTCTTGTAGATATCTCAGTATCTTTCAGATTCGTTTTCATTGCTGCTCTTCAGTATGCATTATTGCTGTTGTATGCAATGACAGACATAGTTTGTCTTCAACCCTCACCATCCAGGAGTCCACTGAACCACTTTGAAGCCTCTTTCCCTCCCATTTTTACTCTCTCTTTTCTCAGAAGGTGCGGAGTTTTGATGGCCTTCCCTCCAATGATGAGATGCAGATTAGCTCATTCCTGAGCTCTTCAACACCGTTAGGGGCATTGACCAGAGGATTCACTTGCAAATATAAAGAGGTTCTCATTCCCTCTTGAGGCTGAGTGCACTGTCCCTGCAGTCCCTGACAGCTGTGGGAGACTAAGTATATCTGATCTTTCCACTCCTATAAACCCAACTATTAGTCTTTAAAATAAATAAAATGTGTTATAATTAACATTGTCAAGTTGTTTTTTAAGGAGTAACTTGTAGTGCTGCAGAAAGAGAGCTGCACTAGTGGAATATCAATCTCACCAGAGATGAGAAAGCACAGAGAGAACAGGCAAGCTGATAGATGCAGTTCCTACAAGCCCTGTGGCTGATAAGCTTTGAAGGTATTAAAGTGAAGAAGCTCAGAATAATTTTAGTCTCTCTTTGAAAGACATGAAGATAAGTGATTCTAATTAGAATGAAATTAAAACCTGAAGGTCAAATAAGATATGAGTTACTGTATGTGAAGCTAATTAGACTGCTCCAAAACCCACTGCAGAAATACAGTAATAACTTACGGTTACTAACCCTATAAACTCTTGCAACTGGAATAGAGTTCCCCTTTGGAAGTGCTGGATCGAGAAAGCATTTCAAGTAATATACATTTAAAAATTGGAATACAATATACATTTATTATCTTTATTCCCAGCCTCATTCACCATTTAATTACAGTCTCTAAATTCCCATTGCCTATTGAAGAGTGTAGAAAGCTAGCTTTTTTATTATTATTGTGAATCCAATAAAAAAAGTCACCTATAACTCCCTGGGTTTTAGTTGCTTATTCTCTGCTTACTGTGTTAATATGATCGCCACTTTGCATCCAGTACTCTCATAAGAACTACCCCACGCCCACTGAGGCCAGTAGGAGTTTTGCCCTTGATTTCAGTGGAACAGGATCAGGCTCATGGTGTAATAAACTTAATTACACACAGATGGGTTATTTTTGCAGTTCATTGCTGAGTGCCTGGCCCTAAGATACACCTGGGTTGCATCTACACTGGTAAACTTTGTATCTGTAATTCAACACTAGCCCAACAATGGTGGAAGCTGTATAGGGTGACCAGATAGAAAGTGTGAAAAATCGGTTCAGGGGGTCGGGCGTAATAGGAGCCTATATAAGAAAAAATCCCAAATATCGGGACTGTCCCTATAAAATCGGGGCATCAGGTTACCCTAAATCTGTAGGGTTGACAAGACTCAGGTGGTGTTAAAAAGCTTGTTTCACCCTAGGAGCAATGCAGAAACAAGGACAAAATTGTGACTCTGAGTCACAAATAGGTCCTTGGTCTGCCCCTGGGGCCACACACATACATGCTGCACCTAGCTCAGGGCACACTCATCCCCCATGAGTGCAGGGGACTGGACTAGATGACCTCTCGAGGTCTCTCCAGTTCTAGGATTCCCATGCTGTAGCCCTAAACAAGGGTCGATAGCAGTTGATCTTGAATATACCTTCTCTCTCCCTCTCAATTGGTAATATTTATAATTTGATTTTTACATGTAGCTTTTAAATATTCAATCACTATCTTATTAAATGGAAATGAAGGCTTAGGAACCTTTAGGGAGACAATCCAGTTGCCTTGGCCCTATACAGTATAATCCCTTTCCCTGGCACACCTTGGTAGAAAGGAAAATGTGCCAGTTAAGTATATCTCATTGTCAAAGGCTCCTAGTGTTAGGAGATAATCACGCTTACTTCATTAATTCCTTTAAATACGGCAATGTGCAAAACATTAAATTATTTTTTAAAACTATTAAAATAAAACTGACTCATTTACAGACATATTAGAACAGAGAAGCAGCATGAAGTGAACAAATTGCCTTAGAGCAGGAAATTTATGCTAGCAAACACCAATAAACAACTGTGAATAGGCATGCAGATAGCATCAGGCATGCTATTTAAACTGACTTAGCACAGCTGGATATACAGTTCTCCCACTGTCTAGAGCCACTGAAATACATTACATTACATTTTTTGTCTTGTCTCCATCCCAATTAAGTGAGCATACCATTTGTGAAAGTGCTGGTTAAATTCTTAACTCCCAAAGGATGCATAAACACATCTTTACAGGTCTAAGGTGAGGGACAGATGCCACATTTAATAGCTTACCATTCTCTTCTTGTCTTCTCTTTGACAGCTGGAACCCCCTAGCTTTTATATATATATACACACACACACACACACACGCACATCCCTCTCTCTCTCTCTCTCTATGTTATAGCAGGCAGACAACGTCATGTTGATTGCCCATCTCCTCTGAGCTGTCCATTGGCCTCTGGAGATATGTCTACACTGCAGATGAGAACATGTCTGCCAGTACAGACAAACAAACTTACTTGAGCGAGTGTGCTAAAAATAGCTGTGTGAATGTTGTGGGTCTGGTGGTGACTTGGGCAAGCCACTGAGCTCAGACCCAGGGGGTCAGAGAGGCTTGGACTCAGGTGGGGAGCCTGAGCCTCTGCTGGAGGTGCAATGTCCACACTGCTATTTTTAGTATGCTAACTTGAGCTAAGCTAGCGTGAGTTCGTCTACCCACCCTAGGAGGCTTGCTCCCAGCTGCAGTGTAGCCATACTCTAGGTTCATGGTGGATTCTCTTCTTCATCAACCTACCCAGAGAATGGGCAGGCTGCCCCAGACCAGCTTCCCTCACACTCCTTCTCTCACCATATCACCTCTTATACAACCCTTAAGAGGTTGGGGGAGGGGGTTGTACTTTGGGTCAGGATGTGCCACCTTTACTTGAGGTGAGTAATATGAGACTACATGTAGAGTAAGATACCACTCAACTTGATAAAAGATGGCAAGACCTGATCCTCTTGATTTGGCTATTATCTTTAAGGTTAAGGGTCCAATTCTGCAGTCCTGGAACAAGGAAAACCTATATTAAAGTTAACGGGAGTTTTGCATAAGTAACAGCTACAGGATCAAGCCCTAATTGGATTCTGCTGTATGTGATCCATCTTATTTTTAAATCAATATGTTTAACAGAACATATTGACATTTACACTAGAACTTGTCACCATTAACCTCAACCATCATATTAATTCTTCAACTTTGGAAAGATGCAGCAATTAAATATTGATAATTAGATTAATCACATCTTCTTGATTTACAAACTTGAAAGATATTATGCATTTCAGCAAAATAAAGGAGAAGATTCTCAATGTTAAATTTAAGAAGCCTGTAGTTGTTTTCCTGTATTCGTTTGCATTGAAGAAATAATTTTCCGTTACAAATGCTCCAATTTCTAAAATGTCAACATACACAAGGTACTATTTTTGTATGCTTTGGAATATGTTTATATTTAGATATTCGATCCAATTTAAATAAAATCTGAAGAAGGAAGTTATCTGGATTCGACATACTGGATCGTCTGATTCCAGTCCTTGGATCTGTACAAGCTGTGCATAGCAGAGTGCCTGGAGGATGCGGGACACGGTTAGCCCATCTTTGTGCTTTCTCAATCCATATGGCTGCTGGGGGTTTGTCTGACTCCTGCCATAAGTCGGAGCAGCCTCAGAGCTACTCTAGTTTATGGTGGCAGACAGGTTGTATGCATGTGGAGATCACTGGAGTGCAGCAGAACTCTGAACGTGCCCCTTCCCGGGCAACCTTTGGCATGTACCCAGTATGACATGTCCCCTATGCTGGTGGATACCACAAGACTGTGGTTCTGTCTGTTCAGCTCTGTCCCACCCAGGTCTTCCCCAAAGCAGGGGAATTCTCAGCTGCCTGGTTATGGTAGTAGCCACAGCAACCCCCAGCAGCCATATGGATTGAGGAAGTGCAAAGGAAAGCACTAACTCCTGAGAAATTATAAAGGAGGAAGCACTGCCTATGTGAATCCCCAAAAACAAAACAAAACAACATCAATGTTTGTGATGCTTCTGCTGTCTCAGCAGTTAATTAACAAACATTATTCCCAGAACAGTGCTGACATCTGTCAACATCGGGCCTGACCCAGCAGTTCTCACTCAAGCATAAACTCCCATGACAGTCAATGGGCCAATTCCACCGCTGGTGTAACTTGGTGCAATTGTTTTGCCAGCTTACATCAATGATGATATTGTCTCAGTGACTTTAATAATTTGTTAAGGGTGCTGAGGAGGAGTCACATCATTCCCTACGCTGGCTATTGCTGTGGAAAGGGCAGGGAACAGTGAGCCTGCATCTGTAGAATTTCTATCCCATTGTTCTGCAACAGTGAGGAGGATTTGTGTCAAGGTAACTGAGAATTTTGCACTCA
The DNA here is from genome assembly GCF_027887155.1 of Malaclemys terrapin pileata. Lineage (NCBI taxonomy): Eukaryota > Metazoa > Chordata > Testudines > Emydidae > Malaclemys > Malaclemys terrapin. Next base: position 169,692,395 of record NC_071507.1, read on the forward strand.
AAACCAATGGCTCCTGCAGTCTGTGGAGGTGAGGCATATTCACATGGAGACTGTGTTCCTCCACAATAGTTCCCAACTCCCTGCCATCTCCAGGCTCCATGACAGCATGGCTCCTCCAGGAGCTGCACTTCCACTGACTGCTGCCCATGAACTCTTTCAGGGAATTACCCATCACAGGGGAATCAGCTGATAAATGTGTGCTGACAAAGTCAACCGCTAACTCCCCTGTTAAAGTCCTGTGGGTTTGCTAGGATGATGATGCTATGGATGGTGGCCCCATCCACTGGGCCCTGCCCTGGCCCAACAGCCTCCCCTATTCCAATCCAGATCCCTGCAGAACACACACCTAGGGGCTCTCAGGACTCAGTCAAAAAGGGAGAATTAAGTACTATTGGAAAACCAAGAGTGGCATGTTAGTCCCTAGCTGGAAATGGTAGAATTGTCAATAATGCAGAAAAGGCAAAAGTGCTCAATAACTATTTCTGTTCTGTATTTGGGAAGAAAAACAGATGATGTAAGCATATGATATAATGATGACACTTATTGCTCCAACAGTATCTCAGGAGGACATTAATTTTAGTAGTTGCTATTAAACATTTTGAAATCAGCGTGTCCAGATAATTAGCATTCAAGACTAATGAAAGAACTGGCCAAGGAGCTCCCTGGACTGCTAATATTGAGTTTTAATAACTCTTGGAACAGGGGAAGTTTCAGAGGACTGGAAGAAAACTGTTGTGCCAATATTCAAAAAAGGTAAACTGGATGACGTGGGTAATTATAGGCATGTCATTCTGATATTGATCCTGGGTAAAATAATGGAATGGCTGATAGGGGACTCGATCAATAAAGGATTAAAGGAGAGTAATGTAATTAATGCCAATCAAGATTGGTTTATGGAAAATAGATCCTGTCAGACTTGATATCTTTTTTTAGGAGATGAAAAGTTTGGTTGATAAAGGTAATAGTGTTGTTATAATATTTTTAGACTTCTGTAAGGCATTTGACTTGGTATGACGCAACATTTTGATTAAGAAATTACAATGTCAGAAAATTAAGATGGCACACATTAAATAGATAAAAAGCTGGCTAAAGTATAGGCCTCAGAATGTAATGGTAAATGAGGAATAATCATTGAATGGGTGTGTTTCTAGTGAAGTCCTCTAGAGATTGGTTCTATACTATTTAATGTTTTTATCAGTGATCTAGAAAGAAACACAAAATCATCACTGACGAAGTTTGCAGACAACACAAAAAGTGTGAGTGTGGTCAATAATGAAGAGGACAGGTCCTGATACTTGGTAAACTGGGTGCAAGCACACAGTGTGCATTTCAATTCAGCCAAATATAAATGTGTACATCTAGGAACAAAGAACGCAGGCCATACTTACAGGATGGGGGGGATGAACGGACTCTAATTTAGGAAGCAATGACTTTGAAAAAAAATAGGGGGGTCATATTCGATAATCAGCTGAACATGAGATTGAACTTCCAATGTGATGCTGTTGCCAAAAGGACTAATTCAATGGTTCTCAAACTTCTGTACTGGTGTCCCCTTTCACATAGCAAGCCTCTGAGTGCGATCCCTCTAATAAATTAAAAACACTTTTTAATATATTTAACACCATTATAAATGCTGGAGGCAAAGTGGGGTTTGCAGTGGAGGCTGACAGTTTACAACCCCCCCCCCATGTAATAACCTCGCGACCCCTTGAGGGGCCCCAACCTCTAGTTTGAGAACCCCTGGACTAATACAATCCTCTGATGTATAAACAGGTGAATCTGAGTAGGAGTAAGAAGGTTATTTTTATATCTGTATTTGGCATTGGTGCAATGGCTACTGGAATCCTGTGTGTCCACAATTCAAGAAGAACGTTGGAATCAGATTGGAAAGGATCCAGAGAAGAGCCATAAGTATGATTAAAGGCTTGAAAAAAACATTCCTTATAGCAAAAGACACAAAGAGATCAATCTGCTTAGTTTGCCAAAGAGAAAGTTAAGATGAGATTTTATCACAATTTCTAAGTACCTACAGAGGGGGAACAAAAATTTGATAATGAGCTCTTCAGTCTAGTAGTCAAAGGCATAATGCGATCTAATGGTTGGAAGTTGAAGCCAGACAAATTCTGACTGGAAATAAGGTATAAATTTTAACAGTGAGGATAATTATAATTAGAACAATTTATTGAGCATTGTGGTGAATTCTCTATGACTGGCATTTTTAAATCAAGTTTGGATATTTTTCTAAAAGCTATGCTATAGTTCAGTGGCTCTGAACCTTTCCAGACTACTGTACCCCTTTCAGGAGGCTGATTACTCTTGCGTACCCCCAAGTTTTACATCACTTAAAAACTGCTTGCTTACAAAACCAGGCAAAATACAAAATTGTCACAGCACACTATTACTGAAAAATCGCTTACTTTCTCATTTTTACCACATAATTATAAAATAAATCAACTGGAATATAAATATTGTACTTACATTTCAGTGTATAGTATATAAAGCAGTATAAACAAGTCATTGTCTGTATGAAATTTTAGTTTATACTGACTTCACTAGTGTTTTTTATGTAGCCTGTTGTAAAACTAGGCAAATATCTAGATCAGTTGATGTATGCCCTGGAAGACCTCCGTGTACCCTCAGGGGTATGTGTACCCCTGGTTGAGACCCACTGCTGTAGTTCGGGCAAGAAGTAATTTTGGGCAATCTATGATGTGTGCAGGAGGTCAGAGCAGATGGTCATAATAGTCCGTTCTGGCTTTACAATCTATGACTATATATTACAGCTCCAGAGAGGGGAAGTCAAGATTTGTTAAATAGGACTCAATCAGTATGGGAGGAAATGTTTTTATTTTCATGTTATCTAGAGTTACTGAATTAAAACCAATTTGCGATTATATACATTTCCCAGCAGACAACTATTTAATTTATAGCAATACTGGCTTCTGAATTGATGTTTTAAAAGTTGTATTTAGTATATCCATAATTTCAGCAGGTGGCATAAATTAACACAGCCTTCCCAGATAGGTTGTTAGGAAAATATATCCAACATCAGCAAGATGAAATGAGTCACAATAACTGGAGGCCTGAATAATGGCAGAAATTGCATCTCTAATCCATCCCAGAGGTGGCAGCAATTCAGGGGTTGTAAAACTCTGAAGTCAAAGGATGAAAAAGCATTAGGGAAATGCAACATTCATTCATCAATTCAGCACTGGCGAGTCTAGAGACTCCTGCTCCTTTAATGAAGTCACCTTTTAGTAGCATCAGCACAAATGTTTCAGAAGATTTAGACAAACATTTGCGCTGATGTTGCTAAAAGGTGACTTCAATGACAAAACTCCCATTGACTTTAATGAGGCTAGAATTTCACCTTTAGTGCACACACAACTGTAAAAATCTCATTAGCATTAATGGGAGGTATCCACAGCCTGTGTCAAGGCCAAGAGAGAACAGATCCACTAAAAGAGAACTAGAGGGACTAAAAACAGGAATACATGGGGTGCTTAGTTTTACAATAAATAGAAAATATTACTTAAGTACGTTGCTTGGTTTTGACACTAGATGGCAACAGCATACGCTGGAAATAATCATTTACTAAACCTGAAAAAATAAACATGCTGTAAAGAAGTGAACTGAGTAGAAAATCAGCCAGTTTTGCAAAATCGTTTCTGCATGAAATTAGAACAAATTAAAATAAGGCTTAAGTACCATATGTTTCGGCAATCAGCTTAGAGATCCTAAAGAGATTCTGAGATCTGCCAGTCATATGTTTGAACTGTTTATACTTCCTTTAGGTGAAAATATGCCCTCATTTACTCCCATTAAACAATCTTTATTGGGGTTTTGTTGGTTCAAGTAAAGGCAGAATTTAGCCCTTAAATGTTGGAATATTATGGAACCAGATATAGGGTCTAATGATCAGCTGCTTGTGTACCTAAAATTCCTATAGAAGTCAGTGGATGAACCAGTGTCAGGCTCTTAAAAGCATGTTAATGCATAGAATGACGGCAAATAATGTTTTATAGCTTAGTAATCAAATGATAATAATCTACAACAGGGGATAGCAGATATCTATTGTACGTTTCATTTACAAAACTACTTATCTAGATATTCAGGACTAAAAATATCTTTGAAGAGTTTAGTAACAGGCCAGATTGTTCCATTTAGGAAGAGTCTTTGGTGGGGGAGGCTAGATAGAGGCTGTACACTCATTGCTAAGGCTTGGATTTTGCCACGGATATTTTTAGTAAAGAAAAATTCATGGAAACCCGTGACCTGTCCCTGACTTTTACTAAAAATATCCATGACAAAATGGGGTGCTCAGCTGCGGGATCCCCACACCGCCCCGCAGTGGCTAGGCAGCTGCGGGGGCTGCTCAGAGCTCTGGAGGCCCCCACTGCCTGCAGCAGCTCAAAGCTCCAGTGTGCCCCTGCCACCCACGGTGGCCTGGAGCTGTGAGGGACCCCTGCTTCCTGCGGCAGCTGGGAGCACTGGGAGGTTGTGGAGGGACCCTGCAGCTCCCGGCTGCCGTGGGCTGAAGTCACGGAGGTCACTGGAAGTCAAGGATCCTCTGTGAAAAAATCGTAGCCTTACTCATTGCCTCATCCCTTTGGGGGTACAGCTTACATCCTCCGTCACAGCTGGTCAACCCCACACTAGCCATGCATAGGGATAAGAAGGAGTGAAGCCAGGGGCACTGCCAGCTCCTTTCCGTTCCCTGACTCATTAGGAGCACTATGCAATCCCAGAGAGAGGGACTGGAAATCTCTGTGTCTCTACCCAGCTCCTGGAGCATAGTGGGGAGAAGGATCCTTACATACTCCTCCTCCCTACTGTTCACCTGTGTAAGGCAGAATCTGGCCCTTAAGGGTATAAGTGTACCCTCATTTGCATATGCATGACTCCCACTTATGTCTGTGGGAGACTCGAGTGCAGGGCTGGATTGGGGCCCTGTGCATTATGGAAACTCCAATTTGGCCCTGTCACCCTTCCCCTATCATGATGGAGGAGTGGCTGCGCCAAGCCTGAGTGGCACTGCAACCCTGCTCTAGCTCTGCTCCGGCTGCTGCCACTCCCTGCCCCATACAGATTCCTGAATGCCTGTTTCACCCCACATATATCCCAACAACCCTCCACCAGCCCCCACTTATCCTGACAGCCGTCTCACACATTCCAGAAGCTCTGACATATGTCCTATTCACAGCAGCCCCCACCGGCCACAGCCCCCAACATCTGCCACTGACCCCCAACATCCCAGTCACCAATTCCCCCCAGAAACCTCCATTCCCACCACAACCCCCACAACTCACCCACCTCCCCGCAAATCCCCCACTCGCCCCTCCCCCAATGTTTCCCATTCCTCCCATAGTCCACCACCAACTCTTCCCTAGGCCCTCACGCACTGTCTCTGATACCTTTCTGGCTGCTCACTGGTGCCCCCATCCCCCAGCTCAGCACTTTTTTCCTGATCTGGTCTAGGGCAGCTCCCCCCAATCTCAGCCACCCAGTGGCTCTGTTCACTCCCATCACCTTCCCCACACTCACACAGCATAGGCCAAATTTGAATGAGTGGCTTTGCCAGATTGCAACACCACTCACTCAAATTTGGCCTGCTTGCCCCTCATCATGATGAAGTGGTGGCCAGGCCAAACCTGAGTGGTGCTGTGATCCTGAACGACACTCACTCAAATTTGGCATGGCCATCCCTCCATCACTGGGGGCAGTCAAGCCAAGTCTGAGTGAGTGGCATTGTGATCTGGCTTGCAGGGTTGCAGCACTGTTCATGTTTGGCCTTGTGCCAAGTGCACTGAGTTCTGCTCGAGTTTTGACACTAGTTAGTTTTGTGATGTTACTTTGGTATGAGCTTGTTTTCTTAACTCACTGGGAAATCTGGGTCTGTGAGGAATGCAAGGCTGGGCTCCCTTGAGAATAACCAATGTGTGGGAGTAACCTTCCAAGTCCACACACAGAGAAAATATTTTCTATAAATCTCATTTATTTTGTGCATTATTGTGATGGGAAATGGCCATGTTTGCTAAAAAAACAACTGATGAGTGAACACATTAACATACATTAGACATTCTTATTTGGGACTCATCTGTGCTTGTGTTTTTATGAGAGACTGTATTTTCAAGATAGGGAGATCAAATTTTTCATATTTAAATGGACCATTTCATTCTTTTGATGCAAACACCATATGGTAGAACGCACTGTGAATATAATTCTACATAGCCACAATACTTATTTAGTAATTCTATAAAAGGAAAAACGTCTAGTCTATAAAAGCTTAGAGACACACAAATATATGTATATATCAAGAGAATCTTTTTGTACCTCAGGAGTCCAATAATAATAATACTTAGCATTTATATAGTACTTTTCATTTTCAAAATGCTTGTCTAATTCTCACCTCCCTGTTGTGAAGCAGGTAAAGTACTGTCATCTTAATTGCATCCAAGAAACCGAGGCAATGAGATTAAGTGTCTTGCCCAACTTGACAGAGGGCAAGTGTCAGAGCCAGAATTACAACTCAGGAGCACCTTGCTACTGTTACTGTGCTCAGACCACAAGATCATATCTCTTTCATATAGAAAAGACTACAAGCACCACTGTCATGCAGACATATCTGGGGTGAAACACAACAACAGTATTAGGAGAAGAGGCGAAGGATACTGTATCCAATTAGAACAATAAAGCAAGTATTAGGTAGGCAGATTATAATTACTAAAACGGAACGAGGACATGTCTGGGTGAGCAAGAGTGTCTGAACCTGGCTCTAAGTAATTAATCCTCACAACATGGCTGTGCTATGGGCAAATACATATTTCTATCCTTATTGTACGGATGAGGACTCTGAGGCAGAGAGGTTAGGTGAGCTGCTCAAGGCAACAGATCATTTGTAACAAAGCCCAGATTAGAAGGCAGGAATTGCTGACGCTCAGTCCTGTGCTTTAATACCTCTATCTGGGGTAACAAGCCTATGAGCCATCTTAAAAGCCAACAATAGTGTTTTATGAGGCTCAGCATTGCAAATGCTAGTGGTACTGGTGAGAGGGGACTTATTGAAAAATATACAGTAATAACAATTCTTAGCACTTGTATTGCATTTTTCCATATTCAAAACTCTTTAAAATCCAAATCTAACTGAAGATGTGTGTTCACAACCCCATTTTCCTCAGGGCTGTCCATGGGTCTGCTTTTATCCAAAAAATCTTCTAACTATTGTTGCTTTGCAAAAAGTAGCTTCCCAAGGCTATATAACTGTCTCTGAAGGCATGTCAGCATGCTGAAGCCTCCTCTCTTCCCCCCTTCCCTAAAATTTATTTGCATTAGGCTTCTCAGTGGCAGAAGTGCATGAGAGTAAAAGCAATCTTAATGCGGGTTGTCATTTTTCAGTCCATGTCTCTATTTGGTTCTGCTTGACTGATAATAGCAGCTTTTCTCAGTGCTCCTCCAGATGTGAACAATTTGATTCTCCCTGGATGGTGAATAATGTGCATGGGTCTGGGTATGGGAGGAATCCTGCCCACTTGCCCCCCCCCCCCCTCTGCCAGCTGACCCACTGGAGCAGAAGGCTCAGGATAAGGCTGAAATGGTACATTTCACTGCTTGGAGAAGGAAGGAGAATTTGGGGAGTCTGGACAGGGTGGAATGGATCTCCAGGCATCTATGGAGGGGAAGGTGCACCAGCTGTGGGGCTACTTCAGCCTTTAGGACCTGATTCAGTAAAGCAGTTATGCACATGCTTAACTTCAAGCATGTTAAAGTCCCACTGATGTCAATGGGACTTAAACACATGCTTAAGTGCTTTGCTGAATCGGGACCTTAGGCTACAGTAACAATGTGGGAGGACTTCATCTCCCTGCAAACTTCCCCAGTGCACAACATACTCACCTAGGCTCTGGGCTTTGATGATTTAGACTCTAATGTTTATGGTGAAAGGAGAGGAGAACGTATTGGCACTATCTCAGCAAATGCCTCAGGTTGAAGGTCAGCCACTTTTGCGTCTTGAGATTTTAGAGGTACTGAGGGAGCTCTGGTTTGTGACCTGCAGGTTGGAGCCACATCCTACGTGGCTGGCACAGGACTGCACTGGCTCCTTATCTGCTTGCAAGGGTTGACTGACCCATAAAGCCCTGTATGGTTTGAATTCTGATTACCTTTTCCCCAATGTGCCACCACTGGAATTGAGGCCAGCTGGGTTGCCTAGATTAACTGTCCCTGGATTTGAACATCTGAGGGTGGAGTCAAAGAGCATGATTATTTTCTGACTTACACCGGTGTAAATCAGGAGCCACTCCACTGAAGTGGGAGAGGGGAGTCAGGTCCAAAATGTTCCCAGGGTAGGTCCCTGGACTCTCAAATTCACTTTCCTAGCTGGACTGACAAGGTCCTTGTTCGCTGATCTTCAGTGGATACACTGACTTAGTCCCCAAATAGATAGTTTTTATGTCCCTCTGTTCTACACCACTCCTGATGCAGCCCTAGCATCGGAGGCATGTCAGGGGCGTGGAGCAGCTTATCAGGGATGTGGCTGGAGCATACTGTGCTCTGGTAATCCCCAACTGGTAGATGGCATAGATTGGCTTGATATCAGGACAGGGGTCAGAGCTGGCATAGAACTGACTCCAGGATCAGGGAGCCATAATCTACTTCCTTGCATCCCCCTCCCACCCTTCCCCAAACTTGTGTCTGGACGACTTTGCTCACTTGTAAATGACTACATAACTGCAAGGCACTGGAGAATCAGGCCTACTGTAGCTATCATAGTCTATTTTGAATATTTGCTTGAATAATATAAAGCAAACTACCTGCAGAGATAAATACCTTCACACATTGTACATGACCACATTCACAGTTAAGCTTCAAGCAAAACAAGAAGCTCTATATTGAATACAATAACATGAGTGTTAGACATTTTGGAGGCCTCTATGTCTGACAAGTGTGGCACTGCCATCTTTCGTCTGGAAACAAGAAAGTGTTTTCGGTATTGTTAGTAAGTTATAACTTGACTATCAGACATGAGCTCATGCAAACATTTAGCTAGAAAATCTGCACAGGCCTGTTTCCATAAAAACAAATACTAGAGCTTATTAGCTTTAACTCTTTAGATAATCATTCAATTTTTAAAGTCACAATATGCACCCTTAATATTTCATCAGAATTATATTGTGCACCCTATGACCGCTTGACCATTATTCAACAGAGATGTACATACACGTATCTAGCAACCTATATAAGTAGTCCAGTTGAAGCTAACACCAGTCAATGGCTGACATATGTATTTATAATGAACATGTGTTCTTGACATTTGAAAAGATATCCTGAGGCTTCTTACATATTCAGCAGAGCAATCAATTTTTGTTTGTATAGACGCTAGGATAAATTATATTTCCAATGCAAACATGTGCCTGCAGTAATTGGTGTTAGGCAGTACCCTCTAGTGATTAGGGAGGGAACTAGATGAGCAAGGATGTGGATTCTAGTCCTAAATCTGCCACTGACTCACTGTTTGACCTTAGTCAAGTTGCTTAAATGCTCTCTTAGTTGTATAATTCTCAGATTTGCTAAGCATCATGAGATGCTCAAGCATTTTGAATGTATTGGTATAATACACTGTAAATGCCAAGTATTTGACATCTTTTAGCCAGCATCTATAAAGATTACATTTCTAATTCAGAATAAAACAATAGAACAAAACTTTATGACTAATACAAGGTATCACTGTATCTTCTTCACTGGCTTTGTAACTACTGCATATCACCTGAAACTGTGATCTTATTAAATTTAAACAGCCAAGTGGTTTGGACCTAGTCAGTATTTGGAGGAGAAGCCATGGGGTGCTATAAAAAGAGATGGTGGTGATTCAGTGACCCTGTTTCTGCTCTTACTTACACTGCTGTAAAAATCAATGTGACTCCACAGCTGATTTACACAGGTGTAAGAGGAGAAGCAAGCTCTGAAGGTGGAACTCTTCCTTCTGAATTAGGATAAGTCTATACTGGAGCTGGAGGTGTAATTCCAAATGCAGGTAGACATACTAGCACTACCTAGCATGCTAAAAATAGAAGTGTAGCTGTGGCAGTGTGAGTGGCAGGATTGGCTAGCTGCCTTGAATACCATCCCACCTATGATGGAGTCCCTAGGGTGCAACCTGGAGTGTGGGACCGCTGAGCCCTCCAAACCCACCAACCTGGGTTGCCTCTCACAGTGTGATGTCAAGATACAAACCTCTGACAGGCACTGTACTTACCACCAATGTCCACAGACAGGGACACACCCTACTGTGTTACACGAATGATCTCCCAGCCACTCATGAACCTTCAATACAGAAGCTCCAGCCAATTCCCCCAGCACCCCAGCCTTATACCCCAGAACAGTACCGTCTTGCACTGGTCAGAAGCCTGGCCAGTGTAAGTTCATTACCTACTTCGCCATTCTGACAAAAGGGTAGTGGCCGTGCAACAGCCCTTGTTAGCCTGAGCTTCAACCAAAACACACCATTTTAGGTAACATATAAAACAGATTTATTAACTACAGAAAGATAGATTTTAGGTGATTATAAGTGGTAGGCATAAAGGTCAGAGATAGCTATCTTAAGAAAATAAAAAGTAAACACACTTTCTAAATCCTAAATTTTTAATCTAAGCAAGAGCTGAATCGAACAGGTATTGAGAATTTTTAAGTGAGTAACCCAGAATATTTATACTATAACAACAACTATTTACTTAACACCCCCAATAAAAGACCTGCCTGCTTAACAGGGAAGAAGCTTAGTACATCTAGTTCACTTACATGAGTCAGTTGGTGTGGCCCACTATCCTCACACAACAGTTATAACCTAGGATCGGCTTTTCCTTTGCTTTGCACCTTTGGTGGCCATTCGCAACTGTGCAATGTGAGTGCAACACTCTAACAAATAATCTAACAAGATTATTTCTGTCAATTTTGCATTCATTTTGAAAAGTGTAAATGCCAGATTCTGATGTCATACACTAGTGTGACTCCAATGAAGTCAACGGAGTTACTCCAGATTGACCTAAATGACTACACAAGGTGCAAAGCAATGTAGAATTGGACGCTGGAAACTCTTGGAAACTGTGTTCTCTTATCCATTTCTGGTGTAGCCAAGTTAGTCATTTAGCAGCCATTACCAAGGAGTGTAAAATGATGAGAAGGACACAGGCAAGGAGATGTATGCTCAGGTATAGAGCTTACACATTAGCTATACCACTGCAGCTGAACAGTTGTTGAAAAAAGGTATGAAATTTCCAAGGGAAGATGCATCGTATAGATGTGAACTATTGTTTGAGAGCAACAGAAGCTTGATATTTCATAAAATTTGTGGACAGACACAGATATGCAGAATGTGTTCCTGATCACATCTTGATCAGTTTAGAAATTATGAACTGTCCTTATTAAAAATGAAAGCTGAAGTGAAGAATTCAGTGACAGTTGGAATAATAATTTCAAGTTCCAAATTTCAGTCACTAAGAATATTCAATATTATTTTTTTATTTCAAAGGATTTAACTTCTTTCTCCTCCCACTGAACAAGTGTAGGCTGTATTCACATATTTACATCCTATAGACAATTCATTTGAAAGAGAAGATGTAAAATCTGCAAATGATCTTCAGGTTGCATGGCCCCAGGTTTTCTAATATCTAGCTAACCTACAGTACAGAGCAGTTTTCCAAAGGCAAGCAATGGTATTTTTTAAAAACACATCCTTAATTCAGTGCTCTGTGCAAAAAACAGTTCCTCCCGCCCACATATTAGAATACAGGGCTCTCAGAAAGTGTGCCTATCCTAGGGCCTGAACCAAATCCCATTGAAGTCAATGGGAGTCTTTATACTGACTTCAATGGCCTATGGATCAGGCCCATAATCTGCAAATGAGTACAGTTGGGTAGGGCTATTAATTTGGCTAATTTGGCAATCTCTGGCTATCTAAAAGAGAGGTGTTTGCTTTCCAGAACTGGGAACAACTTCCTTAGCTGTGGAATCCAAGAGTTTCAGGCCTTTGTGGACTAGCAGCTGGGGTGAAAGTAATATTAAATTCTTATTGATAAGAAAGGGTGGAAGGGGCGGGACTGGGGGTCAGCCTACCCCAGCCAGCCCATCCGTGCTGTCTGGCCCGGGGCTCCAGCCACTGCCATGGTAGCAGTGGTGGTGGCCGGGAGCCCCGGGCTCTTTTAAATCGCTGGCCCTGGGATAGCTGCCCCTTTTGTCCCCCCCCGTCGGTGGCCCTGCCGGTAGGGTCCCTACTGGCAGGGCCGCCAACGGGGGACAGAAATGTCAAAGTGCTGCCGCAGCAGCACTTTAAGGAGGGTCCTTTGCCGCGGCAGCGCTTTAATGTAGGTTGGATATGGGCTGGTACCGGCTTCTTACCGGTACGCCGTACTGGCCCATACTGGTGCACTTTCACCCCTGACTAGCAGCTCAAGAGGCTGCTTTTTGCAGACTTGGCTCCTTTGTTTTAGGCCCACAGAGGTGATACGAAATTTTGGCCTGAGACTGCAGTGAGAAATTATTATTTTAACTTTTCAGTTAAAATTCAGGTACTTTTCATTGCATCCATTGTCAGTAAAATTATGTTCTAAGAAGCACATTTATGTGAAACATGACTCACTTCTTTTAAGTAGAAAAGTTGGCAAAACTAATAGAGAACTTGTCTTCTAGTAACATTCATTTTGCAAATTACATTCAATTACTGCCAAACTTTGTGTCATCTCAGTTGATTATGAAGGTCCATTAGAAACGTGTCTTTTGGTTTATCAGGACTTTAAGGGCTTACTTTCCCAGCGATACGAGGGTGATGTATGAAGGTAACTCCCTTTAGTACTAATTGAAATTAAGGGCCCAATGCTGTGAGGTGCTAGGCCATTAGATTTCATTCGGAACTGAATGTGTTTAGCACATCACAAAATTTGTCTCATATGCATAAATTCCTCATGTATCCAGAGGAGCACACCCTTTAGAATATATTTATCAATGTTTTTAAATGAGAGAACCATTTTTGAAGTATTTTTATAAATCATACCTGGCTGTATTCCTTAGTGCAGGTTTTTAAATGACCTCTGTACATTGTATTAAGAAAAATGGTAGTGGACAATATTATCTTTCTTTATTGCAAATCTTTCAGGGCTTCAATCTGTGGTTTTTCCTTTAGCATTCAGATGATGGAGTGTTCAGAAAAAGTACTGAAGATAAGACGCGTTCACGAAAGAAAACCCACTGGAGTACTGAGTATTTTTTCCAGCCTGCTCTTGTATGGTTCCATCGCAGTCTAGGGATAGGGATTATTATGGGGATCATCACTCCTATCCAAGTAAGAATGCGGTGGCATTGGCTGTGTGGGAAGTTTCCATGAACTCTGCAGAAGGTAGAGGTGGCCCAACTGAAGTCAGATGTGATGCCTACCTAATCACTGTTAGCATTTTTTTTCTTTTTTGACTTTTATAGCCCTGTTTTATTTCCCTACTCTCGATTTTTGTATTTTGAAGTTTTTTTCATCTTTATTGTACCACTTGTGCATTCGCTAATAATAATAATGGGAGAACTGGGCCACTGCTATTGCAGCATGTGCATGCACATGGAGATGAATACATGCATATGTAATACGCCTAATTAAGATGAACTAGAGATGTCCAGATAATAATTAGAATACATTTATTTGGTTCTGGTAGCATTCATGTGCTTTCCAAATATTCAGGAAGGGGCAGTCTCTGCGAGCTCACAATCTAAGGATAAACAGGCAAGTAGAGAAAGGGTATGGAGAAAAGGAAGAAGAACAGGCAATGTAAATACTAGACAAATCAGTCACTGTAACCAACACAGCAGAAGTGGATTTAAATATGAACTAGGTAGAGGCCTTGCAGATGAGCTCAGGGATGTCATACCATGCATAAGGACTGTGTGGGTGAAAGGTAGAGAGGTAGTTATATGAGAAGTTGGAAAAAAGAGGGATGAAGCTACACTGGTGGAGCAGAGGGGAGACACAAGATTCTACAAGGGCGGATAAGCAGAGGGGGCAATATTATTTAAAGCTTTTAAAGCTGTGACAAGAAGCCTAAATATCATGCAATAGCTGATGGGGAACCAGTGGGGGGATTCAGAGAGGAAAGTGACATGGTTGAATCGATAGACAAGGAAGATGACTATAGTGGCTCCATTTTGTTTGGAATGGTGGGGGGCAATATATGGAGTGTTTGGGCTGGGGAGATGGAAAGAAAAGGATGGATCTTGGAAATGCCAAGGAAGACAAAGCACTGGGATTTGGACATGGCCAAATGTGAGATGAGGAAATGGGAGTAGTGAACTCCCCCTCTCTCCAGAGATTGTGAGTCAGAATGATAGAGATGAAGGTGGTGGCATTAGAAGTTAGAAATACCTAGTGAAATGATGAAAGTAAATTAAGATAGATGCAGTATCGAGAAGCCAACAAGCCCGATAGTATGTAAAATGGAACATTTTAGTGTTAAGTGAAAATGAAGAGAAAAATGCAATAGACCTTAGGGAAAAGTCAAAGGACGCACAAACAGGTAATTGTCTTATACAAAATACTGTGAGGAACTATCACTACAAGTAGAATTACATGAGTTGTGGTGCTATGTTTATCAATTAGTCATTATGTCTAATTTTATCAATTGCTTCTGTCCTTTTGGAAACATAGAAAGAAAGGTAATAATAATAAGTCAGCAGAAAGGACCTATAACTAGGTGGGAAATGAAAGTTTTATAGTTTTCCTATTTGTTGAGTAAAGTCTGTGAATAAAGAACATTTAGTTTACTTCTTGGGCATTGCTAACAAAAATTGATAGGGGAACTACTGGTAAAACACCTGTCAGGAATTGTCTAGGTATATTTGGTCCTGCCTCAGTATAGTGGGATGGACTATATTACCTCATATCTATGACTCTAAAATACCAGGAGAGGCCTTAAGAATTTTCTTTCCTCAGTGACTGTGTATTTGACTCCCTGGCAATAATTTCATAGGTAAGTTGGAAGTATTGCTTTACTTTCATGGCTAGAATTCTTGGAATGTTGGGCCACATATAAACACAGTATTAGAGGCCTAAGACATTTTCATTTTTTTAGTATGCCTAGGGGAGGAACACTGTTTACATTATTATTTTTATACTACCTGCAAAAAGGAATGCAGAATGGCAGCAGCAGTAACAAAGACGGTCTCATGCAAACCCCCCCACAATGCATTGCTCTCAGAAAGAGGCAGCAGTTTCAAGGGTTGTATTAGACTTGGGGTAGGAAGCACTGTTTCCGTCATTACACAGTTTTTACAAATGGCACAGATCTGTTGCCCTTACATAAAAACTGAACTGAAAATTCTACACAAGGACCAAGCCCTCAAAGCAGCAAAAGGCAGACACTGATACAAGTCTGGTGATTCTGATAATTGTATTGTGCCATCTCATGAATAGGGTGACATTGAAACTGATGCTGGAAAAGCCATGGGACTGGATTCAGAGTTGTGGCTAGTATTGGCTGGGTGCAGCTGAGGAGGGGGATTGCAAAGGAGACAGCTGTAGCTCTCTGACTGGGGACAATTCTGTGCCTTCTTTGCATATACTTTAGAACAATATCAGGGCTGCTTTTAAATTATGCCAGACAGTAACAGCTCCCAAAGTTCTGTCCATTGGCCAGGCATCACTGGAGCACAGTAGTGCTTTGGCCACCCTCCCTCCTGCTCCCAACACACCCTCTAAGCCAGGGGTTGCTATAATGCAAATTGTGGAAACTGTCTACACCACCTCTATGCTATCTGGGGCTAGACCTGATTTTGTGAGATGCACAACACCCTCGACTTTTGTGGAAATCAATGGAAGGTGAATGTTCTGAGAGCTTAAAAGAGTAATCTTCTAATTCTTAACATTGGCACCACAATGTTATTGAAAATGCGGACCTAATATGGAAGGGCAGGAAGAATCTCATATTACTAGGGGTTGACACTAGCATTGTGTGGCACATTCATGTCGTATGTATAGAGGATATGGAGAGAGGACCTTCTCCCAACCAGTGTGATACCCTGTACTCAGCATTTCTCTCAAGGTATTGACTGTGAAAATTTGATGCAGCGGTCGTTCACAATTTCCAGGGAAGCCTATTTAATGCTGTTGAAGTTATCCCAAAATAACCCTGTTGTCATGGGTAGACTCTGGTGTTGAGAAGTCTGGGACAGCTGGCCCAATTCATCCTTTGTGTAACTCCACTGAGATAATTCTAGCATTTTCAATTTTTCTTGGAATGTGTGAAGTGTGACCACAATGCACAAGCTGTACTGAAAAAAAAAAGTCAGGCTGCCAAACAATTATTGCTGTTACAGTGGATAGGTCTAAGCTGCATCTCCCCACTATAGCATGTGGAGGAAAGCTCTAAGAAATTTTAACATATTGTCAAACTTTAATGCTAGGGTTCAGTTGGTTATTAAATGAAAATAAAATTTATTTAATTAAACCATAGTTTAATTTAACGATAGTTAAAGGAACCATAGTTCCTTTCCTCCCTCAGAAAGACATATTATTCACTTTGTGCTGCATTGTGGAAAATGCTCTTCAGATTCACCAAATGTTCCTCTTCTCTGAACATATCTTGATAATTGCAGCCTCTGACCGCATGTCTTTAGACAAGGAATATATTTAATATGTTAATTTTTCAGTTCTTAAAGGCTGAAGGGATTTTGTAGACCATTTTTCTTTTCACTCATGTCTAAATTAATTTTAAGGGCTGCTGCTGCTACCTGAAACCTTTTGCTTAATAACTCAGGCATCATTCAGATTACAATTACAACTGACTCAGAATTCGCATCTATCAAGCCATAACTTATACCAAACGTGACCTTTACTTCAAAGGCATTTCAATAGCAAATTGTATACAAGGGGTCAGATCTACAGCTGATTGAAATCCGTATAGCGCAATGAAGGTAATGGAGGAATGCCAAGTTACACTGACTGAGAATCTGTCCCATGATTCCTTTTTCTAATTTTCCACAGTGAAAGTCTGGAGCTTTTGTATTTCTCAAATGTATAAGGCAACAGATGTATATCTGGTGGGCAGAACATGCTAACACCTTTTCCTTTGATTTGTCCATGAACAATAATATTATCAGGAACTTATATCTTGTTCAAAGTAGGTGCACATGTGAGATCTTATGCTTCTGCTATTTTGAAAATTGGTCCTTAATGTTCATCACTGTGTGTATAGTTGACTGTAGAATAAAACTGACTGGGTAATGGCCACTACGTTTGTTTGCAGACTCACTAAACATACTTCACAGGGATAGAATAGATGTGCTTCACTAGAACTTTTAATACTAAGTGTCAAGCACTTGGAACGTCCACAAACTCCAGTGGGAGTTGTCAACACTTGACACCATTCAGGATTTGGACAATATTAATAACAACATCTGAGTCATTGTTTTGTCAAGAATTTTAGGACATTTTGAGCATGAAAACTGCTTAGTCCAAAATAGTCTGGATTTCCTGGCCTTTGGGACACACTGCCAACCCCATCTGTCTGAGTATGTGTCTGGGGATGGAGTGTCTTTTGCAGGGTGACCAGTTAGCAAGTGTGAAAAATCGGGATGAGGGTGGGGAGTAATAGGAGTCTATATAAGACAAAGCCCTGAATATCAGGGCTGTCCCTATAAAATCTGGTCACCCTAGTCTTTTGGGGATTTGAGGGGGAAGTTTTTTGTTTTAGTTTGTGATATGTTTTGCTGCTTGATTGTTGCATGTACAGAATGTATGGGGAATGGGTTGCTATTTTGGTTCTATAATGGGTTTTGTCATGTATTTTGATGGCAAGGGATAAACTCTCTTTTTGGTGTGTCTATTTAAATCTCAGTTAATAAATAAACGAAACATAAATCCATGTGAAACCTAAATCCATTTTGTGATAGTTTGCTCTTTCAGAGAGCAGTCATTCCATTGTGTGCAACAGTCAGCCACCAATATGAGAAGACATGCACATGACACTGGACTTTGCTGCCATCACTGGGCCAGATCCCGAGACATGTTGAGTGTCTGTAAACTCCCAACACAGGGCAGCAGCTAGGGCCAAGATTCTGGCCCTTCATTGAGAGTTTGCAATTGATCAGAACTTCTCAGCTGTTAGGTCCCAAACCTACAAACGTGCTTATCTTTAAGTATATAAATAGCCTATGGTGAAAGATTGTAGAGTTTGCAGGATTGGGGCCTTATTGATAAGGTTCATGCTAATCCTCTGAAGCAGTGAAGGCAGAAATATTATTATGCCCATATATAAATTTATTATATCCCAGTATAGATTTGCAAACTGAGCCCAGAAAGGTTTAGTGACTTGTCTAAGATCACACAGCTGGGAATCAATGCTTGGAACTCTGACATGTCTTTTCTTCTACCCAGTTCCTTGCCATAAGCTGTAAAAGATCTGTACAACAAAAGCTTAGTATGTGAAAAGGCTCTTGTCTTCACCCTAAGGTATTATGGCATGCTTTAGAACCTAGGATGAAAACAGAAACCAGCCCAAACTGCAAGCAGAATGATAGAATTTTCTCAGGGCAGAAATAAGATTCAAGAGGACTGCATTTATTTTATTTTATTTACTATTTTAACATGCTAATAGCTAACATGCATGCTAATAAAAGAGAAGAGATCTCACATGGTAATAAAAAATAAGGTGAACAGTGAGTGCAGTTGGGGAGAAGACTTAAAGCATAGCTCACAGCTCATCTGGCAGAGATTTTCTGGGAAATATAAGAGAAATTTTCTCTGCTGTCTAGCCCTCCTTTTACTCACAGCCCTGTCCTACTCAAGACAAAGCCCATCTGGTCAATTTGGGACTGAATAAATGTAAAAACTAATGGTCGGCAATTGGGTTTATGTGGCTCCTCTCTCTAGCACAGTGTTGCTTGAAAAAATCTTGCAGAAACAGTAAATGCTGTTAACATGTTCTTGGGCTTTTCTCCAAACTTCTTTGAAACCAAGGTCATAACAATAGTTAAGTATCACATTCTCATGAGCATCCCATTGGGGCAGCCACTGTAGATAGCCTAGTTATCTCAACCTCATGATTAATGAGAGTTGTGAAGGCTGACAGGAAGATTGTTGGAGGTTGGCTGTAGCTTAATTAACTGTGACACCACCTGGAAAGATTCATAAGCAATGGAATGGTATTTTAAAACCTGTCTCTGGGTTTTGGTCTGACCCATAAATAATTATGTGTTTGCAGGCCAGTAACAAACAGACTATGCATAGACAAGATTACTGCCTTTTGGTAGTTTGTCCTGCAGGATAAACTTACTTCCCTATGATGTTGCGATGAAGTGTCATAACATCACCATGCAATGTGACAATGTTCAAAAAGCGATCCTTGGCAGGATGGCATCACAGCATGATTGTGCTGTGAAACAGTGTCAGAAACTGATGATATCATGCTGACTATAAACATTTTAGGGATAGCTGATCACTCCTGAAATCCTATTTATGGGACTGGGAGTGATCCATTGTGTCAGGGACAGCCCCACAGTGTTCAGAGTGATGGCAACCATGTCTGCTTAGTATGTCTGAGAGAAAAAATAAGATATATAAATGGACAGACAAAATATACTAATTCTTGGAATTATGTTCAGGAATTGTCTCACACCTGAATGGTACAGGACAATAAACTTGTTGATCAACAACAATAAAATGCATCTAATGCAGAAATAGGTTTGATCCACAGAACTGCACATGCCAAAACTAACCACCTTTTTGTTCCATGAAGTGTTGCTTTACTCTCAAATAATGAAACGGGGTAAGAAAAGGAGGTACTCCTTAGTTTTCAGTACAACCTTGCTGATTTGGAATGCTTCAGTTAAGACCTTGTAACTCTTCCCCTGTGGATCATAAATAATCCCAGTTTTTGCAGTCTCCCAATCTGTTTTACTCTACCTAGTCTAACCATCTAATTGTTCTTCTCAGACCCTTTTCTAATTCCACAAGCATACTTATGGAGAGATGACCAGTTTTGCAAATCAGGAATGATGCATTTACATTGTCTTATTGTACAAGGATCAAGTTAGAACTATTTAATCAGACAACATTGCACAGAAATGATTCAATCTTGAAAACTAATGCTAAACATGACAAGAATTTAATGACAAATGTTTAAATAAAAGCTATCAAGAAACAGTCTTTGTACATATCGTTGTCTGATATTTTTTTCTACATGGTATACTTAAAAGAAAAGGGACAATGACATTCCCAGAGAGTAGTTATCAGTGGTTCACAGTCATGCTGGAAGGGCATAATCAGTGGGTTCCTACAGGGATCAGTTCTGGGTCTGGTCCTGTTCAATATCTTCATCAATTATTTAGATAATAGCATAGAGAGTACACTTATAAAGTTTGCAGACAATACCAAGCTGGAAGGGGTAGCAAATGCTTTGGAGGATAGGATTCAAAATGATCAGGACAAACTGGAGAAATGGTCTGAAGTAAATAGAATGAAATTCAAAAAGGACAAATGCAAAGTATTCCATTTAGGAAGGAACAATCAGTTGCACACATACAAAATGGGAAATGACTGACTAGGAAGGATTACTGCGGAAAGGGATCAGGGGGTCATAGTAGACCACAAGCTAAATATGAGTCAACAGTGTAACACTGTTTCAAAAAAAGCAAGCCTCATTTGGGGATGGTTAGCAGGAGTATTGTAAGCAAGACACGAGAAGTAATTCTTCTGCTCTACCCCACCGTGCTGATTAGGCCCCATCTGGAGTATTGTATCCAGTTCTGGGCACCACATTTCAGGAAAGATGTGGACAAATTGGAGAAAATCCAGAGAAGAGCAACAAAAATGATTAAAGGTCTAGGAAATATGGCCTATGAGGGAAGATTGAAAAAATTGGGTTTGTTTAGTCTGGAAAAGAGAAGACTGAGAGGGGATATTATAACAGTTTTCATGTAAATAAAAGGTTATTACAAGGAGGAGGAGGGAGAAAATGGTTCTTCTTAACCTCTGAGGATAGGACAAGAAGCAAAGAGCTTAAATTGCAGCAAGGGAGATTTAGGTTGGACATTAGGAAAAACTTCCTAACTGTCAGGGTGGTTAAGCACTGGAATAAATTGCCTAGGGAGGTTGTGGAATCTCCATCATTGGAGATGTTTAAGAGCAGGTTAGACAAACTCCTGTCAGGGATGGTCTAGATAATACTTAGTGCTGCCATGAGTGAAGGGGACTTCACTAGATGACTTCTCGAGGTCCCTTCCAGTCCTATGATTCTATGATTGATTCTATGATAAAAGAGCATTTCCAGACCTTGATTATTTTCATGTGAAATATTTACAATTTAAACTACAAAACTGAGGTGGTCCTATGCAAAGAAAATGCTGTGTGCTATATTAAATGTTTAGCTGGTGAGAGAAAGTGACATTTCTCAAAATGCTGACACACACAAAAGAAGTAATAGCATAGGACTTTAAAAATATACAAGATTTATTTCTTAGCTGCTTATTATTTAGGCCATGCCTTCAGCTGGTGTTAATCAGCATAGCTCCCTTGACCTTGATTGAGCTACATCGATTTATACTAACTCAGGATAATACCACCTCGCTGTTTTCATCAGTAGCTCTTAACGTGCTTTACAAAGGAGGTCAGTATCATTAACCCCACTTTACAGATAGGGAAACAGATGCAGAGGGAGATGAAATGTGTTGCCCAAGATCACCCAGCAAGCCAGTGGCTGAGACAGGAATAGCAGCCAGGTCTCAGTCCATCCATCAGGTCAGACAATGCCTGCCGCTAATAACGTTATCATATATTAATCTATAGCATACCTCTTCTAAGAGCACAGTACTAAAATTAGAACAACTCTCACTTTAATTTTTTTCAAATAAATATTTGATAACTGAAAATAAAATAGCATGTGTCCCAAATACTGTATTTATTAATACAACTTCATTGTGATACTGGACCAAACTAAGATCTGAGTTACACTAGTGTAGATCTGAAATAATTCCAGTGTAGTTAATGGAATTGCTTCAAATGTAACACTGCTGTAATTAAGGGCTTGTCTTCACTACGGGGGTAAATCGACCTAAGTTATGTTACTTCAGCTATGTGAATAACATAGGTGGAGTCGACGTAGTTTAGGTTGACTTACCCTGGTGTCTTCACTGCGCTGCATCAACAGGAGACGCTCTCCAGTCGACTTCCCTTACTCTTCTTGGAGAGCTGGAGTACCTGGGTCGACTGGAGAGCGCTCTGCCGTCAATTTAGTGGGCCTTCACTAGACCTGCTAAATCAATCCCTGCTGCACTGATTGCAGCAGCATTGATCTCCCCATAGTGAAGACCAACCCTAAGGGCCTGATCTAGCTCCTGCTGAAGTCAGTGGGAGTCCTTCCACTGGCTTCAGTGGGCATCGGATCAAACTCTAAGAGCAGAATTTGTTTCACAGGCTTTGTACAATATAGCTATTCTTCAAGGAGGCCTGGTACCATGCCTTTTTCTAACAGGTGCCCATTCAGGAGCCAAGCTGTGGCATTGCCCTACGCAGCTAATCTGGTAGGGATCATGTACAATCTCTCCTTGAGTGGGCCAGTGCACAGGGGAACTGCAGACATGCTGGTGGAGCAGTCCACCTGCTCCCTGAACTCAGGGTCTGCATCTATGTCTTTGTGCAGGGGATCTTTTCAGCCTCCTGGCCCTGTCTTGTCCACTCTCTTTGCACCCATTTAATGGGGACCCTCTTAGTCTGGTCCTAAAGATGGCTGTTTACACATCGGCACATTCAATATATATTATTAAGGCAGGTTTCACACATGGTTTTCCAATTTCTTTTTCTTAGCATGCGAGCAAATATTCAGGCTTGGGAAGTCATGCTGTGTGGTGGTGTTAGCTTTGTTAATGCAAAATTCTAGAGGGAGCTGTCTGAGCAGCAGGAGAGTTTGCTCTCTGCCGTGGTGTCTGATTAGAGTCAATTCTTAAGGCATAGTTACTCCTAGGGAACTAGGCAGTGGTGTGAGGCTGAAATTACCGAAGGAATTTTGACCACCTCTGTTTGACCACTTTTGTTCCATGGAGGGTGTCAAGTATCAGAACCGTGTTAGTCTGAATCTGTAAAAAGCAACAGAGGGTCCTGTGGCACCTTTAAGACTAACAGAAGTATTGGGAACATAAGCTTTCGTGGGTAAGAACATCTGAAGAAGTGAGGTTCTTATCCACGAAAGCTTATGCTCCCAATACTTCTGTTAGTCTTAAAGGTGCCACAGGACCCTCTGTTGCTTTTTCCATGGAGGGTGTAACTGTAAAAAATATTCTATGTTTTATACCCAGGTTCTGTCACTGATTCCTCCTCCACTGGGAAGCTGATTTGTAGGACCCCAGCATCTGCTAGCACTTGCTAGAGGTGCAACAGTATGAATAGATGGCCCAATTTTGAACGATGACTGCCTAAAATTAGATACCTAAACCCACTTCAAGGAACCTTAATCCATATTTAAGTACTGTACCTAGAATAAGTATTTAGGTGCCTAAATACAGATTTAGGCACTGAACTTCAGGTCAAATTGAAATACTGACCACCGTTATGTGATAAGTGTTTAAGTATCTTATTTGGTACATTTTCACACGGTTTAACAGGTTCAGACTTCTCAGTAAATGGTTAAATCATTTGCCCTTAAAATACAGAGACTGTCAAGCCAGGAGAATAATTCCATTTTTAACAGGTTTATCCATATTTCCAGGATTCATTAAAGTCGTCATCTCCCTCTGTGGTAATTGAAATGATGCTATTAAACCAAGCATTATATTAAAACATTTGTTAAAAGCCTCAGGTGGTGTAAAGACAAGGGGCTGGGGTTGTGAGTGGAGTGGGGAGTTTACAGCACCACAGTGTGTGCTTGGGGAGGGATTCTGCTTCTCTCAGCATCCCAATCCCCCTGGTACTCTGAGGTACTGCTCTTTACAATGTACCAGGCACATTCCATTTACCAGTACACAGAGGGAAGGGCTGTTACTGCCCCCAGAGCTTGTGCAGGCAGCATTCCCTGTACTGTGATTGTGACTGGCCCTTGCTCAAGTACATGAGTAGGGGAGGCTTCTTGTACACTATATTTACTAGTGTTCACAATGACAAAATACTTAAAATGATAAATGCATTTGGATCTCTCTGACACCTCCCTGAGTTATTACTGTAGCCCTGAAAAAACACTGGCAGCCTAATGGTCTCTAATTTGGAAAATGGCTTCTAATTTCATAAAAAGTCCTCCTTCCTCAGCTGAATTGTAATTTGTTGGCTGTCGGAAGGAAGAAGGACCAAAAATAGCTAATGACCTTGAAGATATAGTGCAGTGTTTCAAAAAAAAAAAAATCCAACTGCTGGACAGTGCCTTTAAGATACTGGACTGCATATTGGGAGTGGTGCACCTGCATTCCTTTCACTTTCCACACAAGGCACCTTGAGTCAAGCACCAAGTGCTATCAAGCCCTAAGCATGCGCTATACGTTAAAGGAGTCAGAGGGGAGAAGCAGAGAGAGGACATCTGGTGAGAAATACGGAGCACAGATTATCTCATGGCATTTCAATACTTGCGGGGTGTGCCCCAATTTGAATTTTATTCTAAGAAAGGGGAAAGTATCAGGACAGGAACACAGTTATTATTTTAACAACAAGGAGTCTGGTGGCATCTTAAAGACTAACAGATTTATTTGGGCATAAGCTTTCGTAGGTAAAAACCTCACTTCTTCAGATGCATAGAGTCATGCATCTGAAGAAGTGAGGTTTTTACCCACGAAAGCTTATGTCCAAATAAATCTGTTAGTCTTTAAGGTGCCACCAGACTCCTTGTTGTTTTTGTAGATACAGACTAATACAGCTACCCCCTGATACTTGACAGTTATTATTTTATAATCCAAACTGGCCATCTTACCCTATTCTCCAGTAATTTGCCAGAGAAACTCTTGCAAAACCCCAATATTGGGGAAAAAATTAGGAATTGGAATGATAATGAATTACATTTCTATTGAAATGAAATAATTGCTATTCCTTTCAGAGGGTTTTGATTGGTGCATTAACCAAAAAAAAAATAATATGGGGATTAAGGCTAAATAATTCCCTTATTTCCTCTGATAAACCTGGCTCTTTGTTCCAGAAATTCATGCCAAATCTAGTCAGGCTAAGGGAAGATGAAACCAGAATGTTAAAACCTGATGTTGCATATGTACTGGCCTGGCAGTCAGTTCTGGGTTCAACTTCCTACTGTCACAGACTTCCAGTGTGACCTTGTGCAAATCACATAAGAATTTCCTCATTTCTAAAATGATGGCAATAATACTTTACCTCACAAGGATATTGAGAGGCAGTCTGTAAAACACTTTGAAATCCCTGGGTAGACAGAGCTACGGGAGTGTGAAATATTTATACCCAACAGTAAAAAAGTGATAAAGGTGGACTTGATGTTTGAACTGAGATCGAGACAGAATTAAGTGATGGTGGCTAAAAGTGGAGTATAGCCTTCCACAAATGTGGGTACAAATCATAGAGAGGAAAAAGCCCTCAATACCTCCACAAGTACACTCTAAAACTTTCTATTTGTTCTTGGAACAAAGCCACCAGCGCTATTATGAAATAGCTATTCATGGAAGAACTTTCTGGTTTCTGACATGCAAATGATCACACAAACATTTCCCCCTTGCTTCTGAATTCCCATTAATCTAGTGCTGCCATAACAAGTACCTTTTAAACTGCAGCAGATTTTACACTGGCCAGATTTGCAATGTACATTCCTAACCCCGGGTGTCTAGGGGAATTTTTTACAAAACCACAGCACTTTCAACAAGTGCCACTGACGTTCTGGTTGGCAACATTTGCAGGCAACAGTCTTTAACTGTAAGAAGTGTTATTGAATAGAACAGAGGAGAAAGAGATCCTGTCCAAGGAGCACATAGGTCCTAGAAGAACACTTTGTGAGCTCTGTCTTCCACATTTATTTGGGCATTTTTATTTTTAATTAGGAAAATTAAGATACGTTTGATGTGAATCCTTTTTCAAATGGCAGAAAGAGTCCTGAGTAAGATGGTGGGGAGAGTGGTAAAGGCATCACCTGAGAGAAAATCTCAGGGTTTTCAATTTCCCAGGGTAAGCAGCTGTGGTTAGATATTTAAAATTGCACGACCACTTTGGCCTATTACATGGCGTAATCTGACATTTGTCATCAATAAATGAAGCCTCTCTTTAGTTTAGTGAAGCACAGATGCTTTTTGGGCAGGGCCATCATTTAGTTCTGTGCTTGTAAGATACCTAGCACACTGGTCCTTGACTGGGACTTCTAGGTGCTACCATAATAATTATAGTAGAACCTCAATGATACGAACACCAGAGTTATGGACTGACTGGTCAACCGGACACCATGTGAAACCGGAAATAAGCAATCAGGCAGCAGCAGAGATCAAAAAAAGCAAATACAGTACTGTGCCTGTATTGCATCTTAAAGATAGGCACATCTGGACGCCTTGTCCCCACACCGACATGCAGGGCAGTCATTTACAGCTAGGAGGTGAAGATGCTGATGCTGCCAACCCAAGGCAGCCGGAGCCAGCAGAGCAGGAGTGGCACTGGGGTCTGTGCCGGTTTCACTACTCCGCCGCCCCTCGGCCAGGAGAGAGATGCGCTGTTTTCTTTCTCTCTCTCTCACACACACACACACACACACACACGCTTGCAAACTCAGCCGGACCCAGGGAAAGAGGTTGCCTGCAAGGAAGCTGCTGGCACTGAGGAGGGAGCTCAGCTACTGGTGGAGCCTGGCCTGATGTGTCAGCTGCTGGAGCCCAAACTGTGCTTTGTTCATAATCAGAGGGTAGCCGCGTTAGTCTGTATCTACAAAAACAACAAGGAGTCTGGTGGCACCTTAAAGACTAACAGATTTATTTGGGCATAAGCTTTCATGAGTAAAAACCTCACTTCTTCAGATGCACTTTGTTCAGAGTTATGGACATTTCAGAGTTATGGAAAACCTCCATTCCTGAGGTGTCTGTAACTCTTAGGGACTACTGTATATTAATCCAAACAAAATTATGTATTGTTTAAAAGAGCTTGGATCCGTACAGGTAACTAAAAGCTCATATCCCTGTCCCCAGATACTTACAATCTAAGTTGAAATGACCCTTTTATTGGTTTAAGTCTATATAGAAATGGTTGGACTGATTTCAGCTGTGGGGTGGAAAATGTCTCTGCTACCCTGAAAACCTGTTTAAATTTCAACCTAGGGCTAATTTTAATGGTTGAGATATGAAACACCGGCGCTGAGTAATATTGCAGACGTCAACGTACCCTTATCTGGGAGCTGCTGCCAGAAGCTGCTGTAATATTACCCATTTTCTAAGTTACTCATTTGAAAAATCTTGTGATGGTATTTGCGTGGGTAGGGAAATGAGAGTCATTACCGTCACAGGAGGGCTAATCAGGAAATCTGTCTTAGTGCTCCCATCGCTGAGCAGAATGGAAAGTGGGGATTTAGTAAATGACAGCAGACCACATCTCTTCTGGGAGCTCCCATTTTAACAGTAATAGCAATTTCCAAGGCTTTGTTTAATATCAAACAGCACCGCTATTTACAATTACTATGAGTGCCTATTTGTTGTGTTGCAGTCAGACTACACCGGGGTAATCAATAGGTGGACCACAGGCCAAATTCGGACCGCCAGATGCTTTTGAACAGACCACAAAAACTTTTTATTTACTTATTATTATAATTATTGTTATTGTGATGTGAAAAATGTTTCTCTGGCATCTGGACCTTGACTATACTTTGACCAAAAAATTTGTACCTTGACAAAAAATAATTGACTACCCCTGGACTACACCTTTCTATCGCAATGCATCAGGAAGCAGGGCTTGCAGCAGAGCCAGTCTTTGGGCAACCTAATGAGCGCAGCTGGCCTATAGGAGGCTGCCTGAGTGACTGCATGGCCTGACTGGTTGGAAGAGTCAGGAGACTGGCTCTTAAGCCCAGTAGCAGCACTAGTTCAGTGGCTGCTCAAAGTATTTGCCCACTGCTGTGATCACTCCTGTGCTTGCTTATTCCTAGTCCTGCTTCTGCTTTGGCTCACTCCTACTAACCTGGTCCTGACCCTGGGCGCTAATCCCTGATTTCTGACTCTGACCCTGATCCTGGGCTCTGATTCCTGATGACCTTCTCCTGTACTAACCACAAGGGCTGACTTCTGCTCTAATCACTGGGCATGACTGCCCACTTCCCAGTCACTGACACAATGCCCTGGAAGGGTCTTATGTTTCCATACAAAGATAAAAGATTGTACTTCCGATGTCTAAGGCAGCCTTCTTTATTTTACATGAAGGAAGAACAAAACAAAGTCTCAATGAGAGAGTATAGTGAGTGAGTCTCCTCTTTTACATGCTGATATCATAATGGCTGCTGAACTCAGCACAAAGGAAAAATGCATAGCAATTTAAAGGTGCTACAGTGAGAATACAAAAATCAGTATTGTAGCTACAGAGTTATAGCAGCGGGGGTTAGGAGGAGGGTCATGGTCCAGGAAACAGAGTTGGGACTGTTCTCTGTTTGCCCATATTGAATGTTATCAGGTCATGATCACTCATCCCCACAGACTTCCAGTCCAGTGATTAATTCATCTGTATCTGTCATAATGAGGTCCAAAAAAAAAAAGTTACCTCATGTTGGATGCAGTGTTGCCAACTCTCATGATTTTTGTCATGAGTCTCATGATAATTATTGTTTTCCTAAAAGCCCCAGCTCCTGGAGTCAAGTGGATATGTGATGATTTCAGCCTTCATTCTTAAAGAAAAATGAAGTTTCTAGCCCCCGTGGCTCTGGAGAAAGCTTCAAAATGTGACCCCCGGTGCATCCTAAAGGCCCCCAAAGCAGAAGGCAAATAAAAGAACACCAAATCTATTACTTTTACATAAGCTCATGATTTTAAAGCCAATCTCGTGATTTTTGGGGAGCCTGACTCATGATTTTTGAACATTTGGGGTTGACAATTCTGTGGGTATAAGAAAATTATCACCTGTCATTTTAAAAAATCTAATGGTGTTTTATTACTGGCTGCATAACTCCTCCAATATGTCTCCTAAAGTTAACTGCTCTTGAAAATTGTACCATAGATAACATTGGCTTGAAGCACAATATTTTATATCACTGGAATTCCTGGTATGAGTCTAATAAATTTGTTTAATTGTATTATTTATATGAATTAAAATATTGAGCCTCAGAAAATTAATTAAAAAAATAAGAAAAAAAGAAAATATATCTTTCATAGATGCTGAGGCCAGGAGTGATCACTGTGCTTCAGTTCTTCTTTTAATCCTGTTTCCAAAGCACAGTACATTTTAAAAGTACAGTACAATACGCTTTGACCTCTACATTATCTTTAGATCAGTTGTTGTTCCTAAAACCAAGTGTATTTTTCACCAGACCACAATTTACTGAATTACTCACAGCACTTCCTGAAGCACACATGGATAGCCGTTCTGTCAACATCTGACATACAAGGGCTGACCTGACCCAAACCTGCTTAGCTTGATAAGATCGAAGCATAAAGTGGCCTGCCTGCAGGCCCTGTAACAAAGGCTGTAGGTGGAGGGAGGGGGAGGGTTTGTTGTTTCACACTTTGGCTTTCCATTGTGGTGGAAATTCAAGGTCTATTTACAAACCAGTCCAATTTATGGACTGGGTAAAATGATAAATGATCTCATTGTATCTCACCTGGATATTTGTTTGGGGTTTTTTTCCATTATTTTATAAGGTTAAGAAAGTGGAAAGGTTTATTCATATCAGACAGCAACAGAGAAAACATAAATACATAAAATGAGTGCGTGCTCACCTCAGCAGTCAAAGCTTACATGACCACATACAATTTTCCCATTTGTTGGTCCCACACCGCACACAAACATGAACAGATCCTTTGATACCTTGTAAATCTACCAGAAGAAAGTTGTTGTGCCCAGGCAGTGTAGTGGTAGCTGTGTCAGTCCCAGGATATTACAGAAACAAGGTGGGTGAGGTGATACCTTTTATTGGACCAACTTCTGTTTATCAGAGAGAAAAAGCTTTCGAGCCACATACACCTGAAGAAAAGCTCGGTGTAGCTCAAAAGCTTGTCTCTCTCACCAATAGAAGTTGGCCAATAAAAGCTATTACCTCCCCCACCTTGTCTCTCTTGTTGTGCCCATGCAGTCATGTTCCAACACTGTTGATTCCAGATGCATTATTATATCCCAAAGATAGATTAATCAGATATATATTAAACAGCAAAAGTGTAGTCATTTTTTAAACACAATGTTGTAGCTTGCCATTTACTTTTTCCGTAGTGCAACAGATAGAGCTAGACGCATAGAATGATAATCAATAAAATTTGAACTATGACAACAAAACAAACAAACAAACAACAGAAGGAGGGGGTATGGCAAACATACTTCTAAGTAGCATATGTAAAATACTTGCAGTAGCAAGATTTGGTTTGTTTTGAATAAAATGGGTCAAATTCTTAAATGAGTTACAGCTCTGTTGTGCCACTTAGGTAGTATGAAAGAACTAATCTGGTTGCACGTTCCCAAAAGAGAAGTCTCCTGGCATAGGGGAACCCTCTGCTGGGCATAACTGTGGCAGATCTGGACCTCTGGGCTCTGCTCTCCCAGGTATAGCTGGCTGGCAAGTAGGTGAGATAGACTATGCCAATCCTCGAACAGAATGTTGAGAATCATTAAGAAAGGGATAGATAATAAGACAGAAAATATTATATTGCATCTATATAAATCCATGGTACGCCCACATCTTGAATACTGCGTGCAGATGTGGTTGACCCATCTCAAAAAAGATATATTGGAATTGGAAAAGGTTCAGAAAAGGACAACAAAAATAATTAGGGGTATGGACCAGCTTCCATATGAGGAGCAATTAATAAGACTGGGACTTTTCAGTTTGGAAAAGAGACGACTGAGGGGGTATATGATAGAGGTCTATAAAATCATGACTGGTGTGGAGAAAGTAAATAAGGAAGTGTTATTTACTCCTTCTCATAACACAAGAACTAGGGGTCAACAAATGAATTTAATAGGCAGCAGGTTTGAAACAAACAAAAGGAAGTATTTTTTCACACAACGCACAATCAACCTGTGGAACTCCTTGCCAGAGTATATTGTGAAAGTCAATACTATAATAGGGTTCAAAAAAGAACTAGATAAGTTAATGGAGGATAGGTGAACCAATGGCTATTATCCAGGATGGGCAGGGATGGTGTCCCTAGCCTCCGTTTGCCAGAAGCTGGGAATGGGTGACAGGGGATGGATTACTTGATGATTACCTGTTCTGTTCATTCCCGCTGGACACCTGGCATTGACCACCATCGGAAGTCAGGATACTGGGCTAGATGGGCCTTTGGTCTGACCCAGTACGACCATTCTTATTACTTTATTTTCTAAAACAATGTTTCTCAAAGACTGGTGCTGGTTCCTGAGATCACCCTCACACAGTTTTGGAAGGCAGCAAGCTAGTCCCTGGTATCCAAAGGCTGAGAAACTCTGCTCTAAAAGACTCTGTGTCAGTGGCACAATTTAGAGTGCCTGGCAGCAGCTGTAAGTGGAATCAGGGCTGAGGTCGGTGGGGAGCAGTTTGTAACACTACACTCTCAGGATATGTCCAGACTACCCACCGGCCGCCGTATTGGTGGGTAGCGATCGATTTATCGGGGATCGATATATCACGCTCGTTAAGACGCAATATATCGATCCCCAAACGCGCTCCCCGGCGGTAGCGGAGTCGACGGGGGAGCCGCGGCCGTCGATCCCGCACCGTGAGGACCCAAGGTAAATCGATCTAAGATACAGCTATTGACGTAGCTGAAGTTGTGTATCTTAGATCGATTTCCCCCCCCCCCCCCCCCGGCAGTGTAGACCAGCCTTCAGAAGCAAGGAGCTATAGCGAGCTCACCCATTCCTCTCTGCCGGCCGGCTGGCACTCCAGGGCAGGATAGAATCTACCTACATTCATTAGAGTGCTTTATTCAGGATTTCACTTATGTGTTGGAACTTGCCTTTTATCTCAAGTTCATCAATACAGAAAGCAGAGAAAAGCCCATAATACTGTAGTCTGACTTTATATATATCTAGGGTGAATAGCTGTCCCAATATTATAGGGACAGTCCTGATATTTGGGGCTTTGTCTTATATAGGTGCCTATTACCCCCCAACCCGTCCCGATTTTCAGGGATGGCTCTTTGTTTTTTGCCGCCCCAAGCGTGGCAGTCAGGCGGCCTTTGGCGGCAAGCCTGCGGGCAGTCCGCTGGTCACGTGGATTCGGCGGCGTTTCTGCGGGTGATCTACCGGTCCCGCGCCTTCACCGTACCTGCCGCTGAATTGCCGCCGAAGCCGCGGGACCGGCGGACCTCCTGTAGGCATGCCGCCGAAGACTGCCTGTCGGCTGCCCTCAGAGCAACCGGCAGGCCGCCCCCTGTGGCTTGCCGCCCCAGGCACGCGCTTGCTGTGCTGGTGTCTGGAGCCGCCCCAGCCAATTTTTCACACTTGTCTTCTGGTCACCCTAGCACTATCCCAGTGACAAACAGGATATCATTACAGCAAACATTTGGAAGGGAGGGCACCTCAGACATTACAGATTCCTCACGCTTTAAGGCTCTTTGCTAAGCTGCTCTTTGCTAAGCAAGTAAAATGAAAAATAGAGCTCAGTGAAATGAAGGAACTCAGAATTATTCATCTCACCTCCTACTGCTTGCACCAGAGAGCATGCAATCTGCTTCTTTTCTACCAGCTGTTCTTTACCAGGAAACATTTTGTGGTTTAGCTGTTAAATATTGCTGCCTTACAAAAGTAATATGAGATCAAAACCCTCCATTTGAGCCAGAAGCACCTTTTCCTGTCTCACTGTGGAAACTTTTTAAATGGTTAGACCCACTCATGGCAATAATAATAATAAAATATCCTGCATTTCTGTATATTCCATCCAAAGATTTCAAGACAAGTTACAAAAAACAGCTACTTAGAGCCAAATCCTACTTGCCTTTCTCAGATAAAAATCCTCAGTAAAGGAAATGGAGCTTACACAGGGGAATAAAATGAGCAGGATTTGATCAGTAGGCCTCCCAACACCAATGTGAGGTGTACAGATGAGGATGGTGAGGAACAAAGGTTTCAAAGTTAGGTGTTTAGGTTTGGGCACCTAAATCAGTGTCCTTCAGGTGACTGTAGATAAATGGGGATGCTTAGATCAGGGTGCTATATATCACAGCCACAGCCACAAAGTGCCATTAGGGAAATGTGGTCTAGATCAGTGTTTCTCAATGATTAGTCCATGGACCAGCAACAGCTCCTGAGATCTTCCTGATAGAGTTTAGGAAGGCAGCAAGCCAGTCCCCGGTATCAAAAAGGTTGAGAAACACTGGTCTAGATTAAATTAATACAAAGCGGGTGCACAGCAGGTTGAAAGACTATACTCAAAGAGTAGTTATTAAAGGTTAATTGTCCAGCTAGGAGGGTGTATCTAGTAGGGCCCTACAGGAGTCAGTTCTGGGTCTGGTACTATTCAATATTTTCATTAATGACATGGGTACTGGAGTGAAGAGTATGCTTATAAAATTTGCAGATGTCACCAAGCTGTGTGCAGTTGCAAGCACTTTGGAGGACAGGATTAGAATTCAGAACAACCTTGAGAAATTAGAGAATTCCTCTGAAATCAACAAGGTGAAATTAAAAAAAGATAAAGTCAAAGTACTACATTTAGGAAAGAAAAATCAAATGCACAATTACAAAATGGGGAATAGCTGGCTACGTGGTAGTACTGCTGGAAAGGGTCTGGGGGTTATAGTCGATCACAAATTGAATGAGTCAACAACAAGATGCAGTCGTGAAAAGGCTAATATCATTCTGAGGTGTATTAACAAGAGTGTCATATTTAAGACATGGATGATTATTGTCATACTCTACTCAGCACTAGTCAGGCCTAGTTTAATCTTTAGAAAAGAAGACTGAGGAAGGACCTGATAACAGTCTTCAAATATGTTAAGGGTTGTTATAAAGAAGATGGTGATCAGTTGTTCTCCCGGTCCACTGAAGGTAGGACAAGAAGTAATGGGCTTAATCTATAGCAAGAGAGATTTAGGTTAAATGTTAGGGAAAACTTTCTAACTATAAGGGTAGTTAAGTTCTGGAATAGGCTTCCAAGAAAGGTTATGGAATCCTGATCATTGGAGATTTTTAAGAACAGATTGAAAAAATACCTGTCATGGATGGTCTAGGTTTACTTAGTCCTGCCTCAGCGCAGAGGTCTGGACGTGATGGCCTCTCGAGGTCCTTTCCAGGCCTATATTTCTATGATTAGGGGACTATAATCCAAGTAAAGACATGTAGTGAAAACTAGAACACCACAGGTTACCCACTTTCTCTCCAAGTTTTACACCATACCATTTTTTTCTTGTTATGCCAGGCCCAGACAAGCTGCAAAGCAACAGAAAGTCCTGAGAAGACAGCAGAAGGGAGTAGGACCTAACCTAAAGCCTATTACATAAATGGAAAGACTCCCATTGACTTTGGTGGTGTTTGGATCAGGGCCTAGGTCCAAATCCTGCACTCCTTGTTGTTGCTGTTGTTATTTTCAGAGGAAACTTCTACTGAGGTCAAAGGTAGTTTTGCTTGTGAAAGGACTCAAGGATCAGGTTCTAGGCAAGTACTTGGAAAAGGTCTGGGTGAATACTTCTGTTTCCAGGTGCACTATGAAAAGTCAAATTCAGAAGGGGAGGTGCCCACTTCAGGAAGGCACTATGAAGTTCAAAGGGGTGTTTGATTTTTGCTTGAAGCTAAATAGAAGGTAACATATCAAGTGTCAGATAAATTTCCCTTCACTGATCAAGTGTTTTATTAACTGCCTGTTTTCATTTTTAAGTGACAGAATATTTATGCTCCCCTTGGCAAGATCAAGCAGGTTTGTACATGGATATATGAAGATACATTTTGTCCTGGCACAATGACTGATAAAAACCCACACAGAATGACGTAGAAGTGAAAAAATGTATAATTAGTTTTTTTTTCCTCATTGGTCCCTCTTCCACAGCTTTGAAGAAGAGCTAAAAAGCTTGAAATATTTTTTGTCTAATGTTAAGGTTTTTCAAATATTTTCATGCATTCTGGGTCAGATGCTGCCCTGTTGGAGGAAAATGGTGTCTCACAGGAACATTCTGACATTTCTCTGTGTACTAGAGACTAAATTCTGTCCTGAGATAAGTCCCTGACAACTCTCATTGATTTCTTTGGGTGGAATGTGGCACCATAAATGGAGGAGAAATTCCACTAGATTATGTCCTTGTACAAACTGGACCTTACTAGGTGGGCTGTGAAAGGTTTGCACTTTTAGTTAGCACTTCAGTTATTGTCCAACCATTAGGTCGTTTTTACAGCCTCTGAGTTTAATGATGCTGGAAATTGAGTCAGATCCCCAGGCAATGTAGATCAGCATAGTTTCTTTTGCTTCAGTGGAACTACTGTATGATTATTTATATCAGCTGAGCATTTGGTCCACTGTTATTAACTGATAAACTGGAAGCACCCTCAAATGTTAATTTAAACCCAGATTTGGTAAAGCACTTAAGCACGTGCTAACAGAGAGTACATAGAATCATAGAATCGTAGGACTGGATTCTGGAAGGGACCTCGAGAGGTCTTCTAGTCTAGTCCTCTGCATTCATGGAAGGACTAAGTATTGTGACAAAGTTCCTCCTCTTCCTTGGTGGGTCCTGCGCTTATTGCCGGATTTGCTCACCTCAGAGATTCATGGCAACCCTCAGTTTGGCCACTTTTGCTAATGGCTCAAACCTGCCATTCACTCAGCTAACCTCATCACTGGCCAGTATGGGGACAAGGAAGGAGAACAATCCCCGCAGTCTCTGCTGATCCACCTAGTGGATCGGAGGACAGGCCAAGGACCTTCCCCTCTGGTGGGTCCCACAGTCAGGTCAATTCCTCCTGTATCCAACAGGGAGTTGGGGGAATGGGGGAAACCCGGGTCCACCCTCTACTCCAGGTTCCTGCCCAGGGCCCAGTGGATCACAGCCATCTACAGTGTTTAGTGTAACACCTGTGTGACAGCTACAACTCCCTAGGCTACTTCCCCATGGCCTCCTCCCAACACTTTCTTTATCCTCACCATAGGACATTCCTTCTGATGCCAGATAGCGTTTGTACTCCTCAGTCCTCCAGCAGCACGCCTCTCACTCTCAGCTCCATTCACGCCCCTCACTGTCTGAAGTGAGGTCCTTTTTAAAACCAGCAGCCCTGATTGGCCTGCCTGTCTTAATGGATTCTAGCAGCTTCTTAATTGGCTCCAGGTGTTCTAATTAGCCTACCTGCCTTAACTGGTTCCAGCAAGTTTCTGATTGTTCTGGAACCGCCACTGTTGCCTTACCCAGGAAAAGGGACCTGCTTAATCTGAGGCTAATATATCTGCCTTTGATCACTCTCCTGTAGCCATCTGGCCCAACCCTGTCACACTATTATCTAGACTATTTCTGACAGGTGTTTGTCTAACCTGCTCTTAAACATCTCCAGTGATGGAGATTCCACAACCTCCCTCGGCAATTTATTCCAGTGTCTAACCACCCTGACAATTAGGAAGTTTTTCCTAATGTCCAACCTAAACCACCCTTGCTGCAATTTAAACCAATTGCTTCTTGTCCTATCATCAGAGGTTAAGGAGAATAATTTTTCTCCTTCCTCTTTGTAACAACCTTTTATGTATTTGAAAACTATTATCATGTCCCCTCTTAGTTTTCTCTTCTCCAGACTAAACAAACCCAATTTTTTCAATCTTCCCTCATGGGTCACGTTTTCTAGACCTTTAATCATTTTTGTTGCTCTTCTCTGGACTTTCTCCAGTTTGTCTACATCTTTCCTGAAATGTGGCACCCAGAACTGGACACAATACTCCAGTTAGGATTGCCAACTTTCTAATTTGCACAAAAAAACCTGTGGCCCACCCCTGCCCCTCCCCGAGACCCTTCCCTTCTCTAAGGCTGGGGGTGTGGGCTCTGGGGTGAGGCTGGAGATGAGGAGTTTGGGGTGTAGGAGGGAGCTCCAGGCAGGGGCCAAGGGGTTCAGGGTGCGGGAGGGGGCTCTGGGCTGGGGCAGGGGATTGGGGTGTGGGAGGGGGTGAGGGCTCTGGCTGGGGGTGCAGACTCTGGGATGGGGCTGGGGATGAGGAGTTTGGGGCATAGGAGGGAGCTCCAGGCTGGGGCCAAGGGGTTTGAAGTGTGGGTGTGGGCTCAGGGCTGGGGTAGGGGGTTGGGGTGTGGGAGGGGGTTTTGGGTGCAGGTTCCGGGCGGGAGTTTGGGTGCAGGAGGGGGCTCAGTGCTGGTGGAGGTTGGGAGGCAGGCTCTTGGAGGGAGTTAGGGTGTGGGAAGGGGTTCCGACCTGGGGCAGGGGTTTTGGGGTGCGGGCTACGGTCAGGTGGCACTTACCTCAGGTGGCTCCTGGTCAGCGGCGCAGTAGGGAGCCTGCCTACCCTGGCTCCACGCTGCTCCCAGAAGTGCCCAGCATGTCCAGTCCCTAGGCAGAGGTGCGGCCAGGAGGCTCTGTGCAGCCAATGGGAGCTGCAGAGCCAGCACTTGAAGCGGGGTCAGCACGTGGAGCTTCTGCATGAATCAGGCAGATAATTAATAATTAATATTACATCAGATAAGTAATATGTAAGTTGTAATTTACAATGAATTATTCAATTGGCTGTAGAGGTCACAGCAGGATTGGATGAGACAGACTGAAGTTTTTTGAGAAATCAGAGTGAAGTGATTATATGCCAGCTGTGATTTGAATGAAGCAGTCAGGCAATTTATTAGCATTGTCAAGGAAAGGGACATGTATGCTTGATTTTATTATGGAAAGCTCCAGCAATGGGGAAAAGTAATGACCAGGAGAGAGCAAAATGAGGGACAAAGTTCAGTCATGAAACGACAAAGGGTTGGAATGATTTATCTGCAGGTGGTCATAATACCCAGATCTGATGCCAACTCTTCAAGTTTTGAGTTTACTGCAGCTTATTGCTCATGCTGAAATCTTCCACATTCCTATTACATTTCTGCATGGTGTGTTTTGTGCAGCCTGCAAATCAGAGTGGAGTTGAACTGCACTCTGTGAACCAGAAAACTCACTTACTCTCACAGAATGTTTCTCTATATGGATGGTGCTTTAAAAAACATTCCACTGAACTGTGCTTCTGCTTGAACATATTAAATTCAATGTGAGGATTTCATACAAATAAGAAGACAGTATAATGGAATGACTGAAGGCACTCAGCACCTCCCAGGAGATACTCAGCACCTAACAGAATTGGGCTCTTCAGGAGGTGGCTTCTTGCACATTAGATATGAAAAGGTGAAATCATTAACCCTTCTAGACATAATCTGAGGTATTTGTTAGTTGTTCTTCTGATACAAACTATTAAAGCAAAGAGTGCACCTTTTCAAGACCTTTTGAAGAGCAGACTCAAGCCAGAAGGTAAATGTTCCCAT
Source organism: Malaclemys terrapin pileata (assembly GCF_027887155.1). Classification (NCBI taxonomy): domain Eukaryota; kingdom Metazoa; phylum Chordata; order Testudines; family Emydidae; genus Malaclemys; species Malaclemys terrapin. Next base: position 169,730,918 of record NC_071507.1, read on the forward strand.
TTTGATGATGTGAGTAAGTTTATCATGTGAGATTAAATATCCCCCTATTCTTTCTGAATGAGAGGGTCTGATCATCTCTCATGCACAGTGGTTTTATACCAGCACCACTGACTTCAATAGAGATACTCCCCATTTGCACTGCATTCAGAGAAGAATCATTATATTTATCACAATGTACTACAACATATATAGCCATGGAGTACCAAAAATCAGGGATTTGTGCTCAATGAGATATGTGACGGGTTCGGTCACAGAGATCCTCTTGGGACTGTCACTTGATGTGCTGAAATTACCCCTGGGCCCGTTTTCCCTGCCAGCTTGGGACTCCAGAACCCTTCTGTGTTGAGTCAGACACGCTATCCTGCTACAACACAGACACAGGGTCTGGACCACGCCCCCAAAGCTGCAGACTTTAACTAAAAACAGGTTACTTATCTCCAGCACCCAGACACCCAGCTCGCAATGGGATCCAAACCCCAAATAAATCCGTTTTACTCTGTATAAAGCTTATACAGGGTAAATTCGTAAATTGTTTGCCCACTACAACACTGAGAGAGATATGCACAGCTATTTGTTCCCCCAGATATTAATCACTTACTCTAGGTTTATTAATAAACAAAAGTGATTTTATTAAGTATAAAAAGTAGGATTTAAGTGATTGCAAGTAATAATAGCCAGAACAAAGTAAGTCACAAAGCAAAATAAAACAAAATACGCAGGTCTAAGCCTAATACATTGAGAAACTGATTACAGGTAATATTTCACCCTCAAGGATGTTCCAAAAAGGTTCTTTCACAGACAAGATTCCTTCCTAGCCTAGGCCCAATCCTTTCCCCTGGTACAGGCTTTGTTACCATGTCAGGTGGTAAGCAGGGGTTTTCTCATAGACTCATAGACTTTAAGGTCAGAAGGGACCATTATGATTATCTGGTCTGACCCCCTGCATGCTGCAGGCCACAAAACCATCCCTACCCCTTCCCTGGACTCTGCTGTTGAAGTCCCCAATCCTGTGTTTTAGTGACTTCAATTGGCAGAGACCCTCCTGCTAGTGATCCCTGCCCCATGCTGCGGGGGAAGGCGAAAAACCTCCAGAGGCTCAGCCAATCTACCCTGGAGGAAAATTCCTTCCCGACCCCAAATATGGCGATCAGTAAGACCCCGAGCATTTAGGCATGACTGGCCGCCCCTTTTGTCCTGCTCCACCCCATTTTATAGCTTTGGCACAAGGCCGGAATCTTTTGTCTGTGCTTTTCCCCACTCCCACCTCATCAATGGAAAAGTACAAGAATTAAGATGGATTCCAGCATCATGTGACATGGTCACATGTCAATGTAAGACCTCTAGCCTCCATTCTCCCTATGTTGGCCCACACATACACAGGAAGGTTTGCAGGTAAATAAACCATTTACAACCAATTGTCTGGGTCAATGAGAGCCATCAAGATTCTAAACCACCATTAATGGCCCACACTTTGCATAATTACAATAGGACCTCAGAGTTATACTTCATATTTCTAGCTTCAGATACAAGAATGATGCATGCATACTGTCATAAATATAAAGGGAAGGGTAACAACCTTTATGTATGCAGTAATATAAAATCCCTCCTGGCCACAGGTACAGAATCACTTACCTGTAAGGGGTTAATCAGTTCAATTAACCAGGTTGGCACCTGACCAGAAGGACCAATGGGGAATGAAGATACTTTCAAATCTACAGAGGGAGGGGAGTAGTGTCTTAGTGCTCTTTTTGTTGGTTCCCTCTCGGGACAAAGAGAGAGACCAAGCAGGTAACCCAGCTCCTAACAAGATCCTGAAATGATACATCTAAAATTATCGAAATTGTAAGTAATAGCAAGGAAATGCGTTAGATTATCTTCTGTTTTAGCTTGTGAATTTTCCCTATGCTAAGAGGTATTTTTTATTTCTGTTTTGTAACTGGGAAGCAGAGTCAGAGGGGAATCCTCTGTGTTTTAAATCTTTTTATTTACCCTGTAAAGTTATCTTCCATCCTGATTTTGCAGGTGTGATTCTTTTCCTTTTTTTAAATAAAATTCTTCTTTTAAGAACCTGATTGATTTTCAGTGTCTTAAAAACCAGGGATTTGGTCTGTGCTCACTTTGTTAACCTATTAGTTGGTATATTATTCTCAAGACCCCCCCAGGGAAGGAGGTGAAGGAGCTTGGGGGGATATTTTGGGGAGGGACAGGGCACCAAGTGGCCCCTCCCTGAATGTTTGTTTAAATCACTTGGTGGTGGCAGCAATACCGTCCAAGGACAAGGAAAGGAATTTGTGCCTTGGGGAAGTTTTTAACCTAAGTTGGTGAAATATACGCTTAGGGGGTCTTTCATGCGGGTCCCCACATCTGTACCCCAGAGTTCAGAGTGGGGTGGGAGCCCTGACACATACAAATACAAGGAATATATCCAGTAGGTTATAACCTTTGTTATGATACCTTACAAGAGACATTTTGAATAAAGCATATTCCTGTTACATCATATTCACACTCATAAGCATATTTCCATAAAACATAGGGAGTGCAACGTCACAAGATACACCAGAGGAAAGTCAGTGAAGAAGGGTCCTGTAGTCAGTAGGATGATAATTTTGGGTTATATTTTACCCCCCACCCCATTCTTCGTCACTATTACCATACTTGGCACTTAGCTCCCCTGATTTAAATGGCATTTGTGGAGGAAGGTGCTACTCAGTTTGAAGAAAGGTAGCAGAATCTGGCTTCTTAACAGCAGCCTTTTGAAATTATTTGGTTAATAACATGGAAAATGGGAAATGACTGCTTAGGAAGGAGTACTGTGGAAAGGGATTTGGAGGTCATAATGGACCACAAGCTAAATATGAGTCAACAATATAATGCTGTTGCAAAAAAAGCGAATTTCATTCTGGGATGTATTAGCAGGACTGTTGTAAGCAAGACACGAGAAATAATTTTTCCACTCTACTCTGATTCGGCCTCAGCTGGAGTACTGTGTCCAGTTCTGAGCACCATATTTCAGGAAGGATGTGGTCAAATTGGAGAGAGTCCAGAGAAGAGCAAAAAAATGATTAAAGATCTAGAAAGCGTGACCAGTGAGGGAAGATTGAAAAAATTGGGTTTGTTTAGTCTAGAGAAGGGAAGACTGAGAGGGGACATCATTATAGTTTTCAAGTATGTAAAAGGTTGTTACAAGGAGGAGGAAGAAAAATTATTTTTCTTAACCTGAGGATAGGACAAGAAGCAACGGGCTTAAACTGCAGCAAGGGAGGTTTAGGTTGGACATTAGGAAAAACTTCCTAACTGTCAGGGTGGTTAAGCACTAGAATAAATTGCCTAGGGAGGTTGTGGAATCTCCATCATTGGAGATTTTTAAAAGAAGTTTAGACAAACACCTGTCAGGAATGGTCTAGATAATACTTAGTCCTGCCATTAGTGCAGGGGACTAGACTAGATGACCTCTTGAGGTCCCTTCCAGTTCTATGATTCTGTGGTGCATGCACAAGTCATCAAGTCTCACACAGCCCTGCTCAGCTCTCCACCTCATGGATATTGCGAGGTACTACCTTTTCAAGTACTTCTGCACGTGGTGGACTTCTGTACAGGCTGGAACAGGAAGCAGAAATGCTAAAATACAATAAGACAGGCCATTCTCACAGTACGTTAGTCACTGGATGCTGTTTTGACCCTGACCTCTACCTTTTTAGTTGTGCTCATCACTAGTTACTCAAATATTTATGAAGGGAATCAGTCCCACAGGTACTGGATACTAATCTGACCCTTAAATGAGCAGGTCCTCCCATAGCTGGGACTTACCCAAAGTTTGCTGAGCAATTAAACACAATGTCCTGTATTCTCATCAGGCTTCTGAAAGTATTATCAGTAAGTTTTGCTAGGCTGTGTGTTTTCACCACAGGGTGTGTAGGGAATACTGAACAGCTTACTGATCTAAGCTTGGAAAGTTGGAGACTGTGGATATGTGGTCACATTTCTGCCATCTGCTCCCAGCAGCGGCAGCTCCAGGCACCAGTGCTCTAAATGTGTGCCTGGGGCGGCAAGCCACGGGGGGGGGGGGGCGCCCTGCCGGTCCCTGCGAGGGTGGCAGTCAGGCAGCCTTCAGCGGCTTGCCTGTGGGAGGTCCACCGGTCCCGCGTATTCGGCGGCAATTCGGCGGCAGTTACGCCGAATCCGCGGGACCGGGGACCTCCCGCAGGCATGCCACCGAAGGCAGCTTGCCTGCCGTACTTGGGGCAGCAAAAAAGCTAGAGCCGCCCCTGGCTCCCAGAAAGGCTCTGGCTGCACTCTGCCATTCCGCTCATTCTCAACCAGCTGCCCCACCTGGGTGTGTTTGGTCTCCATGTTCATGATGGATCCCCTTTGGCCCTTAAACTAAAATGGCCTCCCCCTCTGCAGAGGAGAAGGGACAGAAAACAACAAGGGGATCAACTATTTCCAGGGGACAGCAAAAGAAAAAAACCCGGCACGGAATATGTGTCATAGGTTTAAAGTCAGGACACATAGCAGAAAACCCCAGACAGCACCTACTGCTCCTTGAAGGAGTCCAGGGAGCTAATGGACATCACTCAAAGAACCCACCTAGGAGAGCAAACAGTTCAATAGAAGCTTTTACTGGAGGAAGAGCCACTGATCGTAGCTAAGGCGGATGGAGTGACTTCCTGCCTACAAGTGGACAGTCGCTTGGGGGATTTCTCCCTTGCCCTTAAGATCAGAAATAGTTCAGGAAGGAACTGTTCCACATGGCAATGTTGCTGCTGCTGTCCTCCCACTTCTCTATCCTTTGTTCTCAGAGTCTAAATAGATGTGAAAAATAAGATATCAGGATGACCTATGTATAAACAAAATGCAGCTGTTGCTCATTATTGTATATAATAAAAGGTATAAATGCTTGCTGTAATTGTTTACCTGTAGAGAGACCTGCCTAGGCAGGGGAAACCCTGTGTCCTAGTGCACTCTCTCCCCCTATGCAATTGCTTGAGAATAAAGTATCTGACTTTGCTGCACCCAACCAGAGAGTGAGAACTGTGTTTTTCTCCGACAGTAGAAAATTCTAATGTTCTGATGTTTGTTTTCATACCAACTTGGGATGAAAAATCGAAATATCAAAATTTTTCATGAAACAGAAGTTCTGAAAAATTTGATTTGGAAATGTTGAAGCATTTAATTTCAGCTCAGTTAGACATTAAACTTTGTCCACTTCAGAGCTGTGATGACTCATGGGAGTTGCAGTTCAGGTGCCTCTGCCCCTATTCTCTCTTATGGGCCAGGATCCTGGCTGGATTATTTCTCCCAGGATGCAGAGGAGACATGTAGCGGGGGAATGTGGGGTCAAGTGGCTCCCCAGATTGGCCTGCCGGGGGGGAAGGAGAGGGGCTCTGTCCTCCTGCTGTGCCTGCCCCCCAGCACACTTGGCCCCTGTCCCTGGCAGCCAGCCCTGGGATAGGAGCAGAGGGAGCAGGATCAGCCACTTCTCCCTAGGGTGACCAGATGTCCTGATTTTATAGGGACAGTCCTGATTTTTGGGGCTTTTTCTTATATAGGCACCTATTACCCCCCACTCCCTGTCCTGATTTTTCACACTTGCTGTCTGGTCACTCTACTTCTCACACCGGCTGCTCCGTGCAGGTGCAGCAGCTGCCTGCGAGAGCCTGGCTGGGGAGGTGGTGGTAGGCTGCCCCTCACCTGGGCCCAGCTGCTGGGATGGGCTGAACGAGCTGGAATTCCTTCTCTCTCCTGGCACATTTCTGGCTCGCTCGGCCTCTGTCTCCAGCAGCCAAGCCCGCCTCCCGAACTGGGCTCTCTTTCAGGCAGCCACCATGCTGCACAGAGCAGCAACCTGGAGCAGCCAGCTTGAGCCACGTGAGAAGCAGCTCCGTCCCACTCCCTGCCCAGACCCAGCTGCCAGGGAGAGTGGCCAAACGTGCTGGGGGGAGGCACAGTGGGAGAATGACAGAGGGCCCCCCCCCAGGTAATATGGGGCAGAGAGAGCGCGGTGGTTCCGGGCTGGGTGCAGGGCAGGGGTGTGTGTCGCTGGGCAAAGGAGACATGTGGGGCGGTCATGTGTCCTCCCCTGTACATTGTGCTCCCCCAGTATGGGGAGGCATTAGTCATTTATGTACGATGTGTCATAATAATGCAATTCCTATGATGCACCATGGTGGTTCAATCAGAGAGGAGAACATATAGCATCATAAGAACATAAGAATGGCTATACTGGATCAGATCAAAGGGTTCATCTAGCCTAGGATCCTGTCTTCCAATGCCAGGTGCCCCAGAGGGAATGAACAGAACTGGTAATCATCAGGTGATCCATCCCACGTTGCCCATTCCCAGATTCTGGCAAACAGAGGCTAGGGACACCATACCTGCCCATCCTGGCTAATAGCTATTGATGGACCTATCCTCCATCATGGGAGATATAGTTTGGCTGGGGATCCCAGCCCATAATGGAGAATGAAGGTCTGGGGCACCCAAACTACAACTCCAATGAGGCACCTCAGCAGCTCAGGTAGACACAAATTAATGTTGAACTGACCACAACAAAATGTTTCGATTCATCTTGGCGAACCAAAATGTTTCAATTTGGGACCACCAGATCTGTAATTAAACATTTTGTTTCAATTTTTCTGACAGAAATTAATTTTATTTGTGCAGAACCCGCTTTTTCCATAAAAATAAAAAAACACTTCAGTGGAAAATTCCTGACCAACTCTAGTCATAAGTGAGCATAATAATGAGTGCTCCAGCAAAAAAGTTCATGCACCCACTTATTTGCTAACAAGCTCTTTTGCACTAGGGCTTGTCTATACGAACACTTACTGTACACCAAGCTGGGATGTCAATGTACTGTTTGTGTGGACCCTCCTGCCACACACTAAATGTTCCCTAGTGCACTTTCATCTACCACCATTTCAAAAGTGGGTAGATCAAAACTCACTAGGGAACATTTAGTATGTGACATCTTCACATGGGCACATAGTGCATGAAAGGCTAGCATGGGGTAGCTTGCCTTATAGTAAGTGTTCATATAGATAAGCCCTTAAGTACCCATTTACAAAGGCAAATGCCTATTTGTATGTCCAAATGTGGATGTTTGTAGACATATCTAGTGTCAACACTTTTGAATTTGAGACCCTAAAGAGCTAATAACACTGGTCTACAATTTTTGAGAAGTCATCTGCTTCAGAGATAAAATGTGCTATTTATTATGTATTTTGATGTGCTAAATTCAAATATAACAATTAAAACAACTGATTGGCTACTGTTTCTAAGATATTTAAGTTTTTACATTTTATGTCTATGTATATTGTGTAGATAGTAGAGTTTTAATCATAAATTGTAAACATAGGTCTTTTCATGTGTTTATGGTTGCTTTACATGATAATAGTTCACCTGTCCTGTTTATGTAACACTTTAAAAATCAGCAAAAGGGTTATATAAATAACATTTATTAGGAAACAAAAGGCAAAAAACTATTCTGTACATAGTTTAGTCCTATGCAGTGTCTACTCGGCGCTTCTTGGCTTGTCTCTTCTATTCATTAAATGGAGCATCTCTTGTCACTGTCTGCAAGCATTGATGGGCTCCATTTGCCCTGATAGCATTTCTCCATTGTTGCAATGTCCTGGTGAAATCACTCGCCGTGCTTGTTGCTCACTGCTCAGCAGTTTGATGGAAAAAAGTCTAGATGAGAGTGCAAAAAATGTATCTTTAGTGACATGTTGCAACCAAGGCTTTTGTATGCCTTGAGGAGGTTTTCCACCAACAACCTGTAGTTGTCTGCCTTGTTGTTTCCGAGAAAATTTATTGCCACTAACTGGAAGGCTTTCCATGCCGTCTTTTCCTTGCCACGCAGTCCATGGTCAAATGCATCATCTCGAAGAAGTTCACGAATCTCAGGACCGACAAAGACACCTTCCTTTATCTTAGCTTCACTTAACCTTGGAAATTTTCCACGGAGGTACTTGAAAGCTGCTTGTGTTTTGGCCTTGACAAAGTTCTTCATCAGACCCAGCTTGATGTGTAAGGGTGGTAACAAAATCTTCCTTGATTCAACAAGTGGTGGATCCTGAACACTTTTCCTCCCAGGCTCCAATGACTGTTGGAGTGGCCAATCTTTCTTGATGTAGTGGGAATCTCTTGCATGACTATCCCATTCTCAGAGAAAACAGCAGTACTTTGTGTATTCAGTCTGCAGACCAAGCAAGAGAGCAACAAGCTTCAAATTGCCACAAAGCTGCCACTGATGTTGGTCATAGTTTATGCACCTCAAAAGTTGTTTCATGTTGTCATAGGTTTCCTTCATATGGACTGCATGACCAACTGGAATTGATGGCAAAACATTGCCAATATGCAGTAAAACAGCTTTAAGATGCGTCTTCGATGAATCAATGAACAATCTTCACTCATCTGGATCGTGAACGATGTTGAGGGCTGCCATCACACCATCGATGTTGTTGCAGGCTACAAGATCACCTTCCATGAAGAAGAATGGGACAAGATCCTTTTGACGGTCACGGAACATGGAAACTCTAACATCACCTGCCAGGAGATTCCTGCTGGAGCCCAACAGCTCTGCCTTACTCTTGGGTAGTTCCAAATCCCTGACAAGGTCATTCAGTTTACCTTGTGTTATGAGGTGTGGTTCAGAGGAGGAGGATGGGAGAAAATGTGGGTCCTGTGACATTGATGGTTCAGGACCAGAAGTTTCATCCTCTTCCTCGTCTGACTCAAGTGAGAATGATTCTGGTGCATCAGGAACTGGCAGTCCTTCTCCATGGGGTACTGGGCGTATAGCTGATGGAATGTTTGGATAATGCACAGTCCACTTTTTCTTCTTTGACACACCTTTCCCAACTGGAGGCACCATGCAGAAGTAACAATTGCTGGTATGATCTGTTGGCTCTCTCCAAATCATTGGCACTGCAAAAGGCATAGATTTCATTTTCCTGTTCAACCACTGGCGAAGATTTGTTGCACAAGTGTTGCAGCATATGTGTGGGGCCCACCTCTTGTCCTGATCTCCAATTTTGCAGCCAAAATAAAAGTGATAGGCTTTCTTAACCATAGTGGTTATACTGCGCTTTTGTGATGCAAAAGTCACTTCACCACAAACATAGCAGAAGTTATCTGCACTGTTCAGACAAGTACGAGGCATCTCTGCTCACTTTGTTAAACAGAAATGTGTCCCTTTGCAAAATCAAACACTGACAAATAAGAGAGCACAACACTGTATGATTTCTAGAGCTGATATAGGGCAATTTGTTCAGCAGAGTGATGTAAGCTTCCTTATGATTGCATCATCCATGACTTCTAGGAATAACATGATGCAATTCAGATCATGTATGACGCAATACCAGCTTCAGATTGCATCATTTATTGTTTTGCCTAAAAAGCAAGTACTGTCCAAACCCAGTCATAGATTTATTCATAGATCCAGTCAAAGATGTATTTTAGTCATTTCTGGTTTAAATTGAGATCCCTTCCCTTTATAACTCACTTATCCTCCACCATTCCTAAGTCAAGGGTCGTATATACTGACCCAATAGCATATCTTGAAAACTAGAGCCAATCAACAATTTTAAGCATCATTTTCATTCTCAGTGACCCAGAATTAGTAAAGTTTGACTACATTTATTTCAGAAGCATTTTGGCTGTAGAGCAGTGTAACCAGTGTCTGTCCTTTCTTAGTTCAAAGCCAGTATTGCTGACTGCAGATTCATCTGAGTGTCCTCAGTGCATTCGTTCTATTTTTAAATAAAGGTCAGAAATATTTGAAAAATGTTGTGTGTCTATATGTTTTGTATTGATGATTTTCAAAGAATGTATGTTGTATAACTACAACAACCAGCCTGACAAATTAGTGGTGTCCAAACTCTCATACCAAAATGAGAAGTACAAAGTTAATGATCCTTTGACAAACAGTTATTTATAACTGCTGTTCAAAACCCTTTTATATATTTTTAGGTTGTTTGGAAGTTAATGTAACAAATTCAGTTTGATAATTCAGTTAATAGAAAATATAAGGAAATGCAAAGAATGTGAACTGTCAAAAAATGTTGTAGAATTCATGTCTAGTAATTGTCATCGGATTTCAGTCCTCTAAGCAGCTTTTCCTCATCTTTACTCGATAGGGATTTTTTTAATTTCTCCAAGCATTTGATGTAGTTATGTCCAGCCATGATATCAGCTTGGATGGTTTTGATTTCAAGCTTACCTTTCATTTCATGAAGCAGAATTCATGAAATATATTGGGATGTTGAATTACAACATGGAATGCCTTAGATGCTGGAAACAATAGGATTTGGAGGCCAGAAGAGTACGGCAACTGCAATTCCCTGTGCAGTTCATTTAATTTTATCCACTGGGAAATCCTGAAAATGTGAACTTGCCTCGAAAAACGAAATGCATATCATAGCACAGAAATAGGATTTTCAAAATCAGCTGATTGAAAAGAACCACACTGCAACTGAACTATCAAAAACACTGTAGCCTTAGGCTAAAGAAGACACTAGAAATGGTTATCTTGCAAATCAAACTATTTTAGTAAATATGTAATTGACTTTCTGTAAAGCGAGAGGAGAGGCTTTTTGAGTTGACCTGACACGGAGGTCCTTACTTAGCTTCCAATCTGTCCTTCTTACTCTGACAGTTTGGAAATATGGATCTGGATGGGAGTGTTGATCTGAATTCTTCAGAAAGTAGGTGCATTTAGGCAAAGAACCAGATCCCTGCATCTGGCTGAGCCGCACTCAATGCAAGACTTGTGATGTGTGGTGGGGAAAGGTGGCTTTACGCCAGCGTAGGGGCTGTCATGAATTATGCTGGCTAGAGCAATCCCCTACAAGATTTGCACGTAGAAAAGTTTGTGTGTGTATGCAAATTTGAGGTGCACACAGTTTATGGTACACTTTGTTAAACAGTCAAAAAGTGGGCAAGTAAATTCAGAGGCTGAAGCTGAAAATTTTGGTTCTAGATGGCTCTCTCACTTTCACCTAACTTCAGAATTTGTTAACCTTGCTTCAATTTCAAGGTTTTCTCTCTTCCTTGGTACCAAACCTCTCTATTCTATTCCCTCTTAGCTGCCCTTAATACCATCCCAATATTTTAGGCTTCAAGTTCTGATATTTTCTCTGTCTTTCATTCTTTTACTCCTGTCTTCTGTGTCTTTTGCAGTTATCGTCAACACTTCTCAATACACTTCTCAAACTGTATCCATAACCACTCCCTGTCCTGCTCCTGCTCTCTCACCCAAACACCATCCTTTTTCTATATTGGCTCGCATATACCTTTTCTTTCTTTTGTATTCCAAAGCAGGATGAAGTACTGCCTGTAAAATCGTTCAACGTTCTGATACTTTCACAGTATTTCCTCTGGTTTTCTAATTTTTTAAATCCAAAAATATAAGGAACACCTCACTCATAAAATCTTTTTAAGTTCCAGTGAAACAGAAAAATACCTGCCCCAATTCCTCATAGTTTCTGCCCTGTTTTCAAAAGGCACCTGTGTCCACGAGCATGCATCTGTCCAGGTTGCATGCCAAAGAAAACATCTAGATCAGGACTGAGCGAATGGTTTAACAGATGTTATTAAGTCTGTCTCAACATTGTGGTTTAATGTTTAGCACTTAGCTTAACACATAACAGTGTAATTTAATTTGATCATGATGCTCCCCCAGAAGAGCTTGTGCTGTAGTAACACAATTTAAGAGTTTGGATATCAAGAGAGGCCTAGTTACAGAGGCAGTATATGTTCACATCTAATAATCTATGATGCATAAAAAAATACACCCACCTTTCATCCATGAATTATTTTTCTCCATCTGCATTGTTCATAATTGACATGACCATTGTTCATGGCCTCACAGAAAATTTGTGGCAGATTACCCTGATCTCCTGACTTCTGGGCCGGCATTTTAGTTACATGATCATGCTTCCTCTCCCAGAGATTAAAATACAATGGAAATCAACTTCAGTCAGTGGTCAGACTTTTCTTATAAACCTTTTTTTCAATTACAACAAGAGTTCAGTGTTTGCAACTGCAAACTTGTAGCTATGGTCAGACAGCACATAACTCGGACTTACTGTGAAATATGCTCAGCCATCACCTCCACAGTAACTTCTTTTCTTTCAGGATATTATTCCTTTTTTTTTAAATCTGAAGAACTGATGTATACTTAGTTTGACTAGGAGTATCTACAGACATTTTTCATGGGTTTCATGTAGGAGATCTGTCTTAAAGCTTTAAGATAACCCATTGCTCACACATGCTTTGCACAAGTATGTTGCTTCTTGTTCACTAGAATATTACCTACCTGCTTAATGAGGTTGTCTCCAAGTCTTCCATGACTGGAATGTCTACTGGCTGCAAAGTTGTAAGAAAGTCCCTGAAAAAGTCAGGGTTGTATAAGTCCTAAAGAAGCCAAGCCAATAAAAGAGCCATTCTTAGCTCTAGTACCTGTATTCAGTTGCATGTGAAGATATATTTATAGTCAATAACCCATATCATTGATACAGTATGTAAATTAGTAATGGTGAAGGATGCAATAGATTAAGAAATGACAATGCATGACTAAATAATAATTGCAGAAATAAGTTTTCATTACTTGATTTTTTCCTCTTTTTTCTTAGTAGTTTGGGTTATATTCTATTTTTGAACTATTATTGAGTGTTACTGTTAAATTATATGTGTTACTGTAATATAACATCTGGTTCTAGAGCTGTGCATAGTGATACAAAACTCTTCGGCTGACTCAGATGAATGGCAGGTGCTAAGAACCTGCACAGAGATGAAGAGTTATCTCTGTTGATTCACCATAGCAGACAGACCTGGGATATTCTCTGAGCTCCAATCCAGAAGTATAAACGAGTTTAGGACAGAGGGAACCAAGGACAGGAAAAAGGTGATTCAGCGGAGAAAAAGACCTCAGGAGCAGCCTACCCCGAGCAGACTTACAAAGAGATTTATGGCTGGTTGCTGTTAAAATTAACAATAATCAAACCCCAGGCAGCAGTTTAGTTTGGACCAGCTCTTTGTAGGTGTATTGTGCTGAGAGTGAGGTGGGAATGTTGCCTTCTTACAATTATTGAAATATATTTAACATTTTTCAGTTAAGATAATGGCCTAAATTCATAAGCGAAATACATTGGTGGAGGGGAGGGATAGCTCAGTGGTTTGAGCATTGGCCTGCTAAACCCAGGGTTGTGAGCTCAATCCTTGAGGGATCTGGGGCAAAAATCTGTCTGAGGATTGGTCCTGTTTTGAGCAGGGGGTTGGACTAGATGACCTCCTGAGGTCCCTTTCAACCCTGATATTTTATGATTAGTGGCATGTTGATGAATCAGAGTAAGACAGTATAAATGAGTAACTTACACACTGAGGCTGTAGCATAATAAGCAATGATTAGGAAGATGTCAAATGGAGTAAAATATATCAGGCCTCCATCTTATATCCTCCCAGACGTGTCATTTGCTTTTCCCGTCCTTCCACCATCTTTAATTATACCAGCTTACTTAGGCTAGTATAATTATACATATGCTCATTTTTGCCAATTTACTGATTTTTAATTTATACTATATGCTGCCATTTACATCATCTCTGAATTTGGCCCAGTCATTAAAAAATGTACAGTGTCAAATATCTATATCCGTATCTATATTTTATATTTATATGTGTGTGTATACAGAGAAAGAGAGAATATTATATTCTTAAAAGCAAAAATACATGTCTTTCCAACCATCTGGCTCGTTGAGAAATTCGGGCTGTTATTCTATTCAATTTTCCTTGGTCATTTCTTCTAATTGCTGGTTTTTTATTTGAAGAAGAGAAAATAGTTTTGTTCAGCGGCATACTGTCCTGATACTGCAAAAGGAATGCAGAAAAATTAACTGTTTAGGTAGAGTGCACTCCATTCTGTTTAAAGTAATTAATAGCTGTCTTATCTTGGAAGCAGTAATTATTGATCATCTTTTTTTCGTGTACGGCTGGAAGTATCAGTATGCAGCTGCAGATGTGGAAAACTTTGCCAGGTATTCTTATCAGCCTCAACTCAGTTTCAGCTCTGCAAAGCTTACAAGACTTTATTTTACTGAAGACTCATTCTGTTGACCTTCAGAACCATGAAGGTTATAGACTTCAAAAGGCTGGTATGAGAGTTTCACTGAACTGGAAATATGGACATTTTCAGCCTTGTTCATTATAATACACAATTTTAAAGTTTAGTTGCTAGCATAAATATAGAAGAAATTAGTATAAAAATTCCAAGGTTATAAGAAATAATTTTCCGTAGCTATCCAGAGATGTTATGCTATTTTACCTTATACTGTGAAGTGTGTGCTGCCACTTTGTTAGCTAAAGACACATTCTTTTAATGATGAGAAAAGCCTTGAGTTTTCATGAAGAATGAATCTAATCCTCCTTTGACTATACAAGCTTTTCTTATGGGATCATTCAGCAGACAGATCAGAAACACCTGGTTTGGAAAGGAAACTGAAAATAGACAGCTGGGCTTGTCACAGTTTAAAATAAACAATACCTTCAAACTAGTCTGTACATTTAAAAACATTTACCCCTTTATACATGATATATCATCTTCTGCTGGAAGATCATTAGGTTTAAAATATAATTCTTTCCCCCTGCATCATATGCTTCTTAACTTATAAGTCTGATTGCCAGGGCTACACAAACCTGCTTATATTGTTCATAGACTTATTGTTGCTCTTTTGTGACTAGAAATTAAAGAAGCAGTTTTCTTTTCCTTTAAGTGAAATTTAGCATTTTTGAAAGGTGCTGAAGCATGAAGTCCTCTGACCCTCTGAACAGAAATGGCAGAGGCAACAATAATACATGCACACCCTCACATCGCTCCATCAGTGTTCAACCCTGAACCACCTCTGTAAACTGTACTTCATTCTTCAAGGCCAATTCAAACCTCGAGCCCCCTCAGGTAAGGGTACCAACAAGGGTGCCAACTTTTATTATATAAATACTTATCCATAAGAAATTGGACAAATGCTTTCAGTTCACAAAGAGAATCAAACACTCATCAGATGGTAATGGCTAATCATCACTGGTGAGCTGGGCTGGATTTGAATCAAGGACCTTAAAATGGAAAAGCCTGTTTCCCTTTGTTACTATTTATTATTTACTTATGGTAGCACCCACTATGTACTCAGCATTTTCCACACACTCAAGGGGGATGGTCCCTATTCTGAGGAGCTCATATGGAAGAGAGAAGGATGCTCTAGGTCCATTGCGGGGTGGTTGGGGCTATTATTATCTCATCCCTTTGGCTCCCTCCTGGGAATTTCTCACACTTCCTTTGAAAAATTGGTAGTATCATCCCTGCTTCTCTCGGTTAACATCTCTCTCCCCCTGCAACTCTTATTTCACTTTGTAAACTCTTTTAGGATAAAGATTTTTTTAGAAAGGACCCTATAGAATGATTTCTTTGACCCTCATGAAGCAGTTTAACTTTGCAGAGGGTGGAAGGTGAGAGCAGCATTTTTGCTGCACTGCTGATAGTGTGGGCCATTTAACTTTATGAAAATAGTGTATGTACCATTCCTGGAGAACGAAGTAACCATTTCAACTGACTTTTCATAAAATCATAGAAATGTAGGGAGGGAAGGGACCTCAAGAAGTCATCAAGTCCAGGCCTCTGTGCTGAGGCAGGATCAAAACTAGACCATCCCTGACAGGTATTTGTTCAATCTGTTCTTAAAAATCTCCAATAATCAGGATTCCACAGCCTCTCTTTGAAGCCTATTCCGGAACATAACTATCCTTATAGTTAGAAAGTTTTTCCTAACATCTAACCTAAATCTCCTTTACTGCAGATTAAGCTCATTAGTTCTTGTCCTATGCTCATCAGACATAGTGAGCAATTGATCACTGTTCTCTTTATAACAATCCTTAACATATTTGAAGATTGTTATCACTCTTCTTTTCCCAAGACTACTCATACCCAGTTGTTAAGGCTACATTCCCACTCTGGCACTTCAAGTACAGAAGGTGGGGGCCCGCAAGGATTCTAAAAATGAATACTGGCCACTCCAGGCTTGTATTAAACTCCCAAGATTACAGCTTTTCTCTGATCGTGGCTTGTTAAATACTGCCACCACCCAAACGCAAAAAAAAAAAAAAAAAAAAAAAAAAAAACCCTTGGACTCAGGAAAGAGCACTTGGGAATTCCTCCCTGTGGGGTACTCTCAAGCCCTTTCATCCCCCCAGGAAGAGCTGAGAAAGAAAACAAAGGAAATTAGTGGTTGCCACCAGCTAATTAAACAGCATATACACAAACCTCTTAGGACACCAAAAATCTAATCCTTTTCTTAAAAAAGGTAAATTTTATTAAAAACAAAAAGGAAGAAAATACATTTGGAACTTAGGCTTTTGCTAGATTTTAAAAGAGCAATTCCAAAAATTAAGCATCCAAAATTGCTTCTTGGGGTTCAACTTAAAGGTTACAAGCAAACAAAAGCATCTGGGGTTAGCACAGAGGAGATCCACAAGCCAAAATAAAGAAATAACCTGATCCTAAACCTAACCTACCCCAATGAGTCCTGCTAGGTATGGAAAATAATTTTTTATACCTGGTTCAAACCTTGCTAATGATTTCAAGATTGGTTCAGCTAGCTCTTTAAGTATCCTAAACTGAATTTCATTACACCCTGCCAACTTGAGTACATCTAACTTATCTAAATATTCTTTAACCTGTTCTTTCCCTATTTTGGCTTGCATTCCTTCCCCC
The DNA here is from genome assembly GCF_027887155.1 of Malaclemys terrapin pileata. NCBI lineage: Eukaryota > Metazoa > Chordata > Testudines > Emydidae > Malaclemys > Malaclemys terrapin. The sequence continues at coordinate 169,747,677 of NC_071507.1, forward strand.
TTGTTGATATTAATAGTGTTGATATTAATTGTGTTAAGCATCTGGCCACCATCAACCTTTTTAGTGAAGATTGATGCAAAATAGGCATTAAACAACTCAGCTTTATTGAGATCATCAGTTATTAACTCTCCTTCCCTGCTAAGTAGAGGACCTACACTTTCCTTCATCTTGATTGGGAAAGCTTCCAGACTTTTGGTAGGCCTTACGTCCAACTTAAAAATGATTTTGACTGTAAGCCACTTCATGGACCACATGTATCAGTAAGCAACCCTTTGGCTACTCCTGCGTTAAATCAATGATGATTTCCGGCAGGGTCTTCTCTGTGTGCTGAAGACAGTTGTCCTAGTTTTAATCTTTCAATTTTTTAATTTATTTTTTGTTTTGTCACCTTAGAGTTGATGCACAATTGCTTGAAACATATTAAACATATCATGTCCCTCCTTTCCAGAGGAACATATGGGGTTAAGTAAATGTGCAGATTACTTAGGTGCAGGGAATGCAAAAAAGGCCCACCAACTGTAAGGCTGACATCGAGCACAGCGTTCTATAACTCAAAACCTGGACTGACCTGGTTATTACATTATTTAAATGAGCTGTTTTGCAAACCACTGCAAAGGAAGTAAAAAATTATCTTAAGAACTTTTTTTCTGTCCTTGTGCCATATCATATAAGAGCGTGTGGCAGTACTGGTAATATTTTATCTATACTATAGAATATAAATATGCTGTCATTTTGACATACCAATTTTAATGGTGATTATTTAGGTATGCCATCTAGGCCTTTCTAGGAAGTAGCACAGATATAAATATGTTTCAACACTCAGCATAACTGTATTCTTTTCTGATTTGCTTGAAGGAAAATGATGGCATTGATATGCGTGTCTGCTCTGTAGTTATCTTGAGGAACCTCAAGGATGTACCTTAAATAAATCTCACTTTTTCATATAATTAGGACTGACCTCATTGCAGGTTTGAATTATTCATAGGATGAAGCTGAATTATTCATTGGATGAAGCTAAATTATTTATGAGCTCAAGTTGGAATACCTTTGACCTATGACTATGCTCCAAATACTAAAGGGTATATAATCAGATAGCTTACATGAGTTGGTATTTAAACAAGTGAAGCTTTGATATTCAAGACTTAAATTCTACCCTCAGACAAGTGCTTGTACTTGGGAAGAGTATTATTAACCCATCGGTAATCAGCACTAAGTGCAGAGAGGACAGCTGGAAGAAGAGGAAGGCAGTGAGAAGTCATTGGAAAATTAGTTTTGATTTACACTGAGATCTGATTCTGGCCCTTAACTATGGTTCATAGACTTTCCCAAATGGAGTCTCTTCCATTGTCCCTCATCTGCACATAGAGCAGGTGATAACAGATCCTAATGTTTAGCTTGCACTTGGCACTTACGTGCCTCGTTTTGTAGTTCCCAGAATATCTGTATTAAGCAGATATTTCCCTTTTCTCTTTTTAGGGTCAGAAGGCTGAAGGAGTCTTACATGCTGATTGTGCCTGATTCTGGTTTCAGTTACACTTATGTAAATCAGGAGTCATTCCATTGAAACTAATGGAATTACACCAGTTTGAGTGAGTTCAGAATTAGTTATGCATGTATGTGTGGGTATGTCTACCCTACAATTAAACACATGTGGCTGGCCCATACCAGCTGACTCAGGCTAAGGGTCTGTTTAATTGCAATGTAGACATTCTCATCCAAACTCTGGGACCCTCCCATCTCTCAGGGTCCTAAAGCTCGGGCTCCAGCTATTCTTGCACACTGATTCCCTACTTAGCCTCATCCCCGGCTGTAAGAGAGAAGAACAGGTGTAGTATTTACCACATTACATTGATAAAAAAAGCAGCTTTCACTAGGCAAAGTTTGCCAGTCTGTTACAGTGCCTCCAGGAGCACTAAAGGCAAATTCTGAGTATTTACTACATTGTGGATAGCTCAAAAGAGATTAATAACTTTTACTAAAGTGAACAACAACAAACTTCTCTGTCTCCCAGGCAAAAAGGCTAATCCACTTTCTACTGATCAGGGTATGTATTCAGTTTGCTTGGATGATCCTATATGCATAACACTATGCTAAACTTTAGTGCGACACACTATTCATCTCTAGACTATCTTTTCTAGCATATTTGATAAGATACTTTTTTTCAGAGTAGCAGCCGTGTTAGTCTGTATCCGCAAAAAGAACAGGAGTACTTGTGGCACCTTAGAGACTAACAAATTTATTAGAGCATAAGCTTTTGTGGACTACAGCCCACTGTTATGCATCTGAAGAAGTGGGCTGTAGTCCACGAAAGCTTATGCTCTAATAAATGTGTTAGTCTCTAAGGTGCCACAAGTACTCCTGTTCTTTTTGATAAGATACTGTCCACCCTGATTTACCTATTTATTTATTTGTCTGTTTGCAAGAAAGCAATTTCCCTCAGAGCCTCCTGAAATCCATTAACCACCACTGCCGGACTATCAGAACAAGACCTTTGCACTGACATGGGACAAAGGGCAACAGCCTATCCATATACTCAGTGGTACTTATGCACAGTGAAGGCAATGCTACATTTGTTGATGCTATGGTTGGGTATTACTGTGGTTATTACTATTGTCCTTAAGAGCATTCCAGAAATTGTGAAGTAGGTGCAAGTCCTATGGAAGATTATGGGCCAAAATTCTCCACAGGTAAAAATGATAGTGTAGGTTACAAGTCAGGTGTCAGCTTGTCAGACAAATGAGTGTAAGAAAAGGAGCATGATTTACCATTCAGTGGGTATGCAAAATGTATTTTATTTACCTGCATTATATGTATTACAGTTTACGTGGGACAAAAGGGTGTAGAACAAGTTAAACATTTAACAGGAAAGTGTAATGTAATGTAAGCCATGCCTGCTTGATGGGGCATGTTGTCCCCCTCTAGTAGTGGCTAGGCCAGGTAGAGGGGGACAAAGTGCTGCACCGAGCAGGCTTGGCTTACAGTAATATTAAGCAACCCTCCCTGTCCTTATTGTACATCCTTTTAATAGTTAATTTCCTGCTACATCACCCCACTCCTTTGATATATAGGTTGCACTGATTTTGCATGCCCTCTGACTGACTAATTGGTGCCAATTATACTGTTGGACTACTTACACATGTTTTCTGATCACTGAACTCTAATATCACCCCAGAATCTGGCTTATTTTATTTAATGAGACGTATTTGGAATGCATCTGAGAGCTTGGGAGGAGAAGAAAAATGCTGATCTGGGCTCTTGCTCTGTGTTTATGTGGATGTCACCCCTAGCAATGGGCTTGATTTTGATCATGCTTACACCATCGGTGATCTTCCAGAAAACACCATCCTGGCCACTATGGATGTAGAAGCCCTCTACACCAATATTCCACACAAAGATGGACTACAAGCTATCAGGAACAGTATCCCTGATAATGTCACAGCTAACCTGGTGGCTGAACTTTGTGACTTAGTCCTCACCCACAACTATTTCACATTTGGGGACAATATATACCTTCAAGTCAGCGGCACTGCTATGGGTACCCACATGGCCCCACAGTATGCCAACATTTTTATGGCTGACTTAGAACAATGCTTCCTTAGCTCTAGTCCCCTAATGCCCCTACTCTACTTGTGCTACATGGATGAGATTTTCATCATCTGGACCCATGGAAAAGAAGCCCTTGAGGAATTCCACCATGATTTCAATAATTTCCATCCCACCATCAACCTCAGCCTAGATCAATCCACACAAGCGGTCCATTTCCTGGACACTACTGTGCTAATAAGCAATGGTCACATAAATACCACCCTATACCGGAAACCTACTGACCGCTATACTTACCTACATGCCTCCAGCTTCCATCCAGGACACACCACACGATCCATTGTCTACAGCCAAGCTCTAAGATACAACTGCATTTGCTCCAATCCCTCAGATGGAGACAAACACCTACAAGATCTCTATCAAGCATTCTTAAAACTACAATACCCACCTGCTGAAGTGAAAAAACAAATTGACAGAGCCAGATGAGTACCCAGAAGTCACCTCCTACAAGACAGGGCCAACAAAGAAAATAACAGAACACCACTAGCTGTCACCTTCAGCCCCCAACTAAAACCTCTCCAGCGCATCATCAAAGATCTACAACCTATCCTGAAAGATGATCCCTCACTCTCACAGATCTTGGGAGACAGACCTGTCCTCACTTACAGACAACCCCCCAACCTGAAGCAAATGCTTCACCAGCAACCACACATCACTGAACAAAAACACTGACCCAGGAACCTATCCTTGCAACAAAGCCCGATGCCAACTCTGTCCACATATCTATTCAAGTGACATCATCATAGGACCTAATCACATCAGCCACGCCATCAGGGGCTCGTTCAGCTGCACATCTACCAATGTGATATATGCCATCATGTGCCGCAATGCCCCTCTGTCATGTACATTGGCCAAACTGGACAGTCTCTACGCAAAAGAATAAATGGACACAAATCTGACATCAGGAATCATAACATTCAAAAACCAGTAGGAGAACACTTTAACCTGTCTGGTCATTCAATGACAGACCTGAGGGTGGCAATTTTGCAACAGAAAAGCTTCAAAAACAGACTCCAATGAGAAACTGCTGAGCTGGAATTGATATGCAAACTAGATACAATGAACCTAGGCTTGAATGGAGACTGTGAATGGCTGAGCCATTACAAACATTGAATCTATCTCCCCATGTAAGTATTCTCACACTTCTTATTAAACTGTCTGTACTGGGCTGTCTTGATTATCACTTCAAAAGTTTTTTTCTCTTACTTAATTGGCCTCTCAGAGTTGATGAGACAACTCCCTCCTGTTCATGCTCTCTGTATGTGTATATGTGGTGACGACGCAGGAAAGGAAACAGAACGCCAGGTCTGTGGTAGCTAGAGAGCTTTACAAGCCTCTAGCTACCACAGACCTGGCGTTCTGTTTCCTTTCCTGCGTCGTCACCACAGCTGGTGACCCCGACGTGATACCCCTCTACTCACCGGCTGGATACGCCGAGCGCGCCCGCGGCTGTTTGCCGCCCCTTATTCGTGAGTATGGGGGGGAAACTTTCCAGTGCCCAGAAGGAGCACGCAAGAGAGTTACAAGAGATTATACGACAGCGATCATGTGTCGCTGTCCCGGTCGCTCATATTGAGGACCTCCTAAGGGAAATAGATCGCCAGTGCCCCTGGTATCCAGACTGCGGGTCATTGCAGCTTTTTGATTGGATACAGATTGGGATCACCTTGTATAGTAAACCCCGTGCCCCAGTTCAGTGCCTGCTGCTCTGGCAGCGTTGTAAGGAGGCACTGGAGGGGATCGGCCCCAACAGCCCCAAGCCGGTCCCCCTTTTGCCCCCAGGTGATGGGCCACCCCCCTCCTGCCCACAGCTGACCCTCCCTGCGCCGCCGCCCGTGGCGGCGCCCCCCTGCCTACCGGTCGGGCAGGGGGGCGCTGTCGCCGCGGCGGTGCGGCAAGCGCGTGAGGCCGGTCTCTTGACCGATGAGGAATCCAAGTGTGGGTTCGAGGCGTTTCCCGTCTCTTGGCGGGATAATGGAAATGGGGGGCAGATAGTGGACTGGGAGGCTCTCCCCTACTCAGTTCTGCGCGAGCTCCGCAAGGCAGTTCGTGAGACCGGGGTGCGGTCCACTTTCACCCTGGGGATCTTGGAAGGTGTGTCAAACGGTTACTTCTTGCTCCCCCAAGATTGGAAAGACATGTGTCGCATGGTGCTGTCTCCCGCGCAATACGTTGTGTGGGATAGCGAGTACCAGCGAGAGGCGCTTGCAGCAGCAGCGCAAGGTGGGGGGGCTTATCTTGCTGAGCAGTTATATGGCACAGGGCAGTTTTCGAGCATCCCCGAGCAGGCGGCGGGCACGCCCCGGGTAGCTTTTCCCATCATTGGCCAGTGTGTCCGTCGCGCGTTCCGCAGGGTCCCCGCTGCAGGCGAGTCCTCTAAGTCCTTTGCGGTTACTCGGCAGGGTGCCACCGAACCATTCCACCAGTTTATTGACCGCCTCCAAGAGGCAGTCCAGAGGCAGATTGATAACCCGCAAGCCCAGACTGAACTAATGATAAAATTGGCTTACGAAAATGCCAATGCAGACTGCCGCCGTGCCATGCAGGCAGTGGTCGGGCGCCCCGGGTATACCCTGGCAGAATTGCTGCAGGCGTGTGCTGACGTAGGCACTCAGACCCATCAGATGGCCCTGCTGGCAGCTGCCCTGCACAAGGGGCAGAAGCCTCAGGGGAACTGCTTTAACTGCCAGAAGCCCGGACATTTTTGGCGGGAGTGTCGGGCCCCTGCGGGGGGCATGTGTAAAAACAAACCCAAGCCCCGGACAGACCAGAGGCCCCGCACGCTGTGTCCGAAATGCAAAAAGGGCTACCATTGGGCTGCGCAGTGTCGCTTGGCCGGGGGTGACAGCCGGGTCTTGGCTGCTAACCGAGACAACCCCCCGGGAAACTAGTAGGCGGGCCTGCGACCAGCCCGAGACCCAAGGCCGCGCCCCTCTCCGTGCACGACGCCCCCGCCGCCACAAGGGGCAGTGCGGGGATTGACCTTGTTAATCAGGAAAATATGGATATCACTCTCCCCGGGGAGGTCCTCCTCATGCCGTCCCAGATTCAGGGCCCGCTGCCGGAGGGCATGGTGGGCCTTGTCCTACCCCGCTCGTCCGCCAGCAAGCAGGGCCTGTTTGTGGTGCCTGGGGTGGTGGATTCGGACTATGGTGGAATTATCCATGTTCAACTGTGGAGTCATCTCCCGAAACGGCTGTTTCAGGGAGATGCCTGGGCGCAACTCATACTTGTGCCCTACTCCCTTCCGGCAGGGGGAAGAAACGTTCCCCGAACCGGAGGCTTCGGGTCCACCGACCAGCGCACTATTCACCCACAAGTGGCAGCAGTTGTTAAAGACATTGGAGCACCCCAACCCAAACGCATTTACTGCCTCAACGATCAGCCGTTCGAGGGTGTTATCGACTCTGGGGCAGACATTACCGTCATTGCCGCTGCGCAGTGGCCCGCCCATTGGCCCACAGAGCAGGCTCCGGCAGTTTGGGGTGTGGGCGGGGCACAGGACTCACAACGAAGTGCCCGATGGTTGGAGGTTAGGGCGCCCCAAGGCATCCGCCGCGCCCGTATCCGGCCTATCATTCTCCCCGTCCACCTCAACCTGTGGGGCCGTGATTTATTGACACAGTTCACTGCCACCATCCATATCAATGATTAGGCATACGGCCCTCCCCCTCCGTTGGCTCACTGACGAACCCGTATGGGTTGCGCAGTGGCCGCTTCCTTTAGAAAAGCTGGAGGCCCTCCAGCACTTGGTTAATGACCAGCTGAAGGCAGGACGTTTGGAGGAGTCCACTAGCCCCTTTAATACCCCCGTGTTTGTGATTAAAAAGAAATCTGGCAAGTGGCGCCTCCTGCAGGACCTTCGCGCCATTAACAAAATTATACAGCCTATGGGTCCCCTGCAGTGTGGTACCCCTAATCCCAACCTTATTCCCTGTGATTACCGGTTATTTGTAATAGATTTAAAGGATTGTTTTTTTACCATCCCCTTGCACCCTGAGGACCGGGTGCACTTTGCCTTCACTGTTCCGGTTTTGAATCACTCCCAGCCCACTCCACGCTATCAGTGGAATGTGCTCCCTCAAGGCATGTTGAATAGCCCCACTTTGTGTCAGCATTTTGTTGCGCAGGCCCTACGGCCCTTCCGCGCAGCACACCCAGATGCCTTAATTTACCACTACATGGATGACATCCTGGTGGCTCACCCCGTCCTCCCTGATGACTGGCTGGACGAACTGCGCCACCAGCTTGCGGCGTGTGGCCTGGTTGTGGCACCGGACAAGATCCAGCGTCAGCCACCCTTTTTGTATCTTGGTCACCGCATGCTCCAGTCATATGCCCGTCCAGTTTGTCCCGAGTTGGTATTGCCCAACCCTCTTACGTTTGTACAGCTTCAACAGTTATTGGGGTCCCTTAATTGGATTCGTCCTTTTTGCCCTCTGACTACCTCCATGCTGTCCCCTCTTTTTTCTGGCCTTCGGCAGGGCCGTCTCCCCGGAGATATCATTCCCGTTTCCCAGGAACAGCGCCAAGCGGTCACCCTCATTAACCAGACCCTGGCCCAGGTGTGGGTCGACCGCCGAGAAAGGGAACAGCCCCTTTTTGCCATTTTGCTTCCCACACTCTCACAACCGACAGCTGTCCTCGCCCAGGAGGGGGCGGCAGCGCGTCTTCGTTTAATTGAATGGATTTATTTGACCCACTCCCCTCCGCATACTATTCAGACACTCCCTCAACAGGCCGCAGAGCTGATTTTTAAAGTGCGAGAACGGTCCCGTACCCTCTTGGGTTGGGACCCCGTTGCCATTATTGTCCCCATCCCGGCTAAAGACTGGGAACGCACTGTCTCTTGCAGTGCCACCCTCCAATTGTCTCTTGCTGACTATGTTGGGGAAGTTAAATATCACATTCCCCCTGACCCCCGTCTTTCATTCCTACAACAACGTTGCCTTCACCTCCGGCCGTCCTTGTCAACCGTCCCCATTAAGGATGCACTTACCCTTTTTACGGACGGCGGCCCAACACGAGGTGCGGTCAGCTGGCAGGTGCAAGGCACTTGGCAAGTCCGCTTTACCCTGCCTCAGCGCTCCCCACAGCGCGCAGAGTTGGCTGCTGTCATCCTGGCCTGCCGATGCTTCCAGGATGACCCTTTTAATTTGATTACTGACAGTCTTTATGTTACTAATGTTCTTAAGTCTCTTCCAGGTTCCTATGTGTCGCCCTCCTGTGATGACAATTTGTTGGCCCTTTTTCTTACCCTGCAACAGCTCCTTTCCTCCCGCTCTAGCCCACTGTTTGTGGCACACATTCGCAGTCACACCACACTACCGGGCCTATTAACAGAAGGCAACACGGTGGCCGACCAGGCGGTCAAATCGGTGGCCTCAATTTTTTCCTCCCCAATCGAAAGCCACGCCTTTTTTCATCAATCCGCCAAGGCCCTTGCCAAGCAGTTCACTCTCCCATTGTATCAGGCGCAGGCCATTGTTCGCCAGTGTGACCTTTGCGCTTCTCTCTCCAATAGCCCGGAGGTAGGGGTTAACCCTCGTGGAACCTCGGCCAACCAGCTCTGGCAAATGGATGTTACACATTTCCCTCCCTTTGCCCCCTGGCAGTATCTTCACGTGTGTGTAGATACCTTTTCCCATTATGTGTGGGTCACCCCCCAGAAGGGTGAGGCCTCTCGTCATGTTATTAATCACATGATTCGCGCTATGGCAATCATGGGTCACCCATCCCATCTTAAGACCGACAACGGCCCCGCCTACTGTAGCTCGGCCTTTGCCTCCTTCTGTACCACGTGGGACATTGTCCACACGTTTGGTATCCCGTATAACCCCACAGGCCAGGCCATTGTGGAACGAGCCAATCGTGCGCTCAAACAAGCCCTGGTCCGCCAAAAACAGAAAGGGGGGATTCCCGTAGGCCTTCCTCCCCGCCAGGAATGGCTGGCTGCAGTGCTTTTTACCCTGAATCATTTGAATTTGACTGACAACTACTCTGCAGCAGAATGTCATTTTCGCAGCTACCAGGCCTTGCCCCGCCCCTTTGTTAAATATCGCAAGGCCCCAGACCCTCAGTGGCATGGCCCAGTGCCCCTTATAACGTGGGGACGAGGGCATGCTGCCGTTTCTCTTCCTACAGGTCCGTTGTGGGTCCCGGCGCGTAACGTCCGCCCGTGGCACGGCGATGGCCTGGCACCAGGGACTATCGAACCCCATTCCACAGTTCAACCTACATCTGCAGGATCCCGAGCGTCCTCGCCAGCGCCCCCCGCGGGGGCCCCCGCAGCGCATAACCTGGGGACAGGTTAAAGCCCTTTCATTGCAGGCCGAGCAGCTGCGAGTGCAGCAGCAGCTAGAACCTACCGCAGAAAATTACCTTGTGACATTGTTAGCTTGCCTTAATGCTAATTCACTCCTTATTTTGTGTGTATTGGGGAGTTTCCTGTTGGCCCCTAGCTGCCAAGGCGAACCCCAGATGGAGCAGCGGCTGCAGTTTAACACCTGGGTCCACCTGGCAGAAGTATTAAATCAATCTGATTTCTGCCTGGCCGTTGCCCCGGAAATGCAAGGTCTGTTAAGTACCTGCCTTGTTCCTGTCTGTAAACCACCCAGCAACATCTGGGGTGTGAGACAGTGAAAGAAATGTGCTGTTTTAAGCTTGCTGATAATAGTTTTGTATGCAATAGCAAATTGATATGCTGAAATGCTATGCTTAAGTCATCCGCCAAGACGTTTTTCTTCCTTGGTAGGATTATATTTAGTTATAGCCACCCTTAGAGTGGATGAAGACCCTTTTATAGTATGGGGTCCTAGTTTTGATGTTTGACGTTTTACTTTGCTGCTTTGTTTAATGTATACCCAATCTAGTGGCATTGTGTATGCTACCCTGCGAGAGTGTTTTGTTTAAACACCGCATTTATAAAATAAAACAGGGGGAGATGTAGAGATGCATAGCTCCCGAATCGCCAGTCCACAGGCGCGGCAAACTGCTCCCATGGCTACGAGGCAGGAGTGACCTTCAATCCAGCGTTTGTGTTTGGGAAACTTATTTGGCTGATTTGATTGTACCCTCGCAGCTGGTGTTCACGCGCTCAAGAGATGGGTTCGTTATCTTATGTGCATGTATACTGCCTGGCTCTTCTATGCGCAAGAATGTAACCACTAAGAAGAGTTGTAAACAAAGTAAGGAGAGAAATAAAAACCCCAGGAAAAGTTTTCCTGGGAGGCTTTTTGCAAGAGGCTTGTAAAGCTCTCTAGCTACCACAGACCTGGCGTTCTGTTTCCTTTCCTGCGTCGTCACCACATGTATATATATCTCCTCAATATACGTTCCATTCTATGCATCTGAAGAAGTGGGCTGTAGCCCACGAAAGCTTATGCTCAGATAAATTTGTTAGTCTCTAAGGTGCTACAAGTACTCATGTTCTTTTTGCTTACACCACAGTAAATCTGGAGTAGTTCCACTGAAGTCACACTACATAAAGCTGGTGTTAGTGAGATCAGAATCAGGCCCACAGTATCAACAATCTAGTTATTCTGCAAAGGAAACATAAGATGTATGCAAAGTGTATAAGGTGTGCATGGTGGATATAGCCAGCATCCCTTAGTGCAAAACCATCTTAGACAACTTTAGTGAGACTGCAGTTAATTCTGTGTGGTGAGGATGATGATGTGTGGAATTATTAATTGCTGCCTTCTGGAATGAGAGAATACATGCACACAATACTGCTTACTCACTCATGTGCTATGTGTTATGTGGTGCTGTATATACTCACAGTCACAATATGTGGCTTATTCAGAGATAAGAGATTTAGTCAGAAAAGTTCATTGATGCTACAAGTCTCAAAGCCAAAAATCCCTTCCAAAGCCAGAGATTTTCCACATTTTTGGTGTTGCTTAATTTTTCTTTGCATTGTTTTCTTCTTCTACACTTAAAGCCAAACTTTCTCCCATAGATATAAGTGTGAAAATTCCCATTGGCTTTAAGCTTTCAGCTACAGTGTGCATCACACCAAGCAAACATAATATTCCAGGGCTTGATTCAATACTGCACTACTGGTGGAGTTACACAGTATAAGGCTGGTATAATGCAGAGGTGAATCAGGTCCCATAGGTTTATTCATTTCAGCTGCATGAAATCCTCCATTCAGAGCCTCACATGGCAACTGTGAAAAGTGCCTTAAGGCAGGTCTATTGTGGGCTTCTACTATAATTGTATCAGACACATGAAACTAAACCAGAATGTCAGGACTTGTGAACATCCCTAAACTGGGGCAAAATGTCTAGTATGGTAGAGTTTATTTTATGTATGCTTTCCTTAAGGAAAAGGCCTGTTAATGTGCTGCCTTTATTAGGTTAAGCAAGGGTTTTGCAGTACATGGTGGTTGGTCTGTAGTACACAGAAGGGGCTTTTATTCTACATGAAGTCAGACTAGATCATCTAATGGTCCCTGCTGGCCTTAAAAATCTCTGAATCTATTAACTTAATGACTTGATGCTGACTTTAATGCCACACTCAATTTTTGGTCTTTTTTGGTCTTCTGTCCAAACCTTCCTAGCAGACCACTGTCTGTGTTCTACTGCGTCTGTTCCTACCTAACTGCTTTTCTGGACACCCATAGATCCCCAAATTTCTGAAAGGCTGCAAAGCTCCCAAAACTGTAACTGCATCTCAGGAAGTCCCCGTGGACTCAGACCTGGCCACGACAATCCATGCATTCCTGAGCTCCACTCTTGATTATTACATTGCATTATAGGCTCAACCATTGTTTTGCCACAAACCCAGAGTAAGGAGAAGTGCACTGTTGTGCTGCCCCAAAAGCAGCCTGGGAGGGTGACTGTGACTCCCTGGATCACAAATTTCCCTCTTGGCCCCCTGACTGCCTGGAGATGGAGGTAACTGTGCCAGGTCTATACTTGGCATAGCGTCCCTTTGCCAACATGCTGGTACAGCTGCATTCCCTGGCATGCTGGTACAAGGATTGCAGAATTTGGCCCAGTTAGCAAAATAACATCCTTGCCTAGATGGCAGAAACAAAGCATTAAAACAAGACTTTAGCAGAGCAGAGTTTTAAAACAAGACTTTATGTACATGCACCATACTGTGAGCTTTTATTATCTGACTGTGTCTAATGGCTGAGCTGCCAAAACTAGCAGCCAGGCTAGAATAAGTTATGAACAGTTGAAGAATTCTCTGTTCCTTGTATGACAACCCAAATTTTTCTGTCTATAAATGATGGTCCCAGGAGATAGCACTTGAAGATGAGGAACACAAGATGATGAGAAAAAACAGCATGAAGTTCATGGCCTTTTGTTGGAATGATTTTTGTAGTCACAACAAAATAAAATCTGTAGTTTTTCAGATTAGTGACCTACTCCAGACCAGATGGCTACATTGTGCATTAAATATCCATGGCACACTAGTATATATAAACTAGTTCTATATATATAGAAACTAACATATCTGAGGACTATATATATATATATATATATATATATAAATATAATGCTTGGTGTATGGCATGAGTCCTCAGATATGTTAGTTTCTACTTGTATGGAGCTTTATAGTGTATAATGTCCATAAGAGGTACTTCTTGTAACCAAATTGTATAGAAACATTCTATTTCCAATACAGATCTTCTTGAATATAGATGTGAGATTTGCAAATGCCTTCTTTTTTTAAAACCACAAAGACACTGTACATCCACATAGAAGATTTCTATTATTGCCCAGAAAACGGTAGTTTTCTCAAGGTGGTTAAAGTCAAGATAGGTTTGTTTGTTTTTTTCAAAATCACTGTTTTTACGCACTGTTGTGTATATAACCTCTTGGAAGTTTTAAAGTAAATGTTTCCTTACTGAAATTTGTTATCTTCCATCATGCACATGTGATACTGTTTAGTTTTTGGAGGTTGCTCTTGAGTACATCGATTGTGCAGGTTGCAACTATATTTTGGCAAAAGAGAGATAACTGAGTGAGTAGCAGAATAATCATCTTGAGAGATTTGTGCTATTTAATTTTTTCTTAAATAAAAATAGCATTGGAGCACCTGCCACAGGCCTACCACACTAGCCAAGTTTGTTTGTTATTGCTGTTTGTTAAGTTAAGGGTCCAGTCCTGCTCCCAGTGGCAAAACAACCTTTGACTTCAATGGGAGGGGGAGTTGGCCCTAAATTACTACCTTGTGTTAAATAAGAGGAGTAATAGGATGAAAGAAGAGAGAAAGAATGAGAAATATAGTAGAGGAGCAGAGAAAGATGGAGACAGATAGAGTGGGTAGAAAAGAGGAAAGTTGACAAAATAAAGAGAAGTATAGACCTGCTATAATTAGACCTTTGTAATTGAACGTTATGGGCTATGGTATCTTATAGAAGCTTGCAAGAGAAAAAGAATTGATCTAGCTGATCATTTTTGAGAGGTGGAATTTTGCCCATGATAAGTGCTGAGGTCTCCTGTCCTCTTCAGTGTCCCTTTAGAAAATTTGTTAACTAAGGCCTGCTTCAGACACCTTCATGAACTCAGTCAAGCAATACATTTATTTAATCACATATTGAAAACCACCACTTACAGTAAGGCACCTGCATTCATTGGGTAATGTAGAGTAGTCTATAGGCTACTTTAAATTATGGAGGCTGCAATGATTCCATAACAACTGCAGTGCCAGCCAAGGATCAGGAAGAGGGCTATGCACTCCTCCTGGGAAGGCCACCCTTGTCATGGCATACTCCCTGTCAGAGGGGGATCCTTGGATGCTCCCTCTAAGCTGTTTTCTAGCCAGTTTGTGCTGCTGAGGCAGCCAGATCAAGAGCCTAGGATTGGACTCATAGTAATGCCTTCAGTGACATTAGATGTCTGCTACTGCCAAAAAGGAAAATACCATTTTGGAATCATGAGCAGTAGCTGTGGATTTTCCTTTGAACAACAACCCAAGAAACTGCCTTCTTCCTGCAGAGGGTCCTTAATCAAGCATAATTTTACTGAAATCAATTAAAGGTTTTTCTCTGTAAGATTTGAGTGAGGATTTGGTGCAAGGAGAATAGTCATCATGTGATAACCTTACGCTGGCAGCTACAAGCAGAGACTTCCCTAGTGTGCACCAGATAGTCCTACTTTATTGAGTGCTTTTCTGTCATCCAACTGCCTAAATGTCTGGAAGAAATAACATTTGAAGGGGAAATACTTTGAAAGATTTCCAGAAATTCATGATTGCCCTTACTTATCGAAGTGATGTACAGGCTTGGTGACAGATGACTCAGCCCTAGACATGGATAGCTGGGTTGCAGAAGTAGACACAAATGCCTTTCTCTGTTTCGGAGTGGCAAGAAGATGGTGCCCACGGTCATTGTCACTTCAGGACTAGAATACTACGATGCGCTCTACCTCTACTCTACTAAGGAGTTTACCACCCTTGGAGGAGGACCAGTGCCCGGAGTTGCTCTGAAAGACACTTGAGTTTGGGTCTCAGCAGGTGAAAAAAGATACCATACAGTTGGCCTCTTACCCTCACCCTGATGAACTCCTGGAGGAGCAGAAGTTGCCAGAGCCACTTGGCGAGACATTTACGGATACCTTGGCTTTGCTAATATAAACACATAGCATAGTGTACATACCATTTCTTACAAGAACAGCAACACCACCAACACAAAATACTACTTGACATACACAATACTCCCCCTTGGGGAGGATGAGTTAAAGGAATGAACCATATGTGACAGAGGTTAGTCACATCACTTAATTTACTACAAGAAGGTGCTCAGATTACTAAAATCATGAGAGTGATATAAGAACCTGTATAGAATAGAATAGACCATATGGCCCTCAGACACTGGGTACTTTGAAGGTATATGGTGTTTTCTTTTAACTGTTTCACAGCCACAAGAGAGAATCCTGTGTGAAGGATGAGAGTGAAAGGGCACAGTTCAGGGCCCCAGGTTGGGCAAAGAGAGGAAGGAACAAAGGAGTGGAACTAATGTTTTAAACCTGCTTTTGAGAAGGATGAGAAGAGTTAATAATTACACTCCCCCCTCCAAAAATAATTATGGAAGAATTAATAAAAAATAGAAAACAGGGAAGGGCAATGAAACACTCATGGAAATGGAACTTTAACACATTTAAGTACTTTTCTGAATGAGGTGGACTTAGGTACCTACTTAGGCATATTCTTAGATCCTTAAAATCCTTACAGAATTATGTTCAGCAGCACTTATGTTAGAGGTCCTCTCAATGAGGCTACCTGTCTGAATAAGTACTACTGAATAGGTGTTGCAGAATCAGACCCTAAGTAGTTATCAAAGCTACCAATTATTATTCAACATAAATATCCTATTAACTATAAATGCTAGGGTTACACTCCCTCATTTGTACACACTACATTTCTTAAGTGTGTTTAGACTACTGAAAGGGTGATCTTTTAAAAATAAATCACAGTTACATAAATAGGCAGTTTAGTGGCATGTCCTTTGCAGAGGCCCTGGGGCTTTACTAACTTGACCTTCATGAGGTTTTATGTGGAATGAAAGCTTGCATTTTGTATATTTTTATGTTAAAATGGGGATTGTTCATTTTCTTCCAGCTGATTTGTATAAGAGTTGCACTCTTACGAAATATAATGAACTGCATACGCTGCTTTCTGCACAAGTGCACTGGATATACAGTATTTCCTGGGTAAAGCAGGAGCAGCTGGCAAATGTATACACCTCATGAGACCCATTTCTTGCTATCTTAGAGGCAGTCTGTTGCTTTTCCATAAAGAATCTAGCAATAAAAGCTATAATGCATTGTTTTATTCTTTGTAAAGAAAAATGCCTTTTATACTGGCTGGATTATCATGATGTCCTTTGAAATTTGCCACAGTAATTTTCTTTGTGCTTTGGAAAGTCACAGCAAGAATGAGCATAGTTAATGAACTGCTTTCAAAGAGTCTGAAACTTAGCTTAGCTAAAGCCTTTTCATGAATCCCTTAAATAATCAAGAGCATCAGTGGAAGAACAAGGTTGCACAGACAAAAGCCTATAGCTTGATTTAAATTTTACACTTTATACAAGTTAGGAAACTGACCCTTACATTTGATCTTTTAAGTAAGAGGATGGAGAAGAGAGGTTAGACTTACATTTTCTTTGTCTCTTGCTGTTTCACCTGCGTACAAGAAAGATGTTAGAAGTAGTGGCCACACTGCCAACATTTTATAAATGAGCGAAGCTGATTTACATGTTTCCACACTCTTCTTCTTGTGCTGCCATTGCTGTGTCTAGTCTTTGGCTTGAAGCTTCTGGGATTTGGCCTAGAGGGCCTCTATGTCTATTTGTGTGCATAGCCCAGCAGTCTCTCCACTTAATACTGAATGAGGAACATTATTGGCTCCATTCACAGAGGATTAAGCACCTATGTTTAATTGCTGTTAATAGGGACTGCTCATCTGATTCTCTCTTCATGTGCTTTATTCTGCAAGGCACTGAGCCCCATTGATTTAAATAGAAAGGGAGGATCTATGGTACTTCACAGGATCTAGGCGTATTTGCCAATAACAATTACTTCTGAGATTAGCTTAAAAAATACACAAGGACTCTACTTAATGGGAAACAAGACTCTGGAGCAAGCTGTTGAATATGGATATTCTTATGCAATGGGCATGACTCTAATTTTTGTTGTTTGATTTTTTTGGAGGGAGGACAGTGATGTTCCTGCTCTCTGCATTGCTGCCTACAATACTACCAAAAATTGTCCATTCATTACCTCACCTAAATTGCCCTTCCATTTTCCAGACATTTTGAAAGGTAACTATAATAGTGCAGATTCTTTTATGTGGATTGGTTAATTTCATGATGATCAATAAGGTTAATCACATGTATTTTTAGTAAAAGTCATGGACAGGTCACAGGTAATAAACAAAACTTCACGGCCTGTGACCTGTCTATGACTTTTACTATATATATATCCTTGACTAAAACTTAGCAGCTTCTGGGGCCCTGGGGCACTGCTGCTCTGGGGACCCCCAGGACATCGCTGCTCTGGGGGATCCTGGGGGCCAACAGCTAGCCCCTGCACTGGCGGCAGGGCCTGAGTGCCCCCAGCCACCCCTGGGGCCCCTGGGACCACTGCTGCTCCGGCAGCCCATGGAGAGCCGCCTGGGGCCGCTCTAACTGTGGCTGGCCCTGGGACCGCTCTGGTAGTGACTGTGTGGCTGGCCCTGGGGTAGCCCCCGGGACCACGGCTTAGGCGTTCCCCAGGGCCAGCTGCCCTGGGGCCGCTGCTGGGGTACTCCCCAGGGCCAGCTGCCCCGGGACAGCCCAAGCAGTAGCTCGTGTGGCTGGCCTAGGGCAGCCCTCAGGACTGCTGCTCAGGCGCTCCTCATAGCTGCTTCAGGGACTGCTGCTCGGGCGCACCCAGGGCCCCCCAAGCAGCGGCTGGTGTGGCTGGCTCCAGGGACTGCCTGAGCAGTTGGCCCTGGGACTGCTCCAGCAATGGCCGGTGTGGCTGGCTGCGGGGAACCGGAGCAGCTGGTCCCAGAGCCAGCTGCTTGGGCAGCCCTGGAGTCAGCTGCACCGGCCCTGCAGCTATAAAAG
This sequence comes from Malaclemys terrapin pileata, assembly GCF_027887155.1. NCBI lineage: Eukaryota > Metazoa > Chordata > Testudines > Emydidae > Malaclemys > Malaclemys terrapin. The sequence continues at coordinate 169,765,846 of NC_071507.1, forward strand.
TCATGGAGGTTGCAGAAAGTCACAAAATCCATGACTTCTGTGACAGAATCGCAGCCTTAATGATAACGCTAGATACTAATCTAATTATCATACATATCTTGAATCCAAGTAGGACTTTTGGTTTGCTTATGTCAGTTACCAGAATGCCCTTTTCCATTTGACAGCTATTTCATTCCTGCTGGTCTCGGAGTTCTCTGAATTAAATGGAAGGTTTCAATTTCCCTGTAGGTGCACTGAGGGCCAGAACCTGAGAGGTTTATCTTGATTTTAATGGGAAGCACAGCTGCTGAGCATCTCTCCATATCAGGCCTTGTGTTTGTTTCTGTAGACGTGTATTGCAAGCCAGAAATACAGAAGGGTTTCCACACTTTTAGCCTGCAGACCATTGTTGTATTCAGTTACTTCCACAGATATTTGAAGAGTCCTTCTAAGTATCAAAAGCCGAAGGGATCAAATCTTTTTCTCTGTGATATGCTGTACAGAATGGGAAATAATCTTATACTGTATTAGTGTCAAATATACTGCTCTTTTCATTGTTATGTAGGGATTCAGTGTAAAGGAATGTATCTCCTTCATTGACCTTACTTTAGAAGATAATTGTTTTTTACCTGTCGATGAACCTTAGACAGTCCAAGTAACACGAAGCTGTAGCTCTGATGGAACAGCAAACAAAAATGCCATTCCCATAGGCTGTCTCAGCTCTTTCTTCCCAAGGTGGGCTGGAGAGAAATGAAGTCAGCTTTTATTTGGTGCTGATTCATACAATTCACCGATTCTTCTCTCTCTTAGGATTCCCTAGTCAGTAGGGTTAACTTTGATTTTTTCAGTTCGTAGATTGACATTTTATTTACAAATTCCATTTACAACTGATAGAAATATGACAAGTACAACCTACAAAATCAGGAGGAAACCCCCACATTCCTTTATAATTATATTTATAAATCCACAACTATTTATATGCAAAATATAGTGCCTAAAAACTAAAAAATGGAGGTGAATAGGTACAGTGCTTCTCAAGTAGCAAGAAGACACCCTTACTGACAAATAGTTGAAGATGTATTTGAATGTCTTTTTTCAGTATTGGGACCATTCAGAACAGTCATTACTAAAGAACCAGTCTCCAACTTCAGTCAAAATATATCTTGTTTAGTACCTATTGCAGATTCTGGCAGGTCTGACAAGTCAATATTTAAATTTAGTTACAGGTTTAATGTATCCCAAAATCCCAATTCCCAAACCATTTTAACACTCAACAGAATGGAAGTCTATAAATATTATGTGACAAGCTGTTTTGTCTGCATTTTCCCTTTTTCTTCCCCCCTCCCAGAACCAAGCCTTGAGTGAAGGGCAGCCTGTCAGCCTTCACTCTGAATTTCCTAGCTTTTGTTGATTTCTGCCGCAGCCTCAAGGTTGTCCAAATGAATGGGATATTTTTGCCTTTTAATTTCCTTTAAAACAAACCCAATAAAGAAGGAAATATTCAATGAAAAGCTAGAACTGTTTACTTGGAAAATGTAGACTGACCACAAATGGGTAAATATGTATTTAGATAGTTTGTTGTATCATAGATTGTGATATCTGAACCCCAGAAATTTACATTTTATACATGTATAATATTTTTAAAAAAGAAAGTTAACTAGCCCCATATTGAGACCATACATGCCAACTCTCAGGGTAAAATTCTGGTCCCATTTGAAGCCAGTGGGAGCTTTGCCACTGACTTCAACACAACCAGGATTTCACCCTTAATGCAGATGGATCATTTGGCTAATTATAAACCTTAAAAACCAGACTACATCACATAATTGATTTTGAACCAGATGTCCCCATTGTTGGGTGTTCTGCTTAAAAAAAAAAGATCATACAATATGTGTGTGTGTATTTGTGAGTGTATGAGAGACTGCTGTGCTATGCAGAGCAAGGGAGGTAGGCAGGGTCTGATGTCAGGAGGTGTCAGGGTCTGATGTTAAGACTGGTTGCTTCTGGCGGCTGTCTGAGCATAGAGACAGCAGGCCGACACACTGACTCTCCTCCAACACACAGACTCCTGCAACACACTCTCTGTCTCTAGGATTGCTGGTGTTTGGTTTTTGACTGGAATGTGCGGTCGGCGGCACAGCGGGGCTAAAGTAGGCTCCCTGCCTGCCATGGCTCTGCGCAGCTCCCGGAAGAAGTGGCATGTACCCCCTCTGGCTCCTACGCATAGGGACAGTCAGGGGGCTCTGCATGCTGCCCCAGTTGCAAGCGCCGGTTCCACAGCTCCCATTGGCCGGGAGGCGCCTGTGGACAGGGCAGTGTGCAGAGCCGACTGGCTGTGCCTCCACATAGGAGCCGGAGAGGGGACATGCCACCCCTTCCAGGAGCTGCTTGAGGTAAGCACTGCCCAGAGCCTGCACCCCTGATCCCCTCCCGTGCCCCAACCCCCTGCCCCAGCCCTGATCCCCCTTCCACCCTCTGAACCCCTCGGTCCCAGCCCAGAGCACCCTCCTTCAGTCCAAACCCCTCATCCCCAGCCCGACCCCAGAGCCCGCACCCCCAGCTGGAGCCCTCCGCCCCATGCCCCAACCACCTGCCCCAGCTCTTATCCCCCTCCTACCCTTCAAACCCCTTGGTCTCAGCTTTGAGCACCATCCTACATCCCAAACTCCTCATCCCCAGCCCCACCCCAGAGTCTGCACCCCCAGGTGGATCTCTCACCCCCCTTCCACATCCCTGCCCCATCCTGGAGCCCCCTACCAAACTCCAAACCCCTTGGATCCATCCCCCCAGCCTGGAGCCCCCTCCTGCACCCCAAACCCCTCATCCATGGTCCCACCCCCGAGCCCACAACTCAACTCCGTGAAAATGAGCGAGTGAGTGAGGGTGGGGAGAGCGAGCGACAGAGGAAGGGGGGATGGAGTGAGTGGGGGCGAGCCTCAGGGAAGGTGCAGGACAAGGGTGTTCAGTTTTGTGAGAGAAGAAAGTTGGCAAACCTATCTGTCTCTCTCACATACACACTCCCTCCCACTCTCTCTGACTCCCCCACCCCCATGCTCCCTGTCACACTCTCGCTCCCACATACTTCAGTTGAAAAGCAGCTGGCAATCTAGTAGGATGCCCATGGAACAATGGTATTGAGAAACCTGCATCATGTGATGCTGTACCTGTCCCATGAAGCATTGCAAAGCCTTCCCAAAGCACCCTGTGGCCAATTTCACAATGGGATAGCTACCAATAGTGCACTGCTCTCTGTGTCGATGCAAGAGCTGCTAGTGTGGATGCACTTTGCCGACATGTGGACATGCAATAGCGGTTTAATTAAAGTGCTTTAATTAAAGCAGCATAACTTTTGGTGACTGTCGCAGGGCAAGTGAGCCCTGTCCCCTCTTGGGTGGGGTGGGGTAATTACTTCCGCATGGTCACGTCCTTATGATCAGCCTTTGTCTTGGGGAGGTGAGGACTAATAGTAAAAGTCAATATGGCTGCTGTCCTCTCACAGTTGTGTGGCCCAATGGGCAGAGTCAGTTACAGCAGCCCTTAAGTTCAGGTCAGTGTGGCCTAGTGGCCAGAGTCAATTACAGCAGCCCTTGCGTTCAGAGTCAATATCACAGCAGTCTGCCCTGAGATTGGTATTCATACTCTTGAACCACTGCAAGACAGGTTGACACCTACAAGCTTTATTTGTGTGAAGCCCATTGTCTTCCATTGGACTACTCAGATGTGTAAGGGTTGCTCATGTATGCAAAGGCTGCAGAATTGTGGTGTGATGTTCCAAGTCATTTATACAAATGATCTAGCTTAATGTGCCATCTTCATTTTGCCTTTAGGTATATTTGACAGACTAATAATCACTGGGTTTGTTGGGAGGGGCAGGTATCCCTACTAGTCACCAGGGTATAAATTGTTTCTGAGAACTCCTGTAATCTGTACATACCTAATATTTTTAGTGTTTCTGCATCAGTCTAGATACTTACCCATGCAATCTACAGTTTGGGGATTATTACTCAGAAAGGCAAAAGAATCAAAATTCTTAAAAGCAAGAAGGAACTGGCAAAAAAAACATGTCATCTTTTGACTTTAGCAAAACTTTTGATATGGTCTCCTACACTATTCTTGCCAACAAGTTGAAGACGTATTGACTGGATGAATGGACTATAAGGTGGATAGAAAGCTGGCTAGATCATCGGGCTCAACGGGTAGTGATCAATGGCTCCATGTCTAGTTGGCAGCCGGTATCAAGCTGAGTGCCCCAAGGGTTGGTCCTTGGGCCGGTTTTGTTCAATATCTTCATTAATGATCTAGAGGATGGTGTGGACTGCACCCTCAGCAAGTTTGCAGATTACACTAAACTGGGAGGAGTGGTAGGTACACTGGAAGGTAGGGATAAGATACAGAGGGACTAGACAAATTAGACGATTGGGCCAAAAGAAACCTGATGAGGTTCAACAAGGACAAGTGCAGAGTCTGCACTTAGGATGGAAGAATCCCATGCACTGCTACAGACTAGGGACCGAATGGCTAGGCAGCAGTTCTGCAGAAAAGGACCTAGGGGTTACAGTGGATGAGAAGCTGGATATGAGTCAACAGTGTGCCCTTGTTGCCAAGAAGGCTAATGGCATTTTGGGCTGTATAAGTAGGGGCATTGCCAGCAGATCGAGGGACGTGATCATTCCTCTCTATTCGACATTGATGAGGCCTCATCTGGAGTACTGTGTCCAGTTTTGGGCCCCACACTACAAGAAGGATGTGGAAAAATTGGAAAGAGTCCAGCGGAGGGCAACAAAAATGATTAGGGGGTTGGATCACATGACTTATGAGGAGAGGCTGAGGGAACTGGGATTGGTTAGTCTGCAGAAGAGAAGAATGAGGGGGGATTTGATAGCTGCTTTAAACTACCTGAAAGAGGGTTCCAAAGAGGATGGATCTAGACTGTTCTCAGTGGTACCAGATGACAGAACAAGGAGTAATGGTCTCAAGTTGCAGTGGGGGAGGTTTAGGTTGGATATTAGGAAACACTATTTCACTAGGAAGGTGGTGAAACACTGGAATGGGTTACTTAGGGAGGTGGTGGAATCTCCTTCCTTAGAGATTTTTAAGGTCAGGCTTGACAAAGCCCTAGCTGGGATGATTTAGCTGGGGATTGGTCCTGCTTTGAGCAGGTGGTTGGACTAGATGACCTCCTGAGCTCCCTTCCAACCCTGATATTCTATGATTCTATGATCTTCAAACTACAGGGCTGGGTCTTCAAGCCAATGCTATTAACAGCCCAAACAATCCTTTATCTCCCTAGAAATAACTAACACTAAGATTGACAAGATTGCGGCCAACACGGGCCATGTAACAGTAACCACTGCAGCTGGTAAACACTGATCCTGGTAACCATACTAATGCAAGTGTTTCTTGAGATATATTGTGAGCTAATACACAAGATGATACATCAAAGTAATGAACTGTATCATCACTAGCTTCCCTCTAGAGAGACAGATTAAGGGTGAAATCCTGGCTCCACTGAAGTCAATGGCTAAAATCTCACTGAATTAAATAGAACCAAAATGTCACACTAAAAATTTCACTATTGAACAGGGCCTATGACTACTTACACCAGCTGAGGCTCTGCTCTCGGGGCCTCAAGTCAGCTAAACATTCAAGCATATAATTAACTCACATAGACTTGAAAGGGACTTAGGCACATGCTTAAAGTTAGGGACCACTGACATGCTTTGCTGAAAATAGGCCTCATTCAATATTGTAGAAAGGTTGTTAGCATGTACCAATTATGTTAAAATGTTCTAGAAAGGTAATTTATTTGGCAGTAATATGTTGGTACTCAGCAACTTTAATTAAGCATTTCCACAATTTTAAATAATATATAAAGTGAAAGAGTTTTTAAACTTTTGAATGAGGAGAAGAAAATTTTTTCTTAAGCTTGACTGTTGCAGATATATTTTTGGCTTGTATATTAGTGCTCTAGATATCACATAATGAGTTTCTTTTGGATTAACATTTTAAACACCACAGTCTACCTGAAGCTGGTAAGAAAAGATAAAGTGAAGAGTACTGAAAAAATTAAAATACAGGCATGCACACACACGCACTCACGCACACACGCACACAGAAACAAAACAGTGAGGCAGTTTGGTTTCTTAAGGCTTTAAAAAAGAATACAAACAACCTTTATTTATGGTTGTCTTTGAAAATGTTTTATCTACTTCTCCCACTTACCTATTATGGAAACAGATAAAAACAATTTAAAGGATTCCAATAAAAACGGTTTGGCTTTGATTTATTGCCCCATATTAGCCGTTCAGTCTCCTGTGTCAAAACCAGGGTTCTCTAAAGCAATATAATAAAAAATTCTGTTGCAGTTTTTATTCTTGACTTCTCAACAGCATATGATTCTTCAGGAGAAGCAGCAATTCTGAGAGAAAACTTCAGCTCAGATGAGTCAGTTTCAATCACAGAGTCATGAAAAGGGATTTTATATGGCAGCCCATGCACCAGACCCAACCAAAGCTATATGCAGTGTAATGGTGGTGCCAAATGCATGCCAGTGCAAGTTTGGAGGCTTTTCTGAGTGTATATGCTTTCAAGGCCTTTCCTTCTCTGAATCCCATGATTTTTTCTCCTCCATCACAAATCTTATATTTCTTTCTACTCCCATGCACATCCTCCCCTTCTGCCACTTCTCCTGGGCCTCTTGCAAGTCCCCTAGCATGCTGATATCCACAGGGGTCTGAGGAGGTTTTTATCTGTATACCTCCATCACTATAGTGATGAGTGACTCACAATGTTGGAATTATTTATCCTCACAACGCCCCTGTGAGATAGAGAAGAACTATCCCCATTGTACAGATGAGGAAGTGAGGCACATAGAGACTCAGTGATTTGACCAAAGTCACCCAGGATGTCTGTGGCAGAACAGGGAATGTCCCAGACTAGCATGCTAGCCAGTGGGCCAAACTTCCCCTCTCTGTGAGCTAAAATCTGGCATTTTGTAAATCCTGGCCCAGAAATGTTGTGTGCTCTACCAAGTTTCTCCAGTTCTGAAAAACCCCAAAGGGCTCTCCTCCTACTAGTACTGGGGAAGCCCTGGAGCTTGTAAGATGTGATGACAGGATATGCTAGTGTAGCAAAAATTGCCAGCTCTGCAGAGATCCCAGAATGGATCTGAGCACAGATAGGAGGGCTCCTGTGGTCCTTTTAACAGAGGTGAGGGAAAGGGTGTGACCTTTTAACCTTTTCAAACCTAGAAGACTTTCTGGTTCAGTTCCGTTTGAAATTTGAGCTAATCTATAAAATAAGGGTAATAAACACATCCTTTATCTGGCTTTTCTCTTTGGATTGTGAGAGCCACTTTTCTCATTTGAGTTTGCATGTGTAGGTTTCAGAATCCTGGGTGACTTCATGCCTGAAGTGAATAGTATTGTAAATTAAACATCGGTAATTCACTGTAAGATTTGTTAAGCCTCTGGGCATGCTGCAAGGCCCATATCCTCTGTCAGACACTTGAGGAGGAGGTAGGTTGATCTCCTGGGGTTGTTTGTCATTGACATTGTTCTTTTGCGGAGGATGAACACACTCAAATGTTATTATATGTTTATATATTTTTTTTGCAAGAATGCAACTTCTAGGTACCTGAGCCTGGGACGGCCACTTATTAATTGAATAATTCAGACCTTTACTAATCAAAATAAATATTATTTATTTATGTATTTATTATTAATTGTACTGTGGTCGTTTCTTGGAACCCCAGTCATGGACCAGGGCCCTTTGTGCTAGGTGCTGTAAAAACACAGAACAAAAAGACAGTCCCTGCTCCAAAGAGCTGACAATCTTAAATACAAGACAAAGCGATGGATACAGACAAATTTACAGGAGAGAACACAGGAACACTCGCAACAACATTGGACATCCTGGTAGGCAAATAAATAGGATAATTAAATGGATGCAAATTGGTATAGTCTACATGCTGAAGGGGTGAAAAGGTTTAGTTGTAGTGGGAAAAGCAAACAACGGGCGGCTGTATATCAAAGAACAAGACAAAATGGGTCAGTAGGCAGCTTCATCTTATACTGTCTCTGATGGCCTGCTTTCTCTTACTCCTACTCACACATCTTTTTGATTCTGCTACCAGTCTTTCCATCCCATGCACTGTTTTTTGCTTACAAAGCCAAATCCACAGTTGGTGTACCACAGGGCACCTCCATTCACTTCTGTGGAGCTATGCAGAGTTAGGCCAGATAAGGATCTGGCCAGCAGCAGTGGGTTATTGATGTGTTACTTACATCATTTTAACTCCTCTACAAGGCACTCTCTGTGATTAACTTTTATCCTGTCTTGTTTTAAAGGATGATTTAAATACTCCCCTATTACTAATATGGCTGTTTTCATAGGTAACATGTTTTATATGACCTGAACTCTTTTAGTTCTTATGTTGGTTTTTTTTTTTTTCTTTTTTTTTTTGGTGTGCCAGTGAAATGTGTTGCATCAGATAAGGCTTATAGCTACTTCTGCAAAATTATCTGACTTAGTTGTCAGGTGTTGAAAGGGTATATTTAATTAAATAGCAACTTCACCAGGGTTATACCTTGACATTCATAGATTCTAAGGTGAGAAGGGACCATCATGATCACAGACCATTGAACTTCCCCAGAGTAATTTCTAGATAGATCTTTTAGAAAAACATCCAGTCTTGATTTAAAAATTGTCAGTGATGGAGAATCCACCACAACCTTGGTAAATTGTTCCAGTGGTTAATTACCCTCACTGTTAAAAACATACCCCTTATTTCCAGACTGAATTTGTCTAGCTTCAATTTCCAGCTATTGGAACATGTTATACTTTCTATGCTAGATAGAAGAGCCCATTATTAAATGTTTATTCCCTGCGTAGATACTTGTAGACTGTAATTAAGTTACCCCTTACCTTCTCTTTGTTAAGATAATTGATTGAGCTCTTTGGGTCTATCACTATAAGGCATGACCCTTTTTTTTTTTTTTTTTAAATATCAGGGTTGGAACGGACCTCAGGAGGTCATCTAGTCCAACCCCCTGCTCAAGGCAAGACCAATCCCTAGACAGATTCTTGCCCCAGATCCCTAAATGGCCCCCTCAAGGATTGAACTCACAACCCTGGGTTTAGCAGGCCAATGCTCTCATGGCTCTGAATAGACTTTAAGGTCAGAAGGGACCAATATGATCATCTAGTCTGCACAACGCAGGCCGCAGAATCTCACCCACCCACCCACGCCTGCAACATACCCCTAACCTATGTTGTAGCCACTGAAGTCCTCAAATCATGGTTTAAAGACTTCTTCTCTGAACCCTCTCCAATTTATCAATAGCCTTCTGAATTGTGGGCACCAGAACTGGATATAGCATTCTAGCAGCAGTCACACCAGTGCCAAATATAGGGGTAAAATAATCTGTCTGCTCCTATTCAAGATTCCCCTGTTTATGCATTCCAGGATCGCATTAGCAATTTTGTCCACAGTGTCACATTGGGAGCTCATGGTCAGCTGATTTTCCACCACAGCCGCCAAATCTTTTTCAGAGATTTATTTTCTCAAATTCTGTTCATGCCTATGTTCTGGTAAAACAGCGTCACTTACTGTATAAACAGCATGTTTAAGAAAATCCTTGTGAATACTATTTTTGTAAATGACCTGATGCATGCTGTCTTTTTAGAGTCAATTTCTGCCTGCGTTTGATATGTGCTTTTCTGCTACTCAAAAATCAGAGCTTCTGAAAAGTCCGTTGCAAATCTCCCAAAAAGACATTCAGCCTGGAAACGCACCCAGAAATTCCCGTTTACCTGAATTATTGAACTGAACTGTTTTAGTCTGCCATATTTGGGTGGAAATCTCATAAGAAGAGGCTATCTCAGGAGACTTCTGGTACTTCCAGCTCTCAAGGAAGACAGACACTGAAAGGTGATCAGCTGTCCCGTAGCATTTTGCCACTTCTGTTTCTGTACTTTGTCAGCACCACAATTGCAGATGCATCTATGAAAATTAAAATAATAGGTGGGAAAATATGAACTGAGCATTTCAGAACCTTCAAAAAGATCCAGAGTCAGATTCTCCAGTCTCAACACTGGCAAGGTTTCCCCTTGCTGCTCTTATGCAGCCCCACTTCTGCCCCCTGACTCAGGATTGTAAACAGGGAAGAGGTGATTTGACCACGGTACATCCCATTGATCTCAGGCCCTTAAGCAGCTGGTGCAGTTTAGAGCCACCTCTGAACTGCTCTAAGCTGTGTTGAGAGACCAGTCTGGCACTCAACTATCACAGCTAGACCTGCTGTGCAAGGATCTGGGAACCAAAGGTTTCTTAAAGTCCCCTTTGTCCATTTTTGAAAAGGTTTCAGACAGGATAGGGAGTGGTTCTTTTTGTTATCAAAATGATTACAGCCCTTTAATATTTTAGAGCACCTTTTTATCTAGATTTTAAGTTTTGCTGCTTAAGAAAGTTATTTAACAAAAGACACTAAATTAGTGGTTCTCAACTGTGGGTTAGGACCCCAAAGTGGGTCACGATTCTGTTTTAATGGGGTCGTCACAGCCCAAGTCCAAGCCCAAGCCTAAACCCAAGCCCCACCTCCGAGGGCTGAAGCCTGAGGTTATAGGCCCCCCCGCCTGGGGCTGAAGCCCTTGGATTTTGGCTTTGGCCCACCAGCATGGGGCCGTGGGACTTAGGCTTTGGTCTCCCCCTGCCCTTCCCTGCTCAGGGCGGTTGGTCTCAGGCAGACTCAGGCTTCAGTCCCCTCTCCTGAGGTCGTGTAGTAATTTTTGTTGTCAGAAGGGGGTAACAGTGCAATGAAGTTTGAGAGCCACTAAATCATCCAGAAACATTGCAAAAGTGATATGGGATATCACAGGTTTCTCACTTTTCAAAACTTTATCTCTCAAATGAGAAACTAGGAGTGAGTAGCTTTCTTTACATTTCATTTAGTTTTTGTAAAGTGAGTATAGCGGTGATATGCTCTATGGTAGCTTTCTGGGCACAAAAGCTGTATTATACCTGGAAACAGGGTCATCCTTAGGCATACGCGGCTGCGTAGGGCACCACAGCTGGGATGGGACAGCAAGCAGGTAAGAGTGGGGTTGGGGTTGTAGAGCCGAATGCGCCGGTGCAGCGCATTCTGAGGGAGGGGACTGCTGGGGTCTCTGGGAAGGGGCGGGGGAACTCACCTGTGTGACTCTCTACCCGCCGCTGTGAGGTGAGGTGGGTTGGGCAGCACCGGCTCCGGTGGTATCCTTTTGCTGCCTGCGTAATGCGTTCTTCTTCTCCCCTCCCTAAGCACTGAGCATAGCCCCCCAGTGGAGCGGCAAGCCCTCCCCCCCCCCCACCCCGGCGGGGCTGGATGGGGTACAGATGATCAGGCCGGCTGGCTGCGTGCCGAGGAAGTGACTCAGCCAGCCTGAGTGCCTCCGCTCCAAGTGACCACACAGGCTGGAATGCACACAGCTGGCTGGGCTGGGGAGCACATCTCTCACCCGGTGGGCGTGGCACCCTCGCAGTGATCCATCCGATCCGGGGGGAGCCACGCGGGGCAGGAGGAGCTGCCGTGGCCACGCGGGTCTCCCAGCCCCGAGATGCCGCACTTCACCATGGTGCCGGCAGCAGTTCCCAGTGGCGTGACCTGACCTGAGGGTTTGCTGCTGCTGTTGCCTCTCTGCACCCCAAGAGGTGGATTTTGGGGCCCCTCAGCTTTCCACCTATCTCCTCTACTGCAGCTGTTGGACCAGTAGGCCGTGGGTGAGCCAAGCATGAAAGCAGTACTGTGTTGCCATTGATCAGCTTTGAGCATGAACATGTTGTTAGCAATAGAACATTATTATCTGATCAGGGCTATTTTTTTTAATTTTTTTATTTTTTATTACCGATTATTTTTGTGTTGCTAAGAGCAAGTCGGTCACAGAGGCATCAGTTTAATAATATTGCATAGGGCCCCATAAATCCTAAGGATGGCCCTGCATGGAAAGACAGATTCTACCATTTACATCCATGCTTATGAAAGCAAGGTAAAATTTTACCATCCTGTTGAAATGCTCTTTGTGGGCTTGATGTTGCTCTCACTGCATTCAATGAGAGCACAGTTGGAATCTGAGCCAGTGAAGTATTAAAGTCTTACTCAAATATTTCCTCAGCCAGTCTATACACTGGTTCAAAATTACACTCTCAGTTATGCTGCTCTACAAACTAAATAACTCCACTGAAGTCAATGGAGTTACGCTGTGTTTATACCAGTGTAATAGCAGCATCCAACGTCTGGAAAAACAATTGCTGAGACTAAAAAGTAGAGTGTTCTATTATTTTGTCTAAGTAATAACTTGATATCACATTGCTGCAAAACTTGCTATTTCTTGAATCTACCACAGCACCTGCAGGGCTGACATATGTGCAATGGGTGAGACATCTGGTTTGGAACAAAGCCATCTTTCAGCCAGGAATAAACTTCACTTGTTCTTCAACCACAAATAACAGACTGAGGGTAGGGATGAAAGCTAAGAAAATGTTTAATAATGCAATATCAAATTGATTACAACGGTAATAGCTTACAGGACATATGATTTCATTACTTCTCCAGAACACATGGAGTTTGACAGCTTTTAATTTTTGTAGCCACCGGGTTGTGGTTAACTAGGCATGATTTACTATCTTAGTACCAGATTGTGGCCTCTTACAAACCTATACAGGATAGTAAGGGGGCATAAAGTACCTCCTTATTCCCCTGTACCACCTACCTGCATTAGGTTAGTATGAAGCAACTCACCCTCCTATGCAAATGGGCAGGGAATGGGCAGTGCATGGACTCTGTCACCATAATGTGCACTAGCATGCTGGGGGATGTACACTATGGCAGGTGTAGGGTTCAGGGTAAGTTCCCTCCACCCCCTTCCGAGTAGGACTCACAGAACTCCGATTTTCTGGTTGGGGCTGCCCCGGGGGCAGTGCAACCAATGCACTGTCCCCATACATTGGACTTGTGCGAAAGCCAGGATTGAGCCCTGAGCCTGCCAGATGCCTTCATGTCCCTTAAACAATGTGATGGGCTTTGACAGCATCAAAATAGGTGATTGGTCCAACTGGTTGAAATATTTTTGGATACTTAGTAAATTAGAGATGTTTGGGAGACTACTCTTCAGTAAATATGTGGTTGCTGCCATTGTGAATTATATCATTTCTGATAGTACATTTGAGAAATATTATATATCCTGGAGGAGTGGTGTTAAAATAATTTGGTTTTGGTGCTTGGCAACATGGCCACCCGTAATATGGGTATTTGGGGTGTGTAACACTATACTGACCCTTTAAGGTTGAGAAAGGAAGACTCCATGGCCATGCTACTCTGTTCCAGGAGTTGTGTCTTAGAGGCATTTAGACTCCCAACTTCCAGTGGTTTAAATAGAAGTTAGGAGCCTAAATACCTTTGAGGATCTGGGCCAAAGAAAATAATCACTGAGAAAGAAGAAGTGGTCCTGGGATGACAATTTATGGGTTGGAAGAGAACACAGCTTCTGACTCTGTCCAAGGCTTGGGATGAGAACCTTGAAGTGTGGTGGGGGAAGGATCCTCTCTTTCTCAGCCAAAAGGACTTTTGGGAAATGTAGTCCCAGGGGCTGCTGGGATTTGCAGACTTCCACAACAAAGCATGCTGGGAAGAAGAGCAGGATATAAGTAGTTTGCTGAAGGCAGGAGAGAATGAAAAGAGAGCTGGAGAGGTTGGCAGTTGTTCTGAGAATCAAGGTGCAAGCTGTAGACTTATGGTTTTCCTGTAGCAGGCAGAACTCTGAGGAGACTCGAGACAGGAAGACTGGCAGGAATTCTTGGGAGGAAAAAACCCTGGAGTAGAGTGTTTTTTTGTTTTGTTCCTTGAACTTTATTACAAGGCTCTTCAGTTTGTTTGTGTGTACTTCAGGATCAGTGCCCTGAGTCTGGGTTCTTCAGAAAAGGAAAGCCCCAGGGAGCAGCTACATAGTTTGTTCTAAAAGAGTTCAGTGGGTGTGGCCTTTGGGGTGTGTTGGCCTGCAACAAGGGGCATTTGTGAGCAGCCAGTAGGGCTTATTTAAAATTTTTATTAAGATGCTGTTAAAAAAAAAAAGTGAACAGAGTTTGAGCATAGAAGTTTCTGGTTATCAGGGAATAATGTACAGATTATCTAATACTGTTTAATCCGATCTCCAGTAAAAGTGTATTTGACTGTCTTCTGGTATTCTAAAGTTGAGTATAAAAGCCGACCTTTCCATTATACTAGCCCATGTGCTCTCAACTGTACAATTCAGAGGCTGTTGCTCACCCTGCATCACGTGACTTACAAAGCAAAATGACAAAATTAAGCAAGTGTGCCTAAAATAGGTGTTACAATATAGCCTGTTTTGGCTTAGCCTTTCCCACTGCCTATTTGACCTATTTTGTTTTGGTGTATGAAGGTATATGACCTTCACTAACTGTGTAAAAGAACACTCTTAAATGGTGTAGTCACCAGCAATTTTCACTTAATAATACCTTAATTGGGACAAAGCTGATCTCTTTCAGCAGTGCAAGCAGAATCTGAACGTGCTTGTGGTTGTTTACTGAACAAAAAAAAGTTACTTTTAACATCTGTATTCCACACCACTATTTATTTATCAGTTGTATTATTGTAGCACCAAGGAGTCTCACTCTCAATCTCTCTTGCTGAAACTCATAGACTTTAAGATTAGAAGGGACCACCATGATCATCTAGTGCCAATGGTTCTCAAGCAGGGGGTACACTGAGGTCTTCCAGGGGGTACATGAACTCATTTATGTATTTGCTTAGTTTTACAACCAGCTACATAAAAAGCACTAGTGCAGTCAGTACAAACTAAAATTTCATACAGACAATGACTTGTTTATACTGCTCTATATACTATACACTGAAATGCAAGTACAATATTTATATTCCAATTGATTTATTTTATAATTATATGGTAAAAATGAGAAAGTAAGCCATTTTTCAGTAATAGTGTGCTGTGACACTTTTGTATTTTTATGTCTGATTTTGTTAGCAAGTAAAGTTAGGTGAAATAGGGTGTATAAGACAAATCAGACTCCTGAAAGGGGTACAGTAGTCTGGAAAGGTTGAGAGCCACTGATCTAGTCTGACCTCCTGCACGTGGCAGGCCACAGAAATCCATTCACCTGCTGTTTTATTCTGGGTAAATAAAGAGTCATGGGTGGAGGATGGAAAGGAATAGCAAGAATGGCTCGATAGCCTGGTGGCTAGAGCACTCACCCAGCACGTAGGTGACCCGAGATCTAGTCCTGCTGCTGTAATGGCTCTTTAATTATTTATCCAAAGTGGAACAATTTCCACAGAAGAGATTGAGGCAGCCCTACATCAGAATATCCCAGAACCCAGTGGATAGGGAACTGAGGTGGGGGGTTCCTGTTCAAATCCCTTCTTCTCTGGTAGAGGGGAGATTTGAAACAGGTATCACCCACATCACAACTGAGTATCTTAACCATTGAGCTAAAAGTTAAAAGGAGTTAGGCATACTCTGCGCGCATCTACTGGATCAGGCTGTGCAGTCAGGCAAACAAAATCATATCTTCCCCGGCTTTGTGAATTCCTTGGGGGCTTTGGCAGCCAGACGCCTAGAGGGAGGCCCCACTGTGCGTGGTCAGGGGCAGAAAGATAGACGGATAGAGAACTTTTCCATATGTTTTTGTAGTAAGATTTGGCACCTAGAGGGTTCAATGGCAGCTGAATGGAGGTTTTGTGAATAGCTGTGGTGCCTAAAACTAAAATGCAGCTAGGCACTTGTTAAGGCTGAATCCCCACTCTGTCACTCCGAGTGCAGAAGGTAGGAGCCTGCAAGGATTCTAAAAATTAATACTTGCCACTCCCAAGGTTACAGCTTTTCTCTGACCTTGGCTTGGTAAGCACTGCCACCACCCAAATTAAAACAACCAAACAAACAAAACCCCACCCTTGAACCCAGGAAGGAACACTTGGGAATTCCTCCCTATGGGGTACCCTCAAGCCCTTTCACACACACCCCTCTGGGGAAGAGCTGAGAAAGAAAACAAAGGAAATTAGCTGTGGCTACCAGCTAAGCAAACAACAGGCACAAACCTCTTAGGACACCAACAATCCTGTTCTTAAAAAAGGTAAATTTTATTAAAAACAAAAAGAAAGAAAATACATCTGGAACTTAGGCTTTTGCTAGATTTTAAAAGAGAATTTCCAAAAATTAAGCACCCAAACTAGCTTTCTTGCGGGTTCAGCTTAAAGCTTACAAGCAAACAAAAGCATCAGGGGTTAGCACAGAGGAGATTCACAAGCCAAAATAAGAAACAAACCTGATTGTATTTTACTAAACATTCCCTAGCCAAATAATTTCTTCACCAATGGGAGCCATGTGGCAGGTAAACAAACCGACCAGGCCCGCCAGGGTGCTTATCCTGGCGAGCCACATGCCAAAGGTTGGCGATCCCTGCCATAGAGTTTAAAATCATCAAATTTTGGTGTAGACCTGTTTATAAGCAGACCCCCGCTCTTTGATGCGTCACTTTTTTATCAAAAATATTTGGCTTATGAACAAGTATATACGGTAGATATTTTTATCCCCAAAGTGGCTACACTGCAGTGGTAGGCAATGTAATTCCTATATAGTAGGGTGATTCCTGTGTGGCAGAGTTTGTACAAAATCAGCAAGGTTAATTATGTTGGATTCATTAGGATAAAAGGTGCAGCAAAAACTTATTTAAAATGCAATCAACCATCTACTCGCTACTATAAATCTTCTTAATACTATGACATCTCTAAGATTTACTCTGGAGTGAAAATTAAATTGTTTAAAATTCAGTTTAAATATGGTTACAACTAGAATGGCCTAAACATGATCAAACTGGGCATGTTCATGTTTGTAAAGAGATTTGGCCCTGTTAGTAGTGGCCAATTAAATGTGTTGGAACACTTTTATTTGGAACTGTATTTAAACCTCAAATAAAACAAACTGGGTTTTCCAGACATACTTGCTGACAGGCAGTTTGAAATAAATTACCGTGAAACTGGCATGATTATATTGTATTTTGACAAATAAAATTTGCAGAATTTTAAAGTATCAGGCACAGAATTTTTAATTTTTTGGTGCAGAATTCCCCCAGGAATAACTGTAATAGTATCCTATTGAGTCAATTGCAGAGTGATTATTGCATAAACAATGTTATCCCTTGAAGATCTCCATACCAGAACAGAGTCTATTAGATTCCTTGGGTGGACTGGGAAAACAGACTTGTAGCTCTGAGAGAAAAAGTGACTTCATCTTAGAAGAGGGGATGATCTGATATGACAAAAAGTGTTAAATTCACACCTCCAGTACCCAGTCCAATCCCAAATATCAGATGTGAAAGGGGTCCCCCAGTATCAGATGACTCTGAAACCACCTGGGATAATTCCCTGGTTGCAGGGGCATGTGCAAGGGGGAGCAACAAGGGGAGAGCTAGAGAGCTCCTCTCCCCCCAGGGCTGCAGTGAGTTCTGCTCTGCCACAGCCCTGGGGGAGAGCAGCTCTCTTGCTCTCCACGCTACAGCCCAGGGGCAGAAGGAGTTCTGCATCCCCCATAAGGGCCCTGGTGCAGGTAGAGCTCACTTTCCTCGCTGCAGCCTGGGGATGGGAGGAAATCTCCCCCCCCCCTTTTTTTTCTACTATGGTATTTCCTCCTAACATATAGTGCGCAAACTCAGTGAGGTCATACATGTATCCCCATAAAGTGAGGTTATGGATGCATGTGTACCTACGTGGTTTGCACATGTTCCTTCCATAATATTAAGGAGCCCATATTCAAGGTGGATTCAAGGTACAGTTTGTGGAAATGGTGAATATCCTGCTGTTTATGTCTTTGCATATGATGTATGTGCGTGTGTTTAATGTGCCCCCGCCCCCCAAGCGGTAAAATTTAAATTCCTGCGTATGCCCCTGCCTGGTTGTTCTGAAGGCCATGAGATCCTGAGAGACTATGCAAGAGCTAAGTAATAAGAAGGAATTACAAACAAAGTAATCACAAAATCCTTAAACCAGACTGGTATCTAAAGGTGTAGTAGACAGTCATGGTCCTGTAGTGGTGACCCTGTGTCACAGTAAGTCGCATGATGTTTGTTTAGATGTGTATCTAAAAGTGGGTAGCTGTTGCTTTTGCTTTTGTGAGGGTGGACAAGAAAAGCCCACCTTGGACAACTACATATCTTCTTTCATAATATTTTGTGCAGCATGATATGGATCTTGATAATCTTCTGCAGTGATCCATTATCACCATAAACATATTCCCATGGTCAAAGGAAACTCTAGGTGCTGTGCAGTGGAATAGGCTATGTCACACCATCGCTTTTGTTGGTAAAACTTTTGTTGGTCAGGGGTGTGAAAAACCACACACACACCCCGACTGACGGAAGTTTCACCGACAAAAGCACCAGTGTGGACAACGCAATGTTGGTGGAAGACACTCTCCTGTTGACATAGCTACCGCCGCTCATTTAGGGGTGGTTTAATTATGCCGGCAGGAGAGCTCTCTCCTGCCAGCATAGAGCGGCTACACAGGAGACTTTACAGGGGCACAGCTGCAGCAGTACAGCTGTGTCGCTGTAAAGTCTGTAGTGTAGACATAGCCATAGTGAATGTAACAGACTTATCTGGAGTGGTGTTAGTCTACTAGGCCTGGTCTACACTAGGCGTTTATGTCGAAGTTAGCGCCGTTACATCGAATTAACCCTGCACCCGTCCACACCGCGAAGGTATTTAGTTCGACATAGAGGTCTCTTTAATTCGACTTCTGTACTCCTCCCCGACGAGGGGAGTAGCGCTAAATTCGACATGGCCATGTCGAATTAGGCTAGGTGTGGATGGAAATCGACGCTAATAGCTCCGGGAGCTATCCCACAGTGCACCACTCTGTTGACGCTCTGGACAGCAGTACGAGCTCGGATGCTCTGAACTGCCACACAGGAAAAGCCCCGGGAAAATTTGAATTTGAATTCCTTTTCCTGTCTGGCCAGTTTGAATCTCATTTCCTGTCTGGACATCGTGGCGAGCTCAGCAGCACTGGCAACGATGCAGAGCTCTCCAGCAGTGATGGCCGTGCAATCTCAGAATAGAAAGAGGGCCCCAGCATGGACTGATCGGGAAGTCTTGGATCTCATCGCTGTGTGGGGCGATGAGTCCGTGCTTTCCGAGCTGCGATCCAAAAGACGGAATGCAAAGATCTACGAGAAGATCTCTAAAGACATGGCAGAGAGAGGATACAGCCGGGATGTAACGCAGTGCCGCGTGAAAATCAAGGAGCTGAGACAAGGCTACCAGAAGACCAAAGAGGCAAACGGACGCTCCGGATCCCATCCCCAGACATCCCGTTTCTACGAGGCACTGCATTCCATCCTCGGTGCGGCCGCCACCACTACCCCACCAGTGACCGTGGACTCTGAGGATGGGATAGTGTCCACGGCTGGATCCTCGGACATGTTAGCGGACGGGGAAGATGAGGAAGGAGATGAGGAGGACGAGGCAGTCGACAGCGCTCACAACGCTGATTTCCCCGACAGCCAGGATCTCTTCATCACCCTTACAGAGATCCCCTACCAACCCTCCCCAGCCGTTACCCCGGACACAGAATCTGGGGAAGGATCAGCCAGTAAGTGTTGTAAAAATCTAAACATTTATTTGTAACAGAACAGGAATATTAACAATTTAAAAAATGGGTTTCTCATGATTAGTTTGATTAGCTTAACGGTTCAGTCATGGGCAGTGCAACTATTGAAAAAAAATCTAGCAATGTCCGGTTTTGCATGATTGTCCTGCCCAAGCCGCTCTACTGGTTAGTCACTGCTACAGCAGCTACAGTAAAATGCGGTCTATATGTCCGGGGATGGAGCAGAAATCCTCCTGTGACATCTCGAGGAAGCTCTCCTGGAGGTAATTGGAAATCCGCTGCATTAGGTTCTTGGGGAGAGCGGCCTTATTGGGTCCTCCGTAGTAGGACACGTTGCCACGCCACGAGACTATCAAGTACTCTGGAATCATTGCTCTGCACAGCATGGCGGCATACGGCCCTGGTCTTTGCAGGCTTTCCCGGAGCATTCTCTCTTTCTCGCTGTCAGAGATCCTCATGAGGGTGATGTCGCTCATGATGACCTGCTTTGAATGAGGTAGGGGAATGTTAGTGTTGGGACTGCTTTGCCGTTCCTTTACAGAACTGTAACCGCTGGTTTGCAGCCACGCGGTGGAGGCGGGAGAGGGGCAGCCGAAAGGGATCGTTCCCGGGGACAGCCGCGAGGGTGTGGGACAGGAGCAGACTTCCTGCTTGCCGAATTGCTGGCAGCAGGGACCGACATTGATTTCAATGTGAAATGAGGCCATTGCTAATATTAAAGTTTTAAGCTGCCACAAGTCTACGGCTTACCATGTCTGCCTGCAACAGAAATTCCGTTCTCCTGAGAGGCTTCTCAAATGTGCTGTAGAAGACCCCAGGCACTGAATGCGAAGGCCGAGAATTCGACCTTGTGCTGAGTGCGCATGTGATAGGTGCTGTGCATGGTCTTGTTAACAGAGAAAGACTATGTTCTTTGTTCACAACTACATTTATCTTTCTGAGGAATTCACTCCCTTTTTCCCATTCCCACAGCCCCATCTGCGACTGTCTCACAACCTAGCC
Source organism: Malaclemys terrapin pileata (assembly GCF_027887155.1). NCBI lineage: Eukaryota > Metazoa > Chordata > Testudines > Emydidae > Malaclemys > Malaclemys terrapin. The sequence goes on from NC_071507.1 coordinate 169,786,498, forward strand.
TGTCATCACACTCCCAGAGGCTAGCGCGGATTAGGCATAAGAAGAAGAGGACACGGGAGGACATGTTCTCGGAGCTTATAGCCTGCTCCAGAGCCCAGGCAGCACAGCAGACCCAGTGGCGGGAGAACTTGACCCGAATGCACCAAGCCAACATGGATCGGGAGGAGAGGTGGCGTCAGGAAGACCAGCAGGCGACTCAAACCCTGCTTGGACTAATGAGGGAGCAAACGGACACGCTCCGGCGCCTTGTGGATGTTCTGCAGGAACGGAGGCAGGAGGACAGAGCCCCGCTGCAGTCCATCTCTAACCGCCCTCCCCCGCCACCAAGTCCCATACTCCCCTCATCCAAAGTGCACAGAAGGAGAGGCGGCAGAGTCCCTGCTAACTCTCACTCCACCCCTGCAGAGAGCTCGAGCAGCAGAAGGCTCTCATTCCCCAAAATTTGACAAGTTCTTTCCTTCCCGCCTGACACAAGCCCCCGTCCAAGTTTCACTTTCCCAGTTCCATGTTTGGTTGATAATAAAAAATACGTTTCTGTTAACTACTGTTTCCATCATGTTCTTTTGGAGGAGGGGGGGATAGGGGGTTGGTAATTCGACAGGACAGTCACCTTTGGCAGGGTATATAGTCGGGGGCAGGCACAGCAGCAGGGCACATACATAGTGCAGTGATGCAGTGACTAGTTACCCTGGTTAGTCTGGGAGGTTGTTTTCATGTTATGTGGTGGGGGGTGGGTTGCTCTGTGACTTTGTGGCAGGGGAGGGCAGTTACAGATCTTAAGCGGCGGTCCTTAGGCAGGATCACAGAGCCACACAGCAGGGGATCTGTAACCGTCCTCCCCCTGCCACAAAGTCACATAGACCCCCCCATACACACAGTCCCTATCAGGAGGGGTGACAGGCTCCGTTGAAACAACCATCCCACCGCAGCGGAGCCTGTCAATCCTTGAGTTTAGAAGCTGCATTCGCGCCACTACAGTACACCCGCTCCGCTCCGCACCACAGTCTGCGTCCCAGTTTTAAAAAATTCCCGCGAATACAGTATTAAAGAAAACGGTGTGCTTTAACAAAGTAGAACTATTTTTATTTTGAAACGTGTGTTGGAAGTGGGGTGAAGGGGGTATGTAACTGGATAGGATAGTCAACATTAACTGGGCAAAGAAACGGGGGCAGGTTTAGCTTCTCAATACACAAACTTTAAAGTCACAGGTTACCCTGCTCACTCAGGAACTTTGCTTTCAAAGCCTTCCGGATGCACAGCGCTTCCCGCTGGTCTCTTCTAATCGCCCGGCTGTCTGGCTGTGAGTAATCAGCAGCCAGGCTATTTTCCTCAACCTCCCACCCCGCCATAAAGGTCTCCCCCTTGCTCTCACAGAGATTGTGGAGCACACAGCAAGCTGCAATAACAATGGGGATATTGGTTTCGCTGAGATCACAGCGAGTCAGTAAGCTTCTCCATCTCCCCTTGAGACGGCCAAAAGCACACTCCACCACCATTCTGCACTTGCTCAGCCGGTAGTTGAAGAGTTCTTTTTCAGTGTCCAGGGCGCCAGTATAGGGCTTCATGAGCCAGGGCATTAGCGGGTAGGCTGGGTCCCCGAGGATGACTATAGGCATCTCCACATCCCCAAGAGTTATTTTGTGGTCCGGGAAGTAAATACCTTGCTGCAGCCGTCTAAACAGACCAGAGTTCCTGAAAACACGAGCGTCATGAACCTTGCCCGGCCATCCCACGTAGATGTTGGTAAAACGTCCCCTGTGGTCCACCAGTGCTTGCAGCACCATGGAAAAGTAGCCCTTTCTGTTAATGTACTGGCTGGCCTGGTGTTCCGGTGCCAGGATAGGGATGTGAGTTCCATCTATGGCCCCACCGCAGTTTGGGAATCCCATCGCTGCGAAGCCATCTATGATCACCTCCACGTTTCCCAGGGTCACTACCTTTGGCAGCAGTACATCAACGATTGCCTTGGCTACTTGCATCACAACAACCCCCACGGTAGATTTGCCCACCCCAAACTGGTTCGCGACTGACCGGTAGCTGTCTGGCGTTGCAAGCTTCCACAGGGCTATGGCCACTCGCTTCTGGACAGTCAGGGCTGCTCGCATCCGGGTGTCATTGCGCTTCAGGGCAGGGGACAGCAACTCACAAAGTTCCAGGAAAGTTCCCTTCCGCATGCGAAAGTTTCGCAGCCACTGGGATTCATCCCAGACCTGCAGCACTATGCGGTCCCACCACTCAGTGCTTGTTTCCCGTGCCCAGAATCGCCGTTCCACGGCATCAACATGACCCATTGCCACCGTGATGTTCTCGGCGCTGGGTCCCCTGCTTTCTGAGAGGTCTGTGCTACTCTCAGACTTCAGGCCATCACCGCGTTGACGTAGCCTCCTCGCCTGACTTTTCTGCATCTGCCTCAGGGAAAGGTGTATGATAAGTTGCGAGGCGTTGAGAGCGGCCACAACTGCAGTGATGGTTGCAGCAGGCTCCATGCTCGCAGTGCTGTGGCGTCCGCGCTGTCACTGACTAGAAAAGTGCGCGAACTGATTTCCCGCCGGCGCTTTCAGGGAGGGAGGGCGGGAGTGATGGACGGATGACGACAGTTACCCAAAAGCACCCTGGACACATTTTTTTTACCCAGAAGGCATTTGCGGCTCCACCCAGAATTCCAATGGGCAGCGGGGACTCCGGGAACTGTGGGATAGCTGACCACAGTGCACCACTTCCAATGTCGATGCTTTCCCCGTTAGTGTGGACTCACAAAGTCGAATTACTGTCCTTAGTGTGGACACACACGTTCGACTTTGCAATATCGATTCCAAAAATTCGATTTAAGTAAAATCGAACTACTCTCGTAGTGTAGACAAGGCCCTAGACAGATTTGATTCTGGGAGCAGCACTTGAGGTATTTTTTACCTGAGGTCCCAGGCAGGGAAGGCAGTAACACAACAGTCAATGCAGACTGTGTCCTTGTTAAACACGCATAACCTATAAAGTTACCATTAGCATTGTTACACTGAGTAAAACATTTCAGCTTCCTTTCCTTTATTTTCCAGGCACTTGACAAGAAGAGCTCCTGAGGCTATGAAGTGAGTCATGCGGAAGCCAGTTTAGCTATAGTAAATAAAGGCCTTATAATAGGTCCATTGAACTGTGATGACAGCTGCTGCTGGGAGGCATTAAAATGTGTGGTAAGTGCTGTGCGATGGAACAGGAAGAAAACAAGGGAAAACATGTTTAAGTTTGCAGGGAGTCAAGTCAGGTGAGGACTCCAACATTACAGGAAAGAAATGGTGCAGAGGAGAAGGTATGTCACAATTTATGGCATAATGTAGATGGTTTCTGCAGCCTAGATGTACATGTAGAACCACTCTACATGTAAAGAAGGTTTGAAGCAGAAGCAGTAACTGAATCCCTATTATATTCAACTGGCAAATTTGAGGTGTAGCACAACACTGGCACGCAAGCTATGGGTTTAAGAACTGAATATTCCAGCATCTGCATCAGCTTGTTTGTTTTTGTAGTTCTCATTTCAGCAGTTAGAAAGAATGCTTCAGCCATTGGCAGGATGTGACAGCGCAGCCATATCCGAAATGGGTGAGCTAGATAAATGCTCAAATCAAACAAGTGACAATTAAAGTCAAACAGTTTGCCCCTGTGCCAGACTGGTTAGTTTGTTAGTTGTGTTGGATTAGACTCACTGAGATTTTGGGCCAGAACCTGTGGCTGAAGACAGTGGAGCTACACTGACTTGCACTAGCTGAGGGTCTGGCCCTTTATTTTGATTTCAAGTCAGTGCATATTATTGTAAGACACTTCAATGCCTGTTGATAGATGCCTTACAAGCATATTCAGTAGTTGTAAAAAAATAAACATGTAAGATCCTGATTTACTTACTACTTTCTTACTTTCAGCAATTATGAACAGTTTAATGAAAACATTTCATACATACAGTGCTCATTACTGAAATATGTGAGAATCACACAGAGCAACAGAGAAGGCTTTTAAAAAGTGGAAACGGACAGGTTTGGGTTTTTTTTTTTTTTTAAAGACAAAGGCAGTGTTAAAACAATTAAAAACAGGTGTCAAAACCAGGAATCATGCAGCATTTTAAAATAAAGCTAGGAAAAAGCGATACACAGTAAACAACTTTGAGAATTTTGAAAATGTAAAAAGATGTTCCCCAAAAATTTTTAAAAATTGAACAGCTCTGCAGCTGGTTGTAAAAAACAGTAACAATTTCATCAACTTTTCAAATTCTTACTAAATTTTTACAAACAAATTCTTAATTTAAAACATTCAATTTTTTTCATTAAAACATTTCAACAGCTGGAATTAAAAACTAAAGTAAAAATTTAGTTACGAGTTTAAAAAAGAACTAGGGAAATCTGGGGTTCATAGATTATAGGTTTTTTGTTTGGTTTGGTTTGGTTTCCGGGCCAGACGGGACTGTAAAATCACCTAGTCTGGGTTCTTTTTTGCTTTCTGCCTGGTGAGCCCTTAGGGTTCTCATTTTTTAAGCTTTTCTCCACCATCATGAGGGCATGTGTGTGCATGCCTGTAATATATATGATTTTGACAATTAATACTGATTTTGATTTTTAAGCATTTTTATTTCTATGTTAATTTTCACAGTTGTGGGAAATTACAGGGGGTTATAATTGGGGTTGGTGTTAGTGTTATGGCAATGCTGACAACAGGGCTGCACGAGGATTCCTGTGCAGCTGAGGGGTTCGAGACACCCCAGCACAAGATGAGGGGGAGGCTGAGGTCCTGGCCTGACGCAGTGAAGATGCCATGCCAGGGCCACGAGGAGGCGGCAGAGTCCCCAGCTATGGGTGAGGCCTCCCTACTGAACAGTTCTGGGACATCCATCCTCTATACTCCTGTCTGGTGAGTCAGTGGGACTGTGACAGTGGGGCTGCAGAGGGCTCCCTTCACAGCTGTGGGGTTGGTGTGGGGAAGGTAGCAGTCCTGGCAGGGCAGAACAAAGACCATCAATCAGGGCTGCAAGGAGGAGGAGGCCCCCTGGCTGCTGAACGGGTCCTGCCCGGGGATGACCCCCATACTCCTAGCCGTTAGCGAGCAAGGCCTTGACAGCAGGGCTGCAGAGGGCTCCCTGCCTGGCCATGGGGCCGGTGACATCAGATTCCTGTGGGCACTAGGTTTGGGGGAGGCTGTGGTTGCTGACTGTTACTGATTATTTTTTGTTGATTTTGGGGTCAGATGAAATAGACGTTTCCAGGTGACTAATGATTTAAATTGAATCCTGCTTAGCCTACTTATGAGGCCTGACAGCCAGCAGTAACTTATGGCTACTAGTGTATGCTGTAGAATGGGAAGCTCAGTGACCTCTGCAACTAAGGTGCTTAACTAGAAAAGTAGGAAATTAGTTTTAAAAAAGACCTGTAAAACAATTCTCCTTTTCCCATGGTGTCCTGCCCAAAGCATATCAGTATCATAACAGGAAAGACAAACCCATTGACTGGATAGTTTTATCTCATTTAGAAAAGCCCTTTAGACTTGAAGAGAGAATTACGGTAAAAGCTTTTTCCAAACAGGAAAATCTTCCAAATTAATTGGCCTGGTTTGTTTGGCTTCAGAAAATACAATTCCCCTCTTATGCTGGTGCAACAGCTAAGTGATTTAGATAATAAGCTGTTTTTCATTCACTTCCTATCAGTCCAACACTCCTGTGAGAGAAAACAGAACCAACCTCCTGTCTGGAAATTCCTAAAGAACCGGGGGGACAATTCCATGAGGGGCCTGGCATGGCACCTACTATCTGCCAGATCCCAGTTAACACTTGATAAATGCTGCCTTTACTAATAGAGGAATTAATGCAGCTTATACAAGGGTATTTCGTTTACAGTGCTGACAAACAAAAAAGGATTAGTTAAAAAAACATTGTGCTTAGTGGAGTCTGATTAACCTTCTGACCTGGCATACTGCAGATGTCGCCATTCCAATCTGTGTGATGGATAGGGGTACAGTTTTACCTTGAAGATGTGGCTTTTAATAGTCCTAGTAAAAGCCACAATAGTCATTATTCATGGGGTATCATAATGGTGAATATCATGATTTTTAACTCCACACTTGAGCTCTTTCTTCCTCTCAGTTCATCTGAATCCAGGATGCTCATCTCAGAGCAACGGAAGAATCACTTCTTCTTCAAATGGTCATGCAGAGAAGGGTTAAAAATGGCACAGACTTACTACAAAAGTTAGAATAATAAGTTAATAAATGTTTAATATAAAATATTATCCAGTGGCTATTCTAATCAATAAAATGCAGAACTTTGGCTGGTTGGCAACTGAGGTAAGGGAGCACATCTGCTTTTATATTTAAGAAAGTCGACCTTATGGAGGATTATGATTAAACAGTAATAACCTTCAAGAGAATCAGTTGTCATAAGTATAAAAATGGAAGTGTACTGCATAGGTTGAACACACTGTGCAGAGCAAGGAATATTTTTGTGTATCTTTGTGCTAAATGACTAGTTTTTACAACCAGAAGCACCACATCGTTGTTATTGGGCCATACACAATACTTTACTCAAATGTGAAAGTGCTTTATGACGTTATGTGAATATATTAAATGTGGCACCCATAGCCCTTCCAACAGTTAAAACAAAATACATGCTCATATAGTCTGTGAGAGGTGACTGGATTGAATGAATAAACTAGCTTTGTGTTGATAAAGTCAAGGTTAATATAAACCACTATGTCTTTTTATGATCTGAAGCTAGCCAAACTCAGGTTCAGTCTGGAGGACTGCCAGAAAGTAAGTTATGTAGTGGGGGGATCTCTACTGAGAATATTCTGCCATTGCCCTGGAAATGAAAAATCCCAAATACTTTCTAAAAGGGAAGACAGCTTAGGGCAAAGTCCTGCAGTTCCTTACCCTGTCCTGTTTGCAGAAGTCTTTGCCTGACTGTGCACTGAATAAGGACTGTATCAACCTGCCTATCTCAGTTTAAAAAAAAAATCCTAATGTTCAAGGCTGTGTGAGCTAGTTGAGTATTACATGGCAGTTTCATTTGCCCATGCAGTCATTACAACATGACCATCTAACTCATTTTTGTAAAATGCTTTTGAGACACTATTGACCTGAAAAGTGTCATAAAAATGCTAATGTCTAGCCTAGTCAGTTATTCAGAACTGAGATCCTCGAAGTCAAGACAACTGTCATTGAAGCCAGGTAGAGGTGGTTAGGAATTTTTCACAAAATTTTAATTTTCTGTCAGGAAAATTGAAATCATAGCACTCTAGCTGCCAAGTTGGAAGGGTCTTATTAATTTCACATTCTACTGGGGGGATGGGGAAGTGCGTCAGGAAAGTGAAATTGACAAGAGCTTATAGGCAGGCAGTTTGCAAGCCAATAAATTCCATTACACTTCTCCCAAAGCAGAATTTTTCTGCTGCTCTGCCCTTCCCACAAAAAAATATTGTAGTTTTTACTTTGTCCCAATTCAGGATGGAAAAACTTTCAAAAATGCAAAGTGCTTCATAAGAATGGCTTTTCATTTTTTGGCTGGCTCTAAAGAGAGACAGTGTGGCCTAGTGAACAGAGCACTAGAATGGAACTCAGGGAATCTGTCTCAGTCACTGGCCTGCTGCATGAACTTGGACAAGTCACATCACTGCTCTGGGCCTCAGTTTCCCCATCTTAAAATGGGGATGAAGATACCAAGCTCTTTTGTTAAATGCTTTGAGGTCTACTGATAAGTGCTATATAAGAACTAGGGTGGTATTATTAACACTAAGAATGTCTCCATTTTGACATAGTGAGCATCCAATGAAGACAATCAAATGTAATCTGTTATTATAAACAAAGTCCAGAAAAGAGTTGCTACATTAAAGAAAACTTCTGCTGAATGTCAGGTCTGAGCTTTTCATTAAAACAGCTGGAATGTGTCAGTTATTTATACTTACAAACACCAGTAATTTGTGGGAATAGTGCTTTTTTTATTAATTTCTGGCTAATTATTTTAAAGCTAAATATATTATTTTCAGCTCATTTTCCATAGCTGAGTATAACAGGGATGGGAAGAGAGCACAAAGGACAAGAGGTTGGGTGGAAAAAAGGAAAACAATTAAAAATTTGGCACAGCAATAGAAATTTGGCATGTACAGTGCTGTCAGCTATCAGAAGGGAATTAAAAACTTTCTCCCTTCTGCCCACTCCCTTCTGGAAAAAATGAATCAGATGGAACCATCAAGAAGATGTGTGTATATGTAAGACATCTGCAAAGACCGTGTGGAACTTTCAGGAAAGTATCCCCGTTTCAGACAGCATTTAAGTACTTGCTTAAGTCCCACTGAAACCTGAATAGGGATGGAATTAAGCATGAGCATAAATGCTTTGCTAAACTGAGGTCGCCGTATGGTGAATTAATCACATACATAAGTCTTTGCAGGACTAGGACCTTACTGACATCTGGGTGTTATTATTGTAAGTCTTGTTCTTCCTCTTTTTTTCCGCTGTGTGAGACCCTCACTTGTTGCTCCATGGCTGAATTTAGGCTGTCAGCTATTTGAAAGCTACCCTTCTCTGCACCAGCCTGATATCTGGTTGTCAGGGGAATTTTACCCAAAGGGAGGTGGCACTACCATTGCATCCCCCTGGAGCTTTCATCCAGCAAGGCATCATTAAGGCTGTGTCTACACTACAAAATTATGTCGACCTAACTTACGTTGGTATACAGCCACTGCAGTTATTAAATCACTTGTGTGTGCACACACTTGGCTCCTTGTGTCAGCAGTGCACATTCTCACATTCTCACCAGGAGCGCTTGTATTGATTCTATTGTCACTGTGGGGCATCCTGAAAGCTATTAACAGTCAACGTAAGCAACACAGTGTCTACACTATGTCACCTAATTAAGTCAATCGTGACTCTACGCTGGTTGGGGAGGTGGTGTTATGAATCAGTATAGAGAGACACTTACATTGGCGGGAGCCAAATTTAAGTGAAGACATTTCCACAGCTAAGTCAACGTATGGTAGCTTACGTCAACCTATCCCTATAGTGTAGACCAGGCCTGAGTTACAGTCAGACCTCTGATGGTGGAAATTGATCTAGACTCTGGGCTAAGTCTGAGATTCTGTGTTATCACTCTGTAAAAAGGAGACATAAATATTTGCTAATCTACCACCTGGGGTGATATGAATGTTATTTAGCTAGTGTTTGCATGGCACTTGGGAAATATTAAGCACTATATGTGCTGAGCATTAATGTTGTTTTGCTATGAAGTCCATACTACTATTCTAAAGGGATGAGATAGCTCAGAACATTTCTTGGACAGTTCCCAGTTAGCAAATTAAATAATCAACATAAAAACAAGTCCTCTTTTCCATTTGTTTTGGCATGCATTGGCAAACAAAGGACTAAGCAGCACCCAATAATAAAAAGTTGTCACAATAATCTTTTTCTGTTTGTTTGCTGTAAAACAATGCGGGGCAAGGTCTAACCCACACAGAAACATCTAAAAGGAACTGTTATTATTTACATTTCATTAAGGGCGGCCAGGATATTATACATGGTAGCTTTTATGTTAAGTGTTATAATACTACTATTTGCTATGTGGCTGCTTTTGATCTTGGACCAGTGCAGGCTGAAATGAGTGCTGAAGACACTATAGAAGTGATACCACAGATCTGCCAATGCAGCCAAGCTACACAGAGCTCAGATCATGGGACTGGAGTGCAAAGGTGGCATAAAGCTCACCTTTAAGCCTTCTTGATCCTAGTGCTGCCCTGTGCAGAGTGCCTTATGAAGCAATAGCTATGAGAGATCTAAAGCAGATCCTTGTACTCTGGGCTATGGACTGTGGAAGGAATTTAGCCCTCTGTGCATTTGATTTATGTGAGATTCATGTAAGTACACCACAATGTATAATATATATAAATGCAGTTATTTCCATATGGGGGAGTTCCAGACACACACACACACACAGCTGGAGTTCCACACTTTGGTTCATTGTTAAAAATGTAATAGTAAACCACATTTCCTCAGACAAGCCATGGGCACATGTCCTGATCAGTGGTCTTAAAAGTAAGTCATGAATGAGTTATACAGTTTTAAAAAAACAAAACAAAACAAAACCCTCCCCTTTTATTCAAACCCTGGTAAATGGCCAATTGACAGCAACCAATGTTTTCCCCCACACAACCACCTTTAGGCTCAGAACAAACATAAGAAATTTCAGCTCTTTTCAAAAAGCTGATAAAAAAGTGCTTACTATGAAATTGTTACCTCAAACATCCCTACATCATCAATGCGACACAGCTGTACTGTTCAAAATAGACTCTGGTGAGGGTGTGAATACTTCCTTGAGAAGGGTGTGCTAGCTTTAGTCCCCTTTTCTATTGTATAGCATGGTACAGAGAATATGAGATATAGGTTACCCTAGTGAGTATAGTAAGCAAAGTAAATAAGCCCAGTTCCACATACTTAGACTGGGGCTTCAGTAAATGATATATTTTTCATAGTTGTGGACAGTACACTTCTACCCCGATATAACGCTGTCCTCAGTAGTCAAAAAATCTTACCGCGTTATAGGTGAAACCGCGTTATAGCGAACTTGCTTTGATCCACCGGAGTGTGCAACCCCGCCCCCCCAGAGTACTGCTTTACTGCATTATATCCAAATTTCTGTTATATTGGGTCGCGTTATATTGGGGTCAAGGTATATATGTGCTTTGAAGCCTAGAACACCCATGGCTCCGGGAGACTGTATGTCCTTCCTAGATTTATGCAAGCAAACTGTGAATCAATAGTACCTTCAGCTTTCATCCACACCTAAAATAATTTCCTAGTAGTCTGGGAAATGTACTTTTTTCTTAATCACATTAATGTACTACAGGTATTAGAGATACAGTAGCAATACCCTTTGTTTCCAGATTTCAGTATTCATGGCCAAATTCCACTCTCAGAAATTGATATAAATCTGGAATGACTCCACTATGAATGAAGTTATTTTGCATTTACACCTGTTTAAGTGGGACCAGGATTTGGCACTATGTGGTAAAGTTTACCTACAGTAAATACATCAAAATTGAGAATTTTTTACATGAGAAAAAAGTATGTTCCATTTTTGTTCACCTTTTCATTAAGTGCAACGGGAAATGACCCAAATATTTGAGTTTTATTAAGAGGTTTTCAGTTGTGTAGCTGATCACCTCCCTGCACTCTGTAATTGGCTCCATTTTAGTGGTGATTCCTGTGTGTATAGGGAGCCTCCTAGTTAGGGCCCTACCAAATTCACGGTCCATTTTGGCCAATTTCACAGTCATGGGTTTTTTTAAATTGTAAGTTTCATGATTTCAGCTATTTAAATCTGAAATTTCACAGTGTTGTAATTTTAGGGGTCCTGACCCATAAAGGAGTTGTGGGGGGTTGCAAGTGTAAGCAGAGTCAGGATGAGCTCTACCCTGACATCTGGTGGTGAATTATGGCGAGTGTGGAAAAGAACTCCAAGGGCTGATCTTATTTGCATAGGCACACCCACCCGCCTGGCATGAGACAACAGCAACTGAAAGTGGTTACTTTGGCTGGTGTGGGATCCCCAGTTTCTCTGTTATTGGGGCAGGAAGAATAAAGTTTTGTTACCCTGATTCTGTGAATCAAGGCCAGTGGAACCGTTGTATGACAGAAGGACTCACCATTAACTAAGTAGCACTCGCTTGACAAGGGACATGGGTTACAAAACCTAGTGAATTGAGAGAGGTAGGGGGCAGGTATTTGTAGTTGGTGGTGTAGGCCCCTTTTGTGAGCCTGAGCCACCAATTACATCTCCTCCTCTCTTCACTGTTGAATGTCAGAGCTAACTTTAATTCCATTAGGAGTCTAGTTACAGGCTGCTGAGCTGAATTCACTTTGGGCCAATAATGCACCAGCACTGGGGCTCCCCTACTACTAGCTGAAATCACAAAAGAGCTAAAGTTACTAAGAGCTGAGATCACTGAGTGCTGTGTTAACTAGTGGGGTAGCCTGAAGCTATATTGCTAAGCGGCTGGCGGAGCAGTTTGCGGGGACGGCTGGAGGAACAGCTAGCAGAGCGGAGCCTTGCGGGGAGGGTTGGAGCGGCCCAAGAAACAGCGAGTGGAGCAGAGCGGAGTGGAGCTGTTTGTGGGGACGGCTGGAGCGGCTCATGGGTCGGTGAGCAGAGCGGAGCAGCTGGTAGAGCAGAGCAGTTCGTGGGATGGCAGGAGCAGCTCACGAGACGGCTGGTGGAGTGGAGCAGCTCATGGTGAAGTCTGCAGCGGAACCCCACGGAGAGGCAGCCGGTCGGCCTCGGATCACGTAAAGTGCCCCCTAACACCCTGTGCACCCTTTGAACTCTGGGGCTGCACTGACCAGGCACACAGAGTTTGGGGGTTGTTGGACTTTTGGGACTTTGGTGATTCTTAGGTTGCTGGACCCAAGAGACTTTGGGGGTGTTGGACTTTTGGGACTTTGGGTGATTTTTGGGTTGCTGGTTTCAAGAACCAACGGGAAAGGACATGGCCCAATTTGCTGGGGTGGGTCTTTGCTCATGGTTTGGTCTATGAACTCTAGTTGTGGTGTTTTCCCAATTTAATGCTGTCATTTACCTCATGTTATTAAACATTTTCTGCTACACCGAGACTCTGTGCTTGCAAGAGGGGAAGTATTGCCTCTTCGAGGTGCCCAGGGGTGTGTGTAAGATTTTCCCAGGTCACTGGGTGGGAGCTCGAGCTGGTTTTGTGTTACGCTGTTGGGGGGGGACCCCTATGTACTGAACTCGGCCTGGCAGAAGGGTTACATTTTTGGGGGCTCGTCTGGGATAAGAACCATGCAGCCCGAATCCCACCAGGATTGATAGGACCCCAAGCGGAGGTCACCGTAAAGGTTGAAGGGACAGAATGTAGAGCAGTGCTTGACACAGGATCCCAAGTGACTATCATATTCCAGTCTTTCTACCAGCAGATGCTTAGGCATCTGCCTATATGGCCCTTGACAGGGCTTTGGCCTGGGTGGCCTCAGCATGGATGAATACCCCTATTAGGGGTATGTCATAGTACACCTGGAATTCCCAGGAGAGATTGCTGGGGTAAGACAGGAGGTGGACACTGCTGCTTTAATATGCCCTGACCCTAACGGAGCCTCTGATGTGTCCGTGCTAATAGGGACCAAATCCAGCCTCTTTAAGGTACTTGCAGATTACTGCAGACAGTGAGCAGGGGACCAATATCTGAACACCTTGGTGATACACACACACTGTGCCGCAGCCTACAGAAAAATTGAGGACACAAGAAAAGTGATGCCTGATTTGCCAGTGGGAGCATTAAGGTATGCGGGCCCGGTCCCCTTACTGGTTCCTGCAATGACAGAAAAGGAAGTGATTGTCATGAGTACCTGCCTAAAAGGCAGTAAGGGAACATTAGCAGTGGTAGAGCAGCCGACCGAGGGAGGGCTCCCAGAAGGAGTGCTGGTTCTCAGTGGAGTCATAACCCTACCTGCTGAAGCCCAGGAAGAGGTGACTATACTGATTGCTAATGAAACACGCCGTGAGGTGTTTGTAAAACCAGGGCAGAAGATTGCAGACATCTTTGAGCCTGAAACCATTGTGAGACCCCAGTGTGAAGCTGAAGTTCCGGTGATGGATCCTGCAAAGTTTGACTTTGGGGACTCACCATTGTCTGAGGAGTGGAAGGATCACCTGCGGAAGAAGCTTTGCGAGAGATCCAAGGTATTCTCACTGCATGAGTGGAACGTGGGATGTGCCAAAGGAGTGGAACACCACATCAGGCTACAAGTTCCCTGACCCTTCAGGGAGAGATCTAGGAGGATTGCTCTCTCTGAGATGGAAGACGTACGCCATAATCTTCAAGAGCTGATCGCGAATGGTATCATTACAGAGTCCTGAAGCCCCTATGCCTCTCCTATTATGGTGGTTCGTAAGAAGAGTGGGAAAATCCGGATGTGTATTGACTACCACACTCTAAACAGGCGCACTACAGTCGACCAATACACCATGCCTTGAGTACAAGATGCCTTGCACTGTTTGCTGGGTAGCCAGTGGTTCTCTGTGTTGGATCTTCGGAGTGGATACTACCAGATCCCTCTGGGAGAAGAAGAGGATAAGGAGAAGACAGCCTTCATCTGCCCGTTAGGGTTCTACCAGTTCGAACGCATGCCCCAAGGGATTTCTGGGGCACCTGCCACATTTCAACGTCTTATGGAGAAAGTCATGGGAGACATGAACTTACTGCAAGTGTTAGTTTACTTGGATGACCTGATTGTGTTTGGAAGAACCTTGGAGGAGCATGAAGAAAGACTTCTTAAAGTGCTTGATAGGTTGGAGGCGTATGGTTTGAAGCTTTCAATTGACAAATACCAGTTCTGCCGAACCTCAGTGAAGTATGTGAGTCACATCGTGTCCCAGGAGGGTGTGAGTACTGATCCCGACAAAATAGAAGCACTCACTACCTGGCCATGTCCAAGTAACTACAGAGAACTCAAGACCTTGCCAGTAGCCAAGGGGCCCTCAAAGGAAACCTCTCCATCCATCGTTCAAGAGGCTGTCCCCCCCTACACATAGGATTCTTATTGATGTCAGCAGGGGTTCTGTGAATGGGCTGAGAGAAGAATATGCCCAATAAGTTGTAAGGCACTTTGGGGAACTTGCATGTGAAAGGTACTCACAGTTCCAATCTGGCAAAGCACTTACATGTACGCTTAATTTTAAGCAAATAGCCCAGTGACTTTGGTGGGAAAACTCATGTGCTGAAAGTTAAGTTTGAGGGTAAGTGCTTTGCTGGATCAGGGCCTGAAGATAAGATAATAATTAATAGTTTTTATCTATTATAAAGCTTGTAGGCATGAAGAAAAGGGAAGCCCAGTCAGCCTTCTACCCCTAACATGATTGCTACTTAACTTGTTTGGGGGAAACAGATAATTACTGTTCAAGATAGAAAATTACCCTCTGTTGTCAATAAAAGCATGTTTCCCTGTTTTGTTTTCCTCCCTCACTTTAGGACATTCTATACTACTATTTGTCTTACCCACCTTCAGGGCTTTCCCATTTGTTTTTTCTCTCTTGTCTCACCGTTCTGGGAGTTGGAGTTGAAAGGAAAGCAGAAGCTCTTTGAGGTCACAGCACATTGCATTAGTGGGACATGCAGCTCCCCTCCTTCCCCCCCTCCTCTTTCTGAGATGAGTGATAACATCAACAGGGCCCTTGTTCCTTGCTGTGTCCCTTGTGTTCTCTCATCTTCTCTCTGCCTGTCACTAGTTTAATTCCACATGCACCAGTGAACAGCGGTCACTAACGCTTGATCTAACCACTACACAAAAATAAAGGCTGTAACTTGAGCTTCTTGCAAACACGCATTTTTAACTTTCCAGCTAGTCCAGCACACCTCCTCACATTTCACATTATCAGTGAGCTGTGTGGGGTACTGAACCTAGCAGGGTGTTTGCTCTAATCTTTGTGCAGCTTGTTGCCCTGTGTTATCAGTAGCAAAGGTTTATATTGGAAGTTACTGCCCAGTAACTAAACATGAGGTACTGGCACCTTGTGTAAGAAATATCATGTCTGCACTAGGTATTCAGTGTTAATATGGGCTTGTATGCACAAAAGTGCAGACAAGACTCAGTTAATGGAAGAACTCCAACCTCTATCGGTTCCTGCAGTCCACAGCTCTCCCTCTGCTTGGGGCAAATCTACACTACAGTACTACATGGGTGCAGCTGCATGGTTGTAGCGCATCTGGTGAAGATGTGCTATGCGGATAGGAGAGCGCTCTCCCATCGGCATAATTACTCCAGCTCGGCGAGAAGCTAAAGCTATGTTGGCCAGAGAGCGTCTCTGGCCAACATAGCGCTGGTGTGGACAGTGCAAAACTTGTGTCACTCGGGGTGGGAGGGAAGCTTTTTCACACCCCTCAGTGATGTAAATTACACTGACTTAGGCTGTAGTGTAGATCTGCCCCACTTGAGTGACACTGCTGGATGGGGGCTAGCAGGGACAGAACCAGAGAAAGGAGACAGGTTTCAGAGTGGTAGACGTGTTAGTCTGTATCAGCAAAAACAACTAGGAGTCCTTGTGGCGCCCTAGAGACTAACAAATTTATTTGGGCATAAGCTTTCGTGGCCTAGAACCGACTTCATCAGATGCGTGAAGTGAAAAAACACAGGAGCGGGTATAAATACATGAAAGGTTGGGGGTTGCTTTACCAAGTGTGAGGTCAGTCTAAATAGATAAATCAATTAACAGCAGGATACCAAGGGAGGAAAAATAACTTTTGAAGTGGTAAGAGACTGGCCCATTACAGACAGTTGACAAGAAGATTTGAGTAACAGTAGGGAGAAATTAGTATTGGGGAAATTAAGTTTAGGTTTTGTAATGACCCAGCCACAGAGAGCTAGGATGCTCAGTTTCCCAGAGGGACTTCCTCACCTAGCCACATTCTGTTACAGCCTACACCAGGGATCCGCAGCCTTTCAGAAGTGGGGTGCCGAGTCTTCATTTATTCACTCTAATTTAAGGTTTCGCATGCCAGTAATACATTTTAACGTTTTTAGAAAGTCTCTTTGTATAAGTCTATAATATATAACTAAACTATTGTTGTATGTAAAGCAAATAAGGTTTTTAAAATGTTTAAGATGCTTCATTTAAAATTAAATTAAAATGCGGAGCCCCCAGGACCGATGGCCAGGACCCAGGCAGTGTGAGTGTCACTGAAAATCAGCTTGTGTGCCGCCTTCGGCACACGTGCCATAGGTTGCCTACCCCTGACCTACACCATAGTAACAAAGTATGGCTGGTAGCCAGGATGTCCTGGAGTGGTAACTTCCTCATTGCCCAGTGTTGTGCTGTTATGTGGAAAGGACTCAGATTACTCAGCAGGAGTTAACACCTGCCTGTTAACTCACCCCACCCCCACACCATCCAGAGAGGGGGAGGAAAGAAGAAACATTATGAAAAGGGAAGTAGGAGGAGAAGGAAGGAAAACACACACAAAGAAAGAAAGAAAGAAAGAAAGAAAGAAAGAAAGAAAGAAAAAGAAAGAAAGAAAACACACAAGCCGCACTGGGGAGGCTGTGAGAACTCTGTTCTTTTGGATACATGCTCAATATTATTTTTAATAGCCTAACATGGAGACCCCATGGTGCCAAGTACCTTAAAGCTATGATAGATAAACTCTGCATATTGGAGGCTGCACATGCCCATTACAGTGGCTCTTTCCATACTCTTTGCACTGTCCATTTTTCCATGTAGTCCCTGGACTACCTGGATATTTGGTGAAGGGACAGAAGTGGCTTTGTGAATGGGCAACATCACATATTTCCCCTCATCAGGGCCTTACCAAGGTTTTCTCATCCAGTTTTTCCCCCTCTGTACTGCACAGCTAAGAGGGAAAATATGGACCTGTATGTAAAAGTGATCATATTATACAAAGCACCTGAATATGTTGCAGTCTGACAAAATGCACTGGCTTCTGTGCAAGCTGAAACAGAACTGTGAATATTCCTATTGGAAGATGCAGCTGCCTTATCAATTTCCTCGTTCCAAGAGCCTCAGTCAGATGTCTCAGGTAAGGCAATGGCCTATTTAAAATACCACATTAAAAATGGATGAATTTCATATCCCTCCGACTTTTGGAAGAAAAAAAATTTCACAAGCAAAATGCAAATTTCATAAATGGTTGATCCAGCTTTTGCAGAAGGGGCTTTGGCAAAGGACTGATAAATATATAAAAAGGAAGTTATATATTCTAGAATGGATGGTGGGACTGCCCTAAGATAATTGTATTTTGGAGGAAAACAGCAAACAGAATTTTCAAGATAACTAAAGATAGGCTACTCAGAGAAAATATTGGTTCTATTAGATTACAGTTCAAAGGAGGTTGCTGACTCAGGGGAAAACCCACTGATAACACAGTTACTATCAGCAGCCAGATGCATGATAGCTCATTTTTAGAAAAGGACAAATCTAGAATGGATACTGTTATAAATAGCAAAAATATTTACAATTACTTTAAAGAGCAACGTCTTTCCCTTTCTGTAACTCACCATTTTTGTTTGTCATTTCCCTTTAAGCTACAATATTTTTTCTAGCTTTTCTTCAAAGGGCTCAGCATAGAACTTCTATTCCAGGGGAAGGAGATTTTAAGGTGGTTTTAAGTCATTTTTGTGCCCTCCATATCTGGGGCTGCTATAGCACACCCAGCGTAACTTAGCCGTGGAGGCTTGGCTAAATTTTGGTAGCCTCCCAGAACTAGCCCTTGAGCTGCAGCACTGCCCAGAATCTCTGTAGCAATGTGTACTGCAGCCTTGCCCCTGGCATACCCCTTCCCCAACCCGGCCTTTGGTATATTGCCAGTGCAAAGACTTGTGAGAGGGTCCTTAGGAGGCAGCCTTATGGCAACGTGCACAGTGTCCCCGGCCCCACCCCAGAGCCCGCACCCCAGCTGGAGCTGGAGGCACCCTGCACCCGAACCTCCTGCCCCAGCCCGGAGGCCCCTCCTGAACCCCAAACCCCTCATCCCCGGCCCCACCCTAGAGCTCACATGCCCAGCCAGAGCCCTTATCCCCTCCTGCACCCTAACCCCCTGCCCCAGCCTGGTGAAAATGAGTGAGTGAGGGTGGGGGAGAGCGAGCGATGGAGGGAGAGGGGATGGAGTGATTGGGGGCAGGGCCTTGGAGATGGTGTGGGTATGGGAGGGGCCTCAGGGAAGGGATGGAGCAAGGGTGTTCAGTTTTCTGCGATTAGGAAGTTGGGAACCCTAAGTGCAGGGTGAGGATCTCACTCACCCTCTATATTTTGGTGTTTTAATGTTGGTTTATTCTTCATTTATACCTTAACTATAGTGCTGAAGTGGCATTTTGAAGACAGCTTTTGGATTGGCTTTCAGCAGCTATAACTTTGTGTCAGGAATCCTAGTAGATATATGGGTATCATTTTTATACCTTTATGTCTATTTTACATCAGAAATAAGAGATGCTTGGCTGTGCATTTCCCAGGTATTATTGCACTTCACAGATGGTTTAAGGCATTCAGTCATTGGTCCCTTACTGTGCAATGCACTCAAGACATTCAGTAATTCCCTTGTAATGCCTTGCCAATGGGGTTTGATTGCTTAATTATTTTACATGCCACCCATTAATTAGATGAATCTAGTCTATACATGCTATAGCACTGTTTGTAATGGAATCTGCAAATTCCTGAATATTTTAGCTCATGATTAAGGATAAGTTCTTCTTAAATGTTAATTGTACATGTAGAAAGTTTGAGATAGAGGTAGACAGGTGACCAAAATTGCCTTGTGGGCGGTGGCTGCTGGGAATAATTAACTAAACGTTAGCATTTCTAAATCACCTTTTCTCTTGGGTAGAAGTGAGTTAAAGCCAAGTCTTGCCAATTCATACAGAATCTAACTTTGCTTTGGGGTGTGGTGAGTCTGTGCATTTGCAGTTTCCCACAGGAGAGTAATAAACGGCCCCTCCTTCATCTGAGTTAAGTTTGAAATAATAATAAATGGATTGGGCAACTTCCTCACGCTCAGGCAGGTGAGAACACTCATTAGTTGAGTCTGAGTTTGGATTCTGCCATGGGAAGTTTTCTCAACCTAGCTGCATATTAAAGACTTCATAGTAGCTACTACTACCCATACTTGGTACATCCAGGGAGAATGTACCTGTTGTGCTGCTCATTGTGTTTGGTATGTTCTCTGGGTGGGATTTTCAAAAGTGCCTAAGAGAGTTAGGTGCCTAAGTCCCAGTGAATATCAATAGGATTTAGGCTCTCAGGAGTCCCCAACATATTTAAAAAATTTCTGGCCAGTTTTCATGTAAAATCCTACTGAATCAAAATGTCAGCAATTTACACCCACTCAACCCTTGCTTGGCCCCGATTGACATGACTGCACAGTGTGCAGAGCAGTGGAGAAAGATGCCCGATATATTATTTATTAATATTATCAGACACTTGTTTGTGAAATTTTAAGAATTATCAGTACAGAGTTGCTGCCTACCTGCGGCAGGATGTCTCCATGCTATTCACCATCACAAACTAGGGTGGCTGACCAACAAATTAGAGTGACAGAAAGTCTGTGTAGCTGAGAAACCTTCCTGTTAATTTTTGCATGATATTCATGAACAGTGAAAATAAGCGAAGAATGGACAATGCACATGAGGACATTCAGAGTCGGATGGCCCTGTGATGTCTGCTTCCTATGTCTACCAGCAAGACAAACAAGGCAGGTGAGGTAATATCTTTTATTGGACCAACTTCTGAGATGGTGAGTCCTCTGGGGGTGATGTAGGTTTTGTTTCTTGTATTTCCTCAGGAAGTAGAAGTTGCTGTTAAGTTTTGCTTCCTTTTCCTTCATGTTGTAGAGTTTCCATTTCAGATGGCAACATTTGATATCTTCCATAATTGTTTGTAGTGTTGTAGCCGTGTGGACCAGAGGATATTAGAAAGGCAAGGTCAGATGACAACTTGTGCAGCGGGGACCAACATGGCTATAAAAACACTGCATTCACCAGTGAGAGTAACATTCAGGGCCACCCAGAGGATTCAGGGGGCCTTGGACAAAGCAATTTCAGGGGCCCCTTCCATAAAAAAAAGTTGCAATACTATAGCATAGTATATTCTCGTGGGGGCCCCGGCCCATTTGCTCCCCCCCCCCCCCCCGGGTGGCCCTGGTAACATTGGAACAGGAAAATAGGGCCACGCAGAATGGAGCCAAGGTGAATGGCTTATTTATTGGCCCTGTGATCATTTTTAATTAAGATGAATACATCCACCATTAAAGAGTGTATCAAGCCCCCCTTTCTCTTGGCTTGCTGCCTAATTAGGAACATGTATTTCTGAATATCACCCACATCAGTGAGTTTTGGTATTGCTGTTATGTAAACACCTACATTGAAGTGACTACACAGATCCCAGTGATTAATGAACTCATTAGATACCAGAGAGCTCCAGAACTGGCTGTATTTGCAATATTCATTTTAGTTAGAAAATGTTAATGCGGGGAAAACCCATGATAATGTAACAGACTTGTGGACCTATGGCAGCTTATCTTGCTAGTGAAATCCACTCATGAATGTCACTAAAGAGCCCTGAGGGGAAATTGCTCACATCTGTGCTAAACAAATAACTGACTGTCTGAGAAAACTGGCATGTGTCTCTTTGGTGCTGCTAAGCACTGGAATAAATTGCTCAGGGAGGTTGTGGAATCTCCATCAGTGGAGGTTTTTAAGAGCAGGGATGGGCTAGAAAATATTTAGTCCTGCCATGAGTGCAGGGATTGGACAAGATAACATCTTGAGGTCCCTTCCAGTGCTATGATTCTATTCATACTCCACTTTTGGAACTACAGCAGACAGGATCTGCTTGGACCTTGAGGACTGGGAATCAACAATACAGATTCTGTCTGCAAACAGATGTGATCTCTGCCCATTTATGGGAGGACACTAGTACAGTGTATGATTTCCAGGAGTCCCCAACATATTTCACAGAATGCTACGTAATATTGGTAATGTTGCACTGCACAGTGGTGTATAGAATTGTTGGGGCTGTGTGTGTGTGTGTGTGTGTGTGAGAGAGAGAGAGAGAGAGAGAGAGAATTAATTCTGCAATTTAAGAGCAAAGACTGAATGGATTATTAATCCTTTTTGTAATTGTAATATGGGGAGGAATTTCGAAATGTCAGCAAAAGACATAATTTACCATCAAGGCTTATCCTTCTGACCTGATATATGGCATCATTTAAATCCACCAAAGCTACCTAGGGGTCATTCTCTGTTCTCCCTTCCCTTTTTAAACTGTTTTTATGCACTTAGTTCCATTATTTTTTGTGGCATTTGTTCTTCAGTCCAGCCTTTCTTTATTTAACAAAATTCTGCCTAAATATCTATCTATCTATCTCAATCACTGAGGTATCTCAGCTAATAGTTTGTTTTCCCCTTATGCATTAACATGTGACATCTTCTTTTTAAAGGTTTCAGAGTAGCAGCCATGTTAGTCTGTATCCGCAAAAAGAAGAACAGGAGTACTTGTGGCACCTTAGAGACTAACAAATTTATTAGAGCATAAGCTTTCGTGGACTATGTGTGTATATATATCTCCTCAATATATGTTCCATTCTATTTGCATCCGAAGAAGTGGGCTGTAGTCCACGAAAGCTTATGCTCTAATAAATTTGTTAGTCTCTAAGGTGCCACAAGTACTCCTGTTCTTCTTTTTAAACTGGCTATCTGAAAAGTAATTTAAAAAAATCTATTTGCCTGAGTTTCCCCTTCTGGAAAATAAGGATTATAATGTTTACTTACCTCAGAAGGCTGTGGTGAGGCTTAATCCATTAATATTTGCAAGGTGCTTTGAGATCCTTGCATGGCAAATTATTGTAGAAGTACAGAATATTATTATTATAAAGATATTTTTACTGATAACACAGCAGTTACTACACATTAAATCTGTTGAGAACAGTAATAACTACAGCTAATTCACCTTGCCTCTACCTCACTGTTTGCTGATAACTGTGTATTTAACATGAGTTACCACTGCACGTACAAACCTCAAGATCTTGCTTTGATGTTGCCAACCATAGGAGAGACGGATCAGCCTCAAACAAATCCAGATTCGTGTTCCAAAGTGTATTCCGTTTAGTTATATATTAACAGCCACAGTAGTTGTACATTTACATATTCAGTCACCTTCTGGATTTTAAGTTAATATGAAAACTGAGGGGGTTATCTGCTGTGAATTTCGATACAAACAAATACATTTATTTTTATTGAAATCTTTTTATCAAAAATTTTGATTTTTCACCAAAATATTAAACCGAAAAAACCAAACCAAACCAAATGATTTTGAAGTGCTTCATGGGAGCGTAATTCAATTGCTTCATGTCCTCATTGTCATCTATGGGCAGGGTTCTCTGGCCAGATTACATCTTTTGTGATGCACCATCATCTTCTCTCTTGCTGAGCCACTACAGTGCATCATGGGAGTCCCTGACTATGGGGCTTTATGAGAAAAATCTTTTTGGTTTGGGGGTGTTTTTTTAAAAAAAAAAAGTTAAAAATTTCCATGGAAAACATTTTTTTGTGAAAAATTCTGTTGAGTCAAAAACTCAATTTTCCATTGTAAAAGAACTTTGATTGAAAATAGTTGACCACCCCTAGTATTAAAGTGGCCTGATTTATGCACAATAATTCCTCACGTATCCTATTAATTGCTGATTTTCAACACCTCTGCTAATACATCTCAGCAATTTCTTTCCCCCTTTCAGTCTGATAAAGGCAAAGGAATCTTTCTTGCTTGCTTTCTTTTACTAGCATTTGCTTCATTTTGGTCTCCAAACCAGTTCTTTTTGCTTTCCAATATTTCATTTCTTTACCCTGCAGATTTGTCTTTTGTGTTGTGCTCTGTCAAAGAGATATAATAAGTGTCAGTATACTGCACTGAACGATGGACCCAGAGTTTAAAATAACCTCAAAAAAGTCACTGCACATATCAGATAATGAAGAGCTTGTCTGGGCAGCTGGACTCTCCAGAGTTAGATTAATATTCCATAGGTCTGTTTATTTTTACCAACATGTGTATTCCTAAAAGTCAATGCACATTTTATAACTGTCACTGCACATTTGTGTATCACTGTCACTGCACATTTCTTAAGCCTCATCTGCGCCACATGTCTGAGAGTTCCAATCCCACCTGTCCTCAAACCCTTGGCAATGCTGATATTACAGTGCTCTTTTCGGTGTATGTGCACTTTAGAATTGCCATACTTCATACAGAGCTGCCATAATTCACACCCAACTGAAGCTTCTTCTACTCATCTCAGCTAGCTCTTTAGCTGAGACCTTTCAGAAACAGTAGATGTCCTGGCCAAAATACTTCACCTCAATAAGGGCCTGAGCGAAGGCACATTGAAAGTCATTGGGAGTTAGGTGCCTAACTCATGTAGGTGCTTTTGAAAATCCCACTAGGTACCTATCTGCATTATGGCAAATTGCCGGCACTACTAAGATGGGTCTCGCGCTTTTTCTTCTGGGGGTGTGTGGTTCAGGGCACCATTTCTTGCCCCTGAATTGGAATATTAACTGCCCCACTAGTGTCCTAGAGGAGGGGAGTGGAGAGGGAGGGACCCGGGCCCACCCTCTACTCCGGGTCCCAGCCCAGGGGCCCTAGGGACAGGGCCGGCTTTAGCAAGAGCAGGGCTGATTCCTGGGGGCGGGGCTTGTGGCAAGCCCCGCCCCCAGGAATCGGGATGCGCTCCAGCTGGAGCTCCGGCCGGGGAGCCGGGCCAGTCTGGAGCCGAGCCGCGGGAGCCGGGCCAGGCCGGAGCCGAGCCGCGGGAGCCGGGCCAGGCCGGAGCCGAGCCGCGGGAGCCGGGCCAGGCCGGAGCCGAGCCGGGCCGAGCCGCGGGGGCCGGGCCAGGCCGAGCCGCGGGGGCCGGGCCCAAGATGGACTCGAGCCGAGGGGGCTGGGCTGGGCCGGACCCAAGCCGAGCCGCGGGGGCCAGGGGTGCTCAGCTGGGGCCGGGCCGGCGCACTCGGCTGGAACCAGAGCCGGAGTGAGCTGCTCGGCTGGGGCTGGACTGGGCCATGCCGCGCCTCCCCGGAGCCCTTCTCGCACCCCCTGCCACCCCAGCTTACCTGGTGCTGCCTGCCTACCTGCTCACCCCTGCTTCTTTTCAGACTTCCCACGAACCGCTGATTCGCGGGAAGCAGGGGAGGGGGAGGAGCAGGGTGTTGAGCGTTCAGGGGAAGGGAGGAGGGGGAAGGGAGGCGGGGGCGGGGTGGAGAGCTGCGGCGCGGGGCCCGATTCAGCCGAATTGGCTGAACTGGCCTAAAGCCGGCCCTGCCTAGGGATAGTGATATACCACTTGACCTAGCGGTTCCTTCCCCTGGGCTACTTCCCTTTCCTGCCCTTCAGCTTGTGGGGGGGCTTCCTGCCCTCCCTCTGCACAAGCCAGGTGCCCCTTTACTTAGGGTCTCGGTCTTCTTAGCCCACCGCAGCACTTCTCCAAACTTTCCTCTGCTTCCCTCCAAACTGCTCTCTCAACACCAATCCACTCTGTTTCTACTCCTTCAAACTGTTGTCTGCTCCAAAACCAATCCTTTCTGCTCCAACTCCTTCCCCTGTCTGATTGAAGCAGGGTTTTTTTATCAGGTGACTGACTTCAGGGGCTCTAACTGGCTTCAGGTGCTCTAATTAATCTATAGCAAACTTTCTTCCCTCTACAGGGAATAAGGCTCCCTTCTAACCCTCTCCTGCTGCCCTCTGGCCATGCTGTATCACAGCATCTTTAGGTGTCTAAATGCCTTTGTAAACCTGGCCCTAACTCATTTTTGAAAATGGAGTTTAGGCTCCTAAACCACATAGGTGCTTTTGAAAATTTTACCCCAAAGCTATGTATGAGTGTCTTAGAGCTGCTCCTTTTGTCTTCACAATCACACAGCTCCTTTAATATAAGAATATAAGAAAGGCCATACTGGGTCAGACCAAAGGTCTGTCTACCCCAGTATCCTGTCTTCCGACAGTGGCCAATGCCAGGTGCCCCAGAGGGAATGAACAGAACAAGTGATCATCAAGTGATCCATCCCCCTCTTGCCCATTCCCAGCCTCTGGCAAAGAGGCTAGGGACACTTCAGAGCATGGTTTTGCATCCCTGCCCATCCTGGCTAATAGCCATCGAGGGACCTATCCTCCATGAACTTATCTAGCTCTTTTTTGAACCCTGTTATAGTCTTGGCCTTCACAACATCCTTTGGCCAAGAGTTCCACAGGTTGACTATGCCTTGTGTGAAGAAATACTTCCTTTTGTTTGTTTTAAACCGGCTGACTATTAATTTCATATGATGACCTGTAGTTCTTGTGTTAAGAGAAGGATAAATAACACTTCCTTATTTACTTTCTCCACACCAGTCAGGATTTTATACACATCTATCATATGCCCACTTAGTCATCTCTTTTTCAAGCTGAAAAGTCCAGTCTTATTAATCTCTCCTCATAATCCAAAAGTATTTCCTTTATCATTACTTGGCAGAGCACTTTGAGAGAGCTTGCACATGAAAAGCACTACATAATATAAACCCAATTTCCATTCTCTGTGATTACATTCATAATTTCCCCAAGAACTCTGTTTTATTTCAAAAACTTGTCAAATTTGTAAAGCACAGTAAATCCATGCTGACTGTCTCTAATGAGGCCCTAGCAGCCCAGGTGACCTCTCAATTTATCCCTGATGAATTTTTCTTATATCTTCCACACAGTTGAAAATCTTATCACCATGTTTACACACATTGTTTTTTTCACAGCCTGGGAACTCTCTATTTCATCTCTGTCTCCTGTTTTTGGTTCTAATGCATCCTTCTTGAACTTTTGATTACATTTCTGACTTCCTTGTTAATCCACATTTGTTTTCTCTCCTCGTGGCACACCTTACCCATGGGATACACTCACTTATCTTTGAACACTTTCTATTTCCACTCTGTCTTCTTTCTTTCCATTGCATTGTCTCATTTGATTTCATTCAAAACTGTCTGGTTTACATCCTCTTGAAATTCAGTGTCTTTATTTGTTCCCTAGATGCTGTCACTGTTAGTCATAGCTCAAGGATAACTACAGTAATTTAAACATGGTCCTTATTGTTCAGAAATTCTCTGTCTTCAACTATGTCCCCTGTGTTACTCAGAACAAACCCTGAAATTTTGGAATGGCTGTTGAACTTGCTTCAAAAAGTAAACAATTTGGGAACCTATCTCAGACTTTATAAATAAATAAATAAAATGTTAAATTTGTTGTAGTTCGGTAGCACCTGGGAACCCCAGTAATAGACCAGGATCCCGTTGTGCTAGCTGCTGCACAAACATAGAACAAAAAGTCAGTCCCTGCCCCCAAAAGAACTCACTATCTACTCAAGACTCATCTTCTGACAATAAAGCCCTCAAAAACTGGACATGGCCTATCCCAAAGCCCTGTATGGGAACACCCTGAACTTGCATGAAGTCTCGACTGGAATCAAAATCCAACCTTTATGACAGGCATCAGAGGGGTAGCCGTGTTAGTCTGGATCTGGAAAAAACAACAGAGAGTCCTGTGGCACCTTTAAGACTAACAGATGTATTGGAGCATAAGCTTTCGTGGGTGAATGCCCACTTCAAAGCTTATGCTCCAATACATCTGTTAGTCTTAAAGGTGCCACAGGACTCTCTGTTCCTTTATGACAGGTTCTTCCTCTGTGGTGCCAAAATCTGAGATCTGCACTTTCCTGAGTTTGGATGGTTTCGATCTGGATCAGAAATTTGCAGCTAGAGCTCATCCATACCTAACCCAACATCCAGAGAAAACTCTTCTTGGAAAGATCAAAGATGAGATTTTGTCAACAGATGCATAGGTAGGGCTCTCAGTGAAAGCAGTGAGGGACACACGGACACACAGGGATCAAAGTGTGACTTTAAGTGAGGGGAAGGATTAAATAAGCAAAGTTAAGTTGCCCACCTAGTTAGCTATATATTTTTTTCAGTCTGTACACAAGGATAAACACAGGGTTATTAATGAAACAACAGAGTGTTCACTTGCACAAAAAGGAATCCTAGTTCTAGCTCCACCACTGATATCTCCTTTTAACTTACTCAGTGGCACGTGTGTTTTTTATTAAAGAATAGGGCAAGGCACAAATTGACCCTAAAGCTGCTATAGGAGAATAATGCCAGTGTAAGGGGATGAGCAAGTAGTTTAGTGCTGTCACAGCAGCTCCTGCAAACCATCCTTCCTTTCTGTTAGGGTTGGGGGCATGGTGAAAGGGAAGATGCATAGCTCTAAGTCCTTATCTACACACAAGCTTGTGCCATTTTAGTGAAACAGGTGCAAACCCTTGAGTAGACTCTCTTATTTTAGGTTAAAAGTGGTTTATTTTTGTTCAGCTTAACCCTGTCAACTGACTGAGCAAAACCAAAATAAGCCACTCTTCAGCTGCAGTCAGAACATGCACATGGGGGTTTGCACTGGTTTAACTAAACTGGTTTAAATTCAGACCCTTAGGCCTGGTCTACGAGTTTAGGTTGAATTTACCAGCGTTAAATCGAATTAAGCCTGGACACGTCCACACGACGAAGCCCTTTTTTTTGACTTAAAGGGCCCTTTAAACTGGTTTCTTTACTCCACCTCTGACGAGGGGATTAGTGCTGAAATCAGCCTTTCCGGGTCAGATTTGGGGTAGTGTGGACGGAATTCGACGGTACTGGCCTCCGGGAGCTATCCCAGAGTGCTTCATTGTGACCGCTCTGGACAGCACTCTCAACTCAGATGCACTGACCAGGTAAACAGGAAAAGCTCCACGAACTTTTGAATTTCATTTCGTGTTTGCCCAGCATGGAGCGCACAGGTGACCACGCAGAGCTCATCAGTACAGGTAACCATGATGGAGTCCCAGGATCACAAAAGAGCTCCAGCATGGACCGAACGGGAGGTACGGGATCTGCTTGCCATATGGGGAGACGAATCAGTGCTACCTGAACTCCGTTGCAGTAAATGAAATGGCAAAATATTAGAAAAAGTCTCAAAGGCCATGAAGGACAGAGGCCATAACAGGGACGCACAGCAGTGCCGCATGAAAATTAAGGAGCTAAGGCAAGCCTACCACAAAGCCAGAGAGGCAAACAGAAGGTCCGGGGCAGCGCCGCAGACATGCTGCTTCTACACGGAGCTGCATGCCATGCTAGGGGGTGCAGCCACCACTTCCCCAACCATGTGCTTTGACTCCATCAATGGAGAAGCATGCAACAGTGAAGCGGGTTCGGGGTATGAGGAAGATGATGATGAAGACAATGAAGATAGCTCAGAGCAAGGAAGCGGAGAAACCGGTTTCCCCAACAGCCAGGACATGTTTATCACCATGGACCTGGAATCAGTAACCCCCGAACTCACCTAAGGCATGCTCCCAGACCCTGAGGGTGCACAAGGGATCTCTGGTGAGTGTACCTTTGTAAATATTACACATGGTTTAAAAGCAAGCATATTTAATGATTAATGATTAATTTGCCCTGGCAATCGTGGCCAGTACAGCTACTGGAAAAGTCTGTTAACGTGTATGGGGATGG
The DNA here is from genome assembly GCF_027887155.1 of Malaclemys terrapin pileata. Classification (NCBI taxonomy): domain Eukaryota; kingdom Metazoa; phylum Chordata; order Testudines; family Emydidae; genus Malaclemys; species Malaclemys terrapin. The sequence continues at coordinate 169,815,577 of NC_071507.1, forward strand.
AGCGGAAATCCTCCAGGGACATCTCCAGAAAACTCTCCTTGATGTACTCCCAAAGCCTTTGCAAAAGGTTTCTGGGGAGGGCTGCCTTATCCCGTCCACCATGGTAGGACACTTTACCACGCCGGGCCAGTAGCACGTAGTCTGGAATCATTGCATAACAAAGCATGGCAGCGTATGGTCCCGGTGTTTGCTGGCATGCAGACAACATCCATTCCTTATCTCTCTTTGTTATCCTCAGGAGAGTGATATCATTCACGGTCGCCTGGTTGAAATGGGGTGATTTTATTAAGGGGACATTCAGAGGTGCCCGTTCCTACTCGGCTGAACAGAAATATTCCCTGCTGTTAGCCACGGGGTGGGGGGAGGGGCGAAGTGATCATCCCAGAGAATTGGGTGTGTGGGGGGGATGGGGGTTAGTTGGGTTTGTGCTGCATGTTAACCCGGAAACCGTAGCCCCTCCTTTTACATTGCAAACCCATTTTAAATGGCCAACCCAATGGGTGCTTGGTATGGAAAATGGGGGCGCTGCTGTTTGAAACCATTCCCACATGTTATGAAGATTAAAAAAGCCAAAAGACTGTGGCTTACCATGGCTGCCTGCAAGCCGAATTCTGTTGCCTGGTACTGCGAGAGTGATCTCTCACACCAAACCAGCAGGACCTCAAGATAAGAGGAAAAATGCGACCTTGTAACAAAAGCACATGTGCTATGTAATATGAACAGCAAAATTTAATGTGAAAGAGTGTACCCATTGTTCTCTAAAATGTGTCTTTTTTAACCACCTCTCCCTTCTCCTCCACTAGCTGCAAATGTTTCTCCTTCGCAGAGGCTAGTGAAGATTAGAAGGAGAAAACAGCGGACTTGGGATGATATGTTCTCGGAGCTCCAGATGTTCTCCCACGCTGACAGAGCACAGCAGAATGCGTGGAGGCAGTCAATGTCAGAGTGCAAAAAAGCACAATATGAACGAGAGGAGAGGTGGCGGGATGAATCGCGGGCTGAACAGAGCCAGTGGCGGACTGAAGAGGATAGGTGGCGTCAGATTGCTGACAGAAGGCAAGAGTCGATGCTCTGGCTGCTGGAGCATCAAACTGATATGTTCCAGCGTACGGTTGAGCTGCAGGAAAGGCAGCAGGAGCAGAGACCGCCGCTACAGCCCTTGTGTAACCAACAGCCCTCCTCCCCAAGTTCCATAGCCTCCTCACCCAGATGCCTAAGAACGCGATGGGGGGGCCTCCGGATGATTGCCCAAGTATCAGAAGGCTGGCCTTCAATAAGAGTTAAAGTTTTAAAGTTTTAAACTGCAGTGTGTCCTTGTCCTTCACTCCTCCCCCACCCCTCCCAGGCTAGCTTGGCAGTTATCCCCCTAGTTGTGTGATGAATTAATAAAGAATGCATGAATGTGAAGTAACAATGACCTTATTGCCTCTGCAAGTGATGCTCAAAGGGGAGAGGGGAGGGTGGTTAGCTTACAGGGAAGTAGAGTGAACTGGGGGGGGCATGTTCATCAAGGAGAAACAAACAGAAGTTTCACACCGTAGCCTGGCCAGTCACAAAACTGGTTTTCAAAGCTTCTCTGGTGCGCACCGCGCCCTGCTGTACTCTTCTAACCGCCCTGGTCTCTGGCTGTGCGTAATCAGCAGCCAGGCGATTTCCCTCAACCTCCCACCCTGCCATAAATGTCTCCCCCTTACTCAAACAGATATTGTGGAGCGCACAGCAAGCAGCAATAACAATTGGAATATTGGTTTCGCTGAGGTCTATCCAAGTCAGTAAACTATGCCAGCACGCTTTTAAATGTCCAAATGCACATTCTACCACCATTCTGCACTTGCTCAGCCCATAGTTGAACAGGTCCTGACTACTGTCCAGGTTGCCTGTGTACGGCTTCATGAGCCATGGCATTAAGGGGTAGGCTGGGTCCCCAAGGATAACTATAGGCATTTCAACATCCCCAACGGTTATTTTCTGGTCCGGGAAGAAAGTCCCTTCCTCCAGCTTTTGAAACAGACCAGAGTTCCTGAAGACGCGAGCATCATGTACCTTTCCCGATCATCCCACATTGATGTTAGTGAAATGTCCCTTGTGATCCACCAGGGCTTGCAGCAGCATTGAAAAGTACCCTTTTTGGTTTATGTTAGGGTGACCAGATCACTGACAGGAAATATTGGGACACGGGGGAGGTGGGGGGGGGGGGGGCAAAAAAAAACCCATGGGGGGAAAAAAAAAGCCAGTTTTGCAGGTGCCGGGGGAATTAGCAGGCCCTGGCCACGCCGCGGCCCCACCCCCCTTCAGGGCCCCGGGCACATGCGGCACGTCCCACCGCCCCACGAGGAAAGAGCCGCTGGAGCTAGAGGCGCGGGGCTCCGGACCCCGGCAGTGGTGGGGGAGAGCGGCTCAGGGCCGTGCGAGTGGCCATGTAAAGTTTATCGGCTGGGGAGGGGACCCCGGCCGGCTCCTCACCCTGCCCCGTAGGGGGGTAGCATCCCCACCCCGCGCCAGCATGTTTCGCCGGCCGCCGCAGGCCAGGTAAGGAGCCGAGTCCCCTCCTTCCCCCTCGTCCTGGCTCCTCAGCTGAGCGGCATTCCAACTCCCTTCAGGCTTGCAGCTGGAATGCCGGCACAAGCCTGGAGGGAGGGGGTGGTGGCCAGCTTCCAGTTCCTGGAGCTGGTGTGTAGGGGCACCGGGCGGGCAAGGGGGGCTGGCAAGGGGGCTGCTCCCCCAGGAGGGCAACGGGGGGGGCTCAGCTGAGGAGCCAGGATGAGGGGGGAGGGGTGCATGCTACCCCCCTACAGGGCCGAGGAGCCTGCCGGGGTCCACCCCGAGCCGATAAACTTTACATGGCCACTCGTGCGGCCCCAAGCCGCTCTCCCCTGCCGGGGTCCAGAGCCCCCCGGTCGCCCTCTTGGGGGAGCAGCCCCCTTGCCAGCCCCCCTACCTGCCTGGTGTCCCTACTCACCAGCTCCAGGAACTGGAAGCCGGCCACCACCCCCTCCCTCCAGGCTTGTGCCGGCATTCCAGCTGCAAGCCTGGGAGGGAGGAGGAATGCCATGTGCTTAGGTAAGAGGTGGGGCCAGGTGGGGATTTGGGGAGGGAGCCAATGGGGAAGGAGGGGGTGGAGTCAGGGGCGGTGGGGGCGAGAGCCCTCCAGGGAGGGCAAAATTGCTTGTTTGTCCAGTATCCCGACCGCACATCGGTCAGGACGCGGGACAAACAAGCAAATATCAGGACAGTCCCGATAAAATCGGGACGTCTGGTCACCCTAGTTTATGTACTCGGTGGCTTGGTGCTCCCGTGACAAGATAGGCATATGGGTTCCGTCTGTCGTCCCACCACAGTTAGGGAATCCCATTGCAGCAAAGCCATCCACTATGACCTGCATGTTTCCCAGAGTCACTACCCTTGACATCAGCAGGTCTTTGATTGCGTTGGCTACTTGGATCACAGCAGCCCCCACCGTAGATTTGCCCACTCCAAATTGATTCCCGACTGACCGGTAGCTGTCTGGCGTTGCAAGCTTCCATAGGGCTATCGCCACTCGCTTCTCAACTGTGAGGGCTGCTCTCATCCTGGTATTCTGGCACTTCAGGGCAGGGGAAAGCAAGTCACAAAGTTCCATGAAAGTACCCTTATGCATGCGAAAGTTTCGCGGCCACTGGGAATCGTCCCACACCTGCAACACGATGCGGTCCCACCAGTCTGTGCTTGTTTCCTGGGCCCAGAATCGGCATTCCACAGCATGAACCTGCCCCAGTAACACCATGATTTGCACATTGCTGGGGCCCGTACTTTGTGAGAGGTCTATGTCCATGTCAATTTCTTCATCACTCTCGTCGCCGCGCTGCAATCGCCTCCTCGCCTGGTTTTGCTTTGGCATGTTCTGGCTCTGCATATACTCCAGGACAATGCGCGTGGTGTTCATAGTGCTCATAATTGCCGCGGTGATCTGAGCGGGCTCCATGATCCCAGTGCTATGGCGTCTGGCCTGAAAAAAGGCGCAAAACTATTGTCTGACGGAGGGAGGGAGGGGCGAGTGACGACATGGCTTACAGGGAATTAAAATCAACAAAGGTAACTGTGCATCAAGGAGAAACACAAACACATACACAAACACCTGTCACACAGAATGGCCCCCCCCAAAGTTTGAACTCAAAATCCTGGGTTTAGCAGGCCATTGATTTCACGGAGGGAGGGGGAAGCAAATGAATACAGAACAAATCTGGTCCATCTATTTTTTACATCTTAGGCTGGCAGCAGACGATGCAGCATGACTGATAGCCATCGGCATCTTCTGGGTGCTTGGCAGAAAATGCTGCATTATGTCTGCTAGCCATCATCGTCAAGACGGTGCAATAGGACTGCCGGCAGGACTGAGTCTCCAGGAGACAAAACATGTCTGCCCAGGCGCCTCTGACCGAACTCACTGAGGAGTACGATGATGACGGATACAAGTTGTAATACACCATCTACTCCAAAAGGCAATTAGCTGCTGCTGTGTAGCAATGCAGTACCATGTCTGCCGGCACCCAGATGACATATGGTGATGGTGAGCTGAGCTGAGCGGGCTCCATGCTTGCCATGGTATGTCGTCTGCACAGGTAACCCAGGAAAAAAGTCGTGAAATGATTGTCTGCCATTGTTCTCACGGGGGGTGGGAGGGGGGCTTACGACATGTACCCAGAATCCCCCCCGACAATGTTTTTGCCTCATCAGGCATTGGGATCTCAACCCAAAATTCCAATGGGCGGCGGAGACTGCGGGAACTGTGGGATAGCTACCCACAGTGCAACACTCTGGAAGTCGATGCTAACCTCAGTACTGTGGACGTGGTCCACCGACTTAATGCACTTAGAGCATTTTATGTGGGGACACACACATTCGACTGTATAAGAACGATTTCTATAAAACCGGCTTCTATAAATTCGATCTAATTTCGTAGTGTAGACATACCCTTAGTTAAATCGGTATAACTATGTGCATACAAACCCTAAGTGGGGCTTTTTTTATGCGGTGGGAGGGGACCATGCTTTTGCAGCTTGCTCCCCTGGATCCTGCCAGATCCCAGATTTATTAACCTTCTGGGTAGGCTACAAAGACTTTGTATAGCCTATTGAGTAGGAAGTAGATTCAGGATTGGGAAGATTATATTCATAGGATGGGCCATCCCTATAGGGTGTGAGGCCCGGGGCGGAAGTGTCGGATTCATCTCTTCCAGGACCGACTGTGCTGGCCAGTCGCACCGGCCTCCGGGGCCCCCCGCAGTGCAGGTCCCAGAGCCGTCACCCCGATTCGTCCTACTCAAGGGATGGCTCTGTTCACAGGCAGTTGGGTTGCACTATTTGCTGTATTTAAACCTATGGGATAGGTGTTTAGAGCATAGGATTTATGTTTTATATTTTATATGAAGAAAGAAAGAAAGAAAGAAAGAAAGAAAGAAAGAAAGAAAGAAAGAAAGAAAGAAAGAAAGAAAGATTGGCTAGATTGTCGGGCTCAACAGGTAGTGATCAATAGCTCGATGTCTAGTTGTCAGCCAATATCAAGCGGAGTACCCCTGGGGCCGGTTTTGTTCAACATCTTTATTAATTATATAGATGACAGGATGGATTGCACCCTCAGCAAGTTCGCAGATGACACTAAGCTGGGGGGAGAGGTAGATACACTGAAGGGTAGGGATAGGGTCCAGTGTGACCTAGACAAATTGGAGGATTGGGCCAAAAGAAACCTGATGAGGTTCAAAAGACAAGTGCAGAGTCCTGCACTTAGGACGAAAGAATCTCATGCACTGCTACAGGCTGGGGACTGACTGGCTAAGCAGCAGTTCTGTAGAAAAAGGACCTGGGGATTACAGTGGATGAGAAGCTGGATATGAGTCAGAAGTGTGCCCTTGTTGCCAAGAAGGCTAATGGTACATTGGGCTGCATTAGTAGGAGCATTGCCAGCAGATTGAGGGATGTGATTATTCTTGTCTATTCGGCACTGTTGAGGCCACATCTGGAATACTGCATCCAGTTTTGGGCCCTCCACTACAGAAAGGATGTGGACAAATTGGAGAGAGTCCAGCGGAGGGCAACGAAAATGATTAGGGGGCTGGGGCACATGACTTATGAGGAGAGGCTGAGGGAACTGGGCTTGTTTAGTCTGCAGAAGAGAAGGGGGGGGATTTGATAGCAGCCTGCAACTACCTGAAGGGGGGGTTGCAAATAGGATGGAGCTCGGTTGTTCTCAGTGGTGGCAGATGACAGAACAAGGAGCAATGGTCTCAAGTTGCTGTGGGAGAGGTCTAGGTTGGATATTAGGAAACACTATTTCACTAGGGAGGTGGTGGAATCTCCATCCTTAGAGGTTTTTAATGCCCACCTTGACAAAGTCCTGGCTGGGATGATTTAGTTGGTGTTGGTCCTGCTTTGAGAAGGGTGTTGGACTGGATGACCTCCTGAGGTCTCTTCCAACCCTAATATTCTATGATTCAAAGAAAGAAAGAAAAAGAAAAGGTTAAAATTCTATGGAAATGAATTAGAGTTCTATGGCAATTAATCTAAAAACCTATAGAATTCAATAGAGTTGATCCTGTTCCTTTATGTTTCTGTGAATTCCATAGGAGAAATACAATTCCCTATTAAACTCTATAGGACTTTTCTATAAGGCAAGCTGCCAGCTTCATAGCCAGGTTTTCCTATATATCATGCACTCATTGTGCACTATCCCAATTATTTTTGGGGATATAATAATGACAGTTCTTTGAATTGGCTTAGGCATGAGCAGCTTTGGCCTCTCCCAAGTAAGCCAAGAGTCTCACAACATGATGATACACTTGATGAGTGTGTCACACTACAGGGCAGCCTGAATTCTGACAGGCTGATTTTAGCGACTTATTATGGAAAAGACAATCCCCCAAATTACTTTTCTTCTTTGGAAATTATATTTAAAAATCTCAGAAATCACAAGTATCTTTCTGGTCTGAGAGAGCCAAATCCAGCGCTGGCGTAAGTGGATGAAATTCCTATTGATTTCAGTGAAATTTGCACCACTTCAGTGAAATTTGCAACTCTTTGCAATTATGAGACTCCAACAGCATTTGGCAGAGGTCAGGTGGAACCCTCTCCCAAAGCAGGGAAGAGAGAATTGGTGCCTGCTCACACTGCAGACACTATAGTGGAACCTCACCATGGGGGAATGGGAAGGGGTGTGGCAGGGATGATTTCCCCACTCTGATCCTAACTGGATTATAAGAAGAGTGCTGGGGAGATATACTTGATCTGAGAGCTTGAAAGGAGAGAGAACAAATGTTCCCTGGAGACAAATGGAGAGGACTAGGAAGACTTAAAAAGTCAGATGGAGTTGACCCCTCGTTGGCTAAGAAGCATTACTGCTTCATGGGAGAGCTGTTGACTGACAACCCCACCTTTCTGAGAACTGTTGGCTGAAGAAAAGTACCTTATTTTGCATTTGCAGGGGGACACACTGCATTATTGTTTCCCTCATGTTAAACTCTGGCAGTGAGACGTGCTGGCTTTGAATATGACTCTGAACACAAGAGGCCTTACTTTGCTGAAGAAGCTAGTTGCTGAGCAGGGATCAGTCCCCAATGAGTAAGAGAGGCAGGCTATTCATTTCCAACAAATTTATGAAAAACTATGATACATTGGACCTGATCCGCAATACCCCAGGACTCTTTCCCCCCTCCATGCTAACACTTGTGCAAGGCTTGTATTTTAGTACACCGGCGACACATTATTATTTTCACTGGCCAGTCATTCACTCTTACACTTCTGTGTTGCAACCTTCTTAAATGCTTTGGAATATATTTCAGCTTTAAAAGATTTTTGTGATTTATTATTTATTTAGCTCCCAAGGTGCCCAGGGCCTTTCCAGATACATAAAGTGACAGGCCCAAGCCCAGGGAACTTACTATCTAGACTAACTACAACCTAACAAGGGAGGGGATGTGGCAGGAAAAGGGCTAAAATAGTGAAAGTTCATGCACTACACTTCTGATTAGCTATGCAACTTGCAGCTCCTGGGCTCTTTGCTTGTTTTGTTTTCATATAGTTGAGAGAATGTGTAGAGCAGTGGTGGGCAACCTGCAGCCCGCGGACCGCACACAGCCTGTGAGGGTGACCTGCTGGAGGGCCACCAGACAGTTTGTTTACAGTTGCACGGCCACCCACAGCTCCCAGTTGCAGTGGTTTGCCATTCCCAGCCAATGGGAGCTGCAGGAAGTAGTGGCCAGCATGTCCCTGCGGCCCACGCTGCTTTCCTGGGAGCCGCCAGACTGTGCTTTTCCTCACTGTGGCATGCAGAGGAAATATTATTCAATTGTTACCAATTTTTCTTATTAAGATCTCAGTTGGGAAACAAGACTTATTTTCAATCACATACACCAAACAGGATCATGAACACTGTGTATGCATTACATGCCTGTGTCCAAATGGTTACAAGTTGGGTTACAAGTCTGCACCCAAAATTAAGGCCACGCATTTGCATGGGCAAGATTTTACATGCAAAACACTATAGGCCAGAGCCTCAATTGGTATAAATTAACAGAACTTTACTGAAGTTAATGGAACTTCTCTGTTATACACCAACTGAAGATCAGATCCTTGGTAGATATGTGCAAACTGGGGATTGTTATGTGTAAATACCTTTGTTCACACATAACACTGACTTATGTGCATGCATCAGGAGTTTTGTGCGTGGCACTCATGGACACTGACTTTTATACATTTGGGTGATGTTTAAGTTAAGTATATAATTGCACCATTGATTAGCTCTGTTATTGGACTCTGCTGCATGTGCTTTCATTTGCTATTTACTACCTAACATATTGTGGGCCAAGTTAATTGACTTCAGTGGGGTTTTGCCCATTTACACCTACGAAAACTTTGCCAAATATAGCTTAAAAATAAACAAGAAAAAAGACAAAAGGCAACAGCATCCCCAACACCAAAATGAGTTTCAATGATTTCAGACATCCCTATCCCCATCCAGGAGTTCAGCAAGAAAGGACATGAAAACTTGTAAAACTAGTTTGGATAATTTGAGAAGCCTTGGGTTGTTTTAGCGAGGAGTGTGATTAAGGGAGCTAAGAGCCCTGTGTGGATTTTGGGGAATGCTTCAAAAATCAATCACACCGTTTGAGAGCATCACCTGTAGCGAAAAGATGAGTATAGTAATTACTGACACTAAACCACTAAAACATCTGATTGTTTGTCACATAACTGTGATGACTGTAAATCAGTGCCGAACAGATCTTCCTCCACTAAGGAGGTAAATTGTAGAAACAAACGCAAGGATATTGACAGGGCTTAGCTGGTATTGCTCATTTCTTCCTGTTAACTTACTCTCTTTGGTTACTTTTTCACTGGAAACCTAGGTCATTGAAAGTCTAACCATTTCCCCTTCACTGTTCCAGAGTTATCTGTGAGCTTTAATTGCTCAGCTTATGCTGGCTTTGACAGTCCCATTTTGTGTTTACATTTCAAGCAAATTCATCCAGACAATGAATACACAACCTGAGGTACTATCATATGGTAAGTGTTGCATGTTATTTTCTTGTGAATGACATTTTCCAGAGAGACAAAAAATCCTCCTTCCCTGCCTTAACTCTAGACGAGTGGCAGGCAACCTGCAGCCCATGGGCCGCATGCAGCCCATCAGGGCAATCCGCTGGCAGGCCGCCAGACAGTTTGTTTACATTTGCACAGCCGCCTGCAGCTCCCAGTGGCCTCAATTTGCCTGATGGGCTGCATGCGGCCCGTGGGCTGCAGGTTGCCGGCCACTGGTCTAGAGTTAAGGCAGGGAAGGAGGATTTTTTGTCTCTCTGGAAAATGTGTGAACAAAGGTATTTACACATAACAATCCCCAGTTTGCACATATGTACTGAGGATCTGATCCTCAGTTGGTGTATAACAGAGAAGTTCCATTAACTTCAGTAAAGTTCTGTTAATTTATACCAATTGAGGCTCTGGCCAATAGTGTTTTGCATGTAAAATCTTGCCCAGGCAAATGTGTGGCCTTAATTTTGGGTGCAGACATGTAACCCAACTTGTAACCATTTGGACCCATGCATGTAATGCATACACAGTGTTCATGATTCTGTTTGGTGTATGTGATTGAAAATTAGTCTTGTTTCCCAACTGAGATCTTAATAAGAAAAATTGGTAAAATTGAATAATATTTCCTCTGCATGCCACAGTGGGGAAAAGCACAGTAGAGTGACCAAAGAGAAACAGAAATTGTGACTTTGCTCATCTGCCAGTGCTGTCTGAAAAGCACCACTGCCTAATTGTGTGTAGTGTAGAAGATGGTATGAATTAAGGGTAGGTGAACCTCTAGGAGGGTGAGCTTTTTCAAATCTATTTTTTGGGGCTGCAAAATTAGTTTGAAGTAGCCAAGCTTTTTAACCCTGTAATTTAAAAATGTATTCATTTTCTTTCAAGGATGAGCTTTAATGAAACTAAGAAGAAGGATGGTCCAGTGGTTGCAGCACTCGTCTAGGGCTTTGGGGACCTGCATCCAAGTCCATGTTGTGCCACAGACTTCTTGTATGACCTTGGGCAAGCCACTTAGACTCTGTGCCTCAGTTCCCATCTGTAAAATGGGAACAATAGCAATTCCCTACCTTAGGGGCAGAGAATGGTGGTTGTGAGGATAACTGTATTAAAGAATGTGCTCAGATACTAAAGTAAGGAGGGGAACATAAATGTACCTTATTGCACCATTTTTTAAACAAGAGAGAAACTGTATTAGGAGGCTTGTCTTTGCAGGGTTGTGTAAGTCACTTATGTGCTAGGGCATCTGTCAGTGGCAATTGCATGGAGCTACAAAGAATGCTTTGTGAAAAGCCCTTCAAGATATTATACACTCTGATGTTCAGTAGACACCAGTCTGTGTAAAGCTGCAGCAAAGGGTCTTGTTCTCAGCTGTAAAATCACCACAGGCTCTCTTTTCAACAGCTGTGCTTTGTAAGCTGTTCACAGATGAGCAGAAAGAAGAGCATCTCGATGAGTAATTTGTGAAATTTAAACGGACTGTTTATTCACACTGGGCAATTTGTGAACCCGAGCCTGCAAATCCTTATTTGTTGAGAGTAGTCCAGCTGACTTCACAGGTTTGCATGAGGAAGGCCTACTTAGGTGGAAAAGGACTGCAGGGTTGGGTTCTAATATAATAAAGATGTACTTAACTGCTTTGCTGGACTGGGACCTCTAGAAGTACAGTGACTGCTGTTTCAGCCCTGAGACTAGAATACGAGCTGCAGACTGCTAAGGCGGCTTGTCCTACCCATAAGTTAAAAGCATGAATTCCTGCCCCTGCCTAGCCTTTGCTTAGTACCTTGCACAAACACCAACTAATCAGGATTTGTGAGAGGGGTTGCATTTCAATGATCTCAAATTGCTTTCCGTTTTGTGCTAAAGACCTTAATCCTACTGGCTGCATAGCAGTGAACTCTAAGTTGTGTTCAAACACTTGTCAGTGAGACTACTTTTACATAAGTAGGTCTACACTTATGGTGGTGTGTACGACACTGCACACTGAGGCACTGCTTTGGTCAAGGCCGCCCAGAGGATTCAGGGGGCCTGGGGTCTTTGGAGGCAGGGGGCCCCTGCCACCAAATTGCCACCGAAAACCCGGCACTTTGGTGGCGGGTTCTGAGGCGGAAGGACCCCCACCGCGGATCTTCGGGGCACTTCGGCGGCGGGTCCCGGAGTGGAAGGACCCCCCGTGGCCGAATTGCCACCGAAGACCTGGAGCGGAAGAAGCTCTGGGGGCCTGGGCCCCGCGAGAGTTTTCTGGGGCCCCCGGAGTGAGCGAAGAACCCTGCTCCAGGGGCCCCGAAAAACTCTCGTGGGGGCCCCCGTGGGGCCCGCGGCCTAGGGCAAATTGCCCCACTTACCACCCCCCTGGGCAGCCCTGGCTTTGGTGAGTTGAACAGAGTGCCCTACATGTCTGAACCCTAGAGTATATATCCTACACGGCTCTCTATATGCCCAAACAGCGCCTCCCATGACTACATTGCTGTTTCTAGCAGTGTAGTGTCCTGCTGCTTCCCTGCTGCTGGAGTCTTTCCCTGCCTCACTGAAAGACTCCAGCTGCAGAGAAAGGCTCTGGTAGGGAGGAGGCAGCAGGGGAAGGTCCCGGCAGCTTCCTGCTGCCTCCCCTTGCACGAGCCTTTCACTGTTGTATGTAGCCACACATACACTACACCCTGTCACAAGCATAGGCCAGGTCTAAGAAGATTAGACTATAGAATCATAGACTCATGGGTCTGGAAGGGACCTCGAGAGGTCATCTAGTCTAGTCACTCATGGCAGAACTAAGTATTATCTAGACCATCCCTGACAGGTGTTTGTCTAATAGTTTGAAGGGCAAATGATGTTGAGACCCTAGGTTGAGTATGTATCAGTTTCAGCAAAAACTCACTTTACAAACCATTATTTCACTTCTTCCTACAAAACACACATTTATTAAATCTAGTTTGTCTCTCTGAATCCATTAAAACAAAATTATCTCAGTAAGATTCCTCAGATAGAGCTTTTTCTGATGGACCCAAACAGCCAACTGTTCTGGCCAGTAGTTGGGTGTGAGGGTAATGGCTGTAAAATATTGCCTGAGGCACATCATAGTTTTGGGATTGAACAAAACCAAATTTAGGTAATACTGAAAATTAGGGTTGCCAGATGTCCAGTTTTCAACTGAACACCCAGTCGAAAAAGGACCCTCCCCAGTCCTGTGAAAATGAGCGACCAAGAGAGGGCGCGGAAAGCACGCAACAGACAAGAGGGGGAAAGATGGAGTGAGTGAGAAGGGGCCTCAGAGAAGGGGTGGGGCAAAGGTGTTTGGTTTTGTTCGGTCAGAAAGTTGGCAACCTGAATTAGTTTGAAAAAGTTTTGTTTGCTTTTAAAAATAAATGTTATGCCACTTGAACCATGTTACGCCACTCAAACCATTGCCCTAAAATGGGAATGCTAAAATTATTATGAGAAAGATTAGCTTTGTAGATATCAGACTTACTGATACCAGAACCCACTAGCCATTTTATGAGAGAGATCTTGTTAAGAGATTTCCTGCCTGGTTCTTTAGGCAGGGATTGGGATATGTTTCAGAGAATCATCTGCACCTTTGAATGTTTATTCAAACCAAAGCTTTGCTCACCACCACAAGAAGCAGCTGTCCCAGCGCAATTAAACATGTAACAAGGAGTCGGAGTTTTAAAAAAAACTATAGTAACAGTAATATAAACAGAAAGCAAAATAAAACTACAAACTACCAAGAATGAATTACAAACTTTCAATCATGTATTTTTTTTATTTGTATGCAAATGAAATAAAATACAGATTTGTTTTTTTATAAGAATATAAACGTAGGAACCTAGGAAATTCCATACTAGGTCAGACCAGTACCCAGGACCAGATGCTCCAGACAAAGGTGCATGAAACCCCATAACAGACAATGATGGAATAACCATCAGTTAGTGGTTGATTTATGCCCTGAAGCATGAGGATTTATATCCCTTTAAAAATTGTATATATATAAAATATAGAACAATCTGCACACTTATTACATAGATTCCTGTACATGGCTATGTACAATATACTGAAGGGATCATAGTCTACACCTGATGTCTTAATTGTAAACACCAGGCTCTAGCCATAAAAAGCAGACTTTGTACCTTTTTTCCTGTTAAATTAAAACTATGGACATTGTCCCTTTTCACAGTGGTAATATTAGCTTTAAAAAACTGGTTATGAAGAGCACTGGACCATTACAATTAAGCTGTGCAATAGGGTTGCATCCAATGTGGCTGTCTTGGTTTGCATGGTTCCACTCAAACAAAACTAGTGGTTTAATTTGTGACCTTCTCCCCACAATCCTAGTTTTATGTTTGCATGAAAATAAAGGGTAAGACCTGGCCCCACTGAAGACAATGGCAAAACTACAATTGACTTCAGTGGGGCTGGGATTTCACCCAAAAGCGCTAAACAAAACTTGAGCAACCCCTTACAAAACACACCAGTTTCATAATGAAATAGATGAGTTTCCCAGTGCATCCCTTCCTTATTTTAAAGGGTTTTGTTGAAGGATAAGGAGAGTCAATGGCCAACAGTAGCCATTGGGTTCCCTATCATCATGGGGCAGGTCAGCACCAGAATGAGGCAAAAGGCTTTATAAGTAACAGCAGCAATAGAACCTGAGCAGAATCTGCTAATCCCCACTGTTCAGGATAAGCGTGGTAAGATGTCCACTCCCAAGAAATGTGGGATAAAGGGACTGTCAGCTGTCCTCTTTCCTGGTAAGGTGGAAAAGGGTAGATCACTGATCTGCCCAGAAGACACTTAGAGGTAAGAGGAATTCATAGCTTATTAGGTGTAAGGAAAGGTGTTGGGCAAATCTTTTCTGAGATTCATGGTACCTTGGAGAGTTTGGTTCTCACATGCAAAGTTGAACAAAGCCAGGTGTATTTGTTCTGGTGTTGGTGTGAAAGATCAGCACAGCTTCAGTAAGCAGCTCATAAAGGCCAAAGGTGGGATTTTCAAAAATGCTCAGTGTTGGCATAACTGATCCCACTGACATCTATGGTAAAACTCCCAGTGACTTCAATAGGGACAGAATCAACTGATTCTCTGTGCTTTTGAGAATCCCACCTAAGTCCTTTAGATATCTCTTTCTATTATTTAAAGTCCGTGGCCAGTTTATCTCACTACCATCTCTGATACAGACCCAATGGAAACTTGAAAGTAAAACCAGATACCTTTGTAAAAACCCAGTCCCCCCTTCCATTGAGTTGGTGCATTGGTTTGTAGCTGTGGGATTTCTCATGCGTTCTGAGCTGCCTACAGTGGTTCATTCATATTTTCAAGAAAAAGTATTCAACAGCTTTTGACAAAACATATAAATAATTCCATGTACAGTAATTTGCAAACTGAGCATAAGACTACAGTGGGTCACATTGCTGATTTATCAATCTTTACAGTCTCCCTTTAAACAACTGCACATCAGTGGATAACTCTTACCGTATTAGCATTGATGGTGTAGTCTATGGTGAATCAAAACGGAAATTTAGATTATTTGTTTTGAAGGTGCTAATCTCTAAGTATACAGTAGCTCACTGGTGCCCCTTGGTCCTTCCTATTCTCTGCCTGTGGCACATAATAGTCTATTCTCCTGTGAGCTGTAATATTTTTGTCAAATTTTGGTTTTTGGGTTTGGTGTATGGGTGCTGGGTGGTGTTGGTGGTTTGTAATAAAAAAGTGGTCAGAGTTGATGATCTGGTAGTCTCTTCTGACCTTAAACTCTATGTCTCACTAATAAAAACATTTCAGTTTTCCCTGTGTAGAGCAGCTTCAATAAATACTTTATTTGGAAATGTTATTATATATATATATATATATATATATAGAGAGAGAGAGAGAGAGAGAGAGAGAGAGAGAGAGAGAGAGAGACAGACAGACAGACAGACAGACAACTTAAGACATGTGTATGTGAAGTAACACTAAACCAACATAGACAAAAGCCCTGCATTCTCAAATGGCAATTGGGAGTGAGAAATAGTGACAAGTATGTTTTTCTTAATTAAATAAGGTTAGCCTGACTCCTAAGTCTATTGTGAACTTAAAGTCAACTAAAAACTATTACATAGCACTTAAAGTGCTGTTTTTTGGCTCACAATGTTTGAATAAATTAAAAGAGGAAATATTAGATTCTTATGGTTAGAGTGAATGCTCTATAAAAATGCCATCACTCAGTCCTTTTCCTCCTTCTCTCATAGTTATGTTACAACACTAAGTCTTTTATAAGATGTAAAAAGTGCTGATTAGGTGCTCATTCCATCTTCTCCCCTATGCCTGTGTCTGGTTCACTTTGTTGGGTGGGGGCATGGCAGGTAATCGTTGAAAGGGGCTGATTGACTGCTTACCGTGTATAACCCTAATGGAATGTTGAGAATGGAATTTCATTTTCCTGTACTTGTTACAGTACAGGTCTGACAGTCCAATGCTGTAAACAGAACACTATAGCCATGGGAACCTGTGGTTCAACTTTTAACCTTTCAACACACCGAAATATAGGGCCAGATTCTGATCTCTTTTTATCAGTTCAGTTATTCCAGATCGACACTGCTGTAGCTAAGATCGGAATCTGTTCCCTACTTCATTTCCCACCCTTCTTTGTGATTTATGGTATCAGGAATAAATAACTCAGGGAAAGGCATTTTCTGATAACTAATGACTGTCTGGGCTAAGGATCTGAGGCATAGCCAAGGGCTATAAACTCACATCTACATCCGCAAACTGAGTGACACAAATTATTTTTAAACAGTGTTTAACTACAGTTTAAATAAAGTTTGCTTGGCCAGTGCAAAGTACGTGTAGTTGTTATAACAATTATGTTGAGCATGGTGCTGTCTATACTATAAATCGAATAATCTTAGCACGTTTGTCTGGTATGATGCGGTTGTGTCCTAACATGCTTTCTTGTTTACAATGGAGATAGGACAATGCTATTATAGATTCATGCTAATCAGCCATAACATTACATATGCTGTGACACTATTCCCTAACATGAGTCAATAAACATGTTGCCCATCCTCAGTACAAAAATAAATGTGTTAGATTACAGACAACCATGTGCTGGGAGGGTCTGAGATGTAGTATAAAAAGAGTCTAAGGGCCTACCTAGACTATACATTTTACTATGCTGGAGCACTGTTATAGCAAAGAAGAGTCCTGTCTAATATGGAACGTGGATTGACTTTCCCTGTGTCATACTAGGCTTTGGGACTATGCCCAAGACCATATGTGAAACATGATTTTAGCCATCCATCCACACTGGCTGATCAGCCTGGTCTAGTTGGAGAACATGGTTCTCTAGTTTGCCTTAAACCTCAATCTAGACAATACTAAGAAGGAATCTGGTGTACCACTGGCTTTAAATACTGTTTATAAAACTGTCATGTTTGGTCCACTGTCACCAGCCAGGCAGAGTGTGCTGAAATCATGTCAATGTGAGCCAGATTTAAAGTCCTGTTAACACACTTTCTTTGGAAGTGTAGGTGGAGCCTCCCTGTCAAGAAATGCCTGACCCAGAGGTCATTGCCACTTAGATCCCACTTTCTCCTTCCCCGGTCTTGCTGATAGATTTGCTATCAGTCAGAGCCAGACATGCCACACCAACCTTCCCTCACATTTAGGATGACATCCTGGTGCACTGATCTCTTTCTGGATATTACCAGATATTTTAGCACTTAAACCTGCCTCTGGTCTTCTAGAAGCTTTAATTTCCCTCCGTCTCAGTTTGTAACTTCCTCTTGCTGTTGTATTTCTGTACATACATGTGCTTGTGACAAAGAGTGAGCCTGCAGACGAGTGGGAGGGCAACAGGAAGTTGATAAACTTGCACAGATTTGTCATAAGCCAGATGATAGAAGAGTTTGCTGTGGGTCTATCTGTCTGTGTCCTGTTTAGTGAGCCGCCATCTCAGGGAATGTTTTCATTCTAAGGAAAGAAAAAAGTGCTACTTAAAACACTTAGTGCATCATACTGGTACAGGGTAAGCTTTAAAACTTCATTCCAACTGTTTACAAGTACTACCAACATAATCAATTCCTTTCCTGAGAAACCCACACCAAAAATGAGCATTCTTAAAAAAAAAAAAAAAACGCTTTTGAAGCCCAGGACTGATATGAACTGCGTAATGTTGATTTCAGTCAGAGACAAGGATGTTCAATTCACCCCCTTTTTAAAGCCATACCCATCATTAAAGCAATTAGGAGCAAAAGTCCCTGAAAGCCAATAGAGTTGTGCTCCTCCTAACGCCATTGGTGAATTTGGCCTTTAAGACCTTGTTACTTTATAATGCTGCTTATCTAGGCAAAATCTAGTCAATTACCTTTGGGTTATTTTGAGGCTAACTATAGATAACATGGCTTCTTAATTATCATCCTGCTAAAACAAATGTGTTAGTTCACTTCATGTCTCGAGTAGCTGTTTTATTTATGCAATGTTTTACCAGTCAGAACAATTCATGAAAAATTAAGCTAGGAACATAAATTATTAATAGGAGCATCTGACCCATTAAAAACCTGCAGTTTAAAAAAGCAGAATGAACATTAGAATCTAGGAAACATGAACAGAGGGTTTTGTTGTTTTTTTGTCTTTTTTAAAATATGGTGCAACAATTTCAATATGCCTGGTGCTTTAAGGAATATGTCCAAACGTTCCAAACAGCAGGCTTTGAAAGGCAAAGAAAGCACATAGTTTCCATGCAGCAGGTTTGCTGGGTCTAATCCATTAGCCTCCATGTGCCCACAGCTGATAAATTCTGAGCACTCCATCTACACAAAGGCCAAAGGGAGCTGAAGGGCTAGCTTCTATTTTCAGCTTGTCTGTCTGATCTCTGTGTGGTGTGATCCTCCCTTCCTGGGTTCCCAGAATTTGGGGTGCAGTCCAAGCCCGAATGTCTCCCCCCCGCAATTTTACAGCCCCACAGCCTGACCTCACGAGTCCAAGTCAACTGCAGGTGTTTAATTGCAGTGTAAAAATATCCTGTGAGCACTGCATTTTTTGCAACAAACATGATGGCCTCTGGTCAGGATAACTGTAGCACTGAAAAGAAGCTAGCTTGTGGGTTTGTAGGAAACACAAGTCTCAGAACCAGTGAGTCAACTCCACCAATTGTCTGGTGATAACTATTTAATTCAGCCGTATTTATTATTAAATATTTACATTATGGTCACTCCAAAAAGCCCGAAT
Source organism: Malaclemys terrapin pileata (assembly GCF_027887155.1). Classification (NCBI taxonomy): domain Eukaryota; kingdom Metazoa; phylum Chordata; order Testudines; family Emydidae; genus Malaclemys; species Malaclemys terrapin. The sequence goes on from NC_071507.1 coordinate 169,834,326, forward strand.
CCTTGTTGTGCTGGGCACTGTACATTGATATTTGTAGGTGAGTTTTCTAACGGTTACTGGGTTTGTTAAAAGTAGTGGCCTAAAATCAGCATTGTTGGGTTTTCCTTAATTTTTCATTAATTGTGAGTCAGCTCCTCTGCTGGTGGAAATAAGCATAGCTCCATTACTGATATACACCAGCTGAAAGTCTGTCCCTATATATTTAGAGTCAGGCTTACAGTACAAACCTGATGGACTAGAGTTTTCCTAAACTGCACAAACTGAGTGTACCAAAATATTTGCCTGGGATGGAAAACATAATGGAGTGTGCCCCTCTGAATATCATTTTAAATTAAACTCAAGATGGCATCATTTCTGGGAAAACAGCTGAGGGAAAAGCTACTCTCAGCCACATGGTCCCTAGGTTGTTAGAGTTAGAATGGCCATCCCTAGCCTATGAATTTAGTTTTTAACCAATGGATACCCAAGATACCCAGTTCATACAGGTCTTTTTCCTACTCTGTTAAATCATGGGCTGTAAATAGCATCAGTTTTGAACTGTTTATTTGACACATTCATTGGGTAATTAAATACAATTAAATGACATGTGACTGAGCAGATGTCAGGCTCAGCAGTTAAAATCTCTTTCTAGCCCCTGTCTAAAAATAAGCAAATTATATGACCAGAGTTGCACACCCACTCACACACTCTACTACTCAAGTAATTTGTTACCGATTCTAGGTTTGTACTATACTTCTCTGCATATTATTTCCAAGAGAGTTAGAGTACTCATGTCCCAGTCACACTCATTCCCATGCAAATTAGTTTTGCCTTCATAAAATTCAAGGGATCAGTAATGCTAGTAATGAATGTCTCTTATGCTTTGTGGATCACATCCAATATTTGCAGAAAGCCAGGATGCATTGCTTCACTTCAGGAAGTTCCCTGCATTGCTTCACAGGGCCTAGGCTTAAGGCTTAGCAGGTGAGTGGTTAATTTGTCTCTCTGCTCTCTCATCTTCTGATTAACCAATTATGTAAACATGTGATGAGTTATAAGCAGAGATTTTGTGGTTTAGATTAATACAGACCATCATCCTGCTAAGGGTTTCTTTTGTACAGAAACCTTAGTACCAAAAAAAGAGCCAGTTCTTAAATATTAATGAAAGTGTTAAGGGTTTATATGTATTCTTGAGGACCAGTGAACCAATCTTATTTCAGGTCAGTCATGGAAGGGCTTGACACTGTAGATGACATTTGCTACCACGAATGTTCACGTGGTACCCACATATTTCAGCATCCTCTGAACTGCTAGTTGGAACAGAAAGCAATATCAATAAGCATTTCAAATGTGTCTTCCATCCACTCTAAAAACATGATTAAAATCTCACAATGCACTAGGGAGGTAGGGAAGTATTATTTCTCCAGGGCATAAGCCAGGCTCAAAGAGGTTAAACCACTTGCCCAAGATCAGACAATAGGTCAGTGACAGAGCCAATAACAAAAGCCCTATCTCCTAAATTCCTGTCCTGTCCCAATACATGGATCTGTTTTGAAAATACACAAAAAGACATGTAAAACTATGTTTAAGCAACATTAAAATTGTGACACAAACTCAAAGATAAAGCAATTAAGGAATTTAAATGTGTTTGACACCATGTCCCCCAAAAAACAAAATAAAACAAAAAACAACCCTGTGCCTACATGGATAAGAAGAAATATGTTATAAAACTACCTGTAATTCAAAGGCACAATGGGGTGTCAGTCAGTACTTTGAATTTCTTTGTCTTTACTATTAGTGATCTTACTTAAAATTTTCTAGTATATGCTTCCTATGTATTCCCTCTTCTGCAGACCATTATCAAAAAACATTAAGGAAACAAAGTTTAAAAGTAAATCTTCCATCTTAAAATGAGAAAAATTGTGGGCTACAATTTTTAAATACTGAAGCATGAAAACATTTGCACACATGAATGGGTCTATATTTATGTGAAGTTACCCTAAGTGTATGTGCAAATTGGGCCATTGCATGTGCAAATGGCTATTTAGGTAGCTACTTGCCCAATTCTCCTTTTATACAAACCAGGTCTATGCAGTTTTAATGCCATTAACTTAATAAAATTAGCACTGATTTACATTGGTGTAAATGAGAAAAGAATCAGGCTGAAAAAGTCCACTTGGGCATGCAAATACACCATCTGCACAAGCAATTGAGATAATTATGTTAACAAATGTAGGCACAGAAATGCACTCACATGTTTGAGCAAGGTCCTTTAAAGATCTGACCCTGGATAGCTTGAAAATAAATGAGTATGCCATTGTAAAATCAGAATAGTATTTTTTTTTAAATCCATCTTAAATCGGCTATGCTACATTTTAGAACTCAGTACTTTCATTTACATAAAAAATACTGTCTTTGAAAAACCTCTCACAGCTTTGGCCCGGCTTCTGTCTGTCCTTTGCGTGCCCCTCTAAAATGCAACAGAAGTATAAATTATCTAAAGTCCTGCTCTGTGGATTATTAACATGACAGATATTAAGGGTCCAGTCAAGAAGAAAATCTCTTTGGCTGCAAAAGCACCTAAGGCCTCAGATGCTGACTGCGTGATGGGTCAGTCAAAGGGCAGAAAGAGAAAAAGGCAACACTTGACTCTGCACCAGGGAGTTTCAGAGCTCCTGCAAAGGTGGGGAGCACTCGTGAATGAACTTCCTGCTTTCCATACATTACAGCATCCTTTGCCAGACATCTTTTTATGATGTGTGCCTAGCTGCTTTGTAGGCTCTTTGGAGTAGGGACCATCTGTCTCCTGTGTAATCTGCAACACTGAACGCACTGATAGCATTTAACAAATAAATACTAAGAGGCCCAACAGCCTTCTCCCATTTGACAAGGTCCACATGGCCCATGAGAATTATCACAGTTCTAGTAGGAGAGCAATCTCACAGTTGGCCCCAAGAGCAGGGGCAAAGAGATCCTAGAGCCAGATGTCTCTTGTTTCCCTTTATACAGTTGCTTTTGTTTCCAGACTCCTGCACCCAGTAGCAGGAGGCAGGGCCGCCCAGAGGATTCAGGGGGCCTGGGGCAAAATGATTTCAGGGACCCTTTCCATAAAAAAAAGTTGCAATACTATAGAAAACTATATTCTTGTGGGGGCCCCTGTGGAGCCCGGGGTCTGGGGCAAATTGCCCCACTTGCCGCCCCCCCCCCCCCCAGCGGCCCTGGCAGGAGGTGGGCAAAGGCCCCCACCTTCATAATTGTGTAAGGCTCACAGCTGCAGAAACTTTTACGAGCCCCCACATCCACCATCTGTTTTATGTGCCTCCCTCTCCCACCAGCGTGGAGGGTGAGGGAGGGGAACTCCTCAGCTCAGTGAAACCCTCTCTTCTCTGCAACTGAATTCAGGCATGGAGCTCTCACCCAGTGATATATCTGTGGGTTGACAGCATTACACATGACAACTGTCCCTATTCTGGAGGCACACTCCAGAGCTGGTCAAAAATATTTTGTGGAAATTATTTTGACAAAAATCTAAATTTTTGAGTTTTCAATATGTCAATGAAAAAACTAATTCTATGAAAAATTTAAATGAAAATGCATTTTTTTGCTTTTCTTAAAAAAATGCACAACCAGAATTTTTTTTTATCCACCTCTAAAAAAGGTCCTATCTTTTAAACAGAATCTGTATCAAGTTTCCATCTTGTGCCTTCTAGAATGCTCTCTCAGCCTAATACATTTCAATGGTGTTAAAAGGTATATTCCTCGTTAGGAACTGTCAGAAGTTTGTAGGTACTGTATGCTGCATCTTTAAGACTCTTTACTGCCCTACATTGTCAGACAACCAAGTTAGAATCCACCACCCCGTTAGCATGTCAGGAGATGCAGTGAGTATGTTTAATGCATATCCCAACATCTTCATAACCTTGAGCCCCCAGGCAACTGGGTAGGATGGAGTCACAGGGCCTTACTCACTTCCTACGTACACTAGTGTAATTTGGGATTAATTTCTTTGAAGACAGTGGATTTCTACCACTGTAAAATTGGTGCACCAGAAGAAATCTTGATCCAGTTCTTGATCCACTAGGAAACTGACTCAGGCATTATATATCCATGTTCTTTTGGATAAGGCATGGAGTCATTTCAAACAACTGTGCCAAGGGCTAATTAGTGTCCTCTTAATACACAGATTATGAACATGATAAATTTACAAAGGGCATATGTAGCCCATCGTGTCAAGGATCAGTTAGCACAATTCAAAATAATACTGTGTCAGAGGTCCAAGGCCTAAGAGATGTATGTGCTTGGGTCAGGACAATTTTCTTATAATGGATACTTTGGGCAATTTGCATGTAATGAATCGCTACTAAAGTTCCTAGGAAAATGGTTCTTGCCAATAGACAAGACTCACCCCAGACATAGGTGCAGCTCTTTTAAAAGTCAATAGGAAGAGCTTACACCATGGCTGCATTTGGCCCATTTCTCTATGTGAAGTAATAGTTTTCAAAGCCTCTCACATTTTTATTCATTGTTTTAGTTTTTAAATATCGGAGCAGCCCCACTCTCCAAACAAGCCACACCACTGACTTCCAAAATCTGCTGCTTGAATTGCAGTAGCACAGCCATGTGGGCCAAGCCATCAAAGTTCTCCAACGTCAAAAGAGCCAAACTGATTACAATCAGCGTAAGCAGAAAGAGCAGTCCCACGTCCCAGCAGAGCTTGTGAAATGCCAGGCGTCAGCTGGAGCAAACTCCTATTGCCAAGGCAGAAAGCTCTGTGAGAATGGGATCTCTAGAAGAAGCATGGATATAACCTTATTTTACTGGCTGCTTACATGTACTTAAGTGCAGGCAAAGGGGGTAGGAAAGAAAGAGGGAGAGACAGAGAGTGGGGGAGGGGAAAATTGTACTACTACAGAGTAAATACAGACTACCCCTAAACATCCAGTGGTTCAGTTCAGTTTGTTTGATCTTACCTGCTACAGTTAAGGGCTGAATAATTTTTCTGGGGTTTCTCTTGAGTTTAACAAAGCAGAAACTGGTGAAAATAAGTAATTTACAAAGCAGGAGACTGCAAAGGGCAGACATTCCTTGTAAACCCTGACTGTTTACTTTCGTTTCGGGGTCTGATCCAACCTCACAAATTACAATACGTTTCTGTCTCTTTTTTGTTGTAATACCCCAGACTCCTGTTTTACAAGAACTCCATTCCCCCAAACTAGGCTCATAGGTGCTACTGTAACACAAATAATAAATAATAATAATAACAATGTTACTGCAGAAAGCAGCTTGTTCCTGCCATTCATAGAACAGACATAAACTCAGATAAATCGACAGTGTTTTAATAAAAAGATAAATATAAATGGGCATGGCTGGGCTTTGCACACACCTTGAGTTTACCATGCTGTAATGCATGCTGAAAGGAGAAGCCTTCACGCAAGCTCTCGTAGCATGTTGTTAGTCTCCTTGGCTTTCTTACAAGTATACAGCCATTTGATTATCCGAGCATTGCGCTCAATCACTGAAGTGGTGCTGGGCACCTGCTCAGTCAGTTCTTCCTCCAACAGCCCATCATCCCCACTGTGCCTTGTGAAGTCACTCTCAGATGTTGCCACGCTGATGCTGCGGATCCTGAAGGAGACATTGTCAGAAATCACGGAGAAGTTCTCTCTGCCCAGATCCTCGACGACCTCGGGTTCAAGGCCACAGTACTTAAAGAAAGTGTCAAACTCAGAGAAAGACTTGGAATAGCGAGAGCTGATATCAGACTGGGAGCGATGCAGCCCTTTCCTCCTGATGTCCTTGACCTCATCAGGTGCAACAGTCAGTTGTGAGGAGTCCTCACCCTCATGTTCAGGAAGAGCTGGTGCTTCTGTGTTTGCAGGGGCAGCGTGCTCAGCGACACGGCTGTTTGGCCCATTGGCGGCATGTTTGGTGGATACTGTCTCTTCACTTTCTGGTGTGAGGCCCTCCCCAATTATGCTGGGCATCTCAGGGGAAGTCAGCAGCTTCTCCTTCATGGACCCCTGGAACAGCCGCCTCACCAGGCCTCCTCGTGACCTTTCATTGCTTTGACCTTTCACAAGCTCACATTTCTGGCGGTAGATCACTAGGGAGTCTGGCCGTACCTGCCTCTTGGAGCTGCTGCGTCTCGCTATGGGTGGATCAGGTTCCAGGGGAGCACTGCAGGAATACATTGCTTTAGTTGACTCCAAGTTTTTTGTGCCTTTCCCTCCACCAAAGTCCCTGTTGATTTTTTTGTTTTCCACTGAACAGCTCTCACTGCTGCTCTCTGAGGCTGAGCTGAGCACGATGACGGGTTCCTGCTTAGTGCTGATTACATGCTGACTTTTTACATACTTGGCCTTATCAGCTGCCAGTCTTTCCACAGCACTTTTCCTGCCTGGGGTGCCTGCCTCCATCTGTCTGCGAAGGTACTCTGGCCCCTTGTTGAGGAGTCGCACTGTCAAAGGGAAGTCCGAGATGGCATGCATTCTTACGGCATGAGAGATTTCAGTTGGCATATCAGTTTCAGGTACACTTATTCCACTTACAGTTCTGGAAAGAAAAAAAAGCCACTCTGTGGAATCTGCAGCTTGCACTCTTCCTGCATAAGTGCCCAGTGAGCCTTTCCAAATTCCAAAGTCTGCTGCTGGTTTGTTTATTTACCTATCAGAGATTAAAACAACTCCTCAGCCTCAGTAAAGCCCCACTGTCTGACTGTGTCTGCTGCTAACACTCTCTGACTACACACCTCCACACAGCTGCTTCCTTGCATATTCACCTTACAGCTAAGCCGGCCCCTGCAATCCAAACATAGCCAATCAGGTCTGAGTGCAGAAGGCCCGTCTGACATCACCAGTGAGCTGGTTCATTGACGTTAGAGGAGTGGCTCAGACCATCAACACTCCATTGCCTCCAGCAAGGACAAGCACTAATTAAAATATTGTTTATGAGCATATGCTTTCAGTAGTCTCCTCCTCCAGCAATCTGACTGAGTCAAAACACTAGAGGAGTCTTCCTAAGAGTAATATGGCCACTACAGATATTTGGATTTTATGGGAGCAAACTTCAGAGATGTGTTTCTTCCAGGAAGGCATCTCTAGGACTATTTGGAGCCTGTACTGTACATGCACCTAAAACTATAAGCTCCAAACCCTTGTTATTCAAAACATTTCCCTTAGCTACCTAAGGCATTTTCTCCAGTGCCTGCCCCCTGAGATAAGCAAGAAGATACAGGGCCTGATCCTGCAAAGTGTAGCGTGTCCCTGAGAAGAACAGAGGACCCTCAGCTCCACACCCAACACCTCTGATGCGATACTCGGTGCCTTGCACAATCAAGCCTTTAAACCTGGACTTTCTGGGTCCCATATTAAAGGTTGGTTTTTGTTATTGTTGTTGTTGTTTTTTAGTAAAGAGCGCATTCAGGCTTCAAAAATGCAGAGATTTAATTCAGCACCTTGCTGTTTGAGATTTCAACCGAAAGGCTTGTGGAAGTCACGTACTAAACTCTGCAGGCACATGCAGGTAAATGCACTTGCTGCATTGCTGAATGTACCAAGAACATCCTAACAGTCCATTGATATCAGTAAGACGCTTGTTCATGGATGGCACCAGCAAAGTGGAGGGTGGGTGGTGAAACAGTTTGAAATACTATGGAATTACACAAGCTCTAATTTCATCTTCCATCATTTTTCTGCCATTAAAGGTGGGCCAGATTTTCAAAGGAGCTGAACTCTAAATTGGAGCCAGAAGTACTAGTCCAGGCATTTTAGAGAAGTAGCTCCCTAATTTGGAAGCACAAGCCATTTGCACCTACAGATCTGCCTGTTGTCTAAAATTGAATAGTGCCTACAAAAAGTATATACACCTGTTTTTAACAAGGTTCGTTCTATCTGTGTATCATTTCATTGGGGATTAGAGTGCAGAAATGTTTTTGTAAAGACTGACTCAGATCATCATTTTTGCCATCACTAGAAGTGTGGTGGATACACCATCAGTTACAAAAAAGGGAGAAGGTAGATGGTTGCTCTCTGGCCCAAACTTTAGAAATTGCAACATTACTTTCAGGGGCAATCCTGTCCTAGCCTGTGTGTAGAAGGTCCCCAGGCACTGGTGCCACAGTTTGCTACACAAAGAATGTTTGTTGGGGGTCAGAACATGGAGCACACCGTGCAGCATGAAGATGAGCTCTGTGGAGGCTCCTTGCATACATTGGGCAGGCTGGGTCCACAGGCTATGTCCACTGCTACAGGAATCCTCTGTCCTCCCCCAGAAAGAATGCGTTAGAACTGCATGAGCAGCCCTGCAGCTGCTCCACGGATTGAAGGCGAGGATTTTTTCTCTCCTTTCCCCTCAGTACTCACCCAAGCTGCTCAGCATGAACAACGGCCTGAGGATTTTCCTCTTAGCGTACGTCTTCTCCACAGGGTTAGTCCAGCTGATCAACACCTGGGTTAGCCTATCCCAGTGTGAGCAGCCACACTGCAAAGCCAGACCTGAGTTACTCTGTCCACACTGATGCTGTGTTCCCCTGTGTATGTCACTAGGACTCCTAGGGTATGTCTACAGTGTAATATAAAACACCTCTGGCTGGCCGTGTCAGCTTACTCAGGCTTGCAGGGCTTGGGCTGCAGGGCTATATAATTGCAGTGTAGTCGTTTGGGCTTGGGCTGGAGCCTGGGCTCCGAGACCCTGTAAAGGGGGAGGGTCCCAGAACCCAGGCTCCAGCCTGAGCCCAAACTTCTACACTGCAATTTTATAGCCCCACAGCCCGAGCCTTATAGGCCCAAGTCAGCTGACACTGCCACCCACAGGTGTTTTATTGCAGTGTAGACATGCCCCTAGGGTCATATCCCATGGTTCTTAGTGCTGCAGTAAGCTGAGCTGAGCCACTCTATGTTTTTCCCAGTGAATTTTGGGAGAACTTGTTTGTCCTTCCAAGCACAGGGGGGAAATTATGGGACAGCATTGGAGGATTATTGGCACTGGAGTGGTTTAGCCTGCATCTTCACTGCAAAGTGGGTAGGTTACCAACCTGAGTGAAAGCCTGACTTGGTCTTTAGCCTATGACCTCAGACAAGCCAGCTAGCCCAGGTTGGGGAGGGCATTGGAGGTAACAGCCGGGAAGAGCTCGGGCTAACTCTGCAGTGAAGACATATTCTTAGCAGCAAAAGACTCAAACATAGTGACATCAAGCAGACATGTTCTCCTGACACAGTTATGCACTGTCTTTTTCCTCACTAAAGGTGGCTACACATATAGGTCCTGACTCAAGAAAACACTTAAACACATGCTTAAGTCCATCTCTATTCAGCAAGGCATTTAAGCAGCTTAACTATAAGCACATGCTGAAGTGCTTTTCTGAACAGGACCACAGACAGCCCCTCATGCACCACCCAGACAAACCAGACTTTTGTGATAAATGATTATTAAAACCAGAAATCACATATATTAGGTTCCTCCAGTTCCAAAGAACCAGACACCCTCCCCCCTGCCCCAGATCAATATGTACTTCTGGATCTCACTCAAAAAGCACACGGGTAGCCAATCCTTTTGTAACTAAAACTAAAGATTATAAGAAGAGAGTTATTAAACAGGTAAAGTGAATCATATACATTACAGCTGACTTCAGAGTTTGTTAGAAATCTGTTAGAAGTTTTCCCACTGATATAGCGCTGTGTGCATGAATGCTTATGTCAGTGTAATTTATGTCGCACATGGAGGTGGAATATTCACACCTCTGAGCAACATAAGTTTTGCCGACATAGACTGCAGTGTAGACGAAGCCTTTGAGACCTCACGGGATCACCACACAAGGTAATATTGGCATAGTCAGGAAATCAAGATGTGGGGAATGATCACATATTCAGACAATTACTCCTACATTTTGTCTCGTTTACATAATGCCTGCAGCCAATGAATGGGAATGGGAGTCCTCATTTCTTTGCAGTCAGTGAGGCTGTATGATTTATGGCCAGAGCTTCCATCTTTATTTCACTCTCATTTTGCAATGATGACCAGAACTTTATATTTTAAACAAAAAAATGTAACCACATCTGTACCCTTGGAGTGAGACCATGGGGATTGAGGGGCCAAGCGCCTTGCCCACCAACTGATCATGTGGGGCTGAGTGCTCTGCTTTCCTGGGAGTGGTCTAGAAAAAGCCCCACAGATCCGTAGGAGAGTGGACAGAAAGAAGCTGGACAGTAGAAAGGAACTGGACAGCAGCATGGGGTGACCCTTTCAGTGTCTCCTGAGTCCCAGTGATGTTACCTACATTAACTATATCCGTTTTGTTAGGGGGACCTGGCTGGCTGTGGGGGAGACGGCACGACACACAACAAATAACATATAGTCATAGCGCTCGATTCATAGGTAACCCAGAAGCTCTCCTTTGTTCCACCATAGTATTTGACCAACAGTTACAAAGGGAGGTGGTCAAAAAATGGGAACAACTTTTCCGGAGAAGTTTTGAAAAATATTCTGAAAAAAAAATCATTCAAAATTTCAGAACTGTTTGGCCAGGTACAAATCACAAACAAATCTTGGGGAAATCAGGATTGGCTTATGAATAACTCATGCATGTAAAAAAAGGGCTAAATAAAATAAATTGAATACACTGTGGTTAGTGAATAAGCTCCCCCAGCCCACCCAGCATGGTCCTCAGGCTAAACCAGAGGGGAATGTGGAGCTACATTCCATCAGCTTCATATCCAGCAGCTATTTTATAACAACGATGTTTACAAATATCAAATGCAGAGCACAATGCTTAATAAAGTTGAAATGTGTGAAGCCCTTTCACTCATGACTGAGATTTCAAGAGCTTCCTGTAACAATAACAATTTGGATGAAATCACAAAACATTAATTACGGTAATTAGCCTTTGTAAAGATCTCTAAGGATTGACTAATGCTTAATTCAGATTTATTTTCAAGCCATTCCTAGCATATGTTAGAAATGTGTAACACCTCTCACTATCTTTACAGTGTTTTCATTTCATGGCTAGCATATAGTTATTTCTTTGTCTAATCTATAAAGATTGAATTGAAACTAACCTTCTTATGTTTTTCTTGTAAATTAAGATGACTTTGCAAAATAGCATATAAACTCTGTATTATCACTTTAAAATACCTTCTCGATGAACATTTTTACCTACTGTTGCCACAAGTAACACCTAACATTACTAGAAGTGAGAAAGTTTTGAGAAAAAGGAGTATATATTTTTTCAGTGTTTATTTTGTGCCTCTAATTGCATTTTGTACAGTTGTCTCTGTACAATAAGTTCCTTTGTCAGTTTCCCTTGCTGTGTGTTGGGGTCATTCACACAGCAACAGCTGAGAGAAAATATTTTTTTTAAATAAGAAAATGTGATTGTTTAACCCAGAAATCGGAAGGCATAAATGGTCTGAAATGAATATTGGACAAAGTAGTCATGGTAATATCTTTAATTGGACCAACTTCTGTTCCGTTGGTGAAAGAGACAAACTTTCACAGAGCTCTTCCTCACATCCTGAACTCTACTCAAGATACCTAGTGGAGCAGGCAATGATCTTATGCTAATAATGGGTCTGACTCAAAGCCCAGTGAAGTCGAGGCTTTAGCTCAGTTTGGGAACACACTTAAGTTCCTGTTTATACTACAAAGTGGAGCATGCTTTAACCACGTCAGGGCTGGGCACAACTGTGTTATACCTGGATGCCTTGACATAGTTTGCTATGTAGGATAAACAGACCCCGTTTAACAAAACTAGTTAAAGCCCTTCCCTCCCAACTTCTGAGTGCTTTGAAAATGGACCCCAACATCCCCTCAATTTTGCAGAGCTGGAGAAGAAATGACTTGAAAAGACCTGTTTTCTGTTGCCTCCAGAAGGACAGTCTATTTTTCTTCCTCCATTGTAAGAGTTCATCTGGCAAATGATAACAGACTTCCCCTAATCAGATTGACTCAGAAGATTAAATAATGTTTTGGATAACAAGTGTAAAATGGCTCATCTCTTCTATTATATAATGATATAAATTACAAAGCAATACAAAACAAATAAGCTTAAGCCTGAGTATTCAAGCCTCGTTAGGTTTATGTTGCAACCATTACACTAAACAAAAGCACAGATGTAGGCAGATCTTATCCTACTGGTGTAGCAGCAACTGTTCTGGACAGGATCAAAAAGTTGTTCCATATTAGGGGTTGTCAAGTTTCTCAGAGGCATTGTGGTCCAGATTTGTTTTAAAGAAATAGACCCCTATCCTGCAATCACTTATGCAGGAGGTATCTGTTAAGATGTTTTGCCTTGTTCAATTTTACGTCACTTGAGATAGGTGCAATTCAAGCATCTGACAAAATAATAGGAGAGCAACCTTCCAAGTTAGTAAGGTAAACTTCTAGATAGTACAACCTAGGATTCCACTATTGTGCTGTTCTGCTAGAAAGAATGACAAAAGTTCACAGAAAGTACAACTCCGAGGCGCTCCGAGCTGCCCAGCTAATCCTTGAATGTTACATTGTAAGAATTCATGTGCAAATCCTGTCTGCTTGATTGCGAAAGAGGAGGCCATCAGTGGGAGAGGCTTGGGAGCTCTAGAGATATTAATAGTTCATGTCCGTTCCAGTATTCGGTATCAAATCAGGGCTTTACTTGTCAGCAAACAACCACCGCACCTACTTATTTCTCAGCATTGTGCATGTTGTGGCTAGATGGTGATCCTGAGTCACTTGTTACCTTACACAAGAGAAACCTACATTTTAAAGAATTATTTCAAGTGGGACAATAAAACAGGAGTAACAAACTTTCTGCTTTTCTGAGGTAATCGCCCCAAAGTCCTTTATTATTTAACAGAGAGACTGAACTGAATGCTGGAACAAGAGGCAATATGATGTTGAAGGGCTTCTGTGACGGAAGAGGAAGAGGAAGAAGAGGCTCTTGGAGCCTCTGGGCCTGATCTAAAACCCATTGAAATCAGTGGGAATTTTTCCACTGACTTCAAGGTGGATCAAGGCCTCTGATAACAAGATTAACTTTTGTAAACTTCTCTTTCTGGGCAATTTACTGAAATAAGGACATGATTGCTCGGGATGGAAGAGATACCGTGATATCAGAGGATGAGAGGCTTACAAACGCCCTGGGTTGGGGATCTGGGTTAAGAGTGGTTGGTGGTGAAGTAAGATAGGGGATATGTGTAAATGAGTACTTAAGCTAAGAAGTGGGGGTTTAGTAGGTTTTAACACATGCAATAGTTTAAAACAATACACGGGGTGTATGGATTGTTTGTAAGGGGTCTATCTGTTTAGTAATGAAACAGAAAATAACTTCCAGTTTAGAAACTGTGGAACATTTTAGATACAAACAGGAAAGGGAATATAAAACCCTGTATAGATGTTGCAGAACATGATGTGAACCTAACAAGTAACTGTGTCACCTGATTTTTGTATCCTCCTCTTCCCATTTCCTTATTTCGCCCCCATTGTGTGTCACTATCACTTGGTGTCATTTTTTATTTAGCTCACAGGATCTTTGGGCTAGTGAGTCTATTTTATTTGTCTGCAGAGATCCTAGAACATTTTTTGGACACAGAATACATTATAAGTAATCATATTCATAAGAATAATTGCCAAGTGATATACAAACTTGAATGTGATAGATAATATATAATGATCACTTAATCAACTACTGAACTGCAGTCTTCTCTGAGGTGAAACATAACATCCGTGTATTCTAGCAGTGTGCACAGATTTTGGACAAAAAGTCCTTCTCTAGCTCTTTTAGTTTTTAATTGAATCTACAGGGAGAGTTTTACATGGGCATAATGAAACTCATTTCTCATAAACAATAATTAAACAATAACTACAGAAAACCCTTAAAAACTAACCTAATTAATGTATGTACACATATATCTTGCTGACTATCCATGCAATCTTATTATTGTAACTCTCCTTATGATCTTATTATTGTAAACTTTGTCTTTGCTCTCCATGACCCTCCTTTTCATCTCTTTATGACCCTGGCTGGTTATGTTATGTCAAGTTTAGATTGTTTGATATTTTTCCTTCTCCAATAACATGCTTTATAGTTAGCAAAGGGATCTCACACACACATGCAATGACTAACACCAACAAAGCAACCTCACCACATTTTCATGGTTACATTGCATTTTTCCCTATCATTTCATAAACAAATGTTTAATTTATTTTATTCTCTTGTTTAGGAACAGTATCTGTGATTTTTTGTACAATCAGAGAATTTCAAACTTCCATCATTAACACACAAACACACATGAGAGTATATGTAATTTTACATTGATCAGCTGTAATCTTTGCGTTCCTTTGGTTGAAGGGTAGTATGAAGAAAAGTGATTGATCGGGATGTTTTAATTATTTGCATTTCACATTACAAGAGGCAATGTGTTAGGAGGGCACATGGGATGAAGTTACCCCCAAGCAGCCAGATCGGGTGGGGAGTGGAAGGGCCGGGACCAGAGCCAGAGTGGATGGGGTGGGACCAGAGCCTCTTCTGGCCACTGGGACGCTGCCTGCTGCAGCACAGCAGATGCCTGGGAAAGTGCCTGGCTGAGGCAGTGGGCTGCCCCCCAGCCGTCCAGGCTCGACTTCCAGGGACATCGGCTGAAAGAGCTGGAGCCCCTCCTTTCCGTCCCCTCCCAGCATGCTTGGCCCCGTCCAAGGGCTGTCGCCCCTTCCCAGCCAGGCTCTCTCCCAGGCAGCTGGCTATGCTGCACAGAGCAGCCACCGGGAGTGGCTCCATCCCGCTCCCTGCCAGGGCCTGGCTGTCAGGGAGAGCAGCCGAATGTGCCAAGGGGAGTGGGGAGCTGGTGCAGTGGGAGAACGGAGCCCCTCCCTGCAGGTAGCGTGAGGCAGGGAGGGGGTTGGAATAGTGAGGAGGCCCCAGGCTGGGGGTGGGGCGGGGAGGAGACACGTGGGGTGGTCACGTGTCCTCCCCTTTAGCTGGTATGAGAAGGCACCAGTCGACATTGCCATGAAACACCACAAGATTCTGAACTGGTCATTCTAGTGCCTATACTTTGTGCACCTTTAGCAAGTGTTTTTTCCAGATGACCTGGACTTTAAGGAACAATTTCGATAGCTTCACTATCAGCAGGGTGGTGCCATCGTTTCCAGATGGAAATATGACACTCTGCTGAAGAAAGCTGGAAAGGCAGTGGATAAATGAACACAATGGGCCTGATATGTCAATATGCTGAGAATCTTCCATCTCTCTTGCTGTCGGTGGGAGTTAAAGGCAGTCAGTTTCTTGCATGGTCAGGTCCTTTGTCGTTATTGGTGCAGAGATGCAGGTAGCTATTCTTTTTAATACCAGTCCCTCTCTAATTCTTCACCATGCTAATCCCAAAGGCTAAGGCCCTGTAAGGCTCAAGAAGCTTGTAAATCATTACAAATGTTTCCCTTCAAGTGCTTGAAGCTGCTCTCTCATCTGGTTCAACAATGCCGGCATTTGCTGAGCCATTTGTGACTCATCTGACACTTGCACAGACTTGTTAAACAGCAGAGTAACCTGAAAGACCAAAATGATCTACAGCGTTTTTTTCCTTCCTAGCCCTTCTGGTTCACTAAATTAATCTATATGAGCATGCCAAGGGTGAGAAGAGAGGGGATAGTGCGTGAAATTGTTCTCTTCCTAGTTTTTCATCTGAGAATTAAACTCTGCTGTGTGATCTATAGCTCAGTGCTGGAAGGTGATAAGTACCTTCCATCTCACTGGCTTCCATGGGAGATGAGGGCACTCAGCACTATGCACTATGCACTATGCAAGTTTGGTCATTTAATAGATATATCCAGTCCAAAACAAAAAACAAAGAAAACCCATCAGTGATCTAGCTATGCTGTGGGTGGGAATATGCAAGCAGTCAAGCAATACAAACACATTGGTGCATTGTGGTGCCTTTTACAAGGACACTTAGCAGGTATTTAATAATTTAAATAGATTTCTAATTAACTTTTCCTTTAAATAACCCCTTACATACTTAAAACTGTCTGTCCCCACAGTGTGTACAAACTGGTCTGTCATGGGATTGCTCAAGAGTGCTTTTTGTCTGGAAAATACTGTATTATTTAAACATTTCTATTTTTGGCTTTGCAAACAGCTACATTAAACCAAAGAAAAACAGGAGTACTTGTGGCACCTTAGAGACTAACAAATTTATTAGAGCATAAGCTTTCGTGGACTACAGCCCACTTCTTCGGATGCATAAGAAGAAGTGGGCTGTAGTCCACGAAAGCTTATGCTCTAATAAATTTGTTAGTCTCTAAGGTGCCACAAGTACTCCTGTTCTTCTTTTTGCGGATACAGACTAACACGGCTGTTACTCTGAAACTTGTCATTAAACCAAAGAGGTATGTTCCATTTTTGACTTACTAATGTCAGCTGTGTTCCTTTTATAGTGTTCTTTTGACAGGCTGAGATTGCATGTGCTGTAATATGTTGCTCTTATATTTTTTTAATGCATCATATGATTGAATTAGGGCTATCAATGCTATTGAACGATTGTTAAAATCAACTTTAAATTTTTCACACAGTAGCATATGGCAAATAAGAATTTTATCTCCTCTTCCCCAGATGAAACACAGCAGGGAGCAGATAACATTATTTTATTAACGTTTACATCATCTTATATTGAATTTCCCCTGAAATTGGTAAAATGGTCTCCCCCTCTCCCATGGCCCATATGGTATAGTGGCAGCTGCTAAGCCTTGTGATCAGTTTTTGTCCTCCTATTTCTGGTAGCAACGGATTTCACTGTGTAGGTGAAATTCACCCCTGTGGCAAGGACTAGGACAAGGTCTATGAATCACAAATCTGATTTATCTTTCCAATGGGGTTTAAGTGGTACCTAAGCCCATGCAAGCCTCTGCACAGAGGTGAATCTGCTTCTCATTTTCTCTTAAACCAGGCTCCATTTTTATCTTTATAATCAAACCAAATTTCTTTCCTGATGACTGGTGTTGATTACACTGGTCTACAATTTTTGAGAAGTCGTCTGCTTCAGAGATAAAATGTGCTATTTATTATGTATTTTGATGTGCTGAATTCAAATATGACAATTAAAACAACTGATTGGCTATTGTTTCTAAGATATTTAAGTTTTTACATTTTATGTCTATGTACATTGTGTAGATAGTAGAGTTTTAATCGTAAATTGTAAACCTAGGTCTTTTCGTGTGTTTATGGTTGCTTTACATGATAATATTTCACCTGTCCTGTTTATGTAACACTTTAAAAATCAGCAAAAGGGTTATCTAAATAAAATTTATTATGAAACAAAAGGCAAAAAACTATTCTGTACATAGTTTAGTCCTATTCAGTGTCTACTCGGTGCTTCTTGGCTTGTCTCTTGTATTCATTAAATGGAGCATCTCTTGGTCACTGTCCAGCACTAGTCTGCAAGCATTGATGGGCTCCATTTGCCCTGATAGCGTTTCTCCATTGTTGCAATGTCCTGGTGAAATCGCTCGCCGTGCTCGTCGCTCACTGCTCCGCAGTTCGGTGGAAAAAAAATCTAGACGAGAGTGCAAAAAATGTATCTTTAGTGACATGTTGCAACCAAGGCTTTTGTATGCCTTGAGGAGGTTTTCCACCAACAACCTGTAGTTGTCTGCATTGTTGTTTCCAAGAAAATGTATTGCCACTAACTGGAAGGCTTTCCATGCCGTCTTTTCCTTGCCACGTAGTGCACGGTCAAATGCATCATCTCGAAGAAGTTCACGAATCTGAGGACCAACAAAGACACCTTCCTTTATCTTAGCTTCACTTAACCTTGGAAATTTTCCACGGAGGTACTTGAAAACTGCTTGTGTTTTGTCAATGGCCTTGACAAAGTTCTTCATCAGACCCAGCTTGATGTGTAAGGGTGGTAACAAAATCTTCCTTGATTCAACAAGTGGTGGATGCTGAACACTTTTCCTCCCAGGCTCCAATGACTGTCGCAGTGGCCAATCTTTCTTGATGTAGTGGGAATCTCTTGCATTCGCAGAGAAAACAGCAGAACTTTGTGTATCCAGTATGCAGACCAAGCAAGAGAGCAACAACCTTCAAATCACCACAGAGCTGCCACTGATGTTGGTCACAGTTTATGCACCTCAAAAGTTGTTTCATGTTGTCATAGGTTTCCTTCATATGGACTACATGACCAACTGGAATTGATGGCAAAACATTGCCATTATGCAGTAAAACAGCTTTAAGACTCGTCTTCGATGAATCAATGAACAGTCTCCACTCATCTGGATTGTGAACGATGTTGAGGGCTGCCATCATACCATCGATGTTATTGCAAGCTACAAGATCACCTTCCATGAAGATGAATGGGACAAGATTTTTTTGACGGTCACGGAACATGGAAACCCTAACATCACCTGCCAGGAGATTCCACTGCTGTAGTCGGGAGCCCAACAGCTCTGCCTTACTCTTGGGTAGTTTCAAATCCCTGACAAGGTCATTCAGTTCACCTTGTGTTATGAGGTGTGGTTCAGAGGAGGAGGATGGGAGAAAATGTGGGTCCTGTGACATTGATGGTTCAGGACCAGAAGTTTCATCCTCTTCCTCGTCTGACTCAAGTGAGAATGATTCTGGTGCATCAGGAACCGGCAGTCCTTCTCCGTGGGGTACTGGGCGTATAGCTGATGGAATGTTTGGATAATGCACAGTCCACTTTTTCTTCTTTGACACACCTTTCCCAACTGGAGGCACCATGCAGAAGTAACAATTGCTGGGATGATCTGTTGGCTCTCTCCAAATCATTGACACTGCAAAAGGCATAGATTTCCTTTTCCTGGTCAACCACTGGCGAAGATTTGTTGCACAAGTGTTGCAGCATATGTGTGGGGCCCACCTCTTGTCCTGATCTCCAATTTTGCAGCCAAAATAAAGGTGATAGGCTTTCTTAACCATAGTGGTTATACTGCGCTTTTGTGATGCAAAAGTCACTTCACCACAAACATAGCAGAAGTTATCTGCACTGTTCACACAAGTACGAGGCATCTCTGCTCACTTTGGCTAAACAGAAATGTGTCCCTTTGCAAAATCAAACACTGACAAATAAGAGAGCACGACACTGTATGATTTCTAGAGCTGATCTAGGGCAATTTGTTCAGCAGAGTGATATAAGCTTCGTTATGATTGCATCATCCATGACTTCTAGGAATAACATGATGCAATTCATATCATGTATGACGCAATACCAGCTTCAGATTGCATCATTCATTGTTTTCCCTAAAAAGCAAGTACTGTCCAAACCCAGTCATAGATTTATTCATAGATCCAGTCAAAGATGTATTTTAGTCATTTCTGGTTTAAATTGAGATCCCTTCCCTTTATAACTCACTTATCCTCCGCCATTCCCAAGTCAAAGGTCGTATATACTGACCCAATAGCATATCTTGAAAACTAGAGCCAATCAACAATTTTAAGCATCATTTTTGTTCTTAGTGACCCAGAATTAGTAATGTTTGACTACATTTATTTCAGAAGCATTTTGGCTGTAGAGCAGTGTTATCTAATTGAAATATGTGCTAGAAGCTGATTCCTAATCTGGTGTGTACAGTATGTTTTCGGAATCTGCCACATGACCACTGTTTATCATTGTAATTTTTTTGTGATTCAGCATGGAAAGAGGAGGCAAAATAAACGAAGTGGGAAGGGAGAATGGGCCTGCTAGCATTGTGGCTGACATCACTTTCTTCCCACACTGCAAGACACGTATATTAATCCTATTTTCATACTTGTGTGTGTTGAGGTAATAATCTCCAGGACACCTGTAGTTTGATTCCAATGGGGAAACCGGGTAATTGCCAATGAAACTATTCCAATGAAACCATGCGACAGCACCAAGGGGGAGACAATGAGGGCTTGTCTACAGGGGAAATTGACTAGTATAGTTACAGCAGAATATACAGGGGAATAAACTATTCTGCTGTAGCTATATCAGAATAACTCCGTATGTGGAAACTCTATTCTGGGGCACCCTCCCCTATCCCAGCTATGCTAATCATGGCCTGAT
The DNA here is from genome assembly GCF_027887155.1 of Malaclemys terrapin pileata. NCBI lineage: Eukaryota > Metazoa > Chordata > Testudines > Emydidae > Malaclemys > Malaclemys terrapin. Next base: position 169,854,320 of record NC_071507.1, read on the forward strand.
GAGAGCCATTTGTCAGCCCCTTCCCACTCTCCTGCCACGCAGGCCCTCCCAGCTGGGATTCAGTCAGTGCTTTTTGTGCCTCTCAGCTGTTTTCAGCAGGGCAACAGATGTCACTTCTGCTCACCCACTGAGAACAGCTGGTAGCTGCCACTGCAATGTAACCCAGTCACTTGTGTTCTGTGCCACCCTGCCTGGCCACCACCTCTGAGTCTCAACTCCAGGGCTGTGGACAGTTCCCTTTCTCCTAGGAGAGTCTTGTGCTCTAGTAGAAAATATTATTTTCTGTTGAAGCTAGAACAGGGTTGGGCAAACTACGGCCCACAGGCTGGACCTGGCCCCTCAGGGCTTTGGGCGAGGGCAGCCCACAGGCAAGGGCAGCGCGTGGAGCCCTCTGCCCCCCTTTCCCCAGGGGCTGCAGGGACATGGTGCCGGCCACTTCCCGGAGTGGCGCGGGGCCAGGGCCGAGGCAGGTAGAAAGCCTGCCCCGGCCTCGGTGTGCATTGATGCCACCCTATAGCCGCTCCAGGTAAGCGACACCAGGCCGGAGCCTGCACTCCGAACCCCTCCTGCACCCTGCACCCCAACCCCCTGCCACATCTCTGTCCTGAGCCCCCTTGCTGCACCCTGCACCCCTCCTGCACCCCAACCCCCTGCCCTGAGCCCCTGCTGCACCTTGCACTGCTCCTGCACCCAAACCCCCTACCCCGAGTCCCATCCCGCACTCTGCACCCCTCCCTGCACCACTGCCCTGAGCCCCCTCCCACACTGTGCACCCCATCCTGCACCCCAGCCCCCTTCCCCGAGCCCCCTCGTATACCCCGCACCCCTCCTCTGCCCCAACCCCTTGCCCTGAGCCCCTTCCTGCACACCGCACCCCCTCCCATACCCCGCACCCCCTCCCACACCCCAAACCCCTTTCCCCACCCAGATGTGGCCCTCAGGCCAAAAAGTTTGCCCACCCCATAGCTAGAATGTCCAGTTTTACCTCCAGCGAGATTTCAGTCTTTAATGACAGCTAAAAGCAGGCACTCTAAATATAATTCCTAATAATTGTGCTGCTGAAGATCTACCTGCCACATAACAGAGATCCAAGATTTGGGCTAAAACTGACTTTTTTTCATTTTGTAATAAGCACAACCAATAGTACGGATTCTGAAGAAAAATATGTATATATACCATATATACTTCCCCTTCCCTTCGTACTCCCTAAAAAGAGGCCTCTTACAATGACAATCCTTGCACAGCAAGAAGAACTGCTCCTGATCAGCACTGCTCTTGGCTCAAACCTCCTAAAAATGACAGGGAGGAACTGGAGGGACAGGACCAGGGCACGCATGCGTGTGTGTGTAAACAATGGAGGCTCTGGAACAGCCTTCCAGTGTGTGGGCGGTGGTGTGGGAAGAGGGGGTGGTGTGGGAGGTGGGACAACCTAACTGGATTTAAGATGGATCTTGATGAGTTTATGAATGGGATTATATGACAGGGTTGCCTGCAATGGCAGGGGACTGGACTTCATGACCCAGGAGTTCATCCGGTCTGATGTGTGCAACTGCACGTATCTCAAGGGTAGTATAAGAGCTGTGCTATATTTCTGTTCCTAGAAGGACAAGGCCTCAGGGAGCTTCTGCTGGGGCAATACCATTGCAATATCCTTTATCCGTCTACCCGTTTGTTTGTATTTTTTAGCACTGAGGACAGATTTAGTTTAAATACTTATGGTTTTGGAAAGCTAATCTTAACTGTAGGAAGGCTCAAATATTTCCTTGCAATTGTGTGAGATTTAAAATCCAGCGACTTCAGCCTTTCTCCTGCTTGTCAAGCAGCCTGTGGCCGTAGGATCTGTGCTCAATAAACGCAAGTATGTCAGGCTCTATGGCGTTAATAGTAGGGTGACCAGACGTCCCCTACTATTATCGGGACTGTCCCGATATTTGCTTGTTTATCCCGCGTCCCGACCGATGTGCGGTCAGGACATTGGACAAACAAGCAATTTTGCCCTCCCTGGAGGGCTCTCGCCCCCACCACCCCCGACTCCACCCTCTCCTTCCCCCATTGGCTCCCTCCCCAAATCCCCATCCTGGCCCCACCTCTTACCCAAGCACATGGCATTCCTCCTCCCTCCCAGGCTTGTTGCTGTAATGGCGGCAAGCCTGGAGGGAGGAGGTGGTGGCCAGCTTCCAGTTCCTGGAGCTGGTGAGTAGGGACACCAGGTGGGCAGGGGGGCTGCTCCCCCGGGAGGGCGACGGGGGAGCTCTGGACCCCGGCAGGGGAGAGCGGCTCAGGGCCGTACGAGTGGCCATGTAAAGTTTATCGGCTCGGGGTGGACCCCGGCCAGCTCCTCGCCCCTGTCGGGGGGTAGCGTCCACCCTCTCCCCTCGTCCTGACTCCTCAGCTGAGCCCCCCCCGTCTCCCTCCTGGGGGAGCAGCCCCCTTGCCAGCCCCCCTTGCTTGCCCGGTGCCCCTACTCACCAGCTCCAGGAACTGGAAGCCGGCCACCACCCCCTCCCTCCAGGCTTGTGCCGGCATTCCAGCTGCAAGCCTGGAGGGAGTTGGAATGCCACTCAGCTGAGGAGCCAGGACGAGGGGGGAGGGGAGACTCGGCTCCTTACCTGGCCTGCAGTGGCCGGCGAAACATGCTGGCATGGGGTAGGGATGCTACCCCCCTACAGGGCAGGGTGAGGAGCCGGCCGGGGTCCCCCCCTCAGCCAATAAACTTTACGTGGCCACTCGCATGGCCCTGAGCCGCTCTCCCCCGTCGCTGCCGGGGTCCGGAGCCCCGCGCCTCTAGCTCCAGCGGCTCCTTCCCCGCGGGGCGGTGGGACGTGCTGCATGTGCCCGGGGCCCTGAAGTGGGGCGGGGCCGCGGCGTGGCCAGGGCCTGCTAATTCCCCCGGCACCTGCAAAACGGCTTTTTTTTTTTTTTTTTTTTGCTCCCACCCCCCCACGTCCCGAAATTTCCTGTCAGTGATCTGGTCACCCTAGTTAATAGTGTCCTCAACACAACTTCCCACCAAATCTAAAGAAGTGACAAGCTTCTGTCAAGAAGAATTAGGCTTTCCAGGGATGCAGTTTGGAAGGAGATCAGGGTGAAAGGGAGAAAACCTGGATATAGTTCAGTTTTAAATGTAAAATATATCACCCAGGTTTAATTGGTTAATCACTTATATTAAAGCAACACACTTTAGCAGAACATGCTGACCACAAGTTTTGAACAATGCTTGCTTTGAGTTAATCCTGCAGCGCTCACTGGAATACAACCAGTAGAAATAATATCTCATGGACTTGTACAATGACCACTTAAGAATATTATGATGTCACGCACAAACCCTAAACTAGATCTTTCTTAATAAGGGCTGTGCACTTAATCTTAAATCTCCCAAACCTGGCATTTAAACCGAAAGGAGAAAATGTTAGCTTTGTGCCTCAGTCACAGGTCTGTAATATACACTGAAGAGCTTTAAAGTAGCATTGAACCCCTTTGAAAAATGCTAAATTTAAAAAATTTAAGTAGTCAGTTATTATTTATTTATTTATACACACTGACTTAATGTGACCTTGTCTTTATCATAAAGGGATTATGAAAACTAAAGAGATATATGCAGCTGTAATTAGTGCCAGATTGTGTCCTGCCTGTGCACCTGCTCAGGGAATACTCCATTACCACTCTGCACACCCATTACTGCAGATAGCTGTGCAAAAGGGGAGTACATGGCCCCTGTGGAGGCTGTTCATGTGGACTGGGACTGTGCAGAAAAGGATAAGGAGTAGGTGTAGCCTTGGTGGGACATTGCTGGCACAGGGGTACATTCCCCTTTCAGAAGGGGAAACCAGGAAGCATTTTATGCTTCCCAGTCTTTGCCTGGGGCAGTGTAACTACCCACTGACCCATGGCTAGGGCTTGTGGCAAGCTCATAATCTATCCCATAATGACTTTACCATCAGCTAGGAAAAAGTGTGGTGGAGAAATTGCTGGAATGTCTATAGAACGTCAAGCAGCTATGAATGTCTATAGAACATCACTAAACACCACAAGTTTCAATTCAACCCACTGCCTAGCTTCTTCCAATGTAGCCCAATTCTGAAGCCTGCTCCCTTTTCTTTCACTCCATCTAAGTGGAAATTCTCCAGGCTTGGTATTGCTGGTAGGTGTTGCAGAACGGAGCTTGAGTCAGTGCGTGTCCAGGACTATTAACCCCTTCCTAACCTGCTGCAGTTGTCCATCCCATCACACCCACCAAGCAGTAGATAATCTGATAATTTTTATTGGACTACCTAAGAAAAAAAGTGAGGCGGAGAAGCTTTTAAGGATCTCACACTTTTCACAAGACTATTGGGAAACTACGGACATTTGAAGAGAGCCCGGTAGCTTGGAGAAAAGAGCATGATTCTTGAAAGGTCATCTCCTATTTTATTATCTTTGTGATGATGATGTGTTATGTTGTCCCACGAATAAAGAACAAACAGGCATTCTCGGTCTGACTGCCCTGTACTGTATTTTAGATTAAGAGAACAACAACAAAAGACAATAATCATCTCTATGAAAAAACATAGTATGTGTGGGTGTCTCTTATGACAGTCTTCACTGAACTCCAAGAACCCACCGTACATCTGTTTTTTCAGATAACAGAGTCCTTAGAGGTTCCCAATGGAATTATTCATAGAAGACCACATCTTCATTCTTTGTCAGTTTCAAGCAAAAATGTGTGTGCGCGTGCACATACACACACACACACACACACACACGACCTGAGTAAGGGCTTGACCAGTTGGGCCATTGATTTGTGTGCTAGACACCACACCAATAGCAGACACCACACCTGAGCAGTTTGTTTTATAGTTTGCAGCTGCATGGGTATGACAATCAGTGTTTTATTCCTAGTTATATTTTTTTATCCTTACATTCTCACTATTGACATTAAATATAACAATCTCTTCCCTCTGACAATTCTGTCTCCATCAGTCATTGCTTACTCTGCACCTCTTCCTCCCTGCTTGCAGACAGGCCTTTTCCCCAGCTATTTATTAGCCACCTCATGAGATAAGTTCAAGAGGGGGAACACCTGTAATCCAGCTGGCCTTGGAGCCTTAGTTTACTCTCAGAAATTAATGCTTGGAATGCCACAGTATCTGGCCTTCCCCTTCCCTCCTGCAGCCAGAGAACGAACAATAGTTTTCTTGGATGTCACAGTTTGCATGTGGTGCTTATATCAGTATAATTTATTTCTGTCCATACATTTATAGGAGTAAGCTATACCACTATAAATACCTTTATACCAGTATAGCTGTGTTCACACTCGGGCATTGTAGTGCTTTAATTATATCTGTTTTTAAACAAACAAACAAAACCTGTGAGTATAGAAGCCCTGAGAGTCAAGGGACTATGGTTCTTGACAGTGCCATGAATTAGTTGTGTGAGCATGAGACGTTCTACATTTTGAGGTGCACAGTTTCACAAGCTGGGCTCCCAAAGTTGAGGTACTCAAAATGAGTGGATGCTTTAGAAAATTTTGGCCTGAATATCTCTGAGCCTCAGTTTCTGCATCTGTCTAATGAAGATAACTCTTCATGATTGTAAAGTGCTTTGAGATCTAAGATAGAAAACACTATGGGACAGATTCCAATAGCCTTCCTCATTGAATAGTACCTTACTCCACCAGTAGCCCCACTGGAGTCAACAGAAGTAGAATTGCTAAACCAGAATAAGAGCATTAGAATCAATGAAAAGTCTTATTGTTATAGCTATTTAGCTAATGTAGAAATGTGTTAAATAAACTTGTTACATCAGTATTTTTCTTTTCGACTTACTATTTTAGACTTCGTGGGTGAATGCATGTTGCATCCGACGAAGTGGGCATTCACCCACGAAAGCTTATGCTCCAATACATCTGTTAGTCTTAAAGGTGCCACAGGACTCTCTGTTGCTTTTTACAGATCCAGACTAACATGGCTACCCCTCTGATATTTTAGGCTTATTCCTCACATACCTGTTTAAGAGGATTCTGCACTTTAATGCACTGCATGTTAGTCTGATCCAGTCTATTTTCTATTGCATTTTACCCTTAGCTCAATGACAGCCTTTTCCTTTAACAAATTTAGAGTCTGATCTGGATTCCATGCATACCCAAAACTACCATTTAGATGACCATATAGACTATATAATTTATAATATATTACACCTCTACCTCAATAGAACGCTGTCCTCAGGAGCCAAAAAATCTTACCGCGTTATAGGTGAAACCACTTTATATTGAACTTGCTTTGATCCACCGGAGTGCGCAGCCCTGCCCCCCCGGAGCACTGCTTTACCGCGTTATAGCCGAATTCGTGTTATATCAGGTCGCATTATATTGGGGTAGAGGTGTATATAACAGAGATATATTCTATGATATATATTGTTGTAGCTGGTATTTAAAATGGTTTCATTATACTTCTGTATATAGTTTGGGTTCTCTTAAGAAATGTACCCTTTAAAAACACTACTAATCCTTTTAGTATAGCTATTGGTTTAGCTGGCCTTTGTGGTGAAGTGTTAATGGTATTAGAGCAGTGCTGTCAGTTTGCTGTTCTTTTTTCACATACCAATCAATTTTCGGCTCTTTATAATTCTTTGAACTTAGATCAACTAAATGAGAAAATCCGATCACAAACAAAAGATCCTTGGGTGGTGCAGCTACAGGAAATTATCATCTTTAAGGATATTTGGAGTCAGTAAGTACTGCAACAAAGACAAATTGGCAGAGTGGTAGTATAGTAATTGTCCAACATTTCCTAATCCTGGCTTTGTTTGGGCAGTTTCTTAAAACCTTTGTAGTAGATGGTTTCATTGACATTCACTTGGTAATTACTTGTCTCCAGTTGAGATCTAAAGTGAAGATAAGACCAGACAGGGCTTTGCACAGCCATGGGCAAGGCACAGTTCGAAATCAGGTACAATATTAGATAAATAGTTACATAATGCCATAACTTGCCATCAGATATTTAAGTACAACTCCGCACTGAAACAAAATCAATGAGGAATTCCGCCTAAAATTGACAGTATAATACAGCCCATAGATAAGTAAGATGAGAAAGAGCTTTTCCCAGCCAAATTCAGAAGTGACATAAATGATGGTGTAAGTCAGGGATTCTCAACCTTTTTCTTTCGAAGCCCCCCCAACATGCTATAAAACCTCCATGGCCCGTCTGTGCCACAACAACTGTTTTTCCTGCATATCCAGTAGATTAAAAGCCAAGGCTGGAGTTATGGGGTAGCCCCAGGGGCTTGGCTTCAGCCCCATGCAGCAGAGTTCGAGCTTCAGCTTCAGCCCCCACAGTGGGGTTTGGGGTCTAGCTTTCTTTCCTGGGCCCAGGGCCATCCTTACCCATACGCAAAGTACGCAGCTGTGTAGGGCACCAGGAAATTTGGAGCACCACATTTCCTGGTGCCCTGCACAGCTGCGTACTGCTCCAGCCCCTGCTCCGGCTCTTCCCCAGGCTCCCGCCTTGCTCCACCCCGCCTCACCTCTTCCCACCCCAGCCCCACCCCCACTCCCCTGATGACTCCAGAAGTGGTCCAGCCTGCACTCACCGGTAAGTAGAGCGACCCAGCCCCAGCCTGCTCCGCTCCCCTGGCTCCCAGCCGTGCCGCTGGGGGGGCTGCGTAGGGCACCAAAATAGCTAGGGATGGTCCTGTCTGGGCTGCCCCCCACCCCAGTCCTGGGCTCCCCCCGCACCCGCCTGCCGGCCCAGCGATGGGCTCTTTCCCCCCCCCCCCCCACTGCACCCCTTGCCGCTCCAACCCTGGGCTCTCCCCCCCAACTGCACCCCTTGCCGCCCCAACCCTGGGCTCTCTCCCCCTCCCCCCCACCCCACCTGCACTCCCTGCTGGCCCAGCCCTGGGCTTCCCCCCACCAGTGCTGACTCCGCCCGCTCCCCGCTCACCTCCAGCCAGTCCGTCGCTGGCAGGATCAGAGTAAGCAGTGGGGCTCCCGGGCCACGCCTCAGCTCAGGGTCCCTCCAGCCAGGGCTCCCGCCTCCAGGACAGGCTGGGACCTGGGAGGGCAGAGCTGGGGGACCACCCGGCAGAGGGCTGAGGAGCTGGGGCAGGGCAGCCCCAGAGGGAGCGGAGCCCTGGAGAGCGGGACACGGGCCCTGCACAGCAGCGTCCTGGGTACTGGTCCACACTATGGTCACACTGCTGCTGCTGCTCCTGGCCACCCTGCCACAGTCCCTGGGTGGCTCGGGCCGCTTCACCCGGCCCCGGCTGCGGCGCTGGAGGGTGGCCACCCTGTGACACCTGCAGGCGCTTCCGTGCGCCCCGTGGGGCGGCCCCCGCCCGAGTGTCCTGCGCTCGGAGACTGCCCGGCCATAAGGTGTGGGCGCTGCTCCCCGACGCGAACCGCAGCGGCCCCAGTGCGCCACCCGTGCAGGACGCGCTGCTGCTGCCAGGGCCAACTCTACGCTTTTGTCGCCCCAAGCAAAAAAAAAAAAAAAAAAAAAGGTTGGCCAGAATGCTGCCCCTGAAAATGTGCTGCCCCAAGCACGTGCTTGGTTTGCTGGTGCCTGGAGCTGGCCGTGGTAACAAGATATAACTGCTTCCTGTTCAGTGCTTTTCCTGCTACAACCTCATCCACACACACACCTTTGGCATGTCAATTATACTTGTTGTCACACCCACTTACACTGATTTACTGATGTGTAGCTTGCACAATGACACCCCTGAATTTAGTCATCCCTTGCTGACCACTCAGCCATCTCTAGCATACATAATGAACCCCCCCCCCCTTTTTTTTTTTAAATAAACTTTTAAAAACTCTTTGGAACTTTATCACTTTGTGCAGAGAAGGGAAGAAATACTCCCATGTGTAAAAGCAAACATACAACCGTAGGAAAAAAATCACTATCAACAAAATATTAAAGAGAGTTTTTAGGGAAAGTCTTTATCTACTGCCATCTCTAGAGAACATGGAGGAATGGTATTCAGTAGATGAATGTTGACTGTAGCATGGCAGTGTTTTGACATTCTTAACAAATTCAATCATAATTTGGCACTTACGACACAAACTGGTACCCTTGAATTTTAATGAACCAGATACTGATTCAGTATCAAATTCATATAGCAAGAGTAAAGGCAGAATAGCTCATATTGCCTGCAGTTTTGTTTACTGACAGATGTCTGCTACTAATGCCTTCTGTGTTATAGTAATGCTTCCACAGCTCAATGCTAACTATTTTCTGGAATGGGGTTATGAGTTTGACAGGGTTTTTACTAAGTTTAAAATCTTATCATCTGAAAGGATCAACTCAAGAAAACTGACAGAAAAAGGACCATCTAACTGCTGTTTATTTCATACACCTAGAAATGACACACAATAGAAAATATCGGTCTCTTGCTTTAACACTGACAGTGGGGTCATAACACCTGTGTGATAGATATAAAACTGGAAATGATTTTGTAGATGGTAAATGGAGCATTAACATTACCTGGCAGATAGGCTGTCATTCTTTTAGAATCAGTTTGAAAAATGCCCACAATATTATATTTCTGCAGCCTTTAGATGAAGAACCAAAACAGATTCCCCAACAAACTCTATTTACATGCATATAAAGCGTATGGGCAAATGTGTGTTAGTGAAAATCCCCTGTGTTTGCCTACTCCAACATAGTTCTCCTGCAGACACATAGGCCCAGATTTGTAAAGGTATTTAGATATTGCTGCGCTCAACATTACAACACCTAACTGATTTAGGAACCTAAATCTCATTTTCAAAGGGATTTAGGCAGCTAGAAGCCAAAATCCCATTAACATTTAGGTTATTAAATGCCCAAACCAGTTTTTATAATGAGATTTAGGCTCCTAAATCAGTTAGGCATTGCAATACTGAGGTTGTAAATACCTTTACAAATCTGGGCCGCCGTGCCAGCTTGTACTGTTGCCTGGTGTGCAAACGAAAGGAGGGGGCCACAACAATAATATTTATGCCCTTGCATAGCGCTTTTCATCAGTAGATCTCAAAGCACTTTACCAAGGAAAGTAAGTATCAGGATCCCCATTTACCACATGGGAAAATGGAGGAATTAAGAGGAAAAATGACTTGCTAGGTCAGTGGCAGAACTGGAAATGGAACTCAGGTATCCTGCTGCTTCATCCACTGTCCCCTGAAATACAAGAAGACGTTTCCCTCCTACTTGTCTTGCACAGGTGATGGGTACAATTGCAGTCCATGCACTTGTCTGAGCATACAGAATGCTCCCTGCTTGCACCTTGTGGGGTGGAGACAATGGAGGAAGGGCTGTGACCAGCTTCCTAGGCCTTTCTTTGGAGTGGGATGGCTCTGCACTACTGCCAGTGTGGACCTTTGCCTTAATAGCGTAATTAGAGCCACGGAGGTGTTGAAAATATACTCTGCAAAAAGCATCATGTGCCTATCTTGGCACACCAAGCACATCGCTACAAAATACAAATGGATTTTTTTCTCTCACCATGCTCTGAATGAGAATGTACATTCAGACTTAGACCCTGATCCCACAAAGATACATGTGCTTAAAATGACTCTATGTGCATTTAAAATTAAGCACTCAATTTAATAAAATCGCCATAAAAAACACAACTTGGGGAGTGTAAAGAGCCTTACTCTGCAATATGATAACACCTGTTAAATAGAGAGATCTGATGGTTATATCCAGGGCTGAAAGTAGAAATAGGGACTTACCGGTATGGAGCTGGGTTGGGGCCGGCTCTGGCCCCCGGAAGGGGCGGGGATGTGGGGGTCAGAGCCAGCCCTGGCCTGCCCTGTACTGGTAAGTGCCCTCCCCCTCCCCCGCTGGGGTAGCAGCGGCAGCTGAGGGCTCCGGCAGCAGTTTAAAGGGCCCAGGGCTTGGCCGCTGCTACTGCCCAGGCCCTTTAAACCACTGCCAGAGCCCCTGGTTGCTGCTGCTACCCCAGGGCTCCGGCAGCAGGGCTCCAGGGCTATTTAAAGGGCCGGGGCTGTAAAGGCAGCGGGAGCCCTGCTGCTACTCCAGGGCTCTGGGGGCTATTTAAAGGGCCCAGGACTCCCCTGCTTCTACTGCCCTGTCCCTTTAAATAGCCCCCGGAGCCCTGGGGTAGTGGCAGCAGGGCTCTGGCGGCTATTTAAAGGGCCCAGGGCAATAGAGGCAGCAGGCGCCCCGGCCCTTTAAATAACCCCCGGAGCCCCGTCGCTACCCCAGGGCTCCAGCAGTGGGGCTCTGGCTGCAATTTAAAGGGCTTGGGGCTCCAGCCGCTGCTGGGAGCCCCAGGCCCTTTAAATTGCTGCCTGGGGAAGCTGGGCCGCCCCCGTACAGCGCACCGGCTCTTGCCGGTACACCGTACCGGGGTGTACCAGCTTACTTTCACCTCTGGTTATATCACTGTATGTTTTTCTAAACAAAAGTTCACTGTTGTAATGATCAGCATTTTGTCTCTGATATTTACATGGCAATTATTTGTAAACTTGTTCAAACTTCCTAAAAGCATACATAGATTTTTTTTTTTTATTAAGACACGTGGAAGTGTTTGCAGAATTGGGTCCTTAGTCTCCAGCTGTCCTATGTACCTAGTATCTCCACAATTGAACTCACTCAGCTACTTTATACAAAAGTAAAATCTTTAGAATTCAAATAAAATGATTTCATTGAAGAAAACAATGTTGCTGTAAATTAAGAGTGATATGAAAGGAAACAAAACTGCAGAGACTTCACTCAATTTATTAAAGTCATCAGAAACACTTTGTACTATAACACCCTGTTAGAGATCCATCTGATGTTTATATTACTGTATGTTTCTCTAAATAAAATCTCATTGCTGTAATGATTGTTTTGTCTCTGCTATTTACATGGCAGCAATTTGTAAACTTGTTAAAACTTTCTAAATAAATAAATTGTTTAAAAAGAACATTTATCCCCACAGATGCTGGAAAATATACAGGTGCTCATGTGAAATCCGGTCATGTCGATTCCCTTTGTCATGATGCTCTATTTGTGAATCAGAGGTATTGCAGACCTGTTCTTGTACCCCCTGTTCATTGGTACGATACATGCCACACTGCTGCTACAAGGCTACTGCCATTTCTTGTGCATCCTTCTTTGCTAAAGATTTTTAAGATTGACTCTGCTCTCTCATCTCTGGAAGAATAACAAATACTTTACCTTCCTCTACCCTTTGGATTGCGTATCCCTTGGGTGCATAGCAGTGGCAAAGTGAACTCAAAAAACTTAAAAAAAATAAAATAAATAAAAAAACTCAAAAAACCTGATACTGGCACAGAGCTTGTCTCTGACCTAAAATAGAGCAGCCTCAGGGCAGGGCAACTCTGCTTTGCCCGGGCTGGCAATTGCCCCCATAGGTTGTGCTAGTAGCTGAGGATTGCTGGTGCACAGGGTTTCTTAACACCCTCTCCCAGACACATCCTGTGCATCACGGGTCTGGAGGAGGGCTGGCACAAGATCTGTGATGTGCTGGTTCTACACCACTTGGGGATTCTCCCAGGCACGGGGAGTACTCAGGGATCAGTGCCACCAGCTTTTTGGCAACTTTGCACCAACAACAGGATCTGGTGCAGTGGAATTACACTGGTGTAAAAGAGAAGAGACTTAGGAGAAAAGATTTAGCTGAAATTACACATACAGCTGTTGCTGGGCAGCACACCTTTAGCTCTTGCACAGAGTTTTTAGTGGATGCCTATGAGGATCAGTAAAATGAAAAAAACATCTTCAGATCAGAACTGGAAATGCAGGGCTATCAGAGGTATTTGGGTTCATATACGATGGGAAGTATGTGCCCCAAATTATGCATTTTCTAGGATGGGTCAAGGACATAATTCATTCTGTTCAGTGATCAGAAGTTTTATCACACGAACATTAGGCTTCATTTTCTAACTCACGGACACCTCAAAGATAATCATCACCAGCAATGCAATGTGCAGCCATCCCCAAGCCAACTAAGTGGAACAACTGGTGGGCTATTACGTGTGTGGGGCCAATTTGTTTGGCCATTTGTTCTAATTATAATGGTAAACTCAAGGCCTATGTAAACCTCTGCAAATGACGCAAAGGAAAGAAGCCAAGTTATTATTGTGAAAGTTTTTTCAGCAAAACCCTTTGATTTTAAGGGTTTAAAGGAAAAAGAATTAAGTGGACCTGCAGTAGCTGTAAAATATATCAAGCAAATCCACTACCTCTAGTTCTGTATCAGAGGGGTAGCCGTGTTAGTCTGAATCTGTAAAAAGGAACAGAGGGTCCTGTGGCACCTTTGAGACTAACAGAAGTACTGGGAGCATAAGCTTTCGTGGGTAAGAACCTCACTTCTTCAGATGCAAGTTCTTACCTCTAGTTCTGTTACTCTGTGCTGATGTTTGCAACTCTGTGCATCTAAAATAATACTCTGAAACTGTTACTATCAGATAATGTGTTAAAATGGGGAACATTAAAATGTTATCTGAAGGAAAAGAATAAATTGGAGTTAGCATTTCGAACAGTGTACAGAATAAAGTGTATCAGTGATTATGAACAAGAATCAGGGTTAGGGAATGAAACTTATCAATACATCCCTTTGAAAGTTTATCCCTCAGAATCTCCAGCAGTGGAAAAACTTCAGCAGAGAAGTGTTGGAAGTGGTAGGGGGGAGAGAAGAATTGTTTTTCACTCTATCCACTTCCTCAGATGTTGCCTTATGGGAAAAACAGAGCTGACTTATAATAGTGACCAGAGAACTCAAGTTAAAATAATAAATTCTGTTTACTGAAACACATTCTGGATCTTACTGTTACCCATTTGATTCTGTATTAACTCATAGAGTTTGTAAAGGGGAGAAGGAAAACTCATAGAAAAACAAATTTGTGATTGGCAATATGTGTCTTCTTTTAAAGGGAGAAAATGGGGGGTGGGAGGAAGAAACCAGCTAACAGCAGAAGTGTTAAGTACTGAAGAAGGGGAATTGCACCTTCTAGTAATAAACATATCCTGACCTATACCATCACCTTCATTTGTCTCTGCTGTAGATTAGGATTTGGAGATGATAACCTCTTCCTTTCATAAAACATAACAGAGAAAAAATGCACTTTAAAATACTGATTGTGTCAAACAGTGAAAAAAGTAATTATATATAAAGCCTATTATAAAGGTTCCATTTAGGTAACTAAATTTCTCACTTGGGGTCAGCACCACCATGTTGCGCAACAGACACTTGACAAAATTACCGTACGTAGTGACGGACATGGGCGGGAGGAGGGGTTATGTCATTCAGTCATTCCATTTTTTGAAAAATTACCACGGACCTCAAAATTGTTACCACAGACAAGCTGCTGATCCCTTTTCTCAACATGTATTGTTGCATGCAACAGTGCATCAAAGAAAACCCTTTTTGCCATTCATAAATAATAATAATAATAATAGCTCAAGAGTGTCCCTTGAACCGAAGAAAAAGAAAAAGAAACATAAAAGTTAAAATACAACACACTTAGAAATAACACAGTGAGTGCATCTGCTTTAGTGCTACTTTGCTTAAAGATGACAGTGTTGGGTTTAGTCAGGTAAGAGAGTCTTCAGAAATATTTTCTTATTCTGTGGCTATTTAATAGATATGTATATATTTACCATAATTATTTTTAAATTTGTGAATGTGGTGATGATGAAAGAGTACCAGGTTGGCAGACTGGGGCAGTAGTCACCTCTATTTATACAGAAAAGGGATACTACGTGAGAAACAGCAGTGTAAACCTTCTTCTCTCACTGTTCCATCAACATACCTCAGTCAGCGAGAGCACATTTTAGGATGAGGATTCTTCACTCTTGTATGCATCCGAAGAAGTGGGCTGTAGTCCACGAAAGCTTATGCTATAATAAATTTGTTAGTCTCTAAGGTGCCACAAGTACTCCTGTTCTTCTTTTTGCGGATACAGACTAACACGGCTGCAACTCTGAAACCTTCACTCTTGTAGGCCATTCAGAGCTTGGCCGCACTGCTGAGCCTGCTGCCCTCAGAGTTTGTGACTCTGGGAGCTGGATGCAGCCCGGTCTTACCAACTTGCAGTCACTATTGACCTGGCCTAGATTGGAAATGACAATCTGGAAGCGGAAGGTTCCATATTTTGTTCTGGCCTCCTGACTGCTGTTAATTGATACCAACAGAACAGTAAATCATACCTTTAGCCCAACTATACAGGATGCAGAGCCTGAAGAAAGGACTGCCATATTTAGCATAAGGGCTAAAGAGCGTTAAGACTGCTAAACCACTGCTTTGTAATTGACCCTGTGCTGAAAAACTGTGATTATCACTAATAAAAGGTCTGGAGATAAGAAAACAGCCTTTGCTTTTTGAATGTGAAGGGGGAAATGAAGAAAGCAGCAGATGTCTAGGACTGTTAACATGTGAGCTCTCAAAGTGTTGTGGTATAGGAGGCCTAATGTTAATTGCTCTCTTATGAAAGATACCCTTTAATATGGGGCACTGATCACACAATTATGTGTACAGTACAACCAGATTTATGTGAATAGGTAATGTGCATGTTTTCTTATTTTTACGATTCCCTTAGGGAAGACCATAGGAAAGACTTTCTTTTAAAATTACCATTATTTGTGTTAAGGTATTGCCTAGAGGCACCAGCTGATACTGACACCATTTTGTTAGGCACTGTAGAAACACATGGTAATAGACCATCTGAAGAGTTTACAGCCTAAATAGATAAGGCGGAGAAGGGGCTGATTTACTCCAGGTGACACAGGCCAGTAGCAGAGCCAGGAATAGAATCCAGGTCTCTTGTGTTCCTGTCCAGTGTCCAATCTATTAGAGCATGCTGCCTCTTGAAGAGCTGGACTCACTAATTAATGCATGGATGGGCTATTAAGGGAACAAGGTACTAGTAAAATGTACAGTTCCAGCCAAAACAACAATATTTTGGGCACTGCTGCAGCTTTCAGCTTCACATTCTTTTGACTGATTCAAACTTGGCAATAATTTACATAACCCAGCAGCTTCACCTTTCATCTGGGAAATGAAAGACTCTCTTCAAGTTATGCATATAAAACTCTCCTCCCACCCTTTATATGTCGTCTTAACTTGACATTTTTCAGGGTAAGGATCATGTTATACGTGTTTGTATAGCATTTAGCACAATCAGGCCTTGATTCTGAGTGGGGTTTTTGAATGCTTAATATTAAATAAAAATAATAAGGTAGAACTAAATACAAATTCTTGCTCATTTGCCTATTCCAAAATAAGGGGCTTGTTTGGAAAAAAAAACAACAACCAGTTAATATCTTGTTTAATCTACTTCAAGTTATGTTATGTTTATAAATAATACAATACAACCTTTTATCTATGCTGTTTTGGATGAAAGTATTAACTCTATAAATGTAGATGAATGGAACTAAGCTTAAATTAATGGATCATCCTCAGAACTATTTGACTCTAGGTAGAAAGGAAAAAGTGGAATTGAAGTATTGAATGCATGTTAGAACCCTAAGAAAACAGGGAAGTCTTTTTATTTATTTAATTTATTTATTTATTACTATTGCCTTTACAATAAAAAAGTTCTGAGAAGGATTAAAAGAGTAAATATTGTTTTAAACAGTGATATCCCTAGAGACCCAAAGACCTTTGAACTACATAACTCTTAATCTTGTCAGAGGTCTGCATACTTCTTACAAACAGCTTTTGTTGTGAACCATTCCTATCTTAATGTAAGCCTTCCCCCCCCTCCCCCCGGGAAATTCATCAAAAAACAAGTTTACAGCTCAATAGGAACATGTGTTATGCAAACAGTTCTTTTTGTTTGAAAGAAATTCTTGCCTTGCTTTTAGGGAAATACAGTAAAAGCACATTCAGCAACCTGGAAGTCATGTTTTGCTAGGATCAAACCAAACTCAAAGGTTCAAGTCCAGTTCTAAATCTAAAATCTAGCACTTTTGAATCAACTCCAAATTTGTGAAACAGATTACCTCATTGTGATTGAGCAGTTATGCAGGTGCCAGGTGGCTCATGGTAAATTGCAAATCTGAAGATCACAGAATGATCCAAAGGTATGAGTCACTTAGCATATCTGTTCAATGACATATTACAAGAAAACCCACTGAATATGCACAACATAATTACTGTAATAATGATTCAGTTTTATGTTTTTATTTTGTAATGTTTTCTCGTTTCATTACTTCTTGATTTTTATGTATATTGCTGTTTTGCTCTATACACTTCAGGGATGCTGCTGCTCTGAGCCTTCCAAAAGTAAACGGATCCAGGATTGTCTTTCAGAATCAGCAGAGAGTGTTAGACAATAGCTCCGAAAGATGTGAACTTCCCCGTTCATTGAAGTGGAGTGTTGACCGTGAACCCTGATGATAAATGCTTAAATGTCAACATCATTAACTTTTTCCTCTAGTGATCATTTTAGCAGAAATGTCCATCCAATTGTGAGCTGCTCAGGGTGGGAACGGTTTCTTCGTATATGTTGGTATAATCGTTGTACAATGGGGCCTTGATTCTGGTTGGGAACATGGGAATGGAGAGCAGTATAAATCTTAACTCTGTCCTGTAGTGACACCAAGAGGGGAAAAACATGAAAAATGAATGTCTGTAAAAATGAGATCACAAGCACTTTATTGTACTGATTGCATAGCATCACTGCAGGGCAGAGTTAAGGTTGCTCGTGTGCCTTAACGGTGCATTTCTGAACCTGAACATGTCTAGATTTCTTTTAAGTATAACCTTAACTCTGAATTTCCTGGGTTTGTAATGTGTGATTCTGGGATAATTAGAGCATCCAAGCAAGATGTTTTACCCTCAAGTTACTGATATGTACTGTCCACCGTAACTCCATGTTCAGCTAGTTTTTTGTTTGGAAGTAAACAAAGCTTGTGATTATCCACTCTTGTTGGCTGAAATGGCAGATATTACAGGAGTGAGGACATAGAGCCAATAAGGAGCAGTCCACTCCCTTCATTTGAGTTCCCTGCCTCCTACCCAGAATGGGGGTATTGGTGGGGAAAGAAAGATTTTCCCCCCTCCCCCCCCCGTGGTTTGGCCCTTCAGTCAGTACGGACACTATCATGAGCATCAGCTACCTCTTGTTCTTTTATACTGCTTCCCCTCTTGTTGTTGGCTTCCGTACTCAATGTATGGTGTAGTGAGGGGATGTGGAGGACAGAGAAGGGAGTCAGAAGGGAAGTTCAGACAAAGGCTAGGGAAATGGGAAATAAGAATCTGAAGAGGGGAGGTTCTGCAGCAGCAACTATTTCTCCAGTTTCCTTGGGCCGGTGGATAATTCTAATTATTATAGTCAGCCTAATTTCAACACTGGAAAGATACTGGAGCAAAGTATTAAACAATCTATTTGTAAGCACCCTGAGGCTAACGAAACAATAAGTAATAGCCAACATGGATTTGTCAAGAACAAGTCACGCCATACCAATCTAGCTTCCTTGTTTGACAGGGTACTTGTCTTAGTGGATGGGAGGAAGCAATAGACACGATCTTTAGGGACTTTAGTAAGGCATGATACAGTCCCACATGATATTCTTATTAGCAAACTAGGGAAATGTGATCTAGATTAAATTACTATAAGGTGAGTATCCAGCTGGTTGAAGGACCGTACCCAATGAATAGTTATCAATGGTTCACTGTTGATCTGGGAGGACATATCAAGTGGGGTCCTCCATGGCGCTATGTTGGGTACAGTACTATTCAATATGTTCATTTAAGACTCAGATGATGGAGTAGAGACTTTTCTTGTAAAATTTGCACTTGAAACCTGGCCGGGAGGGGTTGCAAGCACTTTGGAGGATAAGATTAGAACTCAACATGATCTTGTTATACTGGAGAATAAGTCTGAAACCAACAAAGTTTTTCAGTTGTCTTATAATCAGGTGTGATACATTTGAATCTGTAAGTAACATACTTATCACACACACACACACACACACACACACACAAAAGCAGAGGGTAAAAGGAGGGAAGATAGGAGGACTCGTTCATAACAAAATCAAGATGTTGAGAACAAAATTAATAAAGGAATCAAAGGCCGTGAAGAGAAGAAATTCTTTAATCACCTACACACCAATATTAGGAGCCTAGGGGCTAGTCTACACTGAACACTTACACCAGCACAGCTATGTCTCTCAGGGGAGTGAAAAATCCACTCCCCTGAGAGATGTAATTAAACTGACCTAATTCCCAGTGTAGACAGCGCTATGTCAACAGAAGAATTCTTCCATCAGCCTAGCTACTGACTCTCGGGGAGTAGTACTTTTTCCACACAGTACACAATTAACCTGTGGAACTCATTGCTATGGGATGTTATGATGGCCTGAAGTATAATTGGATTAAAAAAAGAACTAGATAAATTCATAGAGGATAGGTCCATCAATACCTATTAGCCAAAATGCTCAGGGATACAACCCCAAGCTCAAGGCAACCTTAAACTTCTGAAGACAGGGGTGGATCACTCTATAACTGCTCTTTTCTGTCCACTTCCCCTGAAGCTCTGGTACTGACCACTGTCTGAGATAGGATACTGAGCTAGATAATCTGACCCAGCGTAGCAGTTCTTAGCTCAGTGGTTTGAGCATTAGCCTGCTAAACCCAGGGTTGTGAATTCAATCCTTGAGGGGGCCACTTAGGGATCTGGGACAAAAATCAGTACTTGGTCCTGCTAGTGAAGGCAGGGGGCTAGACTCAATGACCTTTTGGGGTCCCTTCCAGTTCTATGAGATAGATATAGCTCCATATATTATTATTTTATTATTATTATATTTTAATAGCAAAACTCCTTTTGCTCTCAATGGGAACAGGATTTGGCCCTAAGAAATCAGAGAATATGATTTTGATCAATTGCTTATCTGTTCAGCAACAGTTCTCATGCACGTTCTGCCAGGCTGATTTTGATTGCCCCTCCTGTATGTCATGCTGAGGAAAATAATAAAACAATTTGGGCTGTAGTTCTCTCAAGATGTACATGGCACACGCACAGTTCTGTGTCTCTTTTCCATCAAACTCAGATGGCGCAGCATCTTTGCTTTCCTAGTGCCTGGTGGAGAGCAGGGCCGGTGCATCCACTAGGCAAACTAGGCAGCTGCCTAGGACGCCAAAATTTGAGGGCGCCAAAAAACGGTGCCCAAAATGTCTGGAATGCTCACCTGGTGCCGGCTAAATGTATAATCCTCTTCCCGCCTGTGACGAACTGGGCCTGTTCTCACTGTGGTCTGTGAATGCTGACAGGGGAGTGTGACTAGGATGGTCTGCATTGCAGGATGGGATCTGCCCGAGGGCGCATACCTGAGTGTGTAACATGAGAACCCAGGAAGGGGTTGAAGGGGAGGCGACTCCTTAGCCCGGGAAACTGAACAAAGGCTGTGGGAGGGGTCGCTGAAGGCAGAGTGCTGGAAGCAGGCAGGGAGAGAGGGCTGGGGGGCAGAGATGGCTCTGACCTCCCAAGGGGGGCTGGGCTGGGATGCCCGGGGACCCCAAGATGGACCTAACTGAGGGGGTCCCTGTTGTCTGTGCCTGCAAGACCTGTCTTGGACTGTATTCCTGTCATCCAAATAAACCTTCTGCTTTACTGGCTGGCTGAGAGTCGCAGTGAATCTCGGGAAGAGGGGTGCAGGGCCCTAACTCCCCCACAATCCGCGACAACTGGTGGCAGCGGTGGGATCTACTGCACCCCGTGGACGGCGCTTCCTGCAGTAAGTGACTGGGGAGCAGTAAAACGAAGGGGGATTGACGGGGACCAGGCGTGCTGAAGAGTGAGAGAGAGACGGTTATTACCCCTGGGAGTGTGTGACCAGCGAGAAGGACTTTTGCAGTAACAGGGTCCCCCGGGGGGATCGCAGCGAGTGGTCCCAGGGGCGGAGGAGTCTGCAGCTCGACCCTGGCAGAGAGGTGGTGACCTCGAGAAGGGCTGGCACACTAGGGGGCCCCCTGGGAACTGTGGGGAGCTGTGAGCACACAGGCCGGTGAGTGGCCAGCAGGAAGATGTATGCCAAGCGGCTTAAGAGCGACCTGGTGGAGCTGTGCAAGCAGAGGCGGCTGCGCATTGGGAGGCTCACCAAAGAACAGCTCATTGCCCAGCTGGAGGCGGAAGATCGCGCGAATGAACTGATCCCTGTGTCTCAGGGAAGCAGCCTGGCAAATGCAGCGCAGGCACCAGTGTCTGTCCCAGCTGGGAGTGGTCAGCCGGCTGCTGAGGGCTTCCCGAGACCCCTCCTTCCTATGCCTAGGGGAAGGGTGGGGAGGAGCCCAGCAAATACCGAAGGCGCCGTGAACCCCCCGGCCAGCAGGGGGTCCCCCCGGCGAAGCCCACCGGCCAGCAGAGGATCCTCCCGGCGACGTTCGGCATCCGGGGAGCGGAATTGGCTGGAATGGGAGAAAGAGCTAAAACTGAGAGAGCTGGAGGATCGTGAACAACAGAGACAGCATGAAGAGAGACAGCGTCAGCATGAACGGGAGGAGAAAGAGAGACAGCATCAGCGTGAACGGGAGGAGAAAGAGAGACAGCATCAGCGTGAAGAGAGACAGCGTCAGCATGAACGGGAGGAGAAAGAGAGACAGCATCAGCGTGAACGGGAGGAGAATGAGAGACAGCATCAGCATGAAGAGAGACAGAGACAGGAGAATGAGAGACAGCGTCAGCATGACCTGGAACTGGCGAGATTGAAGGGCAGCGAACCCCCGGCTGCGGTGAGTGAGGGGGGACCCAGGACTGCACGGAGCTTTGATAAGTGCATCATGGCCCCATACAAGGAGGGGGAGGACATGGATGACTTCCTGGAGGCCTTTGAGACGGCCTGCGAGCTGCACCGTGTGGACCCCGCGGACAGACTCCGGGTCCTTACCCCCTTACTGGACCCCAAAGCCGTGGCATTGTACCGCCAACTGGAAGAGGCAGAGAAAGGGGACTACGAGCTATTCAAAAAGGCCCTGCTACGGGAGTTTGGGCTGACTCCTGAGATGTACCGGGAAAGGTTCCGGAATCAGGATAAAACCCCTGAGATCTCATATCTGCAACTAGCCGCCCGCATGGAAGGATACGCCAGCAAGTGGGCTGATGGGGCCCAGACGAAGGAGGACCTGGTCAAACTGCTGGTACTGGAGCAACTGTATGAGCGGTGCCCATCTGACCTGAGGCTGTGGTTGGTGGACAGAAAGTCAGAGAACCCGCGACAGGCAGGCCGGCTGGCCGATGAGTTCGTAAAGAGCCGGTCAGGAGATAAAAGGGAGGAGTCCCAAAGGAGCAATCCCACCACAACGCAGAGAGAGAGTCACCATGGGACCTCCCCGTGGGAAAATACAGAAAAACCCCATCAGAGGGGAACATCCGGCATCAGGACCATCCGACCCACTCAAGGGGACCCATGGGACATGGGCTGCTACCACTGTGGCCAAAAGGGCCACATACGGGCCCAGTGCCCCAGGCTCAGGGACAGACTGAGCAGGCCGAACCCACAGAGGGTTGACTGGGTAGAGACCCAGCCCGGCGAGAGGCAGCATTCCCAGGGAAGGGGGGCTGGCAGAGTACCACCTGCTAAGGAGGGAGGAGAGCCCCAGGCTAGCTTCTCTGGGGGGCCAGATGCTCCGGATTCAAAGTTCTCCATTTACAGGGTTGGCGCGGGGCTGTCCCTGCGGAGCGAGTGCCTTGTTCCCCTGGAGGTGGAGGGGAAGAAAGTTTATGGTTACTGGGACACGGGCGCAGAGGTGACACTGGCCCGGCCCGAGGTGGTGGCCCCAGATTGGGTGGTGCCCAACACCTTCCTGACCCTGACCGGGGTGGGCGGGACCCCATTCAAGGTTCCCGTAGCGAGGGTACACCTGAAATGGGGGGCCAAGGAGGGCCCCAAGGACGTGGGAGTGCACCACCATTTGCCCACCGAGGTGTTGATGGGGGGGGACCTAGAGGACTGGCCAAGCAGCCCCCAGACCGCCTTAGTTGTGACCCGCGGTCAGAGCCGGCAAGGGGCACTGCCCCCTGGCCTTGGGGGGGGTGCTTTGCCTGAGGCGCGGGACCCTAAGCTGGTGGGGAGGGAACGCCCAGGGACGCGGCTCAGGGAGGCTGCAGCTTCGGACCCAGCGGGCGAGGAAGAGCAGGTGGCCATCCCTGTCCCAGCTGCTGAGTTCCAGGCCGAGTTGCAGAGAGATCCCTCCTTGCGGAAGATAAGGGACCTGGCCGACCTCAATGCGGTACAGACCATGGGACGAGGTGGCCGGAAAAGGTTCCTGTGGGAGAAGGGGTTCCTGTACCGAGAATGGGCTCCCCCAGGGAAAATGGAGTCAGGGGGGATCAGGAGGCAGCTGGTGGTACCCCAGAAGTATCGCCGCCAGCTGCTGTGCCGGGCCCATGACATTCCCCTCGCAGGGCACCAGGGAACCTGGCGTACCCAGCAGAGGCTGCTACGGAGCTTTTACTGGCCTGGGGTCTTTGTTACTGTCCGACAGTACTGCGGATCCTGTGACCCCTGTCAGAGGGGGAGGAAGGCCTGGGACAAGGGGAAAACAGCTTTAGGACCCTTGCCCAGCATAAAGGATCCTTTCCAGAGGGTGGCCAAGGTTAAAAGGGCAGCTCTGAACCAAGAGAGCCCAAAGCACAGACCTCCAGACTGGAGCGCTGGGAGAAGACCACAGCCCAGTTGGAACCCCAGAGGTATGGGGGTGGGAAAAGGGCGCAGGCCGCATAAACCTTCCCACATGCGAACTGCGAGTGCCATCAAGCACCCCCGACCTAAGGGGAGGCGTGAAACTGGAGGGGCCTGGTGTAATTCTCACCAAGGAATGGGAGGGATGCGGGGGCATCCATGGGAACGGGGGTAGGTTCGAACTTCCCCGGGTCACTGGCTAAAGTGACCCTACTCAGTTCGGTCTCGAAGGGGGGAGAGATGTGACGAACTGGGCCTGTTCTCACTGTGGTCTGTGAATGCTGACAGGGGAGTGTGACTAGGATGGTCTGCATTGCAGGATGGGATCTGCCCGAGGGCGCATACCTGAGTGTGTAACATGAGAACCCAGGAAGGGGTTGAAGGGGAGGCGACTCCTTAGCCCGGGAAACTGAACAAAGGCTGTGGGAGGGGTCGCTGAAGGCAGAGTGCTGGAAGCAGGCAGGGAGAGAGGGCTGGGGGGCAGAGATGGCTCTGACCTCCCAAGGGGGGCTGGGCTGGGATGCCCGGGGACCCCAAGATGGACCTAACTGAGGGGGTCCCTGTTGTCTGTGCCTGCAAGACCTGTCTTGGACTGTATTCCTGTCATCCAAATAAACCTTCTGCTTTACTGGCTGGCTGAGAGTCGCAGTGAATCTCGGGAAGAGGGGTGCAGGGCCCTAACTCCCCCACAATCCGCGACACCGCCGCTGTGCGAGGGGGCGCTGCGACTTTGATCAGCTCCGGCCGGCAGGGAAGTGATGTCATTCCTCCTCCGGCCGCTGGGGGCGCTGCACTGCTCCCTGCTGCTCTGGCTCTTCCCCAGGGCCCCGCCCCTGCTCAGCCCCACCCCGCCCCCACTCCCCTGAGCTCTGCAGCAGGGCCGGGGCTGCACTCACCAGCGGCGGGAAGTACAGAGACTCAGACCCAGCCGCGCCGCCGGTGAGTGCTGGGGGGTGGTTCCCCCTTGCCCCCCCAAGCCAGCCCGACCCCCCCGGTGGCCTGCCTCCCCCCATGGAAGCCGCCCCCCCCCGCTCCCGCCTCCCCCTGGAGGCCTGGGGCACCCCTCCCCCCCCGGGCTGCATAGGGCCCCAGAATATCTAGGGATGGCCCTGGTACCCGCCACCCTGCCCTCAGCCAGTCCCATACCCCCTGCCCTGCCTGCAGCCAGCCCCCCGCACTCCTGCCTCCATCCACCCCATGTCCCAAGCCAGCCAACCCCGCACCCCATCTCCAACCAGCTCCGCATCCCCTGCCCTGCCCGAAGCCAGCCAGCCCCACACTCCCCTATCTCCAGCCAGCCCCTGCCACACCCCCGTGCCTGAAGCCAGCCAGCCCCACACCCCCGTCTCCAGGCAACCCCGCACCAGCCCCACACACCCGTCTCCAGCCAACCCCGCACCCCATCTCCAACCAGCTACGCATCCCCTGTATCCAAAGCCAGCCAGCCCCACACACCCGTCTCCAGCCAACTCCGCACCCCATCTCCAACCAGCTCTGCATCCCCTACCCTACCCGAAGCCAGCCAGCCCCACACATCCCCTGTCTCCAGCCAGCCCCTGCCACACCCCCGTGCCCGAAGCCAGCCAGCCCCATACCCCCGTCTCCAACCAGCTACGCATCCCCTGTATCCAAAGCCAGCCAGCTCCACACACCCGTCTCCAGGCAACTCCGCACCCCATCTCCAACCAGCTCTGCATCCCCTACCCTACCCGAAGCCAGCCAGCCCCACACACCCCTTTCTCCAGCCAGCCCCTGCCGCACACCCCTGCCCCAAGCCAGCCAGCCCCACACCCTGTCAGGTTATTCATTTATTTTCATTAAATATGTAGTCTAAATAATGAAATTAATAAATTTTCAAGCTGAATATGTATTATTCTAATGAACAATGCCATATTATGCAGTATTCATTTTTGAAAGTTTATAATAAGCAATGCTCCGGGGAGAGGGGGGAGGCGCAAGGTAGAAGTTTTGCCTAAGGCGCAAAATATCCTTGCACCGGCCCTGGTGGAGAGCAATACTTAGATAAAGGCAAGCTGGCAGTTTGGACATAAGGGAGACACTGATAGTGTGTTAAGGGAAAGTGGGGTGATTGTCCTTCCTATCCGTCTTTCATTTAAGAAGTTTTCAATTTGGGGTGCTGCTGGATCCTCAATGACATCTCGAAGTACAGGTGGCACCAGGGGCCCAAAATTTTACAACTGCATCTGTTTAACAGATGCAATTGTAAAATTTTAGACAGGTAAGGGGGGTGTCGGAGAGGATGGGGAGAGCATGGGGGTCCTGGGCTGGGGGCAGGGCGGGGAGGAGTCACATGGAGGGTCACGTGGGGAGGTCACATGCCCTCCCTTGTGTCCCTCCCATTAGTGCAGTACCGGCAAGAAATGATTTCTACTTGCAGAACTGGGGGGAGGAAGAGGGGAGTCTTTGGCCTACCTTACACAGGAGTTTGAACTAGATGATCACAGAATAGTCTCTTCTGGCCTTGGAATCTATACTATATTTCCCCCACGAGATATCCTTTCCTAGATTCTGAAACAGAAGTGGACATCTCTGATATTGATAGGAAGAAACTTCTCCTAGTGGCTAGTTTTTCCATACTTGCCACTCTGGGATTTCTTGCTCCCTCCTCTGAAGCATATGGCACTGGCCCTTGTCAAAGACAAAATACTGAACCACGTGAGCATCTGGTCTGAGCTAGTATCACGCCACATAATACAGTGGCAAAAGTAAAAAGAAATTATAATGCTTTGTACAAATTCTTCAATCTGGTGTTTTATTTCTTCAAAATCTAGGTTTCAGAATGACACTAGCAATGCTACAAGTCCAGGAACATTGTTAAACCTCTTTGGCAGCAAAAAAAGTATATTTGCAATGCTGACAGGTTAAAGCCTCATTTAAAAGTTAGCATGTTGAACCACCTGTCTGCAATTTCTTGGAAAAAAATAACAACTTTCTTGTGCCCTCCAATTTAATTGGCCATATGACATTTTTAAAGGCATTTTGTTTTCTTTCCCTTTGATAAGAAAATGTCCATGGAAGGATAAAATAAACTTTTCAAGGTGAAGGTTATGTATGAACAGACAAAGCAGTGACAGCAGCAGAAGTAAATTTTATACACTGACAGAAGAGTTGGCAGTTCTTTACTGTTAATAAAAAGTATATATGTTTTAATATATATCGTGTGAGTGTGTGCCAGACAGCATGCATGTTTGTATGTGCCTGTGTGTATATATTACAATTGTATTATAGATATAAAATATGTATAATATGCAAATGTGAAAATAATGACATAGAGTAAGATCTCTCAAGCTCAAAAATTCAGGGTGAAGTCAACCACTCTAGTCTTAATTCTCCCTGTTGTCATGCTTAGTTTTTCACCTAATATGATTATGTGACAGACGTGGTGGAAATATACAACTTAAATATGAAGATTTTAATTTTCAGGGGTTTTGAAAATCCATGGCACATGTTGACTTTGTTGTGGGTTCTCTGCACCAATGAAAATTAGACCCACGATCTGTAAAAAGTAGGAATGGCTAAGAGTTCAAAAGACTGTAGACAGTTCCAACTAAAATAAAGAGAGCTGGCTTGTTACAAACTAACTACAACAAAAGCTACTTGCAGGTGGTATATTTTCATTATCCTGTATTTCTGAAATACTTGTCTGACAACCCAGCCTCTCAGCAGAGATGGAGTGACAGATAAATAAGTTTATTATTATTATATTCATCACATCACTGGCTTTAAAGAGAACCGGTCACTGCCATTTGAATCCAAGTGGAGTTCCATTTGTATTGTGGAGGGACCATAGTAAAGGAGGCACCAGGCAAGTACGAAGTAAGCAACTTTCATAATAATAGAAATGTAATTTTCTTATGAGATTGTGCTCTGAGCTAAAATATCTCCCTTAACAACAAGGGAAATAAGGGCTCTTTTAGGACGGAGTTTCACAACACAAAACTTTTTGGAAACTAAAGAAGGTGTTACATATAGACAAGTTGAACTGCATTAAGACGGGGGATCTGTTCCTGCTCTCATTAAAATCAATGGCAAAACTGCTCCAGCAAAGAAATAACAAAGTGATCTCTAAAACACCCTTGCTCTAGTTTGAGCTTGTGCTGTGCTGTTTTTGATGTTAAACATCCACCTCTGGTAAACATTCTGTGTTCAGCAGGAACTGTACATCTTGTAAATTAAGACGACCAGTGTCTACAATCCTGTGTCTGTCGCCTCTCCTTTCTCTGGCAGAAGAGAAATAACTCACTGCTGTAGTGTAAAGCTTCCTATTGTACCTGGTCAGAAGTTGTGATAATGTTCAGAGGAGTCCTGGCAGAGGCAAATTTAAGCACCATAGATTAAGAGAAGCTGTGGATGGACTGGACGTTTTAACAATACATTTTGCTTGATCTGGCTCAACATTTGACATACTGTATCCCAAAGCTATGTGTTGTCAATGCAACATGTGGTAAATGCTAATGCAGCAGCCAACACCATTAGCAAAACAGGCTGCTGTAAGCAGAGCACTCAGGTGCCTCCACATTCTTCACTGGCTCCCAAGTCACTTCTGTTGCCAGTCCTAGGCCTTGCTTCTGGCTTTCAAGGTCATTTGTGAGTCCAGGTCCAACTGCACTAGCAACAAGATCTCTATACATGCCAAGAAATCTGTGCTCCTCTGCGGCAATGCCAGTAACAAAATGAAGCACCAGACAGCTATAGACAATGCTTTCTTGGTGGTTCTAGTATGAACCACTGGATGAGATTAGACTAACCCAAAGTCTAGCCAGCCAACTGCAGGACATGCTGCAAGACCCTCTTTTTAACAAAGCATTTCCACCCTAGCAGGAAGTTGTATATTGTAACTGCACCGTCTTTCATGGACTTAGCAGAAAATTCTGACCTTTGTGCTTCCTAGGTGTACTGGGAGGCTATGCAGATTGAATTGACCTGGAAACAATTTCTGAAGAGAAAGCTGCTAGAGAAATGACTCTTTTAGAGAGTCATTTCGGGAAGGAGGCAAAGAGAGAGAGAGATTAATGAAAAATGCCTTTATTCACATAAAATCATGTTAAAAACTGTGAAAATGGTATCAAATTACAATATATGCACAAAAGGACATGGATAAAATAAAGCAAGACACATTTTAAGTGAACATTAAACACAGATTACTAAAACGTCATCACCAAGTTCACTCAAAATATTGTTAACACACCAAGTCAACTGAAAAGTGTCCAAGTTGCAAGTCAATTTATAAAAAGTAATCAATCCATATCCAGGTCACAGTCAGTGTGCGGAGCAGCCTGAGTGCATCACACCGCTCTACCCGGGCCATTCTGGTTTGCTGAGATTTCAAAATGGCTAGTTTTGCCTGACCCACCAAAAAGTTAGCCAGGCAGGAACCCAGCCGAATGCAAGGACCATATCTCACTCTAACAACAAACAGGAGCAAACTAGTCACAAACCACTGAAAAGCTGCTACAAAATAAATAAATAAATAAATAAAATAAAAATCAAAGGGGGGAAATTTAGCAAAAAAATGAAATCCCATGTCTGAATTCAAAGACAAGGGGCACTGTGCAGACACCTCAGGGGTAATATGGGGTACAAACCAACTGATTGCTATGATGCTATCCAGGACCCTCCACTGCAAGTCACTGGAGTGCTCATTAAGAGGTTTGTACAATGTCATCTAAGCCAGGGGCACAGTCACCCAGGGACAGAGACATCCTCCAGGCTGTATCAGGGAGCTCAAGAAGGGTGGCATAATGCCATGCCTTGACATACCCCATAGAGCTGCTTCTTGGTCCTGGTTGCAAAAGGAATCCTCTCAGGATAACAGTCTGCCTGGTTGCACAAGGATCTCATTCACAGAAGGGGAGACAGCTAGTGAGGGGAACACAGGATTCCCCCTGGAAGAATAATCCCTACAAAAACTTTCTGCAAAGACTGAGCATCTCGCTGAGGGAGCACTGCCTGGAATTCAGAGAGGACCTTGTCCAAAAAAAAGCACAGACTGGATTCTGGTCTGAACAGCAAGCGCTGTCACCAACTTCCAGCTTGACCAGCTAGGAACAATCAGGGAGACAGCTTGGTCGATCCAGCCTGGAGAGAGAGCTTCAGTGAGAAAAAAGTCGTTTAAAACCCAACAGCTCTTCCAAGAGCCATAAACTGCAAAACTCCAGGTCCGGTCACGCACTTTGCAGAGGTCGCCAGATGCTACAAAGACCATTATATAATGGAGGCAAATCTAGACTATTTAATCAATCAGGTGCAACAAAAATAGGTGAGAGTCAAAACCCACCTGCCCAGCATGCCAGAGGAGAGAGAAGGAAAGGGAAGGGACTACCAGGCCAGCAGGGAGTCAGAGTTACAGCAAGCGCTGACCAGACTGGAAGCGAAAGGCTGCCACTCTGCTGACTGCATCAATGAGCCCCTGGTCCCCTTCATCTAATGGCAGGAACAGCAAAGCAGGGCACAACCAGTGGTAACTATTCCATAACACTGTTAATATCCTTGGGAATCAGCTCCAAAACACCCAGGAGAGGTTCCAGACACACTAGCTGGTGCGACAACATCAAGACCACAAGGTTATTGGCAATCAAAACCCATCCCTGAAAAGAGAGTCCAGGAAGGAGCCGGCACCATTTCTGCAGGTGGCCTTGCACCTTCTCCTCAGCCCCCTACCAGTTCTGCAACATTTGTTGATCAGATCCAAAAACGACCCCCAATGCCTTAATCCTAGAGGTGCCCCATTGCAAGAGCCCCGCAAGACTGAATTGCTCTGAGCCCAGTTAATGCAGGCAGAAGATGCTTGTTTGTACACTTGTAAACAAGCGCAAAGTGCCTGCACGGCATGGTCACGTGATAAAAGCAGAGATGTCAGCACAGGGCAACAGACGAACTGGGAAAGCATCTGGCACCCGGCACCTAGCAGACTCATCCTCACTCTCAGACACTGCCATGATCCTGAGAGAGCGCAAGCGCGAGCACACACACACACGCATGAGAATGGTTCTATAGCCAGGTGGTTAGAGCACTCCCCAAGGATCTGGGAAACCAAGGACCCAGTCCCTCTGCTCCAATGACTCTTTCATTAGTTATCCAGAGTTCAACAGCTTTACCAGCAGAGACTGAAGAACATTCTACATCAGAGTATCCCATAGCCCAATGGTTAGAGCACTGACCTACGAGGTGGTAGATTCCTGTTCAAATCCCTTCAGGCAGAGGAGGGACTTGAAATGGAGGTCTTGCTTATCCCTGGTGAGTATCCTAACCCCTGGTTCCCAGCTGTGACTCACTGGCAGAGATTGCCATCTACCTGCAGCAAGGACTTAGGCACCGATCTCTGTGAGAAGTGTGGAACTTAGCACCCCTCACTCTGGTTAGCATCTCCCAGGTGGCTTCCCACCGAGCATGCTGACTTTTGTGAATTGCAGTCTAAAACACCTCTCTCCCCATTCATTGTATAGGAGCTTAGGTGCTTAACTCAGGTGTTGTGAATCTCAAGTGACTTTTTAGGTGCCTGACTCTGCCTAACTTCTTTTGTGCATCCAGGCCTAAGCCCTTTGAGACAGGGAGAAGATCATCTTCTATGCTAGTAAAGTTCCAAGCATACGACTGGCACTGAAATAATAATACTTTTGCTAGTTACCACACAGCAGAAAATACTGTCAAAATAATTCCTCTTGTATAGAATTCCTTTTGACTGTAAATAACACACCATTTTTAAAGCCATATGAGTCAATGTCTTGGTACAGCTAGGTAACCTATTTCTCTCATGCTACAAGACTATCTGGTTCTGTTTTACATTTTGACATTTAAGTTGAGGCTCACTGGGGCATAAAGAACAATTGCATATAATAGCAACTTACTATTGTTTGAAGAAGGCTCTCAAAGGCAACTCTTCTTTTTGAAGTCAGTTACTTCTGAGGTAACTTAACCACTCAGATGCCAAAGTACCAGCTGAAGTGCAACTGTTGTCAGACACAATCCTCAGCTTCTGTAAAACAGTGTAATTCCATGGATTTACACAAGCTGTGGATCTGGCCTGCAGGCACATGTTTAATGAGTCACTGTTCATTAAATGGAAAATCAGGTTACACTGCTCAGGGCAGGGCCAATGAGGACAGACACAGTAAATATGGCCAAGTGGTAGAAACTTAAACAAAACAAGATGCCACCTACAAGCAACCTGTTCTAATTGAAAGGGGAGGAGGTGAGAGCTGCCCCATGCTGTCACTTGCCTGCACCTCCACCCCCCCCCCCCGCTTTGATGTCTATAATCTTTGCAATCAAACTGTCTTAGGCCTATCCCTCCTGCTTGAAACAAGAGTCTCTTGAGCCATTGCAATTCCAGGCCCTGCATCCCCTGTGCAAGTTCCCATCTAGTGGCACCGAGACCACATCGAGATAGAAATAAAATGAGTCTGCTCCACAGCTTTAGCTAAGAGCCACTTGGCTTTTAGCTCATGCTGTAGAGGCTTATGCACTAAGCTCCAGAGGTCCCTGGTTTGATCCTGCCGGCCGAGGACGGTGTTACACCAGGGCTAACCAGGATAGGTGCCCCTGCCTTGATCTTACTGAACTGTGCAGCATGGGGTCTGCTTCTTCAGCAAACTCAGTAACCAGTTCTCAGTACACAGCAGTAGGTCCAGGTTCCCACTTCTGAGAGGTGCACATTGTCTGGACAAAGTAATGTCCTTGTCCTTTAGCATCTGACCCTACCAGAATAAGCACAACTCATTGTCCAGTGAATGTTCTTCCATGTCCGATCAAGCATCGATCACAGAGAGCTGGTGGTGGCATTCTGCTGAACATACATTTTAAGTACAAGTGACGTTGAAGAGGCTAATTATATCAACCTACTTTTCCTGTCACAGTGGTCAAGCATCTGCCAGGGAAACAGTGTTGTTTCCTGCTAGTTACAGCCCAGCTCAGGGCTTTTCTAGAGTGTCCAGTAGCTTTATGGCCCAAAGCTGAACAAAGTTCACAAAAAACAAACTTGTCTCTGCACAGCTGCTTCTTGCCTTTGTCATCTGTCAAAATGACAGACAACACCAACATGGAGAAAGATAAGTAACCCACAAGAGGACAGAAGTAAGTTACAAAGCAACCTAGAAAGTTTAGAGCAGTGTGGGGCTGCAGGAAAGGAAGGCAGATTTTATTCATTCAGACCACTAGAGGAAATTAACAGCACTGTTAAAAAAAGGTGTGTGAATGTAACCAAGCAACTGCATTCCTCTCCTTAAAGCAAGTTCATTTTCATCTTGTCTCCTTAATATTGTCCTAATATTACCTTTCAAGTAACCAAGCTCTCTATATAGTTTTTGACTAAGGAGCTAGAACAAGCCTGCTCATGCAATGTTAGCATGTTACTTTGCTCTCAGGTGAATAAAATGATTAGGCCTAACTGCGAACCCTTTGATTTCAATAGACGTACCCAAGTGCTCAGAATTGCACATGTAAAATGCCTTCTGGACTGAGGCCAGGGAGAACACAGAATAGGTAACACACTGCTTTCTAACCCCACCTTGGTGCTTATGGTAGCAGCTTCGTGCCCACCATTCTCTTGCTCTCTTTTCTATTGGTTAAGATGGATTGTGTTCATTTTTTTTCCAGTTTACTGCATGTTCAGACAGGAAAATATGGCCCTCCGGCTTTTGCTCTAATGTTTAAACCAGGCTGGGAGAGTTCTTGGAAAGGAAAATTGCTCTCAAAAAGGGATTTTCTGGCACCTATCTCTGTATTGTTCCTATTTTCACCACACTGTGAGAGCTGAATCAAATTAAATGGGCATTTCTATCAAGTCCACCCAGCAGGAAAACATGCCACCCAACACAGTGTGGGAGAGGGTAAAGAGGAAATCTAAGGAAAACTGCAATGGAAGTTGAACAAGACTTCCACTTGCTGATGGGCATAGTGAATGCATTTATAACACTATGACAAAACTAAGCTTGAGAAACTGTGCAGACAATGGTTACGAATGCCAGCAAGAAGAGCCAAAGCCCAGAAGACAAGTCTATTCTTAAGAAATCTGATGTGATTGCACGACCTGGATGTTCAATTTTGCATTTCCTCTGCTCCCAGAACTGAAAGAGTGCGGTTCAGAGAATAGTGAAGTGAAAGTGACTGTGGTTTCTGCATAATACGAGGATGAAAGAAAGATGAAAGGTGAAGCCAGTTGTTCAGTGGGCATTATTGCCCTACTTCTGCTTTACATTTTTGTCTTTGGCTGGGGGGAAATAACCAATTCAATGCAATATGAACTTTGCATCAAATTAATCTGCTCTTTTTCTCATGGATCTTCCATAACCCATCTCAGATCATGCCTTAAACATACGGTGTCACCCATTCATTATTAGGATTCACACCACTTCTTTTAACAATCCAGGACCTGCATTTCCAGGGCTTTGACTGCTGGCTGCTGCTCAGAACACCCCTTCCAGCATGGAGGGGATCTGTGCAGATATTAATACTAACTCCTTAAAACCTTCTCTGTAGATTCCCCACAGTTTGCTCCCTTTCCTGTGCAGATCAGCCCCACAGTGGAGCATCCATGGATCTGCAGACAATAGCTATGATATTGTGGAGGCAGCATTTCACCCTTGCATGCCTCCGGGCAAGGATCCATGGGGCTTTCTTCTGTCCCACCCAGGGAGGCTCAGGTGACATCTTAAGTTACTCACCAGTTTATGGATAGCCCACAATTTTTAAGATTACTTCACTTTGATTTGCCTTCATGCATTTTAAATAATATTATACATGGATAGTGTTCCCCTGTGGTCAAATTTCCACTTAGAAAACTATCCTCGATATCAAGATCCCTTTAATCTGATTCAAGAATAACATACAGTGAAAAGGGCCTCGTGAGAGGAACACAGTCACATACGTTTATACTGAAGAGGGGCCTGAATCTGGAGGAAGATTATGGGGTTATTGAAGTGGCAGGGAAAGAAAGAGAGCCTCCTTTATGGGGACTGCCTCTTGGTAAGGGCACCATATTCTGTATAGAAGTCCCCAGGCTTTGAGGGGACATGAGTTTACTGGAACCTGTGAGGTCTCTTCAGTAGGATAAAACAATTCCAGATTAAAGAATGCACAGTGCTTTCACCCACTGAAATGTCTGACCACAAAAAAACATGCTGATGTCAGTGTCACAGTTGCAAGGCTGGGCTGCACCTCAGTTCTCTTCCAGGTCTCTTCAAGTCCCTGAGAATCAAACATCAGGCCATGTGCCTTTACCTCTCCTGGGGTGGAATCCCAAAATTCTCATACCTTAGGCTGGTCCTGGGCATTAGCTCCCTCTGTACCAATCATGCTTAAGCAGCTGGTCGGCCTGAGTTTGGCACCTGTAGTTCTTCCTTTCAGGAGTCTGTGACCAGTGGTGCATATAGTGACCTGACAGCCTTCTGAAACCAAACGTCGTCTGATTTTACCAATAGGAATAAAGTACTTAGAGAAAAAGGATTTAAAAACAACAGTCTTCATGCCTGCTTATCTTTCCCAAAAGCTTACCATCCCCAGAGGGTAGGCTAAACAAGCCTAACTTCTTCAGACACCCCAGCAGATCCTGGGTGTCAGTCTGTTTCCCCCGGACAGCTCCCCAACAATTGCCTCTCCTCTCTTCATGGATTGTGCCTTTTTAAACTGCTATACTCCATTTGACATCTGGTTCCCACGCCTTTTGCAGCCTGTCTCATAACAACCCTCAAGTGTTTGCTGAGGAATGGCTTATCTTGGGCCATTCTTTTCCTTTCTTGTTTTATTTTCCTTACAGCCTGCTATTAAACTAAACCAATATATTTGTACAGTAAACATCCCAATAACCAAGTCCACAAACAGAACTCATAAATTATTGCAGAGCAGCTCCAGGTCTGTCACAGCTAGCAAGCTAGGGAAGCTGTGTTATGTCAGAAAGACATAATGTTAAACTCTTGGGGCCTTATCCTGTGGGGTCCTGAGCACTTCCTGTGAAATCCTGAGCTCCCTCAACACTCACAGAAATATCTGTGACATAGTCAACAGGAGCAGAGGATGCTGAGCAGGATGCAGGACCATGCTTATAACTAGTATATATTTACACCAGCATCTCTGCTGTTACGGCTAGGTAGATTTGCAGATAGAGGTTACAATGTGAGCAGTATTTGAATGTTTTACTTTTACATCATTCTATCTGGGCAGTGGATTTTTTTTAATTCTGTTAAATCCAGGATTCATTATTCCTAGTAATTTCTGTTAAAATTAAAATTTAACAGCAGCAAATAGCTTAAAGATTGTGGATTCCTATGCAAGTTGAGTGTGATGTGGCTATTTATCAGTTCCCTACTATATACACATATTGTTTCAATTTTCTGTAAGCCTCTATGTTGAGTTCTCCATATTAAAAGCTGTGTATGTGTAAGCATAACTGATAAAATATTTAAAGTTTTGCTCTGATTAGTTATTCTTATATTGATGTATATGGCGATATTTTATAAGGATTTTTACATTTGAGAACGCTTCGTCAGAGCTATTAAACAATGGGATGTTTCTGGTTTTAATATTGGACTTCTGGGTGAACGTTATTCACACTATGCAACATTGATGACATCTTCATCATCTGGACCCATGGGAAGGAGACTCTGGAAGAATTCCACCACGATTGCAACAGCTTCCACCCCACCACCAATCTCAGCCTGGACCATTCTACATGGGAGGTCCATTTCCTAGACACCACGGTACAAATAAGTGACGGTCATGTTAACACCACCCTATACCAAAAACCCATCAACCACTATGCCTACCTTTTTCCCTCTAGCTTCCATCCCGGACACACCACATGATCCATCGTCTACAGCCAAGCGCTGAGGTACAACCTCATTTGCTCCACCCCCTCAGACAGAGACCAACACCTACAAGATCTTCACCAAGCATTCTCAAAACTACGATACCCGCACGAGGAAATAAGGAAACAAATCAAGAGAGCCAGATGTGTACCCAGAAGCCTCCTGCTGCAAGACAAGCCCAAGAAAGAAACCAACAGAACTCCACTGGCCATCACCTACAGTCCTCAGCTAAAACCTCTCCAACGCATCAACAGTGATCTACAAACCATCCTGGACAACGATCCCTCGCTTTCACAGGCCTTGGAAGGCAGGCCAGTCCTCGCCCACAGACAACCCGCCAACCTTAAGCATATTCTCACCAGCAACCACACACTGCACCATAGTAACTCTAACTCAGGAACCATTCCATGCAACAAACCTCGATGCCAACTCTGCCCACATATCTACACCAGCGACACCATCACAGGACCTAACCAGATCAGCTACAACATCACTGGTTCATTCAACTGCACGTCCACCTATGTAATATATGCCAGCATGTGCCAGCAATGCCCTTCTACTATGTACATCGGCCAAACTGGACAGTCCCTACATAAAAGGATAAATGGACACAAGTCAGATATTAGGAACGGCAATATACAAAAACCTGTAGGAGAACACTTCAATTTCCCTGGACACACAATAGCAGATTTAAAGGTAGCCATCCTGCAGCAAAAAAACTTCAAGACCAGACTTCAAAGAAAAACTGCTGAGCTTCAGTTCATTTGCAAATTTGACACCATCAGCTCAGGATTAAACAAAGACTGTGAATGGCTAGCCAACTACAAAAGCAGTTTCTCCTCCCTTGGTGTTCACACCTCAACTGCTAGAAGAGGGCCTCATCCTCCCTGATTGAACTAACCTCGTTATCTCTAGACCAGTGGTTCCCAAACTTTAACAACCTGTGAACCCCTTTCACTAAAATGTCAAATCTCATGAACCCCCCACTAAAAATGAATATTTCCAGGGATTATCTCCTTTACCTGAGTATAAATTATAAAAGCAGTGATCTTGGAAATATAAAATTTGTTTTGATACCATGCTTATTACACACTATTTATTATTATTAATCATTACAGTATTTTTATTACTTTATGAAAATGACAACACTCTTCCAAGAGCTCACTTTTATAGCTTGTATCACTTTGAATAAGCCTGTTATAAGACAAGGCTGCTATGTTTCATCAAAGAGTATCAGATGTGAAACCAGCATGAAGGTATTTAAGAAGCCAACTTAAAGAGTTTCTCCTACACAAGCATTCAGATCTTGAGCAGTCCAGGAAAACAATGCACGTTACAACAAAGCTTAAACTTGTTCTTCATAATAATTTAAAAAACTATACTAGCTGCCTATTTAATTTTAAAAACAGCAAAAAATATCCACCTCCCTTTCTTATAAGGAGTCTTGCAGTTTAAATCTCCTCAGTGTGATAGATATGTTTGCTTTGATCTGCTTAGCTCTTGGAAGTCCAGGGGCTCCGGGCTGCTGGCCCCATGGTGCCTGGGGTCCGGGTCCCTAGGGACAGCTCTGTCCGCCATTAGGGAATTATTTCCCGAGAACCCCCTGTAACATTTTGCGAACCCCCATGGGTTCACGAACCCGTTTGGGAACCACTGCTCTAGACTGATTCTTGCCTGCATATTTATACCTGCCTCTGGAAATTTCCACTACATGCATCTGACAAACTGGGCATTCACTCACGAAAGCTTATGCTCCAACACATCTGTTAGTCTATAAGGGTGCCATAGGACTCTTTGTCGTGTTATCCACACTGCTTCTCAGAATTTTCTGCATTCTCACTTAATTAGTTCTAGAGAAATTAGGTGACACGGTACAGAGGTGGTGGCCTCTGTCGGACACCACTGGGAAGGGATGTTGAGTCTACAGCACTTATTTATGAAGTGAAATTGTGTCTGTAAAAATAATCAAGCCATGTTTCATCTGTACAACATGGCACCAAAATGTAAATATACTTTTAGCACACTCTGTTAACCTGTTAGTGGACATTCTGGGTCAGATCCTCAGCCAGTGTATTACATCAGTTGATCTAACCTTCTATATTCAATAGATGTCCATAGACTTTTCACTTCCCACAATTAAAATGCTTACACAGAGTCCACAAAGGTGTATAACCTGTTTTCCCCTGCATATTGTTTATGATCCTTCCTGGTAAATTAGCCTATTTGCTAGGATGAAACTGTCCTAGCTGGGAAAGATTATGTTTGGTTGGACAGGACAAGAGAAATGAAAACAGTTTGCTTTTGCACTTAATTCAGCTTGACGCACGATCTTGTTGTTTACACTCTGGTTCTGATAGTTCTCCTTTATCCACTAGCACACACAGACATGTTGATAGATAGTGCATTTCTGTTTATTGATTGCAAGCCCAGGCCTCACTCCTTACCAAGGCTGAACAACACTGATGGCTGGATTTTCATATGAAAGAGATTTATGTGCTTGGTTTATTTAGACTTGCTTCCAGTCCTTCTGCTTGTGGAGCAAGATAAATATTTCTTTCTCCATTGAGACGTATTATACTCTTGAAATGTTTTCAAGCCCTTACCGTGGGAAAGGTGCTGAAAGGCCTCAGGACAGGTTTTGCTTTAAACTGATCACTCTAAAATGATTCTATATTATCCAGGTTTATAGTTGTAGGAAATTCAAGATTTTAGACCAGACTAAAATCAATGCCAAATGAAAAGCACATTGCTATGTATTCAAGTTTTATTAATGGCTTATTTGCATGGTCTAGTGGTTTCAGCACATAAATTGGCACCAGGATCATCTGAGTTATAATCCCAGCTCTGAGAATACCTCATTCTGTGTCCTCCTCAAGGGATTTTGAGCTTGATTTTTCAACTCAAGTTGAGGTTAATTGAAGTTCTGGGGGCTCAGCACTTCTGAAATTAGGCCCTTAACTAATCTTCACAATACCCTTGTGAAAAAGTTGAATTGGAGTTTGCAAAGTACTTTCAAATGTAAAAGACCAGGTCCACTGGAAAATATAAAAGGCCTGATTTTTAAATATTTTAGGCATACAGTTCCAGAGTGAACTGTGGTAATTGTGCACACAAATTAGTCTTTATTCTTTCTTTGCTTCAAATGGGAATAACTCCATCTACTAATACTTACCTCTTATATAAGGTTTAGCATCCATAGAGCTCAAAGCACTTTACAAAGCAGGTAAAATATCGATATCTCCATTTTACAAATGTAGAAACTCAGAGATATAGGTGGGTGAAGTGACTTGCTCAAGGTCACACAGCAAGTCACCGGCAGAGTAGGAAATAGCTCCCAGGTGTCTCAGTTCCCATTCCAGTGCCCTCTCTATCGGACAATGTTGTCTCCTATCATCAATCTCAGTGTTTGCACATATGGGTGCCTGAATGTGGGCATTAATCCAAGACCTCAGTAAATGGCCTGTTTTCCGAGCTGCTGAGCACCCACAACTCCCAATGAAGGCATGTCCCTGTGCTCAGTACTTTTGAAATCAGGCCTGTTAGTTGACACTTATCACTGTTTGAGATGGGCCTTTAAGGGAAGCTCAGGCTCCATCTTTCATCTGCTCTGTTTTCATCCCCATCATGTAGCTATAGTCTACAGCAGGGGCTGCTATAAAAGAGGATGAAGGACTTGTCTGTGAAGTATTTATTGTATTTAATTTTTTGTTTCTCCCACAAGAGGAAACAATTTTGGCCCTCTAGCCAAATCAAAAAGAACCTGCCAGACAGAGAAGGAGACTGCAATTAGTGGGGAAACTAGGCACAGCTGTGCTCAGATGGTGGATGAGGTAAACTGCACCCTAAATATGGTTTTAGGTGCCTGTCTTTAGTCACTCAAGTTTAAAAGAGTTCACACAGCAGATTTACAAAAAAACCAAAAAACAAACAAAAACTAAGGAAATGTCTAGCCAAAAATGTAGTTGAAAGAACCTTCTTTAAAAAAGTTACTAAAGAAATGTTTACATTGATCAAATAATTAAGTTCTGGAGGGATAGAGGGAAGAGACAGCAAGCAAATGAGCATGAGTGATTTTATAGCTTGGTATTAGGGCACTCACCCATGAGGCAGGGTGTAGACTTCCTGCTCCAGTTACTCTTTATTTATCCAGAATGTAACAGCTTCAACGGCAGAGATTGAGGGAGCCCCTACATCAGACTATCCCATAGCCCAATGGTTAGGGCATTAGAGGAGTGGCAGATCCCTGTTTAAATCCCTTCTCTTCATCCAGTGAAGTGGGGACTTGAACGGGGAGGTCTCCCACATCCCAGGTGAGCACCCTAACTACTGGGCTAAAAGTTATAATGAAGGGCCTCCCTACAAACTGTTTTGTGTGATCTTTCTTGAGTGAGCTGCCCAATCTGGTATATGTGCTCTGAGCATGCCTCCCGGATCGGGCCCCGCATCTGAGTTAGATGGCTGAATCCCTACCTTTAGTGTTTTTTTAAATTGCTCTGGGGGCATGGACAACGGGTGAAGCTTCCCCTTGGGGAGGCTAGCCCCTGATCCGCCTCTTCTGGCTGAGGCCCCGCCCCCACTCACTCCTCTCTGGGGCGGTGGGGGGCTGAGAGTTCAGCCCCAGCTGAGGCCCAGCTCTCAACCTTGGCTGGAATCACAGCGGAGCTCTCTGCCCTGGTTGGAGCACCGAGCCTGATGCCCTTCCCCCATTCTGCCCCTTATCCTGTGGCCCCACCCCATTCCACCCACAGCCCCGCCCCCATTCTGCCCCCACTCCTCCTCTTCCTCCTGAGGCTCTGCTCCCTGCCCGCTTCTCCTCCCCACACTGCCCCAAGACCAGGAAAGCTCTGTGCCCCAGGGTCATGGAGGGGAACTCAAGCTCCTCCAACCCTGAGGCAGTGACGGGGGGAGATTTTTCAGGGGGCCCCAAATCCACCACTTCCTCCTGCCCCTGGCAGTGTGAGCTTTGGGGAGGCTTAGCCTCCCTG
This sequence comes from Malaclemys terrapin pileata, assembly GCF_027887155.1. Classification (NCBI taxonomy): domain Eukaryota; kingdom Metazoa; phylum Chordata; order Testudines; family Emydidae; genus Malaclemys; species Malaclemys terrapin. The sequence goes on from NC_071507.1 coordinate 169,895,735, forward strand.
GTCGCCATCATGTGCCATCTATGCTCTGGGGCTTGGATGCGACAGGCAACCAGATGCCTAAGGGTGGCAGTAGTGCACATGGCTAGAGGCAGAAGCATAGGTGCTGAATGAATTTAGGCATTCATAGAATGAATCTACAGGATTCAGTGGGAGTTTTGTGAATTGCACTGGAACCTGAAACTGAGATTTAGGCACGTAAATCTCTGCAGCAACATCGGGGCATGCCCCTTGTACAAAGTCCAGTTCTGGCTTATTAGGGTAGAAGTAGAAAAATCAAACATTCTACCTAATATAAGTGTTTGTATGTATGGCTGGATGTCAGTGCTTTTCTCTCTCTGTCCCATAACACATGGCAGCTTCTTTATGGCTCAGAGGAGGATCCATTAGAGAGAGAAACATTAACTAAAAAGCATTTTATCAGACAATGGTGCCAAGCAAGAAAAGATAATAAGGCTCCAAAGCATCTCAATTTATAGCAGCTGGATCCTAATACTGAGTCTCTCCTGTTGGCAAAGGCAGGGGGGCTATGGACTGGGTGCTGGGAGTCTCTTGTGGGGGAGCACTGCAGGCTTCCTCAGTTATGGGGGCGGAGGTGGGGGAAGCAGGATTCTTCCTAGGGGTGAGGGATAGCAGCACAGGAAATCAGAAGCCTGTATGAGCATTGGAATGGCAATGAGGGGTGCTCCCAGGGCATCACCATTCTGTTGGAGAAGATTTTAAGAAGTCAGAGCTGTGGGAGCAGGGATCTAGCCTGGTCCATGTGCATGCTATGGAATCCAAGCTCCTACTGGAAAAGGCATAGGGTGCCAGGAGCCAGCCGGATGGGGGAATTGTGATGACTCTGGGTATCCAGGAGTCATCTGAAGTGGTGTAACAGGAAGGGAGCATCATGGGGAGTGTGCCAAGGGAGCGATGTGACCTCCAGGGTCTGCTGATGCAGGGGAGCTGCAGTGCTGTTAGGGAGGATAGAAAGGGAAGGGAAATTTTGAAGTGGAGTAACATGCACATTTCTTTAGGATGATGCAAATCAAACAGACATGGAACTTTCCAACGCAGTCTGAAGGAGGCATTTTAATCCTTTTAGTCAAATGACTACGATGAGCATTCTAATCATTCCTTCTTTTAGTTCCTTAGCTTTTGATTTCCTAATACTGTTCCTCGTCTATCTGCACAGTGCACTGCCTAAATCTCAGCAAAAGTGCCATGAGTCATCGTAAATCAGGACCAATATGTACCTCTGGGCACACATTTTAATGAATATTGTATTTTAATATTTAATGGTTCACATTTATGCTCTGCCTTTATTAGCACAATGAGCCAAACCAACTGAATCTTTAGTGCTACTTGTATGTAGAAATTAGCATATGATTGAGGCCTATTTTATTTCTTAGGAATGTTAAGAAAAGCTTTGTTTCCTCTTGCAAAGGAATGGAGACAGTAAACTAAAAATCTTTATATTTAAAATTCAATCAAAGTTTCAGCTCTGCTCCTGGCTCCCTGCCAACCTGATAAGGATTAAGATTCTGAGATATCATTTCTCTGAGTTTATTGGAAAGGAAGTCATGAAACATTCATGAGTACATTGCAGCTCTACACCCAATTAATCATAAAGCTGGTAAATAATTTGAAATCTTGGGTATAACTTAATTATTGAATAAGGAGTAAAAATGTATGAAAGTGAGAACTGTACATTTCACCTCCATGGTTTAGGTAAATTACTACTGTGATCATTAATAATTGTTTGTTCAGTGATTTCAGGGGCAGTACTGAAAGAGAAGCAGAAACCCTGAGTACTTCAAGAGGGTTAGGTTTTTATAACATAGCAAAGCCAGAGAATGCAACAGACCAAAGACTAGAAAAAAGACCTTAAGCTCAGATCCTCAGATCTGATCAGCCCTACTTGGACTTCTAACTTCCACTGAAATCAATGAGAGTCAGGTACCTAAGCACCTTTGAGGATTTGGGTCTTAGATGAAACAAGTGGGGTTCTTAGGTGAAACTTCCAGGTGTGTGTGTGGGTCTTATTAAAAACAGCTGAGGTGAGGTATGAAGAACTGCATGCCTCATTGTCATGTTTCACAATGGGTTTGAGTCCTACACCAAGACCTACTGATTGAAATAAAAGATTAAGTGAAACAATAAGACTACGAAACACCCTGTGCACTTTGAATGAACAGAGTAAGAAGAGAAGAGAAGAAAAGGGAAAGTTTATATGATCTCCCAAACAAAACTTCCAATAGCCAGGGAAGAGGGAAAAAAGCAGAAGGCTCCATGAAATCTCTGAGGAACCTCACAACGAAGTGGGAAGCACTTAGATACATAGTGACAGGCAATATAGAAAATCCTTACACAGACAGAGATTTAATTCCTAAATGTTTTTCCCTATAACCTTTAAATTTTCTTTAGTTAAATACAGATATGCACTAAAATACATAGGGGCTCAATTCTGCACTGCATTATACTCACATTCAGCACAGCAGGCAAAGGTTGCACTAATCCATTTTTATGCTTCCCCTTATCCTCAGCCCAAATAGTGGCCAAAATGGTCCTGGTCTGACTTACAGCTTATGGTTTGCTGTAAATTGCACCATATCCAGTAGTCCCCTAAGGACTGCTCTTCCCTGCCCAGGTTCTCACTGTGGATGTTTTCTGCTAGGGCTGGCCCATAGAGTGCATATAGAAATTGGGGAATATGTTTTTGAGTAAGGTCTGGTTGCACTAGAACAGTTGGCATAGTAATGTCATTTAGAAGGGATTGTCTTTTTAACAATATTTTTTTTTACCAGCAAATGCCCTGCTGTTTACTACTGCTCATAACACAAGAATTAGGGGTCACCAAATGAAATTAATAGGCAGCTGGTTTAAAACAAATAAAAGGAAGTATTTCTTCACACAACGCACAGTCAACCTGTGGAACTCCTTGCCAGAGGATGTTGTGAAGGCCAAGACCATAACAGGGTTCAAAAAAGAGCTAGATAAATTCATGGAGAATAGGTCCATCAATGGCTATTAGCCAGGATGGGCAGGAATGGTGTCCCTAGCTTCTGTTTGCCAGAAGCTGGGAATAAGCAACAGGGGATGGATCACTTGATGATTACCTGTTCTGTTCATTCCGTCTGGGGCACCTGGCACTGGCCACTGTCGGAAGACAGGATACTGGGCTAGATGGACCTTTGGTCTGATCCAGTAGGGCCATTCTTATGTTCTTATGCTATAGACACAGTTATTCTGGCAAAAAAAGTGCTTTTGATGCTATAGCTTGTCGTGTAGGGAACTGGCATAAGGATACCAGCAATAGCACTTCATTGTCTGTATAATTTAAGTCTAAACAAGGAAGGTTTACTGGGACAACGATACAGGTATAGATATGCCAGCAAACATTTTCTAGTGTAGAAAAGGCCTGTGTAGCAAGTTCACTCTGCTATTGGGAATACAGAATGATATTCTCCATCATTTCCCAATAACAGTCAGTGCACTATTTGTTATTCATCAATAAATACCTGCCTGTTTAAGAGACTTTCACTCAGAGAGTAAAAACAATTCCATGTAACTTAGGTGGCTAATCAGAGTAAACAGTTCACAAACTATTCACTGATGGAAGTTTGTTTGCGTAAGTTATTTGGCAGATACATACAAACAACAAATAGATGGGTAGAAATCAGGTATGATTTGAGAACACCTCCCATACAGATAAGCAGGTCAATTTGTCAAATACTATATTCACAATGAATAACTTGACAGTTTTTAACCCAGAGCTGTAATCTTGAACACCAAGCTGGGTCAGTGAGTACAGAGAGTATTTTGCAAATCAGTTTACAATGCTGCCAACTAGGCAGTCTACTCTTGCAAAATTACTGATCCATTGAAGTCATTCCTCTACTACTGCTTTTCAGTGTCAGCACGTCAGGGAATGATAAGAAAAGAAAAATGATGAGCTGGTCAATTGCGTGCCTGGTGTTTGGCAGGGCATTTGTAGGACACCTACAGGCAATGTTACCTCAGGCAAGGGCAGGCCTATAATAGCCCATATACACTGGTTAAAGTAGATTGAAACAGGAGGGGGCTGTCTCACTGCATCAACTATCAAGGAAGAGTGTGAAGGAATTTTGTTCCCCCTAAGTCAAAGAGAGGTGGGGAAACTGGCCTCTGCTTTTAACCCCTATACATGCAATATATTTCTCCTCCCTTTGAACTGCTGCTTCCAGGCATACACTTCTGTTACCTATACTTTATATACAATGGCAGCCATTCTGCTAAAACAACTTGGAAGCAAAATTATGTCCAAGAAAGCAAACATGCCCCACCATGGACAGAGTGAAACCATCCCAACACTATCGGCTGTTAGACTGTTTACGCTTCAGGTTTTCTGTAGTGCAACTGTTTTTTATCCCATGCTTAAAAAGAGACCACTGGATAAATCCTAGACCAATCCATATTTGGCTCCTAGGACATTTTGGAGTTTAACTCTCATATGCTGTGCACCCAGCTAAGCCCCTCTGTAAAAGGTAGCGGAGAGAAAGCATCAGTGATGAAGAGAAGAAGCAGATCAAAACTTGGATTCAGTGAGAAGGATTTCAGGGATCAAGAGTGGATGTGGGAAGGTATGTTAGGGATTGGAGGAAACAGAGAGGGGCACAGAGGAGTGGATGGGAAAGGAAGGAGCATTGTGAGGGGTTAGATGGAGTGTGAACCTTAGAGCTCAGTTAAGGTTCAGATAATCACCAAGACTTTTCTAGACTGGTCTGAACCAAACCTGTAAGCTTTTGAAATTTCCCCCTCGCACTCTGCTCTAGAATGCCAGGTCTCTCAATCAATTCAGCCGTAACATCAGATACAAGCAGAACACCACTGAAAAACGCACGGCACAGTTGAGTTAGCTACATTGCCTAAATAAACTCTAAAGAAAGAAGAAAGTCTTAACTAGTGTCGGAGAAAAACAGAGTTCTCACTATTTGTTTAGGTATAGCAAGTCAGATGCTTTATTAACTCTCACAATTGCGCAGAGGGAGAGAGCTAAGCAGGTCTCTCAACAGGTAAACAATTACAGCAAGCATTTATACCTTTTGTTACAGACAATAATGAGCAACAGTTGCATTTTGTTTATACATAGGCCATCTTGATATCTCATTTCCTCACTTGTTTTGACTCTTGCCAACATACAATATTTTCTATACCTTATCTACACAAGGTCTTCTACACCTTATCTATACCAGGTCATAATGACTTCTTACACAGTTCTTTCTCACCCGCCTCACACAATCCTCGCTTCTACAAATCTCGTGTTATCAGGGTTACAGTTAGCCTGACTCTTGCTAACGAACTGTCATGTATTGCAATCCCCTTCCTGTCAGTTCTTTCTCTGCTTCCACACTAGCTTCTCATGTCTCCTGCTGAGTGCAGTATATTCTGGCAGCCTCTGTGCCTCTTCTCCCCAGAGGGATTAGCATTGTGTTTACATGCGCCTTTTCAGGTTAGGCAAGCTCCTAATATTGCTAAAGTGTATGTGAGTTTTTGACAGCATTTCATAATAAAAGCTTTCCCTAACCTGCCTTTAGTGTGACATTTTAGGCTTTACCCAATTCTGTTTCCTTACATTATTTAAAATATGGATTATTGTAAATGAAGTTACAGTGCAGGAGGGCTGCTTTCAACTACAATTTGTTCAATTGGAGACTGATTCAGGTGATTTCTCTCCACAGTCCCTCAACCCTACTCCACAAAAAGAAAACAGGGATGGACTCATGGTGCTATTTGTTTCAGAGAGGCATGCACTATAAATATGAATGCCTTCCCGTTAGTCCATGGAATGAATAAAAGAATAGGAAGAGCTGGAGGGGTGGGAAGTGGGGTGACACAACATTTTCCCTTAACCTGAAATTCTTCTTGAATCAGCTGGTTATTAAAATGTTCTTGTTTATTGCTTGTATATTAGGGTAGCATCTAGAGGTCCCAATCATGGTTGCAGACCCACTGTGCTAGGCACTATGTAACCACATAGTAAGGCATGGTCCCTGCCCTGAAAAGCTTAGAATCAAAGACCTTATGAACCAAAATTAAGAGGGTATTCCATGCATAAGGAGGCACCACTGTTGTTGGATCAAACGTACACTACTGAGTCAAACAAAGCATAGCATGATACAACAAGGGGCTCAGTCAGTTTCACTATTGCATAGTGAACCACTGGAGAAGTTTCAGCATTTCTTGCATAGTTTCCCTTCCTTTTTCACATCTATCTTCATGCCATATTCTTGGCTCCTTATGCTTAGAATGTCCATAGCACCCTTCAGCTCTCTCCACAAAACCCATTTATTTCTTCCATGATACCAACAAGAACCTTGCTAATGGATACTGTCTGGGGAGAGGGGCAACTTTGTACGTTTTATCACACTCCTTTTCTTTTTGTCTTTTGCTTTGTTTCTTCAGGGAAGAGACTATGTCATCTTATGTTTATGGCCAGCGCCTAGCACTTGTGGGCACTACCTGACTTCACATAACTAATTCCAATAGCTGAAGTAGATTATTTTTCATACACTATTGTTTATAAAATTAAGGTGGTTAATAAGCCCTGTCCCCTGGGAATATGCTGGATGCCTGTGAAACACCGACAAGACCCTGGTCAGTGGCGGCTGGGATCAAACTTGGGACCTCTGGATGGGGCGGCTCCAGGCACCAGGTCTCCAAGCGCGTGCCTGGGATGGCAAGCTGCAGGGGGCGGCGTGCCAGTCGCCGTGAGAGCGGCAGTCAGGCTGCCTTCGGCGGCATGCCTGTGGGAGGTCCGCCGGTTCCATGATTTTGGCGGCAATTCGGTGGCGGGTACGCCGAAGGCACGGGACCGGCGGACCTCCCTTAAGCGCACCGCCGAAAACCGCCTGACTGCCATGCTTGGGGCGGCAAAATACATAGAGCCGCCCCTGCCTCTGGACCTTAATACATGAGCTAAAAGCCAGGGCTGTAGCAAGCTCATCAATCTCTAACTGGTCTAGGTGCCACTAGAGGGGAACAGAGTGCCACACCAAGCAGGCATGGGTTACGTACTTCTCCTAGATGAGGAAGCATGTCCCGAGACTTCCCAGTTGATATGCCGGACAAGTCCTCACTTGGCTGCCAATCTGGTAGACATGCTCATTCTCCTTTGCTTTCCGATGCTTCTCAGTAGGCCCATTCCTGAGATAGTGAGCAACTGAACCCACCACAGAAATCACTTTAATGTTCCTTACTCCTTTTTCCTGCTTAGGTCTTTTGAGCAAGAGGTAACGTTTAAGGCCCACATTCAAACGTGTCTGTAACTTTTGTTGCCTCAGATCTTGGCCTGAATTCCAGCGGTGCTGAGTGTTCAACTCCAATTTCACTCAGCAGGAAAGGCTGGTGATCTATGCTTCTGAAAAGCAGATGCTAAGTATCTCAGAATGCATACCCCAAAATGGAGGCCCCCAAAACTAGTGAACTCTTGAAAAAAAAATCTGTCCCTCACCATTTTGCTCATTCCCCATTTCACGAAGAGGTTACCAGCCCCATAAGACCTAACAATCAACACCAGTACAGAAAAGTAAAATAGTAGAAAAATCCTCACCTGCCACATTCAGTAAACTGTGCTGTCGTTTAAATAAATACAACATAGAAAACCTTGAACTAAAAAGTTCCTTATTGCAATTGGCATAGTTTTTGTTTTAAATGGCATTGCTTATCAAGATCTTATTTTGGCTTGGCATAGTAGGTGTAACTTTACCTCTCCAGCACAGAAATCAGCATTTCAATTTATCAATGCTCCAAGGAATACATGTCCTGATAAACTCAACCTACCCAAATTGGCAATATTAGCAGCACTGATGGATCCTCAAATAGAACAGGCCACATCTCTGCAGTGCTAAATGAAGTAACACCTGAAATTCATTCCATGCTTGGACACCCCTCCCCTCCATGCAATGGAACCACACTTCCCGTGGGTCTACGGCAGGCACTAAAAGGTCTAGTGACAAATCTAAGGATAGAAAGGCTCGAATACATTCCCTCTTCATGACAGCTGCAGGTCCCTGCAAGCTCTGTCAGATCTAATAAAATCAGGACCTGGAATAAATTTCACATTAAAAATGCAGGTTTCTATGTTTCTAAATTTGTTGCCCACTGCAGCACGGCAAGGGCTACTGCATCTGCTGATTCAAAGGATGCCACAGCTCTTTCCACAGACTCTTGGTCAGGAGACAGCATCTTCATCAAATATTAATAGGGCCCTACCAAATTCACGGTTCTTTGATTAATTTCATGGTCATAAGATTTTAAAAATCATAAATTTCATGATTTCAGATATTTAAATCTGAAATGTCAGGGTGTTGTAACTTTAGGGGTCCTGACCCAAAATGGGGTTGTGGAGGGGGGTGAGTGGGTGTCTCAAGGTTATTATAGGGAGGTCGCAGTATTGCCACCCTTACTTCTGCGCTGTTGCTGGCAGCGGTGCTGCCTTCAGAGCTGGATTCCCAGTCAGCAGTCACCACCTCCAGCCACCCAGCTCTGAAGGCAGCCCTACCGCCAGCAACAGCGCAGAAGTAAGGATGACATGGTATGGTATTGCCATCCTACTTCTGCACTGCTGCCTGCAGAGCTGGTCCCTCAGTCAGTAGCCACCACTCTCCGGCCGCAGCTTTGAAGGCAGCAGCACATGAGTAAGGGTGGCATGGTATGGTATTGCCTCCCTTACTTCAGCGCGGGATGGTGCCTTCAGAGCTGGGTACCTGGCCAGGAGCCACTGCTCTCTGTACACCCAGCTCTGAAGGCAATACAGAAGTAAGGGTGGCAATTCCACGACCCTCCTGCAGTCCCTTTTTGTGTCCAGACCCCAGTTTGTGAAATGCTGATCTCCCCCATGAAATCTGTAAAGTATAGGATAAAATTACACAAAAGACCAGATTTCACAGGGGAGACCAGATTTCAGAGTCCGTGATGGGTTTTTCACAGCCATGAATTTGGTAGGGCCCTAAATATTAATGGAGATAAGTACAGCTTGTATGTAGTGTGGTTGTAGCCATGTTGGACCCAGGATGTTAGAGATATAAGGAGGTGGGGGAGAGGTAATATCTTTTATTGGATCAACTTCTGTTGGTGAGCGAGACAAGCTTTCAAGGTTACACAGAGCTATCCTGAAGAACCTTCTTCCTTCTGAAGGAAATTCTTTCCATGGGTGCATTGAGATCTGCTAAGTGGAAGGTGGGAGCCCACTGGAGCTGCATCTCTTCCATCTTGGGACTAGCAAACTCATGTTTTAGTCACATATCAGTACATCATTTTCTTCCACCCTGATACTAACTCAGGAGAGGCTGATTCAGGTGAAACCTTTTTTTCCAGCCTTTGGGTAAAATAGCCGATATGCAGCAGTTTCCTCACATGTGAATCCTTTAAGGCTTTCCTTAAAGGATTCACATGTGGATATAAGTACTTTCATCTATATACTGCACCTGCAAATGGAAAGATCCCAAGGCAAATATTAACACTAAACATTGTATGGATTTGGGACAAGGAGGAGGATTTAAATTCTATTTAATAAATGGCAGTTTGCTATAAGTATAATCTGGTTCTTCTGTGTTTCATTCTTCTTAATGGGAACCTTCACTAATCCCCTCAGAACCGCACTGGGAAATTGTAGAAAAAGACAAGTAGTTCCTTTCAGCCTGACTGAACTCAGAAATACAGATGCAAATGCATTTGACATCAACCTTTGAAGTAGCACTCCCGGGATGGACGTCTATAGCATATATAGGAGAAAGCAGAATGGCAATTGTTGTACGTAACATGTGATAAGGTGATGGTGGTGTATACAGGGCACGTCTGCACTGTCGCTGAAAGTGTAATTGCAGGTAGACATACATTTGCTAGCTTTGACTAGGGTGACCAGACAGCAAGTGTGAAAAATCAGGACAGGGGGTAGGAGGGTTATAGGAACCTATATAAGAAAAAGACCCAAAAATCGGGACTGTCCCTATAAAATCAGGACATCTGGTCACCCTAGCGTTGACTGAGGTAGTGCACTAAAAATAGCAGTGTAGCCAAAGCAGCATGGGCAAGTACCCGAGTACTCACCTAGTATTGTACGCAGGCAGCTAGCCTGTGTGTGTGGTGGGTGCTTTACAGCATTTAGAGGGATGCTGCATACCTGATAGTAAAACTAAAGGCACATCACATACTGACTTTTTGGTCGAGCCATGTCACGCACTGGCAATAGCATGCCATATAATACAATGCAGCAGTTCCTCCCCCGTTCTTTTGGAATCACATTTCTTTGACACAAGTCCTAACCCCACCTCTATGGCCAGGAAGGGCTTTACCTACAGCAGAACTATTGTGGTTCCACTACATTGGAGAAACAGAATTTGGGCACCTCCGTATGACTTCCTTTGTGGGGGGAAAGGTTGGAGATGGGCTGGTTAATTTGTTTGAGGCGGGGAACAGCAGAAACAGTATCTAGTGGATCCCCAAGCCACAGTAGCACCCAGAGAGTAGTTCTGCTGCTACTGCTCCTCCACAGCCTGGGGGAAGGTTTAGGTTTCCATCCCCTTCTTTACCGCAGTGAGCCCGTCAGCTTAGCCTGGCCTGGTGGGCTTAGTGCAGGAACTAGGAAGGATTTAGGCCTTAGTGGCAGGAAACATCTTTCTGAAGAGCCAAGGCTACAAACCAGCTGATCTCTGGCCTTTTTATCAATATTTGCTGCAGAAGTTCCTCGTTTGAGACATCTTTTTTTTTTTTTTTCCCTATTGGCCTTAGCAGGACCAATAATTTTCTCCTTTTGAGTCCAGTTCTGCAATCTTCACTCCACAAGATGAAATCTGGCCCTTTGCTAGCTGTCACTGAGTCCACCTCATAGAGGGTTTTGGTTTGGGTAGGACAGTTTCTGTCCTGTAACAGGCTCAGTCGCTGTGGCTTGCTCAATTAAGGTGAATAACTGGACAATACGGGCCCTACATAACAATGTTTCCTTTTGGAAGCTTTTCACTATGAATATGGGATAAGAAATAAGAATGTCTGACAATCTGTCAGCAACATCAGGGCTTTTTCCTGGCACAGACTGAGCAGTACCCTGGAATCTCATTAGTGAAATGAAAAGATTAGTTGAATTGCCCTGTTTATGGTATGGGTTTAGAAAGTCACGCTGAAGATGATGTTTATGAATAGGTGAAAGGCATTAACAGATTATTATGAATTTATCAGTTTTTTTGTATCAATTGTTTAACCTGTATAATCAGTCAATTTATTCTGCATCTGTGTTAGGTGTCTGTTCATCTTCTCTTTCTTATGTAGGGAGGGTAGTGTGGTCTAGTGAATATGTCACTTAACTTTCATACAGAAGACCTGGGTTCTAGCCTTACCTCTGCTACTGTTCTACTCTATGACATCAGTAAGTCACTTCACCTTTCCCCCCATCTCTTGTCTGCTTAGATTCTAAGCTTTATAGGGTAGGGACTGTGATTCACTATGTGTTTGTACAATGCCCAGAACTATGGGGTCCTGATTTTGGCTGAGGCATTAAGTCATAACCCAATACAAATGATAGTAGCTTCTGACATATTTATTCAGTACATCTAACCCTTTACTCTCCTTCCATGAACTTATTCTGAAGGCTGATTTTTCTCCTGTTATCTTGTTCATTATCTCTAGCTTGATGGTTCTGTTATTAATATTAAACTTGTACAGCAACACAAATTGTGCAAGTATTTTACAAACATGAAAGAAGATGAGTTCCTGCCTGAAAGACATTACCATCTTGGGACTCAACCTGCAAACATGTAAGCATGTGTATAACTTTACTTATGTAGATAGTCCCCATTAAAGCAGAACGAAAATCTAGTTTGGTTAAAATTTCAAAGTTTTCATTTGGAAAGGTTCACTATGGACTCTTGCTTCTTTTCTTTTTCCTCTTTTTAATTTTTATGAATTTTTTTTCTTTATGTTTCCTTCAAAAGGTTATCAAAATGGTTATTGAATTTATTCCTTTATCAAAAACCAGACATTTGATAAGTGAATATTTTGGAAACAATTTTTATTAAAAACAGTGAGGAGAAAAAAAACAAAAAAGCATTACACTTTCCCCCAAAAAATATGCAAAATGTCAACAATGCTGACAGTGTTCCAGGAAGAATTTCATTTTTGAAACGAAGGCCCTTTTCCAACCAAACTTTTTGTTTAAAAAAAATTAACATTAGCTCTAGCTCTAATTCTCATGGAGTTCCCTCCACAAATGGTACCATCCATGCTCTGTATTGTGTAGTTCTAGTTTTGGGTTTGAAGAGTGGTTTCCATTTCCTGAATCTATTGCTACTAGACTGGTCCTTTGAGCACTTTAACCTACAGCAGAGATCTATTTTTCTGTCTTATCAAAATGTTTGCATTCTTTTTGTCCTCTCTGCTTTATGGTCCATAGAGTTTATTTTATTCATTGTGTTGTTTTCTTTCTGTCTGAGTGTTTGCAGACAAGGTACCATAATTCCCTAGAAATTAATTCTCTTTGGCATCAAGGTAAAATGGTGACATTTTTATTATGAATTATGATGGGACTACCATGGAGTAAAATAATACTCATAATGAGTAGGGGGCTCACAATGTGGTCCTTAGTTGCACTCATTTGGGTTTTGATTTGATTCTCTTTGTAGGGCCTGGTCCTTTGTTATTATCCTGTGGATCTACGGTCTTTGAAAACTAACAATTTGCATCATTAATAGTCACTTTGGAGGCTTCATTTCTTTTAAGTACCATTCAGCCTGTAGGCAGCCTCTGTTCCTTGTTGATTTGCTCCTATTTAAGACACTCTGCTTTGGCAAATTACTCCACTTACGATATTTTCCCCTGGATTTTTTTTTCTGCTAATGTTCAGATACTCAAAGGATGCCACAGGGTAACCCCACTTTATGTAAACTTTCAGTTATAGGCGTAGCGAGCGCCCTCCGTACCCTCCGACCGGAGGGGGCCCCGCAAGGAAGGGGGCCCCTAAAAGTGGCAAAATAAATACCGCATTCCAGTTTCTGCATTGTAAGGGGCCCCGCCCGGACATATGTTCGGAGGGGGCCACCGCTCGGAGGGGGTCACGTTCTTTGTTGCTACGGCCCTGCTTTCAGGGTGCAATAAAGTAAATTATTAAGGTGAGTAGTGAGTGTCTGCATTGAGAGAGAGATTCTGCAGTTTGTACAATTTGCATCAGGTTCTGAAAAGGCGTTGATGCTAGCTTATAGCCCTTTCATCTAGATCACTGACAGGAAGATGCTTTTTCTAAGTTCTGTTTTTCTTGACCAGGCTGACTCCACACAAACAGACGTATTGTGCTAGACCCACAACTGATGTAAATAGCTGCAGCTCCCTTGAATTTATGCCAGCCAAGGCTCTGTCCTGAAGAACTATAACCATGTAATCACACACTCATAAAAGATTAGGGTTGATCATGGTTTTGGGAGCTTCTTTTCCTCCTGAGGTCCCTTCTAACCCCCTACTCAAAGCAGGACCAATCCCCACTTTTTTTTATTCCTCCTTCCTTAAATGGCCCCCCTCAAGGATTGAACTCACAACCCTGAGTTTGGCAGGGCAATGCTCAAACCACTGAGCTATAACCATGTAAGGCTCTCTCATGCACCATTTAGATAATTTAAACATTAGCTTTTTCCATTTGAGGAATTCCCCTTCTGCATTCAGAAAAGGAACCTTACTACATTTGGGATTGTACCATCATTTACTTAATAGTATTTCAACATCACCCAAAAGAGAGCCTCCTGCTACAGATAAAACACAGGAGCCCTGCCCTGGGGAGCTTCCAAACAAATCTCCGACATGATGCAACATGGAGGGGAAGAAGACTGTATGGAGGTCAGACAGGAGCAACTGTCAGTGACATGGTGTGGTTACTCAGCAGCATGATGGCACAGAGTAACAGGATTTTTTTAAAAATATGAGATGAACCAAGAGAATGAATAATAAATAAATAGAAGATTTAATCAGCTGGTTTCTTATGGGCATCATTACGAGTTCCTATCTCAGTACCGTACAGAGAGGTTTGTAAATATTGTTTGAAAACCACAAGCTGACACCCCACCCCCTCTCCTGGCATTCCAGGGTATATTTCTCCTGAAGACAAACATCAGGTTAGCTTGCACTAATGACAGTCTTACACTGTAAC